>NC_091283.1:829847188-831084688 GCF_032444005.1 Ranitomeya imitator
CTAATAAGGCACTTATACGTTTACTGCACATTAGAGTGTTTTCAGGAAGGATCATCACTGGTTCCTAAAGGGGTATTATCGAAGTAGAATTGGCATGAACTTAGAGGATTTTCCTTAAAGATCCAGATTTTATTGTGTTGTAGAATCTTGGAATCTATTTTCTGTTTAGATGCGTAAGATGAATTTATAAAAAATAATTGGACAAATTCTACAATACTACATGCTTTTGACAACAATATAGAAACTAAATATTTCACCCCCTCTCCTTATATACAAGAATATAACTACTAAAATACTGACCCTATGTACAAGAATATAACTACTATAATACTGCTCCTATATACAAGAATATAACTGCTGTAATACTGCTCCTATATACAAGAATATAACTACTATAATACTGCCCCTATGTACAAGAATATAACTACTATAATACTGCCCCTATGTACAAGAATATAACTACTATAATACTGCCCCTATGTACAAGAATATAACTACTATAATACTGCTCCTATGTACCAGAATATAACTACTATAATACTGCTCCTATATACAAGAATATAACTGCTGTAATACTGCTCCTATATACAAGAATATAACTGCTGTAATACTGCTCCTATATACAAGAATATAACTACTATAATACTGCTCCTATATACAAGAATATAACTACTATAATACTGCCCCTATGTACAAGAATATAACTACTATAATACTGCTCCTATATACAAGAATATAACTGCTGTAATACTGCTCCTATATACAAGAATATAACTACTATAACACTGCCCCTATGTACAAGAATATAACTACTATAATACTGCCCCTATGTACAAGAATATAACTACTATAATACTGCCCCTATGTACAAGAATATAACTACTATAATACTGCTCCTATGTACAAGAATATAACTACTATAATACTGCCCCTATGTACAAGAATATAACTACTATAATACTGCCCCTATGTACAAGAATATAACTACTATAATACTGCCCCTATGTACAAGAATATAACTGCTGTAATACTGCTCCTATATACAAGAATATAACTGCTGTAATACTGCTCCTATATACAAGAATATAACTACTATAATACTGCCCCTATGTACAAGAATATAACTACTATAATACTGCCCCTATGTACAAGAATATAACTACTATAATACTGCCCCTATGTACAAGAATATAACTACTATAATACTGCCCCTATGTACAAGAATATAACTACTATAATACTGCTTCTATGTACAAGAATATAACTACTATAATACTGCCCCTATGTACAAGAATATAACTACTATAATACTGCCCCTATGTACAAGAATATAACTACTATAATACTGCCCCTATGTACAAGAATATAACTACTATAATACTGCTTCTATGTACAAGAATATAACTGCTATAATACTGCCCCTATGTACAAGAATATAACTACTATAATACTGCCCCTATGTACAAGAATATAACTACTATAATACTGCCCCTATGTACAAGAATATAACTACTATAATACTGCTCCTATGTACAAGAATATAATTATTATAATACTGCTCCTATGTACAAGAATATAACTACTATAATACTGCCCCTATGTACAATAATATAACTACTATAATACTGCTTCTATGTACAAGAATATAACTACTATAATACTGCCCCTATGTACAAGAATATAACTACTATAATACTGCTCCTATGTACAAGAATATAATTATTATAATACTGCTCCTATGTACAAGAATATCATTATTATAATACTGCTCCTATGTACAAAAATATAACTACTATAATACTGCTCCTATGTACAAGAATATAATTACTATAATACTGCTCCTATGTACAAGAATATAACTACTATAATACTGACACCTATGTACAAGAATATAACTACTATAATACTGCTCCTATGTACAAGAATATAACTACTATAATACTGCTCCTATGTACAAGAATATAACTACTATAATACTGCTCCTATGTGCAAGAATATAACTACTATAATACTACCTCCTATGTGCAAGAATATAACTACTATAATACTGCCCCTATGTACAAGAATATAACTACTATAATACTGCTCCTATGTACAAGAATATAACTACTATAGTACTGCTCCTATGTACAGGAATATAACTACTATAATACTGCTCCTATGTACAAGAATATAACTACTATAGTACTGCTCCTATGTACAAGAATATAACTACTATAGTACTGCTCCTATGTACAAGAATATAAGTACTATAATACTGCTCCTATGTACAAGAATATAACTAGTATAGTACTGCTCCTATGTACAAGAATATAACTACTATAGTACTGCTCCTATGTACAGGAATATAACTACTATAATACTGCCCCTATGTACAAGAATATAACTACTATAATACTGCTCCTATGTACAAGAATATAACTACTATAATACTGCCCCCTATGAAAAAGAATATAACTACTATAATACTGCTCCTATGTACAAGAATATAACTACTATAATACTGCCTCTATGTACAAGAATATAACTACTATAATACTGCTCCTATGAAAAAGAATATAACTACTATAATACTGCTCCTATGTACAAGAATATAACTACTATAATATTGCCCCTATGTACAAGAATATAACTACTATAATACTGCCCCTATGTACAGAATATAACTACTATAATACTACCCCTATGTACAAGAATATAACTACTATAATACTGCCCCTATGTACAAGAATATAACTACTATAATACTGCCCCTATGTACAAGAACATAACTACTATAATACTGCCCCCTATGTACAAGAATATAACTACTATATACTGACCGTATGTAGAGAACCTAATAGCCTTAGTCCCTATATGATCACCGTGTGGCGACACTATATAAACAGTGGCGTAACTACTGCGGTCGCAGCGGTCGCCAGTGCGACCGGGCCCGGCAGGTCAGGGGCCCGGGCCCGGCAGGCAGGCTCGGACTAGCAGTGCCTCCCCCCGCTCCAGGGCCCCCCCGCTGCCTTGAATACTCACCCTGCTCCAGCGATGGTCTCGGCGTCTGCACTGCAGTTCGTTCCTGCTTGAGCGGTCACGTGACACCGCTCATTAAGATCATGAATATGCGCATATTCATGATCTTAATGAACGGTGTCACATGACCGCTCAAGCAGGAAGAAGGTGCTGCGCCGGCGCCGCCGCCTGGAGTCGGGACAGAGCGCGAGGGATGTCGGCACGGCCGTGCAGTGGGAAGACAGGTGAGTATGAGGGCCGGGGGGACGGGGGATGAAGGAGGACATAAGCCGGCGCGCCGAGCAGGAGTGGAGAGATAAGCCTGCATACAGGGGGGAATATAAGCCATGCAGGGGGGAATATAATCCATGCAGGGGGGATATGAGCCATGCAGGGGGGAATATAAGCCATGCAGGGGGGAATATGAGCCATGCAGGGGGGAATATAAGCCATGCAGGGGGGGATATGAGCCATGCAGGGGGGAATATGAGCCATGCAGGGGGGAATATGAGCCATACAGGGGGGAATATAAGCCATGCATACAGGAGGGGGGAATATAAGCCATGCATACAGGAGGGGGGAATATAAGCCATGCATACAGGGGCGGAATATGAGCCATGCATACAGGGGGGGAATATGAGCCATGCATACAGGGGGGGAGATATGAGTCATGCATGCAGGAGGGGTAATATGAGCTATGTATATGGGATAGGAGGGAGATGAGCCATGCATACAGGAGGGGGGTCATTATACAGTATGGAGCATCATGTGTGGCCGTTATACAGTATGGAGCATCATTTGTGGTCATTATACAGTATTGAGCATTATGTGGGATCATTATACAGTATGGAGAACTGTGTGGCCGTTATACAGTATGGAGCAATGTGTGGCCATTATACACTATGGAGCATCATGTGTGGCCATTATACAGTATGGAGCAATGTGTGGCCATTATACACTATGGAGCATCATGTGTGGCCATTATACAGTATGCAGCATCATGTGTGGCCATTATACAGTATGCAGCATCATGTGTGGTGGCCGTTATACAGTATTGAGCATCATGTGTGGCCATTATTCTATGGGGGTTACATTGAGTTGTATGGCAGGGCTGCAGGGGGGGGCCCCATTTGGAAGTTCGCACCGGGGCCCCTAACTTTGTAGTTACTCCACTGTATATAAATCTATAATACACCACACTGCGCTGTTTCTGTTGTCTGTACATATTTTACCCATGGAGATGACAGTGTAACCTGATAACCTTGGCGCAGAATTCGGTTTGCAGGCGCCACCTGATGCTCCGTTGTTTAGTTCACCTTCTTGCTGTCAGTCCACGTGTCGGCACGGTGCGCTGCTGGCAGCTGAGCCTTATCACCGTAACATTGCAGCGAGTCTTGAACGCTCTCAGTGTTTTCATCGCCCTCATTAAAATGCCTCAGCTGGAACATTAGTCAGAGTGGCATCCGCGCTGATTTCCTGCGAATCCGGAGATGCGGAGCGTTACCTATTGTCATGTATCTCGCCGTGAAGCCTTCGCCCCTGAGAGCGCTGGATCCTAACTTCTAATTCATTCCAAATCACCTTGTTACAGAGAATCCTCATCGCTGAATCTCATTCAGTCGTCATCAACTAAACTCCTCATTCAGCCCAACAAAGGCTTCCCGACATACGTTCCTGTAGAAGTGCTGCCACAAGAAATCTAATTTTAGTAAAGATTCATCTTAAGATCTAAAATTAGACCTCAAATAAGAATTGTAGGCTTGTTTTTAATTAAATTGATGTGCAGGTAAAAATACGGTGGACATAAGATAGCAAGAAGTAGCCCCATAGTGAAGATCAACATGTGCGTGTAATAAGGTGCCAGACAGAAGGAGCTGGTGCTTCTTTCCCCAATCACCCCATTCAATGGCTTTACTCTATGTACCAAATATACAACCCCTGACAAAAATTATGGAATCACCGGCCTTGGAGGATGTTCATTCAGTTGCTTAATTTTGTAGAAAAAAAGCAGATCACTGACATGGCACAAAACTAAAGTAATTTCAAATGGCTTTAAGAAACACTAAAAAAAACCAAGAACAAAAAATGTGGTAGTCAGTAATGGTAACTTTTTTTAACCAAGCATAGGGGAAAAATTATGGACTCACTCAATTCTGAGGAAAAAATTATGGAATCACCCCACAGATTTTCATACCCAAAGACAACACCTGCATCAAATTAGATCTGCTCGTTTTCTGCATCTACGAAGGAGTGATCACACCTTGGAGAGCTGTTGCACCAAGTGGACTGACATGAATCATGGCTCCAACACGAGAGATGTCAATTGAAACAAAGGAGAGGATTATCAAACTCTTAAAAGAGGGTAAATCATTAAGCAGTGTTGCATAAGATGTTTGTTGTTAACAGTCACCTGTGTGTAAAATCTGGACCAAACACAAACAACATGGGATGTTAAAGGCAAACATACTGGTAGACCAAGGAAGACATCAAAGCGTCAAGACCAGAAACTTAAAGCAACATGTCTCCAAAACAGGAAATGCACAACAAAACAAATGAGGAACGAATGGGTGGAAACTGGAGTCAACGTCTGTTACCGAACTGTAAGAAACCGCCTAAAGAAAATGGGATTTATATACAGAAAAGTTAAACGAAAGCCATTATTAACACCTAAACAGAAGAAAACAAGGTTACAATGGGCTAAGGAAAAGCAATCGTGGACTGTGGATGACTGGATGAAAGTCATATTCAGTGATGAATCGCGGATCTGCATTGGGCAAGATGATGATACTAGAACTTTTGATTGCTTTCGTTCCAACGAGATTTATAAAGATGACTGCCTGAAGAGAACATGCGAATTTCCACAGGCATTGATGATATGGGCTGGATGTCAGGTAAAGGCACTGGGGAGATGGCTGTCATTACATCTTCAGTAAATGCACAAGTTTATGTTGATATTTTGGTCACTTTTCTTATCCCATCAATTGAAAGGATGTTTGGGGATCATGAAATCATTTTTCAAGATGATAATGCATCCTGCCATAGAGCAAAAACTGTGCAACATTCCTGGAAAAAAGACACATAAGGTCAATGTCATGGCCTGCAAATAGTCCGGATCTCAATCCAATAGAAAATCTTTGGTGGAAGTTGAAGAAAATGGTCCATGACAAGGCTCCAACCTGCAACGCTGATCTGGTCACAGCAATCCGAGAAAGTTGGAGCCAGATTGATGAAGAGACACTCATTAAGTCCATGCCCCAGAGACTGCAAGCTGTAATAAAAGCCAGATGTGGTGCAACAAAATATTAGTGAGGTTTTGGAGGTTTTTTGTTTGCTTGTTTTTCATGATTCCATAATTTTTTCCCCTATGCTTGGTTAAAAAAATTAACCATTACTGACTACCACATTTTTTGGGCCACGCCTCTGACCACACCCATTTCACAACTCATCACACCCATATCCAAGTCCCAACCACACCCATTCAGCACTGCTGATCACACTGTTTCATATACAATAATTAAAACCAAAAAAATATAGCCACGCAGTGCTCCATACTGTATAATGGCTACGCAGTGCTCCACATACTGTATAATGGCCCTACATGATGCTCCATACTGTATAATGACCGCACATGATGCTCAATACTGTATAATGACCACACATGATGCTCAATACTGTATAATGACCGCACATGATGCTCCATACTGTATAATGACCCCACATGATGCTCCATACTGTATAATAGCTACGCAGTGCTCCACATACTGTATAATGGCCCTACATGATGCTCCATACTGTATAATCGCCACACATGATGCTCCATACTGTATAATGGTCCCACATGATGCTCCATACTGTATAATGGTCACACATGCTCCATACTGTATAATGACCACACATGATACTCAATACTGTATAATGGCCATACATGATGCTCCACACTTTATAATGGCCCCACATGATGCTCAATACTGTATAATGACCGCACATGATGCTCCATACTGTATAATGGCCACACATGATGCTCCATACTGTATAATGGCCCCACATGATGCTCTATACTGTATAATGGCCCCACATGATGCTCCATACTGTATAATGGTCACACATGATGCTCCATACTGTATAATGACCACACATGATACTCAGTACTGTATAATGGCCATACATGGTGCTCCACACTTTATAATGGCCCCACATGATGCTCAATACTGTATAATGACCGCACATGATGCTCCATACTGTATAATGGCCACACATGATGCTCCATACTGTATAATGGCCCCACATGATGCTCTATACTGTATAATGGCCCCACATGATGCTCCATACTGTATAATGGTCACACATGATGCTCCATACTGTATAATGGCCATACATGATGCTCAATACTGTATAATGACCACACATGATACTCAATCTATATATATAATTGTCTAAGGGTTTTTCTGTCTGTCTGTCTTTCTGTCTGTCTGTCTGTCTTTCTGTCTGTCTGTCTGTCCTGGAAATCCCGCGTCTCTGATTGGTCGAGGCCTCCAGGCCTCGACCAATCAGCAATGGGCACAGCGACGATGATGTCATAAAGGACGTAGACATCCCGCGTCTCTGATTGGCGGCCTCGACCAATCAGCAACGGGCACAGCGACGATGATGTCATAAAGGACGTAGACATCTCACGTTTCTGATTCAGCGACGGGCACAGTATCGACGTAGATGTCATAATGGTTGCCATGGCGACGATGATGTCATAAAGGTTGCCTCGACCAATCAGCGACGGGCACAGTCTGCCGCGAATTCTGGAATCATCATTGTCCATATACTACGGGGACATGCATATTCTAGAATACCCGATGTGTTAGAATCGGGCCACAATCTAGTACTGTATAATGGCCATACATGATGCTCAATACTGTATAATGACCACACATGATACTCAATACTGTATAATGGCCATACATGATGCTCAATACTGTATAATGACCGCACATGATGCTCCATACTTTATAATGGCCCCACATGATGCTCAATACTTTATAATGACCTCACATGATGCTCAATACTGTACAATGACCTCACATGATGCTCCATACTGTATAATGACTGCACATGATGCTCCATAGTTTATAATGACCGCACATGATGCTCCATACTTTATAATGGCCGCACATGATGCTCAATACTGTATAATGACCTCACATGATGCTCAATACTGTATAATGACCGCACATGATGCTCCATACTTTATAATGGCCGCACATGATGCTCAATACTGTATAATGACCTCACATGATGCTCCATACTTTATAATGGCCGCACATGATGCTCAATACTGTATAATGACCTCACATGATGCTCAATACTGTACAATGACCTCACATGATGCTCCATACTGTATAATGACTGCACATGATGCTCCATAGTTTATAATGGCCGCACATGATGCTCAATACTGTATAATATCTGCACATGATGCTCCATACTGTATAATGACCTCACATGATGCTCCATACTTTATAATGACTGCACATGATGCTCCATACTGTATAATGGCCACACATGATGCTCCATACTGTATAATGGCCCCACATGATGCTCCATATTGTATAATGGCCCCACATGATGCTCCATATTGTATAATGGCCATGGCTCATATCCCCCCCCCCCCTCCTCCTGTATGCATGGCTGATGGCTCATAATTCCCCCCCCCGTATGCATGGCTGATGGCTCATAATTCCCACCTGTATGCATGGCTGATGGCTCATAATTCCCCCCCCTGTATGCATGGCTGATGGCTCACAATTCCCCCCCTCCCTCCCTATGCATGGCTGATGGCGCTCATAATTTCCCCCCCCCCCTATGCATGGCTGATGGCGCTCATAATTCCCCCCTGTATGCATGGCTGATGGCTCATAATTCACCCCCTGTATGCATGGCTGATGGCTCATAAATCCCCCCCCCCCTGTATGCATGGCTGATGGCTCATAATTCCCCCC
Organism: Ranitomeya imitator; assembly: GCF_032444005.1. Lineage (NCBI taxonomy): Eukaryota > Metazoa > Chordata > Amphibia > Anura > Dendrobatidae > Ranitomeya > Ranitomeya imitator. The sequence continues at coordinate 829,856,179 of NC_091283.1, forward strand.
CCTGTATGCATGGCTGATGGCTCATAATTCCCCCCCCTGTATGCATGGCTGATGGCTCACAATTCCCCCTCCCTCCCTATGCATGGCTGATGGCGCTCATAATTTCCCCCCCTATGCATGGCTGATGGCGCTCATAATTCCCCCCCCCTCCCTATGCATGGCTGATGGCTCACAATTCCCCCCCTCCCTCCCTATGCATGGCTGATGGCGCTCATAATTTCCCCCCCTCCCTATGCATGGCTCATCTCTCCACCCCCTCCCCCGCTCCTTCTCCCGGGCCATCTTGCATGGCGCGGGTGGCTTACCATCCTCCCTATTCTGAATTCTGTTGTCGGGCTCCCTCCTGTGGTCATGAATGGTACTTCGGCTGGTTCTGTCCATGGACTTCCTCTGGTGGGTGTTTCTGAGTTTCCTTCCTCAGGTGACGAGGTTAATTCGTTAGCTGGCTGCTCTATTTAACTCCACTTAGATCTTTGCTCCATTCCACCTGTCAATGTTCCAGTATTGGTCTAGTTCACTCCTGGATCGTTCTTGTGACCTGTCTTCCCAGCAGAAGCTAAGTTCCAGCTTGTATTTCTTTGGTTTGCTATTTTTCTGTCCAGCTCGCTATTTTTATTGTTGTCTTGCTTGCTGGAAGCTCTGGGACGCAGAGGGAGTGCCTCTGCACCGTGAGTCGGTGCGGAGGGTCTCTTTGCGCCCTCTGCGTGGTCTTTTTGTAGGTTTTTGTGCTGACCGCAAAGTAACCTTTCCTATCCTCGGTCTGTTCAGTAAGTCGGGCCTCACTTTGCTAAATCTATTTCATCTCTGTGTTTGTATTTTCATCTTTACTCACAGTCATTATATGTGGGGGGCTGCCTTTTCCTTTGGGGAATTTCTCTGAGGCAAGGTAGGCTTTATTTTTCTATCTTCAGGGCTAGCTAGTTCCTTAGGCTGTGCCGAGTTGCATAGGGAGCGTTAGGCGCAATCCACGGCTATTTCTAGTGTGTTTGATAGGATTAGGGATTGCGGTCAGTAGAGTTCCCACGTCCCAGAGCTCGTCCTTTATTATCAGAAACTATCAGGTCATTCCGTGTGCTCTTAACCACCAGGTCCATTATTGTCCTGACCACCAGGTCATAACACCTCCCCCCGCCCACCCCTCATCCCTCATACTCACCTGTCAGTTGCCTGTCCCACACGCCGCGCCGACATCCCTCCGGCTCCGGCTCTGTCCCGCCGCAGCGCCTTCTTCCTGGGTGAGCGGTCATGTGGTACCGCTAGTTAAGGTAATGAATATGCGCATATTCATGACCTTAATTAGCGGTACCACATGACCGCTCACTCAGAACGCGCTACAGACGCTGAGACCAGGCATCGCTGGAGCAGGTGAGTATCGTCTTCAAGGACGGTGGGTGGGACTCAGAGGCGGGGGGACTCGGAGGTGGGGGGACTCGGAGGCGGGGGGACTCGGAGGCGGGGGGGATGGGGCCGTCGGTCGCGTTTTTGACCCGGGCCGGGACTTATAAAAAAAAAAAAAAACACACCTTGCTCAGGTGCCGCCCCCCGCAATGTCGCCGCCCTAGGCACGTGCCCTCGCGTGCCTAGTGGCAAATATGGCCCTGACTATAATACTGCCCCTATGTACAAGAATATAACTACTATTATACTGCCCCCTATGTACAAGAATATAACTACTATAATACTGCCCCTATGTACAAGAATATAACTACTATAATACTGCCCCTATATACAAGAATATAACTACTATAATACTGCCCCTATGTACAAGAATATAACTACTATAATACTGCCCCTATGTACAAGAATATAACTACTATAATACTGCCCCTATGTACAAGAATATAACTACTATTATACTGCCCCCTATGTACAAGAATATAACTACTATAATACTGCCCCTATGTACAAGAATATAACTACTATAATACTGCCCCTATGTACAAGAATATAACTACTATAATACTGCTCCTATGTACAAGAATATAACTACTATAATACTGCCCCATATACAATAATACAACTACTATAATACTGCCCCTATATACAAGAATATAACTACTATAATATTGTCTCCTATGTACAAGAATATAACTACTATAATACTGCCCCATGTATAAGAATATAACTACTATAATACTGTTCCTATGTACAAGAATATAACTACTATAATACTGCCCCTATGTACAAGAATATAACTACTATAATACTTCCCCATGTACAAGAATATAACTACTATAATACTGCCCCTATATACAAGAATACAACTACTATAATGCTGCCCCTATATACAAGAATATAACTACTATAATATTGTCTCCTATGTACAAGAATATCACTACTATAATACTGCCCCCTATGTACAAGAATATAACTACTATAATACTGCCCCTATGTACAAGAATATAACTACTATAATACTGGCCCTATATACAAGAATATAACTACTATAATACTGCTCCTATGTACAAGAATATAACTACTATAATACTGGTCCTATGTACAAGAATATAACTACTATAATACTGGACCTATATACAAGAATATAACTACTATAATACTGCTCCTATATACAAGCATATAACTACTATAATACTGCCCCTATATACAAGAATATAACTACTATAATACTGCTCCTATGTAAAAGAATATAACTGCTGTAATATTGTCTCCTATGTACAAGAATATAACTACTATAATACTGCCCCTATGTATTAGAATATAACTACTATAATACTGCTCCTATGTACAAGAATATAACTACTATAATACTGCCTCTATATACAAGAATATAACTACTATAATACTGCTTCTATGTACAAGAATATAACTACTATAATACTGCTCCTATGTACAAGAATATAACTACTATAATACTACTCCTATGTACAAGAATATAACTACTATAATACTGTTCATATGTACAAGAATATAACTGCTATAATACTGCCCCTATGTGCAAGAATATAACTACTATAATACTGCTCCTATGTACCAGAATATAACTACTATAATACTGCTCCTATGTACAAGAATATAACTACTATAATACTGCCCCTATGTACAAGAATATAACTACTATAATACTGCTCCTATATACAAGAATATAACTACTATAATACTGCCCCCTATGTACAAGAATATAACTACTATAATACTGCCCCCTATGTACAAGAATATAACTACTATAATACTGCTCCTATGTTCAAGAATATAACTACTATAATACTGTTCCTATGTACAAGAATATAACTACTATAATACTGCTCCTATGTACAAGAATATAACTACTATAATACTGCCCCTATGTACAAGAATATAACTACTATAATACTGCCCCCTATGTACAAGAATACAAACTACTATAATACTGCCCCCTATGTACAAGAATATAACTACTATAATACAGCTCCTATATACAAGAATATAACTACTATAATACTGTCCATATGTACAAGAATATAACTACTATAATACTGCCCCTATGTACAAGAATATAACTACTATAATACTGCCCCTATGTACAAGAATATAACTACTATAATACTGTCCCTATGTACAAGAATATAACTACTATAATACTGCCCCTATGTACAAGAATATAACTACTATAATACTGCCCCCTATGTACAAGAATATAACTACTATAATACTGCTCCTATGTACAAGAATATAACTACTATAATACTGCTCCTATGTACAAGAATATAACTACTATAATACTGCCCTATGTACAAGAATATAACTACTATAATACTGTCCCCTATGTACAAGAATATAACTACTATAATACTGTCCCTATGTACAAGAATATAACTACTATAATACTGCCCCTATGTACAAGAATATAACTACTATAATACTGCCCCCTATGTACAAGAATATAACTACTATAATACTGCTCCTATGTACAAGAATATAACTACTATAATACTGCTCCTATGTACAAGAATGTTGTTAGGCTGGAGTCATAGCTGTGAAGGAAAAATCAACAATATCAGGTTAGCAATACCCAACTGGGAAATTCTGAAAAGGAAGCAATATCTTCGGTTAACCAATAAGACAGGTTAGTGGATTTAGCCCGCACAGTCGCCTCCGTTACAAGCCTGTGAAATGATGATCACATTATCTTTCATGTGCAATGCAAAGGTTTGTTCTCTTCCACAATAGCAGCAGCAATTAATCTGTGCGCTCTGCACATGTCAGGCATTTGTAGCTGAGTGCAAAGACAGGGAGGCCGGCGAATTGTCTTAACGACTCGCCTCTTGTGCGTTTATACTCGTTATCAGCCGGAGAATAGGAACATAGCAGGCACCAGCTAATAAGTAAATTCATTGTGACTGGCACATAGGAAGGCAGTGGAGGAGAAGAGAGATGTTGCTGTAGGGTGTATGCAGAAAGCTTCCATGCCTGCTATAAATAGCGCAGATGTATAAGAGACATCATATCGCGGCACCGCTGGCTTGGTGGCTGCGGATGAGAAATCGCTGCTAAAGTTTGTAAACTGGGATTTAGAGAAGACACAGAATCAAGATGCCGAGGCATAATAAAAATGTATAGGCCATGAAAAGCCTCAAAAAAAAAAAAAAAAAAGACCCATCATCTACATATCTAAAGTTATAAAGGGTCTCTCCTAGGAGGTGCCCTCATAAGCCCAAAATGTAATGTAAAGACTTAAAAAATTTACTATGGAAGGGAAAGATGGAGGCCCGTGGTGAAAAAAAATAGTAGCACCACACAATTCACAAATTAATGCCACCGTAATACATAAACGACTGATGTACTGTGTATAATTCTTCCAAAATATTGCCAAACCGTGGACTAATAATGTGCTATACAATGCAGAAATTAATGCCGCCATAAGACATAAACGACTGATATACTGTGTATAATTCTTCCAAAATATTGCCAAACCGTGGACTAATAATGTGCTATACAATGCAGAAATTAATGCCGCCATAAAACATAAACGACCGATATGATGTGTATAATTCTTCCAAAATATTGCCAGACAATGCACTAATAATGTGCTATACAACAGAAATTACTGCAGCCATAATACATAAGCGATCGATATACTGTGTATAATTCTTCCAAAATATTGCCAAACAGTGGACTAATAATGTGCTATACAATACAAAAATTAATGCCGCCATAATACATAAACGACCGATATACTGTGCATAATTCTTCTAAAATATTGCCAAGCAGTGCACTAATAATGTGCTATACAATGCACCAGCTAATGCCGCCCAATACACATGTATAGAGCATAAAAAAAGAAATATTTGAGCTGAGGGCTTGTGTTTTTAGCCTAGGAGGAGAGGAGGCCAATATCAGTGGCTCCTCCTCAGCTGTTTATTTAGCCTTTGCTGGTTATTGAATAGAGGTGAGGGACCCCACTTCATTTTTTGGGAGGTCCTCCCCATTTTAATAACCATTAAAAACTACACAGACAGCTGTGAGAGTTGATATTAATAGGCTGGGAACCTTTATAGATATTGGCCCCTTCCCAGAATAAAAAACTAGCCTCTAGCTGTCCACTTTCTCTCAGCTGGTTAGTAAAATTAAGGGGGACCCCACGCCACTTTTTATTTTATTTATTAGCTAAATACATGTACAGTAAAATACACAGACAGACGTCGGCTGGTGAATAATCTCAGGAGTCACGGTGTATGCTGATGAGAGTAGAACTCATCAGCTGATGCCTGACTGGCTGTAACCTTTTCACCACCAGCTGCTGGTTCCCACGCTGTCATCTGTGTGACAGCGTGGGAACCGTAGAGTTCGATCGACAGTAACGTGTAAACTTTCTGCTGATCAGAGCCGGTGTTTCCCACGATTTCACACAGATGAAAGTGTGGAAATCGCCTGATGTTCGAGCCCCCAATGGGATCCGGGTTCAGGTTCGGATACCATTATGATAACCAATTTAAAAAAAAAAAAAAAGTTTGGCCTAAGCTGACAGACCCGAATATCCACAGGCCCCCCATCCCTAGTTATGACATTTCCTTGCCAATTGTGGCGCCACCTGGTTGTCAAAGTTTAAGGCAATGTGCAGGTCCATCCAATGAGCTGTTTGCTGCTGGTCAAACATGTTCATTAGCTCTCCTTATTGTCACAGATCAGCCAATAGAAATCATTTATGGGCAAAACCCTGCTTCTATTGGCTGCTTTGCAGTAAACCGTTAGCGACATTTAGCTCATTAGATGGACCTGCACATCGCTGAAGAACTCTTCACAGGGTCAGTATTTTAACACCATGTTAATTGCAAATATTATTAAATTTTTATGGTCTATACAACGGATGTGCTATATTTAATAGTGGATCAACCCCTTTAATAAGGTAAAAGGTCATATGTAAAGTAACTGTTAGGCCGGTGTCACACTTAGCGTAGGGAAATACGGTCAGTTTCTTACAGGCGCAATACGCAGAAATGTTCCTGAACAGTGATCCGTATTCAGTGCGAGGATGCAATTTTTTCTCATAAAATTATCCGTGTGTCATGCGTACGGCGAGCTTGCGTGGGAATTTTTCTGAATATTTTCCCACTACAGTTCATATGACTTTATACCAGCAGGGGGCGCATCACCGCAAGTCTACGATGCTACGTTCCCCTGCATTCCATTCATTCTCCAGTTTTTACAACCAGGAGCAATAGCTGCATTAGCAGTGCTCCTGGCTATAAATGTATTTAACCCTTCAGATGGATTTACAGCGTGGAACGTGACTGCACTGGTGGAGAGGTATGGGATATTGTTGCGTTTTTATGTTTTTTGGTTTTTTTTACAGAATGAGGGTCTTCAGGTGGATTAAGCGTACAATAAAGATTTTAAAACACCATGGGTATTTATTTCATTAAAATACTTTACTCATAATGTGTGTGTTTTATTAACCCTTTACTACTATTAGATTAATAAAGAATAGGTGTCTTATTAACATCTCTCCATTATTCACCAGGCTTAATGTCACCTTACATTAGCAAGGTGACATTAACCCTTTATTACCCCATATCCCACCGCTACACGGAATTTACATGTTTATGATGAAAACTGGCACAAAACAAACATGGTCGTGTATTATTGACCATTTTATAAGCCTCAGGAAAAAAATTGTCAGCTTTTATTTTATTTTACCTGTATAATACAGTATGCTTTTCAAAGCTCCGTGTCCTCCTGACCATAATTATCTCTCTCCTCCCTATTCAAGAAGTCAGTCTGCGCAATCTGCAAACTCCCAGTGACTAACTGGCAACTAAAGGTCACTCAATCAGCTGCATACAACTTAATGTATGTTTTTCTGTGTGATTCTGAAACCAGGAAACTCCCCTCACCATCATCCAAAAATGCAAGCGATTATAAGAGTATACATATTCATGAGGCAGTATCACAGCAGTAATGTTTTTGCACATATGGGCAGTATTATAGTAGTTATATTCTTGTACATATGGGCAGTATTAGGCCACATTCACACGTTGCGTCCTGTCCTGCGGGTTTTCCCGCAGCGGATTTGATAAATCTGCAGGGCAAACCCGCTGCGGTTATCCCTGCAGATTTATCGCGGTTTGTCCTGCGGGTTCCGCTGCAGGATTTTACCCCTACTATTGATGCTGCATATGCAGCAATATGCAGCATCAATAGTAGTGTTAAAAATAATAAAATAATTATATACTTACCCTCTGACGTCCCGATCTCCTCGGTGCTGCAGGCGGCGGTTCGGTTCCAAAGATGCTGTGCGACCAGGACCTTCGTGACGTCACGGTCATGTGACCACGACGTCACCGCAGGTCCTGGTCGCATAGCAAACCTGAGACCGGACGGCCGCCTGCAGCGCTGAGACTTCAGAGGTGAGTATAGCATTATTTTTTATTTTAATTCTTTTTTTTTTACTCAAATATGGTTCCCGGGGCCTGGAGGAGAATCTCCTCTCCTCCACCCCGGGTATAACCCGCACATTATCCCATGCGGGAAGTAAGCGGATCAATGCATTTCTATGGGTGCAGAATCGCTGCGATTCTGCACAAAGAAGTGACATGCTCCTTTTTTCCGCAGCAATTCCGCGCGTTTTTTTCCGTGATTTTCCGCAATGTGGGCACAGCGGTTTTTGTTTTCCATAGGGTAACATTGTACTGTACCCTGCATGGAAAACTGCTGCGGACCCGCAGCGGAAAAATCGCGGCGGTTCCGCGGTAAAAACCGCATAGTGTGAACATACCCTTATAGTAGTTATATTCTTGTACATATGGGCAGTATTATAGAAGTTATATTCTTGTACATAGGAGCAGTATTATAGCAGTTATATTCTTGTACATAGGAGCAGTATTATAGCAGTTATATTCTTGTACATAGGAGCAGTATTATAGTAGTTATATTCTTGTATATAGGGACAGTATTATAGTAGTTATATTCTTGTACATATGGGCAGTATTATAGAAGTTATATTCTTGTACATAGGAGCAGTATTATAGCAGTTATATTCTTGTACACAAGGGACAGTATTATAATAGTTATATTCTTACAAATAGGTGCAGTATTATAGTAGTTATACGAACTCCAACTTTAGCACACCAATTCCAGCAAGCCAGGAAGCAAAACTTTCACAGGTGAGGATGAGAAGGTCTGGCCAGGTTTTATAGAGAGAGTAAATGAGCAGGTCAGGAGCAGTTACAGAATCAGATGGAGCTGCATGTCTCTACGCTCCTTCTCCCATCATCACCCTGTCAGTGCCGGCGTCTGACGTCGCTGACACTGACAGCGGGCGTGATGACGTCACTGCCCGATGCCCGGAGATCAGAGGGAGCAGCGCAGGAACCAGGAAGAAGAGAGGTGAGTATTTATTTATTTATTTTATGGGTGCTGCCTTATTACAGGGTTTGACTGTGGGGTGCTGCCTTATTACAGGGTCTGAGTATGGGGGCTGCCTTATATAAGGGTCTGACTATGGGGGTGCTGCCTTAGTACAGGGTCTGACTAAGGGTGCTGCCTTATTACAGGGTCTGACTATGGGGGTGCTGCCTTATTACAGGGTCTGACTATGGGTATTCTGCCTTATTACAGGGTCTGCCTATATGGGGGTGCTGCCTTATTACAGTGTCTGCCTATGGGGGCTGCCGTATGCTATAGAGTCTGCCTATGGGGAGTGCATTATACTATATTGTGGACTATTTGGTGCATTATGCTACTGTATATGGAGGCTATCTAGGGGGCCATCATACAGTGTGGAGATTACAGTGTGGAGGTCATTATATATTGTTGGAGCCATCAAACAGTTTGGAGGCTACAAAGGGATTAGTATACTGTGTAAAAGAGAGCATCATGCTGTGTATAGGGGAGATGTACAGGGGGAAACTCGGGACATTACATTTAATAAAGTGGGCACTTATTGTTATAGGGGAACTCAGGTTACTGTAGCTATCAAAGGGGCACACAGGGCATGATTACTTTCTAGGGGCAAAATATGGGCACTGTTTTCTAGAGCACTTGCACCCGGCATTACTATATTGTAGAGGGGTGCTTTAGAATTTAGAGGGCACAGAGAACCACACAGCAGGTGCAGTAATAGGGACACATACGGCAGCAGCGGCTCAGTATTGGGGTATCAGGTGCAGTAATAGGGACACATACGGCAGCAGCGGCTCAGTATTGGGGTATCAGGTGCAGTAATAGGGACACATACGGCAGCAGCGGCTCAGTATTGGGGTATCAGGTGCAGTAATAGGGACACATACGGCAGCAGCGGCTCAGTATTGGGGTATCAGGTGCAGTAATAGGGACACATGGCAGCAGAGGCTCAGTATTGGGGTATCAGGTGCAGTAATAGGGTCACATACGGCAGCAGCGGCTCAGTATTGGGGTATCAGGTGCAGTAATAGGGACACATGGCAGCAGAGGCTCAGTATTGGGGTATCAGGTGCAGTAATAGGGACACATACGGCAGCAGCGGCTCAGTATTGGGGTATCAGGTGCAGTAATAGGGTCACATACGGCAGCAGCGGCTCAGTATTGGGGTATCAGGAGCAGTAATAGGGACACATATGGCAGCAGCGGCTCAGTATCGGGGTATCAGGTGCAGTAATAGGGACACATACGGCAGCAGCGGCTCAGTATTGGGGTATCAGGTGCAGTAATAGGGACACATATGGCAGCAGCGGCTCAGTATCGGGGTATCAGGTACAGTAATAGGGACACATACGGCAGCAGAGGTTCAGTATTGGGGTATCAGGTGCAGTAATAAGGACACATACGGCAGCAGTGGCTCAGTATTGGGGTATCAGGTGCAGTAATAGGGACACATGCGGCAGCAGCGGCTCAGTATTGCGGTATCAGGTACAGTAATAGGGACACATACGGCAGCAGCGGCTCAGTATTGGGGTATCAGGTGCAGTAATAGGGACACATACAGCAGCAGCGGCTCAGTATTGGGGTATCAGGTGCAGTAATAGGGACACATATGGCAGCAGCGGCTCAGTATCGGGGTATCAGGTACAGTAATAGGGACACATACGGCAGCAGAGGTTCAGTATTGGGGTATCAGGTGCAGTAATAGGAACACATACGGCAGCAGCGGCTCAGTGTTGGGGTATCAGGGGCAGTAATAGGGACACATACGGCAGCAGCGACTCAGTATTGTGGTATCAGGTGCAGTAATAGGGACACATATGGCAGCAGCGGCTCAGTATCGGGGTATCAGGTACAGTAATAGGGACACATACGGCAGCAGCGGCTCAGTATTGGGGTATCAGGTGCAGTAATAGGGACACATATAGCAGCAGCGGCTCAGTATTGGGGTATCAGGTGCAGTAATAGGGACACATACAGCAGCAGCGGCTCAGTATTGGGGTATCAGGTGCAGTAATAGGGACACATATGGCAGCAGCGGCTCAGTATCGGGGTATCAGGTACAGTAATAGGGACACATACGGCAGCAGAGGTTCAGTATTGGGGTATCAGGTGCAGTAATAGGGACACATATGGCAACAGCGGCTCAGTATTGTGGTATCAGGTGCAGTAATAGGGACACATACGGCAGCAGCGGCTCAGTGTTGGGGTATCAGGGGCAGTAATAGGGACACATACGGCAGCAGCGACTCAGTATTGGGGTATCAGGTGCAGTAATAGGGACACATATGGCAGCAGCGGCTCAGTATTGTGGTATCAGGTGCAGTAATAGGGACACATATGGCAACAGCGGCTCAGTATTGTGGTATCAGGTGCAGTAATAGGGACACATACGGCAGCAGCGGCTCAGTATTGGGGTATCAGGTGCAGTAATAGGGACACATATGGCAGCAGCGGCTCAGTATTGTGGTATCAGGTGCAGTAATAGGGACACATACGGCAGCAGCGGCTCAGTGTTGGGGTATCAGGGGCAGTAATAGGGACACATACGGCAGCAGCGGCTCAGTATTGGGGTATCAGGTGCAGTAATAGGGACACATACGGCAGCAGCGGCTCAGTATTGGGGTATCAGGTGCAGTAATAGGGACACATACGGCAGCAGCGGCTCAGTATTGTGGTATCAGGTGCAGTAATAGGGACACATACGGCAGCAGCGGCTCAGTATTGGGGTATCAGGTGCAGTAATAGGGACACATACGGCAGCAGCGGTTCAGTATTGTGGTATCAGGTGCAGTAATAGGGACACATACGGCAGCAGCGGTTCAGTATTGGGGTATCAGGTGCAGTAATAGGGGCACATACGGCAGCAGCGGCTCAGTATTGGGATATCAGGTGCAGTAATAGGAACACATACGGCAGCAGCGGCTCAGTATTGGGGTATCAGGTGCAGTAATAGGGAAACATACGGCAGCAGCGGCTCAGTATTGGGGTATCAGGTGCAGTAATAGGGACACATACGGCAGCAGCGGCTCAGTATTGGGGTATCAGCAGGATGAGGGGTTTGTGCAGGTTGGGAATAGATGGTGATGGGGCTGGAATGTGAGAAGTGAAACGTGTCTTTGTTGTATTCTCTGCTAGTGAGTCGTTGCTGGAAGAAGTTGTCATGTCGGTCTGGGCCAGATGGAAAAGATGGGAAAAATGAACGATTCCATCATAAAGAACGTCAGCGGTAAGTCATCATCTGTAACTGTGCAGTGATCTGTTATATGTTCTGTAGGGCTGGTATCTACCACTGACCATATGGCGGTAATATCCATGTTGGTCGTTATATAGAGATTATCTTCAGTAACAGCGCGGTCATCTGCTGAGGTTCTCCTACACTATTAGGGCGCGTCACCGAGTTGTAATGAAGGTCACCTGGTTAGGGCCCACTCAGAAGCTTCGCCCCCCCTGACCAAAACCCTAGCTACGCCTCTAAGCAGATGTATAGGTTTTTATGGTCAATTTATAATGTCAAGGAAATGTTAACCAAGGATGGACAATGGTATGGTCCATGGTAGGTTATTACATAATATTACCGTAACTACATTATTAAAAAGCCTCTAGGACTTGGTGATGCATCATGCCAGGGACGGAGACTAGACTGCACTTGGTGGAAACATCTTTAGTATTGATTGTGAACATTTCTGAACATGGTCTTGGATTAATAGGCACCTGAGGACTATCGGCAGGCTCCATGCGTACAACATTTATGAACGTCTGTAAGGTTTATATTCGCATGTTTTATAGAGAAAAAAAATGGGATATGTGACATAAATCTGTCCTGATTGTTCACAGTGGTATGATCTATTTCTATATGGACCATATGTGGCGTGATCCAGATATGATACATGATACATGTTTGTTGAGTGAAGTTATGAAGATTTATTATAGGACTTTTCTTCCGAATATACTTGTAATGGGACATTAGATACAACCTAGTTCTGATGGAGGTCTTGGGAAGCTGGGGAATCTTATAGGCCAGGCAATGCTTCCTATTCAAATTAGCTCTTCACCAGAAGGACACAAGCGATATCTCTAGTGCCATCATTTACAAACAGCTGTTCCTATATTCTTGCCTCTCATCAGTGCAGAACAAGAGACTGTTTGGCTGGTGCTGTTTTCTTCTTTTGGAGACCAACATTATGCATAGGGCGATAATAGGCCAGGCAGTGCTTCCAGGGGAAATTTTACCTCCAGAATTTAGAAAACTGTCTCTTGAGTACTGGCTATAGCTAGCGTACAAGTCAACATTCGACCATTGCAACATAACTAAGGAGATGCCCAAGCAGACTCTCCTCCATATGCGTGGTTCAACATTTCAGATGAGACTTTGGTTTGGCTTCTTACCATACTCTTAACCGAAAAAAAATGAACTGGAGTATAAGTTGTTATGCATGCAGATGTTCACACTGTCCATTAAACAGACAAAACCCAAGACACAACACCAGCGTCAAGGTGTACCACAATTGGGATGGTCCTAACCTCTAGTATGGTACACCTTGACGCTGGTGGAATGGCTTTTAAATTTTTATTTTTTTTTATGAAAAGCAGTGTTTATTAAGTACACTATATTATCTTTATGCTTCTACTTACAGCAGGGTATATGTTCATTTTGTTTCGGTTTTGGGTTTCATCACCATATTCTTTTTGCAAGTCTGATTAAAAGGTCAGACATTGACTTATAGGGTAGCTATGTCCAATAATTGGTACTAAAAATACAATTCTTCCGTCTGGAGGAGAGCGAGCCAAGGGTCGTTGGGTGGTGATGTAGGAGTGACCCTCGGTGTGAGAGCAGTTTCCTTACTCAGGTTGACTGAAAGAGTGCAAACACAGACAGGAAGGGATAAAGGGGGTGATTGGTGGGGATTCTGAGGGTCGGAGTCTCCGATCTGATCTTGATGACCTATACCAAGGACAGGTCATTAAGTCCTGGACAACCTCGTTAAGGGTAAATTTCCTCATGTAATTTGCAATGGCGGACTTTCCTTTTAAGCTAAGCTTTTCTAATTTTTTTGCCATGCAAACTTTCAAGCTTGAGAAATGTAACTGTAAGCAAACGGTGAAATGTCGCTTGGCTCTCACGGTAGAAATGAACTTTATGGAGCCGCTTTCTTGACACAATAAGAATTTAAATAGGAGAAGTGACATTATACCGTCTGAAAAACATTAATCATTGAAGAGCATCGCTCGCATTTCTCCCACTTATCAGCCTTTTAACAGATGGAGAAAGGCTTCTGCTCAAAATGAAACAATTTAGCGGCTCGTCTCATCATGGCAATTGATGATAAATCCCATCATGTCGGTCATTTACAACCCGCTTTTACCAAACGTCACCACTAAGTTCACTTCTGTGATCTTGTAAAGGAGAGGAAGATGACTGGAACCCCTGAAGATGTTGTTATTGCTGTGATGTGTTATATTAATATCTTCTCTCTGTGCTGATCTTTGATTCAACTATTTGCAGTGCTATCTATGCACCTTAGATTAAATAATAGTCAGAAAAAGTAAAGGTGACATTACCGAGACAGGGAACAGAGGGGTTAACAATTTAACAATTAGCCGAGCCCTGTACTTTGGAGAAGTTTAAGAAGCAAAAAGAGAGTTTTGCAAGTTCTAGCAATTGTAGTAGAGACAGAGAGAGTCGGTGAGGTGCGTGAAGTCCGTGTGTGTGAAGTGCATGGAGAATAAGATAGCAAGCCTGCAACGGATACAGTTGTGGTCATTTTGGTCTGGATACAGCAGGCCAGTTCTTAACAGAGTAAAATCGGAGAACTGGGGCACCAGCCAACAATTTGCCACACATATATAACCGTTTCCCTTTATTAGAGCTTTTGCAAACAAGTAAGGCTACTTTCACACTTCTGTCTTTCGCCATCAGGCATAATCCGGCGGCGGGACGGATTTCCAGATCTGGCGAAATTATTGAAAAAACTGATGCGAATCCGACAAGAGAGAGCCCCCAGAATGGCAATTACACATTCTGGGCATGTGCTGTTAAAAAAAAACGGAATCTGTCGCCGGATCAGGCGCTGTCCAGTTTTTCGCCGAATACAAAAAACGTTCCGCTGTCCGTTTTGTGGGGCCGCCGGATCGGCAATTTCTGCCGGATCCGGCGATAACCGGATGAAACATAAGGCCATCCGCCGTAATCCAGCGCTAATACGAGTCGGCGGCATCATTCACCAGATCCGTTTTTTTCAACATACGCTAGATTGTGCCAGACGGCGAAAAACAGATGTGTGAAAGTAGCCTAAGGAAGATGGTTGTGCTAGCTCACAAGCATAATGCAACAGTCATTGGAAGAAACAGAAAGAGCGGCACTCACCACTACTTTTCAAATGGAAAGTCCATTATTTTTCAATGCATCGGGACATTCATAGAGTATGCAGGAGATTGCAGGGTGCAGGAGAGATTGTGGACTATGGCTGTTTCTCACCCATCTGATGCTTTTACGCGTCCAAGTGTGTGAGGAAGGGGGGCCTAAAACTATCCCTGGAACTGGGACCCTAACTATCCCTGTCCCTGGGGTACTCTTCGAGGTAGAGAGGCCCAAGTCTCTGACATTTCTATGCTCCTGTTAAACCCTGATCGGTCTCCTCCCCTGCCCCATGAGGCCTGGGACAGAAGTGTAAGGTAAACAAGACCCAAAGACAAAACAAGGATAACAGAAAACCTCAATCATACAAAAGTACTAACCAACCATAGGGAGGAGGATAGGGACAGGGATGAATAAACTAAATGGGAATAGGGGCCTGAAGATAAACACACACGTACTACAGCAAACTACAGAACACTACTACATCAACTGTAATCCAACCACCTAGATTTAGCACACAGCACAGGAAGACAAATCTTTCACCAGCAGGGACAAGAAGGTCTGACCAGTTTTTGTATGAAGAGGTAATGAACAGATCCCTGGTCTCAGCCTACCACCCTACCCGTGCCCTCCCCTCTGCTAATGACCTGAGGTTAACATCCTCAATAATCAGAACCTCCCATTCCCGTCTCCAAGACTTTTCACGTGCTGCGCCAATTCTTTGGAATGCACTACCCAGGTTAATACGATTAATCCCCAATCCCCACAGTTTTAAGCGTGCCCTAAAAACTCATTTGTTCAGACTGGCCTACCGCCTCAACGCATTAACCTAACTATCCCTGTGTGGCCCATTCAAAAAACAAACCATAATCAGGTTCCTCGCATCATGTTCTCATACACTTTATACAGTTAATAGCCCACTGTACTGTTACATATTTAGGCAAGGGTGGATAAAGGGTAGCCAGGGCCCCGGGCTGTTCAGACACTGTGGGCCCCCCGGTCATGTGATGGGGTCATGTGACGAGGTCATCATATAGCTGAACCAGATTATTCCAGAAAAATAGTTGCTGTGTGAAACTATAACCTGTCAAACATCCATTGATCTAGTCATTTTACCCTTCAGTTAGGAAGAAAAAAAACAAAAAAAACCCCCCACGATACTATTACCATAAGTGCCAGTATTCACAGGAGATCTGTACTTAGTATGCAGTGTCTGTGTAGAGGTAATACAGGGATTACCGGTGACATTATACACAGGAGCTCTGTATATAGTATACAGTGTATAGTGTCAGTGTATAGGTAGCACACTTACTCACCAGTGACGTCTCTAGGTGAAGTCCTTCATCTTTCATCCAGCACAGACCGCCATCACTTCATCCAGCCAGGACTCGTCTCTGCAGGAAATAACACAGTTATCTCGAGCTCCGCTTGCAGAACACATTACTTAATTTTTCCCAACTTCTACATTACACCACATGAAGAAAAAGAGGCGACATAGTGTCACTCTACACCAGTGTTCCCCAACCCCGGTCCTCAAGAGCCACCAACAGGTCAGGTTTTCAGCATTTCCTTAGTATTGCACAGGTGAATGAATGTTTGCCTGTCCAGGTAATGCAATTATCACCTGTGCAATACTAAGGAAATCCTGAAAACATGACCTGTTGGTGGCTCTTGAGGACCGGAGTTGGGGAACACTGCTCTACACAGTAACAGGACCGCCCCCCTCCCCATTTAAAACAGTGTCCTCAAAAAATAAAATAAATACATCACTGCAGTAATAATATCCCTTAATTAGCCCCTATGGTAATAATAATATTCCCCATCCTGGCCCCGTCTATCTCATTCCTGGCATCAGCCATATGTTCTCCCATCCTGCCCTCATGAGTATCCATCCTGCCCCATATGATCTCCCCATCCTGCCCCATCAGTCTCCATCATATCCATCCTGCTCCATGATCCTGCATGATCGGTCTCTAATCCTGTCCCATGTCTCCAATCATGCCCCATCTGTCTCCAGTCCTGCCCCCAGTGTGTCCAGCATCTCTGCCCCCCAGTGTACAGCATCTCTGCCCCCAATGTGTCCAGCATTGTGCCCCAGTGTGTCCAGCATATTGCCTCTAGTGTATCCAGCAATCTGCCCCTAGTGTGTCCAGCAATCTGCCCCCAGTGTGTCCAGCAATCTGCCCCCAGTGTGTCCAGCAATCTGCTCCTAGTGTGTCCAGCAATCTGTCCCAGTGTCTTCAGCATTCTGCCTCCAGTGTGTCCAGCATTCTGCCCCCAGTGTGTCCAGCATTCTGCCCCCATGTGTCCAGCATTCTGCCCCCGTGTGTCCAGCATATTGCCCCCAGTGTGTCCAGCATATTGCCCCCAGTGTGTCCAGCATATTGCCCCCAGTGTGTCCAGCATTCTGCCCCCAGTGTGTCCAGCATTCTGCCCCCAGATGTGTCCAGCATTCTGCCCCCAGTGTGTCCAGCATTCTGCCTCCAGTGTGTCCAGCATTCTGCCCCCAGTGTGTCCAGCATTCTGCCCCTGTGTGTCCAGCATTCTGCCCCCATTGTGTCCAGCATATTGCCCCCAGTGTGTCCAGCAATCTGCCCCAGTGTGTCCAACATATTGCCCCCAGTGTGTCCAACATATTGCCCCCAGTGTGTCCAGCATTCTGCCCCAGTGTGTCCAGCATATTGCCCCCAGTGTGTCCAGCATATTGCCCCCAGTGTGTCCAGCATATTGCCCCCAGTGTGTCCAGCATCTCTGTCCCCAGTGTGTCCAGCATTCTGGCCCGGGCCCCCCGGATTGCCGTTCTCCTCACCTGTCCGGGCTCCTTCGGCGAAGCAGCTCCCTCCAGCAGCGTGCACTCGCCGGCGACTGACAATGACATCAGACGCCGGCAATGTGCGCGCTGCGGCTGATGTCAGCTGCCAGCCTCCGATTGGCTGGCGGCTGTTAACTATTGACGTGCGGGCGCGCGCCTGCACATCAATAGCGTTTAACTGCCGCAGCGCCGGTAGGGGCCCGGTGAGCAGAAGAGACGGGGCCCGATGCAGGCCCCCTCTGCCCACCGAGCCCATACGCCAGTCCGGGCAGTAATGCCCTGATGGCGGCGGGCAATCTGAGCGGTAGCCCAGGTCCCTCCTACACCACTGGGCCCTGGGCTACTGCCCAGATTGACCCTATTGTAATCCGCCCCTGTATTTAGGCTGATAACTGGTTTATGCAGCATTACATGAACACCCGATCCTTACACTATGGCCGGTCCGAACAACGAAAGCAATTGTTACCATCCACCTCTCCTGTCTCCGTTTTTCCTCATAGGCTGTAATCTTGCGAGCAGGGCCCTCATTCCTCTTGGTATCTGTTTTGATCTGTGTTTATTGTTATGCTGTAATGTCTATTATCTGTACAAATCCCCTCTATAAATGTAAAGCACTGTGGAATATGTTGGCGCTATATAAATAAAATTATTATTATTATCAGAAGCAGCTGAAATGGAGCTGCATGTTTATGAACAGCATAGAAAGGGTCATTAACCTTTCCAGCACCAGATAAAACTAAAATCCATTTAATATGGGAGACAAATCACACCATCTTTAAAGATGTCTTGCGATTCATTACCTGACGTAACCCTCTAACTTCAAGTCTTATTGTGACTTATTGTAAAGCGAATGTTCTCTATAGTCAAGTTTGAAAGCTGTCTTTCTTTTGTAATCTAAAATTATGTAATTCCTTTATAAATGTATCTATATTCTTATACAGGGCTCCAAATTCCTCTAATACAGTTAGGTTCATATATATTTGGACAGAGACAACATTTTTCTAATTTTGGTTATAGACATTACCACAATGAATTTTAAACAAAACAATTCAGATGAAGTTGAAGTTCAGACTTTCAGCTTTCATTTGAGGTTATTCACATTAAAATTGGATGAAGGGTTTAGGAGTTCAGATATCCCAACCCAAAAAGATAACTGATATGCGATCGTTAGGCTCACTAATATTCAATTTTCAGTCTCAGTTCAGTTTTACATATCTGGCATTCACAGTCCAAGAATAGACCAGGATATCCAGGATGGGCATGAATCTCTTGACCCGAACGCAAGAGTCTGTCGTGCATATATAAGGATCTGAAGACCTGAAGCCGGACTGGACATCATGGTCCACACTGAGATCATGAATGTTGGATGTGTGACCCTAGCCTTAAAGAGGACCTGTCACCAGGGAGTAATGCCTCTCCTTGTAATGAGTGACTTGCCTGATGTGCTATCATAAGGAGTCTTATAGGCTGTGCAATGCTCCTCTGGGATATTAAATATGAACATAGTCTCTTCATAGAAGAAGAGACCTAGGACTTGAATGCCACCTATTGAAAGTAGCAATGGAAAAGGTCAATATTAACCATTTATGGAGCCTTCAACCATTTATCGAGCCTTGCCACATGATTTTAATTTCCCAGAGGAGCAGTATGGCCTGTAAGACTCCTCACAGCGGTATGTCAGACATGTCACTCAGCAGAAGGAGAACTGATACCCCTCAGATCTCAATCAGAGGCCTCTCATCCAGCCTTCATACCAATACATTTGGCTTTCATACTATGTCATGGGGCAAAGGCTTCTTAAAGGGTCCATATTGACTTTTAGGATTGCTTCTTCCGGTGAGACTATTTCTTCTGGTGAGACTATTTCTTCTGGTGAGACTATTTCTTCTGGTGAGACTATTTGCATATGAGATGAGGTTATATACATTTTCCATGAGCGTGTCTCCTTTTTCAGGTGACATACACTCCATTACCTTTCCCCCCTGAATAGTGTGTTTAATAACCGTCTAATGTCGGAGAATCTGAGTTGCCTGTGCAAGAATCCTTCTGGAAGTTTCCTTGAGGATTTTGTGGCACCTGAGAAATTGGAGAACACTTCCCAGTGTCTGGAAATTCCAGAAAAGTTAACAAGTATATCTTTAAAAATAGTTGGCAGCTGTCTCAGATTTACTGTGGTATCTAGAGTGAAAGGGATGGGATTTATGTAAACTCCATCCAAAAGTGGGTTTCCTGGGGTGGGTCAGAGGCATTAGCGGGATAGGTGAGGGCGTTCCCAGGAAAGCAAAGGAGGGATTGGGGGCAAGAATAAACTACTCCAAAACTGGTATGAGCATGGTGCATCTGGCCAAGTAGTAGATAGATTATGTACCGTACATAGTGGATCCTCCCAGGGGTCAGTATGATGAAGCTCAATGCATAGGCCCACACTAAGAAGGATAGAAAGTAGACCTCACTTATCACAACGGTCTTATCTGAGCTCGGATTGGTCGCTACGGGCAACAGACACACTTTATGTTTTTCATTTTAGCAGAATTGTTTAAAAAATAAACACAGAATTCAAACTGGTTACTATGGGCAACAGTGGCAGTTTTTTGCTTTTCACTTTACCAGAGCGGTTTAAAAATATCTGCGGAGTTCTGATTGGTTGCTAGGGGCAACAATGACAGTTTGTCTCCTAAACAGATTGTTACGCTCGCCGTCTCCTCGGTGACTTTGTTCCTTGCCGTTTTCCAGCATTCACTCCTCAGACATTTCGACAGGATGAGATGTTCTCACATATTTCTCCTTTAATAAATGTCTGTTTTTCCTCTATTTGTTTTTTTTTTTGCTTCGTTCTCTCCTTTCATGTCTGCAGCATAGCATTCTCAGATTATAGTTTGTAAACGGGTTTTTTTTTTTTTTTTAGGTTTTCTTCCCTATCCCTCATAAATATAAAATCTGTTCCGTGACACCTCGCGGAGAAGCTGGCAAGGTCTATGTCAGAAACCAATATTTACATCACCTAACATTCTGAGTGTATTTTATGTCGGAGCAGTGAGGGGACTAATGCAGATTTGGCAGGGAGAATCGTGGCTGATTTGAGATCCCAGCTGTGCTGCTGGCGGGGCCCTCCGAATATAATCTAAACTGTCAGGGGAAGAGAACGTTCACACGTATAAAGGCTGGCATCCAGAATAATTGAATTATTTATGTTTCTTTTCTTCTTCCCGTTACGTTACCTGACTGACGCGTAGAAGGACGGATTCTGCAGAAAGTGGTTCGCAGCCAGGCTTTAAATAAAATTAAATATTTAGTGTAGGTACCATGTTCGGAAGCGACCGGGAGGTATGATAGGAAGCGTGCGGTGTAACACGCCCTATATATTCCAGGTGTCATAATGTGGCGACTGGAGGCTAAACGTGGACTGACAATGTAAAGAAAGGATATGGAAAGTGAATTATGGACGGGGCTGGAACAAAGTGTGAAACGTGTGGGAATGGAAACTAAAGTAAAATGCACAAAACTAATCGCAAATTGCTCCTACAAATTCTATAAGACTTCAACGCGCACATCAAATGGTCTTGCTCTTTTTTCTAGTAGGCATAAAGCATGTGACTCTTGAAAGTCTTAAATAAAAAAACATATAACTGATTTTTCTTTTTATGGGGTCGACTATTTTTCCACCCCTTTGCACAAAGTTTGTCGCACAATAAGGCGCGATCGCCGTCTGATCTCTTGTTACTTGTACACGACTTACGTTAAATCCACAGCATTCATTTACTTTGTGTTTCCCATGAAAGAGTCTCGTTTTCTCTAAACACCGCCTGCTTAATTAGCTACCGACAGAACATTACAAACAAGCGTGCCTACTAATTACTATGTAAATTAGTAAATACAGTATTTTTTTCCTCTCAATTAATTTCTTAATAATTAGGTCTTTTTGAACAAACCGACGATGCACGAGTGCAAATTAATCATTTTGATGGGAAAAAAAAAAATCGAAGTTCTTACCGAGAGAAAACTTTCTTTATAGAGGTAGAAGTTGACTACATGCAACATTCTGATGCAGCTATCCCCATTACTCACGTGTGGATTCTTGCTTTAGCCTTAAGCAAACCTAGAATCAGCTGGCCGATATTTGTATGCATTTACTAAACTGGTGGCTGACATTTTTAGACAAGTGAAATGATAATCACAGAGAGCAACGAGAATGAAAGCTTGCAACATCACAGGACTAGAACTTCACATGATATTAATTACTGTACGTAATTTCAATGCTACATGGTTCAAAAATGATGCTCACGCTCCAGGACGATGGACAGGGGTCAGCATGGCCCTTTGACTAGTCTGCAGTAAAAAAGTAATCCCCACATATTCTGATAACTTTCTATCATAGCTGGGAATATCCAAGCTATGATACTGGGCGCACTCCACAAGACCTGCTATATACTCGGAACATCCCACAAGACCTGACATATACCGAGAACACCCCACAAGACCTGCCGTATACCAAGAATACCACACAAGACCTGCCGTATACCAAGAATACCACACAAGACCTGCCGTATACCAAGAACACCACACAAGATGACCTTATATTGGGAACACCTCAAAATACGTACCGAGAACACCACACAAAACTGGCCATATACTGGGAATAGCCTGCAAGACCTACCGTATACCAGGGACACCCCACAAGACCTGCTATATACTGGTAACCCTTCACAAGGCCTGACACATACTGGCAACACCCTGCAAGACCTGTTGTAGACTATGAACTCCTCACAAGACCTGCCGTATACTGAGAGCACTCCACAAGGCCCGCTGTATAAAGAGAACACCACACAAGACCTGCCATATATTAGGAAAACGCTACAAGGCCTGCCGTATACCGGGAACACCACACACCACTTGTCACATACCGGAAACGCTCAACAAGAGCCGCCTCTAGCAAGGAACACCCTACAAGACTTTCGGTATATTATGAATGCTTCACAAGACCTGCCATTTACAGGGAACACCCCACAAGACCTGCCATATACAGGGAACACCTCACAAAACCTGCTGTATACAGTAAACACCCCACCAGACCTGCCGTATTGTGGGAAAACTTCACAAGACCTCCCGTTTACATGGAACAGCCCACAAGACCTGCCATATATTAAGAACACCCGAGAAGACCTATCATATACAGGGAACACCTCACAAAGCCTTCTGTATACAGTAAACACCCCACAAGATCTGCCGTATAGAGGGAACACCCCACAAGACTTGCCGTATAGAGGGAACACCCCATAAGACCTGCCATATAGAGGGAACACCCCACAAGACTTGCCGTATAGAGGGAACACCCCATAAGACCTGCCATATAGAGGGAACACCCCACAAGACTTGCCGTATAGAGGGAACACCCCATAAGACCTGCCATATGGAGGGAACACCCCACAAGACTTGCCATATACTGGCAACACCCCACAAGACCTGTTGTATAGGGGGAACACCCCACAAGACCTGCCATATACCTGAAACAACCCACAAGGCCTGCCATATACAAAGAACACCCCACAAGACTTGCAATATGCTGGGAACACCCCACAAGACCTACTGTATAGAGGGAACACCTACAAGACCTGCAATATCCTGGGAACATCCCACAAGACTTTCCTTTTTTCGTGAACACCCCACAACACCAGCCGTACATGAGGAACACCCCACAAAATCTGTTGTATACCTGGAACACCCAACAAGACCTATATACCAGTGACACCCCATAAGGACTGCTGTATACCAAGTACACCCATAAGACCTGCCATATATCGGGAACACCCCACAAGACCTGTTGTATACCGGGAACACCCCACAAGACTTGTATATCGGGAACATCCCACAAGACCTGTCGTATAGTGGGACACCCAACAAGACCTGCCGTATACTGGAAACACCCCATAAAACCTGCCGTATACAGGGAACACCCACAAGACCTGCAATATATCTTGAACACCCAAGAGCTGCCGAATAGAAGGAACACCCCATAAGAATTGCCGTATACTGGGAACACATCACTGGTGACATCACACATTATTTGTGAGGCTGATTCGATGTGTGACACATCTGACATCCTTGACACAGAGTGAACATTCCACTATTGGTGTAACACCCCCAGAAAATCCATGTAACAACCCAATATTCTCTCCATATTGGCCCGGCCTGAATCATTAAGTCCACTCATCAGTGAAAAGATTTCTATTGAATCAATTCTCCCCCATACAAAATTCATAAGATTCCTGCACCGGGCGGAGAATCTCCTTACATCCAGAGTAGACGCAGAACATCACAGCCATCCTATTGTCACATCCTATGTATTATACATGCGCATTCCGAGGCGACCGCTCACATCGGAAGAAATTGGGAGTTTTGATGAAGTGCTCCCAGAAAAACAGGAGCCTTCTTGGAGGAGAGCTCTTAAGAGCTGCTAAAATCTCCTCCAAAACTTCCCACAAATCAAAACTTCTGGGAGATTTACTATCGGTGACGTTGAGATTCTTCTTCATTTAATGCTTAGGCCAAAGCACATTAAATGGGTGGGTAAAGAGGTATGGAAATAAGGGAGGTCTATAAAAAAGGGGTGCAGTTTTGCAATGATCTGTCGTTACACTGCAAATTATCCTGCACAGTTTTCCAAAAAGTTGGCAAGTATGACCCGAGCCCCTATTACATAAGAGCTACTAAAGGCCGCCATCATACTATGGACCCATAATACGGCACCGATAGGAGTCTGTGAGTGCGTGCTCTCCAGGATAACACTGGGCACTTGGCGAGGCTCGTCAGATGCCAAATTATGAAACTAAGAAGAAGAAACAACGGAGAGATGGGGAAGATGCCAGTAGATGAAACCAGGAGACCGAGGATATTTCTATGCAGTTTATTGTCAAAGTTAATAAGCTTCTTTATCAGAAAACAAAACTCAAATCAAATGTTTTTTTCCTGATGGAGAAGTTTAACTCTGACGCACGTTGGCAATAAACCGCATGGAAATATCCTTGGTCTCCTGGTTTCATCTACCGGCATATTCCCCATCTCTCCATTGTTTCTTTTCCTCCCATTAAATTGCTGTTTTCCCAATTTTTCGGACTGACAGACCTTTATTTCTTAAAGTAATGATGGCCACTCGTTTTTCTTTACTTAGCTGCTTTTTTCTTGCCATAATACAAATCCTAACAGTCTATTCAGTAGGACTATCAGCTGTGTATCCACCAGACTTCTGCTCAACACAACCGATGGTCCAACACCATTTATAAGGTGAGAAATCCCACTTATTAAACCTGACAGGGCACAGCTGTGAAGTGAAAACCATTCCTCTAGAAGCTCATCAAGAGAATGCCAAGAGTGTGCAAAGCAGTCATCAAAGCAAAAGGTGGCTACTTTGAAGAACCTAGAATATAAGACATATTTTCAGTTGTTTCACACTTTTTTGTTAACTATATAATTCCACATGTGTAAATTCATAGTTTTGATGCCTTCAGTGTGAATGTACAATTTTCATAGTCATGAAAATACAGAAAAATCTTTAAATGAGAAGGTGTGTCCAAACTTTTGGTCTGTACTGTATATTCCAAACGTTGGTCCCGTCCATCATTCGTCAGTCAATTGCGTAATTGTCCTGTCGATTGGAGGCAGGGAGCATTGTCTGTACACATGTAGGGGAGAAGGAGAACAAGACATTTGATGAGAGCACACTGGAAAAATCTTACATCCCCCCAAAAGTGAAAACGAACGTGTATATCAAACATTTAATGCACATTTATGACCATTTGTACAGTCTTACATGAGGGGTCCTATATAGAATATTTCATGAGGAGCATTAGGATATTAAAGCACTTGACTCGCTGTCATGAAGGTAACATTTTTTTTTTATCCAGTAATGATTGTTTGGAGATCTGAGGTCGCTCTATCCGTCCGTAATGCTCGTGACTCCACCGTTATGTGTTCACAGCAATTACTGAACGATCGCCCAGGGATTGGAGCCGAAATTAAGTTACTGACGCCCGCCTGCTCTGAAGCTAAAGGTTATTAAACAGACCTTGACTGAGCGGAGGAATCGCACCCTCCTGGGGCGACGGAGCGCAGAAAATATCTTCTGACACTAGATCCCTTCATCTTCTCACAATGAACAGTTTAAGATGTTTATAAATTTATTTTTCAGGCAGTTTTTGATAACATTGCCAAGAAGCCTATGCACCCACCCCATCCCCCCACTAAAAAAAAAAATAGCCGAAATCACTCGTAAACAGCGCAGAATATAGAAGAGAGGGATCTGATATTGAATCTGAAATTAACCCCCACCCCCCCCAAGTATTTCATTACTGTCCAAGACAGAAGGGCTAAGGTGTTTATCTCTTGCTTTCTCCTGACTCATGGGCTCCAGCTATTGCAATCAAGATCCTCAGGAACAGATCCTTGTACGGGTCGTTACCAAAAAATGGGACCACCTAGGGCGTTGGCCCTCTTTCCAAGGTTCCCCTAACAGTATGACTTTATGGTATCCAGTTTTGGAAGCCTCTTCAATGACATATCTTCCAAATCGATGTAACTATAAATGGATGTTTAGGAACATTTGGTGTTTGGAAAAAAAATTGTGACAACTCATTTTAGGAGCTATAGTGACAGTAATAGTTATCGTTCAGCTTTCCCAGCCACCACTAGAGGGAGCTCCTATTATTGAGATAAATGTAGAAACTGTATGCAATGAGCTAATGGGCTCCCTCTAGTGGTGGTTACATGCTACAAAAAGTCTATTATCTAACACTGCTGTATGTTTTTGGAGACATTTTAGAATTGCTTCATATATAAAACTAGCTATTGAACCCGTTCTACGCCCGGGTGGCTAGCATCTATATTGGTATATGGTCTCCATCCTGGTATTTGCTGCTCCATCCTGCGCCCCCATCCTGTCATGTGTTGCTCCCATCCTCTCATGTGCTGCTCCCATCCTGCGCCCCCGTTCTGACATGTGCTGCTCTCATCCTGCGTCCCCATCCTGTCATGAGCTGCTCCGTCCTGCGTCCCCATCCAGTCATGTGCTGCACCCATCCTGCACCCCCATTCTGACATGTGCTGCTCCCGTCCTGCACCCCCATTCTGACATGTGCTGCTCCATCCTGCGCCCCCATCCTGCCATGTGTTGCACCCATCCTGCGCCACCATTGTGACATGTGCTGCTCCCATCCTGCACCCCCATTCTGACATGTGCTGCTCCCATCCTGCGCCTCCATTCTGACATGTTCTGCTCCCATCCTGCGCCCCCATCCTGTCATGTGCTGCTCCCATCCTGCACCTCCATTCTCCATTCTGACATGTGCTGCTCCCATCCTGCACCCCCATTCTGACATGTGCTGCTCCATCCTGCGCCCCATCCTGCCATGTGTTGCACCCATCTTGCTCCCCCATTCTGTCATGTGTTGCACCCATTCTGCGCCCCCATTCTGTCATGTGCTGCTTCCATCCTGCGCCCCCATTGTGACATGTGCTGCTCCCATCCTGCGCCTCCATTCTGACATGTTCTGCACCCATCCTGCGCCCGTTCTGTCATGTGCTGCTCCCATCCTGCGCCCCCGTTCTGTCATGTGCTGCTGCCATCCTGCGCCCGTTCTGTCATGTGCTGCTGCCATCCTGCGCCCGTTCTGTCATGTGCTGCTGCCATCCTGCGCCCGTTCTGTCATGTGCTGCTGCCATCCTGCGCCACCATTGTATTATATGCCCCCCATAAGATGCTCCATAATATATGCCCCGTATGCTGCTGCCATATATATAAAAAAAAAAAAAAACCATACTCACCTATCGTCGCTGGGCACCGAGTGCTGGGGGCCTGAGCAGGCGGGGACACCGGCGCGCTGTGGGGGTCAGGTGCCGGTATCGCCGCTAGTTCAGGCCCCCAGCACTTACTATATTCACCTGGCCCCGTTCCAGTGCTGCGTGCCGCCATCTTCTGGCTCCTCTGGCTGTGACTGTTCAGTCAGAGGGCGGCGCCGGCGCGCATTAAGCGCGTCATCGCGCCCTCTGAACTGGGAACGTCACAGCAGAGGACCCGGGAGACGGAGCCGCATGCAGCGCTGGAACGGGGGACAGGTGAATATACTCACCCTCCTGGCGGTCCCTGACTCTCCGGTGGAGAGCGCGGTGTGCGTTCAGTGCTTACGCATACCGCGATCTCCTGGGAGCGTCACTCTGTGAGGCCCAGACTGCGTCGGCGCTTGCGCAGTCTATAAAGGCTTCGGACAGAGTGACGCTCCCAGCGTTATAGATACTGGTGTAAATATATGGATTAATCTGCCCTCGTCCGACATCTGCTTACTACCAGCAAATATCTGACTGCTACAACTGCCACCACTATTATCTATCTATCATCTATCTATCTAGTCTGTGCAACCACATGCAGATTACAGTAATCTCCAGAGAACACAGACTTAAATAATAAAATTCTGGAATATTGCAGATTGCATTTGCCGTTTGCTTTGTTGCTGTGGGCTGTTACTATGCAATCAAAATTACACGTTATATATGAAATATTAGATTGTTAGAATAGAATCTACCATGAATGACATCTGATGCAGTAACGAAGACCCCGCTCTAATAGCGGCGGCACATACAGCAGCGCGGGGCGGAGGGAGATCCTGCAATGAGCTCTGGGTTAAAGAGACATTACATTCTTAAAAAAAAAAAAAAAAAAGAAAAACTGCTTTTAGACGTTCTGCATCTTTCACAATGGAAACATTGTGGTTTATAACCACGGAATGCGCAGGTTTACAGCGGTGATAATTCTCATAATTAAGGTTTTGTTACAACTGTATCAGGTTTGAACAACTAAAATGTCTAATCCCAACTGATTCATTTTACCTGTAGACACCTTGTGGAAGAGATCAGGAACGGAAAGACGATTGTATCCAGACTACAGAATCCTCTGCACTCCGACTGTTAGGGCCCCTTTCCATTTGTGAGGAAAACGGACGAGTGCAATCCGATAAAAAATCGGATTGCACTCAGACCAATGTTAATCAATATGTGACACTCCATTTGCGATTTTTTTCCCAGCCGAAATCGGACTAAGAAAAATCTGTGTCGGCTGAGAAAAAAATCGCAGCATGCTGCGTATTGCTGAGATTCTCGGACGAGACTCGCCAATGCAAGTCAATGGGTGCGAGAAAAAAAACGCACAGCACTCACACCATGCGAGTGCTGTCCGATTTTTACGCACCCGTGTCCTTAGAAAAGCCGGCAATTCAGCGCAGAGTACAGTAAAATCACACTGACAGGTTAGATGAGAGTAGATATATACACATAGAATAGGTATATATACATATATATATGTCAGGGAGACACCTATATATATATATTTATATTTAATGCAGCGCTAGATAGCTTTAAAGCTGGTAATTCAATTACCGGCTTTTGCTTTCTCCTTCACAAACCTGACATGATATGAGACATGGTTACATACAGTAAACCATCTCATATCACCATTTTTTTTGCATATTCTACACTACTAATGTTAGTAGTGTGTATCTGCAAAATTTGGGCGTTCTAGCTATTATATTTAAGGGTTAAATGGCGGAAAAAATTGGCGTGGGCTCCCGCACAATTTTCTCCGCCAGAGTAGTAAAGCCAGTGACTGAGGGCAAATATTAATAGCCTGGAGAGGGTCCATGGTTATTGGCCCCCCCCCTGGCTAAAAATATCTGCCCCCAGCCACCCCAGAAAAGGCACATCTGTAAGATGCGCCTATTCTGGCACTTGGCCACTCTCTTCCCATTCCCGTGTAGCGGTGGGATATGGGGTAATGAAGGGTTAATGCCACCTTGCTATTGTAAGGTGACATTAAGCCTAATTAATAATGGAGAGGCGTCAATTATGACACCTATCCATTATTAATCCAATTGAATGAAAGGGTTAAATAAAACACAAACACATTATTTAAAATTATTTTAATGAAATAAAAACAATGGTTGTTGGAGTATTTTATTCTACGCCCAATCCAATCACTGAAGACCCTCGTTCTGTGAAAGAAAAAACATAATAAACCAACAATATACATACCTTCCGCAGATCTGTAACGTCCAACGATGTAAATCCTTCTGAAGGGGTTAAAACATTTTGCGGCAAGGAGGTTTGCTAATGCAATGCTGCTCCTCCTCGCTGCAAAACCCCTGGGAATGAGTCTAAATATAGATCAATGAGCTATATTTAGCTTCATTTGCGGTGAGGCGCCCTCTGCTGGATGTTTATAGATCGTGGGAACTTGCCTAGAAAGCCTGGGAGCTTTCTAGGAAATTTCCCACGATCTATGAACAGCCAGCAGAGGGCGCCTCACCGCAAATGAAGCTAAATATAGCTCATTGATCTATATTTAGACTCATTCCCAGGGGTTTTGCAGCGAGGCGTAGCATTGCATTAGCAAAGCTCCTGGCTGCAAAATGTTTTAACCCCTTCAGAAGGATTTACATCGTTGGACTTTACAGATCTGTGGAAGGTAAGTATATTGTTGGTTTATTATTTTTTTTTTGTCACAGAACGAGGGTCTTCACTGAGTGGATTTGGCGTTAAATAAAAAATTACAACAACCTTTGTTTTTATTTCATTAAAATAATTTTTAACGACACTTTTTATGGATATCTTTGAGAAATGGCTTTCTTCTTGCCACTCTTCCATAAAGGCCAGATTTGTGCAGTGTACGACTGATTGTTGTCCTATATACCAGGATGGGGACATATATACCAGGATGGGGGACATATATACCAGGATAAGGACATATATACCAGGATAAGGACATATATACCAGGATGGGACATACAGTATATACCAGAATGGGGGACATATATACCAGGATAAGGACATATATACCAGGATAAGGACATATATACCAGGATAAGGACATATATACCAGGATGGGACATATATACCAGGATGGGACATACAGTATATACCAGAATGGGGGACATATATACCAGGATAAGGACATATATACCAGGATAAGGACATATATACCAGGATAAGGACATATATACCAGGATGGGACATGTATACCAGGATGGGACATACAGTATATACCAGAATGGGGGACATATATACCAGGATAAGGACATATATACCAGGATGGGGGACATATATACCAGGATAAGGACATATATACCAGGATAAGGACATATATACCAGGATGGGACATATATACCAGGATGGGACATACAGTATATACCAGAATGGGGGACATATATACCAGGATGGGGGACATATATACCAGGATAAGGACATATATACCAGGATAAGGACATATATACCAGGATGGGGGACATATATACCAGGATAAGGACATATATACCAGGATAAGGACATATATACCAGGATAGGACATATATACCAGGATGGGACATACAGTATATACCAGAATGGGGGACATATATACCAGGATAAGGACATATATACCAGGATGGGACATATATACCAGGATGGGACATACAGTATATACCAGAATGGGGGACATGTATACCAGGATGGGGGACATATATACTAGGATGGGGACATATATACCAGGATAAGGACATATATACCAGGATGGGACATATATACCAGGATAAGGACATATATACCAGGATGGGACATACAGTATATACCAGGATGGGGACATATATACCAGGATGGGGGACATATATACCAGGATGGGGGACATATATACCAGGATGAGGACATATATACCAGGATGGGACATACCGTATATACCAGAATGGGGGACATATATACCAGGATGGGGATATATATACCAGGATGAGGGATATATATACCAGGATGGGGATATATATATCAGGATGGGGACATATATACCAGGATGGGGGACATATATACCAGGATGGGGGACATATATACCAGGATGGGACATATATACCAGGATGGGACATACCGTATATACCAGAATGGGGGACATATATACCAGGATGGGGATATATATACCAGGATGAGGGACATATATACCAGGATGGGGATATATATATCAGGATGGGGACATATATACCAGGATGGGACATACCGTATATACCAGAATGGGGGACATATATACCAGGATGGGATCAGGATGGTGGCCGTATATATGTATTTCAGGATGGGGGGGTCCATATCTTGCACTGGGTCCCCTCTAGTTACACCAGTGTGTACGGATGCACAGGGCTGGAGAGATCACTGTATCAGTCCTAAATACTCCACTGTGAGTTGAATTGTGTGGATGAAATCATTGGTCTCTGGTCCATTGCTCAGTAATCTCTGACTGCTGGATGGGAGACTCACGAATCTCTTCTTTTTCGGAATCCCCTGCGCGGCTTTTTATTAGTCCGGTTTGGCGCGATGTCTTCCTTGTGGCAGGACGTACAGATAAGATTGCACCTAAAGTTGTGCTGCGGATCCTGGGAAATAAGAGATTATCGGGAATGCCATCCTGCAGCCATAGACCACTGACCTGGTCAACGGACCGGAATCCCATGAATTGATCCATCCAACTTGAAGGTTTGGTGCAGACGATTATTTTCTCTCCATCTGAGAAATTTGGTCCGATTATGCTAATCTGACTCGGATTAGAGAGGGATCTGATTTTCTAAGAGGTGGAAAGGAAAAAAAAGTTTCTTCACTTTCTCCATTATGTCAGTCTGTGAAAAGCAGACTGCACTCTGATGTCATCCAAGTGCGGTCCAATTTTTCTCACTGACCCAGAAAGTTCATTGGGCGAGTGACATCCAATAATTGTATCCAGAATTCCTTTAATGGATAGTTTTTTGAATATCTGCCATATATACAAAAACTATCCATTAAAGGGAATTTGCCACCAGATTCTACACCCAGTAAACCCAGAGTTTTTCCTCTGCTGTAGACGTGGCGGAGCTCAGAAGGCTAACCCCTCCAACACCACTGATTGGCAGCTTTCTGCGTATATTTTGTACATTGACACGGGGCTGCTAATCCATGGTGGGGGGCTTGGTTGGACTAGGAGGCACTTGGGCATCTAGTCTGGCAGTGATAATCTCCTGCAGATAAAGCACCGATTGTATTGAAATAACATCACACAGCCCAGTAAGTGACACATCGCTGCAATCAGTGTCTCTGCCCCTACATCTTGCTGCCTTCAGATTACATAGCAAAAAACTGCTGACAGTTTCCTTTTAAAGGAATAATAAACCTAATATGATGATACAAGAAGTGCAGCAATGTATAGAGACCAGGGACGTCGCACATGACGTCTGATGTGCATTTCCCGGGCTTGATAACGATCCATGAACAGTTATGATTAGCACCTATAGATAGGGATTATTGATGCACCAGTAATGTCGCATTATATTATGCACTCGCACATTATTTTCTGCTCTCTGGTAAAATGCGGAAGAATCGTATTTACATAATTTAATCATTCGTGAATTCTACCTGTATAAGTAATAGCCACTTGGGGTATATCAGCCCTCGTTTGTGTGTACGCAGGTTTTACTTCTGCTAATCGTCTATTAATTATTTGCTGATCACATGAATGTGTGAGGATGCAGATGACAGTTTTCCATGTGATTATTATTATTACTTTGGGACCGTTGTTTGCTGCTTGTTTTCTTCATCGGTGTGATGAGCAATAATCTCCTGGATCTGATAGAATTTTACTTTAATGATTCTTTTGATAATTCTATTGGTATATTTTATTGGTAATGCGATTGTATCTAGCGCAGACCGTTCTCCGTGAGATGAACTCTCTGCACTTCAGAGTAATAGAGTTACCTGTACTGATACACGGACACTTATCTATAATGGTGAATGATCCTCTGCTGTAAATAAAGAGTAATATGTGTAAATAACCGGAAACAGTCCGACCGTGACACGGTGTAACCAGTCGGGAAAAAGATCAGACGAGTACCGTGTGTTATTTCCATGTATCAGTATAATTCATTGACTGCAGTGCATCTATTCACTGTTCTTGAGGTTCTATACATTACACTTGTTCCATCTTTGTGCTGATCCGTCGGTTTTGCTTTGTTTCTTTGTATATTTTATATATTTTGAGGTCTGCTGCCACATAGTGAGATAAGTCACTAGAATTAGGGACCTTCCTGAGGGTACAGCTTGTCCTGGTGGGACGGCTTTTACGCTTTTTTATTTTAAAATAATGTCAAAGTCCCGTATGTTTTTTACATGTACTACACAGGTAATAATGGTTATAATGGTCGCAGTGTGAACGCGCCCCTAAAGATTACATTTATACTATCACATGTGCCTGTCCATGATTTTTAGGGCAGGAAGTCAATTGTGTCAAGTCTAAAGAATCCTGTGTGAGCTGTCTGCCCTACAAACCATTACATGTAAGGCTACTTTCACACTAGCGTCGGAATCTCCCCGTCGCAATGCGTCGGGCCGAGATTCCGACGCTAGTGTTTGACGCGCCGCACATTGGGTGCAGCGGATGCATTTCTCCAGCACATCCGCTGCCCCATTGTGAGGTGCGGGGAGGTGGGGACGGAGTTCCGGCAGCGAATGTGCAGTCGGAAAAAGCTGTCCGTCGGCAGCAAAAAACTTTACATTTAACGTTTTTTGCTCCCGGCGGTCCGCCACAACATGACGCAACCGTCGCAAGATGGTTGCGACGTGTGTCAATACGTCGCAATGCGTCGGTAATGTAACTCTATGGGGCAAAAACGCATCCTGCAAACAACTTTGCAGGATGCGGTTTTTACCCTAAACGACGCATTGCAACGTATTCAAAAAAACGCCAGTGTGAAAGTAGCCTTATCTACACTGATACATTGTAACAATGGGACAGGAAAGACGACTGTCTCCAGTGTAGGATCTCCTCATTGACCAAAAGACGCCCAAATCTCTGCCCAACACCAAGGCCCCGATTCACGAAGAGCGCTAATTGTCACGCTGGTCTTTATGAAGGAGCGTACTGATGTCAGACGCCTCTGATGAGTGTCGTGCGCCTCCACCAGAAGTATTACTCCGCTCAGGGACTAGAATAAGATTTCTGGCCTCTTATGTTGGAGGAGCCGGGAGAAAGTGGCTTAATAACACCAAAAGCCGCAACACTTTATAAATGGTGCCATTGATACAAAAAAGGAAAACTTTGTGTAAAATGACGTTATCTTTACAGAAAAGCAGCATCACTGAAAACACAACAAATCATAGAGTCAGGAGTGCGGGAAGCGGAGACAGGGGGCTGTGACATGGGGCTGTGACATGGGGCTGACCATTGCGAGTCTGCTTTATCTGCCCTTGTAAAGGGGGCGCTATCACTTATGGAGAGAGCCGTGGGGGTTCACAGCAATCACAGACAGATTTACAAGTTTAATATCTCTCAGTCTTTATATTTTTCTTTCTCTTTCCTGTCCCCTCTCTCTTTCTCTCTCTTTGTCTGTTTCTATCATTCTTTCACTCGCTCTTTCTGTCTCTCTGGTTTTCTCCCTTTTTTTTGTTTTTTTCTCACCTTCTTTCTCTTTCTCTATTTTTGTCTAGTTCTTTCTTCTTTCTATTTTTCTCTTTCTTTCATAATTTCTTTTTCTCCTTTTATCTCTGTTTCTTTTTCTCTCTTTCGTTCTATTTCTTTCTTTCGCTCTCTTTCTATTACTCTTTCTACCTCACTTTCTCTCTCTTTATATCTCTCTTCCTTTTTCTCTCTCGCTTTCTCTCTCTTTCCTGTCTCTTCTCTTTTTCTCTCTCTCTCTCTGTTTCTATCATTCTTTCACTCGCTCTCTGTCTCTCTCTGGTTTTCTCCCTTTTTTTTGTTTTTTTCTCACCTTCTTTCTCTTTCTCTTTATTTCTCTATTTTTGTCTAGTTCTTTCTTTTTTTCTTACTTTCTTTTTCTCTTTCTTTTATCTCTCAGTTTCTTTTTCTCTCTTTCGCTCTATTTCTTTCTTTCGCGCTCTCTCTCTTACTCTTTCTACCTCGCTTTCTCTCTCTTTATATCTCTCTTCCTTTTTCTCTCTTCCTGTCTCGCTGTCTCTCTTTTTCTCTTTTTTTCTCTCTTTCTCACTTTTTTTCTCTCTTGCTCTCTTTCTCTCTCTTCCTTTTTCTTTCTCGCTTTCTCTCTCTCTCTCTTCCTTTTTCTTTCTCGCTTTCTCTCTCTCTCTCTTCCTTTTTCTTTCTCTCTTTCTCTCATTGGCTGTCATGTGAACTTTCCTAATTTATTGAGTCACATCAAAAATACAGATTTGATAACAAAAAGACACAATTTACTCCATCTATACAGTATGAATCCCATTGTAGAAGGGCTGTCACCCAGCTTTCCCAGGCTTCAGAATGACAAACCTGATGTCTCTGGTCTGACAGCCGACCTGATGGACATCACCCAGCTTTTCCAGGACCAGACAGGTGACATGAAATGTACGAACACGTCACGTATTAATAAGAACATGGACCATTTAATCCTTTACTATAGGAGATAATTAATTAACATTCGCCATGTTCTAATCATG
The DNA here is from genome assembly GCF_032444005.1 of Ranitomeya imitator. Taxonomy (NCBI): domain Eukaryota; kingdom Metazoa; phylum Chordata; class Amphibia; order Anura; family Dendrobatidae; genus Ranitomeya; species Ranitomeya imitator. Next base: position 829,892,640 of record NC_091283.1, read on the forward strand.
CGCCCTGCTCATGTGTCTACCTGTCGCCATGGAAACACATCAGTGCGATCTTCCGCAACCGCTGTACAGTAATGTCTTAAGACGCTGTTATGACAGGATCTTCTCCCCGGGCTCCGTCATGACAGAAATGCTCCATTTGAGCTATAAAATCATTTGGGACAGATCCGAGGTAGCAGAGACGAGTGCGTGCGCCGACAGGGGGCTGATTGTAGCAACAGGCGCAGTCACGATGTACAATGTCTGCCTATAACGCGCATCCAGGCCGCCGGTGGGACGACGTGTCGTGTCTGTCAGGGCTGAGGAGCAGATTGTGGGAGCACAATGCATGTAGCAGAGCTGAGTTTGCCATGTATACATCTGTGCTTGCAAAGTGATGAAACCGCTGCAGATCACTCCACCAAATATCACAGTGGGACACATTAAGTTCTGCTACTTTTTGGCTGAATTATTAAAGTGGTTAAAACCATTTGGAAAACTTTTCTTAAAGTGAATCTGTCCCTGTGTTTTTGCTGTGGAATTTGAGCGCATTATGATGTAGGAACAGAGAGCCTGATTCCAGCGATGTGTCACACATTGCTTTGAGTACTTTTCATACAATCCCTGTTTTCTCTGTGGTAGATGTAGCAGAGCTCAGAATGCTGTATAACCCCGCCCCACAGCACTGATTGGCCGTACATGGTAAACAAGCTACCAATCACTGGTGGGGGCGGGGTTACACAGCTGGATTTGGGAGCACTTGACACCTAGTCCTGCCGCGATCATCTGCCGCTCAGAAAACACTGATTGTATTGAAACTATACCAATAAGGACAACATCTGCAAGGAGTTTGTATGTTCTCCCCGTGTTTGGGTGGGTTTCCTCTGGGTTTTCCAGTTTCCTCCTACACTCCAAAGACATACTGGGGAATCTAGATTGTGAGCCCCAATGGGGACATTGATGATAATGTCTGTAAAGCGCTGTGGTATATGATGGCGCTATATAAGCAAAACTTGATACATAAATATAAAACAAAGCCTAGTAACACATCACAGGAATCAGGGTCTCTGTATTATTAGTAACACATCACAGGAATCAGGGTCTCTGTATTATTCTGTATATATTCTAAAGAAAAATGATCAGGAACTGAAACATGATCCTTAAGATCTCTGCTTGCTGTCAGTGAACATTTCATCCATAGTTTACACCCAGGAGGTGAAAATTTGTATGGACCCAATATCGCTCACAGTCGAGGGTACCAAAACTACCCAATACTCTTGAGACAACAGGCGGACACACGTTACCTGCTGCTGGTGACGGACGACTTATCCGGATGCGTTATTTCTGCACGGTATAAATTGTATCAAATATTGAAAAATAAAGACGGCGATGAAAGGTTCCATTCACAACAGCAAGCAGAGAACTTTACAATAGTGAGCACATTTCCCCTCCTGTTCCCCTTTTCCCCTTCCCCCCTTCTCCCAACCACTTCCTTTTCTTTAATGTAGATGCATACTAATATTTCACAAATGCATTATATTGGTTTTGTTTAAAAAAAAAATAAAAAAAATTGTTAATAAAAATTATTTGAAAACAATAGTGAGCACATAAAGCACAACGTATAATAGAAAGCTGCCAAACTTCTTCTTATACAATAAAAGATAAGTTTTGTTATATAAGATGGGGGAAGATGGAGACATTATTGAAGTTAGTTACATGGTAATAACAAAGGGCCCTTGTATGTAATGCACTGGACGAGTGGCGCCATCTGCTGGATGAATGCGATACTGGCATGAATAATCGAAGATGTCCATGGATCTAAACTTTATCAAGCATTTATCGTCACTCATGGGGTGAAACAAACTGTCCGCCCCTGAGTTTACAGCTTTCCTGCCATAATCTTCTTTCTCGGGGACAGTTTTGGGATATGGGAATCTGGATCATTTCCACTTTTCTAAGCTATTTTTGCAATGGAGAAATGATTTGGAATTGTTGAGATTGGAATTGGAAAATTGGAATTGGAAAATTGGAAAACCATTTTTATTTATTTTTATGGGGGGACATGGCCGTGTTATGCGGTCTCTGTATAGGAGTGACATTTGGCTGCTATTGTCTAATCACTTATTATCGTTAGTATTATTTTTGAACTATTTGGCACTATTCTATGTGTTGAGCATGTCACTACATTTTGGCAATATTATGTGTATTGAAGCCGTGTTCTCATGGCACTAAATGAGGGTTGTGCATAGAAAGCCGTACACTGCAAAAAAAAAAAGTATATTGTAAAAAGATCAAATATAATGCAATAGAGGATAATATGAATAAACCACAACTAAAACAAATCAAATAATAAAAATAGAAAATTTATATACAAAAAGTTTGTTGGGGCCAAAAAACAAAAACAAACAAACAAATACAAAAAGTCTCAAAAAATATGTAAAAGAAAAAAGAAGCGTGAGGGGAGGTTACTGGGACACCATTGTTATTAAGTTAACAAAGTTTTATAAAGTTACTGTAAATAAATAACTTTGAACAAAAATGTATGAATATTATAATGTACACATAATAACATAGTTTGCATTCCCGTAATAAAAAAATAAAGATTTAGAATGTTTGGTGCAATGTAAAAAAAAAAAAAAGAAGACATTATCCTTCTGCAAATTCTGTATAAAAATATAACAAATTATTATGGTTTAAAATGTTGACGCTTTAGATCAGGATAATCTTCATGTACAAATGAATCCGGTTATTATTTTTCTAATTAATTATATATTTGTAACTGGTTTTATATTTTCTTTTTTTGACTATAAATATGAAATTTTGGAAATTGTAATCAAATGTGCGAAGAAAAAAAAAAAATAGGAAAAATAATTTCAATCCTGCAGCTCCATCTAGTGGTAAAGACAGATATGGACGAGCAATAGGTGCCATTTAACTGTTTCTTGTCTGCGGAGTGAACGTGCAGTAGTTTTACTTGCAGTCCTAAGGAAAAAACTTATACAAATATTTTAGTATATCACGGCAAAAGACTATATTGGCACTGCTACATTCGGTTCTTGGGAAAAGTTATAGGACAACTTTTAAGAAATGTTTTCAAGGAAAATCTAGATGTGTTAAACAGAGCTAAGTCCACCGAGGATTAATGGAGAAGCCTCAGTAAGATTATTTTTAAGACCACCAGAGCCCCATACTGATACCTTTATTATAAAGTTCCCTGCCTTGGCTGAGTTATATTAAAGTTCATTATATGCCCATATAGAGTCCTGTATATAAGGAAATATAAAAAAAAAGCAAAGTAGCTTTATTTAACTCATGACATACCAAAAAGAGACAGAAATAAAAAAAACACACTAAAAGAATGCAATAAAAAAACATTAACTTGATTTGCATAAATTGTGCCGAAAATCTGAAACATTAAAAACTCACAAAAAACTCAAAACGAAACCTTAAAGGGGTGGATCGATATCTATAATCTACTATATAATTGTCTAAGGGTCACTTCTGTCCGTCCTTCTGTCTGTCTGTCACGGATATTCATTGGTCGCGGCCTCTGTCTGTCATGGAAATCCAAGTCGCTGATTGGTCGTGGCAAAACGCCCACGACCATTGCCACGACCAATCAGCGACTACGTGACTGGGCAATATACTACAAAGGCACAGATGATTGGCCTCGGGTAGACCAAAACATCCAACACCGCGGAGACACCATCACGTGTTTCTCAACGCAGTGATCCAGAACACTGCCCCCATCCCTTATGGGAAATATGCAGATGCAGGTAAAGAAGCTGCGGAGACACCATCACGTGTTTCTCAACGCAAGCAGTGAATAGCCAGGTCTTTCCCCGGGAAGGGGGAAATATACTATGTCACTAGGCAATATACTACGTGGCTGGGCAATATACTACGTGGCTGGGCAATATACTACGTGGCTGGGCAATATACTACGTGGCTGGGCAATATACTACGTGGCTGGGCAATATACTACGTGACTGGGCAATATACTACGTGGCTGGGCAATATACTACGTGGCTGGGCAATATACTACGTGACTGGGCAATATACTACGTGACTGGGCAATATACTACGTGACTGGGCAATATACTACGTGGCTGGGCAATATACTACGTGGCTGGGCAATATACTACGTGACTGGGCAAAATACTATGTGACTGGGCAAAATACTATGTGACTGGGCAATATACTACGTGGCTGGGCAATATACTACGTGACTGGGCAATATACTACGTGGCTGGGCAATATACTACGTGGCTGGGCAATATACTACGTGACTGGGCAAAATACTATGTGACTGGGCAAAATACTATGTGACTGGGCAATATACTACGTGGCTGGGCAATATACTACATGACTGGGCAATATACTACGTGGCTGGGCAATATACTACGTGACTGGGCAATATACTACGTGGCTGGGCAATATACTACGTGGCTGGGCAATATACTACGTGGCTGGGCAATATACTACGTGACTGGGCAATATACTACGTGGCTGGGCAATATACTACGTGGCTGGGCAATATACTACGTGACTGGGCAATATACTACGTGACTGGGCAATATACTACGTGACTGGGCAATATACTACGTGGCTGGGCAATATACTACGTGGCTGGGCAATATACTACGTGACTGGGCAAAATACTATGTGACTGGGCAAAATACTATGTGACTGGGCAATATACTACGTGGCTGGGCAATATACTACGTGACTGGGCAATATACTACGTGGCTGGGCAATATACTACGTGGCTGGGCAATATACTACGTGACTGGGCAAAATACTATGTGACTGGGCAAAATACTATGTGACTGGGCAATATACTACGTGGCTGGGCAATATACTACATGACTGGGCAATATACTACGTGACTGGGCAATATACTACGTGACTGGGCAATATACTACGTCACTGAGCAATATACTACGTGACTGGGCAATATACTACGTGACTGGCCAATATACTACGTGACTGTGCAATATACTACGTGGCTGGGCAATATACTACGTGACTGGGCAATATACTACGTGACTGGGCAATATACTACGTCACTAGGCAATATACTACGTGACTGGGCAATATACTACGTGGCTGGGCAATATACTACGTCACTAGGCAATATACTACGTGACTGGGCAATATACTACGTAACTGGGCAATATACTACGTGACTGTGCAATATACTACGTGACTGGGCAATATATTACGTAACTGGGCAATATACTACATGTCTGGGCAATATACTACGTGGCTGGGCAATATACTACGTAACTGGGCAATATACTACGTGGCTGGGCAATATACTACGTGGCTGGGCAATATACTACGTGACTGGGCAATATACTACGTGGCTGGGCAATATACTACGTGACTGGGCAATATACTACGTGGCTGGGCAATATACTACGTGACTGGGCAATATACTACATGACTGGGCAATATACTACATGACTGGGCAATATACTACATGACTGGGCAATATACTACATGACTGGGCAATATACTACGTGACTGGGCAATATACTACATGACTAGGCAATATACTACGTGGCTGGGCAATATACTACGTGACTGGGCAATATACTACGTGGCTGGGCAATATACTACGTCACTAGGCAATATACTACGTGGCTGGGCAATATACTACGTGGCTGGGCAATATACTACATGACTGGGCAATATATTACGTAACTGGGCAATATACTACGTAACTGTGCAATATACTACGTGGCTGGGCAATATACTACGTGGCTGGGCAATATACTACGTGGCTGGGCAATATACTACGTGGCTGGGCCACCATCTAGTACCCTTTACAAATATCTTTCTCCAAGCCCTATATATTTTTATCAGTTGCTTTATAATAAAGTTACCTATAATTCTCCGTATCCTGCCATTCTATGTATTTGACTTTTTTTCTTTCATTTCTGTGGCATTTCATTCGAGGAGTCTCATGTGGGAAGTCATGGGAGATTGCAGTCACTTCCCCGCAGCTCTTATCGCTCCTCAGAAGCAAGACGTCATCAGGAAACATGGGGGGGAAAAAACTATTTTTTGCAGACTGAATCAAACCTGCCAATCAAATTGAGAAACAAAACAAATTTAGGGAGATTAAGGCTATGTGCACACATTGCGGATTAGGCTTAGGAATTTCTGGTGCGGATTCTGCATCTCTTGGCAGAAAACGCAGGTGCAAATTTGTGCGGTTTTTGCTGCAGATTTTGTGTGGATTTTTTGCGGATTGACTGCGTTTTTTACCCCTGCATATTTCTATAGTGGAATGGGTACAAAAACGCTGCAGATCTGCAAAAAAAGAAGTGACATGCTCCTTCTTTTAATCCGCAGTGTTTCCGCATGGAATTTTCCGCACCATTAGCACAGCATTTTTTTTTTTTTTTTTGCCATTGATTTACATTGTACTGGAAATCACTTGCGGATCTGCAGCGTTTCTGCACCGCAAAAAACGCTGCGGATCCGCAGGAAATCTGCAACGTGTGCACATACCCTCAGGGTATGTGCACATGTATTTTGAAGCTCTGCGGATTTTTCCGCACTGTTTTTGAGAAATCCGCAGGTAAAACGCACTGCGTTTTACCTGCGGATTTACCGCGGTTTTTATGCGGATTTTGTACGGATTCCACCTGCAGTTTTACACCTGCGGATTCCTATTATGGAGCAGGTGTAAACCGCTGCGGAATCCGCACAAAGGTATGTGTACACAATGCGGATTTTGCTGCAGGTCCGCAGCGTTTCCCATGCGTTTACAGTTCAATGTAAACCTATGGGAAACAAAAAAAGCTGTGCACATGCGGAAAAAAACCGTGCGGAAACACAGCGGTTTACATTCCGCAGCATGTCACTTCTTTCTGCGGACTCCGCAGCGGTTTTACAACTGCTCCAATAGAAATCTGCAGTTGTAAACTGCAGAAAAACCGCGGTAAATCCGCAGCGGTTTTCCACTGCGGATTTATCAAATCTGCTGAAATCCGGTGCAGAAAAATCCACAGTGGACCCAGAATACGTGTGCACATACCCAAACAATTGACATGCTGCGGAATATAACCCGCAGTGTTTCCGCGCGTTTTTTTCCGCAGCGTGGGCACTGCGGATTGCGGTTTCCATTGTACTGTAAACGCATGGAAAGCTGCTGCGTATCCGCAGCAAAAATCCGCAGCGTGTGCACATAGCCGTAATCCTCTCTAATCGGAGGCCATGATCAGCTGTGATCGTCAGGGGAACCTCACGCTTCTCAACCTTTTTTTACTACAGCGGCCACTACAGGGGTATTGTGGTACTGCAGTTTAGCTTTTCAAATTAAAAAGGTTGTTCAGTAGAAAAAAAAAGAATTATGTTCCTATTCTAAAGATATATAACTTGAAATATGCTAATATTTAGACACTGCCCTTGGTATCTACTCTTTTAGCATGATCAGTGCATAAAGCCCCGTGGTTAGTAATGGAGAGGCGTCTATCAGACACCCCCATGACTGATCCAGTTATCAAAAATAAAAACACACACAGAGAACAAAAACCACTTTATTTGAATAAAGACTTCCCAACAAAGCCCCACCGACTCCACCAAAGCTCCGACTTAGTCCAGCGTTCCTCGAATCCGGCTCCTGTGACTGTGAACAGCGGTAAAGTTACCGCTGTTCACAGTCACCGGGTACTGAAGACCAGGATCGTCTGTGTCACCGGCTCACGCTGGGCACTGCAAGACCCAATGACGCTGATGAGAGTGTGAAAAAAAACAAAAAAAGGACATCTTAATGCAGTCTTACCCTGCAAAACCCTTTTACTCATGATTTTTCTTTTCACAGTATTTCTGCCTGCGGACAATGGGATAGTGATGGGCTTATAACATGTGCTGCATGATTTGCCAGGCAATCCTAGTAAATATGTATTAATACGATAATTTATGGCCACATTTGATGGGTGGACGTGTGACCCACTGGTGAGAAAACAACCCCACGTGGCTTTCAGTAGTCACCCTCTTCAGGACTTACGACTTTCCTAACGCACCTCATGTTTTCGGACTCTAAATTTAAGAATTGATGTCACTGTTATAATACCTTATTGCTCTTATGTGTTATTTATAGCGATAATATATTGGTCATATATATCTATAATTATTCTTTAATACCGATGCACAACTTATATTCTGTAATACTTTACTGCCACCATGTGTCCATTTTGGTAACTGCAGGATCTCGAAGGCTTGTTTTTGGATTATATTCACTAAACTCCACAAGATAACATAGTAACATAGTAACATAGTTAGTAAGGCCGAAAAAAGACATTTGTCCATCCAGTTCAGCCTATATTCCATCATAATAAATACCCAGATCTACGTCCTTCTACAGAACCTAATAATTGTATGATACAATATTGTTCTGCTCCAGGAAGACATCCAGGCCTCTCTTGAACCCCTCGACTGAGTTCGCCATCACCACCTCCTCAGGCAAGCAATTCCAGATTCTCACTGCCCTAACAGTAAAGAATCCTCTTCTATGTTGGTGGAAAAACCTTCTCTCCTCCAGACGCAAAGAATGCCCCCTTGTGCCCGTCACCTTCCTTGGTATAAACAGATCCTCAGCGAGATATTTGTAGTGTCCCCTTATATACTTATACATGGTTATTAGATCGCCCCTCAGTCGTCTTTTTTCTAGACTAAATAATCCTAATTTCGCTAATCTATCTGGGTATTGTAGTTCTCCCATCCCCTTTATTAATTTTGTTGCCCTCCTTTGTACTCTCTCTAGTTCCATTATATCCTTCCTGAGCACCGGTGCCCAAAACTGGACACAGTACTCCATGTGCGGTCTAACTAGGGATTTGTACAGAGGCAGTATAATGCTCTCATCATGTGTATCCAGACCTCTTTTAATGCACCCCATGATCCTGTTTGCCTTGGCAGCTGCTGCCTGGCACTGGCTGCTCCAGGTAAGTTTATCATTAACTAGGATCCCCAAGTCCTTCTCCCTGTCAGATTTACCCAGTGGTTTCCCGTTCAGTGTGTAATGGTGATATTGATTCCCTCTTCCCATGTGTATAACCTTACATTTATCATTGTTAAACCTCATCTGCCACCTTTCAGCCCAAGTTTCCAACTTATCCAGATCCATCTGTAGCAGAATACTATCTTCTCTTGTATTAACTGCTTTACATAGTTTTGTATCATCTGCAAATATCGATATTTTACTGTGTAAACCTTCTACCAGATCATTAATGAATATGTTGAAGAGAACAGGTCCCAATACTGACCCCTGCGGTACCCCACTGGTCACAGCGACCCAGTTAGAGACTATACCATTTATAACCACCCTCTGCTTTCTATCACTAAGCCAGTTACTAACCCATTTACACACATTTTCCCCCAGACCAAGCATTCTCATTTTGTGTACCAACCTCTTGTGCGGCACGGTATCAAACGCTTTGGAAAAATCGAGATATACCACGTCCAATGACTCACCGTGGTCCAGTCTATAGCTTACCTCTTCATAAAAACTGATTAGATTGGTTTGACAGGAGCGATTTCTCATAAACCCATGCTGATATGGAGTTAAACAGTTATTCTCATTGAGATAATCCAGAATAACATCCCTCAGAAACCCTTCAAATATTTTACCAACAATAGAGGTTAGACTTACTGGCCTATAATTTCCAGGTTTACTTTTAGAGCCCTTTTTGAATATTGGCACCACATTTGCTATGCGCCAGTCCTGCGGAACAGACCCTGTCGCTATAGAGTCCCTAAAAATAAGAAATAATGGTTTATCTATTACATTACTTAGTTCTCTTAGTACTCGTGGGTGTATGCCATCCGGACCCGGAGATTTATCTATTTTAATCTTATTTAGCCGGTTTCGCACCTCTTCTTGGGTTAGATTGGTGACCCTTAATATAGGGTTTTCATTGTTTCTTGGGATTTCACCTAGCATTTCATTTTCCACCGTGAATACCGTGGAGAAGAAGGTGTTTAATATGTTAGCTTTTTCCTCGTCATCTACAACCATTCTTTCCTTACTATTTTTTAAGGGGCCTACATTTTCAGTTTTTATTCTTTTACTATTGATATAGTTGAAGAACAGTTTGGGATTAGTTTTACTCTCCTTAGCAATGTGCTTCTCTGTTTCCTTTTTGGCAGCTTTAATTAGTTTTTTAGATAAAGTATTTTTCTCCCTATAGTTTTTTAGAGCTTCAATGGTGCCATCCTGCTTTAGTAGTGCAAATGCTTTCTTTTTACTGTTAATTGCCTGTCTTACTTCTTTGTTTAGCCACATTGGGTTTTTCCTATTTCTAGTCCTTTTATTCCCACAAGGTATAAACCGCTTACACTGCCTATTTAGGATGTTCTTAAACATTTCCCATTTATTATCTGTATTCTCATTTCTGAGGATATTGTCCCAGTCTACCAGATTAAGGGCATCTCTAAGCTGGTCAAACTTTGCCTTCCTAAAGTTCAATGTTTTTGTGACTCCCTGACAAGTCCCCCTAGTGAAAGACAGGTGAAACTGCACAATATTGTGGTCGCTATTTCCTAAATGCCCAACCACCTGCAGATTTGTTATTCTGTCAGGTCTATTAGATAGTATTAGGTCTAAAAGTGCTGCTCCTCTGGTTGGATTCTGCACCAATTGTAAAAGATAATTTTTCTTGGTTATTAGCAGAAACCTGTTGCCTTTATGGGTTTCACAGGTTTCTGTTTCCCAGTTAATATCCGGGTAGTTAAAGTCCCCCATAACCAGGACCTCATTATGGGTTGCAGCTTCATCTATCTGCTTTAGAAGTAGACTTTCCATGCTTTCTGTTATATTTGGGGGTTTGTAACAGACCCCAATGAGAATTTTGTTACCATTTTTCCCTCCATGAATTTCAACCCATATGGACTCGACATCCTCATTCCCTTCACTAATATCCTCCCTTAAAGTGGACTTTAGACAAGACTTTACATAGAGACAAACCCCTCCTCCTCTCCGATTTTTACGATCCTTTCTAAACAGACTGTAACCCTGTAAGTTAACTGCCCAGTCATAGCTTTCATCTAACCATGTCTCGGTTATTCCCACTATGTCAAAGTTACCTGTAGATATTTCTGCTTCTAGTTCTTCCATCTTGTTTGTCAGGCTTCTGGCGTTTGCGAGCATGCAGTTTAGAGGATTTTGTTTTGTTCCAATCTCCTCACTGTGGATTGTTTTAGAAATGTTCTTACCTCCCTTCTGAGTATGTTTTCCTGGATCTTCTTTGTTCGAGTCTAATGTTTTTCTTCCCGTCCCCTCTTCTTCTAGTTTAACGCCCTCCTGATGAGTGTAGCGAGTCTTCTGGCGAATGTGTGTTTCCCAGGTTTGTTGAGGTGTAGTCCGTCTCTGGCGAGGAGTCCATCATACCAGTAATTCACACCGTGGTCCAGGAATCCAAATCCAAATCTTCCAACAGAAGTGCTGCAAAATTAATGAAATGTTATATCTGCAAGTATCATCTTTAAGCCCCCCACCCAAAAAAATATTATAGATTAAAATGCTAAATATTTACAGTTTCGATGTCTAGCATAAAAGTAGAAATAAAAATACTAATGCTACTACAGGGGTTCATGGGTGAACACAAAATACACTTACTTATTGGCTGCAAGTCTAATTTGGTGTTTCCAAGGGGTCTCATGCTCCCTAAAATCCCGTGTCAATTGTATCAGTCACAGAAGGCTGACATGACCTCCAGGCGCAGCTGCTTGGGCTCACCCGCTATCACATCACTGATATAGAATAGCCAATCAGGCCCTATAAAAGCCAAGACAGGGAATGAAGCAGCCTAGTAGAGGTTCAGTTGACAGAAGGATAGGGAGATAAAGAGCGGTGCCAGCAGCATTGCTAGACTCCGTGTGTTTGATCAGTGGCATGATGTAGCTGGCAGCTGTCCCGGTGCCTTCGAATTATAACGTAATTTTTTCATGGCATAAAATAAGAAAGCAGCAGCAAGACAGCACAATATTTCTTAGGAAATTAAAATCTAAACTCAGTGTCTGCTAGAGAAAGTATGCTTGTCTCAAGTGAGTTTTTGCAACTTTTTCTCAATCCTTTTGGGGAATAAGAGAATAGTTGTATTTTAAAAAAATGAATACAAATCCAGATATTGAGACTTTCAGCTCTCTACCTCAAAAAGTGTGTGTCCGACAAAATATTGCATTTTTTTTAACTAAAAATACTCAAATTTGCATCCGTATATATCACACCAATACTGCGGCTTGTCGTCATGTTTAGCTTTTCTGATGTATACCTAACATTTTTGGGGGAAATTAGGGGAATAATTGTTGTAAAAATGTATATTTTTTTAAACAAATTCCGACATTCAACATTGACTGAGTATTAGGCCGGGGACACACACAACGTATAAAAAAACGGTCCGTTTTTGACGGAGGAGAATCGCAAAAATTTTTAGAAAACAGTGATCCGAGTGCAGTGCGAGGATGCGATTTTCTCGCATCAAATGATCCGTGTGACATCCGTATGGCATCCGTACTGCGTGTTTTTATCGCAGGCTTGCAAAACCAACATACGCCAATACAAGGGATCCATGTGTCAAAAAAAACAAACATATATACTGTCTATATATATATATATATATATATATATATATATATATATATATATATATATGTCAGTAGACACATATATGTATATATATTAATATTTCATCCAGCGCGATATAGCAGAAAGCCGGTAATTCAATTGCCGGCTTCTGCTTTCTTCTTCCTAAGACCCGACATGATTTGAGACCCCAGGCTTTCTAGGAAAGTTCCCACGATCTATGAACAGCCAGCAGAGGGCGCCCCACCGCAAATGAAGCAAAATATAGATCATTGATCTATATTTAGCCTCATTCCCCGGGGTTTTGCAGCAAGGAGCAGCCTGCATTAGCGGAACTCCTTGCTGCAAAATATTTTAACCCCTTCAGATGGATTTACATCGTTGGACGTTACAGATCTGCGGAGGGTAAGGATATTGGTGGTTTATTATGTTTTTTTACTTACAGAACGAGGGTCTTCAGTGACTGGATTGGGCGTAGAATAAAATACTCCAACAACCATTGTTTTTATTTCATTAAAATAATTTTAAATAAAGGTGTTTGTCTTTTATTTAACCCTTTCATTCAATTGGATTAATAATGGATAGGTGTCATAATTGACGCCTCTCCATTATTAATTAGGCTTAATGTCACCTTACAATAGCAAGGTGGCATTAACCCTTCATTACCCCATATCCCACCGCTACACGGGAATGGGAAGAGAGTGGCCAAGTGCCAGAATAGGCGCATCTTCCAGATGTGCCTTTTCTGGGGTGGCTGTGGGCAGGTGTATTTAGCCAGGGGGGGGCCAATAACCATGGACCCTCTCCAGGCTATTAATATCTGCCCTCAGTCACTGGCTTTACTACTCTGGCGGAGAAAATTGTGCGGGAGCCCACGCCAATTTTTTCCGCCATTTAACCTCTTAATTTAATAGCTAGAACGGCCAAATTTTGCATAGACACACTACTGACATTAGTAGTGTGGAATATGCAAAAAAAATGGGGAGAAGACATGGTTTACTGTATGTAAACCAGGTCTCAAATCATGTCGGGTTTTAGGAAGGAGAAAGAAAAAGCCGGTAATTGAATTACCGGCTTTAAAGCTGTCTAGCGCTGGAAGAAATATTAATATATATATATATATATATATATATATATATATATGTGTCTCACTGACATATATATATATATATATATATATATATATACCTATTCTATGTGTACACATTTATTCGACCTATTCTATTGTAAGCTGTCAGTGTGATTTTACTGTACACCGCACTGAATTGCCGGCTTTTCTCTCTAACAGCGCTGCGTATTCCTCGCAAGTCACACTGCTGGTCCGTATGTGATCCGTATTTTTGGGGCTTCCATAGACTTTCATTGGCGATTCTCGGCCGCGAAACGCTGACAATCGCAGCATGCTGCGATTTCACTCGGATCCTGAATACGGCCGAGAAAATATCGGATGATGGGAGCTGCCCCATAGATTAACATTGGGACGAGTGCTATGCGATTTTTTATCGCATTGCACTCGTCCGTATTACGGTCTAGTGTGACCCAGGCCTTATGTGCATTTTCTTAAGGCTATGTGCGCACGTAGTTGGAAGCTCTGCGGATTTTTCCACACCTGTCTTGAGAAATCTGCAGGTAAAAAGCACTGCGGATTTACTGCAGATTTACTGCGGATTTTATGCGGTTTTTGTACGGATTCCACCTGCGGTTTTACACCTGCGGATTCCTATTATGGAGCAGGTGTAAACCGCTGCGGAATCCGCACAAAGAATGAACATGCTGCGAAATAAACAACGCTACGTTTCCGCGCGGTATTTTCCGCAGCATGTGCACTGTGGATTTTGTTTTCCATAGGTTTACATGGTACTGTAAATGCATGGAAAACCGCTGCGGATCCGCAGCAAAATCCGCAACGTGTGCACATAGCCTTAGAAGTCAAATTTGACACCAGTCCATTCTACACCAATACTCTGGTCTAATGCTGCATTTGGCTCCTACTCACTTGCGAGCAACTCAGATGAGTCTCGCACGGCAATACCCGGCTCTGCTGCCGGCACTCAGATCGGAGCGTGCGGCCGCATAGGAATACATGCAGCTCCGCTCCTCTGTGCCAGGTGCAGTGCCGGGTATTGCCGTGCGAGACTCATCCGAGTCTCGCGCAAGTGAGTAGGAGCCCTAACTAGCAGTTCTTGTCCTTGTTCCTTTTTTGGAAAGGGTGTATTATTTGGATGCAAATAGTGACAAAAGTCAATTATAGTGTAGTAAAAAATGCATTGTAAAAGAAAAAGTGTCAACGGCAACAGATCATGGGACTGTAAAAGAAGAATAAATCTGTACCACGGCCAAGAATGTGGGAGCCACAAGCAGCGGCAAGATCACCTCTGGCACCAGGGCCATTAGTACTACCAAACACAGAACATAACTGGCCTTCTTTGCATCCAGCAACCGTTTTAATAGGGAGGAAGTGAGGGACATTTTGCAATTTATGGCATATCACTCGTCTCAGTTCCAAGCAGATAATGTTACCTCTGACAGAGACACCATCAGTTTGAGTCAGTTTTCTGCACATAATCCTAGCATTGGAAGGGTATGTGCACACGTTGCGGATTCTCTGCGGATCCGCAGCGTTTTTTGCGGTGCAGAAACGCTGCAGATCCGCAATTGATTTAGAGTACAATGTAAATCAATGAGAAAAAAAAAAGCTGTGCACACTTTGCGGAAAATCCTCTGCGGAATCGCTGCGGTTTAAAAGAAATAGCATGTCACTTCTTTTTTGTGAATCTGCAGCGTTTTTGTACCCATTCCATTATAGAAAACCGCAGGGGTAAAAACACAGCAAATCCGCAAGAAAAACGCAGCAAAAACGCACAAAAAACGCTGCGGAACCGCACAAAAAACGCAACAAATCCGCAGGTGCGTTTTCTGCTAGGAGAGGCAGAATCTGCACCAGAAATTCCTAAGCCTAATCTGCAATGTGTGCACATAGCCTGAGAAGATATTTCACAACATTATCTTTTCCAGTTGATTTATTGCATGAGATAAACAGACAGCGTTTGTGTAGAGGTGTGGACTGGAATGTCACGTTCCTACCCCTGAAGACACCAATCGCATCATGTGAATAATAAGGTCACATGGTTTTATATATATATATATATATATATATATATATATATGTAAACCAATTTTGATAACAATGCACAGTCAGCCTACATATAATGCCTGTGCCCATACGGGAAATTACCATTTAGCAAGTCCCATGCAAAAAATATATGATAACCCCTACATAGAAAAAATTGCATAAAAAGGATCAAAATAGAAAATAATTATTTTTATTGAGCATAATCACATAAAAATACATATCATAACACTACTATGGGATTCTATGATGGGTACAACTACAGAGGAGCCACAGGTCAAAGGAAAATGCCATGCAATCTAATCATACTTACACCCTGAGATAACCATAAAACATACACACAACAGGTCCACTATGTAATAGGACACAATATCACTATACTGGTAAATAGTAGCATCCCGCAAAAGAGCATCATAAAGTTTAGAGGGGGAACAACCAAGTAATTTGCAGCATGTTTACCTCAGACCTGCAGCTTCACCACCCCTACGCGCGTTTTGGCATGCGTGCCTTCTTCCGGGGGAGTATATATATATATATATATATATATATGCACACACTGCTCAAAAAAATAAAGAGAACACTTAAACAACAGACTATAACACCAAGTAAATCAAACTTCTGTGAAACCAAACTGTCCACTTAGGAAACAACACTGATTGACAATCAATTTCACATGCTGTTGTGCAAATGGAATAGACAAAAGATGGAAATTATTGACAATTTTCAAGACACCTCAATAACGGAGAGGTTCTGCAGACCACAGTTCGCACTCTCTGTCCCCCATATAGAATAGGACAAAACCCGTATGACTGGTGACTTGAGCCTGATTATAGGGTCTCTTAGATAACCCGGCTCTGTGTGGTGTCACCGTGCCTCCTGGGTGTAGGTGCGGACAGGTAACCTGCAATTAGCTGTTTTGCTGGTCTGTGAAATAAGGCGTAGAGGTCCTTACTCCCTCAGTGTTCCGGCAACCGGGATTCTGCGCCTCAGAAGGAGACAGCCTGTTCGGGGCTGGTCCCCTTCTGGTATCCTCTCCTTTGCTTCAACTTCCTTCATGCTTGCTGCAATACAATTCTGCCTTTCAATGTCTTTCTGGGAGCTGCAGCTCTGAGGGCATGCACAGCTCCGTTGACCCTCTGTCCTCCTCAGACTACTGTCTGGAACTCACTAACTCTCCGTACAGACTACCAGTTATATATATATGGGGAGTGACCTAATATATAGGAGCAGAAGCTCCCCCTGGTGGTCTGGAGTGTGAATGTGTTCGATGTGTGTGATACCTGGATGCAGTTATCCTTTCTTGCCTCCAAACGTAGCATCACTCTCCCCAAGGGGAAAGCAATACCACTGTGATGACCAGGACCCTGGGGCACCACACATACTGTATGGGGTGCTCTGTGAGGAGCATCGTACTGTATGGGGTGCTCTGTGGGGAGAATCATACTGTATGGGGTGCTCTGTGGGGGGCATCATACTGTATGGGGTGCTCTGTAGGTGGGGTCTGTGGGGAGCATCATACTGTATGGGGTACTCTCTGGGTGGGGTCTGTGGGGGGCATAATACTGTATGGGGTACTCTGTGGGGGCATCATACTGTATGGGGTGCTCTCTGGGTGGGGTCTCTGGGGGCATCATACTGTATGGGGTGCTCTGTGGGTGGGGTCATCATACTTTTTGGGGTGTGAGTCACCCTCCAGGGTCGTGGGGTACCCGGTATTGGGTCCGGTATTCACAGGGGGATGCCACAGTGGCGACCCGGTCCGTGGCCCTGGGCGCCCATGTAAAAGGGGAAATTAAATAAAGTTTATGTTCGTGACGCCACCTGTGGTATTTGGTCAGTGGGGACCGACGCTGCTTTAAGGGGTCCTCTGGGATGATGTTATGGCATCTAGATGTTATAACTTCCCACAAGTGAAGTATATCCCCAGGGCTTCCCAGTGTCTAGATGGAAGATGATGAATAGCACACTAAAGAACAAGGACACAGGTTTGCAGTCTCTTTACCTGGTTTACTGAAGACTTCAGGCAGCCACAGTCCAGGTTACCAGATCACAGGGCAGGCAGGGTCCAGCCAGCTTGGAAGCGAATCCAAAGTTCCCCTTTACCAGGTGGAGATGAAAGCCTTCCTCTAGCGCAGTGGTGTTGTAGTCCCTTACTGACTATGGCTTCAGATAAGGTCTTCAAAGTTCTTCTCTCTGTCCCCCATATAGGATAGGACAATACCTGTATGACAGGTAACTCGAGCCTTTTTAAAGGGACTCTATCACGCCCCGGGCTCTATATGTTATTTTGTCTCAGGTGTGTGTGGCGGACAGGTAACTTGCAATTCAGCTGTCCTGCCGGTCTCTGCTGTAATTCGTCCCTTACAACCTCAGTGTTCTGGCTATCGGTTATCTGTGCTTCAGAAGGAGGCAGCCTATTCGCAGCTGGTCTCCCCTGAAATCACTCTCCTGTGCTTCGCTCTCCTGCATGCTCACTGAACGATGTCCTTTCCTTCTGTATATCTCTTTCCAGGGGCTGCAGAACTTTCTCGTGGCTGCACGGCTCCTCATACGTTCTTCCTGCTTCAGACAGCTCCAGTCTGCTTTCTGGCACTATCTGACTAACTTTCCCTCGAGAAATACAATACTGTATATCTGCATATGCAGGGGAGCCACCTAGAAATAGGATCAAAAGCTTCCCCTTGTGGCCTGGAGTGTGAACATGTGTGCATTGTGATTACCTGATGATAGTTATCCTTCATCGCTTCCAAGCGTAACATCACTCTCCCCGTGAGGAAAGCAATGCTACTGTGACAACCAGGACTCTGGGGCGCCACATGTGCTCTATGGGTGGGGTCTGTGGGGAGCATCATACTGTATGGGGTCCTCTGTAGGTGGGGTCTGTGGGGGGCATCATACTGTATGGGGTGCTCTCTGAGTGGGGTCTGTGGGGGGCATCATACTGTATGGGGTGCTCTGTGGGTAGGGTCTCTGGAGGCTTCATACTGTATGGGTTGCTCTGTGGGGTGGGGTATGTTGGGGGCATCATACTGTGTGGCGTGCTCTGTGGGTGGGTTCTGTGGGGGGAATTATACTGTATGGGGTGCTCTGTGGGGGGAATTATACTGTATGGGGTGCTCAGTGGGTGGGGTCTGTGGAGGGCATCATACTGTGTGGGGTGCTGTGTAGGTGGGGTCTGTGTGGAGCATCATACTGTATGGGGTGCTCTGTGGTTGAGGTCTGTGGAGGGCATCATACTGTGTGGTGTGCTCTGTAGGTGGGGTCTGTGTGGGGCATCATACTGTATGGGGTGCTCTGTGGATAGGGTCTCTAGAGGCTTCATTCTGTATGGGTTGCTCTGTGGGTTGGGTATGTTGGGAGCATCATACTGTGTGGGGTGCTCTGTGGCTGGGGTCTGTGGTGGGCATCATACTGTATGGGGTGCTCTGTGAGTGGGGTCTGTGGAGGGCATCATGCTGTATGGGGTGCTCTGTGGGTGGGGTCTGTGGGGAGCATCATTCTGTATGGGGTGCTGTGTAGGTTGGGTCTGTGGGGAGCATCATACTGTATGGGGTGCTCTGTAGGTGGGGTCTGTGGGGGGCATCATACTGTATGGGGTGCTCTGTGGGCAGGGTCTCTGGAGGCTTCATACTGTATGGGTTGCTCTGTGGGTGGGGTTTGTTAGGGGCATCATACTGTATGGGGTGCTCTGTGGTTGGGGTCTGTGGGGAGCATCATACTGTGTGGGGTGCTCTGTAGGAGGGGTCTGTGTGGGGCATCATACTGTATGGGGTGCTCTGTGGGTGGGGTCTGTGAGGGGCATCTTACAGTATTGGGTGCTCTGTGGGTGGAGTATGTGGGGGCATCATACTGTATGGGGTGCTCTGTAGGTGGGGTCTGTGGGGGAGTATCTTTCTGTATGGAGTGCTCTGTGGGTGGGGTCTGTGGGGGGCATCATACTGTATGGGGTGCTCTGTAGGGGCATCATACTGTATGGGGTGCTTTGTGGGTGGGGTCTGTGGGGGGCATCATACTGTATGGGGTGCTCTGTGGTTAGGGTCTGTGCGGGGCATCTTACAGTATTGGGTGCTCTGTGAATGGAGTCTGTAGGGGGCATCATACTGTATGGGGTGCTCTGTGTGTGGGGTATGTGGGGGCATCATACTGTATGGGGTGCTCTGTGGTTAGGGTCTGTGCGGGGCATCTTACAGTATTGGGTGCTCTGTGGATGGAGTCTGTATGGGGCATCATACTGTATGGGGTGCTCTGTAGGTGGGTCTACGGGGAGCATCTTACTGTATGGGGTGCTCTGTAGGTGGGGTCTACGGGGAGCATCTTACTGTATGGGGTGCTCTGTGGGTGGGGTCTGTGGGGAGCATCATTCTGTATGGGGTGCTGTGTAGGTTGGGTCTGTGGGGAGCATCATACTGTATGGGGTGCTCTGTAGGTGGGGTCTCTGGGGGGCATCATACTGTGTTGGGTGCTCTGTAGGGGCATCATATCGTATGGGGTGCTTTGTGGGTGGGGTCTGTGGGGGGCATCTTACAGTATTGGGTGCTCTGTAGGTGGGGTCTGAGGGGAGCATCTTACGGTATGGGGTGCTCTTTGGGTGGGGTCTGAGGGGAGCATCTTACTGTATGGGGTGCTCTGTGGGTGGGGTCTGTGGGGCATCACACTGTATGGGGTGCTCTGTAGGGACATCATACTGTATGGGGTGCTCTGTGGGTGGGGTCTCTGGGGGGCATCATACTGTGTTGGGTGCTCTGTAGGGGCATCATATCGTATGGGGTGCTTTGTGGGTGGGGTCTGTGGGGGGCATCTTACAGTATTGGGTGCTCTGTAGGTGGGGTCTGAGGGGAGCATCTTACGGTATGGGGTGCTCTGTGGGTGGGGTCTGAGGGGAGCATCTTACGGTATGGGGTGCTCTGTGGGTGGGGTCTGTGGGGGCATCAAACTGTATGGGGTGTTCTGCTGGTGGGGTCTGTGGGGGGCATCATACTGTATGGGGTGCTCTGTGGGTGGGGTATGTTGGGGGCATCTTACTGTATGGGGTGCTCTGTGGGTGGGGTATGTGGGGGCATCATACTGTATCGAGTACTCTGTGGGTGGGGTATGTGGGGGGCATCTTGCTGTATGGGGTACTCTGTGGGTGGGGTCTGTGGGGGGCATCATACTGTATGGGGTGCTCTGTGGTTGAGGTCTGTGGAGGGCATCATACTGTGTGGGGTGCTCTGTAGGTGGGGTCTGTGTGGGGCATCATACTGTATGGGGTGCTCTGTGGATAGGGTCTCTAGAGGCTTCACTCTGTATGGGTTGCTCTGTGGGTTGGGTATGTTGGGGGCATCATACTGTGTGGGGTGCTCTGTGGGTGGGGTCTGTGGGGGGCATCATACTGTGTGGGGTACTCTGTGGGTGGGGTCTGTGGGGGGCATCATACTGTGTGGGGTGCTCTGTGGCTGGGGTCTGTGGTGGGCATCATACTGTATGGGGTGCCCTGGGGGTGGGGTCTGTGGGGAGCATCATTCTGTATGGGGTGCTGTGTAGGTTGGGTCTGTGGGGAGCATCATACTGTATGGGGTGCTCTGTAGGTGGGGTCTGTGGGGGGCATCATACTGTATGGGGTGCTCTGTGGGTAGGGTCTCTGGAGGCTTCATACTGTATGGGTTGCTCTGTGGGTGGGGTTTGTTAGGGGCATCATACTGTATGGGGTGCTCTGTGGTTGGGGTCTGTGGGGAGCATCATACTGTGTGGGGTTCTCTGTAGGAGGGGTCTGTGTGGGGCATCATACTGTATGGGGTGCTCTGTGGGTGGGGTCTGTGAGGGGAATTATACTGTATGGGGTGCTCTGTGGGTAGGGTCTCTGGAGGCTTCATACTGAATGGGTTGCTCTGTGGGTGGGGTTTGTTAGGGGCATCATACTGTATGGGGTGCTCTGTGGTTGGGGTCTGTGGGGAGCATCATACTGTATGGGGTCCTCTGTAGGTGGGGTCTGTGGGGGGCATCATACTGTATGGGGTGCTCTCTGAGTGGGGTCTGTGGGGGGCATCATACTGTATGGGGTGCTCTGTGGGTAGGGTCTCTGGAGGCTTCATACTGTATGGGTTGCTCTGTGGGGTGGGGTATGTTGGGGGCATCATACTGTGTGGCGTGCTCTGTGGGTGGGTTCTGTGGGGGGAATTATACTGTATGGGGTGCTCTGTGGGGGGAATTATACTGTATGGGGTGCTCAGTGCGTGGGGTCTGTGGAGGGCATCATACTGTGTGGGGTGCTTTGTAGGTGGGGTCTGTGTGGAGCATCATACTGTATGGGGTGCTCTGTGGTTGAGGTCTGTGGAGGGCATCATACTGTGTGGTGTGCTCTGTAGGTGGGGTCTGTGTGGGGCATCATACTGTATGGGGTGCTCTGTGGATAGGGTCTCTAGAGGCTTCATTCTGTATGGGTTGCTCTGTGGGTTGGGTATGTTGGGAGCATCATACTGTGTGGGGTGCTCTGTGGCTGGGGTCTGTGGAGGGCATCATACTGTATGGGGTGCTCTGTGGGGAGCATCATTCTGTATGGGGTGCTGTGTAGGTTGGGTCTGTGGGGAGCATCATACTGTATGGGGTGCTCTTTAGGTGGGGTCTGTGGGGGGCATCATACTGTATGGGGTGCTCTGTGGGTAGGGTCTCTGGAGGCTTCATACTGTATGGGTTGCTCTGTGGGTGGGGTTTGTTAGGGGCATCATACTGTATGGGGTGCTCTGTGGTTGGGGTCTGTGGGGAGCATCATACTGTGTGGGGTGCTCTGTAGGAGGTGTCTGTGTGGGGCATCATACTGTATGGGGTGTTCTGTGGGTGGGGTCTGTGGGGGGCATCTTACAGTATTGGGTGCTCTGTGGGTGGAGTATGTGGGGGCATCATACTGTATGGGGTGCTCTGTAGGTGGGGTCTGTGGGGGAGTATCTTTCTGTATGGAGTGCTCTGTGGGTGGGGTCTGTGGGGGGCATCATACTGTATGGGGTGCTCTGTAGGGGCATCATACTGTATGGGGTGCTTTGTGGGTGGGGTCTGTGGGGGGCATCATACTGTATGGGGTGCTCTGTGGTTAGGGTCTGTGCGGGGCATCTTACAGTATTGGGTGCCCTGTGGATGGAGTCTGTGGGGGGCATCATACTGTATGGGGTGCTCTGTGGGTGGGGTATGTGGGGGCATCATACTGTATGGGGTGCTCTGTGGTTAGGGTCTGTGCGGGGCATCTTACAGTATTGGGTGCTCTGTGGATGGAGTCTGTAGGGGGCATCATACTGTATGGGGTGCTCTGTAGGTGGGGTCTACGGGGAGCATCTTACTGTATGGGGTGCTCTGTGGGTGGGGTCTGTGGGGCATCACACTGTATGGGGTGCTCTGTAGGGACATCATACTGTATGGGGTGCTCTGTGGGTGTGGTCTTTGGGGGGCATCATACTGTGTTGGGTGCTCTGTAGGGGCATCATATCGTATGGGGTGCTTTGTGGGTGGGGTCTGTGGGGGGCATCTTACAGTATTGGGTGCTCTGTAGGTGGGGTCTGAGGGGAACATCTTACAGTATGGGGTGCTCTGTGGGTGGGGTCTGAGGGGAGCATCTTACGGTATGGGGTGCTCTGTGGGTGGGGTCTGTGGGGGCATCAAACTGTATGGGGTGTTCTGCTGGTGGGGTCTGTGGGGGCATCATACTGTATGGGGTGCTCTGTGGGTGGGGTATGTTGGGGGCATCTTACTGTATGGGGTGCTCTGTGGGTGGGGTATGTGGGGGCATCATACTGTATCGAGTACTCTGTGGGTGGGGTATGTGGGGGGCATCATGCTGTATGGGGTACTCTGTGGGGGGCATCTTGCTGTATGGGGTACTCTGTGGGTGGGGTCTGTGGGGGGCATCATACTGTATGGGGTGCTCTGTGGTTGAGGTCTGTGGAGGGCATCATACTGTGTGGGGTGCTCTGTAGGTGGGGTCTGTGTGGGGCATCATACTGTATGGGGTGCTCTGTGGATAGGGTCTCTAGAGGCTTCATTCTGTATGGGTTGCTCTGTGGGTTGGGTATGTTGGGGGCATCATACTGTGTGGGGTGCTCTGTGGGTGGGGTCTGTGGGGGGCATCATACTGTGTGGGGTACTCTGTGGGTGGGGTCTGTGGGGGGCATCATACTGTGTGGGGTGCTCTGGGGGTGGGGTCTGTGGGGAGCATCATTCTGTATGGGGTGCTGTGTAGGTTGGGTCTGTGGGGAGCATCATACTGTATGGGGTGCTCTGTAGGTGGGGTCTGTGGGGGGCATCATACTGTATGGGGTGCTCTGTGGGTAGGGTCTCTGGAGGCTTCATACTGTATGGGTTGCTCTGTGGGTGGGGTTTGTTAGGGGCATCATACTGTATGGGGTGCTCTGTGGTTGGGGTCTGTGGGGAGCATCATACTGTGTGGGGTTCTCTGTAGGAGGGGTCTGTGTGGGGCATCATACTGTATGGGGTGCTCTGTGGGTGGGGTCTGTGAGGGGAATTATACTGTATAGGGTGTTTTGTGGGTGGGGTCTGTGGGGGGCATCATACTGTATGGGGTGCTCTGTGGGTGGGGTCTGTGGGGGGCATCTTACAGTATTGGGTGCTCTGTGGGTGGAGTATGTGGGGGCATCATACTGTATGGGGTGCTCTGTAGGTGGGGTCTGTGGGGGAGTATCTTTCTGTATGGAGTGCTCTGTGGGTGGGGTCTGTGGGGGGCATCATACTGTATGGGGTGCTCTGTAGGGGCATCATACTGTATAGGGTGCTTTGTGGGTGGGGTCTGTGGGGGGCATCATACTGTATGGGGTGCTCTGTGGTTAGGGTCTGTGCGGGGCATCTTACAGTATTGGGTGCTCTGTGGATGGAGTCTGTGGGGGGCATCATACTGTATGGGGTGCTCTGTGGGTGGGGTATGTGGGGGCATCATACTGTATGGGGTGCTCTGTGGGTGGGGTATGTGGGGGCATCTTACTGTATGGGGTGCTCTGTGGGTGGGGTCTGTGGGGCATCACACTGTATGGGGTGCTCTGTAGGGACATCATACTGTATGGGGTGCTCTGTGGGTGGGGTCTCTGGGGGGCATCATACTGTGTTGGGTGCTCTGTAGGGGCATCATATCGTATGGGGTGCTTTGTGGGTGGGGTCTGTGGGGGGCATCTTACAGTATTGGGTGCTCTGTAGGTGGGGTCTGAGGGGAGCATCTTACGGTATGGGGTGCTCTGTGGGTGGGGTCTGAGGGGAGCATCTTACGGTATGGGGTGCTCTGTGGGTGGGGTCTGTGGGGGCATCAAACTGTATGGGGTGTTCTGCTGGTGGGGTCTGTGGGGGGCATCATACTGTATGGGGTGCTCTGTGGGTGGGGTATGTTGGGGGCATCTTTCTGTATGGGGTGCTCTGTGGGTGGGGTATGTGGGGGCATCATACTGTATCGAGTACTCTGTGGGTGGGGTATGTGGGGGGCATCATGCTGTATGGGGTACTCTGTGGGGGGCATCATGCTGTATGGGGTACTCTGTGGGTGGGGTCTGTGGGGGGCATCATACTGTATGGGGTGCTCTGTGGGTGGAGTCTGTGGGGGGCATCATACTGTATGGGGTGCTCTGTGGGTGGGGTATGTGGTGGCATCATACTGTATCGAGTACTCTGTGGGTGGGGTATGTGGGGGGTATCATGCTGTATGGGGTACTCTGTGGGGGGCATCATGCTGTTTGGGGTGCTCTGTGGGTGGGGTGTGTGGGGGCATCAGACTGTGGAAGGAATGTACTTTGGGGCAGTATAATGTAAGGGGTGCACTGTGGGGACCATGGAGTGAATATTATACTGTATGGGAACACTAATGCACTTCCCTAGGAGAATATTTCTGGGTGGGCACATATAAAGACGGGGCGAAGATAGAAAAGAAAGAAAAATAGCCGTGGCACCGCTAAGTGTGCTGAGCTTTGTCTTCTTCCTTCTTATTACTCAGAGTTGGGATGAATGACTTACAGGCAGCAGCAGAGCGCTGTGCATGAGCAGAAATGACTAAGACATATGTGGACATTTTCTAATCAGTCTGTCAGTGCAGTGTGGAACCAAAGTGAATGTGTGGAAAGTTTTATCAGCAGCAGATTATCACTAGTAGACTAGTAAACCTGCTTCCAGATAGTCAAGCATATTCATGAGCTCTGTGTAACCACACCCCTACCACTGATTGGCAGTTTTCTGCCTATGCACAGCATACATATAAAGCTGCCAATCAGCGGTGTGGGCGGGGTTATAGAGAGCTCTGTATTCAAAGAACTGATAGATCTGCACAGAGAAAACAGGCATTTTAACAAAACAGCAACAATCAGCCCAGTAAGTGACAAATCGCTGAAATCAGGGTCTCTGCTCCTAAATGATGCTTCTCTCAGATGGGTGAGCAAAAACCTTTTGGTTATCATCTGCTTCCATGATGAGGTTACTTTGACATGATCAAAGTTGCGGACTGAGTGGTCAGAGCAAAATCTGGGAGACGCGTCCGATATTGATACGAGATTCGGATGACAATCAGCAATGAAACTTGTTTAGGTCAGTAAAAAAATCAGGCTGCACTCGAATGCCATCTGAGTGCTTCCTGCTTTTCATAGACTGCTGGATAGGAGAAGGTGCAGACATTTTTTTTTCTTTTTGTCATCTGACAAAAACTGATGAAACTCTGACTAAACTTTAATGAAACGTGGGTCGTTTTTCTTGTATGTGAAAAACAGAAGTCTGAATGGGCCCTAAGGAGCCAAACATGAAAACTCCACTGCAGAAAACAGCAGTTACATACAACTCTGACTCAAATAAGAAAACATCAGTAATACAATTTGCACTTGGCTCCAAAAATAGACGGAAATCTTTATAAATACAGATTATACTCTTTGTGCTAAACTGACAACTCTTGGCTGTGAGAACGTGCAAGAAATAATGACCAAACGCTATTGTGCGCCAGATAAATTTGATTCTTCCCACTGCTTCGAACCTCTGTGGAGACAACCTGCAGTTCCTCACTTCAGCCACCAGATGTCCCCCTTTGATTCCAGATAGAAATTTTCCACCTTTATTGCTGGCTTGTTTTTCTATCACAGAGCAACATTTGCTTTCATTGTATAATTCTAGTAATCAGGCTAACTTTTAAAAAGTATTTAGGACAGAATTAATTTTTAGACATGTTAATAAGAAGTCACTCAATGTGTTATAGTCTGGATGTGAGGTCTGTGTGTCTCTCCCAGTAATATAGGCTGCATGTGAGATCTGCGTGTCTCTCCCAGTAATATAGGCTGGATGTGAGGTCTGTGTGTCTCTCCCAGTAATATAGGCTGGATGTGAGGTCTGTGTGTCGCTCCCAGTAATATAGGCTGGATGTGAGGTCTGTGTGTCTCTCCCAGTAATATAGGCTGGATGTGAGGTCTGTGTGTCTCTCCCAGTAATATAGGCTGGATGTGAGGTCTGTGTGTCGCTCCCAGTAATATAGGCTGGATGTGAGGTCTGTGTGTCTCTCCCAGTAATATAGGCTGGATGTGAGGTCTGTGTGTCTCTCCCATTAATATAGGCTGTATGTGAGCTTTGTGTATTTCTCTAATCAATATAGACTGAATGTGAGGTCTGTGTGAATTTCACAGTAATATAGGCTGGATGTGAGGTCTGTGTGTCTATCTCTGTAACATAGGCTGGATGTGAGGTCTGTGTTTCTCTCTTAGTAATATAGGCTGGATGTGAGCTCTGTGTGTCTCTCCCAGTAATATAGGCTGGATGTGAGCTCTGTGTGTCTCTCTCAGTAATATAGGCTGGATGTGAGCTCTGTGTGTCTCTCCCAGTAATATAGGCTGGATGTGAGGTCTGTGTGTCTCTCCCAGTAATATAGGCTGGATGTGTCTCTGTACGTCTCTCCCAGTAATATAGGCTGGATGTGAGCTCTGTGTGTCTCTCCCAGTAATATAGACTGGATGTGAGGTCTGTGTGTCTCTCCCAGTAATATAGGCTGGATGTGAGGTCTGTGTGTCTCCCAGTAATATAGGCTGGATGTGAGCTCTGTGTGTCTCTCCCAGTAATATAGGCTGGATGTGAGCTCTGTGTGTCTCTCCCAGTAATATAGACTGGATGTGAGGTCTGTGTGTCGCTCCCAGTAATATAGGCTGGATATGAGGTCTGTGTGTCTCCCATTAATATAGGCTGTATGTGAGGATTGTGTATTTCTCTGATTAATATAGACTGGATGTGAGGTCTGTGTGAATTTCACAGAAATATAGGCTGGATGTGAGGTCTGTGTGTCTCTCCCAGTAATATAGGCTGGATGTGAAGTCTGTGTGTCTCTCCTAGTAATATAGGCTGGATGTGAGCTCTATGTGTCTCTCCCAGTAATATAGGCTGGATGTGAGCTCTGTGTATCTCTCCCAGTAATATAGGTTGGATGTGAGGTCTGTGTGTCTCTCCCAGTAATATAGACTGGATGTGAGGTCTGTGTGTCTCTCCCAGTAATATAGGCTGGATGTGAGGTCTGTGTGTCTCCCAGTAATATAGGCTGGATGTGAGGTTTGTGTGTCTCTCCCAGTAATATAGGCTGGATGTGAGGTCTGTGTATCTCTCCTAGTAATATAGTTTGGATGTGAGCTCTGTGTGTCTCTCCCAGTAATATAGGCTGGATGTGAGCTCTGTGTATCTCTCCCAGTAATATAGGCTGGATGTGAGGTCTGTGTTTCTCTCTTAGTAATATAGGCGGGATGTGAGCTCTGTGTGTCTCTCCCAGAAATATAAGCTGGATGTGAGGTCTGTGTGTCTCTCACAGTAATATAGGCTGGATGTGAGCTCTGTGTGTCTCTCTCAGTAATATAGGCGGGATGTGAGCTCTGTGTGTCTCTCCCAGAAATATAGGCTGGATGTGAGGTCTGTGTGTCTCTCACAGTAATATAGGCTGGATGTGAGCTCTGTGTGTCTCTCTCAGTAATATAGGCTGGATGTGAGCTCTGTGTGTCTCTCCCAGTAATATAGGCTGGATGTGAGGTCTGTGTGTCTCTCCCAGTAATATAGGCTGGATGTGTCTCTGTACGTCTCTCCCAGTAATATAGGCTGGATGTGAGCTCTGTGTGTCTCTCCCAGTAATATAGGCTGGATGTGAGCTCTGTGTGTCTCTCCCAGTAATATAGGCTGGATGTGAGGTCTATGTGTCTCTCCCAGTAATATAGGCTGGATGTGAGCGCTGTGTGTCTCTCCCAGTAATATAGACTGGATGTGAGGTCTGTGTGTCTCTCCCAGTAATATAGGCTGGATGTGAGGTCTGTGTGTCTCCCAGTAATATAGGCTGGATGTGAGCTCTGTGTGTCTCTCCCAGTAATATAGGCTGGATGTGAGCTCTGTGTGTCTCTCCCAGTAATATAGACTGGATGTGAGGTCTGTGTGTCGCTCCCAGTAATATAGGCTGGATATGAGGTCTGTGTGTCTCCCATTAATATAGGCTGTATGTGAGGATTGTGTATTTCTCTGATTAATATAGACTGGATGTGAGGTCTGTGTGAATTTCACAGAAATATAGGCTGGATGTGAGGTCTGTGTGTCTCTCCCAGTAATATAGGCTGGATGTGAGGTCTGTGTGTCTCTCCTAGTAATATAGGCTGGATGTGAACTCTATGTGTCTCTCCCAGTAATATAGGCTGGATGTGAGCTCTGTGTATCTCTCCCAGTAATATAGGTTGGATGTGAGGTCTGTGTGTCTCTCCCAGTAATATAGACTGGATGTGAGGTCTGTGTGTCTCTCCCAGTAATATAGGCTGGATGTGAGGTCTGTGTGTCTCCCAGTAATATAGGCTGGATGTGAGGTCTGTGTGTCTCTCCCAGTAATATAGGCTGGATGTGAGGTCTGTGTGTCTCTCCTAGTAATATAGTTTGGATGTGAGCTCTGTGTGTCTCTCCCAGTAATATAGGCTGGATGTGAGCTCTGTGTATCTCTCCCAGTAATATAGGCTGGATGTGAGGTCTGTGTCTCTCCCAGTAATATAGGCTGGATGTGAGCTCTGTGTGTCTCCCATTAATATAGGCTGGATGTGAGGTCTGTGTTTCTCTCTTAGTAATATAGGCGGGATGTGAGCTCTGTGTGTCTCTCCCAGAAATATAAGCTGGATGTGAGGTCTGTGTGTCTCTCACAGTAATATAGGCTGGATGTGAGCTCTGTGTGTCTCTCTCAGTAATATAGGCGGGATGTGAGCTCTGTGTGTCTCTCCCAGAAATATAGGCTGGATGTGAGGTCTGTGTGTCTCTCACAGTAATATAGGCTGGATGTGAGCTCTGTGTGTCTCTCTCAGTAATATAGGCTGGATGTGAGCTCTGTGTGTCTCTCCCAGTAATATAGGCTGGATGTGAGGTCTGTGTGTCTCTCCCAGTAATATAGGCTGGATGTGTCTCTGTACGTCTCTCCCAGTAATATAGGCTGGATGTGAGCTCTGTGTGTCTCTCCCAGTAATATAGGCTGGATGTGAGCTCTGTGTGTCTCTCCCAGTAATATAGGCTGGATGTGAGGTCTATGTGTCTCTCCCAGTAATATAGGCTGGATGTGAGCGCTGTGTGTCTCTCCCAGTAATATAGACTGGATGTGAGGTCTGTGTGTCTCTCCCAGTAATATAGGCTGGATGTGAGGTCTGTGTGTCTCCCAGTAATATAGGCTGGATGTGAGCTCTGTGTGTCTCTCCCAGTAATATAGGCTGGATGTGAGCTCTGTGTGTCTCTCCCAGTAATATAGACTGGATGTGAGGTCTGTGTGTCGCTCCCAGTAATATAGGCTGGATATGAGGTCTGTGTGTCTCCCATTAATATAGGCTGTATGTGAGGATTGTGTATTTCTCTGATTAATATAGACTGGATGTGAGGTCTGTGTGAATTTCACAGAAATATAGGCTGGATGTGAGGTCTGTGTGTCTCTCCCAGTAATATAGGCTGGATGTGAGGTCTGTGTGTCTCTCCTAGTAATATAGGCTGGATGTGAACTCTATGTGTCTCTCCCAGTAATATAGGCTGGATGTGAGCTCTGTGTATCTCTCCCAGTAATATAGGTTGGATGTGAGGTCTGTGTGTCTCTCCCAGTAATATAGACTGGATGTGAGGTCTGTGTGTCTCTCCCAGTAATATAGGCTGGATGTGAGGTCTGTGTGTCTCCCAGTAATATAGGCTGGATGTGAGGTCTGTGTGTCTCTCCCAGTAATATAGGCTGGATGTGAGGTCTGTGTGTCTCTCCTAGTAATATAGTTTGGATGTGAGCTCTGTGTGTCTCTCCCAGTAATATAGGCTGGATGTGAGCTCTGTGTATCTCTCCCAGTAATATAGGCTGGATGTGAGGTCTGTGTCTCTCCCAGTAATATAGGCTGGATGTGAGCTCTGTGTGTCTCCCATTAATATAGGCTGGATGTGAGGTCTGTGTGTCTCTCACAGTAATATAGGCTGGATGTGAAGTATGTGTGTCTCTCCCTGTAATATAGGCTGGATGTGAGCTATGTGTGTCTCTCCCTGTAATATAGGCTGGATGTGAGGTATGTGTGTCTCTCCCTGTAATATAGGCTGGATGTGAGCTCTGTGTATCTCTCCCAGTAATATAGGCTGGATGTGAGGTCTGTGTGTCTCTCCCAGTAATATAGGCTGGATGTGAGGTCTGTGTCCCTCCCAGTAATATAGGCTGGATGTGAGCTCTGTGTGTCTCTCCCTGTAATATAGGCTGGATGTGAGGTCTGTGTGTCTCTCCCTATAATATAGGCTGGATGTGAGCTCTGTGTATCTCTCCCAGTAATATAGGCTGGATGTGAGGTCTGTGTGTCTCTCCCAGTAATATAGGCTGGATGTGAGGTCTGTGTGTCTCCCATTAATATAGGCTGGATGTGATGTCTGTGTGTCTCTCCCAGTAATATAGGCTGGATGTGAGGTCTGTGTGTCTCTCCTAGTAATATAGGCTGGATGTGAGCTCTGTGTGTCTCTCCCAGTAATATAGGCTGGATGTGAGCTCTGTGTGTCTCTCCCAGTAATATAGGCTGGATGTGAGGTCTGTGTGTCTCTCCCAGTAATATAGGCTGGATGTGAGGTCTGTGTCTCTCCCAGTAATATAGGCTGGATGTGAGGTCTGTGTGTCTCTCCCAGTAATATAGGCTGGATGTGAGGTATGTGTATCTCTCCCTGTAATATAGGCTGGATGTGAGGTCTGTGTGTCTCTCCCTGTAATATAGGCTGGATATGAGCTCTATGTGTCTCTCCCTGTAATATAGGCTGGATGTGAGGTCTGTGTGTCTCTCCCAGTAATATAGGCTGGATGTGAGTTCTGTGTGTCTCCCAGTAATATAGGCTGGATATGAGGTCAGTGTGTCTCTCCCAGTAATATAGGCTGGATGTGAGGTCTGTGTGTCTCTCCCAGTATTATAGGCTGGATGTGAGGTCTGTGTGTCTCTCCCACTAATATAGATTGAATGTGAGGTCTGTGTGTCTCTCCCAGTAATATATGGGCTGGATGTGAGCTGTGTGTCTCCCAGTAATATAGGCTGGATGCGAGGTCTGTGTCTCTCCCAGTAATATAGACTGGATGTGAGCTCTGTGTGTCTTCCAGTAATATAGGCTGGATGTGAGGTCTGTGTGTCTCTCTTAGTAATATAGGCTGGATGTGAGGTCTGTGTGTCTCTCCCAGTAATATAGGCTGGATGTGAGGTCTGTGTATCTCTCCCAGTAATATAGACTGGATGTGAGGTCTGTGTGTCTCTCCCAGTAATATAGGCTGGATGTGAGCTGTGTGTCTCTCCCAGTAATATAGACTGGATGTGAGGTCTGTGTGTCTTCCAGTAATATAGGCTGGATGTGAGGTCTGTTTGTCTCTCCCAGTAATATAGGTTGGATGTGAGCTGTGTGTCTCTCCCAGTAATATAGGCTGGATGTGAGGTCTGTGTCTCTCCAAGTAATATAGGCTGGATGTGAGGTCTGTGTGTCTCTCCCAGTAATACAGGCTGGATGTGAGCTCTGTGTGTCTCTCCTAGTAATATAGGCTGGATGTGAGCTCTGTGTGTCTCTCCCAGTAATATAGGCTGGATGTGAGCTCTATGTGTCTCCCAGTAATATAGGCTGGATGTGAGGTCTGTGTGTCTCTCCCAGTAATATAGGCTGGATGTGAGCTCTATGTGTCTCCCAGTAATATAGGCTGGATGTGAGGTCTATGTGTCTCCCAGTAATATAGGCTGGATGTGAGGTCTGTGTGTCTCTCCCAGTAATATAGGCTGGATGTAAGCTCTATGTGTCTCCCAGTAATATAGGCTGGATGTGAGCTCTGTGTGTCTCTCCCAGTAATATAGGCTGGATGTGAGCTCTATGTGTCTCCCAGTAATATAGGCTGGTTGTGAGGTCTGTGTGTCTCTCCCAGTAATATAGGCTGGATGTGAGCTCTGTGTGTCTTCCAGTAATATAGGCTGGATGTGAGGTCTGTTTGTCTCTCCCAGTAATATAGGCTGGATGTGAGCTCTGTGTGTCTCCCAGTAATATAGGCTGGATGTGAGGTCTGTGTGTCTCTCCCAGTAATATAGGCTGGATGTGAGCTCTGTGTGTCTTCCAGTAATATAGGTTGGATGTGAGGTCTGTGTGTCTCTCCCAGTAATATAGGCTGGATGTGAGCTCTGTGTGTCTCCCAGTAATATAGGCTGGTTGTGAGGTCTGTGTGTCTCTCCCAGTAATATAGGCTGGATGTGAGCTCTGTGTGTCTTCCAGTAATATAGGCTGGATGTGAGGTCTGTGTGTCTCTCCCAGTAATATAGGCTGGATGTGAGCTCTATGTGTCTCCCAGTAATATAGGCTGGATGTGAGCTCTGTGTGTCTCTCCCAGTAATATAGGCTGGATGTGAGCTCTATGTGTCTCCCAGTAATATAGGCTGGATGTGAGGTCTGTGTGTCTCTCCCAGTAATATAGGCTGGATGTGAGCTCTATGTGTCTCCCAGTAATATAGGCTGGATGTGAGCTCTGTGTGTCTCTCCCAGTAATATAGGCTGGATGTGAGCTCTATGTGTCTCCCAGTAATATAGGCTGGTTGTGAGGTCTGTGTGTCTCTCCCAGTAATATAGGCTGGATGTCAGCTCTGTGTGTCTTCCAGTAATATAGGCTGGATGTGAGGTCTGTGTGTCTCTCCCAGTAATATAGGTTGGATGTGAGCTGTGTGTCTCTCCCAGTAATATAGGCTGGATGTGAGGTCTGTGTCTCTCCAAGTAATATAGGCTGGATGTGAGGTCTGTGTGTCTCTCCCAGTAATACAGGCTGGATGTGAGCTCTGTGTGTCTCTCCTAGTAATATAGGCTGGATGTGAGCTCTGTGTGTCTCTCCCAGTAATATAGGCTGGATGTGAGCTCTATGTGTCTCCCAGTAATATAGGCTGGATGTGAGGTCTGTGTGTCTCTCCCAGTAATATAGGCTGGATGTGAGCTCTATGTGTCTCCCAGTAATATAGGCTGGATGTGAGGTCTATGTGTCTCCCAGTAATATAGGCTGGATGTGAGGTCTGTGTGTCTCTCCCAGTAATATAGGCTGGATGTAAGCTCTATGTGTCTCCCAGTAATATAGGCTGGATGTGAGCTCTGTGTGTCTCTCCCAGTAATATAGGCTGGATGTGAGCTCTATGTGTCTCCCAGTAATATAGGCTGGTTGTGAGGTCTGTGTGTCTCTCCCAGTAATATAGGCTGGATGTGAGCTCTGTGTGTCTTCCAGTAATATAGGCTGGATGTGAGGTCTGTTTGTCTCTCCCAGTAATATAGGCTGGATGTGAGCTCTGTGTGTCTCCCAGTAATATAGACTGGATGTGAGGTCTGTGTGTCTTCCAGTAATATAGGCTGGATGTGAGGTCTGTGTGTCTCTCCCAGTAATATAGGTTGGATGTGAGCTGTGTGTCTCTCCCAGTAATATAGGCTGGATGTGAGGTCTGTGTCTCTCCAAGTAATATAGGCTGGATGTGAGGTCTGTGTGTCTCTCCCAGTAATACAGGCTGGATGTGAGCTCTGTGTGTCTCTCCTAGTAATATAGGCTGGATGTGAGCTCTGTGTGTCTCTCCCAGTAATATAGGCTGGATGTGAGCTCTATGTGTCTCCCAGTAATATAGGCTGGATGTGAGGTCTGTGTGTCTCTCCCAGTAATATAGGCTGGATGTGAGCTCTATGTGTCTCCCAGTAATATAGGCTGGATGTGAGGTCTATGTGTCTCCCAGTAATATAGGCTGGATGTGAGGTCTGTGTGTCTCTCCCAGTAATATAGGCTGGATGTAAGCTCTATGTGTCTCCCAGTAATATAGGCTGGATGTGAGCTCTGTGTGTCTCTCCCAGTAATATAGGCTGGATGTGAGCTCTATGTGTCTCCCAGTAATATAGGCTGGTTATGAGGTCTGTGTGTCTCTCCCAGTAATATAGGCTGGATGTGAGCTCTGTGTGTCTTCCAGTAATATAGGCTGGATGTGAGGTCTGTTTGTCTCTCCCAGTAATATAGGCTGGATGTGAGCTCTGTGTGTCTCCCAGTAATATAGGCTGGATGTGAGGTCTGTGTGTCTCTCCCAGTAATATAGGCTGGATGTGAGCTCTGTGTGTCTTCCAGTAATATAGGTTGGATGTGAGGTCTGTGTGTCTCTCCCAGTAATATAGGCTGGATGTGAGCTCTGTGTGTCTCCCAGTAATATAGGCTGGTTGTGAGGTCTGTGTGTCTCTCCCAGTAATATAGGCTGGATGTGAGCTCTGTGTGTCTTCCAGTAATATAGGCTGGATGTGAGGTCTGTGTGTCTCTCCCAGTAATATAGGCTGGATGTGAGCTCTATGTGTCTCCCAGTAATATAGGCTGGATGTGAGCTCTGTGTGTCTCTCCCAGTACTATAGGCTGGATGTGAGCTCTATGTGTCTCCCAGTAATATAGGCTGGATGTGAGGTCTGTGTGTCTCTCCCAGTAATATAGGCTGGATGTGAGCTCTATGTGTCTCCCAGTAATATAGGCTGGATGTGAGCTCTGTGTGTCTCTCCCAGTAATATAGGCTGGATGTGAGCTCTATGTGTCTCCCAGTAATATAGGCTGGTTGTGAGGTCTGTGTGTCTCTCCCAGTAATATAGGCTGGATGTGAGCTCTGTGTGTCTTCCAGTAATATAGGCTGGATGTGAGGTCTGTGTGTCTCTCCCAGTAATATAGGTTGGATGTGAGCTGTGTGTCTCTCCCAGTAATATAGGCTGGATGTGAGGTCTGTGTCTCTCCAAGTAATATAGGCTGGATGTGAGGTCTGTGTGTCTCTCCCAGTTATACAGGCTGGATGTGAGCTCTGTGTGTCTCTCCTAGTAATATAGGCTGGATGTGAGCTCTGTGTGTCTCTCCCAGTAATATAGGCTGGATGTGAGCTCTATGTGTCTCCCAGTAATATAGGCTGGATGTGAGGTCTGTGTGTCTCTCCCAGTAATATAGGCTGGATGTGAGCTCTATGTGTCTCCCAGTAATATAGGCTGGATGTGAGGTCTATGTGTCTCCCAGTAATATAGGCTGGATGTGAGGTCTGTGTGTCTCTCCCAGTAATATAGGCTGGATGTAAGCTCTATGTGTCTCCCAGTAATATAGGCTGGATGTGAGCTCTGTGTGTCTCTCCCAGTAATATAGGCTGGATGTGAGCTCTATGTGTCTCCCAGTAATATAGGCTGGTTGTGAGGTCTGTGTGTCTCTCCCAGTAATATAGGCTGGATGTGAGCTCTGTGTGTCTTCCAGTAATATAGGCTGGATGTGAGGTCTGTTTGTCTCTCCCAGTAATATAGGCTGGATGTGAGCTCTGTGTGTCTCCCAGTAATATAGGCTGGATGTGAGGTCTGTGTGTCTCTCCCAGTAATATAGGCTGGATGTGAGCTCTGTGTGTCTTCCAGTAATATAGGTTGGATGTGAGGTCTGTGTGTCTCTCCCAGTAATATAGGCTGGATGTGAGCTCTGTGTGTCTCCCAGTAATATAGGCTGGTTGTGAGGTCTGTGTGTCTCTCCCAGTAATATAGGCTGGATGTGAGCTCTGTGTGTCTTCCAGTAATATAGGCTGGATGTGAGGTCTGTGTGTCTCTCCTAGTAATATAGGCTGGATGTGAGCTCTATGTGTCTCTCCCAGTAATATAGGCTGGATGTGAGCTCTGTGTATCTCTCCCAGTAATATAGGTTGGATGTGAGGTCTGTGTGTCTCTCCCAGTAATATAGACTGGATGTGAGGTCTGTGTGTCTCTCCCAGTAATATAGGCTGGATGTGAGGTCTGTGTGTCTCCCAGTAATATAGGCTGGATGTGAGGTCTGTGTGTCTCTCCCAGTAATATAGGCTGGATGTGAGGTCTGTGTATCTCTCCTAGTAATATAGTTTGGATGTGAGCTCTGTGTGTCTCTCCCAGTAATATAGGCTGGATGTGAGCTCTGTGTATCTCTCCCAGTAATATAGGCTGGATGTGAGGTCTGTGTTTCTCTCTTAGTAATATAGGCGGGATGTGAGCTCTGTGTGTCTCTCCCATAAATATAGGCTGGATGTGAGGTCTGTGTGTCTCTCACAGTAATATAGGCTGGATGTGAGCTCTGTGTGTCTCTTTCAGTAATATAGGCGGGATGTGAGCTCTGTGTGTCTCTCCCAGAAATATAGGCTGGATGTGAGGTCTGTGTGTCTCTCACAGTAATATAGGCTGGATGTGAGCTCTGTGTGTCTCTCTCAGTAATATAGGCTGGATGTGAGCTCTGTGTGTCTCTCCCAGTAATATAGGCTGGATGTGAGGTCTGTGTGTCTCTCCCAGTAATATAGGCTGGATGTGTCTCTGTACGTCTCTCCCAGTAATATAGGCTGGATGTGAGCTCTGTGTGTCTCTCCCAGTAATATAGGCTGGATGTGAGCTCTGTGTGTCTCTCCCAGTAATATAGGCTGGATGTGAGGTCTATGTGTCTCTCCCAGTAATATAGGCTGGATGTGAGCGCTGTGTGTCTCTCCCAGTAATATAGACTGGATGTGAGGTCTGTGTGTCTCTCCCAGTAATATAGGCTGGATGTGAGGTCTGTGTGTCTCCCAGTAATATAGGCTGGATGTGAGCTCTGTGTGTCTCTCCCAGTAATATAGGCTGGATGTGAGCTCTGTGTGTCTCTCCCAGTAATATAGACTGGATGTGAGGTCTGTGTGTCGCTCCCAGTAATATAGGCTGGATATGAGGTCTGTGTGTCTCCCATTAATATAGGCTGTATGTGAGGATTGTGTATTTCTCTGATTAATATAGACTGGATGTGAGGTCTGTGTGAATTTCACAGAAATATAGGCTGGATGTGAGGTCTGTGTGTCTCTCCCAGTAATATAGGCTGGATGTGAGGTCTGTGTGTCTCTCCTAGTAATATAGGCTGGATGTGAACTCTATGTGTCTCTCCCAGTAATATAGGCTGGATGTGAGCTCTGTGTATCTCTCCCAGTAATATAGGTTGGATGTGAGGTCTGTGTGTCTCTCCCAGTAATATAGACTGGATGTGAGGTCTGTGTGTCTCTCCCAGTAATATAGGCTGGATGTGAGGTCTGTGTGTCTCCCAGTAATATAGGCTGGATGTGAGGTCTGTGTGTCTCTCCCAGTAATATAGGCTGGATGTGAGGTCTGTGTATCTCTCCTAGTAATATAGTTTGGATGTGAGCTCTGTGTGTCTCTCCCAGTAATATAGGCTGGATGTGAGCTCTGTGTATCTCTCCCAGTAATATAGGCTGGATGTGAGGTCTGTGTCTCTCCCAGTAATATAGGCTGGATGTGAGCTCTGTGTGTCTCCCATTAATATAGGCTGGATGTGAGGTCTGTGTGTCTCTCACAGTAATATAGGCTGGATGTGAAGTATGTGTGTCTCTCCCTGTAATATAGGCTGGATGTGAGGTATGTGTGTCTCTCCCTGTAATATAGGCTGGATGTGAGGTATGTGTGTCTCTCCCTGTAATATAGGCTGGATGTGAGCTCTGTGTATCTCTCCCAGTAATATAGGCTGGATGTGAGGTCTGTGTCCCTCCCAGTAATATAGGCTGGATGTGAGCTCTGTGTGTCTCTCCCTGTAATATAGGCTGGATGTGAGGTCTGTGTGTCTCTCCCTATAATATAGGCTGGATGTGAGCTCTGTGTATCTCTCCCAGTAATATAGGCTGGATGTGAGGTCTGTGTGTCTCTCCCAGTAATATAGGCTGGATGTGAGGTCTGTGTGTCTCCCATTAATATAGGCTGGATGTAATGTCTGTGTGTCTCTCCCAGTAATATAGGCTGGATGTGAGGTCTGTGTGTCTCTCCTAGTAATATAGGCTGGATGTGAGCTCTGTGTGTCTCTCCCAGTAATATAGGCTGGATGTGAGCTCTGTGTGTCTCTCCCAGTAATATAGGCTGGATGTGAGGTCTGTGTGTCTCTCCCAGTAATATAGGCTGGATGTGAGGTCTGTGTCTCTCCCAGTAATATAGGCTGGATGTGAGGTCTGTGTGTCTCTCCCAGTAATATAGGCTGGATGTGAGGTATGTGTATCTCTCCCTGTAATATAGGCTGGATGTGAGGTCTGTGTGTCTCTCCCTGTAATATAGGCTGGATATGAGCTCTATGTGTCTCTCCCTGTAATATAGGCTGGATGTGAGGTCTGTGTGTCTCTCCCAGTAATATAGGCTGGATGTGAGTTCTGTGTGTCTCCCAGTAATATAGGCTGGATATGAGGTCAGTGTGTCTCTCCCAGTAATATAGGCTGGATGTGAGGTCTGTGTGTCTCTCCCAGTATTATAGGCTGGATGTGAGGTCTGTGTGTCTCTCCCACTAATATATAATATATATAGCTTTTTTGCGACATATTCCCAGTCTATGTCTATTGACATCACGGTATATTATTTTATCCTATATATTTTGTTGTGTGATGTTGGTTTTCATAAGGCCTGTTATAATGGATGTGAGGTCTGTGTGTCTCTCCCAGTAATATAGGTTGGATGTGAGCTGTGTGTCTCTCCCAGTAATATAGGCTGGATGTGAGGTCTGTGTCTCTCCAAGTAATATAGGCTGGATGTGAGGTCTGTGTGTCTCTCCCAGTAATACAGGCTGGATGTGAGCTCTGTGTGTCTCTCCTAGTAATATAGGCTGGATGTGAGCTCTGTGTGTCTCTCCCAGTAATATAGGCTGGATGTGAGCTCTATGTGTCTCCCAGTAATATAGGCTGGATGTGAGCTCTATGTGTCTCCCAGTAATATAGGCTGGATGTGAGGTCTGTGTGTCTCTCCCAGTAATATAGGCTGGATGTGAGCTCTATGTGTCTCCCAGTAATATAGGCTGGATGTGAAGTCTATGTGTCTCCCAGTAATATAGGCTGGATGTAAGCTCTATGTGTCTCCCAGTAATATAGGCTGGATGTGAGCTCTGTGTGTCTCTCCCAGTAATATAGGCTGGATGTGAGCTCTGTGTGTCTCTCCCAGTAATATAGGCTGGATGTGAGCTCTATGTGTCTCCCAGTAATATAGGCTGGTTGTGAGGTCTGTGTGTCTCTCCCAGTAATATAGGCTGGATGTGAGCTCTGTGTGTCTTCCAGTAATATAGGCTGGATGTGAGGTCTGTTTGTCTCTCCCAGTAATATAGGCTGGATGTGAGCTCTGTGTGTCTCCCAGTAATATAGGCTGGATGTGAGGTCTGTGTGTCTCTCCCAGTAATATAGGCTGGATGTGAGCTCTGTGTGTCTTCCAGTAATATAGGTTGGATGTGAGGTCTGTGTGTCTCTCCCAGTAATATAGGCTGGATGTGAGCTCTGTGTGTCTCCCAGTAATATAGGCTGGTTGTGAGGTCTGTGTGTCTCTCCCAGTAATATAGGCTGGATGTGAGCTCTGTGTGTCTTCCAGTAATATAGGCTGGATGTGAGGTCTGTGTGTCTCTCCCAGTAATATAGGCTGGATGTGAGCTCTATGTGTCTCCCAGTAATATAGGCTGGATGTGAGCTCTGTGTGTCTCTCCCAGTAATATAGGCTGGATGTGAGCTCTATGTGTCTCCCAGTAATATAGGCTGGATGTGAGGTCTGTGTGTCTCTCCCAGTAATATAGGCTGGATGTGAGCTCTATGTGTCTCCCAGTAATATAGGCTGGATGTGAGCTCTGTGTGTCTCTCCCAGTAATATAGGCTGGATGTGAGCTCTATGTGTCTCCCAGTAATATAGGCTGGTTGTGAGGTCTGTGTGTCTCTCCCAGTAATATAGGCTGGATGTGAGCTCTGTGTGTCTTCCAGTAATATAGGCTGGATGTGAGGTCTGTGTGTCTCTCCCAGTAATATAGGTTGGATGTGAGCTGTGTGTCTCTCCCAGTAATATAGGCTGGATGTGAGGTCTGTGTCTCTCCAAGTAATATAGGCTGGATGTGAGGTCTGTGTGTCTCTCCCAGTAATACAGGCTGGATGTGAGCTCTGTGTGTCTCTCCTAGTAATATAGGCTGGATGTGAGCTCTGTGTGTCTCTCCCAGTAATATAGGCTGGATGTGAGCTCTATGTGTCTCCCAGTAATATAGGCTGGATGTGAGGTCTGTGTGTCTCTCCCAGTAATATAGGCTGGATGTGAGCTCTATGTGTCTCCCAGTAATATAGGCTGGATGTGAGCTCTGTGTGTCTCTCCCAGTAATATAGGCTGGATGTGAGCTCTATGTGTCTCCCAGTAATATAGGCTGGTTGTGAGGTCTGTGTGTCTCTCCCAGTAATATAGGCTGGATGTGAGCTCTGTGTGTCTTCCAGTAATATAGGCTGGATGTGAGGTCTGTGTGTCTCTCCCAGTAATATAGGTTGGATGTGAGCTGTGTGTCTCTCCCAGTAATATAGGCTGGATGTGAGGTCTGTGTCTCTCCAAGTAATATAGGCTGGATGTGAGGTCTGTGTGTCTCTCCCAGTAATACAGGCTGGATGTGAGCTCTGTGTGTCTCTCCTAGTAATATAGGCTGGATGTGAGCTCTGTGTGTCTCTCCCAGTAATATAGGCTGGATGTGAGCTCTATGTGTCTCCCAGTAATATAGGCTGGATGTGAGGTCTGTGTGTCTCTCCCAGTAATATAGGCTGGATGTGAGCTCTATGTGTCTCCCAGTAATATAGGCTGGATGTGAGGTCTATGTGTCTCCCAGTAATATAGGCTGGATGTGAGGTCTGTGTGTCTCTCCCAGTAATATAGGCTGGATGTAAGCTCTATGTGTCTCCCAGTAATATAGGCTGGATGTGAGCTCTGTGTGTCTCTCCCAGTAATATAGGCTGGATGTGAGCTCTATGTGTCTCCCAGTAATATAGGCTGGTTGTGAGGTCTGTGTGTCTCTCCCAGTAATATAGGCTGGATGTGAGCTCTGTGTGTCTTCCAGTAATATAGGCTGGATGTGAGGTCTGTTTGTCTCTCCCAGTAATATAGGCTGGATGTGAGCTCTGTGTGTCTCCCAGTAATATAGACTGGATGTGAGGTCTGTGTGTCTTCCAGTAATATAGGCTGGATGTGAGGTCTGTGTGTCTCTCCCAGTAATATAGGTTGGATGTGAGCTGTGTGTCTCTCCCAGTAATATAGGCTGGATGTGAGGTCTGTGTCTCTCCAAGTAATATAGGCTGGATGTGAGGTCTGTGTGTCTCTCCCAGTAATACAGGCTGGATGTGAGCTCTGTGTGTCTCTCCTAGTAATATAGGCTGGATGTGAGCTCTGTGTGTCTCTCCCAGTAATATAGGCTGGATGTGAGCTCTATGTGTCTCCCAGTAATATAGGCTGGATGTGAGGTCTGTGTGTCTCTCCCAGTAATATAGGCTGGATGTGAGCTCTATGTGTCTCCCAGTAATATAGGCTGGATGTGAGGTCTATGTGTCTCCCAGTAATATAGGCTGGATGTGAGGTCTGTGTGTCTCTCCCAGTAATATAGGCTGGATGTAAGCTCTATGTGTCTCCCAGTAATATAGGCTGGATGTGAGCTCTGTGTGTCTCTCCCAGTAATATAGGCTGGATGTGAGCTCTATGTGTCTCCCAGTAATATAGGCTGGTTATGAGGTCTGTGTGTCTCTCCCAGTAATATAGGCTGGATGTGAGCTCTGTGTGTCTTCCAGTAATATAGGCTGGATGTGAGGTCTGTTTGTCTCTCCCAGTAATATAGGCTGGATGTGAGCTCTGTGTGTCTCCCAGTAATATAGGCTGGATGTGAGGTCTGTGTGTCTCTCCCAGTAATATAGGCTGGATGTGAGCTCTGTGTGTCTTCCAGTAATATAGGTTGGATGTGAGGTCTGTGTGTCTCTCCCAGTAATATAGGCTGGATGTGAGCTCTGTGTGTCTCCCAGTAATATAGGCTGGTTGTGAGGTCTGTGTGTCTCTCCCAGTAATATAGGCTGGATGTGAGCTCTGTGTGTCTTCCAGTAATATAGGCTGGATGTGAGGTCTGTGTGTCTCTCCCAGTAATATAGGCTGGATGTGAGCTCTATGTGTCTCCCAGTAATATAGGCTGGATGTGAGCTCTGTGTGTCTCTCCCAGTACTATAGGCTGGATGTGAGCTCTATGTGTCTCCCAGTAATATAGGCTGGATGTGAGGTCTGTGTGTCTCTCCCAGTAATATAGGCTGGATGTGAGCTCTATGTGTCTCCCAGTAATATAGGCTGGATGTGAGCTCTGTGTGTCTCTCCCAGTAATATAGGCTGGATGTGAGCTCTATGTGTCTCCCAGTAATATAGGCTGGTTGTGAGGTCTGTGTGTCTCTCCCAGTAATAT
Organism: Ranitomeya imitator; assembly: GCF_032444005.1. NCBI lineage: Eukaryota > Metazoa > Chordata > Amphibia > Anura > Dendrobatidae > Ranitomeya > Ranitomeya imitator. The sequence continues at coordinate 829,936,020 of NC_091283.1, forward strand.
AGGCTGGATGTGAGCTCTGTGTGTCTTCCAGTAATATAGGCTGGATGTGAGGTCTGTGTGTCTCTCCCAGTAATATAGGTTGGATGTGAGCTGTGTGTCTCTCCCAGTAATATAGGCTGGATGTGAGGTCTGTGTCTCTCCAAGTAATATAGGCTGGATGTGAGGTCTGTGTGTCTCTCCCAGTAATACAGGCTGGATGTGAGCTCTGTGTGTCTCTCCTAGTAATATAGGCTGGATGTGAGCTCTGTGTGTCTCTCCCAGTAATATAGGCTGGATGTGAGCTCTATGTGTCTCCCAGTAATATAGGCTGGATGTGAGGTCTGTGTGTCTCTCCCAGTAATATAGGCTGGATGTGAGCTCTATGTGTCTCCCAGTAATATAGGCTGGATGTGAGGTCTATGTGTCTCCCAGTAATATAGGCTGGATGTGAGGTCTGTGTGTCTCTCCCAGTAATATAGGCTGGATGTAAGCTCTATGTGTCTCCCAGTAATATAGGCTGGATGTGAGCTCTGTGTGTCTCCCAGTAATATAGGCTGGATGTGAGGTCTGTGTGTCTCTCCCAGTAATATAGGCTGGATGTGAGCTCTGTGTGTCTTCCAGTAATATAGGTTGGATGTGAGGTCTGTGTGTCTCTCCCAGTAATATAGGCTGGATGTGAGCTCTGTGTGTCTCCCAGTAATATAGGCTGGTTGTGAGGTCTGTGTGTCTCTCCCAGTAATATAGGCTGGATGTGAGCTCTGTGTGTCTTCCAGTAATATAGGCTGGATGTGAGGTCTGTGTGTCTCTCCTAGTAATATAGGCTGGATGTGAGCTCTATGTGTCTCTCCCAGTAATATAGGCTGGATGTGAGCTCTGTGTATCTCTCCCAGTAATATAGGTTGGATGTGAGGTCTGTGTGTCTCTCCCAGTAATATAGACTGGATGTGAGGTCTGTGTGTCTCTCCCAGTAATATAGGCTGGATGTGAGGTCTGTGTGTCTCCCAGTAATATAGGCTGGATGTGAGGTCTGTGTGTCTCTCCCAGTAATATAGGCTGGATGTGAGGTCTGTGTATCTCTCCTAGTAATATAGTTTGGATGTGAGCTCTGTGTGTCTCTCCCAGTAATATAGGCTGGATGTGAGCTCTGTGTATCTCTCCCAGTAATATAGGCTGGATGTGAGGTCTGTGTTTCTCTCTTAGTAATATAGGCGGGATGTGAGCTCTGTGTGTCTCTCCCAGAAATATAGGCTGGATGTGAGGTCTGTGTGTCTCTCACAGTAATATAGGCTGGATGTGAGCTCTGTGTGTCTCTTTCAGTAATATAGGCGGGATGTGAGCTCTGTGTGTCTCTCCCAGAAATATAGGCTGGATGTGAGGTCTGTGTGTCTCTCACAGTAATATAGGCTGGATGTGAGCTCTGTGTGTCTCTCTCAGTAATATAGGCTGGATGTGAGCTCTGTGTGTCTCTCCCAGTAATATAGGCTGGATGTGAGGTCTGTGTGTCTCTCCCAGTAATATAGGCTGGATGTGTCTCTGTACGTCTCTCCCAGTAATATAGGCTGGATGTGAGCTCTGTGTGTCTCTCCCAGTAATATAGGCTGGATGTGAGCTCTGTGTGTCTCTCCCAGTAATATAGGCTGGATGTGAGGTCTATGTGTCTCTCCCAGTAATATAGGCTGGATGTGAGCGCTGTGTGTCTCTCCCAGTAATATAGACTGGATGTGAGGTCTGTGTGTCTCTCCCAGTAATATAGGCTGGATGTGAGCTCTGTGTGTCTCTCCCAGTAATATAGACTGGATGTGAGGTCTGTGTGTCGCTCCCAGTAATATAGGCTGGATATGAGGTCTGTGTGTCTCCCATTAATATAGGCTGTATGTGAGGATTGTGTATTTCTCTGATTAATATAGACTGGATGTGAGGTCTGTGTGAATTTCACAGAAATATAGGCTGGATGTGAGGTCTGTGTGTCTCTCCCAGTAATATAGGCTGGATGTGAGGTCTGTGTGTCTCTCCTAGTAATATAGGCTGGATGTGAACTCTATGTGTCTCTCCCAGTAATATAGGCTGGATGTGAGCTCTGTGTATCTCTCCCAGTAATATAGGTTGGATGTGAGGTCTGTGTGTCTCTCCCAGTAATATAGACTGGATGTGAGGTCTGTGTGTCTCTCCCAGTAATATAGGCTGGATGTGAGGTCTGTGTGTCTCCCAGTAATATAGGCTGGATGTGAGGTCTGTGTGTCTCTCCCAGTAATATAGGCTGGATGTGAGGTCTGTGTATCTCTCCTAGTAATATAGTTTGGATGTGAGCTCTGTGTGTCTCTCCCAGTAATATAGGCTGGATGTGAGCTCTGTGTATCTCTCCCAGTAATATAGGCTGGATGTGAGGTCTGTGTCTCTCCCAGTAATATAGGCTGGATGTGAGCTCTGTGTGTCTCCCATTAATATAGGCTGGATGTGAGGTCTGTGTGTCTCTCACAGTAATATAGGCTGGATGTGAAGTATGTGTGTCTCTCCCTGTAATATAGGCTGGATGTGAGGTATGTGTGTCTCTCCCTGTAATATAGGCTGGATGTGAGGTATGTGTGTCTCTCCCTGTAATATAGGCTGGATGTGAGCTCTGTGTATCTCTCCCAGTAATATAGGCTGGATGTGAGGTCTGTGTCCCTCCCAGTAATATAGGCTGGATGTGAGCTCTGTGTGTCTCTCCCTGTAATATAGGCTGGATGTGAGGTCTGTGTGTCTCTCCCTATAATATAGGCTGGATGTGAGCTCTGTGTATCTCTCCCAGTAATATAGGCTGGATGTGAGGTCTGTGTGTCTCTCCCAGTAATATAGGCTGGATGTGAGGTCTGTGTGTCTCCCATTAATATAGGCTGGATGTAATGTCTGTGTGTCTCTCCCAGTAATATAGGCTGGATGTGAGGTCTGTGTGTCTCTCCTAGTAATATAGGCTGGATGTGAGCTCTGTGTGTCTCTCCCAGTAATATAGGCTGGATGTGAGCTCTGTGTGTCTCTCCCAGTAATATAGGCTGGATGTGAGGTCTGTGTGTCTCTCCCAGTAATATAGGCTGGATGTGAGGTCTGTGTCTCTCCCAGTAATATAGGCTGGATGTGAGGTCTGTGTGTCTCTCCCAGTAATATAGGCTGGATGTGAGGTATGTGTATCTCTCCCTGTAATATAGGCTGGATGTGAGGTCTGTGTGTCTCTCCCTGTAATATAGGCTGGATATGAGCTCTATGTGTCTCTCCCTGTAATATAGGCTGGATGTGAGGTCTGTGTGTCTCTCCCAGTAATATAGGCTGGATGTGAGTTCTGTGTGTCTCCCAGTAATATAGGCTGGATATGAGGTCAGTGTGTCTCTCCCAGTAATATAGGCTGGATGTGAGGTCTGTGTGTCTCTCCCAGTATTATAGGCTGGATGTGAGGTCTGTGTGTCTCTCCCACTAATATAGATTGAATGTGAGGTCTGTGTGTCTCTCCCAGTAATATATGGGCTGGATGTGAGCTGTGTGTCTCCCAGTAATATAGGCTGGATGCGAGGTCTGTGTCTCTCCCAGTAATATAGACTGGATGTGAGCTCTGTGTGTCTTACAGTAATATAGGCTGGATGTGAGGTCTGTGTGTCTCTCTTAGTAATATAGGCTGGATGTGAGGTCTGTGTGTCTCTCCCAGTAATATAGGCTGGATGTGAGGTCTGTGTATCTCTCCCAGTAATATAGACTGGATGTGAGGTCTGTGTGTCTCTCCCAGTAATATAGGCTGGATGTGAGCTGTGTGTCTCTCCCAGTAATATAGACTGGATGTGAGGTCTGTGTGTCTTCCAGTAATATAGGCTGGATGTGAGGTCTGTGTGTCTCTCCCAGTAATATAGGTTGGATGTGAGCTGTGTGTCTCTCCCAGTAATATAGGCTGGATGTGAGGTCTGTGTCTCTCCAAGTAATATAGGCTGGATGTGAGGTCTGTGTGTCTCTCCCAGTAATACAGGCTGGATGTGAGCTCTGTGTGTCTCTCCTAGTAATATAGGCTGGATGTGAGCTCTGTGTGTCTCTCCCAGTAATATAGGCTGGATGTGAGCTCTATGTGTCTCCCAGTAATATAGGCTGGATGTGAGCTCTATGTGTCTCCCAGTAATATAGGCTGGATGTGAGGTCTGTGTGTCTCTCCCAGTAATATAGGCTGGATGTGAGCTCTATGTGTCTCCCAGTAATATAGGCTGGATGTGAAGTCTATGTGTCTCCCAGTAATATAGGCTGGATGTAAGCTCTATGTGTCTCCCAGTAATATAGGCTGGATGTGAGCTCTGTGTGTCTCTCCCAGTAATATAGGCTGGATGTGAGCTCTGTGTGTCTCTCCCAGTAATATAGGCTGGATGTGAGCTCTATGTGTCTCCCAGTAATATAGGCTGGTTGTGAGGTCTGTGTGTCTCTCCCAGTAATATAGGCTGGATGTGAGCTCTGTGTGTCTTCCAGTAATATAGGCTGGATGTGAGGTCTGTTTGTCTCTCCCAGTAATATAGGCTGGATGTGAGCTCTGTGTGTCTCCCAGTAATATAGGCTGGATGTGAGGTCTGTGTGTCTCTCCCAGTAATATAGGCTGGATGTGAGCTCTGTGTGTCTTCCAGTAATATAGGTTGGATGTGAGGTCTGTGTGTCTCTCCCAGTAATATAGGCTGGATGTGAGCTCTGTGTGTCTCCCAGTAATATAGGCTGGTTGTGAGGTCTGTGTGTCTCTCCCAGTAATATAGGCTGGATGTGAGCTCTGTGTGTCTTCCAGTAATATAGGCTGGATGTGAGGTCTGTGTGTCTCTCCCAGTAATATAGGCTGGATGTGAGCTCTATGTGTCTCCCAGTAATATAGGCTGGATGTGAGCTCTGTGTGTCTCTCCCAGTAATATAGGCTGGATGTGAGCTCTATGTGTCTCCCAGTAATATAGGCTGGATGTGAGGTCTGTGTGTCTCTCCCAGTAATATAGGCTGGATGTGAGCTCTATGTGTCTCCCAGTAATATAGGCTGGATGTGAGCTCTGTGTGTCTCTCCCAGTAATATAGGCTGGATGTGAGCTCTATGTGTCTCCCAGTAATATAGGCTGGTTGTGAGGTCTGTGTGTCTCTCCCAGTAATATAGGCTGGATGTGAGCTCTGTGTGTCTTCCAGTAATATAGGCTGGATGTGAGGTCTGTGTGTCTCTCCCAGTAATATAGGTTGGATGTGAGCTGTGTGTCTCTCCCAGTAATATAGGCTGGATGTGAGGTCTGTGTCTCTCCAAGTAATATAGGCTGGATGTGAGGTCTGTGTGTCTCTCCCAGTAATACAGGCTGGATGTGAGCTCTGTGTGTCTCTCCTAGTAATATAGGCTGGATGTGAGCTCTGTGTGTCTCTCCCAGTAATATAGGCTGGATGTGAGCTCTATGTGTCTCCCAGTAATATAGGCTGGATGTGAGGTCTGTGTGTCTCTCCCAGTAATATAGGCTGGATGTGAGCTCTATGTGTCTCCCAGTAATATAGGCTGGATGTGAGGTCTATGTGTCTCCCAGTAATATAGGCTGGATGTGAGGTCTGTGTGTCTCTCCCAGTAATATAGGCTGGATGTGAGCTCTATGTGTCTCCCAGTAATATAGGCTGGTTGTGAGGTCTGTGTGTCTCTCCCAGTAATATAGGCTGGATGTGAGCTCTGTGTGTCTTCCAGTAATATAGGCTGGATGTGAGCTCTGTGTGTCTCTCCCAGTAATATAGGTTGGATGTGAGCTCTGTGTGTCTCTCCCAGTAATATAGGTTGGATGTGAGGTCTGTATGTCTCTCCCAGTAATATAGGCTGGATGTGAGGTCTGTGTGTCTCTCCCAGTAATATAGGCTGGATGTGAGCTCTGTGTGTCTCCCAGTAATATAGGCTGGATGTGAGGTCTGTGTTTCTCTCCCAGTAATATAGGCTGGATGTGAGCTCTGTGTGTCTTCCAGTAATATAGGTTGGATGTGAGGTCTGTGTGTCTCTCCCAGTAATATAGGCTGGATGTGAGCTCTGTGTGTCTTCCAGTAATATAGGCTGGATGTGAGCTCTGTGTGTCTCTCCCAGTAATATAGGCTGGATGTGAGCTCTGTGTGTCTTCCAGTAATATAGGTTGGATGTGAGGTCTGTGTGTCTCTCCCAGTAATATAGGCTGGATGTGAGCTCTGTGTGTCTTCCAGTAATATAGGCTGGATGTGAGCTCTGTGTGTCTCTCCCAGTAATATAGGTTGGATGTGAGCTCTGTGTGTCTCTCCCAGTAATATAGGTTGGATGTGAGGTCTGTATGTCTCTCCCAGTAATATTGGCTGGATGTGAACTCTGTTTGCCTTCTAGAAATATATGCTGGATATCAGGTTTGTGTCTATCCAGATTGTTGTCTTCACTTATTTTCATGTTTCCGCATGGCTCCAACACTGCACTTATTTCCCGCATGTGCATTCCTCCTTGTCTATAGTCTTTTTTTTCCAGTGTATTTCAAGATACATTTCTCCCCTTTCACCTGCAGATCTGGGTACAACCAGTTCCCTCCTGCTATGTGTAACACTGGGAGAATTGGGGGAGCAGAGAGATTCGGCAGGATGAATTTCTAACATTTTTGCAGATCATTAAGTTAAAGAATTTACAGACTCTGCAGTAGAAAATGCTGTTTTGAAAGCTGTTTAATTTCATAATAATAAACAATGCAAACAATTGGGCAGAGGTGTACCTAGACTTTAGAGATTCTAATTTCTCCAATATTCAACACATTACTGTGCCATGCCAACATAACCATTACCAGGCTGCAATTTACACCAAAACCACTAGGAGGCAATATATAGACACATGTAGCATAAGCGTCTCCCAGCAGAGTATCTCTAGATACAGAGATGGAACCCAGGGCATGGGAGTGTGGAGCACAGACAGGGTTGGACTGGGGTGTCTGGGGCCCACCGGGTATTTTACCGGTCTCCCGATGGACCAGTCCGACCCTGAGCACAGATATTGGTTTGCACTCAGCTTTCCCGGATACTTGAGTTTCCCACGTAGAAGGCTGCGGAGCTTTAAGAGCGAGGCTGATAGAATATGTGCATGTAACGTATGGGCGGCTGAGTCGTCTGCACCCCGCGTCCGCCCGGGCGAGAATGCCGCCATTCATCTGTTCCTGACGCTAATCTTGTTTCAATTGCAGTTCATCAGAAAGCGGCAGGCGGGAACCCGAGACAGCGCGGCGATGATTGCCTGTCCGCTCTAGTGTTACCAGAACGTAATTGAAATCCATCTACCCGATGACTGAGCTCATCTGTAGACGGCACGGTCAGTGCAAACCTGAGCCTGGAAAACAGGACGACCGGAGAGGCCAAGCACACCACCGAGACATGAAATCATCCCGACTCACGTCCGCGGGGTTACACGAGACTGGAAACTAGGGTCGGATTTCTTTTTCCTGGAAGCAGCGCCACCTTTATCAAATGGCCATGTCTGGTATTGCAGCATGAGATTAGCTGAGCTGCAATACCTGATACAACCATGAATGAAGGTGGCGCTGTACCTAGAAAAATCTGATGCAAACCCTTTATCATCGCTCTCCTCTTCATTTAAAGACCATGGAGTCTCTACTCTCACAACGTGGGACAATGTCCCCTTTTCTCTCTGCTTGGAATTAAAGGGTTTCAGTGACTGGTTTTATTTGTAGGGGTGTAACTGGTTGTACTATTAGGGCGCCCCATGATGGTTTCATGTGAGCAAACATCATATAGCGGTTGTATCATAGTTACCATGTGGCAGTAATACGTAGGTACTGCCTGCACTGCTATGTATATGTTGTGTAGCAGTATTATGCAAGCACCATGTGGCAGTAATACGTATGTAGGTACTGCATATACCGTATATATTGGATAGCAGTATTATGCAAGCACCACGTGGCAATAATATGTAGGTACTGCATATACCGTATATATTGGATAGCAGTATTATGCAAGCACCACGTGGCAATAATATGTAGGTACTGCATATGCCGTAGATATTGGATAGCAGTATTATACAAGCACCATGTGGCAATAATATGTAGGTACTGCATATACCGTATATATTGGATAGCAGTATTATACAAGCACCATGTGGCAATAATATGTAGGTACTGCATATGCCGTATATATTGGATAGCAGTATTATACAAGCACCATGTGGCAATAATATGTAGGTACTGCATATACTGTATATATTGGATAGCAGTGTTATACAAGCACCATGTGGCAATAATATGTAGGTACTGCATATACCGTATATATTGGATAGCAGTGTTATACAAGCACCATATGGCAATAATATGTAGGTACTGCATATGCCGTAGATATTGGATAGCAGTGTTATACAAGCACCATGTGGCAGTAATATGTAGGTACTGCATATACTGTATATATTGGATAGCAGTATTATACAAGCACCATGTGGCAATAATATGTAGGTACTGCATATACCGTATATATTGGATAGCAGTGTTATACAAGCACCACGTGGCAGTAATATGTAGGTACTGCATATACCGTATATATTGGATAGCAGTGTTATACAAGCACCATGTGGCAGTAATATGTAGGTACTGCATATACTGTATATATTGGATAGCAGTATTATACAAGCACCATGTGGCAATAACATGTAGGTACTGCATATGCCGTATATATTGGATAGCAGTGTTATACAAGCACCATGTGGCAATAATATGTAGGTACTGCATATGCCGTATATATTGGATAGCAGTATTATACAAGCACCATGTGGCAATAATATGTAGGTACTGCATATGCCGTATATATTGGATAGCAGTATTATACAAGCACCATGTGGCAATAACATGTAGGTACTGCATATGCCGTATATATTGGATAGCAGTGTTATACAAGCACCATGTGGCAATAATATGTAGGTACTGCATATGCCGTATATATTGGATAGCAGTATTATACAAGCACCATGTGGCAATAATATGTAGGTACTGCATATGCCGTATATATTGGATAGCAGTATTATACAAGCACCATGTGGCAATAATATGTAGGTACTGCATATGCCGTATATATTGGATAGCAGTATTATACAAGCACCATGTGGCAATAATATGTAGGTACTGCATATGCCGTATATATTGGATAGCAGTGTTATACAAGCACCATGTGGCAATAATATGTAGGTACTGCATATGCCGAAGATATTGGATAGCAGTGTTATACAAGCACCATATGGCAATAATATGTAGGTACTGCATATACTGTATATATTGGATAGCAGTGTTATACAAGCACCATGTGGCAATAATATGTAGGTACTGCATATACCGTATATATTGGATAGCAGTGTTATACAAGCACCATATGGCAATAATATGTAGGTACTGCATATGCCGTAGATATTGGATAGCAGTGTTATACAAGCACCATGTGGCAGTAATATGTAGGTACTGCATATACTGTATATATTGGATAGCAGTATTATACAAGCACCATGTGGCAATAATATGTAGGTACTGCATATACCGTATATATTGGATAGCAGTGTTATACAAGCACCACGTGGCAGTAATATGTAGGTACTGCATATACCGTATATATTGGATAGCAGTGTTATACAAGCACCATGTGGCAGTAATATGTAGGTACTGCATATACTGTATATATTGGATAGCAGTATTATACAAGCACCATGTGGCAATAATATGTAGGTACTACATATACCGTATATATTGGATAGCAGTGTTATACAAGCACCACGTGGCAGTAATATGTAAGTACTGCATATACCGTATATATTGGATAGCAGTGTTATACAAGCACCATGTAGCAGTAATATGTAGGTACTGCATATACCGTAGATATTGGATAGCAGTGTTATACAAGCACCATGTGGCAGTAATACGTAGGTACTGCATATTCCGTATATATTGGATAGTAGTGTTATGCAAGCACCATGTGGCAGTAATATGTATGTACTGCATATACTGTATATATTGGATAGCAGTGTTATACAAGCACCATGTGGCAGTAATACGTAGGTACTGCATATTCCGTATATATTGGATAGCAGTGTTATACAAGCACCATGTGGCAGTAATATGTAGGTACTGCATATACCGTATATATTGGATAGCAGTGTTATACAAGCACCATGTGGCAGTAATATGTAGGTACTGCATATACCGTATATATTGGATAGCAGTGTTATACAAGCACCATGTGGCAGTAATACGTAGGTACTGCATATACCGTATATATTGGATAGCAGTATTATGCAAGCACCATGTTGCAGTAATACGTAGGTACTGCATATACCGTATATATTGGATAGCAGTGTTATACAAGCACCATGTGGCAATAATATGTAGGTACTGCATATACCGTATATATTGGATAGCAGTGCTATACAAGTACCACGTGGCAGTAATATGTAGGTACTGCATATACCGTATATATTGGATAGCAGTGTTATACAAGCACCATGTGGCAGTAATATGTAGGTACTGCATATACTGTATATATTGGATAGCAGTGTTATACAAGCACCATGTGGCAATAATATGTAGGTACTGCATATACCGAATATATTGGTTAGCAGTGTTATACAAGCACCAAGTGGCAGTATTTTGAGGGTATTGCATGGCACTGATATGTCTATGCTGTAACGCTCCGGCATCTTAAATATATTCTATGTAAGCGACTGCTATGTATATTCTGTGTGGAACTACTGTTGCCCTGTGTTATGTGGGCAACGTGTGGTGGTATTACGTGGGCACTGTATGGCAACATTATGCAGGCATTATGTGGCAGTATTATGTAGGCATTGTATGGCAGAATTACATAGACACTTAATGACAGTGCAATCTGGGCTCCGTATGGCAGTATTATTCTGTAAGACTATAGAATGGTTTTGCAATCAAAACATGTCAGAGTAATGTAGACACTACATGGCAGTATTATGTGGGTATTGTTTCACAGTATTGTGTTGGCAACATTACATAGGCAGTGTTATGTAGGCACTGTATTACGTAGGCGCTGTATGGCAGTACTATGTAGTCATTATATGATAGTATGTGGGTACTGAATGGCCTCATTATGTACTGTAGGTATTGTGTCACACCATTATGTGGGCACTGTGTGGTGGCATTATGTAGGCACTGTATAGCAGCATTATGTAGGCATTCTGTCACAGAGTTATGTGGACACCATATGGCAGTATTCTGTAGGCATTGTGTCGCGTTGTTATGTTTGCATTGTAGAACAGCATTATGCAGACACTTATTGACAGTGATATCTGGGCTGTGGGTGTCAGTATTATGTAGGCATTGTATCACGGTGTTGTGTAGGCATCAGGTGACAACATTATGTAGGCAGTGCAATGTGGGCACTGTATGATAGTGATATCTGGGTACTATATGGCAGCATTATGCCATAGTGTTATGTGGGCACCGTGTGGTGGTATTATATAGGCACTGTATTGCATTATATATGTATTGTGTCACAGTGTTATAAAAGCATCATTTGGCAGTAGTATGTAAGCATTTATATGGCAACATTATGTAGACATTGTGTGGGCGCTATATGAGTGTATTATGTAGGTGCTGTATGGCAGTACTACGTAAGCATTGTATGGTAGAATTATGTAGGCACTGTATAGCAGAATTATGTAGGCATTGTGTCACATTGTTATGTGGGCACCATATGGCAGTATTACAGAGGCCTTGTATGGCAGTATTATGTAGACACTTAATGACAGTGCTGACTGGGCTTTGTATGACAGTATTATGTAGTTATTGTGTATCGGTATTATGTAAGCACCATATGCAGTATTATGATACCACTGTATGTCAGTATTATATAGATGTTATGTGAGCACTGTATGACAGTATTATGTAGGCACCATGTGGTGCCATTATATAGACATGTAATGGCAATGCTATGTGGCCACTATATGGCAGTGTTATGGGGGCACTATATGGCGGTGTTATGTGGGCCCTATATGACGATGTTATGTGGGCACTATATGGCGGTGTTATGTGGGCCCTTTATAGCAGTGTTATGGGGGCACTATATGACGGTGTTATGCGGGCACTATATGGTGGTGTTATGTGGGCCCTATATGGCAGTGTTCTGTGGGCACTATATGGCAGTGTTATGTGGGCACTTTATGATGGTGTTATGTGGACACTATATGGCAGTGTCATGGAGCACTATATGGCAGTGTCATGGGGGCACTATATGACGGTGTTATGTTCGCACTATATGGTGGTGTTATGGGAGCACTATATGGCGGTGTTGTGTGGGCACTTTGTGACGGTGTTATGTGGGCACTTTGTCACGGTTTTATGGGGCACTATGTGGCAGTGTTGTGTGGGCACTCTATGGCAGAGTTATGGGGGAACTATACGATGGTGTTATATAGAAGTTATGTGAGCACTGTTTGACAGTATTATGTAGGCACCATGTGGTGCCATTATATAGACATGTAATGGCAATGCAATGTGGCCACTATATGGCAGTGTTATGGGGGCACTATATGGCGGTGTTATGTGGGCCCTATATGACGATGTTATGTGGGCACTATATGGCGGTGTTATGTGGGCCCTATATAGCAGTGTTATGGGGGCACTATATGACGGTGTTATGCGGGCACTATATGGTGGTGTTATGTGGGCCCTACATGGCAGTGTTCTGTGGGCACTATATGGCAGTGTTATGTGGGCACTTTATGATGGTGTTATGTGGACACTATATGGCAGTGTTATGGAGCACTATATGGCAGTGTCATGGGGGCACTATATGACGGTGTTATGTTCGCACTATATGGTGGTGTTATGGGAGCACTATATGGCGGTGTTGTGTGGGCACTTTGTGACGGTGTTATGTGGGCACTTTGTCACGGTTTTATGGGGCACTATGTGGCAGTGTTATGTGGGCACTCTATGGCAGTGTTATGGGGGAACTATACGATGGTGTTATATAGAAGTTATGTGAGCACTGTTTGACAGTATTATGTAGGCACCATGTGGTGCCATTATATAGACATGTAATGGCAATGCTATGTGGCCACTATATGGCAGTGTTATGGGGGCACTATATGGCGGTGTTATGTGGGTCCTATATGACGATGTTATGTGTGCACTATATGGCGGTGTTATGTGGGCCCTATATGGCAGTGTTATGGGGGCACTATATGACAGTGTTATGCGGGCACTATATGGTGGTGTTATGTGGGTCCTATATGGCAGTGTTCTGTGGGCACTATATGGCATTGTTATGTGGGCACTTTATGATGGTGTTATGTGGACACTATATGGCAGTGTTATGGAGCACTATATGGCAGTGTCAAGGGGCACTATATGACGGTGTTATGTTTGCACTATATGGTGGTGTTATGGGAGCACTATATGGCGGTGTTATGTGGGCACTTTGTGACGGTGTTATGGGGCACTATATGGTGGTGTTATGGGAGCACTATATGATGGTGTTATGTGAGCACTATATGGCGGTGTTATGGGGTCACTATATGATGGTGTTATGGGGGCACTATATGGTGGTGTTATGGGAGCACTATATGATGGTGTTATGTGAGCACTAGATGGCGGTGTTATGGGGGCACTATATGATGTTATGTGGGCACTATATGGTGGTGTTATGGGGGCACTATATAATGGTGTTATGTGAGCACTATATGATGGTGTTATGTGAGCACTATATGATGGTGTTATGGGGGCACTATATAATGGTGTTATGTGAGCACTATATGATGGTGTTATGGGGCACTATATGGTGGTGTTTTGGGGCACTATATGATGGTGTTATGTGAGCACTATATGATGGTGTTATGGGGCACTATATGGTGGTGTTATGGGGCACTGTATGGTGGTGTTATGGGGGCACTATATGGCGGTGTTATGGGAGCACTATATAGCGGTGTTATGGGGGCACCGTGTAGTCCTATTATTTGAGCAATGTCACACTGATATTACAGTGTATTTTCCTTATGAATTGCACCCATTATCCTCGGGGCAGGTCACACACAGTCGGCCTGTATCGTTAGACCTCCATTACCCGCTCCTCACCACTACAGCTGTGCACATTTCAGCCCTTTGTGTTCCTTCCTGTTGTTTGCAGCCTCTCGCCCCATCCGCTGCCGCACACGGTGCGCTCCGCCGGGCCGGAGACGTGACTGTTACTGCTGCCGCTTTATAAAGTCCCAGAACATGCATTTTTCATGGATCTCGGCCCAGTCAATGTGTCCTAATCCCTCCCTGGGAGCCGGATAGTCTCCACATTCAGAGAATATGTGAGCTTAGATGTAGCAGAGCCAACATTGCGGAGTTTGTAAACTGGCACAACTCACCCTGATAATGCAATTTGCTACCTGCTTTTCCATGATGAGAAATGACATTGCACAATGTAAGCTCTGCTACATCAGTATATGCCGTTTGCACATTGATAGCAGCATTATAATCACACTTGATGGTTGTCTGTACACATTTCTCAGGGGATTCTGATCAGAACCAATAGTTTCCTCTAAGTCTTGGCAATCCTTACAATGACAGATTGCAAACACATTACCACTAGATCTGCATTGACATTAATGGAGCATGTCACTATGCGGCATACAGAAGCAGAAGTGTAGATCGCCAGCACCCAGCTATGCACCGCTGCAGATTGCAAATCTGTACATCATGTACATCACCATGGAATTAATGGTGCTATATAAATAATAATAATAATAATAGCGTGCAGCATACCCCTTTAATTACATCTGTTTCTGCATGAACAGGAGGAGAAGACCCTCCATCCACAGCTGCAGACGTGCACAGACATTGCCTGCTGCCCTATAATGCGCAGTTCTTCACCTATAGATGGAAACCTCTGTAGGGGTCTCTGCACTGCGCCGGTCATGGGGGGACATTGAGGCTTCTGGACTTTGATTAACCTTTCCATTGAAGAACAGAGCCTGCCTGGTGGCTGATACCATAGAACAGTAGCTTGCACCCTCCAACAGAGCAAACAAAGGTAAGATAGACTCTTGGTTTACAGTATATTAACCATTTAATCACCACTTTTTTTTTTGCACAAGTTATAGTTAAACAGCCCTAAGTTTTTTTTTTCCTTTTTAGGGCTTTTATTAAAGATTTTTTAGTACATTTTACTATTTTCTGTTAGTTTTGTCATGGATAAAATGTACAAGAAAAAGAAAGAAAATAATTAATAAACAAGAAAATGATCAGCCATTAAATAGCTAGATTGTAATACCACACTTGCCCTGCAGTGGCCGCTGCAGGATAAATATATGAGCAGCCACAACTTCCCACTGATTTCCTTAACCAAACCCTGATTTCTACCAGTTGCAACTAAAATGGGTTTTCATGAAAATATAATAAAGTTAATTATAGGTTGTTGTTTTTAGCTGCAGTAGATCAAGTTGTAGCTTATTTTTAACTTCCACCTGTTCTTTCAGGTGACTTTTTAGAATAAGCTGTCCCATATGTATACATGAGGATTACCAATATTTCTGGCCATTATGTGACTTGTATGCTGCACTTTTCAACAGTTTACCCCTATGCAGGCTCGGTCTCTCATTTTAAGCTGTCTCTGAGCTAGTGGATGGAGACTAAAGGATATGTGTCTCCTATACACAGCACACACACACAGGAGGAATTCCTGTCCTGTCTCTATGTAGCACATATTCAGAAGCTGTAGCAGCATGGCTGGCATTATGAAGCAGAACTGAACAGTTTAGCAGGGAATCCAGCTATGTATTGAAAGGAAAGCACTTACTAGAAAACAACAGCAGCATGGATGACACTATAAAGCAGAAGTGAGTAGGGTAGCTGTGAATCCAGCTCTGATGTGAAATAACACAATTACTAGAAAACAGCAGCAGCAGCAGCATGGATGAGACTATACAGCAAAAGTGAGCAGTGTAGCTGTGAATTCAGCTCTGAGGTGACAACACAATTACTAGAAAGCAGCAGCAGCATGGAGGACACTATGCAGCAGCAGTGAGCATGGTAGCTGTAAATCCAGTTCTGAAGTGAAATAAAAGCACTTAATAGAAAGCAGCAGCATGGAGGACACTATACAGCAGAAGTGAGCAGGTTAACTGTAAATCCAGGTCTGGGACTAAATAGCTTACTTACTAGAAAGCAGCAGCAGTATGGAGGACACTATACAGCAGAAGGGAGTAGGGTAGTTGTAAATCCAGTTCTTGGGTGAAATAACACACTGACTAGAAAGCAGCAGCATGGATGACACTATACAGCACAAGTGAGCAGGGCAGCTGTAAATCCAGTTTTGGGGTGAAATAACCAACTTACTAGAAAGCAGAAGCATGGAGGACAATAGACAGCAGAAGTGAGCAGGATAGCTGTAAATCAAATTCTGGGGTCAAATACAAGTACTTACTAAAAAACACCAACAGCATGGAGGACATTATACAGCAGAAGTGAGAAGAGTAGCTGTAAATCCAGTTCTGAGGTGAATTAACCCACTAGAAAGCAGCAGAAGTGAGCAGATTAGCTGTAAACCCAGTTCTGGGGTGAAATAAAAGTACTTACTAGAAAGCAACAGCATCATGAGGGACACTATGTAGCAGAAGTAAGCAGGGTAACTGTAAATCCAGTTCTGGAGTTAAATAACAGGCTTACTAGAAAGCAGCAGCATGAATGACTTTATACAGCAGTACAGAGCTGTGTAGCTCTGTGATGGGATACAACACTTACTAGGAATCACTAGCATAGAGGACATTATAAGCAGCATTGAATAATGTAGCTGTGAGTCTAGCTTTGAAGTTAAATAAAACACTTAGTAAGAAGCTGCAGCATGAAGGACATTAAACACCAGTAGTGAGCAGGGTAGCTGTGAATCTACCTCTGGTTGAGACAAATCACTTACAACGGAGCAATAGCATGGATGACATTATACGCATTATTGAGAAAAGGTAGATGTGAATCCAGATATGGGGTTAATTAAAGCGTTTACTACAAAGCAAGCAGCATGGAGGACAATATACAGCAGTACTGAGCAGTGTATCTGCGAGTCCAGCTTTAGGGTGATATAAAATACTGTAAACCAGCAGCACTGTTAGCCTGTATCTGCTTGCACCACCTTCTCCCTCACCCCTTTGCTTGTACTGTTAATTCAATGTAAACTTTGTTGAAACTACAGTTACTATATTTAGGGGGTCACAAATCCATCTGTAAGCCAGAATACTAAATACCTATATAAAGATACACATCTAAATTTTTTAAAAAATATATAAATTAACAAAATATATATAAAAAAATATAACAACATGAATAAAATCTTGAAGAACACAAAAATAAAATAATAAAATACATAAATTAAAAAAATCTAATTACTATTTTAAAAATATATCATTATATTTAATGCAAAAAGACCATTTTTAAATAAAATATGTAAAAAAAAAATGGATAAATCACTACGGTAAAAAAAAATTAAAAAAAATTGCTTGCAGTCAATGCAGCGGCTCTTCAAGCTCTCACGGGAGATGACTCTATTATTTCCAACAACCGCCAGTACAAGCATTTACCTACATCACTGTCGATCAAGTGCCACTCATTCCTCTGCTGAGATTTTTTTTTTTTTTACGTATTGTATTGCACGTTCGCCTGAGCAATCGCCATGGAGCTTTTGAGGCTTTTGCGTAAGTCTTCACGCCCTCCCTTTTTTTTTTTTTTCCTCTTTCCTTAAAAACTTTGCCCATCCTTCATAATTTGCAAGGGACGAGACACCCTTTCCTGTTTCCCACGGAGCGGCGACGCTATTGGCTAGCCGTGCCCATAGAGTCTGCGGTTGTCAGGACGACCGTAATCACCTCCAGTTCACAGAAGCGGCGGCATGAACTGGTGGTGTTTTTTTTTTTTAGCTCTCAGCCTGTTTGAGCATCACATGTGATGACTTATATTCCGCGCACATTGATCTCCGCTGCTGCGCTTGCAGCTCCAGCAAATTGCAATTTTTTTTTTTTTCCCTTTGGATTTGCTTTTAAAACCCGTTTGCCGCCTTTTTTTTTTATTTCCGGCTACATAACTTTTATTTAAAGAAAAAAAAATCCAACCCTGCAATTGCAACATTTTTTTTTACCCAAGGTGAAAAGTGTGAAGTTGCCTGGAAATAGGTGCGATTTCTCTTTCGAATGAATTTCTGCTGAAACGCGTGGGAGGGCGGACATTGCATTTGGCCAGGACTTGGTATCTTCCTTGGTTCCTTTGAGCTTTCCCTGGGTTCTGATTCCTTCCTCCAGCCCAGGAGATAATTACAGCTCTCGCCAGGGAAACGGAGAACGCTCGCCATTGTCCTCTGCAGTCGCCGCTTACAAGGAGCGAAATGAGTCGGTGCCAGAAGAGGTGCAAGAGGCAGATCGGCAAAGTTGCTCGATATTTTTACCATTTTGTCACCGGGACCCTGCCACAAGGTAGGATGCAGAATCCTAGAAACAAACCTGTGGTGTAGATCTGCTGCATCGGCTCAGCAGATGTAGCAGAGCCGGCTTTGTCATTTGTTTACAATTACTGCTTCCTGTGTTGATACAATATACAATCTGTTACATTGTATCATTTTTTTTTCAATTGCATTAACTAAGTCAACCGAGGGATAAAGGGAAAGCGTGTCGATCTCTGAGCCTTTTTTTTTTTTTGTAAGGAAGCAACCTGTGGCATACTAAATAAGTAGGACTACAAGTACCAGCATTCTCAGAGAGGTTCACTTTAAAAACTAGTGATTGACTTTTTGGTCTAGCGAATGGTTTCCACAGCGGAACCGATCAGTATCTGCGCTGAAATATGGAATTACACGGATGTCACACAGTGTTTGGTTCACGGTTATCGACATAAAACAGATGTAGCAGGGCTGAGTTTGTAAATAATAATAATAATCTTTATTTATATAGCGCCTACATATTCCGCAGCGCTTTACAGTTTAACAGTTTTTTCCAACACAACAGTCGTAAGTAACAACGTTAACAATACAGTAATTAAAGCGAACTAAAACGCCCCTGCTCGTGAGAGCTTACAATCTACAAATGGACTAGTTTACCATTATAGTCTTTAATCGTTGGTTTTACATGGGACTGCAGGAGAGAAAACGATCCTATATATGAAGCAGCTCCCTAGGAAAGTAATGATGAATTCCTTCGTTTTACAAGTGTCTATGTATAGATGTAGCAGAGCTGAATTTGTATTTGTCATATTTTTTTATATTTTTTACCTTTTCTTCCATAGTCATTGAATGGATGTTATTAATGTCTTCTCGGTGGGAGTTTAGTCACCAATATTAAAGGCATTGAGGTTGCAGCAAAAGGACTCTAAATAATTGGCCTGATTTACAGTCAGTGCACCAAGTGACAATCTCAGCTCTGCTACATCTCTACCTGTAGTGAAGGAAAGGCATTGCTGGGATAAAGCAGAAGTCGGCGGATTTACACCGTAGGGTTAAACTTCCAGTGTTACATTTCTTTCTTCATTAAGTACATAAGCAAACACCGCTGACACGGACACTTGGCGCGCGGCGCGGCGAATGATGGACGCGCGGGTTCAAATATTAATTTGCATCAACGTTTTTCAAAAGTGTCTTGTATATTTCTCAGGGGGGTTATGAATTCCACGTGGCGCCATATGCAAAAGTGCTGCTACAGCAAGGTCAAGAGGATAAAATGTATGAA
Organism: Ranitomeya imitator; assembly: GCF_032444005.1. NCBI lineage: Eukaryota > Metazoa > Chordata > Amphibia > Anura > Dendrobatidae > Ranitomeya > Ranitomeya imitator. The sequence continues at coordinate 829,955,689 of NC_091283.1, forward strand.
AACACAGTGTGTGTGTGTATATATATATATATATATATTTATATATATATATATATATATGTATGTAGCAGAGCTGAGAATGTCAGAGGATGAGATGTTGCAGAACTGAGAATGTCAGAGGATGAGGTGTAGCAGAGCTGAGAATGTCAGAGGATGAGATGTAGCAGAGCTGAGAATGTCAGGATGAGATACAGAGCTGAGAATATCAGAGGATGAGATGTAGCAGAACTGAGAATGTCAGAGGATGAGGTGTAGCAGTGCTGAGAATGTCAGAGGATGAGATGTAGCAGAGCTGAGAATGTCAGAGGATGAGGTGTAGCAGTGCTGAGAATGTCAGAGGATGAGATGTAGCAGAGCTGAGAATGTCAGGATGAGATACAGAGCTGAGAATATCAGAGGATGAGAGGTAGCAGCGCTGAGAATGTCTGAGGATGAGGTGTAGCAGAGCTGAGAATGTCAGAGGATGAGGTGTAGCAGAGCTGAGAATGTCAGAAGATGAGGTGTAGCAGAGCTGAGAATGTCAGAGGATGAGAGTTAGCAGAGCTGGGAATGTCAGAGGATGAGGTGTAGCAGAGTTGAGAATGTCAGATGATGAGAGGTAGCAGAGCTGAGAATGTCAGAGGATGAGAGGTAGCAGAGCTGAGAATGTCAGAGGATGAGACATACAGAGCTGAGAATATCAGAGGATGAGAGGTAGCAGAGCTGAGAATGTCAGAGGATGAGGTGTAGCTGAGCTGAGAATGTCAGAGGATGAGATGTAGCACAGCTAAGAATGTCAGAGGATAAGGTGTAGCAGAGCTGAGAATGTCAGAGGATGAGATGTAGCAGAGCTGAGAATGTCAGAGGATGAGAGTTAGCAGAGCTGAAATGTCAGAGGATGAGATGTAGCAGAGATGAAATGTTAGAGGATGAGAGACAGCAGAAATGAGAATGTCAGAGGATGAGATGTAGCAGAGCTGAGAATGTCAGAGGATGAGAGACAGCAGAGCTGAGAATGTCAGAGGATGAGATGTAGCAGAGCTGAGAATGTCAGACGATGAGAGTTAGCAGAGCTGAAATGTTAGAGGATGAGGTGTAGCAGAGCTGAGAATATCAGAGGATGAGATGTGGCAGAGCTGAGAATGTCAGAGGATGAGATGTAGCAGAGCTGAGAATGTCAGAGGATGAGATGTAGCAGAGATGAAATGTCAGAGGATGAGTGACAGCAGAGCTGAGAATGTCAGAGGATGAGAGACAGCAGAGCTGAGAATGTCAGAGGATGAGAGATACAGAGCTGAGAATGTCAGAGGATGAGAGGTAGCAGAGCTGAGAATGTCAGAGGATGAGAGGTAGCAGAGCTGAGAATGTCAGAGGATGAGAGGTAGCAGAGCTGAGAATGTCAGAGGATGAGAGGTAGCAGAGCTGAGAATGTCAGAGGATGAGAGGTAGCAGAGCTGAGAATGTCAGAGGATGAGAGGTAGCAGAGCTGAGAATGTCAGAGGATGAGAGGTAGCAGAGCTGAGAATGTCAGAGGATGAGAGGTATCAGAGTTGAAAATGTCAGAGGATGAGGTGTAGCAGAGCTTAGAATGTCTGAGGATGAGAGATACAGAGCTGAGAACGTCAGGATGAGAGGTAGCAGAGCTGAGAATGTCAGAGGATGAGAGGTAGCAGAGCTGAGAATGTCAGAGGATGAGAGGTAGCAGAGCTGAGAATGTCAGAGGATGAGAGGTAGCAGAGCTGAGAATGTCAGAGGATGAGAGGTAGCAGAGCTGAGAATATCAGAGGATGAGATGTAGCAGGGTTGAGAATGTCAGAAGATGATAGGGAGCAGAGCTGAGAATGTCAGAGGATGAGATGTAGCAGACCTGAGAATGTCAGAGGATGAGAGGTAGCAGAGCTGAGAATGTCAGAGGATGAGATGTAGCAGACCTGAGAATGTCAGAGGATGAGGTGTAGCAGAGCTGAGAATGTCAGAGGATGAGAGGTAGCAAAGCTGGGAATGTCAGAGGATGAGATGTAGCAGAGCTGAGGATGTCAGAGGATAAGGTGTAGCAAAGCTGAGAATGTCAGAGGATGAGATGTAGCAGAGCTGAGAATGTCAGAGGATGAGATGTAGTAGAGCTGAGAATGTCAGAGGATGAGAGGTAGCAGAGCTGAGAATGTCAGAGGATGAGGTGTAGCAAAGCTGAGAACGTCAGAGGATGAGAGGTAGCAGAGGTGAGAATGTCAGAGGATGAGAGGTAGCAGAGCTGAGAATGTCTGAGGATGAGAGATACAGAGCTGAGAACGTCAGGATGAGAGGTAGCAGAGCTGAGAATGTCAGAGGATGAGAGGTAGCAGAGCTGAGAATGTCAGAGGATGAGAGGTAGCAGAGCTGAGAATGTCAGAGGATGAGAGGTAGCAGAGCTGAGAATATCAGAGGATGAGATGTAGCGGGGTTGAGAATGTCAGAAGATGATAGGTAGCAGAGCTGAGAATGTCAGAGGATGAGATGTAGCAGAGCTGAGAATGTCAGAGGATGAGAGGTAGCAGAGCTGAGAATGTCAGAGGATGAGAGGTAGCAGAGCTGAGAATATCAGAGGATGAGATGTAGCAGGGTTGAGAATGTCAGAAGATGATAGGTAGCAGAGCTGAGAATGTCAGAGGATGAGATGTAGCAGACCTGAGAATGTCAGAGGATGAGGTGTAGCAGAGCTGAGAATGTCAGAGGATGAGATGTAGCAGAGCTGAGGATGTCAGAGGATGAGGTGTAGCAGAGCTGAGAATGTCAGAGGATGAGATGTAGTAGAGCTGAGAATGTCAGAGGATGAGAGGTAGCAGAGCTGAGAATGTCAGAGGATGAGGTGTAGCAAAGCTGAGAATGTCAGAGGATGAGATGTAGCAGAGCTGAGAATGTCAGAGGATGAGATGTAGTAGAGCTGAGAATGTCAGAGGATGAGAGGTAGGAGAACTGAATGTCATTTGGCACAAGAAACAGAAAACGTAGTAGCGCCATATGCCGATCATACATAGTGCAGCAATGGAGTAATATAGTAGGATATATATATATATATATATATATATATATATATATATATATATACTGTATATACAGTACATGTTATGGGGAAGGTATTGTGCCCCCTCCACATTGTCACATTTCTCCTCGTGGAGCTTTTCTGACCTCCCTCCATCCGTTAATATGGAGTCGCCCTCTGCAGATATCACGGCTCCCGCTCTTCTACATTTTGGAGGCGTCTGTGGGAATTTTTGCCCCTCCATCCAGCAGAGCATTTGTGGGGTCAGACCCTGATGTGGGGGTCCGGGCTCACAATCTCCGGTCTAGGTGTTGGATGGGGCTGAGGTCCGGGCTCTGTGCGGCCGCTCATGTTCCCCCTCCATGTCTGTATGAAGCCTGTGCACAGTCATGGGGAACAGAAAAGGGCGAACCCCAACCTGTTCCCACAAAGCTGAAGATACAATTGTCCATAATGTCTTGCGCTGAAGAAATAGAAGGAATTGATCAGTAGGATGAAGCGACCTCGGCCGTCTATATGAGCATAAAAGTCACAGAATGTTGAATAAAATGACACCTTGATATCGGCAATCCAATGTCTTATTCCCAAAAAATCCATGATTTTAAGAGATGTTAAGATCTCTGGGCCGGACATAGATCTAGCTGAGACTCCGCCTCCAGAGCTTATTTTAAATGAAAGTGGGCGTTACCAGTGTGAGACATGTAATGACTGACAGTCTGCTCTCGTGATCTACATGTCTCACACTGGTAATGCCCCCTTTCATTTAAGATACGCTCTGGAGGCGGAGTCTCAGATCTATGTCCGGCCCACAGATCTTAACAGCTCATTTACATATTAATAAAAATGTTGATTTCTTAAGAAGAAAACATCGGATCACTGACATCAAGATATCGTTTTATTCAACTATCTATGACCTGCATGTCCATATAGATGGCTGACGAGGGTTGATCCTACTGACAAATTCCCTTCACAGTAACTAAGGGGCCGCCACCTGATAACAGCCCAGAGCATTATCCTCCTCCACCATCTGTACGGGGGGCACAATGCAGTCAGGGGGTAACATCCTCCTGGAATCACCAAACCCAGACTCCTCCATCAGACGCAGACAGAGAAGTGCGATCCGTCACTGCACAGAACACGTCTCCTCCAGAGTCCAGTGGTGGCGGCTTTACACCACTCCATCCGACGCTCGGCATTGTGCTTGGTGATGTACGGCTGTGTGCAGCTGCTCGGCCATGAAGCTCCAGGAGGGGGCGCAGTGTTTGTGCTGATGTTATACCAGAGGAGATCTGGACTCTGCGGTTATGGGGTCAGCAGAGCGATGGTGACTTTTCTGCCCTCTGCTCATCGGCTTTCGTCCCCCCGCTCTGTAACATAACGGGGTCTCCACTTTGTCGCTGAGTTGCTGCGGTTTCTTCCACTTCTCAATAATATCACTCAGGTAATGGGGGAAGAAATGTCATGGACGGACTTGTTACCCCGGAGGTTCCTATTAGAGGATCGCGCTGCTATCAGGGAGCTCTGCACCATGTTAATAACAGCATGGCGGGGGCCATTGATTATACAGCGGGGGGCTGGATGTTATACATCGGGGAGTGAAGGGACGAATGTTATGTACTGGGGAATGAACTGGATGTTATACACCGGGGGGGCGGGATGTTATACACTGGGGGGCTGGATGTTATACACTGGGGGGCTGGATGTTATACACTGGGGGGCTGGATGTTATACACTGGGGGGCTGGATGTTATACACTGGGGAGCTGGATGTTATACACCGAACAGCACACGGTGTCTGCGGCCCCCATACACTGCAGATAGTGCTGTATTGTGCGCACAGAACGGGCACACGGTGTCTGCGGCCCCCATACACTGCAGATAGTGCTGTATTGTGCGCACAGAACAGCACACGGTGTCTGCGGCCCTCATACACTGCAGATAGTGCCGTATGGTGCGCACAGAACAGTACACGGTGTCTGCCGCCCCCATACACTGCATATAGTGCCGTATGGTGCGCACAGAACAGCACACGGTGTCTGCGGCCCCCATACACTGCAGATAGTGCCGTATTGTGCGCACAGAACAGCACACGGTGTCTGCGGCCCCCATACACTGCAGATAGTGCCGTATTGTGCGCACAGAACAGCACACGGTGTCTGCGGCCCCCATACACTGCAGATAGTGCCGTATGGTGCGCACAGAACAGCACACGGTGTCTGCGGCCCCCATACACTGCAGATAGTGCCGTATGGTGCGCACAGAACAGCACACGGTGTCTGCGGCCCCCATACACTGCAGATAGTGCCGTATTGTGCGCACAGAACAGCACACGGTGTCTGCGGCCCCCATACACTGCAGATAGTGCACACAGAACAGCACACGGTGTCTGCGGCCCCCATACACGGCAGATAGTGCACACAGAACAGCACACGGTGTCTGCCGCCCCCATACACTGCAGATAGTGGTGTATGGTGCGCACAGAACAGCACACGGTGTCTGCGGCCCCCATACACTGCAGATAGTGCCGTATAGTGCACACAGAACAGCACACGGTGTCTGCGGCCCCCATACACTGCAGATAGTGCACACAGAACAGCACACGGTGTCTGCGGCCCCCATACACTGCAGATAGTGCCGTATAGTGCACACAGAACAGCACACGGTGTCTGCGGCCCCCATACACTGCAGATAGTGGCGTATGGTGCACACAGAACAGCACACGGTGTCTGCCGCCCCCATACACTGCAGATAGTGGTGTATGGTGTGCACAGAACAGCACACGGTGTCTGCGGCCCCCATACACTGCAGATAGTGCCGTATAGTGCACACAGAACAGCACACGGTGTCTGTGGCCCCCATACACTGCAGATAGTGCCGTATAGTGCACACAGAACAGCACACGGTGTCTGCGGCCCGCATACACTGCAGATAGTGCCGTATAGTGCACACAGAACAGCACACGGTGTCTGCGGCCCGCATACACTGCAGATAGTGCCGTATAGTGCACACAGAACAGCATACGGTGTCTGCGGCCCCCATACACTGCAGATAGTGCCGTATAGTGCACACAGAACAGCACACGGTGTCTGCGGCCCCCATACACTGCAGATAGTGCCGTATGGTGCACACAGAACAGCACACGGTGTCTGCCGCCCCCATACACTGCAGATAGTGGTGTATGGTGTGCACAGAACAGCACACGGTGTCTGTGGCCCGCATACACTGCAGATAGTGCCGTATAGTGCACACAGAACAGCACACGGTGTCTGCGGCCCGCATACACTGCAGATAGTGCCGTATAGTGCACACAAAACAGCACACGGTGTCTGCGGCCCCCATACACTGCAGATAGTGCCGTATGGTGCACACAGAACAGCACACGGTGTCTGCGGCCCCCATACACTGCAGATAGTGCCGTATGGTGCACACAGAACAGCACACGGTGTCTGCGGCCCCCATACACTGCAGATAGTGCCGTATGGTGCACACAGAACAGCACACGGTGTCTGCCGCCCCCATACACTGCAGATAGTGCCGTATGGTGCACACAGAACAGCACACGGTGTCTGCGGCCCGCATACACTGCAGATAGTGCCGTATAGTGCACACAGAACAGCACACGGTGTCTGCGGCCCGCATACACTGCAGATAGTGCCGTATAGTGCACACAGAACAGCATACGGTGTCTGCGGCCCCCATACACTGCAGATAGTGCCGTATAGTGCACACAGAACAGCACACGGTGTCTGTGGCCCCCATACACTGCAGATAGTGCCGTATGGTGCACACAGAACAGCACACGGTGTCTGTGGCCCCCATACACTGCAGATAGTGCCGTATAGTGCACACAGAACAGCACACGGTGTCTGCGGCCCGCATACACTGCAGATAGTGCCGTATAGTGCACACAGAACAGCATACGGTGTCTGCGGCCCCCATACACTGCAGATAGTGCCGTATAGTGCACACAGAACAGCACACGGTGTCTGTGGCCCCCATACACTGCAGATAGTGCCGTATAGTGCACACAGAACAGCACACGGTGTCTGCGGCCCGTATACACTGCAGATAGTGCCGTATAGTGCACACAGAACAGCACACGGTGTCTGCGGCCCGCATACACTGCAGATAGTGCCGTATAGTGCACACAGAACAGCATACGGTGTCTGCGGCCCCCATACACTGCAGATAGTGGCGTATGGTGCACACAGAACAGCACACGGTGTCTGCGGCCCCCATACACTGCAGATAGTGCCGTATAGTGCACACAGAACAGCACACGGTGTCTGCGGCCCCCATACACTGCAGATAGTGCCGTATGGTGCACACAGAACAGCACACGGTGTCTGCCGCCCCCATACACTGCAGATAGTGCCGTATGGTGCACACAGAACAGCACACGCTGTCTGCGGCCCCCATACACTGCAGATAGTGGCGTATGGTGTGCACAGAACAGCACACGGTGTCTGCGGCCCCCATACACTGCAGATAGTGCTGTATGGTGTGCACAGAACAGCACACGGTGTCTGCGGCTCTCATACACTGCAGATAGTGCCGTATGGTGTGCACAGAACAGCACACGGTGTCTGCGGCCCCCATACACTGCAGATAGTGCCGTATGGTGTGCACAGAACAGCACACGGTGTCTGCGGCTCTCATACACTGCAGATAGTGCCGTATGGTGCACACAGAACAGCACACGGTGTCTGCGGCCCCCATACACTGCAGATAGTGCCGTATGGTGTGCACAGAACAGCACACGGTGTCTGCGGCTCTCATACACTGCAGATAGTGCCGTATGGTGTGCACAGAACAGCACACGGTGTCTGCGGCCCCCATACACTGCAGATAGTGCTGTATGGTGTGCACAGAACAGCACACGGTGTCTGCGGCTCTCATACACTGCAGATAGTGCCGTATGGTGTGCACAGAACAGCACACGGTGTCTGCGGCCCCCATACACTGCAGATAGTGCCGTATGGTGTGCACAGAACAGCACACGGTGTCTGCGGCCCCCATACACTGCAGTGCACTACTTCAGTAGTGCCATATTCTACCCTTGTGCTCTCTCTGAGCGGTCTGGCAATGGAGGTACGTTGTGGTCTGTGCCCACCGCCGGCATCGTTCGTGCACAGATGTCACAGATATCGGCGGCGGGGCAGAGACCATGAACAGATTTGTGGCTCCGGCGGTTGTGCCCCAAGCCAACAACGAGCAGCATCGCTGATAGCAGGACGCTCCGGAGCGACATCGGTTTTATTCTGCGCCCAGATGACAAATATATTAGAAGTCGAGATAAATAGCGCCATACGGTGCTCAGACGAGGCGCTGATCGCGGGCTCAGAGTGCCGCACATTGCGGAGGTAGCTCCATATACTGCACAGATAAATAGCGCATACGTCACCCACATCGTCATACAGAATCAGTCAGGCTGTCTACATTGTATCCAGATGCATAGAGCAGACAGTGACAAATCATAAATGCTATATCGCTGTGTGTGTGTATTTTTACATGGGACTGCAGCTTAATCTCCTCCACAGTCTATCACTATGATCCAGGCCACAGTTTCAGCTCTGCTACATCTAGATGCCGTCAGTCCATTTCTCGTTTATGTTCCTCGTTGGCAGGATTTCATCTGTCGCCATTTTCACCTCCTTCTCATCTTGGCACTAAATGTAAATTATCTGCTCTCCAGCATGGCAGCCAGTTTACATAGCGAGCTGGCATAGGGGTGGCAGGGACCTGGCAAAAGCCAATTTTCACTCTATGAATTTGCCAGCACAGCTCTCTGTATAGATTTGTGCTTTTTATAGCCCCGTTTCGATGGCAGGGACGTGGGGGGGGGGAGTAGTTGACCGTTCTTATTTACATTAGAATTGATATAAAGTCTTAATAATGTATCAGCATTTATTCCCTATTTCTTAAAGGGCCAGTCCTGGAGCGTCCCATTTAAATTGCAGACACAGAAAGTGTTAGAAAATATATTCATTTCACCATTTCACCATTCACAGTCACTATGTAAGTACATTTGCTCATCCTGAGCTGTCTGTTTCATCAATACTTAACCAGAGTTTCAATGTGATGTTCTCAGTGTCCTCACACAATTCAATGTGTGGGTGGGACTTGAGACAGTTACCATTATATCCATCTTATATGGCCCACCCATTTCACCCTATGGGTGGGCCATATGTCACTGTTCATCCTGTGCTACCTGGTTCATGAATTAAATGCTAGAAGCAGTGAAGACCGACTCATAGCAGAGCTGTAGATGGCAATGAACAGAGAGGGGTGGTAAACCTCAAACAAAATTCAATTGTGTTCATTGCAAAGCGGACGGACAAGTTCTAATAGCTGCGTACAGTACAATTCATGGGCTCCCCTTTAAAGAGCCCCTTTTAAAACTTTGGAGAATTGATAATTAGGTGGATATACAGTGGGGCAAAAAAGTATTTAGTCAGTCAGCAATAGTGCAAGTTCCACCACTTAAAAAGATGAGAGGCGTCTGTAATTTACATCATAGGTAGACCTCAACTATGGGAGACAAACTGAGAAAAAAAATCCAGAAAATCACATTGTCTGTTTTTTTAACATTTTATTTGCATATTATGGTGGAAAATAAGTATTTGGTCAGAAACAAAATTTCATCTCAATACTTTGTAATATATCCTTTGTTGGCAATGACAGAGGTCAAACGTTTTCTGTAAGTCTTCACAAGGTTGCCACACACTGTTGTTGGTATGTTGGCCCATTCCTCCATGCAGATCTCCTCTAGAGCAGTGATGTTTTTGGCTTTTCGCTTGGCAACACGGATTTTCAACTCCCTCCAAAGGTTTTCTATAGGGTTGAGATCTGGAGACTGGCTAGGCCACTCCAGGACCTTGAAATGCTTCTTACGAAGCCACTCCTTCGTTGCCCTGGCGGTGTGCTTTGGATCATTGTCATGTTGAAAGACCCAGCCACGTTTCATCTTCAATGCCCTTGCTGATGGAAGGAGGTTTGCACTCAAAATCTCACGATACATGCCCCCATTCATTCTTTCATGTACCCGGATCAGTCGTCCTGGCCCCTTTGCAGAGAAACAGCCCCAAAGCATGATGTTTCCACCACCATGCTTTACAGTAGGTATGGTGTTTGATGGATGCAACTCAGTATTCTTTTTCCTCCAAACACGACAAGTTGTGTTTCTACCAAACAGTTCCAGTTTGGTTTCATCAGACCATAGGACATTCTCCCAAAACTCCTCTGGATCATCCAAATGCTCTCTAGCAAACTTCAGACGGGACCGGACATGTACTGGCTTAAGCAGTGGGACACGTCTGGCACTGCAGGATCTGAGTCCATGGTGGCGTAGTATGTTACTCATGGTAGGCCTTGTTACATTGGTCCCAGCTCTCTGCAGTTCATTCACTAGGTCCCCCTGCGTGGTTCTGGGATTTTTGCTCACCGTTCTTGTGATCATTCTGACCCCACGGGGTGGGATTTTGCGTGGAGCCCCAGATCGAGGGAGATTATCAGTGGTCTTGTATGTCTTCCATTTTCTAATTATTGCTCCCACTGTTGATTTCTTCACTCCAAGCTGGTTGGCTATTGCAGATTCAGTCTTCCCAGCCTGGTGCAGGGCTACAATTTTGTTTCTGGTGTCCTTTGACAGCTCTTTGGTCTTCACCATAGTGGAATTTGGAGTCAGACTGTTTGAGGGTGTGCACAGGTGTCTTTTTATACTGATAACAAGTTTAAACAGGTGCCATTACTACAGGTAATGAGTGGAGGAAAGAGGAGACTCTTAAAGAAGAAGTTACAGGTCTGAGAGCCAGAAATCTTGATTGTTTGTTTCTGACCAAATACTTATTTTCCACCACAAAATGCAAAAAAAATGATAAAAAAACAGACAATGTGATTTTCTGGATTTTTTTTTCTCAGTTTGTCTCCCATAGTTGAGGTCTACCTATGATGTAAATTACAGACGCCTCTCATCTTTTTAAGTGGTGGAACTTGCACTATTGCTGACTGACTAAATACTTTTTTGCCCCACTGTATACAGTGGTATGAAAAGGTGTTTGCCCCTTCCTGAATTCCGATTCTTTTGTCACACTTAAATGCTTCAGACCAGCAAAAAAAATGTAAATATTGGACAAAGATAACAGAAGGAATGACAAAAACTAGGGAAAAAGAAATCCAAACCTACAGGGTCCTGTGTGAAAAAGTGATTGTCCTTGAAAACAGAAATTAACTGTGGTTTATCACATCTTTGGGAAGCGGAGTTCAAATTCTCTAGCCACACCCAGGCCTGATTGCCTGTTCTCAATCAAGAAATCACTTAAATAGGACATTCCTGACATTCCTGACAAAGTGCAGTAGACCAAAAGTTCCTCAAAAACAAGACATCTTGTCATGATCCAAAGAGATTCTGGAGCAAATCAGAAACCAAGTAATTGACATCTATCAGTGTGGAAAAGGTTATAAAGCCATTTCTAAAGCTTTGGGACTCCACTAAACCACAGTGAGAGCCATTATCCACAAATGGTGAAAACATTGAACAGTGGTGAACCTTCCCAGGATTGGCCGGCCTACCAAAATTACCTCAAGAGCAGAGCAACAACTTATCCAAGAGGTCACAAAAGACCCCACAACAACATCCAGAGAAGTGCCTCACTTGCTTCAGTTAAGGTCAGTGTTCATGACTCCACCATAAGAAAGAGACTGAGCAAAAATGGCCTGCACGGCAGAGTTCCAAGACGAAAACCACTGCTGCGCAATAAGAACATAAAGGCTCATCTCGGTTTTGCAAGAAAACATCTTGATGATCCTCAAGACTTTTGGGAGAATACTCAGTGGTCTGACGAGACAAAAGTTGAACTTCTTGGAAGGTGAATGTCCTATTAGATCTGATGTAGAAGTAACACAGCATTTCAGAAATGGAACATCATACCAACAGTAAAATATGGTGGTGGTAGTGTGATGGTCTGGGGCTGTTTGCTGCTTCAGGACCTGGAAGACTTGCTGTAGTAAATGGAACCCTGAAGTCTGCTGTCTGCCAAAATATCCTGAAGGAGAATGTCCGGCCATCTGTTCGTGACCTCAAGCTGAAGTAGACTTGGGTTATGCATCAGGGTAATGATCCAAACACACCAGCAAGCCCACCTCTGCATGGCTTAAGAAAAACAAAAGTAAGACTTTGGAGTGGCCTAGTCAAAATCCCGACCTTAATCCAATTGAGATGCTGTGATATGACCTTACACATGCGATTCATGCTTGGAAACCCTCCAATGTGGCTGAATTACACCAATTCTGCAAAGATGAGTGGTCAATATCCCTCCAGAGCGTTGTAAAAGACTCATTACCAGTTATTGCAAACGCTTGATTGCAATTGTTGCTGCTAAGGGCGGCCCAACCAGTTATTAGGTTTAGGAGGCAATCACTTTTTCAAACAGGAAGTTGTAGGTTTGGATTTCTTTTTTCCTGAATAATAAAGACCTTCATTTATAAACATTTTGTGATTACTTGTGTCATCTTTGTCTAATCTGTTTGGTGATCTGAAAAAGTGTGACAAACATGCTAAAGAATAGGAAATCAGGAAGGGGGAAAATACTTTTTACTCCACTGAGTTTTCTGGTTTAGATATAATTGTTTTGTATGAATCTGTAATAAAGGTAGATACAAGAAACTTAAATTATATTGGGTGTGGGGAGGGAGAAACATGTAAGAACCACCCACATCTTTCAGCAGCCTGTGGTTCCCCCTTGATATTCCAAAACCTCACCTATCACCAAAAATTCAATCTAGTGTAAAAACTGCAAATGCAAGAGATGGAGGAGGGGGATGCAGCTGCAGCAGAATTTTTCACTGGGTGTCTATGTGAGACTTAAGGTGTAAAAAGGAAGAACTGGAAGAGAGCAATCATCTTAGTATCACTGTTCTTCAGCCGATTTGTGAGAGTCATGCTGTGAGAATGGAGAGGGGGAAGTGTTATCAAGTTAAACAGGACCTTTCAGCAGGTCAGAAGCGTCCAGTTTTCACTTTTATCCCCGCTGTCCCCTTAGCACTCTAATTTTTTTCTAAAATACACCATACGGACTTTCGTTTAGTTCTATGATCTTTACAAGTGGATGATGCTCATAGGATCCTCTGGGGCGTGTCTCTAGATCCTCTGGGGCGTGTCTCTAGATCCTCTGGTGCGTGTCTCTGGATCCTCTGGGGCGTGTCTCTAGATAATTTTGCATAATTGCTCAGTGTGCCACGCCCTCTTAGTAAAGACCACAAAAGTAGGACTAAGCATATAAAGCTCATATCTCTGGAACCGTATGACAAATTTTTAAAAAGCAAAAAAAACACATGTTCAAGGGGAACAGGGGGGCTAAAATAAGAGCACAATCTGGCCACTTTTGACCTGGAGACAGGTCCTATTTAAAGTACGGTATCTCTTAGGCTATGTCTATGTTCAGATAGGTTTGGGGATTTTTTTTTTGTTTCTTTTAAAACTACAAGTTTTCCAGTGGAAGCCGCATCCTGAAACTCCTATTTGGGGACGTTTTTGGACAAGGTTTTATTTTCCTGAAGGGTTTTCGAGGAGTTTTTCATTTCGTGAAACATTTTTTTGCAGCTTTCTGATTGGACAGGGAGGGTTTAGATCAGATTCCTTATTAAAGAAGAAACATGCACTTTATATTTTGTCACCAGGAATCTTTCAAAGTTACTACAAAAAACTCCTCAGAAGAACATCAAAGAGGATTGACATCAAAGGGAATAGGATGAGTTTTTTGGTGATTTTTGCAGCTTTTTTTTTGGAATGGATCTGTGAAAGCCAAACTGTAAAACCTCTGTCTGCACATAGCCTTATTTACCATGTGTGCTGTTTAAATGGGGGGCACGTGATTGCTCGGGGGACATTGCACAGCTCTGACCTCACAACTGCAAGACCATCTATATTCCACTAATGTGAAAAAATATGGAAACCAATGGGGAATATAAAGACCCAAATTAGGCACAGCATTATACTTATAATACATTTACAGCAAGCTGGGGAAGGATTGGATTTTTTTCTTATTTTGTGGGGTCTGTCTCTTTAAATAAATCCTGAGTGCATTCCTGCATTATGCAAACATTCTATTTCACCACAATTGAATTCCGATCTCCTTTATGACGAATACAAATGAAATAAATATCCAGTTATAAATGGCCGACCCGATGACCCGGCCCCACAGCGCTACAGGGGAACATGTCCGATCCACTGCTCGTAGGAATTTTTCCCACTGAGTCCTGTGACTGTCAGTCGTCTGCGGCAATGACATTGTCCAAGGTCACCGCTCCGTCTCTTCCTGGTGTTTTGTACATTGATGTTTTTCATTTAAATAAGATTATGGCCATTTACCAAACACAAGTGAAAGACCAGACGTGCACCATTAGGCGGAATATCATGGAGGGAGCTGACGTGCCGCACATATATGAGGTACACGGGAGCCACAGCGCAGATACAGATCCGCCAGACCTCGGATTGTGAAACTCAGTAGAAAAAAAGATTATTTTATCAGAAGCCGACAACAGATATCACAGGAGGCAGCGGTTTAATGATGCTGCGTTCCTGATCCGTGACAAAACCAAATCCTGCTGTCAAAATAGTCTGCGAAATGCTAGACTAATTTCATAAAGTTTTTGAGAAACTGGCAAATTAAAGAACATTGTCACCATTTACATATAGATTATACAGAAAACAGAGGGGAATATATTATGTTACTTGTCCTGCACTTATCCTGAGATACATACTCCATTATACTCCAGAGCTGCACTCACTATTCTGCTGGTGCAGTCACTGTGTGCATACATTACATTACTGATCCTAAGTTACCTCCTGTATTATACCCCAGAGCTGCACTCACTATTCTGCTGGTGCAGTCACTGTGTACATACATTACATTACTGATCCTGAGTTACATCCTGTACTATACCCCAGAGCTGCACTCACTATTCTGCTGGTGCAGTCACTGTGTACATACATTACATTACTGACCCTGAGTTACCTCCTGTATTATACCCCCACAGCTGCACTCACTATTCTGCTGGTGCAGTCACCGTGTACATACATTACATTACTGATCCTGAGTTACATCCTGTATTATACCCCCACAGCTGCACTCACTATTTTGCTGGTGCAGTCACTGTGTACATACATTACTGATCCTGTACTGATCCTGAGTTACCTCCTGTATTATACTCCAGAGCTGCACTCACTATTCTGCTGGTGCAGTCACTGTGTACATACATTACATTACTGATCCGGAGTTACATCCTGTATTATACCCCAGAGCTGCACTCACTATTCTGCTGGTGCAGTTACTGAGGATCAGTAATGTAATGTATGTACAGAGTTACACCCTGTATTATACCCCAGAGCTGCACTCACTATTCTGCTGCTGCAGTCACTGTGTACATACATTACATCACTGATCCTGAGTTACCTCCTGTATTATACTCCAGAGCTGCACTCACTATTCTGCTGGTGCAGTCACTGTGTGCATACATTACATTACTGATCCTGAGTTACATCCTGTATTATACCCCAGAGCTGCACTCACTATTCTGCTGGTGCAGTTACTGTGTACATACATTACTGATCCTGAGTTACATCCTGTATTATACTCCAGAGCTGCACTCACTTTTCTGCTGGTGGAGTCACTGTGTACATACATTACATTACTGATCCTGAGTTACATCTTGTATTATACTCCAGAGCTGCACTCACTATTCTGCTGGTGCAGTCACTGTGTACATACATTACATTACTGATCCTGAGTTACATCCTGTATTATACTCCAGAGCTGCACTCACTATTCTGCTGGTGCAGTCACTGTGTACATACATTACATTACTGATCCTGAGTTACATCTTGTATTATACTCCAGAGCTGCACTCACTATTCTGCTGGTGCAGTCACTGTGTACATACATTACATTACTGATCCTGAGTTACATCTTGTATTATACTCCAGAGCTGCACTCACTATTCTGCTGGTGCAGTCACTGTGTACATACATTACATTACTGATCCTGAGTTACATCCTGTATTATACTCCAGAGCTGCACTCACTATTCTGCTGGTGCAGTCACTGTGTACATACATTACATTACTGATCCTGAGTTACATCTTGTATTATACTCCAGAGCTGCACTCACTATTCTGCTGGTGCAGTCACTGTGTACATACATTACATTACTAATCCTGAGTTACATCCTGTATTATACTCCAGAGCTGCACTCACTTTTCTGCTGGTGCAGTCACTGAGGATCAGTAATGTAATGTATGTACAGAGTTACACCCTGTATTATACCCCAGAGCTGCACTCACTATTCTGCTGCTGCAGTCACTGTGTACATACATTACATCACTGATCCTGAGTTACCTCCTGTATTATACTCCAGAGCTGCGCTCACTATTCTGCTGGTGCAGTCACTGTGTACATACATTACATTACTGATCCTGAGTTACATCCTGTATTATACTTCAGAGCTGCACTCACTTTTCTGCTGGTGGAGTCACTGTGTACATACATTACATTACTGATCCTGAGTTACCTCCTGTATTATACTCCAGAGCTGCACTCACTATTCTGCTGGTGCAGTCACTGTGTACATACATTACATTACTGATCCTGAGTTACATCCTGTATTATACCCCAGAGCTGCACTCACTATTCTGCTGGTGCAGTCACTGTGTACATACATTACATTACTGATCCTGAGTTACATCCTGTATTATACCCCAGAGCTGCACTCACTATTCTGCTGGTGCAGTCACTGTGTACATTTGCCCTCCCCCCACCTCGCAGTCACATGTTCACAGCAGAATACGACTCCAACTTCATCTTAATTCTTTGTAATATCGCCTTTATTCCAAGGAAAACATTATCTGTTGCCATGGAGAGGGTGCGTGTGATAAATAGAAGCAGTACATTGAAGCATTGTCTCCTGACACCGCGGCGGCCTTATATAGAGAGAAAAAACGAAACATCCCGATAATGTATATTGTGTAGTAAGCAAATATCGTGCGACCGTCACACACATGAAACTGTTCATTTACCAACCGCAAAAGGTGCACATGTGCGCCAGACTGTATGCTCCTGCACTCCAGGGAGGACACATGCGACCATAGGGGTGAAGTCAGGGGTGAGCTATAAACTTAATTTATTATTATAGTACTTAGAATTTTGTTAGGGAGCAGTATTATAGTAGTTATATTCTTGTACATAGGGGCAGTATTATAGTAGTTATATTCTTGTACCTAGGGGGCAGTATTATAGTAGTTATATTCTTGTATATAGGGGCAGTATTATAGTAGTTATATTCTTGTACTTAGGGGGCAGTATTATAGTAGTTATATTCTTGTACATTGGAGCAGTATTATAGTAGTTATATTCTTGTACATAGGGGCAGTATTATAGTAGTTATATTCTTGTACCTAGGGGGCAGTATTATAGTAGTTATATTCTTGTACATAGGGGCAGTATTATAGTAGTTATATTCTTGTACATAGGAGCAGTGTTATAGTAGTTATATTCTTGTACTTAGGGGGCAGTATTATAGTAGTTATATTCTTGTACATAGGGGCAGTATTATAGTAGTTATATTCTTGTACATAGGAGCAGTGTTATAGTAGTTATATTCTTGTACATAGGGGCAGTATTATAGTAGATATATTCTTGTACCTAGGGGGCAGTATTATAGTAGTTATATTCTTGTACATTGGAGCAGTATTATAGTAGTTATATTCTTGTACATATGAGCAGTATTATAGTAGTTATATTCTTGTACCTAGGGGGCAGTATTATAGTAGTTATATTCTTGTACATAGGGGCAGTATTATAGTAGTTATATTCTTGTACATAGGAGCAGTGTTATAGTAGTTATATTCTTGTACATAGGGGCAGTATTATAGTAGTTATATTCTTATACATAGGGGCAGTATTATAGTAGATATATTCTTGTACCTAGGGGGCAGTATTATAGTAGTTATATTCTTGTACATAGGGGCAGTATTATAGTAGTTATATTCTTGTACATAGGAGCAGTGTTATAGTAGTTATATTCTTGTACATAGGGGCAGTATTATAGTAGTTATATTCTTGTACATAGGGGCAGTATTATAGTAGTTATATTCTTGTACATAGGGGCAGTATTATAATAGTTATATTCTTGTACATAGGGGCAGTATTATAGTAGTTATATTCTTGTACATAGGAGCAGTATTATAGTAGTTATATTCTTGTACATAGGGGGCAGTATTATAGTAGATATATTCTTGTACATAGGAGCAGTATTATAGTAGTTATATTCTTGTACATAGGAGCAGTGTTATAGTAGTTATATTCTTGTACATAGGGGCAGTATTATAGTAGTTATATTCTTGTACATAGGGGCAGTATTATAGTAGTTATATTCTTGTACATGGGGAGCAGTATTATAGTAGTTATATTATTGTACATAGGGGCAGTATTATAGCAGTTATATTCTTGTACATAGGGGCAGTATTATAGTAGTTATATTCTTGTACATAGCAGCAGTGTTATAGTAGTTATATTCTTGTACATAGGGGCAGTATTATAGTAGTTATATTCTTGTACATAGGGGCAGTATTATAATAGTTATATTCTTGTACATATGTGCAGTATTATAGTAGTTATATTCTTGTACATAGGAGAAGTATTATAGTAGTTATATTCTTGTACATAGGGCAGTATTATAGTAGTTATAGTCTTGTACATAGGGGCAGTATTATAGTAGTTATATTCTTGTACAAAGGGGCAGTATTATAGTAGTTATATTCTTGTACATAGGGGCAGTATTATAGTAGTTATATTCTTGTACATAGGAGCAGTATTATAGTAGTTATATTCTTGTACATAGGGGCAGTATTATAGTAGTTATATTCTTGTACATAGGGGCAGTATTATAGTAGTTATATTCTTGTACATAGGGGCAGTATTATAGTAGTTATATTCTTGTACAATAGGGCAGTATTATAGTAGTTATATTCTTGTACATGGGGAGCAGTATTATAGTAGTTATATTCTTGTACATAGGGGCAGTATTATAGTAGTTATATTCTTGTACATAGGGGCAGTATTATAGTAGTTATATTCTTGTACATGGGGAGCAGTATTATAGTAGTTATATTCTTGTACATAGGGGCAGTATTATAGTAGTTATATTCTTGTACATAGGGGCAGTATTATAGTATTTATATTCTTGTACATAGCGGGCAGTATTATAGTAGTTATATTCTTGTACATAGGAGCAGTATTATAATAGTTATATTCTTGTACATAGGGGCAGTATTATAGTAGTTATATTCTTGTACATAGGAGCAGTATTATAGTAGTTATATTCTTGTACATAGGAGCAGTATTATAGTAGTTATATTCTTGTACATAGAAGCAGTATTATAGTAGTTATATTCTTGTACATAGGAGCAGTATTATAGTAGTTATATTCTTGTACATAGGAGCAGTATTATAGTAGTTATATTCTTGTACATAGGGGCAGTATTATAGTAGTTATATTCTTGTACACAGGGGCAGTATTATAGTAGTTATATTCTTGTACATAGGAGCAGTATTATAGTAGTTATATTCTTGTACATAGGAGCAGTATTATAGTAGTTATATTCTTGTACATAGGAGCAGTATTATAGTAGTTATATTCTTGTACATAGGAGCAGTATTATAGTAGTTATATTCTTGTACATAGGGGCAGTATTATAATAGTTATATTCTTGTACATATGTGCAGTATTATGGTAGTTATATTCTTGTACATAGGAGAAGTATTATAGTAGTTATATTCTTGTACATAGGGCAGTATTATAGTAGTTATAGTCTTGTACATAGGGTCAGTATTATAGTAGTTATATTCTTGTACATAGGGGCAGTATTATAGTAGTTATATTCTTGTACATAGGGGCAGTATTATAGTAGTTATATTCTTGTACATAGGAGCAGTATTATAGTAGTTATATTCTTGTACATAGGGGCAGTATTATAGTAGTTATATTCTTGTACATAGGGGCAGTATTATAGTAGTTATATTCTTGTACATAGGGGCAGTATTATAGTAGTTATATTCATGTACATAGGGGCAGTATTATAGTAGTTATATTCTTGTACATGGGGAGCAGTATTATAGTAGTTATATTCTTGTACATAGGGGCAGTATTATAGTAGTTATATTCTTGTACATAGGGGCAGTATTATAGTAGTTATATTCTTGTACATGGGGAGCAGTATTATAGTAGTTATATTCTTGTACATAGGGGCAGTATTATAGTAGTTATATTCTTGTACATAGCGGGCAGTATTATAGTAGTTATATTCTTGTACATAGGAGCAGTATTATAATAGTTATATTCTTGTACATAGGGGCAGTATTATAGTAGTTATATTCTTGTACATAGGAGCAGTATTATAGTAGTTATATTCTTGTACATAGGAGCAGTATTATAGTAGTTATATTCTTGTACATAGAAGCAGTATTATAGTAGTTATATTCTTGTACATAGGAGCAGTATTATAGTAGTTATATTCTTGTACATAGGAGCAGTATTATAGTAGTTATATTCTTGTACATAGGGGCAGTATTATAGTAGTTATATTCTTGTACACAGGGGCAGTATTATAGTAGTTATATTCTTGTACATAGGAGCAGTATTATAGTAGTTATATTCTTTTACATAGGAGCAGTATTATAGTAGTTATATTCTTGTACATAGGAGCAGTATTATAGTAGTTATATTCTTGTACATAGGAGCAGTATTATAGTAGTTATATTCTTGTACATAGGAGCAGTATTATAGTAGTTATATTCTTGTACATAGGAGCAGTATTATAGTAGTTATATTCTTGTACATAGGAGCAGTATTATAGTAGTTATATTCTTGTACATAGGGGCAGTATTATAGTAGTTATATTCTTGTACATAGGAGCAGTATTATAGTAGTTATATTCTTGTAGATAGGAGCAGTGTATAGGAGAAGCGTTAGAATTGTTATATGGTTACTTCAGAGAAGTATTAAGGGGGTGTTTTGAAGTTGTCTGTTGAGCAGCTTAGAGCTATACAGTCTCCTTACAGTTCCCATACTTCCTGCATTCTAGCAGCCTCCTATGATGAGTTTTAGAACTGTGGGATTAGTAGAACTATAAAGCTCAGCACAAGTGCTTCTGTAATACATTCACATGTCAATTGTTTGTTCTGGAGTGTAGACTGTTACCATTGTATATACACAAAGATATAAAAGGGGATTTGAGCAAGCACACAGCTGCGGGACAGGTACAAAAGGACAGGAAGAACAGAGAGCTAAGGCATCTCTTCAGAAGATGAGAGGGAAAGGTTAGCAGCTAACTGCTGTACTGCTGTAAGTGACTGGGATGTTAAGAGTTAACTTCCTTCAGGAATGAAACTACCTGGCACTCTTGCCAGGGTCTGTAGTCGGGATCCTTGGATCCAGCTGTGCACTATCAAAGATAAAAGCTCTCATTGAATGGGAATGATGGCAGATAGAAAAAGCAAGTCAATTGCAAACTTGCTTGTTTTTATGCTGTTGAATGTGAGAATATCCCTTTAAATGAGACATTCATTTTCATATAGAGTCAATTATTTGAGGTATGTTGTTTGTGAAAAGCAATTACTAAATGTGTTACTGTGAGGCGATAAATCACTTTATGCCATCACACTTATTGTCAGCTGTCCACTCTGATGCCAACATGTCTTGAGCGCAGTAGACCATCCCATGTATTATAGGACTACAGGACTCTCCTGAAAACCACAAAGTCTCACTTCAGAGTTCAGCTTCCTGTAATAGCTCCACTTTCTTTATTCATTTATGTGTTTCTGTTTTTCCAGAAGCTATGCATGGTTTAACCTCATTATGTCATACATTAATAATAAGCAACGGATGAGCAAACGAGAACTGTTCCTCCCCGTAAAAGGCCAACTAAGGTGTAAAATGTGTCTCCTTGAAAATAGGGGATAAGGCAAGATCCATTCCACTTTTGGGACAGGGGGGAGACAAACCCCTTTGAGTATTCTTTATGAGTCTCAGTAAAGCAGCTGTCAAGTATCTTATCTAAGGGTGACATGGGACAGAGACAGATTTTTATTCAGTATTTTGATATAAAAATCTGTGTAGAGAAAGCCTGTCAGTCCTGCGCTCAGTCACTCCTCGAGAAAGCCTGTGAGTCCTGCTTCTCCCACCCACTCATAGAGAAAGCCTGTGAGTCCTGATTCTCCCACCCACTCATAGAGAAAGCCTGTGAGTCCTGATTCTCCGGCCCATTTATAGAGAAAGCCTGTGAGTCCTGCTTCTCCCACCCACTAATAGAGAAAGCCTGTGAGTCCTGATTCTCCCACCCACTCATAGAGAAAGCCTGTGAGTCCTGATTCTCCGGCCCATTTATAGAGAAAGCCTGTGAGTCCTGCTTCTCCCACCCACTAATAGAGAAAGCCTGTGAGTCCTGTTTCTCCCACCCACTAATAGAGAAAGCCTGTGAGTCCTGATTCTCCCACCCACTCATAGAGAAAGCTTGTGAGTCCTGATTCTCCCGCCCACTCATAGAGAAAGCTTGTCAGTCCTGATTCTCCCGCCCACTCATAGAGAAAGCATGTGAGTCCTGATTCTCCCGCCCACTCATAGAGAAAGCCTGCGAGTCCTGATTCTCCGGCCCACTCATAGAGAAAGCCTATGAGTCCTGATTCTCCCGCCCACTCATAGAGAAAGCATGTGAGTCCTGATTCTCCCGCCCACTCATAGAGAAAGCTTGTGAGTCCTGATTCTCCCGCCCACTCATAGAGAAAGCTTGTGAGTCCTGATTCTCCCGCCCACTCATAGAGAAAGCCTGTGAGTCCTGATTCTCCCGCCCACTCATAGAGAAAGCTTGTCAGTCCTGATTCTCCCGCCCGCTCATAGAGAAAGCCTGTGAGTCCTGATTCTCCCGCCCACTCATAGAGAAAGCCTGTGAGTCCTGATTCTCCC
Organism: Ranitomeya imitator; assembly: GCF_032444005.1. NCBI lineage: Eukaryota > Metazoa > Chordata > Amphibia > Anura > Dendrobatidae > Ranitomeya > Ranitomeya imitator. Next base: position 829,978,698 of record NC_091283.1, read on the forward strand.
GCCCACTCATAGAGAAAGCATGTGAGTCCTGATTCTCCCGCCCACTCATAGAGAAAGCTTGTGAGTCCTGATTCTCCCGCCCACTCATAGAGAAAGCCTGTGAGTCCTGATTCTCCCGCCCACTCATAGAGAAAGCCTGTGAGTCCTGATTCTCCCGCCCACTCATAGAGAAAGCCTGTGAGTCCTGATTCTCCCGCCCACTCATAGAGAAAGCCTGTGAGTCCTGATTCTCCCGCCCACTCATAGAGAAAGCCTGTGAGTCCTGATTCTCCCGCCCACTCATAGAGAAAACCTGTGAGTCCTGATTCTCCCGCCCACTCATAGAGAAAGCCTGTGAGTCCTGATTCTCCCGCCCACTCATAGAGAAAACCTGTGAGTCCTGATTCTCCCGCCCACTCATAGAGAAAACCTGCAAGTCCTGCTTATCCCACTCACTCATAAAGACAGTCTATGAGTCCAAGACTCTTATCTTGCCTCATGGCAGAGGCGACCCTGGACTATTATTACCATCTAGAAAGAAAGAAACAAGGAACAAAGCAGCACAATACCAAGGAAATTGTGACTGGAAGACTCCAACTTTCAAACTTCAAACCAGCATTATCCATTTCCAAAAAAGAGATACAGCCTTCCACAGCCGCTTTTCAAGGGTATGGAGACCTTCCGCAATTGTCATTACAAAGTTTGCGCCGTTTGACTTTTAAGACTGTTTTCCTGCTCATTGTTACCTGCAGAATTAGATTACCTGATACTTTATCAGTGAGCCATAAGTTGTGAGGCTTATCTGCCTTTTTTTCTGGGTGCTTCACAGCTGACTTATGACCATCAACCACCACAACGTTGAGCTGAGCGTTCATGTAACCAGCTGAAAGGAGTTTAGGAAAAAGAAACAGATAAAAGAGTAACAACTCTGTCTGAAGGAGCTCACTTATGGATTCTCTTTTAACTCACTCTGCAGCCAGCAATAGACAGTGCAACTGTCACAAAATGCCATGGGACTATGGGCGCTAACAAGTGGCACCCATCTATCCCTGTCCCCCAAATTACTCCTAAAGGTGGAGAAGCCGGGTCCACATACCTGGCTATGCTCCTAAATCAACCCTCCAACCAAAGAGGTGGGAAGCAGAAATGTATAGGATAACACTAACCAGATAAACAAAGGAAGACAGACAGGGATAAATAAAAATGCCAACCATGCAAAATACACACATCAAACAACAAAGTGGAACATAGGGGAGTTGAAGGAGAAACCAAATAGGAGAGGATGAGGATGTGTACACAAACAAAACTCCAAGCAGCAATCTCCTGAACAATCTCCAAGCGCCTATTCCCACCATAAACTACACCTCCAACTCCAGGACCAGGCAGTAAGAACTAACACTGGCAATTCCTAAATGCCAGAGGCCAGCATATATTGCAAAGGGGAGTGGCCAGGAAGCTTCAACTGAACAGATGAACCCTTGCATTGCCAGCTATGAAAAATGCACTGTTTAATAAGATTGTGACGTATTTATAAGCAGTCCAGGAGTTTGTGATACTGGAAGCTGCGATCTTCTGGCTGCTCTCTGTTGCGGTTTCCCAGTGACAGCAGCATATTGGCTATAGGAGGCAAACGATGCAAAAATTTTAATGATACCCTATTACAAAAGTTATTTTTGCCTCCCCCAATATGGTGCATTTTTTTTTTAACTTAAATATACTATGGAGAGTTACTTCCTTTTAGAGAATGTATCTACAGTGAGGAAAATAAGTATTTAATAAACGGTAATTTGTATCGGAGGTAAACTTGAACTGTGAGAGACAAAATCTTTAAAAAAATCCAGGAAATCACATTGTATGATTTTTACATAATTCATTTTAATATTATTGCATGAAATAAGTGTTTGATACAATAGAAAAACAGAACTTAATATTTGGAACATAAACCTTTATTTGTAATTACAGAGGTCATACGTTTCCTGTAGCTCTTGACCAAGTTTGCAGACACTGCAGCAGGGATTTTGGCCCCCTCCTCCATACAGATCTTCTCCAGATCTTTTAGATTTCGGGGCTGTCGCTGGGCAACATTGAGTTAAAGCTCCTTCAAAAGATTTTCTATTGGGCTGAGGTCTGGAGACTGGCTAGGACACTCCGGGACCCTGAAATGCTTCTTATGGAGCCCCTTCTTAGTTGTCCTGGCTGCTTGTTTCTGGTCATTGTCATGTTGGAAGACCCCGCCACGACCCATCTCCAATGCTCTTACTGAGTGAAGGAGGTTGTTGGCCAAAATCTCGGGATATATGACCCCATCCATCCTGCCTTCAATATGGTGCAGTCGTCCTGTGTCCTTTGCAGAAAAGCACCCCAAAGTATGATGTTTCCCCCACCATGCTTCACAGTTGGCACGTGTTCTTGGGGTTTCACTAATCCATTTTATTCCTCCAAATACGGCTAGTGGAATTGATACCAAAATTTTTTAAATTGGTCTCATCTGACCACATGACCTTCTCCCATGCCTCCTCTGGATTATCTAGATGGTCATTGGCGAACTTCAAACGGGCCTGGACATGTGCTGGTGTGAGCAGGGGACCTTGCGTGCTCTGCAGAATTGTAATCAATGATGGCGTAGTATGCTACTAACGGTAATGTTTGAGACTGTGGTCCCAGCTCTCTTTAGGACATTGACCAGGTCCTCCCACGTAGTTCTGGGCTGATTCCTGACCTTTGTCAGAATCATCCCAGGAGAAGAGATCTTGCATGGAGCCCCAGAATGAGGAAGATTGACCGTCATCTTGTGTTTCTTCCATTTTCTTATAATTGTGCCAACAGTTGTTGCCTTCTCACCAAGCTGCTTTCCTATTGTCCTGTAGCCCATCCCAGCCTTCTGCAGGTCTACAATTTTGCCCCTGATGTCCTTAGACAGTTCTTTGGTCTTGGCCATGGTGGAGAGGTTGGCCTGTGATTGATTGAGTGTGTAGATGGTGTCTTTTATACAGGTAATCAGATGCAATTAATACAGGTAATGAGTGCAGAGTAGGAGGCTTCTTACAGAAAAACTAACAGGTCTGTGAGAGCCAGAATTCTTACTGGTTGGTCGGTGATCAAATATTTATTTCATGCAATAAAATGCAAATTAATTATGTAAAAATCATAGAATGTGATTTTCTGGATTTTATTATCATATTCGGTCCCTCACAGGTGAAGTACAATAAAAATTACAGACCCTCCATTCTGTGTAGGTGGGAAAACTTGCAAAATCAGCAGTGTATCAAATACTTATTTTCCCCTATGTATTATCTATCTATCTATCTATCTATCTATCTATCTATCTATCTATCTATCTATTATCTATCTATTATCTATCTATCTATCTATCTATCTATCTAGTATATATTATCTATTATCCATCTATCTATTATCTACCTATTATCTATCTATCTATCTATCTATCTATTATCTATCTATTTATCTATCTATCTATCTATCTATCTATCTAGTATATATTATCTATTATCCATCTATCTATTATCTACCTATTATCTATCTATCTATATATCTATTATCTATCATCTATCTGTTATCTATCTATTTTCTATCTCTCTATTATCTACCTATTATCTATCTATTATATCGATCTATCATCTATCTATTTATTTTCTATCTACCTATTATCTATTATCTACCTATTATCTATCTATCTTCTATCTAATATATAAAGCTGAATGTATGTGTGTATGTATGTATGTCCGGGATTGGCATCTGCACAGTCGCAGCTACAGCCACAATATTTTGCACAGTCACACGTCTGGACCCCGAGAGCGTCATAGGCTATATTGTGAGGTGAAATTTTAACCCCGCACTTTCCAATTCACCAAACAATTTTGCCCCTATCTACATAATGGGGAAAAAGTGAAAGGAAAAGTGTTGGAGGCAAATTGACAGCTGCCAGATGTGAACAAGGGGGACTTAAAGAATGAGAGCGATGGCGCCAAAGAGTATATACCGTACAGTTGCTAAGGTGGGGCCTCGACATGGGATACTCACCACACACGGGGATATGAACACACACAAAATGCGCCACAAACTACCACGTGCTTGAACACATATACCACCCTCAGCACACATTTCACCACACATACACCAACCTCACCACATAAAAGTCGAAACACAAAAGTCACCGCTCAAAACTCGCCACGCGCAAAACTCGCTACATGCAAAACTAGGCTCACGCAAAACTGGCCACACGTTCAAAACTCACCTCATGGAAAACTCGCCACACGCAAAACTTGCACACGCGGAAAAATTGCCACATGCACAAAAGTTGCAACACATGCAAAAGTTGGCTCACACAAAACTTGCACATACTCAAAACGCACCACACAAAACTCGCCATGCGCAAAACTCGCCATGCGCAAAACTTGCTGCATACAACTTTGTACACTAACCTGTCACATGCAACTCGACACACAAAAAATTGCTACACGCATGTCGCCACACACAACTCAACACACACAACTTGACAAACAAAACTTGCCCTAAAACACACACAAGTCTGGTATTATCCTTCAAAAATAAAAATCTGATTATTAAGCAGACAAACTACAAGAGCAACAAATGTACCATATGGTAAATACGGCAGCTGTCAGTCACATGAACTGTATATTATGTGTATGTGTGAGCTAATATATACTGCCAGGGGGAGGGCTTCCTGTTGGCTGGGGATTTATCAGGCTGCCAATTTAGCTTACAAATACTGAGGTAAAAATACTGAGCAAATAACATGTGAACGAGGTCTAATACAGGAGGAGATGACACACAGGTATATACTATATACAGGGGAGATGACACACAGGTATATACTATATACAGGAAGAGATGACACACAGATACAGTATATACTATATACAGGAGAGATGACACACAGGTATATACTATATACAGGAGGAGATGACACACAGGTATATACTATATACAGGAGCAGATGACACACAGGTATATACTATATACAGGGGGAGATGACACAGACATATATACTATATACAGGGGAGATGACACACAGGTATATACTATATACAGGGGAGATGACACACAGGTAACTATATACAGGAGGAAATTACACACAGGTATATACTATATACAGGAGGAGAAGACACACAGGTATATACTATATACAGGGGGAGATGACACAGACATATATACTATATACAGGGGAGATGACACACAGGTATATACTATATACAGGGGAGATGACACACATATATACTATATACAGTGGAGAGGACACTCAGGTATATACTATATACAGGAGATGACATACAGGTATACACTATATACAGGGGAGATGACACACACATATATACTATATACAGGGGAGATGACACACACATATATACTATATACAGGGGAGATGACACACAGGTATATAATATATACAGGAGGAGATGACATACAGGTATATACTATATACAGGAGGAGATGACACACACATATATACTATATACAGGGGAGATGACACACAGGTATATACTATATACAGGAGGAGATGACACACTGGTATATACTATATACAGGGGAGATGACACACAGGTATATACTATATACAGGAGGAGATGACACACTGGTATATACTATATACAGGGGAGATGACATACAGCAGTTATATACTATTTACAGGGGAGATGACATACAGGCATATACTATATACAGGAGATGACATACAGGTATATACTATATACAGGAGATGACATACAGGTGTATACTATATATAAGGGAGATGATAAACATGTATATACTGAGGGGAAAATGAGGGGTGTAAGGTGAAAATGAAAAGGTGTGAGTGCAAAATGAGAGGAGTCAGGGAAAATAGTGGAGTGATCGGAAAATGACAGATGTGAGGTCGAAATGACAAGTGTTAGGGGGGAATGAGAGGCATGATGGGAAAATAAGAGAAGTGACGTGCTATAACTAACCACAGATATTTACTATGCCCAGGCAACGCCAGGCTCTTCAGCTAGTCTATTATATATCTATCTATTATCTATTAATCTATCTATTATCTATCTATTATCTATCTATCTATTATCTATCTATCTATAATTATCTATCTATCTATAATTATCTATCTATTATCTATTAATCTATCTATTATCTATCTATTATCTATCTATTATCTATCTATCTATCTATAATTATCTATCTATCTATCTATCTATCTATCTATCTATCTATTATCTATCTATTATCTATTTATCTATCTATTTATCTATTATCTATCTATCTATCTATCTATCTATCTATTATTTATCTATTATCTATCTATCTATTATCTATGTATTATCTATCTATCTATCTATCTATCTATCTATCTATCTATCTATCTATCTATCTATCTATCTGTTATCTATCTATTATCTATCTATTTATCTATTATCTATCTATCTATCTATCTATTATCTATCTATCTATCTATCTATAATTATCTATCTTTCTATCTATAATTATCTATCTATTATCTATTAATCTATCTATTATCTATCTATTATCTATCTATCTATCTATAATTATCTATCTATCTATCTATCTATCTATCTATCTATTATCTATCTATTATCTATTTATCTATCTATTTATCTATTATCTATCTATCTATCTATCTATCTATCTATCTATCTATTATTTATCTATTATCTATCTATCTATCTATTATCTATGTATTATCTATCTATCTATCTATCTATCTATCTATCTGTTATCTATCTATTATCTATCTATTTATCTATTATCTATCTATCTATCTATCTATCTATTATCTATCTATCTATCTATCTATCTATCTATAATTATCTATCTATCTATCTATAATTATCTATCTATCTATCTATTATCTATCTATTATCTATCTATCTATTAATCTATCTATCTATCTATCTATGTATCCATCTTTCTTGTTACAAGCTTTCTAGATTCCCTTCACCCCATGGGTCGGACTCTTTGTACAACTGTAATGATTTGTTCTCCAGGACTTAACGTCTAATAACAGTTACGAGGAAATTGATTAAAAAAGCGCTGACAAAGAAAAAGAGCAAAGCAAAGTCTCCATTGTAAACATATTATCCCGGGGCTGATGGGAGTAGTTGTATTACCAAATCCCTGTATAATCAGCACTATTCCGGGGATGTGCAGATACCTGGCCGCCGCCGCTGCTGCTGAACACGTGTAATTCAGGACCCGATGCAGTTCTAACTTATAGTCACAGCGGGACCCGAGTTTGTGTTTCTTAAAGGAGAACTCTGCCCTAATTATTGCCAGCATTGGTAGAATATGCCGTCAGTTCTAGTCTGTGTGACTGCTGATCCCTCACAAGCCTCAGAATGAAGGATGAAGTGTGTGTACATCTCCTAGGTCGGGTGAAAATCAGTGGACATTGCTTTATTATATTTCATTTTGTGTTTCCTAAAATGCTTTTGTCACATAGTTTCCTAAGTTGCCCCCGGCCCCGGCAGCTGCTCAGCAGTGATAGATACATGGGTCGTATTGTGTCGCTGGAGGCGTAAAACATTCAAACATGAGGATTCTGTAAAGTAGCAACATAGGGCCGGTCACAGGGACCTCATGGAAGAAGCCATTATTCAGCAAAGTGACAGCACTGATTTCTATACACAGGAGTAGTGCCATAGATGCCAAATTGTGGGAAACATTGCAGGTTGGCGGAAAGATGGGGTCCTGTTATACAGGGTGGGAATTGATGGGTCATCTCAGGCGCTAATTACAAAACACAACTATGCCAAAGTAAAGAGATGAAAAACACAGTGATGTCACAGTACAGGAATAATGCACACAGTGATGTCATGGTACAGGGATAATACACACAGTGATGTCACAGTACAGAGATAATAAACACAGTGATGTCACAGTACAGAGATAATACACACAGTGATGTCACAGTACAGGGATAATACACACAGTGATGTCACAGTACAGGGATAATACACACAGTGATGTCACAGTACAGAGATAATACACACAGTGATGTCACAGTACAGGGATAATACACACAGTGATGTCACAGTACAGAGATAATACACACAGTGATGTCACAGTACAGAGATAATACACACAGTGATGTCACAGTACAGGGATAATACACACAGTGATGTCACAGTACAGGGATAATACACACAGTGATGTCACAGTACAGAGATAATAAACACAGTGATGTCACAGTACAGCAATAATACACACAGGGATGTCACAGTACAGGGATAATACACACAATGATGTCACAGTACAGGGATAATACACACAGTGATGTCACAGTACAGAGATAATACACACAGTGATGTCACAGTACAGAGATAATAAACACAGTGATGTCACAGTACAGCAATAATACACAGTGATGTCACAGTACAGGGATAATGCACACAGTGATGTCACAGTACAGGGATAATGCACACAGTGATGTCACAGTACAGGGATAATACACAGTGATGTCACAGTACAGAGATAATAAACACAGTGATGTCACAGTACAGCAATAATACACAGTGATGTCACAGTACAGGGATAATGCACACAGTGATGTCACAGTACAGGGATAATGCACACAGTGATGTCACAGTACAGGGATAATAAACACAGCGATGTCACAGTACAGGGGTAATACACACAGCAATGTCACAGTACAGATATAATATACACAGTGATGTCACAGTACAGCAATAATACACACAGTGATGTCACTGTACAGGGATAATGCACACAGTGATGTCACAGTACAGGGATAATGCACACAGTGATGTCACAGTACAGGGATAATACACACAGTGATGTCACAGTACAGGGATAATACACACAGTGATGTCACAGTACAGATATAATATACACAGTGATGTCACAGTACAGCAATAATACACACAGTGATGTCACAGTACAGGGATAATGCACACAGTGATGTCACAGTACAGGGATAATGCACACAGTGATGTCACAGTACAGGGATAATAAACACAGCGATGTCACAGTACAGGGATAATACACACAGTGATGTCACAGTACAGGGATAATACACACAGTGATGTCACAGTACAGGGATAATACACACAGTGATGTCACAGTACAGGGATAATAAACACAGCGATGTCACGGTAAAGGGATAATACACACAGTGATGTCACAGTACAGAGATAATACACACAGTGATGTCACAGTACAGAAGTAATAAACACAGTGATGTCACAGTACAGAGATAATACACACAGTGATGTCACAGTACAGAGGTAATAAACACAGTGATGTCACAGTACAGGGATAATACACACAGTGATGTCACAGTACAGGGATAATACACACAGTGATGTCACAGTACAGAGGTAATACACACAGTGATGTCACAGTACAGGGATAATACACACAGTGATGTCACAGTAAAGGGATAATACACACAGTGATGTCACAGTACAGGGATAATACACACAGTGATGTCACAGTACAGAGGTAATAAACACAGTGATGTCACAGTACAGGGATAATACACACAGTGATGTCACAGTACAGGGATAATAAACACAGTGATGACACAGTACAGGGATAATACACACAGTGATGTCACAGTACAGGGATAATACACACAGTGATGTCACAGTACAGGGATAATACACAGTGATGTCACAGTACAGGGATAATACACACAGTGATGTCACAGTACAGGGATAATACACACAGTGATGTCACAGTACAGGGATAGTATACACAGTGATGTCACAGTACAGGGATAATGCACAGTAATGTCAAAGTACAGGGATAATACACAGTGATGTCACAGTACAGGGATAATACACAGTGATGTCACAGTACAGGGATAATGCACACAGTGATGTCACAGTACAGGGATAATACACACAGTGATGTCACAGTACAGGGATAATACACACAGTGATGTCACAGTACAGGGATAATACACACAGTGATGTCACAGTACAGATATAATATACACAGTGATGTCAAAGTACAACAATAATACACACAGTGATGTCACAGTACAGGGATAATGCACACAGTGATGTCACAGTACAGGGATAATGCACACAGTGATGTCACAGTACAGATATAATATACACAGTGATGTCACAGTACAGGGATAATACAGTGATGTCACAGTACAGATATAATATACACAGTGATGTCACAGTACAGCAATAATACACAGTGATGTCACAGTACAGGGATAATGCACACAGTGATGTCACAGTACAGGGATAATGCACACAGTGATGTCACAGTACAGGGATAATAAACAGCGATGTCACAGTACAGGGATAATACACACAGCGATGTCACAGTACAGGGATAATACAGTGATGTCACAGTACAGGGATAATACACACAGTGATGTCACAGTACAGGGATAATACACAGTGATGTCACAGTACAGGGATAATGCACACAGTGATGTCACGGTACAGAGGTAATAAACACAGTGATGTCACAGTACAGAGATAATACACACAGTGATGTCACAGTACAGGGATGATACACACAGTGATGTCACAGTACAGGGATAATACACACAGTGATGTCACAGTACAGGGATAATAAACACAGTGATGACACAGTACAGGGATAATACACACAGTGATGTCACAGTACAGGGATGATACACACAGTGATGTCACAGTACAGGGATAATACACACAGTGATGTCACAGTACAGGGATAATAAACACAGTGATGACACAGTACAGGGATAATACACACAGTGATGTCACAGTACAGGGATAATACACACAGTGATGTCACAGTACAGGGATAATACACAGTGATGTCACAGTACAGGGATAATACACACAGTGATGTCACAGTACAGGGATAATACACACAGTGATGTCACAGTACAGGGATAGTATACACAGTGATGTCACAGTACAGGGATAATGCACAGTAATGTCAAAGTACAGGGATAATACACAGTGATGTCACAGTACAGGGATAATACACAGTGATGTCACAGTACAGGGATAATGCACACAGTGATGTCACAGTACAGGGATAATACACACAGTGATGTCACAGTACAGGGATAATACACACAGTGATGTCACAGTACAGGGATAATACACACAGTGATGTCACAGTACAGATATAATATACACAGTGATGTCAAAGTACAGCAATAATACACACAGTGATGTCACAGTACAGGGATAATGCACACAGTGATGTCACAGTACAGGGATAATGCACACAGTGATGTCACAGTACAGATATAATATACACAGTGATGTCACAGTACAGGGATAATACAGTGATGTCACAGTACAGATATAATATACACAGTGATGTCACAGTACAGCAATAATACACAGTGATGTCACAGTACAGGGATAATGCACACAGTGATGTCACAGTACAGGGATAATGCACACAGTGATGTCACAGTACAGGGATAATAAACAGCGATGTCACAGTACAGGGATAATACACACAGCGATGTCACAGTACAGGGATAATACAGTGATGTCACAGTACAGGGATAATACACACAGTGATGTCACAGTACAGGGATAATACACACAGTGATGTCACAGTACAGGGATAATAAACACAGCGATGTCACGGTACAGAGGTAATAAACACAGTGATGTCACAGTACAGAGATAATACACACAGTGATGTCACAGTACAGGGATGATACACACAGTGATGTCACAGTACAGGGATAATACACACAGTGATGTCACAGTACAGAGGTAATAAACACAGTGATGTCACAGTAAAGGGATAATACACACAGTGATGTCACAGTACAGGGATAATACACACAGTGATGTCACAGTACAGAGGTAATAAACACAGTGATGTCACAGTAAAGGGATAATACACACAGTGATGTCACAGTACAGGGATAATACACACAGTGATGTCACAGTACAGGGATACACACAGAGATGTCACAGTACAGGGATAATACACACAGTGATGTCACAGTACAGGGATAATACACACAGTGATGTCACAGTACAGGGATAATACACACAGTGATGTCACAGTACAGGGATAATAAACACAGTGATGTCACAGTACAGGGATAATACACACAGTGATGTCACAGTACAGGGATAATACACACAGTGATGTCACAGTACAGGGATAATACACACAGGGATGTCACAGTACAGGGATAATAAACACAGTGATGTCACAGTACAGGGATAATACACACAGTGATGTCACAGTACAGGGATAATACACACAGTGATGTCACAGTACAGGGATAATACACACAGTGATGTCACAGTACAGGGATAATAAACACAGTGATGTCACAGTACAGGGATAATACACACAGTGATGTCACAGTACAGGGATAATACACACAGTGATGTCACAGTACAGGGATAATACACACAGTGATATCACAGTACAGGGATAATACACACAGTGATGTCACAGTACAGGGATAATAAACACAGTGATGTCACAGTACAGGGATAATACACACAGTGATGTCACAGTACAGGGATAATACACACAGTGATGTCACAGTACAGGGATAATACACACAGTGATGTCACAGTACAGGGATAATACACACAGGGATTACTTTCTCCAAGTGGCGGCTGTTATGAATATCCTCTACATTCCACACTTGTGCCTTTATCCTGCATTATCTCTATGTGTCCGTTTTCCCTGCAGCCATTTATTATATTCACGAGCACATTCTCGGTGTTTGATATGTGTCCATAATCTAATCTCTTATACTTCAATCTACGGGGACCTTTAGAATTGACGAAGAATTAGATTTTCAGGAAAATCAATCCTGCTACTTTCCAGCGTTCATAGCCCGGCATTAGAATAAAGTGAAGGTCGCACAGTGAAGAGTTTACAGAAGAGGAGGCTTGGAAGCCACAATAGTGTGAAGCCCGTCTATTAATACACCTGGGAGCAGCGCTCGCCCGGATGGGATTCGATTTTAGCTGAATGTGTCGTGTTAATAGCATCAGTGCGGAGCGGCGTGATGGCGGCATCTTTACAAAGCATGGCGAGAAAATGAAAACTGGGACATAAGCCGCTGATTAGCCTCTGTAGGACGGAGGCCCACCGGATCAGGAGAGTATATACAGTTAGGGCCAGAAATATTTGGACAGTGACACAAGTTTTGTTATTTTAGCTGTTTACAAAAACATGTTCAGAAATACAATTATATATATAATATGGGCTGAAAGTGCACACTCCCAGCTGCAATATGATAGTTTCCACATCCAAATCGGAGAAAGGGTTTAGGAATCATAGCTCTGTAATGCATAGCGTCCTCTTTTTCAAGGGACCAAAAGTAATTGGACAATGGACTCTAAGGGCTGCAATTAACTCTGAAGGCGTCTCCCTCGTTAACCTGTAATCAATGAAGTAGTTAAAAGGTCAGGGGTGGATTCCAGGTGTGTGGTTTTGCATTTGGAAGCTGTTGCTGTGAGCAGACAACATGCGGTCAAAGGAACTCTCAATTGAGGTGAAGCAGAACATCCTGAGGCTGAAAAAAAAGAAAAAATCCATCAGAGAGATAGCAGACATGCTTGGAGTAGCAAAATCAACAGTTGGGTACATTCTGAGAAAAAAGGAATTGACTGATGAGCTTGGGAACTCAAAAAGGCCTGGGCGTCCACGGATGACAACAGTGGTGGATGATCGCCGCATACTTAATTTGGTGAAGAAGAACCCGTTCACAACATCAACTGAAGTCCAGAACACTCTCAGTGAAGTAGGTGTATCTGTCTCTAAGTCAACAGTAAAGAGAAGACTCCATGACAGTAAATACAAAGGGTTCACATCTAGATGCAAACCATTCATCAATACCAAAAATAGACAGAAAAACACCTCAAGAAGCCAGCTCAGTTCTGGAAAAGTATTCTATGGACAGATGAGACAAAGATCAACCTGTACCAGAATGATGGGAAGAAAAAAGTTTGGAGAAGAAAGGGAACGGCACATGATCCAAGGCACACCACATCCTCTGTAAAACATGGTGGAGGCAACGTGATGGCATGGGCATGCATGGCTTTCAATGGCACTGGGTCACTTGTGTTTATTGATGACATAAGAGCAGACAAGAGTAGCCGGATGAATTCTGAAGTGTACCGGGATATACTTTCAGCCCAGATTCAGCCAAATGCTGCAAAGTTGATTGGACGGCGCTTCATAGTACAGATGGACAATGACCCCAAGCATACAGCCAAAGCTACCAAGGAGTTCATGAGTGCCAAAAAGTGGAACATTCTGCAATGGCCAAGTCAATCTCCAGATCTAAACCCAATTGAGCATGCATTTCACTTGCTCAAATCCAGACTTAAGACGGAAAGACTCACAAACAAGCAAGACCTGAAGGCTGCGGCTGTAAAGGCCTGGCAAAGCATTAAGAAGGAGGAAACCCAGCGTTTGGTGATGTCCATGGGTTCCAGACTTAAGGCAGTGATTGCCTCCAAAGGATTTGCAACAAAATATTGAAAATAAAAATATTTTGTTTGGGTTATGTTTATTTGTCCAATTACTTTTGACCTCCTAAAATGTGGAGTGTTTGTAAAGAAATGTGTACAATTCCTACATTTTCTATCAGATATTTTTGTTCAACCCTTCAAATTAAACGTTACAATCTGCACTTGAATTCTGTTGTAGAGGTTTCATTTCAAATCCAATGTGGTGGCATGCAGAGCCCAACTCGCGAAAATTGTGTCACTGTCCAAATATTTCTGGCCCTAACTGCATATATATATATACAGTGCAGAGCAAAAGTTTGGACACACCTTCTCATTTAAAGATTTTTCTGTATTTTTATGACTATACAAATTGTACATTCACCCTGAAGGCATCAAAACTATGAATTAACACATGTGGAATTATAAACTTAACAAAAAAGTGTGAAAACTGAAATATGTCTTATATTCTAGGTTCTTCAAAGTAGCCACCTTTTGCTTTGATGACTGCTTTGCACACTCTTGGCATTCTCTTGATGAGCTTCAAGAGGTAGTCACTGGGAATGGTTTTCACTTCACAGGTGTGCCCTGTCAGGTTTAATAAGTGGGATTTCTTGCCTTATAAATGGGATTGGGACCATCAGTTGTGTTGTGCAGAAGTCTGGTGGATGCACAGCTGATAGTCCTACTGAATAGACTGTTAGAATTTGCATCATGGCAAGAAAAAAGCAGCTAAGTAAAGAAAAACGAGTGGCCATCATTACTTTAAGAAATGAAGGTCTGTCAGTCCGAAAAATTGGGAAAACTTTGAAAGTGTCCCCAAGTGCAGTGGCAAAAACCATCAAGCGCTACAAAGAAACTGGTTCACATGAGGACCGCCCCAGGAAAGAAAGACCAAGAGTCACCTCTGCTTCTGAGGATTAGTTTATCGAGTCACCAGCCTCAGAAATCGCAGGTTAACAGCAGCTCAGATTAGAGACCAGGTCAATGCCACACTGAGTTCTAGCAGCAGACACATCTCTACAACAACTGTTAAGAGGAGACTTTGTGCAGCAGGCCTTCATGGTAAAATAGCTGCTAGGAAACCACTGCTAAGGACAGGCAACAAGCAGAAGAGACTTGTTTGGGACAAAGAACACAAGGGATGGACATTAGACCAGGGGAAATCTGTGCTTTGGTCTGATGAGTCCAAATTTGAGATCTTTGGTTCCAACCACCGTGTCTTTGTGCGACGCAGAATAGGTGAAGGGATGGACACTACATGCCTGGTTCCCACCGTGAAGCATGGAGGAGGAGGTGTGATGGTGTGGGGGGGCTTTGCTGGTGACACTGTTGGGGATTTATTCAAAATTGAAGGCATACTGAACCAGCATGGCTACCACAGCATCTTGCAGCGGCATGCTATTCCATCCGGTTTGCGTTTAGTTGGACCATCATTTATTTTTCAACAGGACAATGACCCCAAACACACCTCCAGGCTGTCTAAGGGCTATTTGACCAAGAAGGAGAGTGATGGGGTGCTACGCCAGATGACCTGGCCTCCACAGTCACCAGACCTGAACCCAATCGAGATGGTTTGGGGTGAGCTGTGTTGTGAATTCTGTGGCAGCGTTCACTCCTGTGGTCACAAGTGGTACTTCGGCTGATTCTCTCTGGGAGCTTCCGTTTGTGGAGAAAGGTGGTACTGCAGCTTCTGAGTTTCCTCCCTCAGGTGATCTGGTGAGGTCGTTAGCTGCTTCTCTACTTAACTCCACCTGATGCTTTGATCTATGCTTCCTGTCAATGTTCCAGTGTTGGACTTGTGTTTCTCTGGATCATTCCTGTGGCCTGCTGCTCTGCATAGCTAAGTGCTTCTTTGCTATTTGTTGCTATTTTTTCTGTCCAGCTTGTCTATTTGTTTTGCTGGAAGCTCTGGGACGCAAAGGGTGTACCTCCGTGCCGTTAGTTCGGTACGGAGGGTCTTTTTGCCCCCTTTGCGTGGTTTTCTTTAGGGTTTTGTGTAGACCGCAAAGTTATCTTTCCTATCCTCGTTCTGTCTAGAATATCGGGCCTCACTTTGCTGAATCTATTTCATCCCTACGTTTGTCTTTTCATCTTACTCACAGTCATTATATGTGGGGGGCTGCCTTTTCCTTTGGGGTATTTCTCTGAGGCAAGGTAGGCTTATTTTTCTATCTTCAGGCTAGTTAGTTTCTCAAGCTGTGCCGAGTTGCATAGGGAGCGTTAGGCGCAATCCACAGCTGCCTCTAGTTGTGTTTGGAGAGGATCAGGAATTGCGGTCTACAGAGTTCCCACGTCTCAGAGCTCGTTCTATTATTTTGGGTTATTGTCAGATCACTGTATGTGCTCTGATCCCTATGTACATTGTGTTACTGAATTGCCTAGCATAACAGTACAGGAAGCCAAAAGTACTAATGATTCTCAATAGAGGGAAAAAAGAAGTTCTGAGACCATTTTTTTTCCTTTGCACTGTGATTTGCCTTTTTTTTCCCCTAGACATTTGGGTGGTTCAGGACACAGGTGTAGCAATGGACATTAAAGGTCTGTCTTCATGTGTAGATCAGCTCACGGCAAGAGTTCAAGATATTCAAAATTTTGTGGTTCAGAATTCTTTGTTAGAACCGAGAATTCCTATTCCAGATTTGTTTTTTGGAGATAGAACTAAATTTCTGAGTTTCAAGAATAATTGTAAACTGTTTCTGGCTTTGAAACCTCGTTCCTCTGGTGACCCAGCGCAACAGGTTTTGATCATTATTTCTTTTTTGCGTGGCGACCCTCAGGACTGGGCATTTTCTCTTGCGTCAGGAGATCCTGCATTGAGTGATATCGATGCGTTTTTCCTGGCGCTTGGATTGCTGTACGATGAGCCTAATTCAGTAGATCAGGCAGAAAAAAATTTGCTGGCTCTTTGTCAGGCTCAGGATGAGATAGAGCTATATTGCCAGAAATTTAGAAAATGGTCCGTGCTCACTCAATGGAATGAATCTGCGCTGGCAGCTATGTTCAGAAAAGGTCTCTCTGAAGCCCTTAAGGATGTCATGGTGGGATTTCCTATGCCTGCTGGTCTGAATGAGTCTATGTCTTTGGCCATTCAGATCGGTCGACGCTTGCGTGAGCGTAAATCTGTGTACCATTTGGCGGTATTACCTGAGATTAAACCAGAGCCTATGCAGTGCGATAGGACTATGACCAGAGTTGAATGGCAAGAACACAGACGTCTGAATGGGCTGTGTTTCTACTGTGGTGATTCCACTCATGCTATCTCTGATTGTCCTAAGCGCACTAAGCGGTTCGCTAGGTCTGCCACCATTGGTACTGTACAGTCAAAATTTCTTCTGTCCGTTACCTTGATCTGCTCTTTGTCATCGTATTCTGTCATGGCATTTGTGGATTCAGGCGCTGCCCTGAATTTGATGGACTTGGAATATGCTAAGCGTTGTGGGTTTTTCTTGGAGCCCTTGCAGTGTCCTATTCCATTGAGAGGAATTGATGCTACGCCTTTGGCCAAGAATAAACCTCAGTACTGGACCCAGCTGACCATGTGCATGACTCCTGCACATCAGGAGGTTATTCGCTTTCTGGTGTTGCATAATCTGCATGATGTGGTCGTGTTGGGGTTGCCATGGCTACAAGCCCATAATCCAGTATTGGATTGGAATTCCATGTCGGTGTCCAGCTGGGGTTGTCAGGGGGTACATGGTGATGTTCCATTTCTGTCAATTTCGTCATCCACCCCTTCTGAGGTCCCAGAGTTCTTGTCTGATTACCGGGATGTATTTGATGAGCCCAAGTCCGATACCCTACCTCCGCATAGGGATTGTGATTGTGCTATCAATTTGATTCCTGGTAGTAAATTCCCAAAAGGTCGACTGTTTAATTTATCCGTGCCTGAGCACACCGCTATGCGCAGTTATGTGAAGGAATCCCTGGAGAAGGGGCATATTCGCCCGTCGTCGTCGCCATTGGGAGCAGGGTTCTTTTTTGTGGCCAAGAAGGATGGTTCGCTGAGACCTTGTATAGATTACCGCCTTCTTAATAAGATCACGGTTAAATTTCAGTACCCCTTGCCATTGTTATCTGATTTGTTTGCTCGGATTAAGGGGGCTAGTTGGTTCACTAAGATAGATCTTCGTGGTGCGTATAATCTGGTGAGAATCAGGCAAGGCGATGAATGGAAAACTGCATTTAATACGCCCGAGGGTCATTTTGAGTATCTAGTGATGCCGTTCGGACTTGCCAATGCTCCATCAATGCTTTATGCATGACATCTTCCGTGAGTACCTGGATAAATTCCTGATTGTGTACTTGGATGACATTTTGATCTTCTCGGATGATTGGGAGTCTCATGTGAAGCAGGTCAGAACGGTTTTTCAGGTCCTGCATGCTAATTCTTTGTTTGTGAAGGGATCAAAGTGTCTCTTTGGTGTGCAGAAGGTTTCATTTTTGGGGTTCATCTTTTCCCCTTCTACTATCGAGATGGATCCGGTTAAGGTCCAAGCCATCCATGATTGGACTCAGCCGACATCTCTGAAAAGTCTGCAAAAGTTCCTGGGCTTTGCTAATTTTTATCGTCGCTTCATCTGCAATTTTTCTAGTGTTGCCAAACCATTGACCGATTTGACCAAGAAGGGTGCTGATTTGGTCAATTGGTCTTCTGCTGCTGTGGAAGCTTTTCAAGAGTTGAAGCGTCGTTTTTCTTCTGCCCCTGTGTTGTGTCAACCAGATGTTTCTCTTCCGTTCCAGGTCGAGGTTGATGCTTCTGAGATTGGAGCAGGGGCTGTTTTGTCGCAGAGAGGTTCTGATTGCTCAGTGATGAAACCATGCGCTTTCTTTTCCAGGAAGTTTTCGCCTGCTGAGCGAAATTATGATGTGGGCAACCGAGAGTTGCTGGCCATGAAGTGGGCATTCGAGGAGTGGCGTCATTGGCTTGAAGGAGCTAAGCATCGCGTGGTGGTATTGACTGATCATAAGAACTTGACTTATCTCGAGTCTGCCAAGCGCTTGAATCCTAGACAAGCTCGTTGGTCGTTTTTTTTTTGCCCGTTTTGACTTTGTGATTTCGTACCTTCCGGGCTCTAAAAATGTGAAGGCGGATGCTCTGTCTAGGAGTTTTGTGGCCGACTCTCCGGGTTTGTCTGAGCCGGCGGGTATCCTCAAGGAAGGAGTAATTGTGTCTGCCATCTCCCCTGATTTGCGGCAGGTGCTGCAAAAATTTCAGGCTAATAAACCTGATCGTTGCCCAGTGGAGAAACTGTTTGTCCCTGATAGGTGGACGAATAAAGTTATCTCTGAACTTCATTGTTCGGTGTTGGCTGGTCATCCTGGAATCTTTGATACCAGAGAGTTAGTGGCTAGATCCTTTTGGTGGCCCTCTCTGTCGCGGGATGTGCGTACTTTTGTGCAGTCCTGTGGGATTTGTGCTCGGGCTAAGCCCTGCTGTTCTCGTGCCAGTGGGTTGCTTTTGCCCTTGCCGGTCCCGAAGAGGCCTTGGACACATATCTCTATGGATTTTATTTCTGACCTTCCCGTTTCTCAAAGGATGTCAGTCATTTGGGTGGTCTGTGATCGCTTTTCTAAGATGGTCCATCTGGTACCCTTGTCTAAATTGCCTTCCTCTTCTGATTTGGTGCCTTTATTCTTCCAGCATGTGGTTCGTTTGCATGGCATTCCAGAGAATATTGTTTCTGACAGAGGTTCCCAGTTTGTTTCGAGGTTTTGGCGAGCCTTTTGTGGTAGGATGGGCATTGACCTATCCTTTTCCTCGGCTTTCCATCCTCAGACTAATGGCCAGACCGAACGAACCAATCAGACCTTGGAAACATATCTGAGATGCTTTGTTTCTGCTGATCAGGATGACTGGGTGTCCTTTTTGCCTTTGGCTGAGTTCGCCCTTAATAATCGGGCCAGCTCGGCTACCTTGGTTTCGCCATTTTTCTGCAATTCTGGGTTCCATCCTCATTTCTCTTCAGGACAGGTTGAGTCTTCGGACTGTCCTGGTGTGGATACTGTGGTGGACAGGTTGCAGCAGATTTGGACTCAGGTAGTGGACAATTTGACCTTGTCCCAGGAGAAGGCTCAACTTTTCGCTAATCGCAGACGCCGTGTGGGTCCCCGACTTCGTGTTGGGGATCTGGTTTGGTTAACTTCTCGTCATATTCCTATGAAGGTTTCCTCTCCTAAGTTTAAACCTCGTTTTATTGGTCCGTATAGGATTTCTGAGGTTCTTAATCCTGTGTCTTTTCATCTGACCCTTCCAGATTCTTTTTCCATACATAACGTATTCCATAGGTCATTGTTGCGGAGATACGTGGCACCTATGGTCCCATCTGTTGAGCCTCCTGCCCCGGTTTTGGTGGAGGGGGAATTGGAGTATATTGTGGAGAAGATTTTGGATTCTCGTGTCTCTAGACGGAAACTTCAGTATCTGGTTAAATGGAAGGGTTATGCTCAGGAAGATAATTCCTGGGTTTTTGCCTCTGATGTCCATGCTCCCGATCTTGTTTGTGCCTTTCATGTGGCTCATCCTGGTCGGCCTGGGGGCTCTGGTGAGGGTTCGGTGACCCCTCCTCAAGGGGGGGGGGTACTGTTGTGAATTCTGTGGCAGAGTTCACTCCTGTGGTCACAAGTGGTACTTCGGCTGATTCTCTCTGGGAGCTTCCGTTTGTGGAGAAAGGTGGTACTGCAGCTTCTGAGTTTCCTCCCTCAGGTGATCTGGTGAGGTCGTTAGCTGCTTCTCTACTTAACTCCAGCTGATGCTTTGATCCATGCTTCCTGTCAATGTTCCAGTGTTGGACTTGTGTTTCTCTGGATCATTCCTGTGGCCTGCTGCTCTGCATAGCTAAGTGCTTCTTTGCTATTTGTTGCTATTTTTTCTGTCCAGCTTGTCTATTTGTTTTGCTGGAAGCTCTGGGACGCAAAGGGTGTACCTCCGTGCCGTTAGTTCGGTACGGAGGGTCTTTTTGCCCCCTTTGCGTGGTTTTCTTTAGGGTTTTGTGTAGACCGCAAAGTTATCTTTCCTATCCTCGTTCTGTCTAGAATATCGGGCCTCACTTTGCTGAATCTATTTCATCCCTATGTTTGTCTTTTCATCTTACTCACAGTCATTATATGTGGGGGGCTGCCTTTTCCTTTGGGGTATTTCTCTGAGGCAAGGTAGGCTTATTTTTCTATTTTCAGGCTAGTTAGTTTCTCAGGCTGTGCCGAGTTGCATAGGGAGCTTTAGGCGCAATCCACAGCTGCCTCTAGTTGTGTTTGGAGAGGATCAGGAATTGCGGTCTACAGAGTTTCCACGTCTCAGAGCTCGTTCTATTATTTTGGGTTATTGTCAGATCACTGTATGTGCTCTGATCGCTATGTACAGTGGGGCAAAAAAGTATTTAGTCAGTCAGCAATAGTGCAAGTTCCACCACTTAAAAAGATGAGAGGCGTCTGTAATTTACATCATAGGTAGACCTCAACTATGGGAGACAAACTGAGAAAAAAATTCCAGAAAATCACATTGTCTGTTTTTTTAACATTTTATTTGCATATTATGGTGGAAAATAAGTATTTGGTCAGAAACAAAATTTCATCTCAATACTTTGTAATATATCCTTTGTTGGCAATGACAGAGGTCAAACGTTTTCTGTAAGTCTTCACAAGGTTGCCACACACTGTTGTTGCTATGTTGGCCCATTCCTCCATGCAGATCTCCTCTAGAGCAGTGATGTTTTTGGCTTTTCGCTTGGCAACACGGACTTTCAACTCCCTCCAAAGGTTTTCTATAGGGTTGAGATCTGGAGACTGGCTAGGCCACTCCAGGACCTTGAAATGCTTCTTACGAAGCCACTCCTTCGTTGCCCTGGCGGTGTGCTTTGGATCATTGTCATGTTGAAAGACCCAGCCACGTTTCATCTTCAATGCCCTTGCTGATGGAAGGAGGTTTGCACTCAAAATCTCACGATACATGGCCCCATTCATTCTTTCATGTACCCGGATCAGTCGTCCTGGCCCCTTTGTAGAGAAACAGCCCCAAAGCATGATGTTTCCACCACCATGCTTTACAGTAGGTATGGTGTTTGATGGATGCAACTCAGTATTCTTTTTCCTCCAAACACGACAAGTTGTGTTTCTACCAAACAGTTCCAGTTTGGTTTCATCAGACCATAGGACATTCTCCCAAAACTCCTCTGGATCATCCAAATGCTCTCTAGCAAACTTCAGACGGGCCCGGACATGTAGTGGCTTAAGCAGTGGGACACGTCTGGCACTGCAGGATCTGAGTCCATGGTGGCGTAGTGTGTTACTTATGGTAGGCCTTGTTACATTGGTCCCAGCTCTCTGCAGTTCATTCACTAGGTCCCCCCGCGTGGTTCTGGGATTTTTGCTCACCGTTCTTGTGATCATTCTGACCCCGCAGGGTGGGATTTTGCGTGGAGCCCCAGATCGAGGGAGATTATCAGTGGTCTTGTATGTCTTCCGTTTTCTAATTATTGCTCCCACTTTTGATTTCTTCAGTCCAAGCTGGTTGACTATTGCAGATTCAGTCTTCCCAGCCTGGTGCAGGGCTACAATTTTGTTTCTGGTGTCCTTTGACAGCTCTTTGGTCTTCACCATAGTGGAGTTTGGAGTCAGACTGTTTGAGGGTGTGCACAGGTGTCTTTTTATACTGATAACAAGTTTAAACAGGTGCCATTACTACAGGTAATGAGTGGAGGAAAGAGGAGACTCTTAAAGAAGAAGTTACAGGTCTGTGAGAGCCAGAAATCTTGATTGTTTCTGACCAAATACTTATTTTCCACCATAATATGCAAATAAAATGTTAAAAAAACAGACAATGTGATTTTCTGGATTTTTTTTTCTCAGTTTGTCTCCCATAGTTGAGGTCTACCTATGATGTAAATTACAGACGCCTCTCATCTTTTTAAGTGGTGGAACTTGCACTATTGCTGACTGACTAAATACTTTTTTGCCCCACTGTACATTGTGTTACTGAATTGCCTAGCATAACAGAGCTGGACCGCAGAGTGAAGGCAAAAGGGCCAACAAGTGCTAAGCATCTCTGGGAACTCCTTCAAGATTGTTGGAAGACCATTCCCGGTGACTACCTCTTGAAGCTCATCAAGAGAATGCCAAGAGTGTGCAAAGCAGTCATCAAAGCAAAAGGTGGCTACTTTGAAGAACCTAGAATATAAGACATATTTTCAGTTGTTTCACACTTTTTTGTTAAGTGTATAATTCCACATGTGTTAATTCATAGTTTTGATGCCTTCAGTGTGAATGTACAATTTTCATAGTCATGAAAACACAGAAAAATCTTTAAATGAGAAGGTGTTTCCAAACTTTTGCTCTGTACTGTATACATGTATATACTCTGTCTGTGTGTCTCCAGGGGAGCCTGGACTGACAGACGCCGAACCTCGTAAGAAGATTTCTTTTCAATTACCTCTAACAGGTTTCTTATTCCCCAGAGATGTGATAGTCCAGAAGTAAAAATAGTCATGTCAGTCCGACAGTCACCAACCGGAGCGCCTCCGCCGAGCGAGGACACGTCTCATCTTCTATATAGGGACATCGAAAACTTTACCGCTAGGACACGAGTTATAAGAGGGACACACATTAATATATTTTCTGCTTCAAGACCTCTGCTTGCTGTCACTGAATGGAATTTGGTCATGCAGTGATCACGCCAGTGTGTGATTTGATATAGTTATCAGAGCCTCTAGCAGATGCTTGTGGCTTCATGATGATCTCATGACCGGGGCTGAATTTTATCCCATGCCAGCCATATTCAATGACTGCAAGCTATTGATCAAAATTAGGAATTTATACACAAAAAAATTAAATAAATTAAATAATCAAGTATTTTTTTTTGTCCAGAAGGGTCACATGGGAGTGTGAAACCAAGTAGAAAAAAATAAAATAATAATAAAAATAATAATAATAATAATAATAAAAGTAGGTTCTTTTATAAAAAAAATTTAAATTATATTATTTATGTAAATACATGTGTATATATATATATATATATATAATATAATTTTTCTACATTAAAAAAACCTATATATATATATACACATCTATATATACATACTCATATATGGGGTTTTTCACTAAAAAAATAAAAATATAATATTTATACATTGTGATATATATATATATATATATATATATATAAATAATGTAATTTTTATTTTTTTAATGAAAAAAGATATGTACAGTATATATAAACATATATATTTTTTGTCATTAAAAAAATAAAAAAATATATATATATATCCGTATATAATGTATATATATTTTTTTTATATGAAATAAAAATCCTATACATATAATTTTTCTTTGTCATTTGAGATTCAGCAATTTCTACACAGGGGGTAACCAGGAAAGATGCTGTGCAAGAGAAATACATATATCCCAAGACATCTGTTCCCAGAATTAGATGGGTCCAATCAATCAGACTTTGGTGTGATAAGTCAATACATTTATTGGATTTTTTTAAACACAGCGTTCACAAAATGGCCATTAAAGAAACTTTAGGGAAGGGAATGGAAGGCTGTGTTTTTCTGACTCGATAAATAAGACAATTCTGGATGCCTACAGCCACCACTAGAGGGAGCCCACGACATAGGAAAGTGTATGGGAATTGTATACATCTGTATACAGTGGGCTCCCCCTAGTAGTGGCCACAAGTGGTTGTTATATTTCCCAATAAGCAGGTGAAAGCTATTCATGGCTGATGAATCCTATCTATGCCTCTATGGAAGAGATGTCACGCAGTCTCATATACTCTGGCAGGAATGAATGCATAATGAAATGTTATATTGCGTATTATAATATATTATCTCCCGCAGTGTTGCAGTCCTCTAACGTGACGTCAGGGTCTATAGATTCCCCCCAGGGATGTAAAAGTCCAGTTACAACCACTTATGCATCCCCTATAGTTACAGCCCTCACTCCCCCTATACACTGGTGTCCCTAGACCGCTGCCTAGCTTGCCCTGCAGGGACAAACCTTACCCTAGAAAGCGTTCTGAGAAACGAAAAGCAGAATGAGCCTCCTCCGCGGCGTATTTCTAGATAAACTGCTTGGTTCTGAGACGCTGAGAATCCAGAGGTTCGTGTAGCGGGTGCGCTATCCATTACACCGCCTGAAGGTTTACTACGAAAGAGAGAAGTAGGTCAGTCCTGCTGATTATTGTGCGGAGAGGAGCAGCGGCTCTGGCTTTCCATAGAGGGACATTCGTGTGAGCATCATCCTGCAACACCGAGAGGCTCGGCATGAATTGTACATTTAGTGCGAATATTTGCACAGCAGCACAGAGTATTTCAGACGGGAGTATCATGATTACGTCATGTACAACCATGAGTTGGTTGCACAAGATGTCGACGCGTGATGTAAAGGCGAAAATGGTGACTGTATCAGGATTAGGGGGTGAGAATGGGGGCAAATTGGGGAGAGAGGTGTCAATTCTATATGTCTGCCAGCAGCACAAAGTATTTAAGGGTAAGTGGTAGTTTGTGAGCGGACGTATTGGGTGACATCAGCTAGGATCAGTCCTAACATTTATTAAAGGGATAGTCTGGGCTTTCCTGATCCCGCGGCCTCTCTTGGCTTCTTGTTACACTCTTGTAAATATTACTTCCTAAAAACGTGATGTTTTATTGATCCGCGGCCCCTGAGGACCCAACAGTAAAATAAAACCGCCCCGTGGCGTCTGAGCGTACAGGAGGACTGCGGACCCTGCGAGGAATAATGCATGAGCCGCCGATGCATAATAAATACCGCACTAGTGTGCTTACGCCACTTCGGAGCGCACTATTGTGTCCCCGCAGCTTGTGTTGAAACGGATCCCCGCAGGATGAATATTTCATACACAGGCCTAGTTAAAGGTGAGGTCGCCTTTATGTGCGGCGCTCACCGATTAGGCCGTGTTTACGCTCGCCCTTTGTCTATAGGCGGTGAGGCATCGCCGCTGTTTTCATTGCCTGTCCGCTTTCACTCAGCAGATAGTCTATAGCAAGTGCTCTCCAAACAAAGCGCCATATAGCGGAAATGTATACACAGGTGCGCGCTCCGGCATCGTACGGCCATACACTGTAATGAGGAGAAGGGATTAAGGGATTTCGGAGGATTTCAGTGCAGCAACCCCCAATTATCTGTTACGGGACATCACATCATCTGCTCATTAATCTACCCTTTATGTTCTCTTAAAGGGAATGTCATGTGCGGACGGCTACTTTTTTTTTTGACAGGTCCCAGCTGAAGAAGCGTTACATTGTCTCTCATTCAAGTCAATGGTGCCCTATATTCTACTTTCTATTAGTGTCGGACCTCCATACCATCTAATGTACTGTCATATGGTATAAAAAATAGTCATACAATACATTGCCTATCTACAAGCGCCATGCAGTATAGTGCATAAATAATAGCGCCATACATTGGCCAAATAGTATTCTTATACCAAATAAGACTGCCATACTGTGCTGCCACTGACATACACTGCAAAGAAGTATAACCATGCATTAGTGAATACCACCATAGAGTGCTCAATAAATACCATCATACAGTGTCCACATAATCATGCCAAGTAGCACTCTTATACTAAATAAGACTGCCATACAGTGCTGCATATGACATACACTGCAAAAAAAAAAAAGTATAACAGTGCTTATATTAAGTAAGAATGCCATTGGAGCCTTTGGGAAGCACTGTATGGCAGCATTAATTCATCACTATATCGTAGTACCCGGCACTGTGTGGCTGCATGCATTGAGCACTGTATTGTCATGTTTAGTGGGTACTGTATGGCAGCATTAATTCATCACTATATCGTAGTACCTGGCACTGTGTGGCTGCATGCATTGAGCACTGTATTGTCATGTTTAGTAGGTACTGTATGGCAGCATTGATTCCTCATTTAATTGTAGCCCTCGGGACGCTGTGGCGGTATTAATTGAGCGTAGTGTTGGAGTTCTCAGCAGACACTGCGTGGCGGTATGAATTGAGCATTGTATTGGAGCCTATGGTAGGCACTATATGGCAGCATTCATTGAACACTGGGATGTAGTCCTCAGTAGTCACTGTGCGGCACTATTACTTGAGCATTATATGGCGATATTCATTATGCACTTTATTGTATTCCTCAGCAGACAATCTGTGACAATATTAGCTGAGCCCTGTTTTGAGAGACTAAGAGTGAACTATCTGGCAGTATTTTTTTTTTTTAGAAAATTTCTTACTTACAGGGTGATTGTCCGTAAGAAAATAACCAGTGTTCGCAATGTCAGTGCGTGTACTAACAAAAATTTTTGTTTTTTCACACATTTTGCTTCTTCGGTGTTTTAGATCTTTAAGTCAAATGTTTCTCCAGATGGTGAAAGTCTATAAACTTTTATTGACAAATACATGAAGTTTATGTAAACACTCCACATTCTCAGCGCCGATCCTTATGGCTACTTTCACACTAGCGTTTTTTTAAATCCATCACAATGCGTCGTTTTGCAGAAAAAACGCATCCTGCAAAAGTGCTTGCAGGATGCGTTTTTTCCCCATACACTTCTATTGACGACGCATTTGCGACGGATTTGCACACTTCGCATCCGTCTTGCGACGAATGCGTCGTGCTTTGGCGGACCGTCGGGAGACAAAAATATTTCTCCAGACGTCTTCTCTCCTCTCAGGCTGCTGGGTTTCATCTTCTGGGTAAAATCTTGACTGATGACCGTCCGTTCTTGACTCATCAGTGCTCGGAGTTTTTCCTAAATTCTCTGTTTTTGTTTCTCCAGTCACTTTTTTGAGACTCGACCACAGGTTCCCAATGGGATTGTGATCTGGGGAATATCCTGACCATGGACCCAGGTTTTACCACATTGCTCCGGGATCCTTGGGAGAAGTTGATCTTGGAGGAGGTTTAGATCCCGTTCTTTTATTCATTGCCGTGTTCTTAGAGAAGAAACTTGTGAGTGAGACCCTTCCGTAGATGAGAAGACCCCAAACATGCATGATCTCAGGAGGCTTTACTGTTGGATGTCTCAGGACTCATGTTAGCGCTCACCTATTTTCACCGGACAGTCATTCTTCAAGAGGTCCCAGTCTATGGGGGCTTCATCAGAGAAATTAACTCTACCCAATCCAATCCTTGTACCTCCAGCAAAGTTGTTTTTTCTGATGAAGCCCACTGTAGACTCTTTTGGACTTCATTGTTCGGAGAAGACAAGGTAACGCTGCCACCAGTCCTGCGTCCTGAGATCATTCATGTTTGGGGCTTTTCCTCCAAAATTTCTGTTGAAAGCCCATGCCAAACCGAGTGTCTGTGTGTGTGGCCAGGAGTAAGGGGCTAGGTCCCCTTAAAGATCTGAAGCCTATTTATTGGAGATGAATTCATTGATTTGATACAAATAAAATTTGTGTTGAATTCTTTAGAATTCATTGAACTTGGCAAAATTGAAAAATGTGAAAATTCGCTTTGTCCTAAAATGGCCAACGTCATATTACACATTGCAGACAATTGCATCAGCCACAATAGGTTAACGTGACCTCTGGTGGCTTCCCCATAACACCTTGGTGTATCACATCACATGGCATAGAACAGCCAATCAGGAGGGACTATCATAGCCTGTATTAAAGCCGAGGCAGGGAATGCAGCGTCCATTGTGGGGTGAATCAGGATAATGAGCGGACGTCACAGGTCACAGCTTAGCTATAACGATAGGACCATAAAACTCTATAGATAGTGTATGACAGCACAGAAGATAGGTCTGCGAGGACTAGAGAATAGCGTTATACCTATTTTCCTTTAAGTAGTATTGATTTGCTGCAAAGATAATACCATTTAAAAATTCTGCAAATTTGAAATGTAAAAGAGCGTCTCATCTCAATATGTGCAGTCTGATGAAAGGGGGCCCCACCTATGGGGAGAGCGAGCCACAGAGCGGGGCGGCTCACAGCAGCTGCATCCAAGTATTGGAGAAAGCCGGACCCCATGCACATCCTCCCCTCTATTCAGTCTGTCCGGAGGCTGCTCCCCCATTTTGCAGGCTGGGGGTCTCCTTTTTTTCCTAACCCGTGGGGATATCCATTTATTAGACGTCAGTGGTATATTTAGGGGGCGACATAGGAAACCCCCTTTAAGGGTTGTGAGTATGGTTGTCCCCTATGGGAGGTCTGAGGATGTCTTTATAGGGGGCGCTCAGATTAGCTGTATTTTATTTATGTACTTATGATTCTAAAGAGCAAAACATGAGTGGGCACATCCTGCAGTCATTATGGGCGCCCTTTGGGAGCCATCGGACCCTATGAAATGACTAGGTCATTTTGGCCTTGCCCCCTGGGCAGTGTGAAGGCCACCCCGATGTCCCCCCATATACACTCACTGGCTGACCCAAGGGTTATGGCACCCTACAGGGTGATGGGGTCAGGTTGCACATTATACAGTAAATTAACCTCCTTCCCCCCAGGACCGCTCCTGTAAGACGTGAGCGGTGTTCAGTAATTTGTGCCTAATTATAGCCCCAATCTGCAGCCTAAATATACCCCGGCGCCATCCTCAGGTGTTATTACCAGGTGTGATATAAATGCTCTGCTTGGCAAACACAGGTGCTGCTGTCAGATGGTGTCTAGCGGGCGTCATCCGGGAGGCAGCGCCCCATGATTGAACGCTCTCATCCATTCTCCTAAATTGCGCACTCGGATGCTTATCTTTCAGATGTCAGGAAACATCTATAAATAGTGAGGAGCCGCACGAGGTACTCAGGAGCATTGCTGATTTATGGCGGCTTCGCAGGTCTGAGCCGCTGTCAGCCGCGCACATTTCACATGATGTTATGTAATTATTAACATGAAATTGGACGGAAGAGAAGCCGGAGAATAAATCCTTAAAGTAACAAATTTTTGCACATATAATGGTAAATCATCTGCAAAATTCCCAGGTCTGTTCCTTCTGTATATTCCCACTCCTCCTTTATTATGGGCAGCTGTGTCATGTGACTTCGTGTGTGACCACCAGATCAGTACGTGCTCTCCTCTGGAAACAGGAAGTCAGTTCCTAACTTCCTGTAAACTACAGAATTGCATCATGGCCTATGTGGAGACACGAGGGTCAGTGGGTGCTCTCATTAGAAAAACCACTCATCCCACTAAATGCTCCTACTCCTTCCCTGTGGGTAGAATACTACTCAGACAACAGGGTGAGGATACTACAATCCAGTAAGACTTTTTGGGGGTCACCAATAGTTATAAACATATATTACATTCCCAATAAGGATACAAAATGGTGTATGTGACAGTCTCACCCTTACGCTAGCTCGCCAGGGATTAGAACCTCTGTGACTTTGGGGCATCCAAGGCCAACTACCCCAGCCAGCGGCACCCCGATTGTGGTGGGCCTCCACTGAGAGGAGGTAGTGGCAAGCTTAGGAAGCTGACCGAAGTTTGTGGTCAGGTGATTGTCCCAACCTGGGTTATCCAAATGAATTCATGAGTTCAGTGTTGGCCAGTGAAGCAGTTCTGTAATCCCTCAAATGGAGCCATGGTCCCTGGGCTGAAGTCCCATAGAATCACCCCAGTAACGTGAGCAGGCCCCTTTTATATCCAATAGATCCCATCTGGAGTGAGATAATCATGGTTGTTCCCTCATTGTTCTCTAGTTCAATTAGGCTACATAATTGTCCTCCAAGTGATGCAGACTAGTACACTGTAGTAGGCTGAATTGATCCATAATTAGGAAGCATTCCACATATTTGCATACAAAAAGGGGCATCAGACAGTCTCACATGAAACAACGCCTCAAGTCCGTACTAATACGTCTGACATAATTAAAAATAATTCAACCCCGCACAAGTGGCCAGATTGATGCTGACTCATTGTAGCCTATCAATCCCTATAGACAGCTGCCAGACCTTTTCCAACCAAGCTTTGCTCTCCTTGCTCTTCTGTATGTCCATCCATGTAGCTGAAGATATACGGTAGTTTCCGTTCTAAGAGAGCAGTGATATAATAGTACATTCAATAATTAAAGGGGCTTTCCACTAAACTGATACCGATGACCTATACTTAGGAGGAGTTTTCAGTATTACATCTGTGGGGGTCCTATTTGAATTAATAGAAGCTGATCTGCAATGACCTGGCACCGCTCTTGAGTGCTGCATATAAGCTTTTATTTCTTTTTATAGGTCCTTCTTGACAGCGTGACGGAGTGAGGGTGAACCGCTGCACACACTGCTTTTATCCAATAGATGCATCATCAGTATTTGGCCGGTGTCACACTTGCATGTGCAATGTGAGAAACTCGCACGAGTATTTCGCCTCAATACCCAGCACTGCCGCCGGCACTCGGGACCAGAGCATTCAGCTGCATGTATTTCTATGCAGCCGCACGCTCAGGTCCCGAGTTCCAGGAGCAGCAGTGCCGGGTATTGATGCTAGAGACTCGTGCGAGTTTCTCGCACTGCACACACACGTGTGACCCCGGCCTTAGTGCAATGGCCAAACCCTTTTATCTTCAGTTATAAAACTCCCTTGGCTAAACTGCCATTCTACACTACGTGTATTTTTATAGTATATCCTACGCAATGCGGCTTTTACCTACAGTATCTCCCCTGCCATCTGCTTGTAAGAGCTGACATGGTGAAACCTATCACATGCAGGAGGCAGTGAATGCAGACTGAAACTGCCCTGCACAGGGGTTAAAAGACAGCAGTTTTATCCATGTCAATGATCTGTTATTGCTGCAGTAGTATCAGAATGAGAACAGGGCAAAATCAGTGTGATGAGACTCCATCAAATAATAGCATATGCTGCACTATAAAACAATAAATAAATACCTGGTTGGAATGCAAATGTAAAATTCCTACTCCAAAATCTAATATTTGTCACCCAGTTTTTTATATGCTCAGGAATGGTATATTACAATAGATGGAATCAGGATCTTGGGAAAGCTGGATGTCAAATGGATGTCAGCTTTCTCTGGAACATTACTAGGAAACTTCTCAAACATCAAGTTTCTGTTATTGAATCCTGCAGAGGAGGGACATTAATAAAATGTGACATTCAGCATAAAACTCTTCTCTGCAGATTTCCGGGATCTGGGAAAGCTGGATATCAGAGATTTAGTAATGACTATATTGTTTGTCACTAAACTTTTCTGAGACATAAGATAATCAAAAAACAGCTGGAGAAGGTTTAAAGGGGTATTCACACCATGATCACCCGGATCAGGTTAGTGAACAGCCATATAATTACAACCATATCATTTATTAATTAGTTTGGACACTGACTTATGCGGTTTTCTTCCATCCCTGAAATCTAATGGGAACAAATCCCCTTTGAACATCTTGTACAAGGAAAAGATTTTGATACATTTATGTCATGTCCTCTTTTATTTCCATCCGTATACACTTCGCCCCCTCTCTATGCCTTTAGGGGGTCTCCTAATAATATCACCTGCCTAGAAATGTATCAATATCTGATTAAATAGAATTCCACGTCTCTAAGAATAGAACCCTGTGATACATTGTTGCGATCGACACTACACAGGGAATAAGGTTGGCTCTCATCAGCCCACATGGTGTGCACTGATTGGCACGCTTGGCGCTCCGGCTTCTACTTGTCACAGGTAACGAACGCTCGTCATTTGTCTCTCTTTGTGGCCGATGATTTCACGGCTGATAGAAATTCTCCTGCGCGTCCGGCCGCTATGTAATCTCTTCTCATTCTCTGATGGTCGGTGACTTTTATTAGCGATGATGACTTTGCCGCCGCATTGTTCCCGGTTTTTCGTCGGGGAGGTGACAGCTGTTACTCGCAGCCGCCAAAGGAACCGTTAGACGAATGGCGGCCGTGAAGGACAGGGCACATCAGGATCTGTGTCGGGGACATCTGGGCGCCGACATTCACCAAATTGGAATTCAAATGAGGTGACATTGGAATAATCGCGCCTGTAGGACCATCAAGTCCTCACATCTACCGGTGCCCCAAATGATGCCGATACCGACCCTGATCCTTCACGTTTAATGAAGAAGAATATCACAAAAGTTGTGTCTTTTAATGATAGCACCTGGCAGACTGTTACCATGCGAACAGCTCCCTCTCCCTAAGATACAGTTTAATTTTATCCCCCCCTTGTGCAGGTTGTGAGCCGCAATTTATCCTTGTCAAGCCTTCCCTTTGTCTGCTGGAAGCTCCTGGTCTCCGTCTTATTCAATAATTCCCCAACTTTCTGTTTGTTTGCGCTTATCTAGTTGAGCAGCGCTCCATCCGCCCGGCGCGTCCGCCATCATTAATTCTTTCAGTGCAGAAGGTATGGAGACCAACGATAACATAGAAGCACCATTGATGAATGGAGATGTAGCAGAAGACTCTCATCTTACCGTGCGCTCGTTCGTCACCCTGCGCTACATCTGATGTGTATGTTATCCCTATGAAAGGCAACATTTCCAAGTATCAGACGCACGACACCATCTCTGTATTTGGGGTTGGTTTCGGGTACCAAACAGTTTGGTACCCGACACCAACCCCCAATACAGAGATGGTGTCGTGCGTCGATGATATTTGGAAATGTTGCCTTCCATAGGGATAACATACACATCACATGTAGCGCAGGGTGACCTAAACCTCAATCCAAGAAGGTGACGTGGTAGATCCAGCCACAATGCCTTCTGAAGTCACCACCTAGTTGATCACAAGAGGTCCAGGATTACTAACCCACAAAGCCCACAACACAAGTGTCTTATAAAATGTGATCTCGTCCTATTGATCACAAGTGAAGATCGGCAGCATCGACCTTCCAGACTACGGGACGTCAGCGATACAGAAGTCATGGCATTACTGGGTGGGTACGCCATGCAGACGTCTGCCTACCAATGTATAGGATCTCCTGGAGCAATGAACCCAAGAGGTTGTGTTCTTTTACCTCTGGAACGTCCATGATACTCATCAATTATCCCTTCATCTCTTTTGTCAATGCGCCAATATTCTCCTTTCATCTGCAAGAATTCTGAATTACAGATTCACAGTGAAAAAAGACTGGGAGATTATTCAGGAAAAAAACTCTTCATATTCCCATTCACTTTCCAAATGATGGCAGTATTATAGTAGTTATATTCTTGTACATAGGATCAGTATTATAGTAGTTATATTCTTGTACATAGGAGCAGTATTATAGTAGTTATATTATTGTACATAGGGGCAGTATTATAGTAGTTATATTCTTGTACATAGGGGCAGTATTATAGTAGTTATATTCTTGTACATAGGAGCAGTATTATAGTAGTTATATTCTTGTACATAGGAGCAGTATTATAGTAGATATATTCTTGTACATAGGAGCAGTATTATAGTAGTTATATTCTTGTACATAGGAGCAGTATTATAGTAGTTATATTCTTGTACATAGGAGCAGTATTATAGTAGTTATATTCTTGTACATAGGAGCAGTATTATAGTAGTTATATTCTTGTACATAGGATCAGTATTATAGTAGTTATATTCTTGTACATAGGAGCAGTATTATAGTAGTTATATTCTTGTACATAGGAGCAGTATTATAGTAGTTATATTCTTGTACATAGGATCAGTATTATAGTAGTTATATTCTTGTACATAGGAGCAGTATTATAGTAGTTATATTCTTGTACATAGGGACAGTATTATAGTAGTTATATTCTTGTACATAGGAGCAGTATTATAGTAGTTATATTCTTGTACATAGGAGCAGTATTATAGTAGTTATATTCTTGTACATAGGAGCAGTATTATAGTAGTTATATTCTTGTACATAGGAGCAGTATTATAGTAGTTATATTCTTGTACATAGGAGCAGTACTATAGTAGTTATATTCTTGTACATAGGGGCAGTATTATAGTAGTTATATTCTTGTATATATGGACAGTATTATAGTAGTTATATTCTTGTACATAGGAGCAGTACTATAGTAGTTATATTCTTGTACATAGGGGCAGTATTATAGTAGTTATATTCGTGTACATAGGGGGCAGTATTATAGTAGTTCTATTCTTGTACATAGGGGGCAGTATTATAGTAGTTATATTCTTGTACATAGGAGCAGTATTATAGTAGTTATATTCTTGTATATAGGAGCAGTATTATGGTAGTTATATTCTTGTACATAGGAGCAGTATTATAGTAGTTATATTCTTGTACATAGGAGCAGTATTATAGTAGTTATATTCTTGTACATAGGAGCAGTATTATAGTAGTTATATTCTTGTACATAGGAGCAGTATTATAGTCGTTATATTCTTGTACATAGGGGCAGTATTATAGTCGTTATATTCTTGTACATAGGGGCAGTATTATAGTCGTTATATTCTTGTACATAGGGGGCAGTATTATAAATGTGCATGCCCCATTATGGCATCACTGACTATTCTATACCTGTGTATTCGTCCTTGGTATATGACATTGTGTATTTTATAGCCATATATTCCGCATGTTGCGTTTACAGACCACTCATTAAATGCTAAGTGTGTCCATTTAGACGAGCTCAGATTAATGATACTACCAGTATTTTCAATTCACTTCTTGCCTCCCGCTGCCGCCCTCATTTATTACATTAACAGAGCAGTCAGATCACGGAGTATTACAGTGATGTAGATGTGAGTCATTGGGCGCTCATATTTATGCACTCCAGGTACCACATTTCATAATTGATGCTGCAGCTTGGAAGATGTTTTTTATAATTGCTCCGGTCTCATTGCTCCCTTTCTTAATTGTTTTGGATGGAGATTGGTACAATAAAATCTCATATGATTCACATCTAATTGAGAACTCAGTAATTTAATTTAATTATTCCAATAGGTAAAATTATTATCTTTTCATTGCATGGGAGTTCTTTTCAATATCCATTAATGTATCTACATCTTTGCCTGTTTTCTTGATATGAACGGCTCACCTTGTTCATCCTGAGCCTGCTAGTTCATGAATATACTGCCAGAGATAAACTTGCCTAAAAGAGGAATGCAGAGTTATATACCATCCAAGAAAGCTGTATGACAACCTATAAAACTTTGTGCTTCACCGAAATTACTCAATGAGTTCAGTAATGCAAAACCTCGCGCTACCAGATCTCACAGACATTACATGTAGGGATAGCCACCGTACCTAAGATTTGCTCCTAGGCAGACATTGCACATTACATGAGATCTAGTCATGTGTTGCAAGTTTTATTCTTCACTGCATAAATCTTATATCACGTAATGATGACAATTAATTAATAAGTGTAGTAATGAGATTTTTCCACTGGAGGGCGCAGTGGCTGCAGCAAGTTATACAAAGACCTGCAGAATTAAAAAAAAAAAACCTTGTAATATATGGGAAAGTTATTTGCTGGTAATATTACTTATGGCAGAGGTCACCAACAATTTGAACTTTGATCCATGTTTAAGTAAATACATATTATTATTGATGTTATTATTTTATTTATTATTATTATTATTATTATCATTATTTAAAGAAATCATGATATTGTAAACAGATGCAGATACTTTACCAAATAAACACTTTTAGGAAATTTGCAAATACATCAGTGTGGATGGTACTTTACAACCAATCCATATGGCTAAAATCCACTCAGGGACAATTCATTGTTGCATTTGTGCCTTTTTTTCCTTCTTTTTTTGGTGTTTTTCTCCTTTTTTTTTCTTATTTGCGTCACAGTCTTCTTATGTTTCGCGCTTTTTTGCTTCTTTTTTGGCGTTTTTCTCCTTTTTTTTTCCTATTTGCGTCATAGTAGTTTTTTATTTTGCGTCTTTTTTAAAGTCTGTTTTATGTAGTGCTTTGCGAAAGTATTCGGCCCCCCCTGGAACTTTTCCACCTTTTCTCACATATCATGCTTCAAACATAAAGGCACCAAATGTAAATTTTTGGTGACGAATCAACAACAAGTGGAACACAATTGTGAAGTTGAACGAAATCTATTGGTTATTTTAAATTTTTGTGGAAATTCAAAAACTGAAAAGTGGGGCGTGCAATATTATTCGGCCCCTTTACGTTCAGTGCAGAAGTTCATTGTGGATCTCTGAATGATCCAATGTTGTCCTAAATGATTAATGATGATAAATATAATCCACCTGTGTGTGATCAAGTCTCCGTATAAATGCACCTGCTCTGTGATAGTCTCAGGGTTCTGTTTGAAGCACAGAGAGTATCATGAAGACCAAGGGACACAACAGGCAGGTCCGTGATACTGTTGTGGAGACGTTTAAAGCCGGATTTGGATACAAAATGATTTCCAAAACTTTAAACATCCCAAGGAGCACTGTGCAAGCGATCATATTGAAATGGAAGGAGTATCATACCACTGCAAATCTACCAAGACCCGGCCGTCCTCTAAACTTTCATCTCAAACAAGGAGAAGACTGATCAGAGATGCAGCCAAGAGGTCCATGATCACTCTGGATGAACTGCAGAGATCTACAGCTGAGGTGGGACAGTCTGTCCATAGGAAAACAATCAGTCGTACACTGCACCAATCTGGCCTTTATGGAAGAGGGGCAAGAAGAAAGCCATTTCTCAAAGATATCCATAAAAAGTGTTGTTTAAAGTTTGCAACAAGCCACCTGGGAGACATCAAACATGTGGAAGAAGCTGCTCTGGTCAGATGAAACCAAAATCGAACTTGTTGGCAACAATGCCAAATGATATGTTTGGCGTAAAGGCAACACAGCCCATCACCCCGAACACACCATCCCCACTGTCAAACATGGTGGTGGCAGCATCATGGTTTGGGCCTGCTTTTCTTCAGCCGGGACAGTGAAGAAGGTTAAAATTGATGGGAAGATGGATGGAGCCAAATACAGGACCATTCTTGAAGAAAACCTGTTGGAGTCTGCAAAAAACCTGAGACTGGGACGGAGATTTGTTTTAGCAGAATATTCAACTTTTGTTTGCTAAAAACTTGCTCAAAAGCTAAAATAAAAAGTCTGATTTATTTATTTTTTGTCTCTTTTTATTTTGTGGTTCGCACTGACTTTTTTTTGCTCCCAATTAAAGTTGAGCAAATTTTTCAAAATTTGGTCCCCATTATGATCGGCGTTAAATATTATTTTTGCAATATTCGCTGAACACAGCCGAACGTCATTGGAGTCAATGGGAGTAGAAATGAACTAATATGTTCAGGAACCGATCATCATACATAAATTTGGCAGGAATAGGGAACCAATATGGCAAATTCAGATTTGGCGACCGATTCCGAACCTATTCGCTCAACTCTACTCTCAATTCATCAAAATGATGTCTGTGGTTCATGAATTTTGTGCAAAATAAAAAATGCTTTTTAGTTTCGTCTTTAACTTTTTTTTTTTTTTACTTTACGAAATCGCAAAAAATGTTGCACAGTTTGCGCCAAAATATCTGTCATATATAAAATCATTCCATGGGGGAGGTGGACTGGAATGTATTTGCACCAAAATGTTTTTTCAGCTTTTTGAAACGTTGCAAATAAGGAATTGGCCAAAAATATCACGAATTCCTGATCAGCGTTCACAATGGTGAAGAAAATCCAGGAGAACACATAAAAGAGACTTTTAAAAAAGGCGCAAATTAAAATAATAATGTGGAAATTTAAAGACAGGCGAAAAACACAAAAAAAAAAACGAGACATAAAATGCAATAATGAATCGGATACAAAGAACATTTTTAATTTAATGGAACATTTGATTATTCACTCCAAGAATTTGGTGCAAAAAAACATCAACTATCACAAGACAAAAAAAAAATAACATTACATATAAAAAATAAAAATGATGAATCAGACCTTTATGTATTGACTTTGCCTTACCTCCCTGCAAACTGCCTGTTGTCAAGTGTAATCTGTCTCCAGCAGCACGGCTGTGATTGCAGAAAGTGAGAGAACGTCGTTGTGTCTCTTTCTAGGAAGTTAGGGCAATGCTTTGATTTTGTTTTTTTCTGCTTCTGTGAGGGAATGGAAGTTCCAGCACCTTTAGTGCTGGTAGAATGTTGTTAAAGAGAAACAGATCACCGGGATAAAAAGTGCATGGCAGAATATGAAAATCAGGACAGTTCCTAGAGATATTGGACTGATATTAGCAAATGAGGGCTGCAAGACCACAGATTACTTGGGAAAGAACAGGTAGTGCTCATAGAACAAGACAAAAAAAATGGAGGCTTCCGACCCTTTAGCCACTGATTTACGTCCTGTGCAGAGATCCTCCCTGACTTTTTAGATGGCCAAACACGGACACTTATGGTTCATTGTATGACAATGTGACTTTTTTCTTGCACCCTTGGGTGGTTTGTTGGTGCCCGTAGGCGACGCGCGGATTACAGTCATATCCTGATGGTGGCGCTATATGACTGCATTGCAATTAGTTTACACGCATGCGTGCAGTGTTTACCATCCAGGCATGCAGCATACATGTATACTAATGGCAGTGCGGTGTAATTCACAATCACAGGCTGGAGGTTGGGCGCGGGGGGCGAACGGCTCCCACCTAAAAATCCACTAAAGTCTCCAAACCCCAAATCTCCGGTGGCTCCACATCAAGACTCCGGATCGGAGCAGAGCGTGGTCACTGCGCCAACGTCTAGGTGTCATCGCTCACACTTGTGTTCCTAGCGTTACGATTTAACCCTTTCACGTAAGGGAACTTATATAGACGTCCTGCGTCCTGACGCCGGCCACCCGCGTGGCCACGAGCATCCATTACTGAAGGCCAAGTGTAAGTAGGGAGAAAGCAGAGAACGAGTCGCGGCTCCTTCGTTAGTGGAAGGGCGCGGATCTACTTTACCTTTTCACAAGAGACGATCACGTGATTTAAGGGTACGTTCACACAGGACTTTTTGGTGCGTTTTTTTGCTGCATTTTTTTTCATGCTGATTTTCAGCTGCTTTTTACAGTACCAGCAAAGCCTATGAGAATTCAGAAATCTCATGCACACACTTTGGTTTTTTGTGTGATCAGTATTTTGTGCTTTGCTGCGTGTTTTTTTTTGGACACAGAGCATGTCACTTTTTCAGCGTTTTTTCACCCATTGACTTGAATGGGTGTTGAAAAAAATACAGCAAAAACGCAGGTATTATTATTTGCTGCGCTTTTGCTGCTGAAAATCCAAGGACATTAGCCTGGAAAAAGAGAAAAAAAAAACGCAGCAAAAATATGCAGCAAAAAAAAACGCACCAAAAACGCACCTAAATTAGCATTAAAAACGCAGCAAAAATGTGCAGCAAAAAATTCCTGTGTGAACTTACCCTAATACTGAGCAAATCTGACACGTTACCTGCACTGATACATTGTAACAAACTATCCGCTTCGGCTCTATCCTTAACCCAACCTCTCCAAGAAGCCCCATGTAAACACATTTTCCTAAACCCTGCCCCAGTTTTTGAATAATTCACTCTTCCTCTTGTTTCTGCTCTGTCCGTGGTGCTGAAAACCAGAACTCAGAATTAAGAGTTACATTGTTATTATTATTATACATTTTCATAGCGTCATTTATTCCATGGCGCTTTACAAATGTTACATAAAGTTATATAGTTGGGTTTTTGTTTTTTTTTTGTTTCAAACAGCGCCACCCGCATCCATGGCTGTGTCTGGTATTGCATGTCAGCCAGATTCGCTCCTGGGCCCTAATACAAAAGCTACAATGGGGCCACATTCTTCCTACTGACATCTGCAAAATTGGATTATGGCTAAATCTACACCCCCCCCTAAAGCGAGCACCATTGAAATAAATCCTGCAATGCCAGACGCAACCTATAAACAAAAGTGGCGCTGTTTGTTTTTGTCTTTTTTATCTTTTCCCCTACACCTTCAATCTTAGCCGTCCATGTGTTGGGAAACCACAATGCCCAGCATGCCCTGACATGGTTGGGGAGCCCAGACGGAAGGTTCTCCTCCACCCCCATGTATTGGGGACCCCTCTATTCCGGCAGCTCCTGCCTCCCTCGTCCTGTTACGGAGGGGGATGACTTGTTCTGCCGTCATTTCCTGATGCTGATTTGGACTCCAGTTAATATTTTATGTCGGGTGAATCGATAGGAGGAGAGAGCGGATGAAAGTCTCCGTTATCTCCACCAGCTAAAAACACAGAAGGAAAAGCTGGAGAAATCGGATGAGACCAATGTTCCTCTTGGGCGTCTGCGTCCGACGCTCGTTACTGGTCTGTGATTAATAAGTGAATGGCGGAAACATTTATCATAAGGAATGTAACGCCAGGTGCGGCGGACGCGGAGCGCCATCACCAGCGAGTCCTGCCCGTGATCGCCGCGGAGTCCGGCTCCTGTGGCCACGATTAATGGACATGTCCATCTGAAGCTACACAAGACCTCAGCAGAAACCCAACATCACCGCTGTCCTCAGTTATATCTGGGCAAAAAAAGAAAAAATATGCAGCACTCACCCGTCTTTATGCTGAGCATTCGTGTTCTTTATTGGGATAAAGTAGTAGAATAATTATACATCCATTAAAACATCAGGTACATGTGAGGGTGCGGTATTGGAGAAAGGACGACGGCCGTTTCGCACACTGCTTCAACGGGTCCAGGTGAAGCACTCAGTGTGTGAAACGGCCGTCGTCCTTTCTCCAATACCGCACCCTCACATGTACCTGATGTTTTAATGGATGTATAATTATTCTACTACTTTATCCCAATAAAGAACACGAATGCTCAGCATAAAGACGGGTGAGTGCCGCATATTTTTCCTTTTTTTGCTTGGATTTATACTCAGCTATATGCTTGCTATGCATAGCACCTTATACCCATCAGCTTCGTGACACCTGCAGTTCGGATTTTCATTAGAGTCTTATTCCATGAGAACTAGTTTGTCTCTAGTGCCGTTCATTTCATTCTTCGTTTATCTGCATCAGTTATATCTGGGTCTAGGAAAGCTGAGTGACAACCAGTATGGAAGTTCTAAAGGAAGGGGCGAGGGGGGGATCCAGAGCTATTGATACAATTACACATATAATAAATATGCAGCATTGTCATAAATAATAATCTTTATATAGCGCTAACATTCCGTAGCGCTTTACGGTTTGCACACATCATCATCACAATGTAGAATCCCTATCAGGATGTTTTTGGAATGTGGGAGGAAACCGGAGAACCCCCACGCAAACACGGAGAGAATATACAAACTCCTTGCAGATGTTGTCCTTGGTGGGATTTGAACCCAGGACC
The DNA here is from genome assembly GCF_032444005.1 of Ranitomeya imitator. Classification (NCBI taxonomy): domain Eukaryota; kingdom Metazoa; phylum Chordata; class Amphibia; order Anura; family Dendrobatidae; genus Ranitomeya; species Ranitomeya imitator. Next base: position 830,021,274 of record NC_091283.1, read on the forward strand.
CCAGCGCTGCAAGGCTACAGTGCTAACCACCGAGCCACCGTGCTGCCCGTCATCTGCGTAATTCATTACCTGCTTGTTATTCTGTTTCATGGGAAAATTGGGACTTTCCTTCTTTTTTCCCGCCATTATTGTTTTTTCAATGTTTTACTTTTTTCTCTTCTAACTTACGTTCCTTCTCCACTTTCCTTCCCCCACTTATCCATCTTCTTTTCTCACTTCTGCCTTTATTTCCTTGCTTCTTTTTTTATCCTCCTCTCATTTCCTACATTTATTTACTTTACATTCCTCCTTAATATTTTCCTTCTTTATTACTTCCTTCTAATCTTCCTTTCTTTTTCAATTTTGATTTTTTTTTATCTTTTCTTTCTCTCTTTCTTTCTCCATGTTATTCCATCCTTCATTCCTTCTTTCCTTCCTACTTACATCACATCCTTCCTTACTTACCTTTTTCCTTCCTCCCTCACTATCCTCCTTTCCTTCTTCCTTCCTTTCTCCTTTCTTATTGCCTTCCTTCCTTCATACTTTACTCCTCCCTTACTTCCTTCCCTTCTTATTTTTTTCCTTTCTTCCTCCCTCCTACCTTATTCTCTTCTTGCTTCCTTTCTCCCTCACTTCCTTCCCTTCTTGCTTCCTTTCTTCATCCCTCCATTCTTCACGCCTTCACTTCCTTCCTCCTTCCTTCTTTCCTCCCTCATGTTCTTCCTTCCTCCCTCACTTAATTCCTTCCCTTCTTCCTTTCTTCCTCCTTTTTTCCTCCTTATTGCTCTCTTTCTTGTTCTATTTCCCTATTTCTATCTATTAGGTGAGGAGCAGTCGAGCCGCCCTTACAGTTCTCACCCTGCTTTTCCAGACTCCTGAATGGCTGAGATATGAAGGATATGAGGTTTTGCCATTTTGGGGGTTCCGCCATACTAATATTTGGCAGAATACATGTTCTGGTCCCCCGCCCCCTGATAAAGTATTATAAGTGATGAGATGATGGGAAATCGTTCTGGGAGTTCTAATATCGCTCGTTACTTTCTAATATCGCTCGTTACAACGCTGCGTCTGACAAATATTGATGTGAATGAGTTTTTCATGAAGTGACATGGCCTCCAATCATCCGCTGTGCCAGCCATCATTTAATATGCTAATAGTCCCCACCCCCAGTGTCACCGTCAGTGACCCCCATCATGTATTTCTGGTGGGTCAGGTGACGGACAGACAACTTTACATGTTTCTATTAAATACCCAATTGGTTAGTAATGGAGAGAACTGTGTCAGCAGAAACAAGTGAGGAAGAGGAGGAGGAGGAGGAATGGCGGTGAGTTCAGGGCGACGTATCTCCAGATATCGCATCATCACAATATTGTATGGAATAAGGATGGTGCATCGTTATCCGGTCATACCTGCCATATTACATGTGCACCATTGTATAAGTAATGATCAGTCACATTTGTAGAATAATCACATACAAAGATCAATACCCCAAAATACAAAGATAGGTAAGATACTGAGCTTTCTACAGACCCTGAATGGCATATAGTCTGTACCTGGAATATGCAACGAGCTGAGAAAAATGTCCCAGCTCCATGTAGGAGAAGGGAGGGAGGGAGGAAGAAAAGGAGGAAGGGAGGGAGGGAGGGAGGAAGAAAAGGAGGAAGGGAGGGAGGGAGGAAGAAAAGGAGGAAGGGAGGGAGGAAGGGAGGGGAGGGAGGAAGAAAGGGAGGAAGGGAGGGAGGGAGGGAGGAAGAAAAGGAGGAAGGGAGGAGGAAGGGAGGAAGAAAAGGAGGAAGGGAGGGAGGGAGGAAAAAAAGGAGGAAGGGAGGGAGGGAGGAAGAAAAGGAGGAAGGGAGGGAGGGAGGGAGGAAGAAAAGGAGGAAGGGAGGGAGGGAGGAAGAAAAGGAGGAAGGGAGGGAGGGAGGAAGAAAAGGAGGAAGGGAGGGAGGGAGGGAGGAAGAAAAGGAGGAAGGGAGGGAGGGAGGAAGAAAAGAAGGAAGGGAGGGAGGGAGGAAGAAAAGGAGGAAGGGAGGGAGGGAGGAAGAAAAGGAGGAAGGGAGGGAGGGAGGAAGAAAAGGAGGAAGGGAGGGAGGGAGGAAGGAAGTGAGGAAGGGAAGAGAGGAAGGATCGGAGGGAGGAAGGAAGGGAAGGGAGGAAGAAAAGGAGGAAGGGAGGAGGGAAGGAGGAAGGGAGGGAGGGAGGAAGGAAGTGAGGAAGGGAAGAGAGGAAAGGAGGGAGGAAGGGAGGAAGAAAAGGAGGAAGGGAGGAGGAAGGGAGGGAGGAAGGGAAGGAGGGAGGAAGGCAAGGAGGAAGGAAGGGAGGAAAGAAGGAAGGGAGGAAGAAAAAGAGGAAGGGAGGAGGGAGGAAGGAAGGGAAGGAGGAAGGGAGGGAGGAAGGAAGGGAAGGAGGAAGGGATGAAGGAAGCGAAGGAAGGGATTAAGGGAGGAAGGGAGGAAGGAAGGAAGGGAAGGAAGGAGGAAGGAAGGAAGGGAGGGAGTAAGGAAGGAAGGGAGAAAGGAAAGAAGGGAAGGGAGGAAGGGAGATAGAAAAGAAGGTAGGAAGGTAGGAAGGAAGGGAGAAAGGTAGGAAGGAAGGGAGGGAGGAAGGAAGGAAAGAAGGGAGGAAGGAAGGAAGGAGAGAAGGGAGGGAGGGAGGAAGGAAGGGAGGTGAGAGAATAGGTGTCAGTGGGAGCTCTGTAGAGAGCTGTGAAAAATGCCCTAGAATCCTAGATGCATGAACTCTGGGAAAGGGAGGATGATAAAAAGTAGGTGATGGAGCAAAAAAGGAAGTAGAAAGGAAAAGGCACAGAAGAGAAATTAGTAGGTAAAGAAAAACAGATTGAAGGAGCTAAGGAAAGGAAAGAGGAAAGAAGTGGATAAAAAAGGGAAAGAAGAAAAAAACAGAAGATAGTAAAAACGGAAGGAAGGACGATAACAAAATCACAAAATAAAAGGAATACATGAGAAAGGAGGTAAGAAGAAATGAAGAATGGAAAATAGAAAGGAAGAAAGAAAGGAAAACGAGGGAAGGAAAAAAGAAAGGAAAATGAGGGAAGGAAAAAGGAAGTAATGGAAAAAAGGAATGGAAGAGAAAGGAGGCAAGAAGGTGGAAAAGTAGAATAAAAAAGTGGTCAGAGGAAGGAAATTAGAAGAGGGAAGGAAAGAAACAGGTGGGAAAAATGAATGGAGAATTGTAGAAACTGAAATAAGGAAAATGGGAAATGGGAAATTGCAGGAAGGAAAAAAGAAGAGAAGGAAAGTAAAAAAAGGAAGGAATAAAATGTGATGCAGAGAAATAGAAAGAAGAAACGTCTGAGGCTGCTGGGCGATGGCTGATGTGGGAGCTGTGAGGATGGTGGTCGTCACGCAGCTTTCCCGGGGGGACGGTTGCTTGCATTGTGCGCTGTGTTACATTGTATCACTCATCTTCTACATTCTACTTTCCGCTTTAGTTGCTTCCTGCCCTTGAATCTCCTCCTCTGCACTTTACGGCTTCGCTTCCAGTCTCTCTCGTAGGGTGAATGGGGCGATTTATAAATAACACTTTCTGTCTCCCGGGATTTGTCAGACTGTTTTATATCAGATGTCCAGATATCTCTTATATCAGAGGATGAAATGCAGCAGTTTTCATGCAGCTTTTCAGAACAGGTTTTGATCGGCCCCTCATTGTGTGAAGGCCTCACAGCCGCTGGGCGACCACCACTAGAGGGCGCTCTTCCCGTCCTCACACTGACGGCTCTCTGGTCTGCACCTCTACACAGTATTGGACAGAAATGGATGAACAGGTCTTCACATGGTTACCTAAGATTAGAAGAAGACAGCGCCATCCCTCTCCACAGGTGGTGTCTGGTATTACAACTTGGCCACATTCACTTTAACGGAGCTGCAATACCAGACACATCCTATAGACATCTGTGGCGCTGTGTCTGAAGGACAATTCCTCCAAAGTCACTATCATAGAAGTCAGTGTCGCAGTGCTGGGATCTCTAGGGTCTCTGGGGTCTCATTTCTTTGACCATTAGTGTCGTATTCAGACAGGAGGAGTAAAATGCCTGGACTTAGCGCAATAGGAAATATCGGCTGGTCATTCTCAAATTTGAGCGCCACCTCTGTCTACAGGTTGCGTGCGGTATTGCAGCCCAGTTCTTTCCACTTCCATGGAGCTGAGCTACATTTCCAGACACAAATTGTTGAGCTATTTTGGCGAGAAGCTGTTTTTCTATCCCTCAAAGGGGTTTTCTGGTTTTGGAAATCCTTTCTTCCCCATTTGTGGTTTGTTTTTTTAAATAATCAAAATAAGCTTTACTCACCCTCCCCAGGTCCAGTGCCGAGTCTGCCCATGGTGACAGCACTGCAGCCAATCAGCGATATCAGTGACTGTGGAGAAGCTGCTAATTGGCTGTAAGGTAACATCACTGCTGCAGACAATAACAGACACCAGGAGGAGCAGCGGTGTCTCGGTGCTGGACCTGGGGAGGGTGAATAAAGCTCTTAAAAACTTCAGCCTGAGAAGAGTCTGAAAAAACCTTTTAAAGAGAGAAGGGTATCATGCCGCCCTCCTGAAATGGGTTCACGAGTGGGACAGCCGCTCTCTATTCGCCCCTGCATGGGGGGAGTTAATCCGCTCGTACCCCCCTGGTTTCATTTTTCTCCTCCTTCATGTGTTTCTGTGTCTTTAATGGAATCTCCGGAGTTACATTGTTACTGTTCACAATAATATTGAACGCCTCCGACTATTCCAAGGCTGCAGTGTTTAATTTTACTCCGTTCTTCTTCTGGGGGCGGCATTGCGGCATCTCCAGTCTAACGTCGCGGTGTTATTCAGCCGCTCCAATCAATCTTAAGTTACCTCCGGCAAAGCAGCAGGCGCCTCCGATCTGCAGCAAATGTATTTCTAATGGGCTTGTGGTCTGCCGGTCGCTGCGCCGCCGGGTGCTGGAACCGAACAATACACCGCTGCCTCTGCAGAGCACGCGCCGTCTGGGGGCGAATTATTACACGTCGGGTGCCCCGACATCGGACCTCCATGTAGACCCCGCAGGGGCTTCTACAGTTTTCTGTCCATAATGTTTTTCAAAGTAAACATCAGGGTCAACGGATCGTAGAACGGCATCTTTTCCTTTAGTGATTTCCTCTTTTTTTTTTTTTTTTTTTGCTATTATTTCTTTTGCGCCTTTTGCTCCTTAATCTTTCCCCCCTTTTAATCTTTCCCCCCTTTTTTTAAATCTTTGCTGTGAGCGCGGATCGACAACTCCAGATGTTTTCTCTTAATTCATCATTTGCTACTTTTCGAAAAGTCGCGCAGTTAAAATCCCACTTAGCTCCCATAGCGGATTATTTGTCGTGTGATTTAAAAAGGCGCAAAAGAGCAATAAAAAAAAAAAGGCCGGTGGATCATCGCGTTTACTCGTTTTGTTTAGTTTTGCAAACGGTTTGAAGATAGAAATGAAAGAACATTTTTGATTTTGTGCAAAGTTCATGAATGATGATGACCTTGGCACGAAGCTTCTTCTCGCTGTCAGTGAATGGAAACATTCTAGTATCGGATGTGGGCATTATATAATATAGAAATATAAACCCGTCCTAATGACCCGAGTGTACGCCTCCTGTAGGAAGTCATGCACCTGCCGTAGAACAGCTCATGTCTTCGTTCGCTGACTGCAAGCAGAGATTTTAAAAGTGGTGAAGAATTAATTTAAATAAAAATGAGGAACAAAGGAAACAAGTGAAAAAGCCAACAGAGTCCTAAAAAGGCAGCAATCTTAGCGGGTGGTAGCGGTAGCGTAACTAAAATCTGATGGGCCCGGCGCAAAATTTTGACCTGGGCCAATACTTGCATGCTAATCTGTAGCCCTTGTAGCATTCTAGATCCTATAAAGACATACGTGTTTCTATAATTTTCCCATCCTGGCACCTTCCTGGTATAATGTCCCTCATCCTCGACCCCCTTCCTGTAATAATATCCCACATCCTGTGTTACTTCCATTAATAATGTCAGCATCCTGGTGTAATTTTTCCATATTGTCTCCTTCCAGAAATATATGTCCCCCATACTGGGCCCCTTCATACTATAATATTCACCATCCTGAGCCCCTTCAGGGTATAATGTCCCTCATGCTCGACCCCTTCCTGTAATAATGTGCCACATCCTGGGTCACTTCCATTAATAATGTCAGCATCCTGGTGTCATTTTCCATATTGCCTCCTTCCAGGAATATATGTCCCCCATACGGGGCCCCTTCATACTATAATATTCCCCATCCTGGCCCCTTCCTGGTATAATGTCCCTCATCCTCGACCCCTTCCTATAATAATGCCCCACATCCTGGGTCACTTCCATTAATAATGTCAGCATCTTGGTGTAATTTTTCCATATTCTCTCCTTTCAGTAATATATGTTTCCCATACTGGGCCCCTTCCTACTATAATATTCTCCATCCTGAGCCCCTTCCTGGTATAATGTCCCTCATGCTCGACCCCTTCCTGTAATAATGTGCCACATCCTGGGTCACTCAAATTAATAATGTCAGCATCCTGGTGTAATTTTTCCATATTCTCTCCTTCCAGTAATATATGTTTCCCATACTGGGCCCCTTCCTACTATAATATTCTCCATCCTGAGCCCCTTCCTGGTATAATGTCCCTCATACTCGACCCCTTCCTGTAATAATATCCCACATCCTGTGTCACTACCATTAATAATGTCAGCATCCTGGTGTAATTTTTCCATATTGTCTCCTTCTAGAAATATATGTCCCCCATACTGGGCCCCTTCATACTATAATATTCACCATCCTGAGCCCCTTCAGGGTATAATGTCCCTCATGCTCGACCCCTTCCTGTAATAATGTGCCACATCCTGGGTCACTCAAATTAATAATGTCAGCATCTTGGTGTCATTTTTCCATATTGCCTCCTTCCAGGAATATATGTCCCCCATACGGGGCCCCTTCATACTATAATATTCTCCATCCTGAGCCCCTTCCTGGTATAATGTCCCTCATACTCGACCCCTTCCTGTAATAATGTCCCACATCCTGGGTCACTTCCATTAATAATGTCAGCATCCTGGTGTAATTTTTCCATATTCTCTCCTTCCAGTAATATATGTTTCCCATACTGGGCCCCTTCCTACTATAATATTCTCCATCCTGAGCCCCTTCCTGGTATAATGTCCCTCATGCTCGACCCCTTCCTGTAATAATGTCCCACATCCTGGGTCACTTCCATTAATAATGTCAGCATCCTGGTGTAAATTCTTTCATATCATATTCATATTTTTTCATATATCTAATATCCTCCATCCAGTCTCCTTCCAGTAATATACGTCCCCCCTCCCGGGCCCCTTAATAATATAATGTTGTCCATCCTCGACTCCTTCCTGTAATAATGTCCCCATCCTGGGCTCATCCTGTTCTGCCGCTGTTCTCCAATACTATTAAAATATATATATATATATATTCTTCTCACCGTCTCCCGCGACGTGCGGCTTCCTCTTCTATAGCCGGCGCAGCATGCAGCATCCTCAGACGCACATCACGCTGAAATAGGCATTGTCGGCGGCGGGACCTTCTACCTCACCGGCCCAGTTGCGGTCGCACCTTCTTGAGCCACTGTCGTTACACCCGTGGGCGATACCTATGTAACTGCTCTTAAATTTTTTTATTGGTTTTATTGGTAACCCCCCCAACCCTCCACTCTTTTGAAGTACTGTCCCTTTAAATGTATTTCTAGCTTCATGCATTTTGTGACTTTTGAGTAAAATTATAATAATGCACATTTTTTTCCTGACTTGGTGCAGAAATATTCACGTCCTATCAGCTCAGGGACAATCACTTATACATGCGCTCTCCGGGGTTCGCCGATAAATCTGTACAATTGCCGGCGGCATTACGCACCGCTGATTAGGAAGTGGTGGCGCTCCTGGATTCCTGCTTCCTGCAGAAGATTATTAAAATGTTTCTTATCCGTAATTATTGAGTAAATACGTTCGCGTTATCATTAACGTCCTGTCTGATCCCCTGTACTGAGCAGCAGTCATTCCATGGCATTAATTAGTAATAGGTTCCATATGTGAACATTCTAGAGTCTACTGTATCATCTCCGTCGTCTCCGCTCGTGGACCTGCCACCGGGATCAAACGCTGTCTATTAAAATGACTTATTTATGTTACATTTATTACAGTTGGCTCAGATGGGAATCCGGACTCGATCTGTGGTAGAGGATGGAGTGAGGACATGTGTTATGGTCACTTATCACTGTTTTAGCCTTTATTTGATTTTTTATTGTCGTTCCGATGGGGACTGTCAGGGCACGAGGATGGTGCAGGCACAGGCGCCGAGAATGGTGCAGGCACAGGCGCCGAGGATGGTGCAGGCACAGGCGCCGAGGATGGTGCAGGCACAGGCGCCGAGGATGGTGCAGGCACAGGCGTTGAGGATGGTGCAGGCACAGGTGCAGAGGATGGTGCAGGCACAGACGCCGAGGATGGTGCAGGCACAGGCGCCGAGGATGGTGCAGGCACAGGCGCCGAGGATGGTGCAGGCACAGGCGGTGAGGATGGTGCAGGCACAGGTGCAGAGGATGGTGCAGGCACAGACGCCGAGGATGGTGCATGCACAGGCGCCGAGGATGGTGCAGGCACAGGCGCCGAGGATGGTGCAGGCACAGGCGGTGAGGATGGTGCAGGCACAGGTGCAGAGGATGGTGCAGGCACAGGCGCCGAGGATGGTGCAGGCACAGGCGCAGAGGATGGTGCAGGCACAGGCGCAGAGGATGGTGCAGGCACAGGCGCAGAGGATGGTGCAGGCACAGGCGCAGAGGATGGTGCAGGCACAGGCGCAGAGGATGGTGCAGGCACAGGCGCCGAGGATGGTGCAGGCACAGGTGAAGAGGATGGTGCAGGCACAGGCGCCGAGGATGGTGCAGGCACAGGCGAAGAGGATGGTGCAGGCACAGGCACCAAGGATGGTGCAGGCACAGGCACCGAGGATGGTGCAGGCAGAGGCATTGAGGATGGTGCAGGCACAGGTGCAGAGGATGGTGCAGGCACAGGCGCCGAGGATGGTGCAGGCACAGGCGCAGAGGATGGTGCAGGCACAGGCGCAGAGGATGGTGCATGCACAGGCGCCGAGGATGGTGCATGCACAGGCGCAGAGGATGGTGCAGGCACAAGCGCCGAGGATGGTGCAGGCACAGGCGCAGAGGATGGTGCAGGCACAGGCGCAGAGGATGGTGCAGGCACAGGCGCAGAGGATGGTGCAGGCACAGGCGCCGAGGATGGTGCAGGCACAGGTGAAGAGGATGGTGCAGGCACAGGCGCCGAGGATGGTGCAGGCACAGGCGAAGAGGATGGTGCAGGCACAGGCACCGAGGATGGTGCAGGCACAGGCACCGAGGAGGGTGCAGGCACAGGCGAAAAGGATGGTGCAGGCACAGGTGCCGAGGATGGTGCAGGCACAGGCGAAAAGGATGATGCAGGCACAGGCGCTGAGGATGGTGCAGGCACAGGCACTGGGGATGGTGCAAGCACAGGCGCTGAGGATGGTGCAGGCTCAGGCTCCGAGGATGGTGCAGGCACAGGCGCCGAGGATGGTGCAGGCACAGGCGCCGAGGATGGTGCAGGCACAGGCACCGAGGAGGGTGCAGGCTCAGGCGAAAAGGATGGTGCAGGCACAGGCGCCGAGGATGGTGCAGGCACAGGCGAAAAGGATGGTGCAGGCACAGGCGCCGAGGATGGTGCACGCACAGGTGCCGAGGATGGTGCAGGCACAGGCGCCAAGGATGGTGCAGGCACAAGCGCCAAGGATTGTGCAGGTACAGGCGCTGAGGATGGTGCAGGCACAGATGCCGAGGATCGTGCAGGCACAGACGCCGAGGATGGTGCAGTCACAGGAGCTGAGGATGGTGCAGGCACAGGCGCCGAGGATGGTGCAGGCACAGACGCCGAGGATGGTGTAGGCACAGGCGCCGAGGATGGTGCAGGCACAGGTGCCGAAGATGGTGCAAGCACAGGCGAAGAGGATGGTGCAGGCACAGGCGCCGAGGATGGTGCAGGCACAGGCAAAGAGGATGGTGCAGGCACAGGCGCCGAGGATGGTGCAGGCACAGGCAAAGAGGATGGTGCAGGCACAGGCAAAGAGGATGGTGCAGGCACAGGCGCTGAGGATGGTGCAGGCACAGGCGCCGAGGATGGTGCAGGCACAGGCGCCGAGGATGGTGCAGGCACAGGCAAAGAGGATGGTGCAGGCACAGGCAAAGAGGATGGTGCAGGCACAGGCGCCGAGGATGGTGCAGGCACAGGCGCCGAGGATGGTGCAGGCACAGGCAAAGAGGATGGTGCAGGCACAGGCGCCGAGGATGGTGCAGGCACAGGCGCCGAGGATGGTGCAGGCACAGGCGCCGAGGATGGTGCAGGCACAGGCGCCGAGGATGGTGCAGGCACAGGCGCCGAGGATGGTGCAGGCACAGGCGCCGAGGATGGTGTAGGCACAGGTGCTGAGGATGGTGCAGGCACATGCGCTGAGGATGGTGCAGGCACAGGCGAAGAGGATGGTGCAGGCACAGGCGCCGAGGATGGTGCAGGCACATGCAGAGAGGATGGTGCAGGCACAGGCGCCGAGGATGGTGCAGGCACAGGTGCCGTGGATGGTGCAGGCACAGGCGCCGAGGATGGTGCAAGCACAGGCGCTGAGGATGGTGCAGGCACAGGCGCCGAGGATGGTGCAGGCACAGGCGCCGAGGATGGTGTAGGCACAGGTGCTGAGGATGGTGCAGGCACATGCGCTGAGTCTGCGGCTTCCTTGGCAGTTGCCAGCCTTATATTACAGCTTTCTCTTATTTGTAATCACTGGGATCAGTGATAACGTCAATATTTGAGGCATACCTGTCATTCCAGGTGACTTCAGAATAAGATGTCTCTTGTGTAAATGAAGAATAACTCTATTTCTGGCCATTATATGACTGGTATCCTGGATTTTTTTCACCAGTTTTCCCATCAGCAGACTCTATGTCTAATTTCCAATTGACTCTGAGCTAGTGGATGGAGATTAGCTGCTATGATGTCTCCAATACAAAGACATGAGAGATTCCTGCTCTTCTGTCTCTATTTAGCACATGCCTACACACAGAATTAGCATGGAAGACTTTAGGCAGCAGTACTGAGCAGTGCAGCTGTAAATCCAGGGCTGCAGATAAAAAAAAAATTACTAGAAAGCTGCAGCATATGGAAATGACATAGCAGTATTGAGCAGTGCAGCTGTGAATCCATGGCAGGGATCAGATAAAACACTAACTAGAAAGCAGCCCCAACTATGTGTTTCTCTCTCTGCTCTCTTTATAATGCTAAGAGAGTCATGGCCAAGGTTAGAACTCTCTGAAAGCGGCAATGTAAGATTTTTTTCTTTCTGTTATACTCTTACTGTGCATATGTAGACAAATATAATACAATTGATATATCTGGTATGGGTATAACTAAGGCTACGTTCAGACTAGCGTTGTGCTAGTGTGCGTCGGGTTAGCGTCGGGCGACGCAGCGGTGACGCACGCGTCATGCGCCCCTATGTTTAACATGGGGGACGCATGCGTTTTTGTTTGTTGCGTTTTGCGACGCGTCTTTTTTGCCGCAAGCGTCGGACCAAGAAAACGCAACAAGTTGCATTTTTCTTGCGTCCGATTTTCGGCAAAAAACGATGCACGCGTCGCAAAACGCAGCGTTTTTGCGTGCGTTTTGCCGCGTTTTTGCGTGCGTTGTGCGTTGCGTCGCCGACGCAGCGGCGCACAACGCTAGTCTGCACGTAGCTAGCCTTAGTGATCTTTAGGTTACATTTGAGTGGCCGCTGTGGTTTAACTAACATGTCAAAGTCAATAGAACAAGTGAGCAACTTTGTAATATATCTTATCAGAGAAATCTGCTTTTTTCTCAATTTATTGGCCAGTTTTTTTTCTCCCTCATTCATCTCCTGAACTCATAATTAACTCTGAAATACAACTAAAATCAAAGACTGCCAGCTCACTGAGAGATCAGATTATAATTGCCCATTGAATTCTATGGGAAAAGGTGGAAGGAGCAGCCGCATAATAGTAGCTTTTTAGTAAGTGTTTATCTCACCCAGATCTGGAGTCACAGCTACACTGCTCAATACTGCTGTATAATATCTTCCATACTGTTGTTGCTTCTGAACATGTGCTGCATAATGACCGGAGTGTGGGAGTCTATTATGTCTATGATTGCAGTTTATGGGAGACATCATAGCAGCTAGTCTACATCCACTAGCTCAGGGACAACTGAAAATTATAACTAGAGTATACAGATAAGAAAAATTCAGAAAAAAAAAGTCATATATTTGCCTGGAATAGTGTTTTTCATCATACAAAGAAAGAGTATGTGTGTGGAGGGGGAGCTGAGTCTTGGAGGCCAAAATAGGTTCAAAGGGGTTAAAGTCTGGAATTGATATGATTATTTGTATTTTTCTGTGTATATAGAAATGGTGGCGGCCGTTCTGTCTCTTACTGTATATTTCGTTCTCCTCTCTGCTAGATGACTTCATGTCCTCACAAGGTTATCTGATCTCAGTGACTACATAGATCTCAGTGCTATTGACCTTCCTCTTGTGTCCTTCTGTGTCTGCACATGCAGTCCCACATGCTGCCATTCCTCAGCTCAATTCCCCTTTAAGTACAAATCAGATCTTAGACTATACAGATAAAAATTAATTCATAGACTGTTTGGAAAAGGGCTTATTCTGATGAAGACTTTACATTTTAATTCTAAGTGCCCTTTATGTAAATATTAGGCATGCAGAATTAAAGCTAAGTTACTGTTCCTTTAAATATGTTGGCTTTTCCCTTTAATTAAGGTAAGCAGGCAGCTCACATCAATCAAGGCTAAACTATTGGACATTTGGGAATGGTCCCCTTTAAATTTTATTGAAATAAAAAAAATATTTTCACTTGCAATACCAGCTTTCACCATTTTCATGGCATTCATTTTCCATAGACCATAATGCAACAGCGCCCCCTTCAACACGTTTCGTTAATCTTTATTAGTTTTAGAACGAAGCATCCTATCGAAATTAGAACAATTCTACTTTTTTATGAGAATGAGATAAAAAACAGCATACTGAAAGGCTTATGTAGTAGTTGTATGAGAAGTTGGCATTTTCATTTCACAGAAACAGCGCCGTTCTTGTACAGTGGCTATGTTTGGTATTGCAACTCAACTTTTTCACTTTAATGGGATAAACCTACGAAAACCCAGCACAACTTGTACTTATAAATGTGCAGCATTCTGATGTGTAAAGTATTAAAAGCTGGAGCTCTCGCCCCAGCACAATAGCCCGTAGAAACAGCGGAGACCCTGACCAATGTAGTGTTAATGGCTATCCTGAAAAATGGCTATCCATTTACATTTACTAACATTCTACTCGGCTTTTGATGGTGGATTTGTACTTGTACAGAGCAGCTTAACTGCATAAGAAGAGCTGCAGTATAAAGTACGGAGGAGAGACTTATGGATCAAGAAGCAATCAGAGCTTAAAATAACGTAAGAACTTAAACAAGGATCAGTACCTAAAATGGCATAAATGGGAGGCACCACTGTGGGATGTAATGATTCAGGTGACTTGACCCATGAATATAGAGCTAGGCCACATCAGGACCAGCCATCGGGGTGTGCCACCTCAGTGGTTGGACAATATATTTGCCATCAGTCCTGATTTTACTGGGGTGATCCATAGTTGCCAACTGTCCTGATTTTCTCTAGTCTCCTAGGCTCTAAGAAGGGAGGATTTACATAAACAAACCCAAAAGTGATAATTCTATAGAAGCCGGGGCATTTCCAGGAGGCTCCGGGTTGGAGGTGTCTTAACCATGCCCGGAAATGTTGGTAAGTATGGTGATCCCTTGAAACAGAGCAAAGATGGTTGGATTTAAATGTTCTGGGTCTCAATTTTGACTCTTAGAAAGTTGCTAGGGGGGTATCTAATGAACACACCCCTGAAGCCACATTTTTGCCTAAGGGTGTGGCGAAACTGCTGCATTGATTTGGTACTGCTATTTAGGTAACTGTCTGGCGGTATTATTTTTCCACCTTTCCGTAATGTTATTTCGATGACACATGGGGAACTTTATTCTAAACCATGTGGGTGGGGATCGTTGGTAGACACTGGCTAACCCTGAGCAGGCCATACCTACCAGTCTTTTTCGGGAGATGGAGGATTGCAGTGTTTGAAATGTTCCACTATTCTATTTGTGTAACAGGACACGGCCCCTTGAACGTGCCGCTCAACAACGTGGCCAATCTCAGCAAAGAAAACAATGGAAAGGTCTTTCCCGGAAATTTGCTAACACTTCCAGGAGTCCAGAACATCTCCTTTTTTATGTTTAGAGAAGTTGGCAAATATGGCAGTCCCACAAAACTTACCATAAAGGTTTAGCATTCCCATTTTTAACAGGTCACGGCCCCCTGGATTCTCCTCTGGACAACGTTGACTGTCTCAAAAAAGATATTTGTGAAGGTTTCTCCAGGAAATTTGCCAACTCTTCCAGGAGTCCTCTTGCTTTTCAACAGTTGTCAAGTACACAGTGGATCCACACTTTTTACATATGGATACAATGTATCTGCACGTAACACGCAGACACACACAACACATGCCTCATCAGACCCCATGCTTCCATAGGATGGTCCCGTTAACCTAAAAAATTTAGAATCACTGATTTTTTTTTTCCAAACACCCCAATGTAAAAAAAAAGAACCTAGAACTTGATGTCACCAAACGTGGAGAGAGGACACCTAATATCTATCATTAGTATCCATAGTAACTGCATTAAGCAAATCAATGTTGATGATGGTGTCACCGGCATGGGAGGGTACACCTCCCTTCACTCTATCCCACTCTCGCTTTGTTTCTTCCTCGGCTTCTTCTATTTTATTTTTTCACTCTTCTCCTCCTTACTTTTTCTGTTCCCATTGATTTCCCTTCACCTTATTTTTTTCCCTTTCCCTTTGTCCCTCTTCTCGACCCACAAGGTGAACTCTAGACGTTGACTCCATTTACGGTACCTCCGGACCATCAACTGTAGCTTTTTAAGTGCGTGGTTTTGGCAAACGACCTTTCTTTTCTCTTGCCAGAGTCAATTTTTTTCTTTAATCTCTGATGGAGCAGGACATGAGCAGAAGAGAAGACTTTTATGAAGGCTTCTCCGTGCTTCCTTCCTTCTCTTCGCAACGTACTTCATGGGGGATTCCACAGGACAAGATGTGATTGCCTCCAGCTGAAGATGTTCGGATAACCTCTCGAAGGGGCTTGGAGGAGGATTTGAGGGACGGAGGAAGGAAGGCGCTACTTTGTGTTTGGGGCTACTTGTAGGTGCGTGCCATGCTACCGGACCACCATGAATCTGGATGGACTTGAGATGATAGCAGTCCTGGTGGTCTTAGCCTTGTTTGTGAAAGTTCTGGAGCAGTTTGGCCTTTTCGAACCGGTTGGAGCCGAAGGTAAAGTATAAAATACACTTTATTCTTCAGATCTTTTCAGATTGATTCCCGGTAAATGATCCCTGATCGGATCAGCTGCTACGGAAAAGGTTAAGTGATTCTATTTTACAATTTGATTTAATGAGTAAATTAAATTAAAATTGATTGTAGGAAAGTTACGGATTGGAGAAGTGGATGAATCTGCAGATGCAGCAGGGTTGGGTTTGTCAGATGTAGCAGAGCTGATTGCAGCATTTGACTTAACCCGTGATGATATTGAGAATTTCATAAATTATAAATGAACCAACCTTTGTAATATTCTAAATTCTTTTAATGTTTTTTTTGCCACATTTGTGTAAATCCCAACTAATTCCAGGACTAGAGCTACTTGATTGTTTGCGCTTACTGTGGCTTAGGGGATAAAGTTATGGTCAATTCGTGACGATAGACAAAATTTGGACCATAGGAGACCCCTGGAAATTAGACTACACATGATTTGTTGGAAAAAAAATTACAAGATGTAGATCTGGAAATTCCACGTGGGGAGGCAAGTTTTGAGTAACCGTCTGACCCTCAGTGATAACTTTTTTTTTTCTCGTAGGAAACAAAGTTACTAACATTGGAAGTTGGCAACTTAGTGCCGCTTTAGTTCCTCCCCTAGGACTTTGAGGGGCGGTTCAGTCCAGCCCAGATATGCCCACTGGTGGGCAGGGGTTGACTAAAGTTTGATGCTTTTCCCTGCAAAATTTTGAGGATTATTTCGCAAAAAATCGACACAATCGGAAATTATTAAGAAACAGCGAAGTTGCGTCATTGTTGTTTGTTTTCTCTGTTTTTACCAAGGGACGTAAAGTTTCCACGTAGCCTTAGTTTATATGGAGGCTCTCGGTGTACTGCTCAGTGTTAAACACTCTGTGTGCCGCCATATGGTGCCATAAGAGAATAGCGTAAAAACATGTTCATCCAATGGATTTTATTCTGTCCTTGAATTGCATATAACGGTACAGTCGGACCCCGGAGAGGTCTATCGACGACATTTTTTTGAACCCATGATCACAGAAACATACATTACATATGTTTATAAATGGCCATCATACCGTAATGCCAATGCCAGTAGATCCACCGTAAAGGCTGTGAGTGAAATATCTTACACTTATGGGAGAGAATGTTGAAGGATTACATGATACGACGCGTTTCGGTGCGAGGAGCATCCACTCTTATCTTCTCTCCCTTACTTCTTAAGTATTAATGACCAGAGAGGCCACAAACAGAATAGATTACACAGAGAGAGAGGCCAGGAGACTCACTGCTGTCTGAACGAGAGTAAGCATTGATTTTCTAACCTTTTTTTATACATTACATTCTTGCCTCATTTTTACACTGCGGCAATCCGTATAATTTTTTAACTTAAGTCAGTAGAACACGTGACTACAGGAATCTTTCAAATATGTCATTAGAGAGCAATGTCATTTTCCTGCCTATAGACCCATTTGCCTAACTGGTAGACTCTGTATATGTTAAGAAATCTCCTCAGTCCCTAAAAAAGACAACTTCTGGGGTAAAACAGTGAAGAGAAAACTGAAAGGGGGATAGGAGGGAGATGCAGCTGCAGGATGTCAGTTAGTGTCTCAGCATGACATGCAGAGCTGATGCAGATTTCTGCTTAAAGGAACAGAAGCAAAATGGAGAAAGAGATTTCTTAGAAACCTACCAGGAATGTAATTCAAGTGTACTACTTTTAGATTACGTCAGTCCTCTTTAAAGTTTATATATGCCATGTGATTTGCATCTTTCAGTTCATAGTGATGTGGATCATGTTGGTATAACTTGGGCATCCTCATTATAAATACACAGTGCCTTGAAAAAGTATTCATACCCCGTGAACCTTTCCACATTTTTTCACATTTTATTGAATTTTTTTTTTTTTAATTGAAATTTTTGTGATATACTGACATAAATTTGAAAGAATTTGTGAAGGGTAAAGGAAACAATGCATGATTTTCTAATTATTTAAAATTAATAAATCTGAAAATTGGGAGGTGGATGTCTTTCTTCTTGCCACTCTTCAATAAAGGCCAGATCTGTGGAGTATACGATTAGTTGTCCTGTGGATAGATTCTCCCACCTGAGCTGTGGGTCTCTGCAGATCCTCCAGAGTGACCATGGACCTTTTGGCTGCTTCTCTGATTAGTGCTCACCTTGCTTGGGATGTCAGTTTAGGTGGACGGCCATGTCTTGGTAGGTTTGCAGTTGTACCATACTCCTTCCATTTTTGGATGATGGATTGAACGGTGCTCCGTGAGATGTTCAGAGCTTGAACTATTTTTTTTAATAACCTAACCCTGCTTTACTCTTCTCCACAACTTTATCCCTGACCTGTCTGGTGAGCTCCTTCATTCTCATCATGCTATTTGATCCCTAATGTTCTTGAATAAACCTCTGAGGCCTTCACAGAAAAGCTATAGGTATACAGAGAAGAAATCACACACCCACAATGTACTAATTATGTGACTTCTGCAGGCAACTGGCCACTCAGGATTTTATTTAGGGGCATCAGACTACAGGGGGCGGAATATAAATGCAGCTCACAATTTTCAGATTTAGATTTTTTAAATAATTAGAAAAACCTGTATAATTTACTTTGCACTGTACAATTACTTGTTGGTTTGTGTTGGTATCACATAAAACATAAATGAAATACATTTAAGTTTGTGGGTGCAACGTGATAAAATGTGGAAAGGTTCGCGGGATATGAATTCTTTTTCAAGGCACTGTATATCTACACATAGTGTTGTTTTCTATGCTGCTGTGGAGCTTGGCAGCAGAACCTAAACCTGAGTATACTATTCTTTTTTCTTTGTCCAGTGTTTGTCTGTATCCATATGTTTTACCATCTGCAGTGGTGAGGCTAGCGTCCTTGCCGGCCAGTGCACTCGCCAGGGTACATTGAGAAGAAAATCTTGGACTAGGCATGTGACGGCGTTGGGGGGAAGGACCCGCATAGGGCGTTAGGAGAGTTTAGGGACAAGCACAGGTTGGTGTCAGGAGATGTCCAACATCTCGCTCCCTACCTTTAGGTCCTTCTTCTCCCTTGTTCCATCCCTTCGTTATTGTATGCTGTGTGAGCCACGGGACTTACCCATGTCTGAGCGTGACACATGAGCTGGGCACAATATACTGGTCACTACAATGTACTGGTCACAACAATGTACTGGTCACAACAATGGCAGTTTGCAATGTTCACTCAGCAACATCCAATGCTGTTTGTTTCTGGAAAACATCCATGGAATAAAAATCATCAATAAACCTGTGGATATATTCTCAAAGGGGTATAATTTCCAAAATGTTGTCACTTGAAGGGAACGTCTGCTCTTCTAGCAATTAGGGGCTCTGTATATGGAGTCTGAAAACGTCTAGAAAAATCTGCTCTCCTAGAGGCAAATAGCGTTCCGTCCCTCCCGAGTCTCGCCATGTAGCTGAGCAGTACTATACAGCCACATATGGGGTATGTTCGCATTCAGCAGAAATTGTGGGACAAATTTTGGCGCCATTTTTACTCATTTTCCAGTATAAAATCTGGGGTTGAAACAAAATTTTGGTGATAAAAAAGTTATTTTTTTTTATTCACAGGCCAATCATATAAATTTCTATGACCCACCTGTGGTGTTGATGATTTCAGTACCCCTAGATGAAATCATTGAGAGGTGTAGTTTGTAAAATGGGGGCCACTTATGGGGGTTTCTGCTTTTTTGGCACTTTAGGGGCTCTGCCAATGTGACATGGCACCCGCAAACCAGTACAGCAAAATCTGAACTCCAATATGACCATTCTTACTTTCTGAGCTGTGCACTGTGCTGCAAAAGTATTTTTCGACCACATATGGGGTATCGGCGTACTCAGGAGAAATTTCGCAACAAGTTTTTGGGTCCATCTTCTCCTGCTATCCTTGTGAAAATTGAAAACTTTGGGGCCAAAACAAAAATTTGGGGTGAAATTTTATCTTCATTTCCACATATCAACGTTGTAAACTTCTGTGAAGCACTTGTGGGTTCAAGGTGCTCACAATACATCTAGATAGATTCCTTGAGGGGTCTAGTTTCCAAAATGGGGTCACTTGCGGGGGTTTTCCACTGTTTAGGCACATAAGCGGCTCTCCAAATGCGACATAACAAGGCAGGCGATACCATCAAAGTTTACATTCAAAACATCACTCCTTTTTTTAGCCCTTTCATGCACCCAAACAGTAATTTCCGTCTACATATAGGGTATCTGCATACTCAGGAGAAATTGCACAACAAAATGTGCGTTGCATTTTCTCCTGTTACCTTGTGAAAATAAAAAATTTGGAACTAAAAGAAAATTTTTGCGGTAAAAATTCGATTTTTTTTTTAGCGGCTCTACGTTATAAACATCTGTGAAGAACCTGGAGGATCGAGGTGCTCAGCACACATCTAGATAAGTTCCCTGAGGGGTCTAGTTTCCAAAATGGTGTCACTTTTGAGGGGTTCTACTATTTAGGTACATCAGGGGCTCTCCAAACATAACATGGCGTTATCTAGTTATTCTAGCAAATTTTGCTTTCAGAAAGCTAAATGGCGCTCCTTCCCTTCCAAACCCTGCCGTGCACCCAAAGATTAGTTTTTCTCCACATATTGGGTATCGGTGTACAAATTGTATGGTTCAATTTGTCCTGTTACCTTTATTAAACATACAAACTTTGGGGATACAAAACATTTTTGTGGGAAAAATTTGATTTTTTTATTTTCACGGCTCAATGTTTTAAACTTCTGAGAAGTATCTGGGGGTTCAAGGTGCTCATCAAACATCTAGATGCTTTCAATGAGGGGTTTAGTTTCAAAAATGGTGAACGCATGTGGGGGGTTTCCACTGTTTAGGCACATCAGGGGCTCTCCAAATGCGACATGGCATCTGCTAATTATTCCTGCAAAATTTACATTCAAAAAAGTCAAATGGCGCTCCTTCCCTTCCAAGCTTTGCTGTGCACCCAAACAGTAGTTTTCCTCCACATATTGGTGATCAGCATACTCAGGAGACATTCCACAACAAAGTGTATGGCACAGTTTTTCCTGTTATCTTGTGAAAATGCTAAATTTGGGGAGAAAAAACATTTTTGTAGGAAAAATGTGATTTTTAAAATTTTCTCGGCTCAATATTATAAACTTCTGTGAACCACCTAGGGGTTAAGTGTGCTCAATACACATCTAGATAAGTTCCATGTAGATCTACTTTCCAAAATGGTGAACACATGTGGGAGGTTTCTACTGTTTAGGCATATCAGGGGCTCTCCAAATTTGACATGGCATCTGCTAATTATTCCTGCAAAATTTGCATTCAAAAAGTCAAATGGTGCTCCTTTCCTACTGAGCCCTGCCATGTCCCCAAACAGTTGTTTCCCCCCACATATGGGTTATTTGCATGTTCAGGAGAAATTGCACAACGAATTTAGGGGTCCAGTTTTTCCTGTTACTCTTGTAAAAATAAAAAAATTGTGTCTAAAGTAAAATTTTTGAGAAAAAAAATTAAATCTTAATTTTTTTCCTTCCACATTCTAAAAATTCCTGAGAAGCATCTGAAGGGTTAATAAACTTCTTGAATGTGGTTTTGAGCACCTTGGGTGGTGCAGTTTTTAGACTGGTGTCACTTTGGGGCATTTTCTGTCATATAGACCCCTCAAAGTGACTTCAAATGTAATATGGTCCCTACAAAAAATGGTTTTGTTGAAAAAGTGAGAAATTGCTGGTCAACTTTTAACCCTAACAAAAAAGATTTGTTTCAGTAACTGTGCTGATGTAAAGTAGATATGTGGGAAATGTTATTTAAAAATTAAGTTTGAAAATTGCAAAATTTTAAAACTTTTCACCAAATTTCCATTTTCTTCCATAAATAAACGCAAGTCATATTGAAGACATTTACCATTATCATAAAGTACAATATGTCATGAAATCCATAATCATCAACATTAACAGAAATACATATGTGAAATAGATCACTATGTTTGTAACGACTCTATATAATATATTAGATTCACTTTTTTGTATTGAAAAACTGAAATAAATGAACTTTTTGATGATCTTGTAATTTAATGAGAAGCACTTGTACATCACGCATACAGATACTGTTCATCTTAAGTATAAATACATCAGGGCCGGCGTCAGCACCCGGCGCACCTGGGCAAATGCCGGGGCCCTGGGGAGAGAGGGGGGCCCACTCATGCTGTCATAGATACAGCTGGGAGAGCAGAGCAGGAGAACTCTCCGCCCGCAAAGTCACTGCTGGCTGTGTTCTCTTAACTCCTATGTGCCAGCTCTGACACAAGCATCTTCTCACTCAGTCAGTGCAGCCAGGCAGGCGCACATAGGGGTTAAGAGAAGGCAGCCAGTGTGACATTGTTTGTGGGCGGAGAGAGCACATTCTCTGCTCTGATCTCCGCCCCTGGCTGGTTGCAATGCTGCTGAAGTTATGAGGCAGATTCAGGAGGAGCTCCTAGTCCTACCAGTGCCTGAGTGAGTGGCGCTGCTATATACTACGTGGGCTGCGCTGCTATATACTACGTGGGCTGCGCTGCTATATACTTCGTGGGCAGTGTTATATACTACACGGCTGTGTTTATATGCGATCATGAATCGGGGTATGTGTTAAAGGGGGGGCCCACTGAGACTCTTTCGCCCGGGGCCCTCAAAAACCTGGAGCCGGCCCTGAAATACATCATACATACACATCATTTATAAACATACTGTACAATACATCATACATCATATGTACTCATACATCCCAAATGGACATACATACATTATACATCATACATATGCATTCATAATATGTATACATATATCACAAATAGATATAATGAACATCACACAAACACATACATCATACATACACTTCTGATGTACACAAGCATCATGCATAGACATACATT
Organism: Ranitomeya imitator; assembly: GCF_032444005.1. Lineage (NCBI taxonomy): Eukaryota > Metazoa > Chordata > Amphibia > Anura > Dendrobatidae > Ranitomeya > Ranitomeya imitator. The sequence continues at coordinate 830,043,667 of NC_091283.1, forward strand.
ATACCTACACATCACATATACACATACATCACACATACGTAGGGGCTTATACACACTTGCATAAAAATGGGCAGAACTAAGCATTTTGGGGTCTTTTCTGTGCAAAACTACTGGGGTTTAATGTTTGGAGGCATTCACACATGTGTGCACATGGGATACTTGCCCTAAACACTGGGAGGCCAAGGAAAGATTTACAGTAAGAAAGTTGACACAGTTCCTACATTATTGATAAGGAACCGCACATCTCTTTGAAGCTTTCAGAGGATAATTTCATAGCAGCTCTGGAGCCTTTTCAAATGCCGATATTTCATGTCTGTTCACTTCATCGATCAATCTCTTGGCCGTCTGAATAAATGGCTGATCTGAGGAAGCGATATAACTATTGGGATCTTGGGATGGAACTGACCTGTTATCTGTAAATAAGGACCTTAAGAGAAAAATAAAAAACATGTAGACGGTACATGGAATGAGAGGACAATGAGGAATCCAAAGCGGAGGGCTCTGTCATCTTGCTTTATTTATATCTTTATAAACTAAGTATAACTACTATAATACTGCCCCTATGTACAAGAATATAACGACTATAATATTGCCCCTATATACAAGAATATAACTACTATAATACTGCTCCTCTGTACAATAATATAACTACTATAATACTGCCCCTATGTACAAGAATATAACTATTATAATACTGCTCCTATGTACAAGAATATAACTACTATAATACTGACCCTATGTAAAAGAATATAACTACTATAATACTGCCCCTATGTACAAGAATATAACTACTATAATACTGCTCCTATGTACAAGAATATAACTACTATAATACTGCCCCTATGTACAAGAATATATCTACTATAATACTGCTCCTATGTACAAGAATATAACTACTATAATACTGCCCCTATGTAAAAGAATATAACTACTATAATACTGCCCCTATGTACAAGAATATAACTACTATAATACTGCTCCTATGTACAAGAATATAACTACTATAATACTGCCCCTATGTACAAGAATATAACTACTATAATACTGCCTCTATGTACAAGAATATAACTACTATAATACTGCCCCTATGTACAAGAATATAACTACTATAATACTGCTCCTATGTACAAGAATATAACTACTATAATACTGCCCCTATGTACAAGAATATATCTACTATAATACTGCTCCTATGTACAAGAATATAACTACTATAATACTGCCCCTATGTAAAAGAATATAACTACTATAATACTGCCCCTATGTACAAGAATATAACTACTATAATACTGCTCCTATGTACAAGAATATAACTACTATAATACTGCTCCTATGTACAAGAATATAACTACTATAATACTGCCCCTATGTAAAAGAATATAACTACTATAATACTGCCCCTATGTACAAGAATATAACTACTATAATACTGCTCCTATGTACAAGAATATAACTACTATAATACTGCCCCTATGTACAAGAATATAACTACTATAATACTGCCTCTATGTACAAGAATATAACTACTATAATACTGCCCCTATGTACAAGAATATAACTACTATAATACTGCTCCTATGTACAAGAATATAACTACTATAATACTGCCCCTATGTACAAGAATATAACTACTATAATACTGCTCCTATATACAAGAATATAACTACTATAATACTGTCCCCTATGTACAAGAATATAACTACTATAATACTGCCCCCTATGTACAAGAATAAAACTGCTAAAACTGCTATAATACTGCTCCCATGTACAAGAATATAACTACTATAATACTGCCCCTATGTACAAGAATATAACTACTATAATACTGCCCCCTATGTACAAGAATATAACTACTATAATACTGCTCCTATGTACAAGAATATAACTACTATAATACTGCCCCTATGTACAAGAATATAACTGCTATAATACTGCCATATATACAAGAATATAACTACTATAATACTGCTCCAATGTACAAGAATATAACTACTATAATACTGCCATATATGTTGTGAATTCTGCTTTTGGGCTCCCTCCGGTGGTTGTAAATGGTAATACAGTTGTACCTGGGCTGCAGTCTTGTACAGGTGTATCTGCTGATTGCAGTTCTGACTGGGATATTTAGGTTTGCAGGACTCTTTACTCCTTGCCAGTTGTCAATGTTTCTAGGGAAGTGTTGGATCTCTCCTGGCCTCTCCTGCTTAGCTGCCAATTCAGCAAAGATAAGTGTATGTTTCTTTTTCTGTGGCACACATGCAGTGTGCTTATTTTCAGTGCTGTTCGTTTGTTTTTCTATTGTCCAGCTTAGACTGTGTCAGTGTTTTCTCAGTCTGGTTGGATTCTCTGGAGTTGCAGATATACGCTCCACATCTTTAGTTAGGTGGTGGAGTTTATTTTTGTATTTTCTGCTGTGGATATTTTGGAAGGATTTTAATGCTGACCGCTTAGTGTCCTGTCCTGTCCTTTCCTATTTAGCTAGAAGTGGCCTCTTTTGCTAATCCTGTTTTCTGCCTGAGTGTGTCTTTTCCTCTACTACTCACAGTCATTATTTGTGGGGGGCTGCCTATCCTTTGGGGTTCTGCTCTGAGGCAAGATAGTATTCCTGTTTCCATCTTTAGGGGTATTTAGTTCTCTGGCTGTGTCAAGGTGTCTAGGTTTTGTTAGGCACACCCCTAACGGCTACTTCTAGTTGCGGTATTAAGATCAGGGTTTGCGGTCAGTATAGTTACCACCTTCTCCAGAGAAAGTTCCATGCGGCTCCAAGGCCACCAGAACATAACACATATATACAAGAATATAACTACTATAATACTGCTCCTATGTACAAGAATATAACTGCTATAATACTGCCCCTATATACAAGAATATAACTACTATAATACTGCTCCTATGTACAAGAATATAACTACTATAATGCTGCTCCTATGTACAAGAATATAACTGCTATAATGCTGCTCCTATGTACAAGAATATAACTGCTATAATACTGCTCCTATGTACAAGAATATAACTACTATAATACTGCCCCCTATGTACAAGAATATAACTACTATAATACTGCTCCTATGTACAAGAATATAACTACTATAATACTGCCCCTATATACAAGAATATAACTACTATAATGCTGCCCCTATGTACAAGAATATAACTACTATAATACTGCTCCTATGTACAAGAATATAACTACTATAATACTGCCCCTATATACAAGAATATAACTACTATAATGCTGCTCCTATGTACAAGAATATAACTGCTATAATACTGCCATATATACAAGAATATAACTACTATAATACTGCCCCTATGTACAAGAATATAACTACTATAATACTGCTCCTATGTACAAGAATATAACTACTATAATACTGCCCCTATGTACAAGAATATAACTACTATAATACTGCCCCTATGTACAAGAATATAACTACTATAATACTGCTCCTATGTACAAGAATATAACTACTATAATACTGCCCCTATGTACAAGAATATAACTACTATAATACTGCCCCTATGTACAAGAATATAACTGCTATAATACTGCCATATATACAAGAATATAACTGCTATAATACTGCTCCTATACTCAAGCATTCAGTACAGTGACTATATCTGGAATTGGCAGGAACATTTTGAAGAATGGATATCAGGGCTGAATATTTATCTTGTGATTCTCCCATCGGACAGTCGCTTACTTCGGAATTGCTGCCAAATGCGTCTGTCGGTAAGTAAACCCTCACAGTGTGATGTGAGCCGTGTGGATTTTATGCTGCTCCGGCATCTTTTTTCGGTGAGTTTCCTTCCCCGCTCGCTCCGGGGCAGTTCACGATCTGTTCTCCAAGCCCATGTGGGGATCTCAGTTTTAGTCCATACATAATTGATGGGCGCAGCCTGACCCAGATCTGCTTACTGCTTGGTCTGAGGGGACGGTGTAGACGAAACATTAGTCTTCTCAGTGACCCTCCGGTGGAGGCTGACGTGGGGGTGGAAACAGCATCAAAGACCGGTGAAAAATTAACAAAATAAGGCAAGGCCATCATTAAGTGTCCTGGGGCCGGGGCCAAGTTTATTGGAATCACCCAATAGAGCAATGGCTTCTGGCTAATTCATAGCCCAAACGACCATCCGCCATCTATCGTACCTGCAGCATTATCCTCCAGCGCGAACCTGTCCCATGGAGTCACCTGGATTGTTCAATACTTGGCCAACATTGTCAAGAGAAACGAGTCCATGGTGGCGCTATTAATGGCGGTGCGCATTTATGTGATGTCTCCCGGAGGATAAACCTCTTATATGCAGAGACTGAGATAAATGTGAGCTGTCTTTAGTGTAGCTGCGGGCGAGCGGCGGCGGCGGTATTCTTATATCATCTGATGTGTCCAGGAGAAGAGATGAACTCCGGGATGTGCAATTAACCTCATCGAAACCAACGCTCCCTTCATCACCAACTGGGGCCTTATCTAATGTAAAAAGTGCACCGCCCCACCACACACTTGCCCAATTAGTTTTCTTCATCATTTTAATACTATCACATATGTCATATAGTGTCAAAATAAATCTGCCATGTACGACCGTCATAATACCGCTCTATATTTCCCAAATAATGCACAGCTTCTAAGTATTGCTCCCATGGAGAGAACACTGCCATATAGTTTTCATATAGAAGTAATACTACAATTCAGTGCTATATAATATGACCATAATGTGCTAAATAATACCACCGTTATGTGCTAAATAGAACCACTATAAAGGGCAAAATAATACTAATGCATAGTACTAAATACTACCATATAGCGCTAAATAATATTACTGTACGGAGCTAAATATTACCACCATACACTGCTAAATAATGCCATTGAACAGTGCTAAATATTATTGCTGTCAAATAATATTACTGTGCAGTTATAAATAATACCGCCATACAGTGTTAAATATTTATACTGTACTGTTTGGAATAATATTAATATGCAGTGCAAAATAATACCATCAGAGTGCTCAATGTCACCGCTATACACTGTTAAATAATATTATTGTGCAGTGATAAATAATACCACCATATATTGCTAAGTAGAACCATCGTACAGTGCTAAATATTACTTCTGTACAGTGTTAAATAATGTTACTGTGGAGTGATAAATTATACTACCGTCTGGTGATAAAGGACACTACCGTATATAGCTGTAATACTGCATATAAATAATACTGTGCAGATTTTGCTCCTCCTTGGAAATAGCGGCAAAATGAAGCACAGGTTTTATATTTGCTGTTCCTCAGGGGAGGAGCTTTCTCCACAGCTCAACGTCGCCCCCTGCTGTCATATCTCACATATTTTTCAAGTCGAATTAATTCCCTTACTATTGGGCGGTTCTGTCATTTTGAGTTTTCCAGAAATACAAATAAATGGTTAATCACCGCTGGTCTGTCCCCTGGGACACCTGCCACGCAAGTGAGTGCAGCCTCACCAGGCTCGTAAAAACACACTGATGGACTTGGTAAAACAATCTGAGCTCGGTCACTATCCCATCCCTTCCCCTGCTGCTCCGGTGGTCCTCACACCTCTTTATACATCCACATTGCTGCTGCCAATCATTGGCTTCAGTGGCCATTAGCTGTACATGGTGACATCACTGCGGAGGCGAGTGATTGGCTGCAGTGGTCATGAGGATGTTTGTGATATCATCACTGCAGTAAACTCAAGATCGGCAGGGACTACTGGGAATAATGGCTACTTAATGTCACGTTTATTTTTGCACATGCGTCCTGCGTCAAGGACCTCTCAGGGTGCGATGCGTCCTGCGTCAAGGACCTCTCAGGGTGCAATGTGTCCTGCGTCAAGGACCTCTCAGGGTGCGATGCGTCCTGCGTCAAGGACCTCTAAGGGTGCGATGCGTCCTGCGTCAAGGACCTCTAAGGGTGCGATGCGTCCTGCGTCAAGGACCTCTAAGGGTGCGATGCGTCCTGCGTCAAGGACCTCTAAGGGTGCGATGCGTCCTGCGTCAATGACCTCTCAGGGTGCGATGCGTCCTGTGTCAAGGACCTCTAAGGGTGCGATGCGTCCTGCGTCAAGGACCTCTAAGGGTGCGATGCGTCCTGCGTCAATGACCTCTCAGGGTGCGATGCGTCCTGTGTCAAGGACCTCTAAGGGTGCGATGCGTCCTGCGTCAATGACCTCTCAGGGTGCGATGCGTCCTGTGTCAAGGACCTCTAAGGGTGCGATGCGTCCTGCGTCAAGGACCTCTCAGGGTGCGATGCGTCCTGCGTCAAGGACCTCTAAGGGTGCGATGCGTCCTGCGTCAATGACCTCTCAGGGTGCGATGCGTCCTGTGTCAAGGACCTCTAAGGGTGCGATGCGTCCTGCGTCAATGACCTCTCAGGGTGCGATGCGTCCTGTGTCAAGGACCTCTAAGGGTGCGATGCGTCCTGCGTCAATGACCTCTCAGGGTGCGATGCGTCCTGCGTCAAGGACCTCTCAGGGTGTGGATCCCTCCTGAATGGTCTAGGGTAGGGGGGAGCATGCGGCCTTCAGGTTCCGCTCTTCCATGCACAACCTTCGAGAGAGGAGGCCGGCTAAATTGCCTCCTGGCTTCGCTTGGATGCCGGAAGCAAAATTTGGGCTTTCCATGATCTTCGACAAAAGGGAACCATTAGTCCCTATCCCTCGGTGGCTTGGAGTGATAGAGAATTATTTTGGGCGGGTCCTCCTCTTTTCTAATGACCTGTCCCAAGGGGATGGACCCTTGTATCGCCCGCCCTGTACAGGTCCTGAGTGTTATGACCACACAAGTTCTGAAGAAGGAACCGCAGATCACATCAGTCTTCACCAGGCGAGAAGTTAAGCGTGTCTCTAATCAATAATAGCTTTCAGGCGAGGCTGCCTCCGCTCTCGTTAGCCTCCTCGTCAGACGCTTACACAGCGTACTCACCGCAAGTCACTTTCTCTGATTGTCAGAGCGTTGGCCATGGAAATCTGAAGGTCGTCTGCATTCTGGTTCTGAGCATGTTTTTCAATAAAAGACGGTTAATAAGCAACATGGCTGCTCTCTCATCCACCACAAGTCACACGTTTGGACAATAGATTATTCCTGTAGACCCAGGCTGAGCTTCCGTGTAGAAAAGGGGGAATAAAGCTGCAGCCGGACACCGCCAGAGGCGGCTTATTTCTCTTGAGAATTAAAGTTTTGGACATTTTGAGATGCAACAACGTTCACGCTTATCCGTTTGATGTCCCCAGTTTACCGATAAAGTCTCCTCTTGTGCTGCACCTGTCATGGTTTCTACTTAGGATCATCCTTGAAGTTACTTTTTGCATTCATAGTTTAATAAAGTCTTTCTGAAACTCAACTGCCATTTGCATTTTTTCCAACTTTTACATTTAATACGAGGCAAAAAGGTCTTTTTGATCTCATGCAGACTTCGAAATTATTGCATATGTAGTGGGAATGTGGGACTAAACCAGGGGATGAAAAAAATATCTGCATAGATTAATAATTGGGCCATTATACCATCTGTGCTGCCATCGGGTACCAACTGATGGTTCTTTGGACCTTTGGATAAGGGTCGGTGATATCATCCACATCATCGGTATTTATTGCCATCAGGTGTCAACTAATGGGTCTTTGGACCTTGGATAAGGGTCGGTGATGTCATTCAACATCATCGATATTTATTGCCATAAGGTACCGACTGATGAGTCTTTGGACCTTTGGATAAGGGTCGGTGATGTCATCCTCATCATTGATATTTATTGCCATCATGTACCAACTGATAAGTCTTTAGACCTTGGATAAAGGTCAGTGATGTCATTCAACATCATCGATATTTATTGCCATAAGGTACCGACTGATGGGTCTTTGGACCGTGGATAAAGGTCGGTGATATCATCCACATCATCAGTATTTATTGCCATCATGTACCAACTGATGAATCTTTAGACCTTGGAAAAGGGTCAATGATGTCATTCAACAGCATTGATATTTATTGCCATAAGGTACCGACTGATGGGTCTTTGGACCTTGGATAAGGGTCAGTGATATAATTCATATCATCAGTATTTAATGCCATCAACTACTGACTGATGGGTCTTTGGACCTTGGATAAGGGTCGGTGACGTCATTCAATACCATCGATATTTATTGCCATCAGGTGCCGACTGATGGGTCTTTGGACCTTGGAGAAGATTTGGTGATGTCATTCAACAGCATTGATATTTATTGCCATAAGGTACCGACTGATGGGTCTTTGGACCTTGGATAAGGGTCGGTGACGTCATTCAATACCATCGATATTTATTGCCATCAGGTGCTGACTGATGGGTCTTTGGACCTTGGAGAAGATTTGGTGATGTCATTCAACAGCATTGATATTTATTGCCATAAGGTACCGACTGATGGGTCTTTGGACCTTGGATAAGGGTCGGTGACGTCATTCAATACCATCGATATTTATTGCCATCAGGTGCCGACTGATGGGTCTTTGGACCTTGGAGAAGATTTGGTGATGTCATTCAATACCATCGATATTTATTGCCATAAGGTACCGACTGATGGGTCTTTGGACCTTGGAGAAGATTTGGTGATGTCATTCAACAGCATTGATATTTATTGCCATAAGGTACCGACTGATGGGTCTTTGGACCTTGGATAAGGGTCGGTGACGTCATTCAATACCATCGATATTTATTGCCATCAGGTGCCGACTGATGGGTCTTTGGACCTTGGAGAAGATTTGGTGATGTCATCCACAACCATAGTGACATCATACGTATTTATTGTGACTAGTTTATGTTCTTCTTTGTACAGGTTTAAAACATGAATTGAGTGTTGGGTGACATAACCAGTGTCAGGTAATAGTAGGTCTTGTAGGACGCCCAAGTTACCAGCTGATTGCCCAAACCTTCCGTCCTCCTCTGCTGGCAACAGAATGGAGGACTGAAACAATGTGCAAAGTTGTGAAACCTTTGTAATTGACTAAGTCAGGGAAATATACATTTTGGAAGAACCTTTTTGATGAGTGTCTGAACTGTTTCTTCATTTTGGCCACAAATGGACAAATTATAGTTGGTGAGAAATCCCTTCAGCTGATGGGCAGCACGAGTCTGTCAAAAAATGTGAATTTAGAACACTAGATGGATTGCAAAAGTTTTTAAAAAGTTTAAAAAATGTGACATCATATGAATATAGACTCCTACCCAGAAGGTTTTTGTAACTCTCATTCACTTCAATGCACTAAGGACCATTTTTCCGCTGCTTCCTAGAACCAGTCTGTGCTCGGTCCCATCAATCACACATTTATGACAAAGTGATTTCCAATAGCGAAGAAATGAAACGCTAAATATAACCTTGCGTTCCCCTTCAGATGCCCTTTCTCCTCACTTATTTGCTTTTGGTAAGTCGATTATCATTGGAGATCAGCTTTCGAGGGAAAGAGCGCAGTCAGCTTCTATGAATTCTAGTGACGGGAACTAGAAACCTTGTATCCTGTAAGACAGAAGATAAATGGACGACACAGAATAATTTATCGATGGATCTTTAGTATCTTTATGCAGTGGTTATACAAACACAAGGACATATATTGGTACAAGATGTAATTTATGGACAAAAGTAGGTTTTTATTTTATTATTTAACAGCCTTCGACTCTGTCTCTAACCATGGCGACTTGATGGATGAATGTTCTCTAGGAAGATCGATCTTATACAAGCCTAGATCTCTCCACCAGGGTCTTCTCCACCGTTATCTTCATTGTATCAAGCCATCGGGTTGCAGGTCTTCCTCTTCGCCTTGCTCCTTCTATTCTTCCGACCATCATGTCCTTCTCCAGTGATTTCTTTCTCCGTATGATGTGCACAAACTAGGCAAGTCGTAGCCTGATGATAGACTCCCCAAATTTACGAGTAATGCCAGATTTGCCATGAACTGGTAGATGACAGAAATCTCAGAGAAACTATGAAATATTGAAGAACTTGAGCCATTAAAAGTGTCCATAAAAATGTATGAATCACCGCTCACTATCACTCGGCTGTCCAGATAGCACTGCCTACTGTAAAACATGGTGGAGGAGCAAAGGTATTTTAGACAACGGTTAGGGAAGATCCTTAAGTATTAAAGTGTGACTCTGCTAAACTCAAGGTCCATAAGGACATGAGTGGCTCCACACAGCCCAGACCTCAACTCCATCCAACACCTTAGGTATGAATGGGACCTCACAAATGTAGCACAAATTCACGCACATATTCCAAAATTTCCCGGAAGAGCAAAGGCTGGTCTATCTGCAAAAGTGGAGACCAACTCCATGTTAATGACGTCCAACAAGGTGATAAAGGTGATGGTCAGGCGTCCACGTACGTTTGGCCATATAATGTATCTCTCCAAATTCTCAGCCATCTAAATGTTTGTATTCAGCTCATTCAATGAAAACGGAGGAGCCAAAATGGTCTCATGCTCTGATTTGATGATACGGTGGCCATGCCCAAAGTTGTACTTCCTGACAATGCTGTAAACCCTCTGTGCACTTGATAAAGGGGCTGCAGACGCAGGGGTCCCCCTTTCTGTGTGGGGGCCCTAGGCATTCGCATTGTTTGCCTGCCCCTAACGGCACTTCTGCCTCCTGTCCTTATCACATTGTCAGGGGAAACTTCCATATATGCTCATGATGTAATGCCACAGTCTTTACTCCTTACAGTCTGTTGATCTGTTGATTTGATCTTGGGAACCAGCTTTATCAACATATGCATCCATGGCCAATTGAGCTTACAATCTAGCTTCCCTTCCTGCAGAAGTGTTCTTCCTCGCCTTTCCTCGTGGCTTGAGATATATGTGCTGTAAAGATACAAATCCATTAGAGCTCCTGCTCATTGTTCTGATGGCTTTCTGTGCTCTTACTGTCCCTTTTCTAAGTGTTAGAGATAACAGGAGGGATGGTGTAGTACACAGACCTCTACAGTCCAGCGAAGGGAGAAAGCATCTACAGTCTCAGGGAGTGCAGAGAAAACAGACTACCGGATAAGCAGGAAAGCAGATGGACAGGAAATAATGCAGTATAGAAACTGTGCTAATAAAGAAGATAAAATAGACAGCAGCACTCTGGTTACATCCAGCATGTATTACTGGGAGAGATCACACAGAGGTCACATTCAGCCTGTATTACTGGAAGAGGCACTCCCAAAAGCGAAATATTTGCAACTGGGATCATGCTGTAAATGTAAACTTTTGTTAACTAAATTTCATTAAAGGTAACTACTAATATATACAAAAAATGTTTTGTAATGTGTATGTCTTTAAAATTTTCAGAGTGGAGAATAAGACAAAAAGAAGACAAAAACCAAGTGCAAGTAAATGTTAATTGGATTCTGGAACTGACTTGAGGGTTATTAGAGTTGTACAGGCACCCTATGTGATACCATGGGGTGACTATGGGTACCATGATCCCTATATGCTTCCATAGAATCAATGATGTGATGCCCCCTAGATAATATGCCTTATTTATATTGCTGTATGCAATAAGTGCCCACAAGACTTTGGTTCGTGTATTTTGATCTATGAAGTCTGGGGTTCTCCTCCTCTTTAACCCCTTCCCGACCCATGACGCCACGTAGGCGTCATGAAAGTCGGTGCCATTCCGACCCATGACGCCTATGCGGCGTCATGGAAAGATCGCGTCCCTGCAGATCGGGTGAAAGGGTTAACTCCCATTTCACCCGATCTGCAGGGACAGGGGGAGTGGTAGTTTAGCCCAGGGGGGGTGGCTTCACCCCCTCGTGGCTACGATCGCTCTGATTGGCTGTTGAAAGTGAAACTGCCAATCAGAGCGATTTGTAATATTTCATCTATTATAACGGGTGAAATATTACAATCCAGCCATGGCCGATGCTGAAATATCATCGGCCATGGCTGGAAATACTAGTGTGCCCCCACCCCTCCGATCTGGCCGGTACACTGCTCCGTCTCCCCTCCGTCCAGTGCTCCGCTCCCCCCGTGCTCCAATCACCCCCCCGTGCTCCAATCACCCCCCCTGCACTCCGATCCACCCCCCCCGGTGCTCCGTTCCACCCCCCCGTGCTCCATTCCAGCCCCCCCGTGCTCCGTTCCACGCCCCCGTGCTCCGTTCCACCCCTCCCGCACTCCGATTCCCCCCCCCCCGTGCTCCGATCCCCCCCCTCGTGGTCCCCCCCCACCCCCATCATACTTACCGATCCAGCCGGGGTCCCGTCCGTCTTCTCCCTGGGCGCCGCCATCTTCCAAAATGGCGGGCGCATGCGCAGTGCGCCCGCCGAATCTGCCGGCCGGCAGATTCGTTCCAAAGTGCATTTTGATCACTGAGATAGATTATATCTCAGTGATCAAAATAAAAAAAATAATAAATGACCCCCCCCCTTTGTCACCCCCATAGGTAGGGACAATAAAAAAATAAAGAAATTTTTTTTTTCCACTAATGTTAGAATAGGGTTAGGGTTAGGGTTAGGGGTAGGGGTAGGGGTAGGGTTAGGGCTAGGGGTAGGGGTAGGGTTAGGGCTAGGGTTAGGGTTTCGGTATGTGCACACGTATTCTGGTCCTCTGCGGATTTTTCCGCTGCGGATTTGATAAATCCGCAGTGCTAAACCGCTGCGGATTTATGGCGGATTTACCGCGGTTTTTCTGCGCATTTCACTGCGGTTTTACAACTGCGATTTTCTATTTGAGCAGTTGTAAAACCGCTGCGGAATCCACACAAAGAAGTGACATGCTGCGGAATGTAAACCGCTGCGTTTCCGTGCAGTTTTTCTGCAGCATGGGCACAACGATTTTTGTTTCCCGTAGGTTTACATTGAACTGTAAACTCATGGGAAACTGCTGCGGATCCGCAGCGTTTTCCGCAGCGTGTGCACATACCTTTAGAATTAGGCTATGTGCACACGGTGCGGATTTGGCTGCGGATCCGCAGCAGTGTTCAATCAGGTTTACAGTACCATGTAAACATATGAAAAACCAAATCCGCTGTGCCCATGGTGCAGAAAATACCGCGCGGAAACGCTGCGTTGTATTTTCCGCAGCATGTCAATTCTTTGTGCGGATTCCGCAGCGAATTACACCTGTTCCTCAATAGGAATCCGCAGGTGAAATCCGCACAAAAAACACTGGAAATCCGTGGAAAATCCGCAGGTAAAACGCAGTGCCTTTTACCCGCGGATTTTTCAAAAATGGTGCGAAAATATCTCACACGAATCCGCAACGTGGGCACATAGCCTTAGGGTTAGGGTTGGAATTAGGGTTGTGGTTAGGGGTGTGTTGGGGTTAGGGTTGTGGTTAGGGTTATGGCTACAGTTGGGATTAGGGTTAGGGGTGTGTTGGGGTTAGGGTTGTGGTTAGGGGTGTGTTGGGGTTAGGGTTGTGATTAGGGTTAAGGCTACAGTTGGGATTAGGGTTAGGGGTGTGTTGGGGTTAGTGTTGGAGGTAGAATTGAGGGGTTACCACTGTTTAGGCACATCAGGGGTCTCCAAACGCAACATGGCGCCACCATTGATTCCAGCCAATCTCGTATTCAAAAAGTCAAATGGTGCTCCCTCACTTCCGAGCCCCGACGTGTGCCCAAACAGTGGTTTACCCCCACATATGGGGTACCAGCATACTCAGGACAAACTGCGCAACAATTACTGGGGTCCAATTTCTCCTGTTACCCTTGTGAATCTAAAAAAATGCTTGCTAAAACATCATTTTTGAGGAAAGAAAAATGATTTTTTATTTTCACGGCTCTGCGTTGTAAACGTCTGTGAAGCACTTGGGGGTTCAAAGTGCTCACCACATATCTAGATAAGTTCCTTGGGGGGTCTAATTTCTAAAATGGGGTCACTTGTGGGGGTTTCTACTGTTCAGGCACACCAGGGGCTCTGCAAACGCAACGTGACACCCGCAGACCATTCCATCAAAGTCTGCATTTCAAAAGTCACTACTTCCCTTCTGAGCCCCGACGTGTGCCCAAACAGTGGTTTACCCCCACTCATGGGGTATCAGCGTACTCAGGAGAAACTGGACAACAACTTTTGGGGTCCAATTTCTCCTGTAACCCTTGGGAAAATAAAAAATTCTGGGCTAAATAATTATTTTTGAGGAAAGAAAACGTATTTATTATTTTCACGGCTCTGCATTATAAACTTCTATGAAGCACTTGGGGGTTCAAAGTGCTCACCACACATCTAGATAAGTTCCTTTCGGGGTCTAGTTTCCAAAATGGGGTCACTTGTGGGGGGTTTCTACTGTTTAGGCACATCAGGGGCTCTGCAAACGCAACGTGACGCCCGCAGAGCATTCCATCAAAGTCTGCATTTCAAAAGTCACTACTTCAATTCCATGCCCCGGCATGTGCCCAAACAGTGGTTTACCCCCACATATGGGGTATCAGCGTACTCAGGAGAAACTGGACAACAACTTTTGGGGTCAAATTTCTCCTGTTACCCTTGGGAAAATAAAAAATTGCAGGCTAAAAGATCATTTTTGAGAAAATAATTTTTTTTTTTTTTTCATGGCTCTGCGTTATAAACTTCTGTGAAGCACTTGGGGGTTCAAAGTGCTCACCACACATCTAGATTAGTTCCTTTGGGGGTCTAGTTTCCAAAATGGTGTCATTTCTGGGGGATCTCCAATGTTTAGGCACACAGGGGCTCTCCAAACGTGACATGGTGTCCGCTAATGATTGGAGCTAATTTTCCATTTAAAAAGCCAAATGGCGTGCCATCCCTTCCGAGCCCTGCCGTGCGCCCAAACAGTGGTTTACCCCCACATATGGGGTATCTGCGTACTCAGGACAAACAGGACAACAATATTTGGGGTCCAATTTCTCCTATTATCCTTGGCAAAATAGGAAATTCCAGGCTAAAAAATCATTTTTGAGGAAAGAAAAATTATTTTTTATTTTCATGGCTCTGCGTTATAAACTTCTGTGAAGCACTTGGGGGTTTAAAGTGCTCAATATGCATCTAGATAAGTTCCTTGGGGGGTCTAGTTTCCAAAATGGGGTCATTTGTGGGGGAGCTCCAATGTTTAGGCACACAGGGGCTCTCCAAACGCGACATGGTGTCCGCTAACAATTGGAGCTAATTTTCCATTCAAAAAGTCAAATGGCGCGCCTTCCCTTCCGAGCCCTGCCGAGTGCCCAAACAGTGGTTTACCCCCACATATGAGGTATCGACGTACTCGGGAGAAATTGCCCAACAAATTTTATGATCCATTTTACCCTACTGCCCATGTAAAAATGAAAAAATTGAGGCGAAAAGAATTTTTTTGTGAAAAAAAAGTACTTTTTCATTTTTACAGATCAATTTGTGAAGCACCTGAGGGTTTAAAGTGCTCACTAGGCATCTAAATAAGTTCCTTGGGGGGTCTAGTTTCCAAAATGGGGTCACTTGTGGGGGAGCTCCAATTTTTAGGCACACGGGGGCTCTCCAAACGTGACATGGTGTCCGCTAAAGAGTGGAGCCAATTTTTGATTCAAAAAGTCAAATGGCGCTCCTTCCCTTCCAAGCCCTGCCGTGCGCCCAAACAGTGGTTTACCCCCACATATGAGGTATCAGCGTACTCAGGACAAATTGGACAACAACTTTCGTGGTTCAGTTTCTCCTTTTACCATTGGGAAAATAAAAAAATTGTTGCTAAAAGATAATTTTTGTGACTAAAAAGTTAAATGTTCATTTTTTCCTTCCATGTTGCTTCTGCTGCTGTGAAGCACCTGAAGGGTTAATAAACTTCTTGAATGTGGTTTTGAGTACCTTGAGGGGTGCAGTTTTTAGAATGGTGTCACTTTTGGGTATTTTCAGCCATATAGACCCCTCAAACTGACTTCAAATGTGAGGTGGTCCCTAAAAAAAATGGTTTTGTAAATTTCGTTGTAAAAATGAGAAATCGCTGGTCAAATTTTAACCCTTATAACTTCCTAACAAAAAAAAATTTTGTTTCCAAAATTGTGCTGATGTAAAGTAAACATGTGGGAAATGTTATTTATTAACTATTTTGTGTCACATAACTCTCTGGTTTAACAGAATAAAAATTCAAAATGTGAAAATTGCGAAATTTTCAAAATTTTCGCCAAATTTCCGTTTTTATCACAAATAAACGCAGAATTTATTGACCTAAATTTACCACTAACATGAAGCCCAATATGTCACGAAAAAACAATCTCAGAACCGCTAGGATCCGTTGAAGCGTTCCTGAGTTATTACCTCATAAAGGGACACTGGTCAGAATTGCAAAAAATGGCCAGGTCTTTAAGGTCAAAATAGGCTGGGTCATGAAGGGGTTAATTAAAGGGATGAATGGATAGACCATTCTTCTTCCTCTAGATCATTGCACTAGACCATTTTACACCTAAGCAAATTGTTTTCTTCTGATTTACTTGTTTTCCATCGTTCACGATGGCGGCATTCAATAAAATCCTGGTTCTATGGAGGAAACATAAAGAGATGTGAAAATCCATAGAACTGTTACACCCCCTCCAGGAATGTCAGAGCTCAATGCTAAAACCAGCGCTGGAAACCTGATCCTGAATGATCTGTTATTGATTGGGGGAGCGGGGCTGTGTATCGGGGGGGGAGAGGTCCATTGGGATCCATTGACCCAATACATGCTGAGAAGCATAATCCTGGCTTGTGTTGGGGAGGTAATGTGTGTATACGTGTACTTTACTGTATGGAATAACATAGTACAGTCATGGCCAAAATTTTTGAGAATGACACCAAAATTATATTTTCACATGATCTGCTGCCCTCTGGTTTTTATTAGTGTTTGTCTGATGTTTATATCACATACAGAAATATAATTGCAATCATATTATGAGTACCAATAGGTTATATTGACAGTTAGAATGAGTTAATGCAGCAAGTCAATATTTGCAGTGTTGACTAGTGTTGAGCGATACCGTCCGATACTTGAAAGTATCGGTATCGGATAGTATCGGCCGATACCCGAAAAATATCGGATATCGCCGATACCGATATCCGATACCAATACAAGTCAATGGGACATCAAGTATCGGAATGTATCCTCATGGATCCCAGGGTCTGAAGGAGAGGAAACTCTCCTTCAGGCCCTGGGATCCATATTAAAGTGTAAAATAAAGAATTAAAATAAAAAATATTGTTATATTCACCTCTCCGGCGGCCCCTGGACATCAGCGGGAGGATCCGGCGTCCGGCACGGCTTCTTTCTTCAAAATGCGCGCCTTCAGGACCTGTGGAATGACGTCCCGGCTTCTGATTGGTCGCGTGCCGCCCATGTGACCGCCACGCGACCAATCAGAAGCCGCGACGTCATTCCTCAGGTCCTAGAAGGCGCTCATTCTAGGACTTTAGCTGAGGAATGACGTCGCGGCTTCTGATTGGTCGCGTGGCGGTCACATGGGCGGCACGCGACCAATCAGAAGCCGGGACGTCATTCCACAGGTCCTGAAGGCGCGCATTTTGAAGAAAGAAGCCGTGCCGGACGCCGGATCCTCCCGCTGATGTCCAGGGGCCGCCGGAGAGGTGAATATAACAATATTTTTTATTTTAATTCTTTATTTTACACTTCCGATACCGATACCCGATATCACAAAAATATCGGATCTCGGTATCGGAATTCCGATACCGCAAGTATCGGCCGATACCCGATACTTGCGGTATCGGAATGCTCAACACTAGTGTTGACCCTTCTTCTTCAAGACCTCTGCAATTCTCCCTGGCATGCTCTCAATCAACTTCTAGACCAAATCCTGACTGATAGCAGTCCATTCTTGCATAATCAATGCTTGCATTTTGCCAGAATTTGTTGGTTTTTGCTTGTCCACCCGTCTCTTGATGATTGACCACAAGTTCTCAATGGGATTAAGATCTGGGGAGTTTCCAGGCCATGGACCCAAAATCTCTATGTTTTGTTCCATGAGCCATTTAGTTATCACCTTTGCTTCATGGCAAGGTGCTCCATCATGCTGGAAAAGGCATTGTTGGGAGCCAAACTGCTCTTGGACGGTTGGGAGAAGTTGCTCTTGGGGGACATTCTGGTACCATTCTTTATTCATGGCTGTGTTTTTAGGCAAGACTGTGAGTGAGCCGATTCCCTTGGCTGAGAAGCAACCCCACACATGAATGGTTTCAGGATGCTTTACAGTTGGCATGAGACAAGACTGGTGGTAGCGCTCACCTCTTCTTCTCCAAATAAGCTGTTTTCCAGATGTCCCAAACAATCGAAAAGGGGATTCATCAGAGAAAATGACTTTGCCCCAGTCCTCAGCAGTCCACTCCCTGTACCTTTTGCAGAATATCAGTCGGTCCCTGATGTTTTTTCTGGAGAGAAGTGGCTTCTTTGCTGCCCTCCTTGAAACCAGGCCTTGCTCAAAGAGTCTCCGCAGTCTCACAGTGCGTGCAGAAGCACTCACACCAGCCTGCTGCCATTCCTGAGCAAGCTCGGCACTGCTGCTAGTCCGATCCCGCAGCTGAAACAGTTTTAAGATACGGTCCTGGCGCTTGCTGGTCTTTCTTGGGCGCCCTGGAGCCTTTTTGACAACAATGGAAGCTCTCTCCTTGAAGTTCTTGATGATGCGATAGATTGTTGACTGAGGTGCAATCTTTGTAGCTGCGATACTCTTCCCTGTTAGGCCATTTTTGTGCAGTGCAATGATGGCTGCACGTGTTTCTTTAGAGATAACCATGGTTAACTGAAGAGAAACAATGATACCAAGCACCAGCCTCCTTTTAAAGTGTCCAGTGATGTCATTCTTACTTAATCATGACTGATTGATCGCCAGCCCTGTCCTCATCAACACCCACACCTGTGTTAATGGATCAATCACTAAAACGATGTTAGCTGCTCCTTTTAAGGCAGGACTGCAATGATGTTGAAATGTGTTTTGGGGGTTAAAGTTCATTTTCTGGGCAAATATTGACTTTGCAAGTACAGTAATTGCTGTTAAGCTGATCACTCTGACATTCAGGAGTATATGCAAATTGCCATTAGAAAAAATGAAGCAGTAGACTTTGGAAAAATTAATATTTGTCTCATTCTCAAAACTTTTGTCCATGACTGTAGACTGCGCCATGCCGTACAGAGACATGGACTAGTCATAGGATGGAAACGCTGATGTGTTGGGGGTCAGGTCTACGCCGGTGATGTCCAAATTGTTGGGTGGTCTAAGGCAGGGGTCCCCAACTCCAGTCCTCAAGGCCCACCAACAGGTCATGTTTTCAGGATTTCCTTAGTATTGCCCAGGTGATAATTGCATTACCTGTGCAAAACAAAGGAAAACCTGAAAACATGATCTGTTGGTGGGCCTTGAGGACTGGAGTTGGGGAACACTGGTCTAAGGCAGCACTGAAAGGGTTAATGTTAATATATCTGGTGTTTTATGGCAGTGAAGAGTTAATGTCAGAATCCTTGGTGATCTAGAGAACCCCGGTGTTCTACTGCAGTGAAGGGGTTAATTTTATTAATTCTTTTGTGGTCTAAGACAATGAAAAAGTTAACGTCAGGATCCCTGGTGGTCTATGGAAGTGAAGGGGTTAATTTCAGTATCCCTGGTGGTCTGTGGAAGTGAATGGTTAATTTCAGGATCCTTGGTGATCTATGGAAGTGAATGGTTAATTTCAGGTTCCCTGGTGGTCTATGCAACTGAATACTTAATTTCAGGATCCTTGGTGATCTATAGAACTAAATGGTTAATTTCAGGATCCCTGGTGGTCTATAGAACTAAATAGTTAATTTCAGGATCCCTGGTGGTCTGTGGAAGTGAATGGTTAATTTCAGGCTCCTTCGTGGTCTATGGAAATAATGGTTAATTTCAGGATCCCTGGTGGTCTATGGAAGTGAATGATAATTTCAGGATCCCTGGTGGTGTAGGACCGTGATGAAATTGATGGCAGGATCCCCAGTGGTCTATAACAGTGATCAGGATTAATTTTTGGATTTACGGTGTTCAGGGGAAGAGAAGAGTTAATGTCAGAATGTCAGAATAGTGGTGAAAGGAAGTGAAGTGGTTAATTTTATGATCCCTGATGTTCTAGAGAAGAGAAGGGTTAATGTCAGAATTCCTGGTGATCAAACAAATGATTAGGTTATTTTCAGGAAAGAGTTAATGTCAGAATTTCTACTGGAATAAGGCAGTGATGGGGTTAATTTTGGGATCCTTTGTGAAGGGAAGGAAAGCGTTACTACTTTATTTCATTCCTGGGTCCCAGTGGTTGACTACAAAGAGCTTCTCTCTTTTGAGGACCTGACACATTCATGATTTTAAAGGTCTCTTTCCAAAAACAGCGCCACGCCTAGGTTGTATCTGGTATTGCAGTCTAGCCCCAATAACGTAATTAGGGCTGAGTTGCATTTCTACCTATAACCTCTGGGTCGGATTGTCCAAACTCAACCGCGCACGTTGTAGGGGCATAGTAGGGGGGCATTTGGGGGTCAAAATAATTTTATTAGATCATATTTATCGTATCTTATCCTGATGTGTAGATTCTAGTGTAATATTGTAAGTCAAGTCTGGGATCGTAAACCTTGACATTAGATTTCACCATGAGAATAAATAATACCGCCATCAAGTCATGTCAATATATACCACAATACAAGGTAAAATCAGGCGTGGATCCACTTTGATCACATCGGATCACTAAATGGATAATGGATGGGGGAGGGGTTGTCATAATTATAGGAATGTGGTTTATAGGGTGTAGCTGCTGGGAGTAGTAGTTCTTGTGATACTTGATGTGTATAGGGAACAGTAGGGATTGCAACGGAACCAGAATGCGATGCCGGCATGTACTGATGTAGCAGTGCCGAGGTTGCTGTTCAGCACAGTTAGTTGCAGTTTGGACCTTTCTGGGTGAATTCTGCCACGTTTCGCCGTCTTTGCTGCGGGTTGAATATTTATAAGTGAAGCAGAATTATCTGGAAGTAATAAAATGCCAGAAATTTTCCCGCTGGGGGCGGCTTTAATGGGGAAGAGCCAACCTTTCAGCCGGATTATAATGGGGAATGTCAATTAGATTACTGTGAATAATAGATTTCGTGGTGCTGGTAATTATAACACTCCGTCACTTTACAGGCTCATTAGTATCGGAGTGCATTTTAATTGTTATATGGAAATTATACGGTGGCGTGTCAAACAAACATCTCTTAAAGGGCCAGCATCCTATTAACTCAACCCAGCGCGTTTCTGTTGTTTAAATTACCAGTAGTCTCCAACTGTTGCAAAACTGCAATCCCGGCATTTCCTGAGGCTGACAAAGCATGGCCAGAGTTGTAGTTTTGCAACATCTGCAAAGCCATAGTCCATAGAACAAATGAAATTCAGTTGTCCGTGGCAGGATGGGGTGTTAAAGGGTCACTATTGGTTGATTTCCACTAATGCATTTGCTATATTACGTCAAGATGCTAAAAGTGCAATATCCCTTTAAGACTGGAGCAGAGGAGGGTATTGTACAGTAATCACTGAGTGCAACATTGTATCTACAAACAAAATGAACACAAATCTTTATTGCGTGTTCAAAAGTATCGGTTTATGCCAAAATATAGCAAAGCTGAATTTGCCACTTGACACAACTGTTTGTGCTTTTACATAGGACTGCATGTATAGATACTGTGTTATTTAACAGAGTCTACTTTTTGGAAAAGGGAACTCAGAGATACAAAAAAATGAATGCAAAACAACGAGTTAAAGGGTTTGTCCACGATTAGAAAAACATGACTTCCTGTTTCCAGCCAAAACCAGCGCCACCCCTGTCTACAGGTCGTGTGTGGTATTGCAGCTTAGCTCCATTGAAGTGAATGGTGCAGGGCTACAACCTTTGGACGGGTGGTGCTGGTTTTGGATGAAAACTGCCATTTTTTTTTCCAATGCTAGACAATCCCTTTAAATAATTAACTATGTGGTTTATGTTGTTTGGGGAAAGGGAAGTAGATGGAGGAAAAACACCCGGAGAAACGTCCCCGTCAGCCTTGTTTTCCCATGACTCATGCAGGGCAAAGCAGTTGACAACTAAATGGTTTTTGCAGAAAATATTTCTTTTTTCTAAACATTTCCCCCGAGACGTGATGATGAGGGAAATCCAAACGTTATGGAACATTAAGAAAAACTTCCAGTCCATTACATCTCATTCAAATCACTGCAGAGATAAAAGCCCTATTACTTCCTAACAACCTTTTACCTCCCCCGTAGACGGTGCAGCGCGCTCAGATCTGGAGGAGGGCGATGCCATCAGGAGCGCAGCACTCCATAGTCACACATGTAGAAAAGAAAGCACAAGCATCTGCAGGTCAGCTCCTCTGGGGCATAATGTTCTCAACAAGACAACCAGACCTGGGGGTTTCCTCCGTGGGAGGCTCATAGCCGTCACTGGATCTGCCCCTCTGTAAAGTATGACCTTATTCCATTACTATGGTTTAAAAATGTGCCATATGTATTCAGTCTCCAGCCTTGCCTTATTATAGTGATCTCCAAACTTATCCTAGGGCTATGACACCCAACCTTATCCTAAGCAGTGATCTCCAACCTTGTCCTAAGCAGTGATCTCCAACCGTGTCCTAAGCAGTGATCTCCAACCTTGTCCTAAGCATTGATCTTCAACCTTGTCCTAAGCAGTGATCTTCAATGTTGTTCTAAGCAGTGATCTTCAGCTTTGTTCTAAGCAGTGATCTTCAACCTTGTTCTAAGCAGTGATCTCCAATCTTTCCCTAAGCAGTGATCTTCAGCCTTGTTCTAAGCACTGATCTCCAACCTTGTCCTAAGCAGTGATCTTCAACCTTGTTGTAAGCAGTGATCTCCAACGTTCAACGTTATCCTGAGCAGTGATCCCCAACCTTGTCCTAAACAGTGATCTTCAACCTGTCCAATGCCAGTGACCTCCAATTTTGACCTATGACAGAGGCCTCCTCCCCCCTCCCCCCATGGCACTAGTGTCCAACCTTGCCCCATTTCAGTGGTCTCTAGCCTTTCTCTACAATAGTGATCTCTAACCTTTCCCTTTTACAGTGATCTCTATCTTTCTCCTAGGGCAGTGCCCTTTCACCATTCCATTTGGCAGTAGTGTCTAACTTTGGCCTGATCCAGTAACCTCCAGCTTTCCTCTACAATTGTGGTCTCCAGCCTTGCCCTAGCACTATGGTTTTCAATATTGTTTTATACCAGTGATCTCCAAACTTGTTATAGTGCAGCGGTCACCAATTCGTTGCCAGGACTCTTGTCTTCAAGCTTGCCCTAGTGCAGTGGTCTCAAATTGTTCCCCAGGGCTTCAGATCCCAACCTGGCTTGTGTCCATGTCTCTGTGCCTTGCCTCGTTCCTGACTCTGTCTTAGTCTAGTCCTGTTCCTATGTTCATATATATCCCTGTCTTGGTTTGTTTTCTCTGCTGAGTGTACTCTGTGTCTTGCTCTGCTCTGCACTCTGTGTCTTGCTTTGCTCCTTGCTCTGCACTCTGTAGCTTTGCTCTACTTTCAGCTCTGCACTCTGTGTCTTGCTTTTATCTGCTTTCGGCTCTGCTCTCTGCGACCTTGCTTTGCTCCTTGCTCTGCATTCTGTGACCTTGCTCTGCACTCTATGGTTTTGCACTCAGCTCTGAACTCTGACTTTGCTCAGCATTAAGCCCTGCAATCTGTGGCTTTGCTCTCGGCTCTGCTCTCTGTAGCTTTGCTCTGTACTCTGACTTTGCTCTGCTCTGAGCACTGCTCTGTGGCTCCGCTCCTTGCAGTTCTACCTTGCTCCGCTTCTTGCGGTTCTTCCCTGCTCCGCCTCCTGCGTTTCTGCACTTGGCTCCGCCTCCTGCTCTTGGCTCCGACCTCCTGCGTTTCCGCACTTGGCTCCTGCTTTTGGCTCTGCCTCCTGCGCTCTTGTTTATTCACCTCAATTTTTCTCTGACCCGGTGGAGGTGTTGTTCTCCACACTCATCTCCAATGACTTTTCCTGTGTTCAGTATCCAAGAACTTCTCTGCAACCTTTGGGCAAAAGTTGAACCTCGTGGGAGGGTTTCCAGTTTCCAAGTGTCCGGCTGGTGAAGATGTTAAGACAGCAGCATTCAAGTCCCTGTTACCTATCTACCTGGAGGAGGTGGTCCAGCTCATTGTGGAAGCTAACCCTGTTGAGCACAAAGAGACTTTGCTTTCTGTGACTCCTGATAAATCGCCTGCCCTATTCTACCCTGAAGATGTCTTGCTGGCCTGGTCTTTGTGTGGACCTATTCTTCTTCTGCAAATCATCCTGGTGAGCTTGAAGAAGAGGGGCCGTAAAAAGGGGGGGGGGTACTGTAACAACCCTGCTGGCATCACTGCATGGCCTCCCATCCCCCACCTGCATTACACTCAAACTCACTCACTTCTCTGGGCCATGTTGTGACTTCTCTCTGCCAGCTCCATGCTGTGTGCCTCATGTCTGCTGCTTGCCTCATACAATATAAAGTGACTAGCACACTTCAGGGTGTTGTGATGCAAAAAAAGTGGGGATTTATTACATACAGTAAATCACAAACGTTTCGGTCGATACTGGACCTTCATCAGTGTGCTAGGTATAATTGTATACTTGTATGGCCCCAAAAACAATAGAATACTCGGATTTGCATCAATCAGACATGCTGGAAAAAAAAGGGCAACAAGCCGGGAGGAAACAGAACCAGGCTGGTCAACTGATGGTGAGTCAGAATAATAGGTGGCGCTGAGGCTTAAAAGAGCTGTCAGTACGCCGGGACACTAGGGATAAATGCGGTATCCACCGCTAATAGAGTGACACGTTTGTGATTTACTGTATGTAATAAATCCCCACTTTTTTTGCATCACAACACCCTGAAGTGTGCTAGTCACTTTATATTGTATACATTCAGGTTTGGGCACCTATGACTGTGCACCTCCCCTATTTAGGCTGTGCTTAGCATCTTCTATATCACTGCTGCTTGCCTCATGTCTGCTGCTTGCTCTGTGCATGCTCTGTCTGTGTGCATAAGGGGGACGGCGCCGGCAACTTCTGTGTCTTATTGAGACTGTGTGCACCTTGCTAAGGTTTCCTTGGCCAATTGCCATGAGGCTTCCTGTATTTAACACTTCGGGCCTGTGCAACTTACTCCCTCAGTCAGTCCTTAGCTGCTAAAGTGCCAGGCCCTGTCTGTGTGACTCTTGTGTCTGCCACCCAGGGGGGCGTTGTACCCTGGTCTGTGTCCTGTGTAGCCACCCAGTGGGGCGTCGTACCCTGGCCTGTGTCCTGTGTAGCCACCCAGTGGGGCGTAGTACCCTGGCTTGTGTCCGTGTCTCTGTGCCTTGTCTCGTTCCTGACTCTGTCTTAGTCTAGTCCTGTTCCTGTGTTCTGTTTATATCCCTGTCTTGGTTTGCTTTCTCTGCTGAGCGTACTCTGTGTCTTGCTTTGCTCTGCTTTCGGCTCTGCGACCTTGCTTTGCTCCTTGCTCTGCACTCTGTGGCTTTGCTCTGCTTTCAGCTCTGCACTCTGTCCTGCTTTGCTCTGCTTTCAGCTCTGCTCTCTGCGACCTTGCTTTGCTCCTTGCTCTGCATTCTGTGACCTTGCTCTGCACTCTGTGGTTTTGCACTCACCTCTGCACTCTGTGGTTTTGCACTCACCTCTGCACTCTGTGGTTTTGCACTCGGCTCTGCTCTCTGTAGCTTTGCTTTGCACTCTGACTTTGCTCTGCTCTCAGCTCTGCACTCTGTCGCTTTGCTCTGTGGCTCCGCTCCTTGCGGTTCTACCTGGCTCCGCTTCCTGCGGTTCTTCCCTGCTCCGCCTGTGTTTCTGCACTTGGCTCCGCCTCCTGCATTTCCACACTTGGCCCCGCCTTCTGCTCTTGGCTCTGCCTCCTGCATTTCCGCTCTTGGCTCCTCCTCCTGCTATTGGCTCTGCCTCCTGCATTTCTGTTCTTGGCTCTAGCTCCTGTGCTTCCGCTTTGCATCTGCTCTTGCGGTCTTTCTCTACCTTTTCATAAGTCCTCCTGTCTGAACAGGTGCTTACCTGTTTTTCATACCTGCCTGCAGACCGGTCCCTACCGGTTCTTCCAGTGTACCAGCCTTGTCCGCCAGGTGTTTCTCGACGCAAGCAGTGAATAGCCAGGCCTTTCCCCGGGAAGGAACAACCACGGGAAGGGCAGCATCCTATGAAGGAAAGCCACCTATGCCAAGCATGGTATCCATCCACAGACAGCTGTTTCGGGGTTTTTGCCCCTCATCAGTGTGGAGTAGGAATCTGGCTATTAGGAGTAGTGCCTAGTAAAAAGGCTATAAAGGCACAGATGATTGGCCTCGGGGAGACCAAAACATCCAACACCGCGGAGACACCATCACGTGTTTCTCAACGCAGTGATTCCAGAACACTGCCCCCATCCCTTATGGGAAATATGCAGATGCAGGTAAAGAAGCTGCGGAGACACCATCACGTGTTTCTCGACGCAAGCAGTGAATAGCCAGGCCTTTCCCCGGGAAGGAACAACCACGGGAAGGGCAGCATCCTATGAAGGAAAGCCACCTATGCCAAGCATGGTATCCATCCACAGACAGCTGTTTCGGGGTTTTTGCCCCTCATCAGTGTGGAGTAGGAATCTGGCTATTAGGAGTAGTGCCTAGTAAAAAGGCTATAAAGGCACAGATGATTGGCCTCGGGGAGACCAAAACATCCAACACCGCGGAGACACCATCACGTGTTTCTCAACGCAGTGATTCCAGAACACTGCCCCCATCCCTTATGGGAAATATGCAGATGCAGGTAAAGAAGCTGCGGAGACACCATCACGTGTTTCTCGACGCAAGCAGTGAATAGCCAGGCCTTTCCCCGGGAAGGAACAACCACGGGAAGGGCAGCATCCTATGAAGGAAAGCCACCTATGCCAAGCATGGTATCCATCCACAGACAGCTGTTTCGGGGTTTTTGCCCCTCATCAGTGTGGAGTAGGAATCTGGCTATTAGGAGCAGTGCCTAGTAAAAAGGCTATAAAGGCACAGATGATTGGCCTCGGGGAGACCAAAACATCCAACACCGCGGAGACACCATCACGTGTTTCTCAGCGCAGTGATTCCAGAACACTGCCCCCATCCCTTATGGGAAATATGCAGATGCAGGTAAAGAAGCTGCGGAGACACCATCACGTGTTTCTCGACGCAAGCAGTGAATAGCCAGGCCTTTCCCCGGGAAGGAACAACCACGGGAAGGGCAGCATCCTATGAAGGAAAGCCACCTATGCCAAGCATGGTATCCATCCACAGACAGCTGTTTCGGGGTTTATGCCCCTCATCAGTGTGGAGTAGGAATCTGGCTATTAGGAGCAGTGCCTAGTAAAAAGGCTATAAAGGCACAGATGATTGGCCTCGGGGAGACCAAAACATCCAACACCGCGGAGACACCATCACGTGTTTCTCAACGCAGTGATTCCAGAACACTGCCCCCATCCCTTATGGGAAATATGCAGATGCAGGTAAAGAAGCTGCGGAGACACCATCACGTGTTTCTTGACGCAAGCAGTGAATAGCCAGGCCTTTCCCCGGGAAGGAACAACCACGGGAAGGGCAGCATCCTATGAAGGAAAGCCACCTATGCCAAGCATGGTATCCATCCACAGACAGCTGTTTCTGTTCCTTCCCGGGGAAAGGCCTGGCTATTCACTGCTTGCGTCGAGAAACACGTGATGGTGTCTCCGCAGCTTCTTTACCTGCATCTGCATATTTCCCATAAGGGATGGGGGCAGTGTTCTGGAATCACTGCGTTGAGAAACACGTGATGGTGTCTCCGCGGTGTTGGATGTTTTGGTCTCCCCGAGGCCAATCATCTGTGCCTTTATAGCCTTGTCCGCCAGTCCTGCTAGAGCCAGCCGTACCTGCCTGCCAATCAGAGAGCCAGCCGTGCCCGCCTGCCAGTGTCTCTGTTGTACCTGTCCACCTGCCTGTGTCCCAGCCGTGCCCGCCTGTCAGCCAGAGTGCCAGCCGTGCCCGCTTGCCTATGTTCCACCCTGGAGTGGTACCTGGTAGCTTCCTGCCGCACAAGTCTGACCTCACCATCAGAGGCTCCAGCGAAGACCAAGGAAGCTACTTAGTTACGTCCCTTCCAGGGTAGTCTGGTCTGTGGCCCAGTGGGCCCACACCCCCGCACGCCAGCACCAACCAGTCTGGCGAGCGTGACACCAATCTTGTGCTAGCTCAGGGGTCTCAAACTTTGCTGGAGGACAGAAGTTTTCAACCTTGACCTATGGTAGTGGTCTCCAAACCTGTCCTGGTGCAGTGCTGTGGTCTCCATCATTTCCATAGGAATGTGGTCTCCAAGCTTACCTTAGTGCAGTGGTCTCCAATATTGCCCGAGGACTGTGGACTCCGACCTTCCCATGGGACAGTGGTTTCCAAACCTGCACTTGGGAAGAGGTTTCTAATTCTGCCCTAGTGCAGTAGTCTCCAAACTTGCCCAGTGCAGTGTTCTTTAAACTTGCCCCGTTTCCAATCATGATCTTACCCTAGCACAGTGGTCTCCTACCTTTCCCTAGAGCTGTGGTTTTCATTTTTGTCTTATAGCAGTGGTCTCCAATCTTGCCGTAGCTCAATGGTCTCCAACTTTGTCAGAGGACAGTATTGTCGAACCTTGACCTATGGCCATGGTCTCCAGACTTGTCTCAGTGTAAAAGTCTTCAACCTTGCCATATTGTTGTGGTCTCCAATCTTGCGCTAGCGCAGTGGTCTCCAGCTTTGTCGGAGTATAGTAATCTCCAAACTTGACCTATGGCCGTTGTCTCCAAACTTGGACAGGGGCAGTGGTCTCCACCCTTGCCATAAAGATGTAGTCTCCAGTCTTTGGATATAGGTGGTTATAGGTATCAGGCCAGACGTATGTGCTAAAACCTCACCCAGCTGGTCTTCCATATGCAACACTGACTGTATGACGCAACTGAAGGAACTTGTCTTCCTGGTCTGGGGAGTCATTGCTAAGTGTAGACTCTTCATCCAACCAAGAGGTTAATCTTCAGGTCATCGAGAACGGAAATCCGCCATAACAGATACAACTGAGAAGCATGAAATTGCGATAGATACAATTAAAGGTAAAAGGAATCATTAATCATCCCATTGTCTTGTCTTGGAAACACTTGACCCTCGCGATCCATTTATAGGTAAATGCACAATGGCGGCGCCTTAGCCGTGGGCTTAGGAGCTGCGGGTGTTCTGCTCCGATAGACACCCCTGATATAAGCGATTTATGTACTTGACAGTGTCACTGGTTCGTTAGGGGTCTGTGAACATTCATTTTGAGTTAAATTGCTGTTCATTACTCGCCATTGTAGCATGTAATTAGATGCCAATAATGCAGGTTCATGTGCTGCATACATTATACAGGTCTGCAAAACATTCATCGTAGGACACCAGGCCCCCAACGAAAGCAATGTGATCACTGTGCACCCCCCCTGAACTTCGCGCTTCAGTCTTGGTTATGGATATGCATTTGACAACATGAAGAACGTCACATCTCATTACGAGTCTCCGTGTGATCGCCATATAGCGCAATATAAGCAAAAGATTTCCATATGATCGATGGAAGGAACAGTGAGGTCCACATTATAGGATGTCACACTGGATTACTGCCCTGAGATCCCGCTTCCTACGGGGCCTCCGAAAAGAGGATGGCCAGGAGCACAGTATTATTAAGAGGTGAATGGTAGATAATGCTATAAATCAATTTCTAAATATTGTCATGTTCTACAGTATATAGCAGTAATATGGGCCCCATGAGGCAGTATGATTTAATTACGGTACTACATATTAATTATGCATTACATGGTAATATGTATACGTGCAAGGCAGTATTACTGTGGAGCTATATGGTGGTACTATTTGAGCTTTCTAAGGCAGAATTATTTGGCCACTACATGGTGGTATTATTTGTACTGTAAGTGGCAGTATTACATTGGTACTGTATGATGGTATAATTTGGGCTGTATATGGCAGAATTACCTTGCCTCTTTGACGGTATTATTTGGGCTGTACATGGCAGAATTACCTTGCCACTATTTGACAGTATTATTTGGACTGTATATGGCAGTATTATGTTGGCACTATGACACTATTATTTGGACTATATATGGAAGTATTACATCCACACTATATGGTGGTATTATTTGGGCTGTATATATCTGAATTATCTTGCCATTATGTGGCAATATTATTGTCACTGTATATGGCAGTATGACATTCACACAATAAGTTGGTATTATTTGGGCTTTTTATGACTTAATTATCTTGCCACGTTATGCTTTTATTAAAATACTAGCTGAAGAGCCCGGCGTTGCCCGAGCATAGTAACTAGCTGTGGTTAGTTATAGCAAATTATAATGATGATATTGCACATAAAAACATTTCACATCATACATTCAACACTACAGATTTGGAGCACAAAATTAACTAATTGATTACCCAAGTATTGAGAGTGTTTTATTTTCAACTCATTCAAGAGCCTTTTGATAAACAACATTTTTGGCTTTTCCTTCCGATGCAATGATGAACAGATTTTTGGTATTTCCATTAGAAAAGCGTGGAGATCGCAAATCGATTCCAACCTTGTGGGAGTGTAATACCGTTTAGTTAGAAATTTTAAAGAAGGACTAATCTAGAGTGGCATTAGTTGTAGCTGTCTAAATAATTTTAAAGGGAACCTGTCATCAGGATTTTGCTAAGTAAACTACAGGCATTGTTAGGGTTGGAGAAATCCGTCTTATGTTTCTTTTTTTAATCTGTGTTTGAAGTGTTAAGTTAATGAGATGCTGGTGCTCCGGGGCGTGCCGGTATGTGGATCTTTTTTTGGTGCTCTGGCCTCATCATGATCATTCTGGGCTTAAATGACCGGTCACTGAACCTTTGACTCTTCAGTGACGTGCCTCCTATTTTAAATATTGTGCCTTCGCATTTAATATTGTGGTCTTCAAAAAAAAGAAAAATTTTGCTACAGCAAAACGGTGCTGGCGCATGCGCAATAGCATCTATCTGCAAGCAATGCTCTCAATCTGCACATGCGTATATACATGGTAGGCCTCTTTTCCACTTACTTACAAATACTGAGGTAAAATACTGACCAAATACTCAACGTATGAATGTGGCCTTATAGACAGCCTCCACCTGCAGCGCCTCACTCTTCTCTATACACAACCTCATACTGCAGCAGTGTAAGACCCCAGGTTCCTGGTTGTTACAGTGGCATTGCTTTCCTCACAGGGAGAGGGATGTCATGCTTGGAAGCGAGGAAGGATCCCTCTATCAGGTATTCAGCACATGCAACACTGTTCTGACTCCAGGCCAGAAGGGGGAGCTCGAGACCCGGATTCAGGGTGGCTTCCCTATATATTCTGACTGGAGGAGGAAGTTAGTTAGTCTGTCAGAAGAATCTGTCAGAGGAGAGTGGAGTGAGAGGAAGCAGACAGAGAGGTCTGAGAGGAAAGCTGGGGCCGTGCAGCTACGCGAGGTGCTGCAGCTCCTGGAAGGAAAGAACAGCAGAGCAGTCTGTAAAGAGACTGAGTTGGGAAGTGGAGCACAGGAGAGTGAAGAGCTGGAGAGGGAACCTGTGACTGAGCTTCCTCCACGCTGAGCGCAGATTCCGGTAACCGAAAGACTGAGGTTGTGCAGTATTTTATGTCTCACAGCAGAAACCGGCGGACAGCTGGACTTCAAGCCACCTGTCCACCATTGACACCCGAGGACACAGTAGCAGATAGAGCCCGGGTCGTGATAGAGATCCTGTAAAAAGGCTTGAGTTACCTGTTGTACGGGTAGTGTCCTACCGACAAGTGGTACAGAGAGAACGTGAGGACCTTGTGTGAGGCCAAAGGCAGCAAGGGACTACATCACTGCGCTAGAAGGAAGGCTTCCAACCCCACCTGGTTAGGGGGATTCCAGATTCGCTTCCAAGCCGGCCGGACCACCACCAGTACCTGTGATCCGTTACCCTCGACTGTGGCTGCCTGAACTCTACAGTAAAGAGGTAAAGAGACTACAACCCTGTGTCCTCCGTTTATTTCTGGCACCACACCATCCTTACCAAACACACCGGGAGCCCTAGGGCCCCAGCTTCACCCGTGGGAAGCCATACCAGCCCTGCTGCCATAACATCACCCCAGAGTACCCCTTTAAGCATCGTCAGTCACCCCTGACCGAATACCACAGGTGGCTTCACAAACTTTTATGGCTTGACAAACCCCTTTAAAGACCTTCCCTTTAACATGGGCGCCCACGGCCACGGATCAGGTCACTGCCGCTGTGACACATCCCTTTAAGTACCGGACCCGGTACTGAGTACCCCACGGTCTTGGCGGGCGTTCCAGCAGCACCTCACTTCTCTCATTTTCTCATCACGCCACTCATTTTCCCCCTCACATCTCTCATTTTCAGCCTCACACCTCTCACTTTCCCCCTCACACCTGTCATTTTGACCTCACACCTCTTATTTTCCAACAACTCCAATATTTTCCCCTCACTCCACTCATTTCATCCTCACTGACACCTCTCATTTTTACCTCACACCTCTCATTTTCCTCTCATTTCATCCTCACTGACACCTCTTAATTTTCACCTCACACCTCTCATTTTCACCTCACTCCTCTCATTTTCCCCTCACTCCACTATTTTCCCCTCACTCCTCTCATTTTCACCTCACACCTCTCATTTTCTTCTCATTTCATCCTCACTGACACCTCTTCATTTTCACCTCACTCCACTATTTTCCCCTCACTCCTCTCATTTTCACCTCATTCCTCTCATTTTTCCTTCATTCCTCTCTTCCCCTCACACATTGACAGCAATTTCCTGTTATGAGCACAGCGGTGTAATCCGTGAGTCTCCTCCCTTTTCCGTGCCTCACAGGAGCAACTCCATTCTAGACACGACGGAGCTAGATGTGGCCTGTGCCTGCCGCGCACTGATACTCTGAAGGTGGCGGCCCTGATTGTAGCTTGCAGCAGCTGGAACGTCACAGCCGGTGAGTTTTGCAGGGTAGCTTTCGAGGTGAATGTGTCTCCACCCGTGTGCGCTAACAACGTGGGCCGTGTGGGTGGGGCTTTGCATGTGGTGTGAGTGTGGCTATGCCGAGTGGGTGGGGCTATGTGGAGTGGGCGTGGCTTGATACATACACACACACATACACACACTCAGCTTTCTATATAAATATAGATTAGGTTCTGTTCACCTCTTGCCTCCATTTAATGTACAGTTTCCCATACAGTCAAATAATTTCATTTTTTAAGGGGAAAAAATCTGTTTATTAGGCATATATTGGCATCACTTGGGATTTGCATTGCAGTTTTATGTTTGTAGTAGATGGCAGTATAATGTGGCTCTTTATGAGAGCTTTAATTGGATGCAGCATAAAATTTGAGCACTACATGGTGGTATTGTGTTGCCTAAAATGATAAGAGAAAACTATCTAAAAGTGGAAAGCAGATGGGTTACAATAAGACTGAACCTACAGATAGTTGCATCAGGGTCTCTATTGCTTCCGGGGCCAATCATCATCACGTCTAACCTCTATAACCCTCCTGTACCATCATATGTTCGAGGCATGGTGTTATGTATAGGCACTGTATAGCAGCTTTATCTGGGCTCAATATATTATTATTTGGCTAATGTTTGTTCTCTGTATGCCACTGTTACATGTTTTCTGTAAGGTAGTATTATATAAGCCCTGTATAGTGGTGTTATATAAGCTGTGTATGGTCGTTTTATATAAGCCCTGTATGGTGGTGTTATATACAGTTGTGATCAAAAGTTTACATACCCCAGCAGAATTTTTGCTTTCTTGGCCTTTTTCAGAGAATATGAATGATAACACCAAAACAGTTTCTCCACTCATGGTTAGTGGTTGGGTGAAGCCATTTATTGTCAAACTACCGTGCTTTCTCTTTTTAAACCATAATGAGAATCCAAAACATCCAAATGTCCCTGATCAAATGTTCACACACCCCATTTCTTAATACCGTGTATTGCCACCTCTAACATCAATGACAGCTTGAAGTCTTTTTGTGGCAGTTGTGGATGAGGTTCTTTATTTTCTCAGATGGTGAAGCTGCCCACTCTTCTTAGCAAAAAGCCTCCAGTTCCTGTAAATTCCTGGGCTGTCTAGCATGAACTGCGCGCTTGAGATCTCCCCAGAGTGGCTCAATGATATTGAGGTCAGGAGACTGAGATGGCCACTCTAGAACCTTAGCTGTGTTTTGCTGTAACTAATGACAGGTCGACTTGGCCTTGTGTTTTGGATTGTTGTCATGTTGGAACGTTAGCCCTGTATGGCGGTGTTACATAAGCTCTGTATAATAATGTTATATAAGCCCTGTATGGTGGTGTTATATAAGCCCTGTATGGCAGTGTTATATAAGCTCTGTATAATGATGTTATACAAGCCCTGTATGGAGGTGTTATACAGTATAAGCCCTGTATAGCGGTGTTATGTAAGCCCTGTATAATGATGTTATATAAGCCCTGTATGGTGGTGTTATATAAGCCCTGATGGTGGTGTTATATAATCCTTGTATGGTGGTGTTATATAATCCCTGTATGGTGGTGTTATAATCCTTGTATGGTGGTGTTATATAATCCCTGTATGGTGGTGTTATAATCCTTGTATGGTGGTGTTATATAAACCCTGTATGGTGGTGTTATATGAACCCTGTATAGCGATGTTATATAAGCCTTGTATGGAGATGTTATGTAAGTCCTGTATGGGGATCTACTATATAATTGTCTAAGGGTCACTTCCGTCTTTCTGTCTGTCTGTCTGTCACAGATATTCATTGGTCGCGGCCTCTGTCTGTCATGGAAATCCAAGTCGCTGATTGGTTGCGGCAAAACAGCCACGACCAATCAGCGATGGGCACAGTCCGGAAGAAAATGGACACTCCCTACTGCCCTGCAGTCAGTGCCCGGCGCCCGCATACTCCCCTCCAGTCACCGCTCACACAGGGTTAATGCCGGCGGTTACGGACCGCGTTATGCCGCGGGTAAGGCACTCCGTAACCGCTGCTATTAACCCTGTGTGACCAACGTTTTAGTATTGATGCTGCCTATGCGGCAATATACTACGTTGGCTGTGCAATATACTACGTGGGCTGTGCAATATACTACATGGGCTGCGCAATGTACTGCGTGGGCTGCGCAATGTACTGCGTGGGCTGCACAATGTACTACGTGGGCTGCGCAATGTACTACGTGGGCTGCACAATGTACTACCGTGGGCTGGGTAATATACTACGTGGGCTGTGCAATATACTATGTGGGCTGTGCAATAAACTACGTGGGCTGTGCAATGTACTACGTGGCTGTGCTATATACTACATGGGCTGTGCAATACATTACGTGGGCTGTGCAATATACTATGTGGGCTGTGCAATAAACTATGTGGGCTGTGCAATGTACTACGTGGCTGTGCTATATACTACATGGGCTGTGCAATACACTACGTGGGCTGTGCAATATACTACGTGGGCTGCGCAATATACTACGTGGGCTGTGCAATATACTACGTGGCTGTGCAATATACTACGTGGGCTTTTACACACTACGCATACATATTCTAGAATACCCAATGCATTAGAATCGGGCTACCATCTAGTATTATATAAGCCCGGTATAGTGGTTATATAGGCCTTGTATGGGGATGTTATATATCCCTGTATAGTGGTCTTATATTAGCCATGTATGGTGGTGTTATATAAGCCCTGTATGGCGGTGGTTTAGAAGCAATGTATGGCACTCTTATATCTTGTCTGTATGCTACTTTTATAGTTTCTGTCTAGGAGTGTTATAGAAGCTGTGCATGGTTCGGTTATGTGCCGTCCATACACTACTATGCGTGTTTTCTGTATGGTAGTGTTGTGTGCTCTTCTCATGTTATTGTTGCATGGTTTTATATTATGGTGTATGGTAAACGTATACAGTATGTTCTCTGTTGTTCCTTTTCTGTATGGTAGTGTTGTTTGAGCGCTGCATGGCGCTGTTGTGTGTTCTCTGCAGGCTGCTACGCTGTTATTCAGGTTCTTCACACAAAACTAGAATATGAAAAAGTTAATTTATTTCAGTTCTTCAATACAAAAAGTGAATCTAATATATTCTATAGAGTCATTAGATCAGAGATGAGCGAATCTGATCGGGTCGGGGCTTATTCGGCACCCTATAGTGCTTACCGAGTAAACTGCAGGGGGAACCCGGATACCTGGAGCGCTCCAGCTGTTCGGCTCCGCAGGTGCGTGTGTCTCGGCCCAACACACAGGCTGTACCAGTGCCATTTAGGAGTGTCGTGTGAGCGTTTCTGGCACTACTATGTGTTCTCCATGTGTTACTATGTGTTTTCTGTAAGATAATTGTCATGATTTCATTGTATGAGATTGTTTTTTTCTGTACGTCACTGTGATTAGGACACCATATAGCACTACAATGTGTGTTGTGTGAGCACTGCATGGTACTGCCATGTGCTCTCTGTTTAGTAGTAGTATGTATACACTGCATGGCACTGTTATGATGGCACTGCATGGAACTACCTGTCCTCTGTACTCTAAGGCTATGTGCCCACGTTGCGGATTTGTGTGCGGATTTTTCCCCACCGTTTTTGCAAAATCCTTAGGTAAAATGCACTGCGTTTTACCTGTGGTTTTACCGCGGATTTCCTGCGGTTTTTGTGCGGAATCCACCTGCGGTTTTACACCTGCGGATTCCTATTATGGAGCAGGTGTAAACTTCTGCGGAATCCGCACAAAAGATTGACATGCTGCGGAAAATACAACGCAGCGTTTCCGCACGGTACTGTACAACGCATGGAAAACTGCTGAGGATCCGCAGCGTCCAATCCACAGCAAAATCCGCAACGTGTGCACATACCCTAAGGCCATGTTCACACGATCCTTTTTTTCATGCGGAATTGCCGCGATTTTCCCGCTGCGGGTCCGCAGCTGTTTTCCATGCAGGGTACATTACATTGTACCCTATGGAAAACAGGAACTGCTGTGCCCACAATGCGGAAAATAAAAAAAAAAACCGCGCTGAATAGCTGCGGGAAAAAAGAAGTACCATGTCACTTATTTTTTCGGAGCCGCAGCGGTTCTGCACCCATTGACCTCCATTGTGAGGTCAAACCCGCAGTAAAACCCGCAGATGAAAAAAATATCTGCGGGTTTTACTGCGGTTTGTGGTGCAGAACCGCTGCAGCAGGAAGTGCGGGGAAGCGGGCGGAAGTGCGTGGGCGGAGTGTGGCTGCCCCCCCGTGCTCCGATCCCGCCCCCCCCGTGCTCCAATCCCACCGCCCCGTGCTCCGATGCCCCCCCCAGTGCTCCGATGCCCCCCCCGTGCCCTAATCTTCCCCCCTTATACTTACCCGGCGTCCCGGTGTCCGTCCGGCCGTCTTCTCCCTGGGCGCCGCCATCTTGCAAAATGGCGGGCGCATGCGCAGTGCGCCCGCCGAATCTGCCGGCCGGCAGATTCGTTCCAAAGTGCATTTTGATCACTGAGATAGGTTATATCTCAGTGATCAAAATAAAAAAAAATAGTAAATGACACCCCCCCCTTTGTCACCCCCCCCCCCCCCCACCACCTTTGTCACCCCCATAGGTAGGGGCAATAAAAAAAAAATAAGAATTTTTTTTTTTTTCCACTAAGGTTAGAATAGGGTTAGGGGTAGGGTTAGGGGTAGGGTTAGGGTTAGGGTTAGGGGTAGGGTTAGGGGTAGGGCTAGGGTTAGGGGTACGGTTAGGGGTAGGGTTAGGGTATTTTCAGCCATTTTAACTGCATAGAAAACTGCATAAAAAAAAGGATCAAAAAAAGGATCAAAAAAAGGATCAAAAAAAGGACAAAAAAAGGACCAAAAAAAGGACCTGCGTTTTCTGCCAAGAGCTGCAGTTTTTTAAAAAACAGTCCTGAAAAAAAAAGGATGGAAATCAGGAACGTGTGAACATACCCTAACTGTAATGGCTTTTCCATATGGCACTGCTGTGTCTTTTTGTAAAGTAGTGTAATGACATCGCTGTTATGCATTTTCTTTATGGCTCTGTGATTTTGACACCATATGGTGCTATAATGTGTTTTCTGAATTTGACTGTTTGAGCACTATATGGTACTGTTATATGTTATCATTATAGTATTATTATATGTCCATTATATGGCACTATTCTGTTTTCTCATTATAGTAGTATTATATCTACATTATATGGCATTGTTGTGTTCTCTCATTATAGTATTATTACATGTCCATTATATGGCACTATTCTGTTTTCTCATTATAGCAATATTATATGTCCATTATATGGCACTGTTGTGTTTTCTCATTATAGCAGTATTATATGTCCATTATATGGCACTATTCTGTTTTCTCATTATAGCAATATTATAGTGCCATTATATGGCACTATTCTGTTTTCTCATTATAGCAGTATTATATGTACATTATATGGCACTATTCTGTTTTCTCATTATAGCAGTATTATATGTCCATTATATGGCACTATTCTGTTTTCTCATGATAGTAGTATTATATGTCCATTGTATGGCACTGTTGTGTTTTCTCATTATAGTAGTATTATATGGCACTGGTTGATGCACTGTTTGGCAGTTGTCACTGTTATTTGTAACTAGTGTAGTCTTGTGATTTGACACTCTATGTCGGTATTATTTGTAGGCGCTGACACCCTCCGCCTCGTGCCATCACAGGATAATCTCCTCGTCTACCTTGATTTTGCTGCTGCACATTCAGACTTCAGAATTATTTCTGTTTATCTCCATAAAACAGACGGTGGCTTCACTCAAATCCCGTCTTGTTTACACTGGTTAATAGGCATCCGCAGCCGCATGTGGGCAAATGACAAAAAGGAAGGGATAAAAGCCGGCGGCTGCTGATTACACAGAGCTAAAGTAACTAGGCAAAGCTGGATGGCATCAACAGTCAGAGCAGAGGTGTGAGCTGGAGGTTTCTACACCCCAATGCCGCACAGGGGCCCATCTCTTATACCGCAGCCTTCTTCTGTAGCAGAGAGGCCTTTGTCCTAAGCCTGTCCCACACCTCAAGTACACAACTGCCTCTGCACATCTGCCTCCAGAGAAGAGGAGCCTTTGTCCTCTGCCTGCCCCAGACCTCAGGTGCACAACTGCCTCTGCACATCTGCCTCCAGAGAAGAGGAGCCTTTGTCCTCTGCCTGCCCTAGACCTCAGGTGCACAACTGCCTCTGCACATCTGCCTCCAGAGAAGAGGAGCCTTTGTCCTCTGCCTGCCCTAGACCTCAGGTGCACAACTGCCTCTGCACATCTGCCTCCAGAGAAGAGGAGCCTTTGTCCTCTGCCTGCCCTAGACCTCAGGTGCATTACTACCTCTGCACATCTGCCTCCAGAGAAGAGGAGCCTTTGTCCTCTGCTTCCCTCAGACCTCAGGTACACAACTGCCTCTGCACATCTGCCTCCAGAGAAGAGGAGCCTTTGTCCTCTGCCTGCCCCAGACCTCAGGTGCACAACTGCCTCTGCACATCTGCCTCCAGAGAAGAGGAGCCTTTGTCCTCTGCCTGCCCTAGACCTCAGGTGCATAACTACCTCTGCACATCTGCCTCCAGAGAAGAGGAGCCTTTGTCCTCTGCTTCCCTCAGACCTCAGGTACACAACTACCTCAGCATATCTGCCCCCAGAGAAGAGGAGCCTTTGTCCTCTGCCTGCTCTAGACCTCAGGTGCACCATTATCTCTGCACATCTGCGACCCAAAAAGACAAAACTTTGTTCTCCGCTTAAGCGAGGCCTCAGATGCTCCACTACCTCTGCACCTCTGCTACCTCCATCTCCCTCCGGCCTCAGGTGCACCGTTACTTCTGTACCTGTGCTACCAGACAAGAGGTCTCTGCTTGCCCTGTGCCCAATGTGCACCACTAACTTTGATCCTCTGCTATCTGACCAGAGGAGCCTTTGACCTCTGCCTCCCCAGGCATCAGTTACACTGCTACCTCTGCACCTTTGCTACCCAAGAAAAGGAGCCTTAGTCCTCCACCTCACCCAGGCCCCAGATATATCACTACATCTGCAGCTCTGCTATCAGACCAGAGGAAACTTTTTCCTCCACTTTTTAGTTTTTAGTGGTTCACCACTACCTCTGCACCTCTGCTACCTGAGAAGAGTAGCCTTTGTCCTCCGCTTGCCCCATGTACACTGCTACCTCTGCACCTCTGCTACCAGACAAGTAGAGTCTTCTTTCTCTGCCGGCCCTGTGCCCTATGTGTACCACTACATCTACTTCCTGAGCAGTTGAAGCTTTGTCCTCCGCCTGTCCCACGTATACTACTACCTCTCCTACTTGAGCAGAAGAGCTTTTGTCCTCCGCCTGCCCTATGTGCACCACTACTTCTGCACCTCTACTTCCAGACAAGTAGAGTCTTCTTTCTCTGCCGGCCCCGTGCCTTATGTGTTCCACTACATCTGCACCTCTGCTGCCTGAGCAGAGGAGCCTTTGTTCTCCACCTTCTCCAGTCCTCAGGTGCCCACTACCTTTGCACCTTTGCTACCCAAGCAGAGGAGCCTTAGTCGTCCGCCTCACCCATGTCTCAGATACACCGCTATTTCAGTAGCTCAGCAGATACTTTTCCCTCTACCTGCTCCAAGTCTCAGGTTCACCACTACCTCTGAGAAGAACCTTTGTCCTCCGCCTGCCCCAGATGTCACCGTTACCTCTGCACCTTGTATATATACCCAGGTTTCTCAATAGATATGGTGCCAGGCATTTGGCATTTCAGACCCAACATAAAATTGTTATAGTTTTTTTTAAAGTTATGCAACTTTTTTACCTCCCATGGAAGTCATTAAAAAGTTATGCCACGGCGGCGCCAATACTATAACTGTACTTGATTGTGTGATGGCGCCGCTCTGCATGTGTCACCACATGTAAAGTAACCTGTGCCGCTTGCTCCAATCCCTGCTACGGTACGGCGCGCCCTGCTCACTAGGTGCGCCCCATCGGATTTAGGCTGTGCCGCCATTCTCCTGTCTCGTATTCCTCCGTCTGTCCAGAGAATGGCGCTCACGATGACACGCGAAGGTCAGATACAGAGACGGTAATATCATTTCCCCCCCACCCTCTCGGTTCTCATAGCAACAGTGTTTGACATTCCTGCGTCAGGGGGGGTAAATGATAGTTAACCCTTTAAGTGCCATACTTGGGCAGAGGATGCGGTGGGATATGAAGAGCGACGCATTTTTTGTGCAGGTTGTTACTGATGACGCCCGGAACCAAAAAAGTTTAAAAAAAATGGCTTCTAGTTGGGTTCTAGAGACAGGACGCAACTGTAACAAACCCTCAGCTGCGAACATCGGACCAGGTTTTCAGGTTATGCAGGCAAAAATTATTATTATTTTTTTTTATTTACCGACAACAAGCAGAGATCTTGAAATGTTGAGAAATTGACCAAGGGAACTTTATCTAGAAAGAAATGCAACAAAATGACTTTGTTGGAAAGGCGGTAATGTGGGAATGTATCATAGGGGTGCCGACCGAGCTAGTGGCGCCCCCTTTAGTCGAGGCAGATGATGCGCTACGAACAATTTCGGCTACTCACTAACATTTATTAAACACCAGACGCAGGATGGCGGCCGCAGGCTACCGGTTATGATGTTAGCGGCTCATCATATGGCGTGATGGCTCGGTCATGGCTTGGGGGAGGGGTAGAATCCAGCGGTTAATTACCAGTAACCATTGGAAGCGGATATGTCATCATGTTATAAATAAGCGCTAATATTTATAGTTTGGGCTCCGCTATGAGTGCAGATTTAGATCAGGTCTGATCCCTGTGCAGGTGCTGCCCTCTAGTGCTCAGAAGAGGGAACTGTTTGTGGAGAGTTCTGCCACATTTAAAACAAGTTTTTATTATTATTATTATTATTATTATTATTATTATTATTATTATTATTATGTAACCATTTAAGAACTTGTCCTAGTTTAGCTCCTCAAAGGGATGTTCTTGTCTTAGACATTTATTGCATATCCATATGTCTACTTGGACATGTAACATATATACAGGGGTCAGAAGACCGATCGTTTCTGAGAACTCCCATAAACTCAATGGAAAGAGTTAGGCATGGGTGGAACCCTGGGATCTTGCTCATTCAGGTTCCAGAAGTTGGACCCAAATTTCCTAGACTTTTATGGAATATCCAATGGATACAATAAAGTAGCAGCACCGACTGAACGCCAGCAGACGTATGAAGAAAACAATGTATCAAAAAAAGAAAGTCACGTACATATAAAGAAGGCGGCACATCCACTTATATGTAACAAAGGATCAACACTTTATTATCCAAACACACAAAATAGGAGTCAGATACAAGTATAAAAGTACTAAGAAGTTCAGGTCCAGAGGCGTCACAAGATCACAGAAAGGTCCATGAGGACGGAGTGTGAATATGACGAGTGTGAATATGACGAGCGTGAATATGACGAGTGTGAATATGACGAGCGTGAATATGACGAGTGTGAATATGACATGCTGCCTGCAAACGTCTCCTAATCCAATAATATACGGCATATAATGCGCAAAACAATATCTGCAGATAAACAGACACAACGGCTCCCTCAGGGTGAACAGTTTGGGACCGACTGAAGCCCTTCTGTTTACACAAATGGAAACATCCCAGAGGCAAAAAATAATAAAAATATAATTTATTTAAACAATCAATTGTTATTATTATTTATTGTTATATCACAAAGTAAATATAATATGGTGGAAAACCCACGGACCTATACGCTGCCCTACCACATTTTGGTCTCTGTATATCTCAGACTTTTTTCAATTGTGACCAACAGGCTTTATGGTAACGTAACTTATCCAAAGCATGGCGGCTTTTTTTTTTAGATCTGAGCACGATCCTCGCATTAATGTTCCGTCACCTGCTCTTCTGATTCCTACAGAGGCTGGGCAGTGTACAGTACAGACCAAAGATTGGACACCTTCTCATTTACAGATTTTTCTGTATTTTCATGACTATGATATTGTACATTCACACTGAAGGCATCAAAACTATGAATTAACACATGTGGAATTATATACTTAACAAAAAAGTGTGAAACAACTGAAATTATGTCTTATATTCTAGGTTCTTCAAAGTAGCCACCTTTTGTTTGATGACTGTTTTGCACACTCTTGGCATTCTCTTGATGAGCTTTAAGAGGTAGTCACCGGGAATGGTCTTCCAACAATCTTGAAGGAGTTCCCAGAGATGCTTAGCACTTGTTGGCCCTTTTGCCTTCACTCTGCGGTCCAGCTCACCCCAAACCATCTCGATTGGGCTCAGGTCTGGTGACTGTGGAGGCCAGGTCATCTGGCGTAGCACCCCATCACTCTCCTTCTTGGTCAAATAGCCCTTACACAGCCTGGAGGGGTGTTTGGGGTCATTGTCCTGT
This sequence comes from Ranitomeya imitator, assembly GCF_032444005.1. NCBI lineage: Eukaryota > Metazoa > Chordata > Amphibia > Anura > Dendrobatidae > Ranitomeya > Ranitomeya imitator. The sequence goes on from NC_091283.1 coordinate 830,086,997, forward strand.
TGAAAAACAAATGATGGTCCAACTAAACGCAAACTGGATGGAATAGCATGCCGCTGCAAGATGCTGTGGTATCCATGCTGGTTCAGTATGCCTTCAATTTTGAATAAATCCCCAACAGTGTCACCAGCAAAGCACCCCCACACCATCACACCTCCTCCTCCATGCTTCACGGTGGGAACCAGGCATGTAGCGTCCATCCGTTCACCTTTTCTGCGTCGCACAAAGACACGATGGTTGGAACCAAAGATCTCAAATTTGGACTCATCAGACCAAAGCACAGATTTCCACTGGTCTAATGTCCATTCCTTGTGTTCTTTAGCCCAAACAAGTCTCTCCTGCTTGTTGCCGGTCCTTAGCAGTGGTTTCCTAGCAGCTATTTTACCATGAAGGCCTGCTGCACAAAGTCTCCTCTTAACAGTTGTTGGAGAGATGTGTCTGCTGCTAGAACTCTGTGTGGCATTGACCTGGTCTCTAATCTGAGCTGCTGTTAACCTGCGATTTCTGAGGCTGGTGACTCGGATAAACTTATCCTCAGAAGCAGAGGTGACTCTTGGTCTTCCTTTCCTGGGGCGGTCCTCATCTGAGCCAGTTTCTTTGTAGCGCTTGATGGTTTTTGCCACTGCACTTGGGGACACTTTCAAAGTTTTCCCAATTTTTCGGACTGACTGACCTTCATTTCTTAAAGTAATGATGGCCACTCGTTTTTCTTTATTTAGCTGCTTTTTTCTTGCCATAATATAAATTCTAACAGTCTATTCAGTAGGACTATCAGCTGTGTATCCACCAGACTTCTGCACAACACAACTGATGGTCCCAACCCTATTTATAAGGCAAGAAATCCCACTTATTAAACCTGACAGGGCACACCTGTGAAGTGAAAACCATTCCCGGTGACTACCTCTTGAAGCTCATCAAGAGAATGCCAAGAGTGTGCAAAGCAGCCATCAAAGCAAAAGGTGGCTACTTTAATGAACCTATAATATAAGACATATTCTTAGTTGTTTCACACTTTTTTGTTAAGTATATAATTCCACATGTGTTATTTTTGCCTTTGGGTTCTTTCATATAGGTTTGCACATTATTCCCTGGGGGGCTTTGAACATATGTTTTACTTTTAACAATTTGTCTAAAGTGAGAATAACTCATTGTTTACTTTTTTTCAGAGGAAATATTTTATTTATTTATTTATTCAACAATTTACACATACAGTGATGTGAAAAAGGGTTTCCCCCTTCCTGATTTCCTATTCTTTTGCACGTTTGTCACACATAAGTGTTTCACATCACCAGACAAATGTAAATATTAGACAAAGATAACACAAGTAATCACAAAATACAGTTTATAAATGAAGGTCTTTATTATTAGGAGAAAAAGAAATCCAAACCTACAGGGCCCTGTGTGAAAAAGTGATTGATTCCCCGTTAAAACATAAATTAATAATTCATCACATCTTTTGGAAGCGGAGTTCAAATTCCTTAGCCACACCCAGGCCTAATTACTGCCATACCTGGTCTCAATCAAGAAATCACTTGAATAGGACCTGCCTGACAAAGTGGTGTAGACCAAAAGATCCTCAAAAGCTAGACATCATGTCGTGATTCCAAGAAAGTCTGAAACAAATGAGAAACAAAGTAAATTAGATATATCAGTCTGGACAAGGTTATAAAGCCATTTCACGAGCTTTTGGACTCCATCAAACCACAGGGAGCGCCATTATCCACAAATGGTGAAAAAATGAAACAGTGGTGAACTTTCCCAGAAATGGCCGGCCGACCAACATTACCCCAAGAGGGTACTGACGACTCATCCAAGAGGTCGCAAAAGACCACACAACAACATCCAAAGAACCGCAGGCCTCACTTGCCTCAGTTAAGGTCTGTGTTCATGACTCCACCATCAGAAAGAGGCTGGGCACAAATGGCCTGCATGTCAGAGTTCCAAGATGAAACCCACTTGTGAGCATTAAGAACATAAAGGCTCGTCTCAGGTTTTTCCAGAAAATTTATTGTTGATTCTCAAGACTTTTGGGAGAATACTCCGTATACTGACGAGACAAAAGTTGAACCTTTTGGAAGGCGTGTGTCCCATTACATCTGGTGTGGAAGTAACACAGCATTTCAGACAAGGAACATCATACCAACAGTAAAATATGGTGGTGGTATTGTGATTATCTGAGACTGTTTTGCTGCCTCATGACCTGGAAGGCTTGCTGTGGTAAATGGAACCATGAATTCTGAGGTCTACTAAAAAATCCTGAATGAGAATGTCCGGCCATCTGTTCGTGACCTCAAGCTGAAGAGCACTTGGGTTATGCAGCGGGACAATGGTCCATAACACACAAGCAAGTCCTCCTCTGAATGGCTTAAGGCAAAGTTAAAACTTTGGTGTGGTGTCCTGACCTTAATCTGATTAAAATGCTGTGGCATAATCTTATAAAGGCGGTTCACGCTCGGAAACCCTCCATTGTGGCTGATTTACAACAATTCTGCAAAGATGAGTGGCCAAAATTCCTCCAGACGTTGTAAAAGACTCGTTTCCAGTTATCACAAAAACTTGATTGCAGTTGTTGCTGCTAAGGGCGACCCGACCAGTTATTAGTTTTAGGGGGCAATCACTTTTTCACACAGGGCCCTGTAGGTTTAGATTTCTTTTTCCCTTAATAATAAAGACCTTCGTGATCTATTTCATGTGTTTGTTTCTGTTAATGTTGATGATTATGGCTTACAGCCAATGAATTGATGATATTGTGAGCAGCACTTGTTTATATATTGATTTCCGCTCTTATTTTGCGCCATTATTTTTTTCACCTGATCACAAGTTGTAGAGACTTTCCGTCTTCTCGCACTTCTGCGCGTTCTCACCATTATTAGGACTCGCGGGGCCGCGGACAATGAAGGATGTAGATATACGCTGGATCGGGCAGGATGATACTAATTATATGGAAGCCATTATTTCATTATAAGGCTTGGGATAATCACTGTGACCGACCCCGGAGGAGGAAAATCTGATTAATTTCTCTTCTCCTCTTTTATCGGAGGATAATCTTCGCTATGTAAATTCCAGTATGAGGAGATCCATTAATCACTGATCTCCCATCTGTCTCCATTGTATCTGCTCGGCTCATTGTCTTAGGTAGTCGGCTGACTCACGTCAGTATGACGGGGGCCGCACCAGCCCATTATTTGTATCCAGTACATGCAGACGACGTGGAACTAAAGGCTCCTGGACCCCAATGTAAAACCTGTGACAAGGGGCCCCCCGCTGTCATGTGCTTTCTATAGTGTCTTCTCATAGTAGGGCGGCCCCTCTAAGGCAAAAACTGCACCCCCTATAACTACACCCTTGGATTGCAGCTCACTTCCGGGGCATGGAGTGCATAAATAGCACTTGCATAATATAATATTCTTCTTTTCCCCATGTGCCCACTCCCAGAATACCCTATAATACACTATCAGGGCTCCTATATTTAAAGGGGCGTAATATCAATATTGAAGAACTATACTTAGGATTGTTAAGGACCCGACAATAAGGACCCCCCTTCCAATCACCCACAATGCACTAGAAATAGCACAGCACCATAATTATGCAGTGGCCATGAGTGGTACTGCAAGCTCTGCCCCATCCAAATGAATAGAAGACTACTTGCAGTCCACTGCGTAATAGAGGGTGCTGTGCCATTTTGGTGACATTTGATCCCTTCAATGAGCTGATCTTGGAGTTGTCAGGATTCGGACACTCAGTAATAATTGATGGCTAATCATGAGGACAGATAATCAATTTTTCAAAGAACAGAGCCACACCTGTCTACAGGTTGTGAGTGGTATTGCAGCTACAGGGTCATAACGCACAGCTTTTGTTTGTTGTCTGTTACCATAGAGACACATAAGTTTGCATCGGAGCTGTGTACACAAAACGATTGCCATATTTATTTTTTTAATTAAAACCTGCTGCAAAGTTGCTTTATGTTAAAGTTTACATACAGTGAGAGGTCTCCGTCCCCTTGTCCTGCACATGACCCAGCACCGCCAATTAATGAAGATTAAATGCAGATTTAATGCGACAGGGTGCTCGGGACGGCCCACACTGCACCGAATACCTAATTAACATATTCTATGAAGAGTAGGTTTTTTTGGATCTAGCCCAATGGCTTTATGGGCATCATAACGAGTTTAGCCCATAAAGTCATTTTTGCCCCCAACAAACTCCCTTTAAGCTAATGCCAGAACTGATTTGATTGGCTGCAGGGGTCGGGGGTTGCCACATTTTATTGCACCATTTGATTTAATAATCGCCGATCCAGATGATTATTGCTCCATTATTGCTGCAGGGTCTTGATCACATTAGAGACCCCCAGGACTATTTAGGGAAACGCAATGGTAAATATGTTTTTGCAGCATTTCCATTTATCCTGCACTCCCCGGTGTGGTCACCGCTCACATCTGGGTGCGTCTCACGGTTCTGAATATGCAGCAAAAAGCAATTTATTGCCCAAATCAATCGAGAGACAAAATCAGCAGATTTATCATTTACATTATAGGAGTCTATGTAACGGCACACAGGGTGGGATATATTAATACTGGAAAAATGCTGCTCGGATTGGGGTTTAATTAATAACTTATGCTCTAGTCACCACCAGAGCTGCATTCATAGTCCTGTTACATCAGGCTCTGCTGCTTCTTGGTAGATGTCGATTTTATACCAACATGCATAAACTACATCTCTCACAATGCCATAAAGGCAGAGCGCGGCCGCGGTGGTTAATATTAGATCAGGTAGGACACGATTGAACTGATGAAACACAGAAGAATTGTGATTGCAGCTCTGGATATGAAATGAAAATTTGGCCTTTATTGAATGAAACAGGAAAAAAGTTATAAAAGTTCTAAGAGACTTGAAAAAGTTGTGGAAGGTGCCACCTAGTGTTTGCCAAGAGCACTGCAGGTGGAAAAAATGTAAAACACCTTTTCGCCCCCCCACCTCAAATTCCACAATACATAGGAGGATAAGAAGTGGTGCCCAAAAATGAAAGAGGGGAAGCCAGGATTTGTAATGTTTTTTTTTTTTTATGTGGTCTGTATTAAAGGGGCTCATCCTGTATACATTTAGGGGGGTCTGCATTTTTCTATGGGGTCTGGTCTGAGGTCTACCTTTATTTTGGTGGTCTGCTGTATGGTTGATATGTGGAGGTCTTAACTGGATTTATTTAGGGGGGTTGTATGGAATCATATTTTCCTATTGGGTCTGATCTGGGGTCTTCATAAAATGGGTCTTACATGGGGGGGGGGGTCTACATTTATTTCAAAGGTCTAGTATCTATTCAGAGGGTCTCGGGAGGGGTCTCTAACTTGAGGTCAATAAGACCCCTGTCCATTTATTGCCCACCTTCCCAATGTTCCTGTTTTCATGGCCGATCTCTAGAGAACCCGGACTCCATGATCTCATATATTCAGTAATAGACTCCAAAACAATCCGGCAGGAAATGAAGGCTTCCATTATTCTAATGATTCCCCGCATCCCCCTCATGTCGCTGCATTCATCACCATCTTCTCCGCTCAGACACTCAGACAACTGGAAGATGGGGCTTTTTTCCTGTGGCAAAATGCATTAAGGATTTTTACGGTCAAAACATGTTTTTTCAATTATTCCATTTTAAGACTGTAATCAGCCAGCAGGCAATTGTGGGCTACAATGATGACATCTCCTGCTGACGCGGGTCCTGGAAACGCAAATCATCTGCTTTCTAGCAATACATTTGAAGACAATTGGTAAAGAGATATCATATAGGGGGGTCCTGGTCAATGAAGCTCACCTATTATCATATAGGGGGGTCCTGGTCAATGAAGCTCACCTATTATCATATAGGGGGGTCCTGGTCAATGAAGCTCACCTATTATCATATAGGGGGGTCCTGGTCAATGAAGCTCACCTATTATCATATAGGGGGGTCCTGGTCAATGAAGCTCACCTATTATCATATAGGGGGGTCCTGGTCAATGAAGCTCACCTATTATCATATAGGGGGGTCCTGGTCAATGAAGCTCACCTCTGAGCCAGAGTGGAGAACTTTCCTTCTGCTGGGCCAAACGCATCCATATATTACATGGTTCTCAATTATTGTCTATAATTGTACATCACCATGGAATTAATGATGCTATATGAATAAATAATAATAATGGGCATGTAATACCACACTTTACCTATAGAGGCTGCTGCAGAATAAATGTTTGGCTGAATGAACCTTTCTTTTGGCGATCACTAGTGGTCACAAGGGATTTCAGGAGTCAGGCTGATAATTAATAAGTCCAGTTTCCAGATATAGGTTTGCCCTTGCAAGAAAACTCTTTCAAATAGAATGATTCCCCCCCATATTTATGTCATTACTCCCAACATTTAGGAGGAGTCACAGTGGTTGATGTTTATGTTTAAGAAGCACTGAGTTGAGCAGCTAAGTAAAGGAAAACGAGTGGCCATCATTACTTTAACCCCTTAAGCCCCAAGGGTGGTTTGCACGTAAATGACCGGGCCAATTTTTACAATTCTGACCACTGTCCCTTTATGAGGTTATAACTCTGGAACGCTTCAACGGATCTTGGCGTTTCTGACATTGTTTTCTCGTGACATATTTTACTTCTTGATAGTGGTAAAATTTCTTTGATATAACTTGCGCTTATTTGTGAAAAAAATGAACATTTGGCGAAAATTTTAGCAATTTTCCAACTTTGAATTTTTATGCCCTTAAATCACAGAGATATGCCACACAAAATAATTAATAAGTAACATTTTCCACATGTCTATTTTACATCAGCACAATTTTGGAACCAACATTTTTTTTGGGGGGGAGTTATAAGGGTTAAAAGTTGACCAGCAATTTCTCATTTTTACAACACCAGGGACTATATGATAGAAAATGAGGGGTCTATATGATAGAAAATAACCAAGTGTGACACCATTCTAAAAACTGCACCCCTCAAGGTGCTCAAAACGACATTCAAGAAATTTATTAACCCTTCAGGTGTTTTACAGGAATGTTTGGAATGTTTAAAAATAAAATTAACATTTAACTTTTTTTCACAAAAAATTTAATTCAGCTCCATTTTGTTTTATTTTCCCAAGGGTAACAGGAGAAATTGGACCACAAAAGTTGTTGTACAATTTTTTCTGAGTACACCCATACCCCATATGTGGGGGTAAACTACTGTTTGGACGCATGGCAGAGCTTGGAAGGGAAGGAGTGCCATTTGACCTTTCAATGCAAAATTGACAGGAATTGAGATGGGACGCCATGTTGCGTTTGGAGAGCCACTGATGTGCCTAAACATTGAAACCCCCCACAAGTGACACCATTTTGGAAAGTAGACCCCCTGAGGAACTTATCTAGATGTGTTTTGACAGCTTTGAACCCCCAAGTGTTTCACTACAGTTTATAATGCAGAGCAGTGAAAATAAAAATTATTTTTGTTTTTCAGAAAAATTATGTTTTAGCCCCCAGTTTTGTATTTTGCCAAGGGTAACAGGAGAAATTCGACCCCAAAAGTTGTTATCCAATTTGTCCTGAGTACCCTCATACCCCATATGTGGGGGGAAACCACTGTTTGGGCGCATGGCAGAGCTCGGAATGGAAGGAGCGCCATTTGGAATGCAGACTTAGATGGATTGGTCTGCGGGCGTCACTTTGGATTTGCAGAGCCCCTGATGCACCTAGACAGTAGAAACCCCCCATAAGTGACACCATTTTGGAAACTAGACCCCCCAAGGAACATATCTAGATGTGTTTTGACAGCTTTGAACCCCCAAGTGTTTCACAACAGTTTATAACGCAGAGTCGTGAAAATAAAAATTATTTTCCCACAAAAATGTTTTTTTAGCTCCCCAAATTTTTATTTTCCCAAGGGTAACAAGAGAAACTGGACCCCGATAGTTGTTGTCCAATTTGTCCTGAGTACGCTGATACCCCATATTTTGGGGTAAACCCCTGTTTGGGCGCACGGGAGAGCTCGGAAGGGAAGGAGCACTGTTTTACTTATTCAACGCAAAATTGGCTGGAATTGAGATCGGACGCCATGTCGCGTTTGGAGAGCCCTGATGTGCCTAAACAGTGGAAACCCCCAATTCTAACTGAAACCCTTTCCCAAACACACCCCTAACCCTAATCCCAACCATAACCCTAACAACACCCCTAACCCTGACACACCCCTAACCCTAATCCCAACCATAAATGTAATCCAAACCCTAACCCTAACTTTAGCCCCCAACCCTAACCCTAACTTTAGCCCCAACCCTAAACCTAACTTTAGCCCCAACCCTAACCTTAACTTTAGCCCCAACCCTAACTTTAGCCCCAACCCTAACTCTAGCCCTAACCTTACCTTTAGCCCCAGCCCTAACTTTAGCCCTAACCCTAACTGTAGCCCTAGCCCCAACCCTAACCCTAGCCCCAACCCTAACCCTAGCCCCAACCCTAGCCGTAACCCCAACCCTAACCCTAACCCTAACCCCAACCCTAGCCCTAACCCTAACCCTAGCCCTAACGGGAAAATGGAAATAAATACATTTTTTTAATTTTTTTATGTTTCCCTAACTAAGGGGGTGATGAAAGGGGGTTTGATTTACTTTTATAGCGGGTTTTTTAGTGGATTTTTATGATTGGCAGCTGTCACACACTAGAAGATGCTTTTTATTACAAAAAATATTTTTTGCGTTACCACATTTTGAGACCTATAATTTTTCAATATTTTGGTCCACAGAGTCATGTGAGGTCTTGTTTTTGCGGGACGAGTTGGCGTTTTTATTGGTAACATTTTTGGGCATGTGACATTTTTTGATCGCTTTCTATTCTGATTTTTGTGAGGCAGAGTGACCAAAAACCAGCTATTCATGAATTTCTCTTGTGGGGGGGCGTTTATACTGTTCCACGTTTGGTAAAATTGATAAAGCAGTTTTATTTTTCGGGTCAGTATGATTACAGCGATACCTCATTTACATCATTTTTTATGTTTTGGCGCTTTTATACGATAAAAACTATTTTATAGAAAAAATAATTGTTTTTTGCATCGCTTTATTCTGAGGACTGTAACTTTTTTATTTTGTCGCTGATGATGCTGTATGGCGGCTCGTTTTTTGCGGGACAAGATGACGTTTTCAGCGGTACCAGGTATATTTATATCTGTCTTTTTGATTGCGTGTTATTTCACTTTTTGTTCGGCGGTATGATAATAAAGCGTTGTTTTTTGCCTCGTTTTTTTTTTTTTACGGTGGGACAGTTTTATAGGTCGGGTCGTTACGGACGCGGCGATACTAAATATGTGTACTTTTATTTTTTTATTATTTAGATAAAGAAATGTATTTATGGGAACAATATATATATTTTTTCTTTATTTAGGATTTTTTTTTTTTTTTACACATCTACAAATTTTTGTTTTCTACTATTTTACTTTGTCCCAGGGGGGACATCACTGTATAGTGACCAGCAATCTGACACTTTGCAGAGCACTGTGTCAGATCAGTGATCTAACGTGCCCTGCTCCTGGCTTACCAGCGCCGGCTCTGAGCACGCGCTTGGTAAGCCACCTCCCTGCAGGAACCTGATGCAGCCCCGCGGCCATTTTGGATCCGGGGCCTGCAGGGAGGAGACGCTCGGTACAAGGTGAGCATATTCGCCTTGTACCGATCGTCTCAGGGAGGCACGCAGGGAGCCCCCTCCCTGCGCGATGCTGCCTTATGCCCCCGGAACACTGCGATCATGTTTGATCGCAGTGTGCCGGGGGTTAATGTGCCAGGTGCGGTCCATGACCGCTCCTGGCACATAGTGCCGGCTGTCAGCTGCGATAGTCAGCTGACACTCGGCCACGCTCCCCCCGTGAGCGCGGCCGATCACATATGACGTACTATCCCGTCCCTGGAAATTAAGTCTCAGGTCACCTTGACGGGATAGTACGTCATATGGGATTAAGGGGTTAAGAAATGAAGGTCAGTCAGTCCAAAAAATTGGGAAAACTTTGAAAGTGTCTCCAAGTGCAGTGGCAAAAACCATCAAGCGCTACAAAGAAACTGGTTCACAAGAGGACTGCCCCAGGAAAGGAAGACCAAGAGTCACCTCTGCTTCTGAGGATAAGTTTATCCGAGTCACCAACCTCAGAAATCGCAGGTTAACAGCAGCTCAGATTAGAGACCAGGTCAATGCCACACAGAGTTCTAGCAGCAGACACATCTCTACAACAACTGTAAAGAGGAGACTTTGTGCAGCAGACCTTCGTGGTAAAATTGCTGCTAGGAAACCACTGCTAAGGACAGGCAACAAGCAGAAGAGACTTGTTTGGGCTAAAGAACACAAGGAATGGACATTAAACCAGTGGAAATCTGTGCTTTGGCCTGATGAGTCCAAATTTGAGATCTTTGGTTCCAACCACCGTGTCTTTGTGTGACACAGAAAAGGTGAATGGATGGACTCTACATGCCTGGTTTCCACCGTGAAGCATGGAGGAGGAGGTGTGATGGTGTGGGGGGGCTTTACTGGTGACACTGTTGGGGATTTATTCAAAAATTGAAGGCATACTGAACCAGCATGGCTACCACAGCATCTTGCAGCGGCATGCTATTCCATCCGGTTTGCGTTTAGTTGGACCATAATTTATTTTTCAACAGGACAATGACCCCAAACACATCTCCAGGCTGTGTAAGGGCTATTTGACCAAGAAGGAGAGTGATGGGGGGCTACGCCAGATGACCTGGCCTCCACAGTCACCAGACCTGAACCCAATCGAGATGGTTTGGGGTGAGCTGGACCGCAGAGTGAAGGCAAAAGGGCCAACAAGTGCTAAGCATCTCTGGGAACTCCTTCAAGATTGTTGGAAGATCATTCCCGGTGACTACCTCTTGAAGCTCATCAAGAGAATGCCAAGAGTGAGCAAAACCGTCATCAAAGCAAAAGGTGGCTACTTTGAAGAACCTAGAATATAAGACATAATTTCAGTTGTTTCACACTTTTTTGTTAAGTATATAATTCCACATGTGTTAATCCATAGTTTTGATGCTTTCAGTGTGAATGTACAATTTTCATAGTCATGAAAATACAGGAAAAACTTTAAATGAGAAGGTGTGTCCAAGCTTTTGGTCTGTACTGTGTATATATATATATATATATATATATATATATATATATATTATATACACACACGCACACACAATGTGAATTCCATATGCTACAGGGCTTTTAAAATGAACTAAGAATTGTAGCAACTTTTCCAGTGTTGTGAAAATATCGCGATTAGTAAACTGGTCCTCTTAGATCCTAGTAGAGAAGCTCAGCGCTCTGGACAGGGACCTTGACTTATAGATATTACATTTAAAGGGGTTGCCCAAGCCTTTTACATTGATGGTCTGTCTGATTGATGGGGGTGCGCTGATCAGTTGTTCCCTGTGCTGGCGGTGGCCCGATGAGCTGCACAGCACAGCGCCACCAACTGTGCAGCCAGGTACTGCACATCTGTCCCCTATTGATCCGTGGTCATTCTATATATTGATGGGGCTCTCACTGGGGACAGCTGATCATCAGGGCTACTGGATGTCAGACCCCCACAGATCAGATGATGATCAATATAAAAGTTCTTTACCACTCCTTTATTCCGGAATTTATCATGAAGGACACATTTAAAGTCATTATTCCGGCTGCAAATTTGTTAAAGTTCCGGACAATGTTTTATAACTTTTGTGCATCTGCAGATATCGCATTTTATCTAAAGTTGCTTTTTTTTCATACTTCTTCCCCCCCCCCCAACGGAGTGAGAATCACAACTTTTATGTGTTTTGGCAGATATAGTGACCTTCCTAATTATTCCATTATGTTAATGAGGACTGGGTGTCACACTTATTGGATTTATGTGTCAGAATAGATAACCTTATATCGAATGTGATTGTGAGATTAAGGATGAGCCGAGGATAAGTGTTCTGATTTTGTGGGGTGGAAGTGCCCTGTCCACCATGACTATATTAATTACTTGATAGCATAATAATTTTAGAAGCGGAATAGAGCCGAGACTCGTATGAAATAGTATAATTGGTAACAATTCCCAGAAGAATTTCAGTACTTTGGGAGATTAACATGTTGATCTTGAGGGAGACAGTGACCGGTCCTCTTGCGTGGTGATATGTTATGGCATGGTTGTGGGTTGGCCGATTTATCTCCATTGATTCCCACATCATCACTTACACACTGAATATTATTGAACAGCGCATGGTACCTCGGGAGATGGATGTTCTGACCTTTTGGAGGACAGTGACCTGTCCACCTATGGTATATTGGTTCTGAGTACAGGGTTGAACATGATATAACCACTGTCATACAGTTGCCTCATTAGGAAATCCGGTACCAAAACAAATCATGAAAACCATAGCTTCATGACAATGAGAGTAGGTTGATTTTGTAAGAGAAAGTGACCTGTCCACTGATTAGTATCAAAAAGTCTTATAAGAGAAATTCTTCCCCAAATTAGATACTGGGACTAAGTATAGCAGCACAAGAAGAGTATGTTCATCTCATGGGGGAAAGTAACCAATTAATGTGAGTAAAGTGTTGAAAACCAGACTGAAAATGTCAAAGATAGCATCATAAAACTGAGACCAAATGAGACTGTAAATTCACACAGCAGCAGAAGAAGAGTATGTTGGTTGAATTATAGAAAGTGATCTAAATATTTGTGAGATTATGGAGGTCAAAGCTTCACATGTCAGGTAGCATCATGAACAGGTCTTTATAAACCACACTGCAGCAAATCATACTATGAGAGTGATGACAGCAGCACAAGAATAGTATGTTAATCTTACGGGGGAAAGTGACCAACTCCTGTGCTTAAGATATTAAAAATCGAACTGCCCATGTGAGCGATTACAACATAAAACTGAGAACTTTGCACCAAACCAGACTGTGTAAAATGAAAGAGCAGCAGAAGACAAGTATGTTGATCTAATTACAGAAAGTGACTTGACCATTTGTGAGATTATGGAGGCAGAGCTTCTTACTACAAGAATAATGGTATGAAGAAGCCTTTATATACCACCCTATAGAGCATCATACCACAAGAGTGAGGCCGGCGTCACACTTGCGAGTTTTACGGACGTAAGAGCGCAGAAACTACGTCCGTAAAACTCGCAAAAAATACAGCACAATTATTCTCTATGCCCCTGCTCCTATCTGCCGTATTTTACTGATCCGTATTATACGGCTTTCTACGGCCGTAGAAAATCGCAGCATGCTGCGTTTGTCACCGTATTGCGCAAATAAAACGCCAATGAAAGTCGATGGAAGCCCCAAAAATACGGATTACACACGGACCAGCAGTGTGACTTGCGATAAATACGCAGCGGTGTTAGAGAGAAAAGCCGGCAATTCAGTGCGGTGTACAGTAAAATCACACTGACAGCTTACAATAGAATAGGTAGAATAAATATGTACACATAGAATAGGTATATATATATATATATATATATATGTCAGTAGACACATATATGTATATATATTATTCCTTCATACAGCCGCGATATAGCAAAAAGCCGGTAATTCAATTACCGGCTTTTGCTTTCTCCTTCCTAAAACCCGACATGATATGAGACATGGTTTACATACAGTAAACCATGTCTTCTCTCCATTTTTTTTGCAGATTCCACACTACTAATGTCAGTAGTGTGTATCTGCAAAATTTGGCCGTTCTAGCTCTTAAAATAAAGGGTTAAATGGCGGAAAAAATTGGCGTGGGCTCCCGCGCAATTTTCTCCGCCAGAGTAGTAAAGCCAGTGACTGAGGGCAGATATTAATAGCCTGGAGAGGGTCCATGGTTATTGGCCCCCCCCTGGCTAAAAACATCTGCCCCCAGCCACCCCAGAAAAGGCACATCTGGAAGATGCGCCTATTCTGGCACTTGGCCACTCTCTTCCCATTCCCGTGTAGCGGTGGGATATGGGGTAATGAAGGGTTAATGCCACCTTGCTATTGTAAGGTGACATTAAGCCAAATTAATAATGGAGAGGCGTCAATTATGACACCTATCCATTATTAATCCAATTGAATGAAAGGGTTAAAAAAAACACACACACATTATTAAAAATTATTTTAATGAAATAAAACCAAAGGTTGTTGTAATATTTTATTTAACGCCCAATCCAATCACTGAAGACCCTCGTTCTGTGAAAGAAAAAACATAATAAACCAACAATATACTTACCCTCCGCAGATCTGTAAAGTCCAACGATGTAATATGTAAAGTCCTATTAATATCTGCCCTCAGTCACTGGCTTTACTACTCTGGCGGAGAAAATTGCGCGGGAGCCCACGCCAATTTTTTCCGCCATTTAACTCTTTATTTTAAGAGCTAGAACGGCCAAATTTTGCAGATACACTCTACTGATATTAGTAGTGTGGAATCTGCAAAAAAAATGGAGAGAAGACATGGTTTACTGTATGTAAACCATGTCTCAAATCATGTCGGGTTTAGGAAGGAGAAAGCAAAAGCTGGTAATTGAATTACCGGCTTTTTGCTATCTCGCGCTGTATGAAGGAATTATATATATATATATATATATATATATATATATATATATATATATACAGTATATATGTTTTTTGTTTTTTTTAACACATGGATCCCTTGTATATCCGTATGTCGGTTTGGCAAGCCTGCGATAAAAACACGCAGTACGGATGCCATACGGATTACATACGGAGGATGCCATGCGCAAAAAACGCTGACACACCCTGCCTACTGAGGAGCTACGGACCACTATTTTCGGGACTTTTCAGCGTATTACAGCCATAATATACGGACCGTATTTGCATACGCTGAGTGTGACGCCGGCCTGATGAGGAGCAGTACAAGAAGAGCGTGTTGATAATACGGGAGAAAGTGACCTCTATTTTTTTTTTTTAGATGTTACAATATAATTTAGGTGTGTGGGTTTGGAGCGGATATTTTTTTTTTTTTAGAAATCACAAGCAGACAATGAGTATTTGATTTGTGCAGAAGCAGAATAGTCATTTTACCCTCTAAAATACTAATATTTACTAGGCTATTTTTTGGGGAACGGGGAAATGGTAATTTTTTTTCAGCATTGCTCCCCTAAGACCCAACAGAAAATAAATAGTTTTTATAGAAGTGCAGACACGTCCAAGAAAAAAATGTAAATGAATACCCCGCTGATTTCCACCTATGGCTTTTGCTTTGAAAGCATAATACAAATACCCCCTGGGCTTCAGACAGATTGTATGTGGGAACGCAGCTCCGAGTCCTGAAAATCTCTGCGGCCACAGATCTGTTTGCAGCCCTGTTTTACTTTAGACCTTGTTTCTCCATTTAGAGCCTCTTTACACAGTAATGGCCTCTCAATGAACTCATTAACGTAACCCTTCAAAGGCAGAAACGTTTGCTCCTAGGATGGTTTACCTTGTTATATTATCGTTCCGTTCATCATGTGCATTTATTATCCCCGTAATGGGAAGACAAAGGAAACTAATTCATTATTCTCCATTTAGATGGAATATGGAGCTCCGTCCTGGTGGAGGCTGGAGGAGATGTCTTGTTAAGAGGCCATTTGATCCTGATGAGTTTTGCTTGGATCTGTCATTACCTTATTAGATGTCTGGGGTTGCGAGGGAAGTCTCCGTATACAGCAGACGAGACCTGCTTATGTTCTATCTATGACACAGACTCGTGGACTGCTGGTGGACCAGAGTTGCCAACCGTTTAGAACTTCAAGGACAAGCTGTAAAAAAAAATTGATGGCGTCCGTGTTTTTTTTTGTTAAACTGAAGAAACTTATATAGATAATTTTGACTGTAATTATGCCAGGTTTTGATGGTCTTCGGTAAGGAACTGTCCCTGGAACTCTATCTATGTTGTGAATTCCGCTCTTGGGCTCCCTCCGGTGGCTGTAAGTGGCACTTTTGTGAGTTCTGCTCTTGGGCTCCCTCTTGTGGTTTCAAGTGGTATGGCTGCTCCTTGGAGTTAGCTGTCATCAGCTGCCTCCACTTATCTTCTCTTCTGCTCGGCTATTTAGGTCTGGCTGTTCCTTCAGCCAGTGCCACTTGTAAATGGTTTCTGGTTGGATTCACATCTCTTTGGATTTCCCTGTTTTCCTGACCAGTTCAGCAAAGCTAAGTTCTTACTTGCTCTGTTCTGTTCACAGATTGTGGACTTATCCGTTCAGTGTTTTCTATGTTTGTCCAGCTTATCAGTATGAATTAATTCTGTCTTGCTGGAAGCTCTGGGATGCAGATTTACCCTCCACACCTTTAGTCAGGTGTGGAGATTTTTAGTAAACTCTGCGTGGATTTTTGTAGTGTTTTATACTGACCGCACAGTATTCCATCCTGTCCTATCTATCAAGCTAGACTGGCCTCCTGTGCTCATCCTGGTTTCATTCTGTGTATGTCTTTTCCCTCTCCACTCACAGTCATTATTTGTGGGGGGCTAATCTATCCTTTGGGGATTTTCTCTGAGGCAAGATAGTTTTCCTGCTTCTGTCTTTAGGGGTAGTTAGCTCTTAGGCTGTGACGAGATGCATAGGGAGAGTTAGGAGCATTCCACGGCTGCTTCTAGTGTTGTGTTGAGCTTAGGGACTGCGGTCAGTACAGGTACCATCTCCTTCAGAGCTCGTTCCATGTTGCTTCTAGACCACCGCATCATAACAATCTATCCCTGTCCCGGAGGTACTCTTGATGGTAGAGACGCCTGAGTCTCTGACCTTACTATGCTCCTGTTAATGTCCTAAGCTGTCCTCTCCTCGAGGAAGCCTGGGACAGATATGTTAGTGTATAAACATGCAAGATAAACAGGGATAACAAAATGTAACTTACATACAAAAACACTCAGGAAGGGTAGAGAGGAATAAAGGGAAGGATAGGGAGGAACAAACCAAATGGGAATAGGATAATGGAGAAAGCATACACCCAAAATCAGCATACAACAATCACCAGCAGCAACTACAAACTCCAACTCCAGCACACCAAGCTAGGAAGTATACTTTCACAGATGGGCATGAGTAGATCAGGCCAGGTTTTATAGAGAGAGGAAATGAGCAGGTCAGGAGCAGCTGTGAGGAGCTGCATGTCTCTATTCAGCATGCAAAAAGTCGTTAACCTCTTCAGGGCCAAAGGAAACAAAGTCTAATTAATATGAGGAACAAACCATACAGCTAAATGGAAGATCTGCGATTCACGTTACTTAAATATCGCCTAAGCCCAAATCTCCCAGGAGGACGTGACACACTCATGACAAATTATCATCATTTTGCAATTTACAATAAATACAGCTAATGTCCACATATCAGAATTATGGTTTGTAGACATGGATCGTATAGTATAATCATAATGATTTCATATCGTTTTCCAATGTGTCCATCAAAAATATTGTTTGTGATTTTTTGATAAGCTGTCGAGAAAAAATAACAAGTCAAGTTAACAAACCTTGGTGGGACTGACCAGTGAGGGTCTACCAACTGGTCCATTGGGTGCAATGTAGACCATCAGGTCACATTTAGAACTTCCGAAGAGGCCCACCTCTGCTCCCGTGAGCCACACCGTCCAGACTGTACACCCTACAGACCTGATGTCACCGCTGAAGGTTTGCTGCAATTTTATCCAATCTGTGAAATTGTCTATGTCAAGAGTGTTGGTAGAATCTGAAGATACCGGGGGCCATTAGGGTAGGAGAGGAAGCAGACGCAATTCAACAAGGTGCTAAGAAACCCAATAATTTGCTACAGGGTGTAAGTGTGAGCAAAATATATCAACCTGGAGTTTAAAGGGGTTTGTCCGGGACTTTAACATTGATGGCCTATCTTTAGGACAGGTGATGAATATCTGATCGGTGGGGGATACAACACCCAGCAACCCCCGCCGATCAGCTGCTCCCGGTATCGGGGGCCGGAACTGCTCAGTTACCTGTCAACGGAATAGTGGCTGCGGCCGGGTACTGCACATTCGCCCTCTGTTGATTTCAAGCAGACAGATGTGTAGTACAGGCCTTGGCCACAGCTATGCAGCTCCGTAACTGAGCAGTTCTGGCCGGCGGCGGCATTGGGGACAACTGACCTGCGGGGGTGCCGGGTGTTGCATCCCCACCACTCAGACGTCAATGACCTATCCTAAGGATAGCCCATCAATGTTAAAGTCCTGGACAATGCTTTCATTTTTTTTTTTTCAGCTTATAGAGGGTTGTTTACACTGGATGCAATTGTAACAAACCCAAACTAAAGCGCGAAACATTTAAGAAAGTTGTAAAATGAAGTGGTTAAGATTTAGGCTAGGATTGACGAATTATCCGGCAGTTCGGTCTATTGGTTCTATCTGACCGATTTCTCCTGCTCGTTTAGGGTTGCGTTTGTGACCTTTCCTTCGGGGCCTTCGCTCTTCTACGTATACTGCCATACATTAATATATGGTCATCTATATCATTCCTGGATACACTTAAGGCATTTAATTTAGACAAACCCTCAACACCAAAAGTAGGATGAGCTCCGGGAATAAAAGGGGTGAAAGCGTCAGTCTTTATCTAAATTTAGCAATTCTACTCAAAACTTACCCAATTGTGCAGAATTTTCTTTAAGTAAATGGCTCTTCTAATGGCCAATCATAAAAAGAGAACTTATCCCTGACTCCTTAGACCTAAAAAAAAGTGTCCTGGAGGCAGGGCTACAGATCGACTTGTCATGTGACCACTGTCGGCTCTGCTGATTGGTGAAGAAGTTTTAAAGAAACAATGGAATTTGAATATGTAACAAGTTGTGAAATAATGACTGCACTTTCCAAATACTTTTGACATGTCAGAATTTTGGATGGGTGGTGGTCCTCATGCTGAAACCCCCACAGATTGCTGAAGTGAAGGTATGGCAGCACTCCGCTGATATATGATCTCCGGGTGGGCTCTTCTTCAGCTAAGGGAGGACCACCCGACACTTCACTTCAGTAATCGGTGGTGGTCTCAGTACTGTGACTGCACCCATCCAAATTTTTTACATGGTACCATAACTAGTTTTTAAACAATATAAATCACCTATTTATAGATGATAACACATTTATGCTATCTGGGTGTCAAACGGTTGATGACGAGAACGAGGGTCCCGGGTGAGTATGGTAGGTGGTGAACATGTGCGACCACTGCTCCATTCACTATTTATTATGGTGGTGGTCGCACATGCCCTGTACTCCTCCACCCACACAGACTACTTTATAAATCTGCGTGGATCGTAGAAGACCCCTAGCAATCAATCCTTTATCCTGTGGATAGGTGATAACTTCTATGAGACAATTCCTTAAATACTTAAGTACTTTTTGCCTTAGGTATAAAAAAAAGTCATAGTTCCATTAAAAAGAAGCTTTGCCTTTTTTTTCCCCAGAAATGGCATCATCCCTGTCTGGGGATGATTCCTAGAAGGAAAATTGGGTGAACTGCAGTACCAGACACGGCCACAGACGAGAGTGGCGCTGTTTCTAATAAGAAAAATGTTGATGCTTTTTCTATTCATGTTTGCTGTACATCTACACTTGTACAAGGGTGGACAACAAGTGCTTAGCTTTGTGATCCTCCCTATGGTGCTCATGCAGAAGACTCCTTAGTCTTTATTTAGAAGGGCAATTAGCACCGCATCTCTTTACGCTCCTTGCTAGAGTGCAGGTGTGATGTCGAACAATTGCATGCACAGTTAGCTTGTGCATGGTGTGAAAAAAGCTAAATAAGCAGTGAGTGAGGGAGCTGTGAGGAAGAAGAAGGAGAAGACTGGAATTAAAGGGACTACTAGGTTTGCATATCAGTTACAGCAGAAAGCCGGCACTAAGAGGAGGGAGGAGAGGCTGGGCGCTCTCCACAGGCTGACTGACTAGCAACCTACATAAAGTGATGTACCAGGAATTACCTAGTCCTCTCCTACCTTAAGTCTCCGCATGGAAGAGAAGGAATAGCTAAGGAAGCCGGCTACTGTGAAGAGCACTCAATGGGTTGACCTGTAACCTGGTGATCCCACCAGTTAAGACTTATCGTAGAGAAAAGGAAGAACCTTGGGAGAAAAGTTGGATATACTCTATACACAGGGCTATATCAGACTTGGAGTTAACTTTGAAAGAACAAAGAGGACCCCAAAGACCTTGGAGAGCATGGAAAGTTCTTCCATAATGATCTGGAGACACCTACTTGGCCATCTAAACTGTTGATTTTCACCTTGGTGACCTCCTAGGCTGGAATCCGAGTCTATGGCGTCAGAAGCCTCAAAGACCCCAGAGGAAGGCGATCCCTTCATTGTGAGTGTCAGTAAGGTGGGGAACAGATAATTGCTTACTTGTGGACATTGGATGGTGAGGGTATCTGTATCCACCCTCCACCCTCTTTGTCATGGTGCTACCCAGGATGTTTCTCGAAGAGGAGTGGCAGTCAGAAGGACTACAGACATTGGGCATTGTCTTCTTACTCTTCAGTTCCCTAAAATTATTGCATTTTTTGGGGGTCATTGACTTTTCTGAAGAAGGTAAGAGAAGACCTGGGTGATGATTTGGGTGTGGGATTCATTGTGTACAGTAAGTGATCTCAATAGTCCCTCAAGTTCTTAGTTATATCGGTTTCTAGGAAAGCTGAATCACAAAAGATTCACTTAATTACTCAATTATCCTAGTCCCGGCCACCATATTGGTCCATAATTTGGCAGATGTGCTGTTCAGATGCCTAGACAAGTTGAGTGACAGCTGTGAAATTGGCCATATTAGCAATCACCCAACCATGATACATTAAGACCTTACATTTGCTGTTTTTATGGATTCTTTATGGGATTTCTGTGTTTTTGTTTGTAATGTAAACCGAAGAAATGCTGAAACTTTAGAAGAGACAGGTGTCAGCTGAAGTTCTGTGCTAAAACTCCGGTAGAGTAATGCTCGCTTGGAGTGATTATCTTTTCATGAGTCAGGAGGATGGTGCTCACCTCCAGTGACCACTCCCAAATACGTATTATTATGAAAGCAAGTGATGCTTCCTCATTATTATTCCCCATTATTCACAGAAAGAACCATGAAGCCAGTGCCACAGTTCATCCACATCCCCAGCGCTGCTCTAAATAATTAATTCTTAGCCATGTTTGCTGTACATCTAAGTGCTACAAATGCATGTTTGACAATGCTACACGTAATGGGGGGTTACCTCACGCTGAGCCTAGAAGATAAGCAAAACTGATGGCTGCTGTGTTAATGTGTCAGTGGTGTTACAGTGAGAAAAGTTATAGTTAAGATACAGCACCTCAAGGTCTTGACTAGCATATCCCATCCTGGATCTTGGGACCAGTAGCCACCAAACATCTTGAAGGGCTGAAAGTCCATCAGGCACCTCGGTTGCCTTTAGTCCACACAGCACCTTGCAGCTCACCCATAATGTTGGAGGACCATAGTCCTTCTAGCACCTTGAGAAACTTCATTCAACACTTTGAGGGTCTATAGTCCACTCAGCCTCTTCAGAACCTTGGTTATTATCCATCACCTTGCAGGTCCACAGTGCATCTAACACTCTGCAGTTCCATAGTTGACTGAGCACATTGAAGGTTCATAGCGCACCAAGAACTTAGGGAGTCCATAGTCAGTTCGGTATATTGGTGGTATACAATCCATCCAGTAACCTGCAGGTTTAGATTCTACCCAGCATCTTGTGGCTCCATAGTTTACTCAGTACTTTGAGGTTTTAGAGAACCTTGGAAATCCATATTTCATCAAGTACCTTTCAGGCCAAAAATTAATCCAGTCTAATCCTAGTACCCAGGGGATCCATTGTCCACATAGGACCTACAGATTCTTATTACATTAACTCTACCATTGCACTTTTGGGGGCTGTAGTCCACCATGATGCTCAAAGTCCACTCAACTAATCTAATAAATTTAAGTTGAACTCTATCAAGTTCTTTTTAAGAACGTTTATGGACCTCCTTGGGGGGAGGAGTATTGACTTGTTAAAACAAGGAACCTTTCCCACGCTTTTCTTTATGAAAGAGTGCAAAACTGCCCAATATTTCCACCAAACTTCACACCTGGCAATATACAGTCAGTCTCAACATGTCCTAGAAAATGCCAAACAAACAGGTGTATACTCCTCCAGATGGTGGAATATGATGTTACTACATTTTCAGAGAACAATAGCTGTGTCCTGTCCACCACTCCTACCAACATTTCACATTATACATGTTGGTGGTGACTTCAGGCTTTTGAGTTTCTACTTGACCATAGAGATCCAATCCATAAAGCTTCTGATGTTCTTGTGTTGATGTGGCCTGGTCCGTCTTTCCATTGACCTAATTTGTTGAAGGAAGAGTTAGGAGGCTCCCATATACATAAGAGGTCCGGGCCATCAAACTAAAGTCAGCAGCTTTAGAAGACTTTTCTATAAAGTTCATTGTGGCTTTTACAACTCTTATTGGAAAGATAGCCTCCTATTGTTTATTGAAATTTATTGTACTCTTTATGCCTGTCTCGGGCTTAGGGATGGCTCCATACTTGATTTTAAGAAATTGGTGTGGCTGAGATGGCCAAATTCACTAATAAGGAAAGGTGCACATACTTTGTGTATTTTAGGACTTGAGACTCAATGGTGCAACAATGGTCAACTTGAAGCTTGTGGGCACCGATGAAAAATCTCCAACAGGGTCCCCCCAACAATCAAGGGTTGTTAATAAAATTGGTCTTCTTATATGGGCTAAAGGGACCTTCATGGCCGGGATACAACTACCATCTCTGTGCCCACCACCATAGTTACTCCATTGGTCTCCAACTTGTGGCTTGTAGGTGATGCAAAACTACAACTCCCAGCGTGCTCTGATGAACCAGCATGAGTACTGCTTACACTGAAGAAACGATCATCCCCTCTTCTCCTCGTCCTGTGATTCCTCGTTGCGAATTCTCAGCCTTTGTGGTTTATGAATTATTTACAAGAAACTCAAAATTGCTTTTGTCCTTGTAACTCCATCTGTGAATGGAGGATCATGTAGTGAACACGTCTTCCGTCACTGGCCATAAAAAGAAAAAAAAAAATCTTCTTGAGGATCCAAATGTAACCTTTTGTGAAGATGATCATCTCCATCCAATGTCCACGAGGGTTATCAGTATATATGGACACCT
The DNA here is from genome assembly GCF_032444005.1 of Ranitomeya imitator. Taxonomy (NCBI): domain Eukaryota; kingdom Metazoa; phylum Chordata; class Amphibia; order Anura; family Dendrobatidae; genus Ranitomeya; species Ranitomeya imitator. The sequence goes on from NC_091283.1 coordinate 830,110,119, forward strand.
GTAGCCAGACCTGTAGGGGTTTGAGGTTTCACTGCATTTTGAATTATGAAATTTGGGACCATAACACACTGAGGTGGGGCACTGCGTTATTTGTGTCGGGGAGGGGAAGTGACAACCACTTGGTACAATAGATTTGTATTTTCTATGTCTTATGTAGCAGCTTCATATGGACCATACCAAGCGGTAGAACAGGGGGAGGTCTGATTTAATGCTGATGAGCCGTGTTCTTCAGCTTGGTGCTATCATACTTTTTATAGATTCCTATAACATAAAACAGAAAGGAAAAAAAAGCAGTTTTGCAAACATTTCTCTTGACATTTCCGTTTTTTTAATGCCAATGTCATAACATTCAACCTATTAATACTCTCAGACATTTGACATCTACTATATAAAGCTGAATGTGTGTGTGTGTGTATGTCCGGGATTGGCATCTGCACCGTCGCAGCTACAGCCACAAAATTTTGCACAGTCACACGTCTGGACCCTGAGAGCGTCATAGGCTACGTTGTGAGGTGAAATTTTAACCCCGCACGTTCCAATTCACCAAACAATTTTGCCCCTATCTACATAATGGGGAAAAAGTGAAAGGAAAAGTGTTGGAGGCGTCGCAGCTACAGCAACAAAATTTTGCACAGTCACACGTCTGGACCCTGAGAGCGTCATAGGCTATGTTGTGAGGCGAAATTTTAACCCCGCGCTTTCCAATTCACCAATTTTGCCCCTATCTACATAATGGGAAAAAATGAAAGGAAAAGTGTAGGAGGCAAATTGACAACTGCCAGATGTGAACAAGGAGGACTTAAAGAATGAGAGCGATGGCGCCAAAGAGTATATACCGTACAGTTGCTAAGGTGGGGCCTCGACATGGGATACTCACCACACACGGGGATATGAACACACACAAAATGCGCCACACACTACCACGTGCTTGAACACATATACCACCCTCAGCACACATTTCACCACACATACACCAACCTCACCACATAAAAGTCTAAACACAAAAGTCGCCACTCAAAACTCGCCACGCGCAGAACTCGCCACATGCAAAAACTAGGCTCTTGCAAAACTCGCCACAAGTGCAAAATTCTCCTCATGAAAAACTCGCCACACGCAAAACTTGCACACGCGGAAAAATTGCCACATGCACAAAAGTTGCAACACATGCAAAAGTTGCCTCACACAAAACTTGCACATACTCAAAAGGCACCACACATAATACTCGCAACGCGCAAAACTCGCCATGCGCAAAACTTGCTGCACACAACTTGCTACACTAACCTGTCACATGCAACTCGACACACAAAAAGTTGCTACACGCATGTTGCTACACAAAACTCATCTCACAAAAGTCGCTACATGCATGTCGCCACACGCAACTCAACACACACAACTTGACAAACGAAACTCGCCCTAAAACACACACAAGTCTGGTATTATCCTTCAAAAATAAAAATCTGATTAATAAGCAGACAAACTACAACAATTGCACCATATAGGAAATACGGCAGCTGTCAGTCACATGACCTGTCTATTATGTGTATGTGTGAGCTAATATATACTGCCAGGGGGAGGGCTTTCTGTTGGCTGGGGATTTATCAGGCTGACAATTTAGCTTACAAATACTGAGGTAAAAATACTGAGCAAATAACGTGTGAACGAGGTCTAATACAGGAGGAGATGACACACAGGTATATACTATATACAGGGGAGATGACACACAGATATATACTATATACAGGAGAGATGACACACAGGTATATACTATATAGAGGAGGAGATGACATATAGGTACATATATATACAGGAGGAGATGACATACAGGTATATACTATATACAGGAGGAGATGACATACAGGTATATGCTATATATAGAAGATGACATGCAGGTATATACTATATGCAGGAGGAGATGACACTCAGATATATACTATATACAGGGGAGATGACACACAGGTATATACTATATACAGGAGGAGATGACATACAGGTATATGCTATATATAGAAGATGACATGCAGGTATATACTATATGCAGGAGGAGATGACACTCAGATATATACTATATACAGGGGAGATGACACACAGGTATATACTATATACAGGAGGAGATGACATACAGGTATATACTATATATAGAAGGAGATGACATTCAGGTATATACTATATATAGGGGAGATGACACACAGCAGGTATATACTATATACAGGGGAGATGACATACAGGTATATACTATATACAGGAGATGACATACAGATGTATTCTATATATAAGGGAGATGACAAACATGTATATACTGAGGTGATGAAGTGAAAATGAAAGGTGTGAGGTGAAAATGAAAAGGTGTGAGTGCAAAATGAGAGGAGTGAGGAAAAATAGTGGAGTGATCAGAAAATGACAGATGTGAGGTTAAAATGACAAGTGTTAGGGGGGAATGAGAGGAGTGAGGGAGAAAATGAGAGGCATGATGGGAAAATAAGAGAAGTGAGGTGCTATAACTAACCACAGATATTTACTATGCCCAGGCAACGCCGGGCTCTTCAGCTAGTCTAATCTATAAAGCTGACTGTCTGTGTGTGTGTGTATGTATGTATGTATGTATGTCCGGGATTGGCATCTGCACTGTCGCAGCTACAGCCACAACATTTTGCACAGTCACACGTCTGGACTCCGAGAGCGTCATAGACTATGTTGTGAGGCGAAATTTTAACCCTGCGCTTTCCAATTCACCAAACAATTTTGCCCCTATCTACATAATGGGGAAAATGTGAAAGGAAAAGTGTTGGAGGCAAATTGACAGCTGCCAGATGTGAACAAGGGGGACTTAAAGAATGAGAGCGATGGCGCCAAAGAGTATATACCGTACAGCTGCTAAGGTGGGGCCCAGACATGGGATACTCACCACACTCGGGAATATGAACACACACACAAAATGCGCCACACACTACCACGTGCTTGAACACATATACCACCCTCAGCACACATTTCACCACACATACACCAACCTCGCCACATAAAAGTCGAAACACAAAAGTCGCCACTCAAAACTCACAACGGCCAAAATTCGCCACATGCAAAACTAGGCTCACGCAAAACTCGCCACAAGTGCAAAACTCACCTCATGGTAAACTCGCCACACGCAAAACTTGCACACGCGGAAAAATTGCCACATGCACAAAAGTTGCAACACATGCAAAAGTTGCCTCACACAAAACTTGCACATACTCAAAACGTACCACACATAAAACTCGCCATGCGCAAAACTCGCCATGCGCAAAACTTGCTGCACACAACTTGGTACACTAACCTGTCACATGCAACTCGACACATAAAAAGTTGCTACACGCATGTCGTCACACAAAACTCATCTCACAAAAGTCGCTACATGCATGTCGCCACACGCAACTCAACACACACAACTTGACACATGAAACTCGCCCTAAAACACACACAAGTCTGGTATTATCCTTCAAAAATAAAAATCTGATTAATAAGCAGACAAACTACAAGAGCAACAACTGTACCATATAGGAAATACGGCAGCTGTCAGTCACATGACCTGTCTATTATGTGTATGTGTCAGCTAATATATACTGCCAGGGGGAGGGCTTCCTGTTGGCTGGGGATTTATCAGGCTGCCAATTTAGCTTACAAATACTGAGGTAAAAATACTGAGCAAATAACGTGTGAAGAAGGTCTAATACAGGGGAGATGACACACAGATATATACTATATACAGGGGAGATGACACACAGGTATATACTATATACAGGAGCAGATGACACACATGTATATACTATACACAGGAGGAGATGACACACAGGTATATACTATATAAAGGAGCAGATGACACACAGGTATATACTATATACAAGAGGAGATGACTTACAGGTATGTACAATATACAGGAGGAGATGACATACAGGTATATACTATATACAGGAGGAGATGACACACAGGTATATACTATATACAGGAGGAGATGACACACATGTATATACTATATACAGGAGCAGATGACACACAGGTATATACTATATACAGGAGGAGATGACTTACAGGTATATAGAATATGCAGGAGGAGATGACATACAGATATATACTATATACAGGAGGAGATGACTTACAGGTATATACAATATACAGGAGGAGTTGACACACGTATATACTATATACAGGAGGAGATGACATACAGGTATATACTATATAAAAGAGGAGATGACACATAGGTATATAGAGGAGAAGATGACATACAGCAGGTATATACTATATACAGGGGAGATGACATACAGGTATATGCTATATACAGGAGATGACATACAGGTATATACTATATGTAGGAGGAGATGACATACAGGTATATACTATATACAGAAGAGATGACATACAGGTATATAGAATATACAGGAGGAGATGACATACAGCAGGTATATGCTATATACAGGAAATGACATACAGATATATACTATATATAGGAGGAGATGACATACAGGTATATCCTATATACAGGGGAGATGACACACAAGTATATCCTATATACAGGAGATGACATACAGGTATATGCTATATATAGGAGGAGATGGCATACAGGTATATACTATATACAGAAGAGATGACATACAGGTATATACTATTTACAGGGGAGATGGCATACAGGTATATACTATATACAGGGGAGATGGCATACAGGTATATACTATATACAGGAGATGACATACAGGTGTATACTATATATAAGGGAGATGACAAACATGTATATACTGAGGGGAAAATGAGAGGTGTGAGGTGAAAATGAAAAGGTGTGAGTGCAAAATAAGAGGAGTGAGGGAAAATAGTGGAGTGATCGGAAAATGACAGATGTGAGGTCGAAATGACAAGTGTTAGTGGGGAATGAGAAGAGTGAGGGGGGAATGAGAGGAGTGAGGGGGAAATAAGAGGAGTGAGGGGGAAAATGAGAGGTGTGAGGGAGAAAATTAGAGATGTGAGGGGGAAAATGAAAGATGTGAGGGGGAAAATGAAAGATGTAAGGGGGAAAAAGAGAGGCGTGATAGGAAATTAAGAGGAGTCAGGGGGAAAATGAGAGATGTGAGGGGGAAAATGAGAGGCGTGATGGGAAAATAAGAGAAGTGAGGTGCTATAGCTAACCACAGATATTAACTATGCCCAGGCAACGCCGGGCTCTTCAGCTTGTACCATATAAAAATGGGAAATTAAAAATGCAGCTTAGCAGGCATCGCATCACTACATTTGTTGCTGTATTAACCAGATTTTTCTTAAATAGCTGTAAAGTGTAACTGTCATTTCTGGAGAGCTTGCAGCAGAATGTGTCACCAGTATGTCGCGCCCTCCTAGGAAATCTCGGGTTAGAAGATCACTATGTGAAACACAGATCTTCCATTTAGCCTGAGTGTTTGTGTCCCTTATTAAATTGAGTTGGTTTCGTTTGGCGCTGAAGATCCTTTCTATGCTTGTCAGAAACTTGCAGCTCCATTTTCAGCTGCTTCTGATCTGGTCATTACCTCTCCCTATAAAACCTGGCCAGACCTTCTCTTCCTTGCCAGTGAAAGCTTTGCTTCCTAGCTGCTTGGAAACACTGTGCTAAATAGGAGACCGTAGTTGCTACTGGAGATTGTGGTGCTCTGTTTTGGGGTGTATGCTTTCCTCATTGTCCTATTCCCATTTGGTTGGTGCATTCCTATCCTTCCCTATATACCTCTCTACATTTTGGTGTTTGTATGTTTGTTGCTTTCTGTTATCCTTGTTTTGTCTTTGTGTCTTGTTTACTGTATATTTCTGTCCCAGGCCTCATGGACAGATCAGGGTTTTACAGGAGTGATCTAAAGATCGTATCTACACCAAAATGGTATCAATAAAAACGTCAGCTCAGCACACAAAAAATAAGACTGCACCCAGCCCCATATCATGAAAAATGGAGACTCTAAGGGTCTCAGAAAATGACAATCTTCTTTTTTTTAAAGAAATTTAGATTTGTTTTTTCACCACTTAAATAAAAAAGAACCTAGACATGTTTGGGGACTACGAACTCGTAATGACCTAGAGAATCATAATGGCAGGTCAGTTATAGCATTTAGTAAACATGGTAAAATAGCAAAGCAAAAAAAAACAATTGTGGAATTGCACTTTTTTGCAATTTCACAGCACTTTGATTTTTTTTCTCATTTTTCAGTACACGATATGGCAAAACCAATGATGTCGTTCAAAAGTATAACTCATCCTGCAAAAAACAAGCCCTCACATGGCCATATTGACGTAAAAATAAGAGTTATGGCTCTGGGAAGAAGGGGAGCAAAAAACGAAAACTCAAAAATGGAATGGAAAGTTCGCGAAGTGGTTAAAATGTACCTATTAACATTTTAGAAGACAATATTATAGCCCTCAGCATAATTTTATGCACTAGATATTCTACATACTATATGATATTTTGCAGCATGCAATCTCAGGACACAGAGGGAGAAGCTGTCACCTGCAACTGCATCCCCCTCCTCCCCTCCTATCTACTCTTTTCTGTATGAGAAACTTTCTCAATATTTGCAGGGGTCCCGAAGTTAGGAAAATGGTAATTTACAGGCTACTTCAAGGTGAAAAACATAAAATATATTACAAAGTTTTACATATTTAGGTTCCCCAATGGCAGTGAAGAGAGTTGCAGAAAAGGTCAGCGACTGAGACTGTGGTAGGATTGGGGTCCTCCGGCAGAACTTTTTCTTTTTAGTTGCGAGGGGCTATTGCTTTTTTCATAGACTATTAGAGCAGAGGATTCCTGTAATCAAATTTTCCTTTGTTCTCTGCAAGTACAGCGCAATATCCCCGATGCAGCGAAGCATGACGGCAGCGTGGCGGCAGAAAAGGCTGAGATTGTGGAACTGATACCTGGTGCACATTTATCACCTTCCAGGGAATGGACAGAACCTCTTAATTCTAGTATGTTACTGACAATCCTTAATATGTAAGATCCCGGATTGGTCATTTCTCGTTCACCTTTATAACCCACATTTGTTTTTAGTTTTTTTTCTTTTTTAGCGCTTGCAGATTTCTTGATCATTATCGACTTTTATGTCTCTGGTGTCTCCACTTTCGGGTTTGTGCTTCCTCCTGAACTCTGTTACACACTTTGACGGATTCCTCTACCTTTGTTAAAATGCGGCGCAACTGGGTTTGTGGCACCGCCTGCACCGGGCCATCTTTGTCACACCAATCTTAGTGAGGCCAAATTCTCTCATAAATTGTATCTTCAGTGGCCACTACTGCTCTCCGTCCCACAGGCCCACCATAGTGTTGGTTCCTCCAGGACAAATCCAACAGATGTCGATCCACTCTTCCCAGCTGTATCCTTGCTTCTCTAGCCTCAATAATAAGCCTGGAACGTTTATCTTGCTGCACCCTTTAGCTCTATACATCATCCATAGCTCTGCAATTAATATCACTTTCTGCCATGCGGCGGGCTAGCACTCAACAAGCTTTGGCTATGATAGCTATTTCAGGTGGCACACATTTGCCCTCCCTCTTGTTGTGCTCTGCGTCACCAGACTGGCTGTTACAGCTACTTCAGGCTGCTGCATGCATTTGCATTCCTTCACTTGCTCCTATCTCCTCTTAACGGGACACTATCAGGGTGGTCTCTTACTACTCTGGTTTACAGGTAGACGGTACCCGGTGTCCAAAACAGTCAGAGAGGCAGCTCAACTTGGTAAACTGGTGCAGCACATAGTTCAGGATGCTTCCACTATTCATCTACTACTGCTATGCACTACTCAGTAAATAGATGTGTACTCACTATACAGGCAACTGACACAGACCCTCTACAACTGACGTAGACCCTCTACAACTGATGCAGGCCCTCTGCAACTGATGCAGGCCCTCTGCAACTGATGCAGGCTCTCTGCAACTGATACAGGCCCTCTACAACTGACGCAGACCTTCAACAACTGACGCAGACCCTCTACAACTGATACAGGCCCTCTGCAATTGACAGACCCTCTACAACTGACGTAGACCCTCTACAACTGATGCAGGCCCTCTGCAACTGATGCAGGCTCTCTGCAACTGATACAGGCCCTCTACAACGGACGCAGACCTTCTACAACTGATACAGGCCCTCTGCAACTGACGCAGACCCTCTACAACTGATGCAGGCCCTCTGCAACTGATGCAGGCTCTCTGCAACTGATACAGGCCCTCTACAACGGACGCAGACCTTCTACAACTGATACAGGCCCTCTGCAACTGACGCAGACCCTCTACAACTGATGCAGGCCCTCTGCAACTGACGCAGACCCTCTACAACTGATGCAGGCCCTCTTCAACTGACGCAGACCCTCTACAACTGATGCAGGCCCTCTTCAACTGACGTAGACCCTCTACAACTGATGCAGGCCCTCTTCAGCTGACACAGACCCTCTACAACTGACGTAGACCCTCTACAACTGATGCAGGCCCTCTGCAACTGATGCAGGCTCTCTGCAACTGATACAGGCCCTCTACAACTGACGCAGACCTTCAACAACTGACGCAGACCCTGTACAACTGATACAGGCCCTCTGCAATTGACAGACCCTCTACAACTGACGTAGACCCTCTACAACTGATGCAGGCCCTCTGCAACTGATGCAGGCTCTCTGCAACTGATACAGGCCCTCTATAACGGACGCAGACCCTCTACAACTGATACAGGCCCTCTGCAACTGACACAGACCCTCTACAACTGATGCAGGCCCTCTGCAACTGACGCAGACCTTCTACAACTGATGCAGGCCCTCTTCAACTGACGCAGACCCTCTACAACTGATGCAGGCCCTCTTCAACTGACGTAGACCCTCTATAACTGATGCAGGCCCTCTTCAACTGACACAGGCCCTCCGCAACTGACAGACCCTCTACAACTGACATGCATTCTGCAAATGACACAGTCCCATTACAAATGACAGGCGCCTCCTTCAACTGACATGGGCCTTCTACAATTGACACAGGCCCACTGCACCTGATACAGCCCTTCGGCTATAGATACATCTGATGCATCTGTAGTTACATCGAGTTATTCGGCCACTTCTGGGGAAAGGGTGTGAGCAGGTTGCGAGACGCAGTGACGGACAGGAGGCAGAGCAAGGGTTAACAATTTTACTTTCACAGGGAGATATTCCACACAGGGAGGCAAACAGTTAAACGGGGAAATAAACAGTTAAATGGCAGAATGAACGGGTCAATGGCAAAAAGATATACAGGGTTGAAAAACAGTAGATTCAGTAACGGCAGTTCCTTTGTACACTTGTGTCAGAAGTTTCACTGACTGTAGATGCTGCTTGAAAGTCAGTATCGCCGACAACAGCTGGCGCGGTGCTTGTCCAAGAAGGTCCTGCTGATAACGGCGGTCTGTCTTCTGGCGGCAGTGGTCGGTGTCCGGTACCTTCCACTGAGCCCCTAGTCCATATACTGCAGTGGCTGACAAGGGTGCGGCCCACGGTGCTATACGAGCCCAACGTGGCTCGGCGAATATACACTGGCAGAATCACTCTCTGCCAGCTACCGGGCGCGCTGCACTTTTCTCTCTATGCTGCGCGCTGCCTGTTCCCGCCAAGACTGAAGCGCCGACAACCACTGGCGCGCTGCTTCTCCGGCGGGGTCCTGCAGACCACGGTCCGACAACAAGGGCAGCAGCGAACACTCCTGAACTCTGCCCTGGCTCTCATGCTGGCGTGCGGCACTTAGGTGAACAGGGCTCCCAGCTCTTTCCTTATTAGGCTACGTTCACATTTGCGTTGTGCGGTGCGCAAACCAAAACGCATGCAAAACGCATTGTTTTGTGACGCATGCGTCCTTTTTTGGCATGATTTTGGATGCAAAAACAATGCAACTTGAGGCGACCTCTGCACCCTGACGCGTGCGCCAAAAAAGACGCATGCGTCACAAAACGCAATGAAACGCATGTCCATGCGCCCCCATGTTAAATATAGGGGCGCATGACGCATGCGTCGCCGCGGCTGCGCCCGACGCAGCCCGGCAGAACGCAAATGTGAACGTAGCCTTACTGTGGGGAGCTCCAGCAGCGTCCCGGCATTGGATCGGCCCCGTTTCACTGCGGCCCTTGGATCTCCCTGCCTCTGTCACCGCTGGCGGGAAACCGTCCAACGCTGTGCGCGCTTTCACTTGTAACCGCTCCCCCCACCTTCCAGGTCAGAGCCCCGGTCCGGCACTTTTTGCCTTCCCCCGGGAAATAGGGATGCAGCCTCAGCAGTTTCGGACCTGGCTCAATGCAGGTACTTGCAGCCTGGTCTTCCTCCTTACATGGGCACTAAGCAGTTTGGGCCCAGGACCTGATAATTACTCTTCTGCTGCCGCCTTCTGCTTCATTACTGATGTGTGAACAGACATGTATGAAATTCCGTTTGCAGATTTGTAGTTTATTAATTTCACTAACGAGGTTTAACTCCACAATTCCCAAAGCCAGAATCTGGTATTAAGCCTTGGATAGACACTTTTATCTAGCGGATTTCATTAGAAAGGATGCTCGATGCGCACATTGTGGATACACAGTCTTCTGCTTGTGGTCTTCAGTGATGAACTATAAGACTTTCTGGACTATTGGATGCCAGATTAAAGGAGGAGTAAAGTTTACTGCGTTTCCTATGTCCTCAAGGTTTAGTCTGGTTCCTCAGGGGAGGGGAATCCTGTACATGATCCCACCCCTTATTATCAATGGACCAATCACAGCTTGGGCTGTCACTATGAATGTGCTTCATGCTTTGATGACCTGGAGGAAGAATAGAGGAAAGTGCTTTCCTGGCCGCCTCTCTCCGCTCACCCCCATTACATCCTGGTCCTGACCGTAATCTAATGACAGCTGCCCCCCAGTCGTTTCGTTGAATCTCCATTCTAGGAACAGCGACTGCTGTCTTCTGATTACAGGGATACGTTTTCTTCCTGTATTATTTACCGACATTGACAAGAGCATCTGCTGTGAACAACACGACTTCTACTGTTTCCAGATGTAAATGAAACATTTAACTAGAGAGCGGGTGGCGGGCCGAGCTCCGGTGTCTGCGCTGCCTGGCGCACGAAGATGTATTGCTGCAGTCATCCAAGTCATTGAGGAACACATGAGGCTAATAAATGAGGATTACCAAAAGATTTACATTTATGACAGTTTTAAAATGTAATTTTTGTTTAAATATCCCTATGACAACACTTCCGGATGAATAAAGCAGTAGTGCACATATTGACCACTACTCCGTTCACCTATCTGGATCCATAGGAGAGAAGGTGTACCTGCTTGATTTAAACAGAATATACAGCAAAAGCCAGCTCACCGATCATTGCAAGAAGCCCGGAACTTCGTCCTGACAAGACGCAGTAGGATTCCATAAACGAAAAGAAAATGGTTCCAGCTTCAGTAAAATCATGAACATTTATTCCAACTTTTAAAATGGAGAAACAACTCCTGGGACAGCACCATAGCACATGCGAGGTAGGCTATGCGTTTCGACCGACACAGTGGTCTTTATCACAGCTGTGTCGGTCGAAACGCGTAGCCTACCTCGCATGTGCTATGGTGCTGTCCCAGGAGTTGTTTCTCCATTTTAAAAGTTGGAATAAATGTTCATGATTTTACTGAAGCTGGAACCATTTTCTTTTCATTTATGGTACCTGCTTGATTACTGCTCCATGTACATCTATGGGTCCCTAGGTTTGGTAAGGCACACATGTGATTACTGCTCCATTCACCTTTATGTGTCTGCAGGAGAGGTAGTGTGCATACATGATTACCGCTCCATACACTTCTATGGATCTGCAGGAGAGGTAGTGTGCAAACATGATTACCGCTCCATACACTTCTATGGATCTGCAGGAGAGGTAGTGTGCATACATGATTACCGCTCCATACACTTCTATGGATCTGCAGGAGAGGTAGTGTGCATACATGATTACCGCTCCATACACTTCTATGGATCTGCAGGAGAGGTAGTGTGCATACATGATTACCGCTCCATACACTTCTATGGATCTGCAGGAGAGGTAGTGTGCATACATGATTACCGCTCCATACACTTCTATGGATCTGCAGGAGAGGTAGTGTGCATACATGATTACCGCTCCATACACTTCTATGGATCTGCAGGAGAGGTAGTGTGCATACATGATTACCGCTCCATACACTTCTATGGATCTGCAGGAGAGGTAGTGTGCAAACATGATTACCGCTCCATACACTTCTATGGATCTGCAGGAGAGGTAGTGTGCATACATGATTACCGCTCCATACACTTCTATGGATCTGCAGGAGAGGTAGTGTGCAAACATGATTACTGCTCCATTCACTTCTATGGGTCTCTAGGTGAGGAAAGGTGCATGTGTGATTACTGCTTCGTTAACTTCTATAGGTCTGAAGGAGAGGTAGTGTGTGTAAATGATTATTGCACCTTTCACTTCTATGGGTCTGTAGGACAAGTAGTGTGCATATATGATAACTGCTCTATTCACTTCTATGGATCAGTAGAGGAGAAGTATGTGTATATGATAACTGCTCTATTCACTTCTATGGATCAGTAGAGGAGAAGTATGTGTATGTGATTACTGCTCTATTCACTTCTATGGATCTGTAAGAGATGATGTGTGCTTATGTGTATATTGCTCCATTCACTTCTATGGATTTGTAAAGGAGATAGTATGCACGTTATTACTGCTCCATTCACTTCTATGGGGCTGTAGGAGAGGTTGTGTGGACTTTTTTTGTTGCTCCATTCACTTCTCAGGGTCTAAAATATACTGTAGGTTGTGAACCTACATGATAACTTCTCCATTCACTTCTAAGGGTCTGAAGTAGAGGATATGTGCATATGTGATAACTGCTCCGGGATTCACCACTTCCATAGACACGCATGTGCACCAACGCTTCACACAGAGGACACAGGACCCTCCTTCTCAGCATTGGTGGTGGTCCCAGTAGTGAGCCTGCCCCCGCTGTTTGTGAGGAGACCCTTTTATAGTAAGGCTCCGTTTCATTACTACACTGTGTTACGCTTAGTGCGGGGCTGGAGGAGGTGGACAGCATACAGAAGTAAATCCCTGTGTTATGTGCGGCCCCCTCCTGCTCGGCACTAAGTGCCTATGTAATCCAGGAGGTATCTCACTTTTCACACTGGAAACTGAGCCCTCACTATAGTCTAACCTTTCCTGACAGTTTTTGGCTGCGCACATGGGGGTGCAGGGTCGGCCCTCAATATCATCAAAGGGAAAAAGAAAATTGTAACAACTGTATTACAAACCTGGAAGCAGATCCAGCCGGATCCCAGAAGATGGGGCAGCTCCTCCGCACTCCTCCCTCTCACAGCAGAGCAATCACAGCAGATACAGGGGTTTCTCACAAAATTAGAATATCATCAAAAAGTTCATTTATTTCCTTTTAATACAAAAAGTGAATCTCATATATTCTATAGAGTCATTACACACAGAGTGATCTATTTCACGTGTTTATTTCTGTTAATGTTGATAATTATGGCTTACAGCCAATGAAAACCAAAAGTCATTATCTCAGTAAATTAGAATACTTTAGAACACCAGCTTGAAAAATGATTTTAACCCCTTCATGACCTCGGGATTTTTCGTTTTTCCGTGTTCGTTTTTCACTCCCCTCCTTCCCAGAGCCATAACTTTTTTATTTTTCCGTCAATTTGGCCATGTGAGGGCTTATTTTTTGCGGGACGAGTTGTACTTTTGAACGACATCATTGGTTTTAGCATGTCGTGTACTAGAAAACGGGAAAAAAATTCCAAGTGCGGTGAAATTGCAAAAAAAGTGCAATCCCACACTTGTTTTTTGTTTGGCTTTTCTGCTAGGTTCACTAAATGCTAAAAATGACCTGCCATTATGATTCTCCAGGTCAGTACGAGTTCATAGACACCTAACATGACTAGGTTATTTTTTATCTAAGTGGTGAAAAAAAATTCCAAACTTTGCTAAAAAAAAAAAAAAAAAATTGTGCCATTTTCCGATACCCGTAGCGTCTCCATTTTTCGTGATCTGGGGTCGGTTGAGGGCTTATTTTTTGCGTGCCGAGATGACGTTTTTAATGATAGCATTTCGGTGCAGATACGTTCTTTTGATCGCCCGTTATTGCATTTTAATGCAATGTTGCGGCGACCAAAAAAACGTAATTCTGGCGTTTTGAATTTTTTTCCCGCTACGCTGTTTAGCGATCAGGTTAATGCTTTTTTTTAGTTGATAGATCGGGCGACTCTGAGCGCGGAGATACCAAATATGCGTAGATTTTATATTTTTTTTATTGATTTATTTTGATTGGGGCGAAAGGGGGGTGATTTAAACTTTTATATTTTTTTTATTTTTTTAACATTTTTTTCAACTTTTTTTTTTAACTTTTGCCATGCTTCAATAGCCTCCATGGGAGGCTAGAAGCAGGCACAACGCGATCGCCTCTGCTACATAGCAGCGATCTGCTGATCGCTGCTATGTAGCAGAAATGGAGGTGTGCTGTGAGCGCCGACCACAGGGTGGCGCTCACAGCCACCGGTGATCAGTAACCATAGAGGTCTCAAGGACCTCTATGGTTACAATGGAGACGCATCGCCGACCCCCGATCATGTGACGGGGGTCGGCGATAACGTAATTTCCGGCCGCCCGGCCGGATGCGGTAGTTAAATGCCGCTGTCTGCGTTTGACAGCGGCATTTAACTAGTTAATAGGTGCGGGCAGATCGCGATTCTGCCCGCGCCTATTACGGGCACATGTCAGCTGTTCAAAACAGCTGACATGTCCCGGCTTTGGTGCGGGCTCACCGCGGAGCCCTGCATCAAAGCAGGGGATCTGACCTCGGACGTACTATCCCGTCCGAGGTCAGATAGGGGTTAAGATCCGAAATATTGGCCTACTGAAATGTATGTTCAGCAAATGCACCCAATACTTGGTCGGGCTCCTTTTGCATCAATTATTGCATCAATGCAGAGTGGCATGGAGGCGATCAGCCTGTGGCACTGCTGAGGGGTTATGGAAGCCCAGGTTGCTTTGATAGCAGCCTTCAGCTCCTCTGCATTGTTGGGTCTGGTGTCTCATCTTCCTCTTGACAATACTCTATAGATTCCCAATGGGGTTAAGGTCAGGCGAGTTTGCTGCCAATCAAGCCCAGTGATACTGTTGTGTGTAAACCAGGTATTGGTACTTTTGACAGTGTGGACAGGGGCCAAGCCCTTCTGGAGAATGACATTTCCATCTCCATAAAGCTTGTCGGCAGAGGGAACCATAAAGTGCTCTAAAATTTCCTGGTAGACGGCTGCGCTGACTTTGGTCTTGATAAAACACAGTGGACCTACACCAGCAGATGACATGGCTCCCCAAACCATCAATGATTGTGGAGACTTCACACTAGACCTCCAGCAGCTTGGATTGTGGCCTCTCCACTCTTCCTCCAGACTCTGACTCTGGGATCTTGGTTTCCAAATGAAATGCAAAATTTACTTTCATCTGAACACAACACCTTGGACCACTGACCACAGTCCAGTTCTTTTTCTCCGTGGCCCAGGTAAGACACTTCTGGCGTTGTCTAATGGTCATGAGTGGCTTGACACAAGGAATGTGACACTTGTAGCCCATGTCCTGGATACGTCTGTGTGTGGTGAAGCAATGACTCCAGCAGCAGTCCACTCCTTGTAAATCTCACCCACATTTTCTGAATGGCCTTTTCTTAACAATCCTTTCCAGGCTGCGGTTATCCCGGTTGCTTGTGCTCCTTTTTCTACCACACATTTTCCTTCCACTCAACGTTCCATTAATATTCTTGGATACAGCACTAGGTGAACAGCCGGCTTCTTTAGCAATGACCTTTTGTGGCTTCCCCTCCTTGTGGAGTGTGTCAGTGACGCCTTCTGGACATCTGTCAGGTCAGCAGTCTTCCCCATGATTGTGGAGCTACTGAAACAGACTAATGGACCTTTTTAGGCCGGTTTCACACGTCAGTGGCTCCGGTACGTGAGGTGACAGTTTCCTCAATTACCGGCTTTTGCTTTCTCCTTCCTAAACCCGACATGATATGAGACATGGTTACATACAGTAAACCATCTCATATCCCCATTTTTTTTTGCATATTCCACACTACTAATGTTAGTAGTGTGTATATGAAAAATTTGGGCTCTGTAGCTATTGAATTAAAGGGTTAAATCGCGAAAAAAATTGGCGTTGGCTCCCGTGCAATTTTCTCCGCCAGAGCAGTAAAGCCAGTGACTGAGGGCAGATAATAACAGCCTGGAGAGGGTCCACGGTTATTGCCCCCCCCCCTGGCTAAAAACACCTGCCCCCAGCCACCCCAGAAAAGGCACATCTGGAAGATGCGCCTATTCTGGCACTTGGCCACTCTCTTCCTATTCCCGTGTAGAGGTGGGATATGGGGTAATGAAGGGTTAATGCCACCTTGCTATTGTAAGGTGACATTAAGCCAGATTAATAATGGAGAGGCGTCAATTGTGACACCTATCCATTATTAATCCAATAGTCTGAAATGGTTAAAAAAAACACACACACATTATTACAAAGCATTTTAATGAAATAAATACACAGGTTGTTGTAATATTTTATTATAATGGTAATCCACCTGAAGACCCTTGTCACCTGGAACAAATGTAAAAAAAGCAAACAACAATATTCCATACCTTCCGACGATCAGTCACGTCCCACGCTGTAAATCCATCTGAAAGGGTTAACTAATTTTACAAGCAGAAGCCTGCTAATGCAGGCGCCCCTGCCTGTAAAAACCCGGCGAATGCATGGAATGTAGGTGAATGACCTGCAGTTACCTCGAGTTGTGGTGATGCGCCCTCTGCTGGATGTCCTCATATGAACTCGAGCCTGGGAAAATATTGGGAAATACGGTGACAAATGCAGCATGCTGCGATTTTCTACGGCCGTAGAAGACCGTATAATACGGATCAGTAAAATACAGCTGATAGGAGCTGGGCCATAGAGAATCATTGTACCGTATGCAATCCGTATTTTCAGCACCTGTCATACGTCCGTAAAACTCGCTAGTGTGAGGCCGGCCTAAATCAGACAAGCACAAACATCATGTGCACAATTATCCCTGTACAACCACATCATGAACAAGTCAGTCCCACTACTAGGAATACTTGCACCCTCCCGGGCTCATCTCCAATGAGCGCAATTTAGAAGTTCCCATGCTCGGACCATCAGTTATACTCTGCCCACGAGCAACACTAAGCTCTGTCCGCGTTCAACCCACACTGCAAGATTGTGTTTCCTTTCCTGGGACAAATACATGTGGGACACAGGTCAGGGCCCTAATATAGATGTGGGCCCCCTTATTCCCTTCTGGGCCCCTGTGCAGTTGCACCACCAGTTCATCAACACCTGTTTCGTAACGTCAAAAAGTTTCAAATTTCAAATAAAGGTGTAATTGTGCGGTGCTTTGGCGCAAAACTGCAGCTGTGCAGCCACGAGCAAAACCGACCCCAAAAATCCCTCCTGTTATGAATCTCTTCCCTTGTATCAAAGTAAAAGTTTAATGGGAAACTGTTCAGAGAGATTTACAAAGCAAAAAATACGGCAAAATTCTGGATCGAATTGCACCAAGAAAAAAAAAGAGGCATTATAAAATGTGGCAGATTTATTTAGTGCATGTGCTGGACAAAATATCGGTGCAAAGTCATCCAGCAAATAGAAGTGACAAGATCCGTCAGATCTACAGCGTGCGCCCCTGTTATATACTTATTGCAGATCCCACCGTCTCATCGACTTTAGGGTAAGTTCACACTGGGAGTTTTTGCAGCGTTTTTTTTTTTTCTGCAGCAAAACCTGATCTCTTGGCAGGAAAGAAGCTGCAGAAAAAAAGCAAGTTTTCCTTGGTTTTTCTTGCGTTTTTTTATGCGTTTTTTGCTATAGTTTTGGCATGCTAGATGTTTCTCTTGTGCATACTGATAAAGTTTAGCGTTGACACAGTGGCGTAGGAAGGGGAGTGCGGGGGGGGGGGGGGCGGGCCGCCCCGGGCGGCACAATGTGGGGGCGGCTATCAGCACGGCTGCGCGCACTCATTCTCTGCTCCTTCCTCCCAGCATTATGAGGACTGGAGCAGAGCGCTGGCTGCAGTGTAGCAGGGGCACACAGTCACACACACTGCCTGCAGTCAGCAGCAGAAGCTCCGATCCCGCCCCTCCAGCAGCGTCACAGCTCTCACAATGTGAAGAGCCATGGAGGGGCGGGGCTAAATGTCGGGGGCGGAGCCACGGACAAGCAGGAAGAAGAGGCAGAAGGAATTAGGAAATATGAAAATCAGAGCGGGAGACAGAAAAGATGTGAGAACAGAGACAGAAAACAACAGAGAGGCAAGACACAGGTGAGAAGTATATATGTATATATATATATATATATATATATATATATATATTACATCATTGTCTAAGGGTCACACTTCCGTCTTTCTGTCTGTCCTTCTGTCTTTCTTTCTTTCACGGATATTCATTGGTCGCGGCCTCTGTCTGTCGTCGCTGATTGGTCTCGGCAGCTGCCTGTCATGGCTGCTGTGACCAATCAGCGACTGGCACAGTCCGATTAGTCCCTCCGCTGCAGTCAGTGCCCAGCGCCTGCTCTATACTCCCCACAATCAGCGCCCGCTCCATAATCCCCTCCAGTCACCACTCACACAGGGTTAATAGCAGCGGTAACGGGCCGCGGTGTAACGCACTCCGTTACCGCTGCTATTAACCCTGTGTGTCCCCAACTATTTACTATTGATGCTGCCTATGCAGCATCAATAGTAAAAATATGTCATGTTAAAAACAATAAAAAAATGAAAAAACCTGCTATACTCACCCTCCATCGCCTTTCCCGCTCCTCGCAACGCTCCAGTGCCCGCTCCATGCAAGCGGCAGCTTCCGGTGCCAAGAATGGTATGTGAGAAGGACCTGACATGACGTCACGGTCATGTGACCGCAACGTCATCACAGGTCCTGCGCTCATACCAACCCTGGGACTGGAAGCTGCCTCATGCGATACAGGGCCAGAATTCATCGGAGGGTGAGTATATGTTTATTTTTTATTTTAAGTCTGTATACTACGTGGCTCTGTGCTGTATACTCCATCACTGGGCAATATACTACGTGGCTGGGCAATATGCTACGTGGGCTGTGCAATATACTACATGGCTGTGTTATATACTACGTGGCTGGGCAATATGCTACGTGGGCTGTGCAATATACTACATGGCTGTGTTATATACTACGTGGCTGTGTTATATACTACGTGGCTGTGCTATACGCTATGTGGGCTGTGCTATATACTGCGTGGGCTGTGTTATACACTACGTGGCTGTGCTATATGCTACGTGGGCTGTGTTATATGCTATGTGGCTATGCTATATTTCTCTGCTGTATCTGCATCATGAATCATGCTATGTGTTAAAGGGGGGGCCCACTGAGACTCTTTCGCCCGGGGCCCTCTAAAACCGCGGCCGGCGCTGCAGCTGTTTAACGCTATTGACGTGCGGGCCCGCGCCCGTACGTCAATAGTTAACAACAGCCACCAGCCATTTGGAGGCTGGCAGCTGAAGTCGGCCGCAGCGCACACGTCGACGGCTTCTGACCTCATTGTCAGTCGCCGGCGAGTGCACGCTTCAGCTGCGTGGAGAGAGCAGGAGCGCGGTCAGGTAAGCAGAACTTTTTTTTTTTTTTTTGCAGACCCTATCATGTGTGCTGCCCTATTTTTGGTAACCTTTGTGTGTATTCAGCTTTTTTTTTTTCACCTCCCATTTAAGTCAATGGGTGAAAAAAGCTGTAAAAACGCTGGAAGAAGCGACATTCTCCTTTGTGCAAAAAAAAAAAACCATGCAAAGCACAAAATCCTGATAACAAAAAAAAAACTGTGTTCTGAAATCTCATAGACTTTGCTGGTACTGTAAAACGCAGCTGAAAATTTGCATAAAAAAGCCGCCTAGTGTGAATTTAGTCTGAAGGTCTGGATTTAGGAGAATATTAACGACTGCCCCCCCGTTGTGTCACGGTGATGCCGGTGAGAGCCTTTGTGGTCGACCCCCTGATTTACAATGAAGGTCTCTGCGTCTACAACATCTGCAGTGATTAAAAAAAAAACAAACCAGCGTCCATTACCTCCACCGTCCCTGCCGCAGCGAGCGCCGGAGCCGTCTGTGACTTGACTGCAGGATTCGCTGCTGCTGTAGGACAGATCCGTCTGCATAAATCCCAACACACAGTCCGCTGAAATCCCCAGAATCGCTCCTCCGGAATGGCGTTCATCCCTCAGACGGCCGGCTGCATGCTGAAGTCAGTGAAAGTGCTGATTCCCATAACATTCAGGAGGAAGAAGAGTAAGTTTACCGTCTCTGATCAATTCTTATATCATCAGCTCAGAAATAACCACTTACTACCGACACTGCACAGATGTAGCAGAGCTGGAGTTGTCAGATGCAACAAAGCTAGGGTTGTCAGATGGCTTTGATCTGAAGTTGTTATAAATATTAACCCCTTCCTGTTGCGGCCCTTTTTCATTTTTGCGTTTTCGTTTTTCGCCCCCCCCCCCCCTTCCTTCCCAGAGCCATAACTTTTTTTTTTATTTTTCCGTCAATATGGCCATGTGAGGGCTTATTTTTTGCGGGACGAGTTGTACTTTTGAACGACACCGTTGGTTTTACCATGTCTTGTACTAGAAAACGGGAAAAAATTCCAAGTGTGGTGAAATTGTAAAAAAAAGTGCAATCCCACACTTGTTTTTTGTTTGGATTTTTTTTGTAGCTTCACTAAATGCTAATACCGACCTGATATTATGATTCTCCAGGTCATTACGAGTTCATAGACACCAAACATGTCTAGGTTCTTTTTTATCTAAGTGGTGAAAAAAATTTCAAAACTTTGTTAAAAAAAACAAAGCGCCATTTTCCGATACCCGTAGCGTCTCCATTTTTCGTGATCTGGGGTCGGGTGAGGGCTTATATTTTGCGTGCCGAGCTGACGTTTTTAATGATGCCACATTTGTGCAGATACGTTCTTTTGATCGTCCGTTATTGCATTTTAATGCGATGTCACGGCGACCAAAAAAAACATAATTCTGGCGTTTTGAATTTTTTTTCTCTCTAGCGATCAGGTTAATGCTTTTTTTGATTGATAGATCGGGCGATTCTGAATGCGGCGATACCAAATACGTGTAGGTTTTTTTTTTTTAATTGTTTTATTTAGGATGGGGCGAAAGGGGGGTGATTTAAACGTTTATATTTTTTTTAATTTTTTTCATATTTTTAAAAACATTTTTTTTTAAACTTGTGCCATGCTTCAATAGCCTCCATGGGAGACTAGACGCTGGCACCACTCGGATCGGCTCAGCTACATAGCAGCGATCATCAGATCGCTGCTATGTAGCTGAAATGCAGGTGTGCTATGAGCGCTGACCACAGGGGGGCGCTCACAGCAGGCCTGCATCAGTAACCATAGAGGTCTCAAAGACCTCTATGGTTACTGTCCTGACACATCGCCGACCCAAGATCATGTGACGGGGGCGGTGATGCGCTCATTTCCGGCCGCGCGGCCGGAAGCGGTAGTTAAATGCCGCTGTCAACGTTTGATAGCAGCATTTAACAGGTTAATAGCGGCGGGTGAATCGCGATTTCACCCGTCGCTATTGCGCGCACATGTCAGCTGTACAAAACAGCTGACATGTCGCGACTGATGTGGGCTCAGCGCGGAGCCCACATCAAAGGGGGAGACACGGCATGCGCCGTACTAGTACGGCGCATGTCGTGAAGGGGTTAAATGTAGGATGTCAGATGTAACAGAGGAAGGAAAGCTGAGGTTGTCAGAGCAAAGGTGAGGTTGTCAGAAGTAGTTAAGCTCAGGTTATCGTATGTGGATGGGGTTGTCAGAAGCAGTAAGGAAGTCGGATGTAGCAGAGCTGAGGTTGTCAGATATTGTCCTCCTAACACTGTCAGAGCAAAGGTGAGGTTGTCAGAAGTAGGTAAGTTTAGGTTATCATATGCGGAGGATGAACTGCGGTTGTCAGATCTAGAAGCAGTAAGGTAGTCGGATGTAGCAGAGCTGAGGTTGTCAGATATGTCCTCCTAAGACTGTGAGGTTGTCAGATGTAGCAGAGCTGCGGTTATCATGTACCGATGAGCTGGAGTTTCAGATATAAAGGGGAGCGATAGTAGTGACAGAGGGTGTCAGACAGAGCAGAATGGTGTCAAGTAAAAAAAAAAGGGGTTGTTAAATCTCGCAGAGCTGAGGATGTGAAATTTAGATGTGAGGCTTGTAAGCTGCAGAGCTGAAGGTGTAAAATGCAGCAGAGCTCAGGCTGTCACCTGCAATGACCCCATAATGTAGATCAAATCTTCACTGTTTTTTTAAGGTGGCCAGATACCAGTGGCGTAACTAGAGCCTGATGGGCCCCGGTGCAAGATTGGGCCTGAGTCCACCCTGAATTATATGTATATATGTCCCTCATCCTGGCTCCATCCTGGTATATATATATCCCCTGTTCTGACGTTGTTCTTTAATGTAAACCCCCCCCCCAAAAAAAAATGGTATATTAACCAGGGGCGCACATATAAGTCATGGGGCTCTATAAAAGAAATATAATGCACAGCCCATAGTCCTCCCTATAACATAATGCACCCTATAGTCCTTCATACAGTATAATGCACCCCCCATAGTCCTCCATACAGTATAATGCACTCCTCATAATACTCCAATTAGTATAATGCACCCCCATAGTCCCTCATACAGTATAGTGCACCCCCATAGTCCTCCATATAGTATAAAGCACCCCATAGTCCTCTATATAATGCACCCCATAGTCCTCCATATATAATGCACAACTCATAGCCCTCCATATAGTATAATGCATCACAGTCCTCCATATAATAAAATGTACCGTTCCATAGTCCTCCATAATGCACTCCCATATTCCTCTATATAGTATAATGCACCTCTATATATACTGAACCCCCCATAGGTCTCCATATTAGTATAATACACAGCCTGTATCCTCCATATATTATAATGCAAAGCCGATAGTCTTCCATATAGTATAATGCACCTCTGTATTAGTATAATACACAGCCCATAGTCCTCCACACACAATATAATGCTTCACCATAGTCCTCCATACATTATAATGCACTCCCCATAGTCCTCCATACAGTATAATGCACTCCCCATAGTACTTCATATGATATAATGCACAGCCCATAGTCCTCCATACAGTATAATGCACTCCACATAGTCCTTCATATGATATAATGCACTCCCCATAGTCCTCCATACAGTATAATGCACAGCCCATAGTACTTCATATGATATAATGCACCCCATAGTCCTCCATACAGTATTTGTGCACAGCCCATAGTCCTCCATACAGTATAATGCACAGCCCATAGTCCTTCATATGATATAATGCACCCCATAGTCCTCCATACAGCATAATGCACAGCCCATAGTACTTCATATGATATAATGCACCCCATAGTCCTCCATACACTATTTGTGCACAGCCCATAGTCCTCCATACAGTATAATGCACAGCCCATAGTCCTTCATATGATATAATGCACCCCATAGTCCTCCATACAGCATAATGTACAGCCCATAGTACTTCATATGATATAATGCACCCCATAGTCCTCCATACAGTATTTGTGCACAGCCCACAGTCCTCCATACAGTATAATGCACCCCACAGTCCTCCATACAGTATAATGCACTCCCCATAGTCCTTCATATGATATGATGCACTCCCCACAGTCCTCCATACAGTATAATGCACAGCCCATAGTACTTCATACGATATAATGCACCCCACAGTCCTCCATACAGTATAATGCACCCCATAGTCCTCCATACAGTATAATGCACCCCCATAGTCCTCCATACAGTATTTGTGCACAGCCCATAGTCCTCCATACAGTATAAAGCACTCCCATAGTCCTCCATACAGTATTTGTGCACAGCCCACAGTCCTCCATACAGTATAATGCACCCCCATAGTCCTCCATACAGTATTTGTGCACAGCCCACAGTCCTCCATACAGTATAATGCACTCCCAATAGTCAACCATGTAGTAGTATGTCCACCATGTACCCTCTAATTTTCCCATTCGCTCCTTCACCGGGCAGCATCCTCTGACTTCAGCATGCAAGTGGCGGGAGCGCGTAATGTCACTGCCTTGCGCCCCCAGTTACGTGCACACCAGCATCAGCTACTTGCCGATTGTCCAGCAGCGTGTTCTGCTGCACAACGACCTGAAAGGTCTGAGCACAAATCTAGCTGAAGTATTTGCTGGTGGCGGCCGGCCCCTCACCCTCCGGGCACGGCTGTATTGGCGACAGCAGTTGTAGTTGGTGGTCACTTAATAGCCCGTTTAGATTGGAATAATCGCGCTATCCGTGCGCACAGAACACTCTTGGCAGCACATGTTCTCGGCAGCACGTGTTCAGTTTGCACAGGGCAATGAACCATTCTATACAAACGGTAGAAGAGATTGATTTACCGCTCATTGAAATTCTGCTCGGCAGGTCACTATACGCTGCAGATTTTCTCCGCAGTGTGAGGATGAGATTTTGTAAAACTGCAGTCTTCCCTACGGGACGTTACCCGTAATCATTTCACTGCACAATATAGACGTAGTGTAACCTAGGATGTCAGATGTAGCAGAGCTGAGGTTGTCAGAAGAACTGACTGTCGCTTTTAGCATAGAATTACAGATTCATATATTATAACAGTTAAGTTCTAATTTACATTACTTGTTTTGGTAAATTATAGTAGGACCTTTTAGGTGTGTTTGTGTCTCCAGAGGTGCTGATAACAGAGAACAATTGCTTTTATTCTCCTGCAGAGCCAATACTTTGGGTTTAATCTCTAGCGCCTATCTTCTATTCTGATGTAATAACATTACTGCAAATAACTATATTAATCTAGGAGAACTTGTCAGAGCATGCTGAGAGTTGTAGTTTCCCAGGCGATCAATGTCTTGCAGTACTTCATTCTGTATCAAGCGTCTGTGCAGGAAGTCCCTCCCCCGAAGAGCTGAACTGTAGGGGGTGAGATTTTTGATAAGGTTCGTGGTAAAGGTGGAGGGGAAAACAAACAGTTAGTGCTTTGCTTTGGGGATTTCTGCCACTGATTAGATATTACAAAAAAAAACCCCAGTGAATATTGACATAATTTATATCAAAACCGGACATTGCTACACTTCAGATGCTGTATTTTGTGTATTTTCTTGTATGCTATAGTCCTACATCCTACAAATCAGTCAGCGCTCTGACATCTCTCCCTCTCTGCATTCCCCCTATATTCTCTATAGAGGTAACAGCAGAGAAAGGAGAGAGGGGGCAAAGCATTCAAGGTATTAGAGATGGCAGCTTACTCAAGCCATAGGTAGGGAGGCAAGCACATGAGTTTTTGTGATCTGTAGGAGGGTAAATCATTCCAAAAATGGAGCTGTGCTTATGCATGAGCGCTAGTGGAGACAACAGCATCCCGGACACACAGATCACTGGTGGGTTCTCGCTTAGAAGGGTTTTCCATAACCAATGGGTTCCGGGCCGATTTTTTTTTTGAGGAGTGATGAGGAGGATTTAGTGGTGGGACTCATCACTCCCACTCCCTCTTCAGTACAAGTAGCACTGGGAGCTTAACCAGCCCAGCTGAGAGAGGTCGCCTCATTACAGACAGGGACACAGCCTCCGGACTGATGGGGTGGATTTCTGAGACGGATATGCACAGTGGTTAAATATGCTAAACGCTGAGTTGCTGGACAGCCGTGACCTGGACATCCCTGGTAGCGCGAGTCAGAGGTATGGTGTATTAGTAAGCGCCTAGCCGGGCAAGTCTGTTGTTTATCCGTTTATTTATTGCTTTCTGCATTTTGGGTGAAAATAAATGCACCATGTTTCCGTCTGGGTCATGGCTATGCCGCCCTACAACGTTATCATATATATCTAGGGGTTCCTCCCTGTCTAACCCTTTTAATTAAAGTAACAGTTTGGCAGATTCCAACTCCTATTAGGACACAATGTAAAAGATGATCAAGGATCATTATCTATTTTGCTGTGAACTTAAGAGATTTTTTTTTTTCAGCTCATCTAATTCTAACATGTAATTAAAAAATTCAATTACATTTCTATAAAGCAAAATGTACCATAATTTTATTGGAAAAAGCCCGGACAGCAAATGTGACCTCTCACCTGTGTATTCTGTGCTGCTGACCTGTTTCCATTGTTGACGTTGCATGATAATGTGTGTTCTCTATGTATCAATATGGAAAGAGCTGTGTAATAGAAGACAACATGCAATTTATTAATCCGTGCTCCATGTCTGTTCCGATGTCACGTTCTCTCCTCTGTGCGTATCGTCCTCTGATTCCTACTTTGTGTCTTTCCGCATATTTGTGTCCTGCCGATTCTGTGCTATTATTTTCCTGTCATTTTTCATCACCTTTTTCAAGTGCTATAAAGTTAGAATTTTAAATTTTAGAATGAAGGAAACACAATATTTTAAGAGGACTATTAAAACAGCCCTCCCCCCTAAAAAAAAAAAAAATAAAAAAAATAATTCTTAAGTGTAATTTACTGTTGAATCAATACCTATTTCATATGTCCTTATGATAGGCTCCCTATTCTTGATTCAGAACTCCCAATTTCCCTACATTGACATAGAACATTTTTCTGGCTGCCTGCAACCACCACTAGAGGGAGCTAAGTGCATACTGCGTTACTATTGAGTTCAATGGCTACGTTGTATGCAAGCAAGCTCACAAGCTCCCTCTAGTGGTAGCTGTGTGCAAACAAAATGTTATCATCTAACTCTATGCAGGGGATTTGGAGCTCTGTATCAGGGTAACAAAGCTTCAACTGCTATAAATATTTATTTAAAAAATGATCAGTACAAATTTTTGGTTGTTTTTAGATTAAACAATAATGGTCTCTAGCAATGGACTTTCCGTTCTAAGTGGATTATGTGATCATTTAGGATAGGTCCAACTCCCAGCACTCAGATACTTAAAGGGAATGTGGTGCACAACCGTTAAAAAAAAAAAAAGGCAATGGAGCCACTGGATCTCATATTGATGATCTATCCTATGGATAACATAAGTCCTGGAAAATATTTTAAAATTGAAGAAGGCTAATGTGATAAGTGGGTTTTCAGCAAAGACTTTTAGATTATGAACATATGACACAGAAGATTTTTTGGGGTCTGGCCCCTGAGAGATATAGGAACATTCAAGGTAAAAGACACTAAGAAGACAGGAATTTCTGTAGATATTCTCCTGTGTTCTACTGACCATGGATTCCTGCCTATCTAGTCTCCAGCAATAGTTGTCTTTAAGTCGTCCACTCCACTTCTAGCCCTAATATTGGGACCACCCTTGTCATATATTCCATATTCAATTTGCTCCCCCTAGTGGTAGTCTGCAGAAATGCGTATAGAAACAATGGACTCCACAATCTAAGGGTATGCGCACACTGAGTGTTTGCAGAAAATGTTTCTACACAAACATCCCGAGTGTTAACAGGAAAAATGCAGCGTAAAATATGTAAGTTTTTTGTTTGCATTTTTTTTCTCATTCATATGAATGGGTGAAAATGCTGCAAAAATGCTGAAAGAATTGACGTGAGGCTTTAAAAAAAAAAAATGCGTTGTGCAAATCTGCAAGAGAACAATAAGCAGCGTGTGCGGGAGATTTCAGAAATCTGTCACTTTGCTGTTAATGTAAAGTGCAAAAAAAAAGTGACAAAAACGCAGCATGTGAACAAACCATTTTTGTGAAACTACAAATACCAACATGCCCAGCAGCCACTTAGGATGGACACACTTACTGTCTTCACATGCTGGGAGTTGTTGTTTCACAATAGTTGTAGTGCAAAACTCAGTGAGGAAGAATTATCACTGACTTTATTAAATTGAGTATGTGAATGTTTTGACAATTGACAAAAATCAATTTCATACAATTATAGCAACGCTGCCCGAGGACAGGAGAATAAACACTACCATACTATAACACTGTCCACTATATACACCAAATTATAACTACAATAATGATGCCATAAATGAGCAATCATATAACTGATCTAACATTACTCTAATGTACAGGAATTTAACTACTATAATACTGCCACTATGTACAGGAATTTAACTACTATAATACTGCCACTATGTACAGGAATTTAACTACTATAATACTGCCACTATGTACAAGAATATAACAACTATAATACTGCTCCTATGTACAAGAATATAATTACTATAATACTGCCCCTATGTACAAGAATATAATTACTATAATACTGCCCCTATGTACAAGAATATAATTACTATAATACTGCCCCTATGTACAAGAATATAATTACTATAATACTGCCCCTATGTACAAGAATATAACTACTATAATACTGTCCCTATGTACAAGAATATAACTACTATAATACTGCTCCTATATACAAGAATATAACTACTATAACACTGCTCCTATGTACAAGAATATAACTACTATAATACTGCCCCTATGTACAAGAATATAACTACTATAATACTGCTCCTATGTACAAGAATATAACTACTATAATACTGCCCCTATGTACAAGAATATAACAACTATAATACTGCCCCTATGTACAAGAATATAATTACTATAATACTGCCCCTATGTACAAGAATATAATTACTATAATACTGCCCCTATGTACAAGAATATAACTACTATAATACTGTCCCTATGTACAGGAATATAACTACTATAATACTGCTCCTATATACAAGAATATAACTACTATAACACTGCTCCTATGTACAAGAATATAACTACTATAATACTGCCCCTATGTACAAGAATATAACTACTATAATACTGCTCCTATGTACAAGAATGTAACTACTATAATACTGCTCCTATGTACAAGAATATAACTACTATAATACTGCCACTATGTACAAGAATATAACAACTATAATACTGCCCCTATGTACAAGAATATAATTACTATAATACTGCCCCTATGTACAAGAATATAATTACTATAATACTGCTCCTATGTATAAGAATATAACTACTATAATACTGCCCCCTATGTACAGGAATATAACTACTATAATACTGCTCCTATGTACAAGAATATAACTACTATAATACTGCCCCCTATGTACAAGAATATAACTGCTATAATACTGCTCCTATGTACAGGAATATAACTACTATAATACTGCTCCTATGTACAGGAATATAACTACTATAATACTGCCCCCTATGTACAAGAATATAACTACTATAATACTGCTCCTATGTACAGGAATATAACTACTATAATACTGCTCCTATGTACAGGAATATAACTACTATAATACTGCCCCCTATGTACAAGAATATAACTACTATAATACTGCCCCTATGTACAAGAATATAACTACTATAATACTGCTCCTATATACAAGAATATAACTACTATAATACTGCCCCTATGTACAAGAATATATCTACTATAATACTGCTCCTATGTACAAGAATATAACTGGTATAATACCGCTCCTATGTACAATAAATAATTTTCACATCTGACAGGCGTTTCCCCCTAATTTTAGAATAGTGTCACTGTTGTGCTGGTGATAGATCCTTCCGTACATAGGTGCCAATGTAAAGATGCCGTTATAATGCCTGTACAGAGCTTCAGACGATTTCCTTGCTGTGCACATTTCTAAGATGCTGACCCTTAGCAAATATGAAAAGCTGAGAATTTATCCGTCTGATCGCAGTTTATCACCAGATGCTACATTGTGGATGAGCTCATTGTGTTTGGGAATATTTATCACAAATATGTCTAAAAATAAAAGCGTTTTGCTATTGAAAGTAACAATAAAATTCACAGCGGCCATAACTAGTTATATATTGCTACAGGCACAAAGAACATAAGACACTTGGATGTATCGGCGCGAGCTCAGATCAGAAAGTCATTAGGGAGAAAAGCAATAAATAAGTGAGAATGCAATATATAATAAATAACAGGAAATGGAGCTGCCGAGGATCAGATGCGGCCCCTAAGAGCTTACACTTTATGAATACGGAAGTATAGGGGGATCATTAGGGCGCAATGACTCCCTCAAAAATGGAATATAGCTGCAGTCAGGGGCCACGAGGGTTAAAATGTGGGTTCTACTAAAAGCGCCCCCTTCCCCCCCCCCCCTGGAAAGAGGAGATGGACTTTCTTGCTCAGCCCTTATACCCCATATCTGAACCCTTGACACTAAGGGAGACCAAAAACCCGTTTGCCATGTAAGAAGACGCTCATATTACTAATGGAGGATAGTTGCTTGGGCCGTTACCTATGTTGTACGGGGACTTGGGCTCAGATTAGGCTTTCGCCAGCCTATTAAAGGGATAGTGACAATCTTAGTTTGGCCCCTCGTCTAATGCGTCTTTAACATCATCTTTTGCATACTGTAATTCTCTATGGATTTTATAGCTCGTTTACAAACTAATAAATCAATCTAAGCATAGATAGAATAAATAGGATAGCTGTCCTGTAGGTATTTAATGTCACAAGCCCTCCCCCCCCCCCTACATATAATAAACTAGCACCCTTTCGAGCGGCACTAAAGGGTGTTTAGCCCTATTTAACCTAGTAAATAAATAATTTAAAAAAGGGTGTTGGTTTCTTCTTATTTTTAATAACCAGCTGAGGGAAAGCTGGGGGCTTGTGTTATTATTTTGGGAAGGGGACAATATCTATGCACCTTACCAGTCTTTTAATAACAGCTCGCAGCTGTCTGCGTAGCATTTACTGGTTATTATAAAGGGGGACCCCAAAACAAACAAAAAAAATAACGTGTGGTCTCTCCTATTTTTAAATAACCAGCAAAGGCTAAGCAGACAGCTCGGGGCTGATATTAATAGTTTAGGAAAGGCCACAGATATTGGCCCCTTCCTAGACTTAATAATCAGCTGTCTGCTTTCCCTCAGCTGCGACACACGAGACCCTCACTTATCCGTAGGTCAGTGACCTGAATCCAAAAGACAAAATAAAATCTATTCCCATAAAACATCATCATATGTCAGGGTTAAAGTGGTGGTGCGGTCATTTACATTCAAGCTACGGCACTCCAGCTCTTGGAAACCACAATTCCCAGCATTTCTTGACAGCGCGCTGGGAGTGGAGTGCTCCATGATGGCGACTCCCGATTTATCACATCTCCTCATGATCGGAATTGAATGCATGACATATACGGAGACCATCACTGTGACCCGTAACTTTCTGAAGGCCAGGCACCCGTCATGGTCGTACATGCGCAGCTCTGTTTCCAAATATTGCGGAACAAGCAGTGAGATCTTCTATTCTACTGTGGATATGGCACAAATGGACGAGATAAGAATGTGGAGATGAGCACTGGGAGTTTTTTAAAGTTTTTTTTTTTTTAGATCCTTTTCAAAACCCTCCTCTAAAACGGCTTCCAAAATTCGTAGAAATCTTTTCCAATGAATTTCTATGGAAATATATTTTGCTCATTGTACGCGGATTTTTTTTGGATTTTATTTTTTTTTTTTTTAGAAAAATAAAAGTGCGTGTCACTTCTTTGCTTGGGTACCTAATGGAAACCTCCAAAGTAGGCACTGTCCAATCACTGGCATCTTTTTCTGCCAAATTCCGCTAAAAAGCGCCATAAAATGATCATGGAGCATGGCAATGTCAAAGCAATACAACTGCACATGTTCAGCCTAATGTCACTTCTTGTATTCACTTCAGGGTTCTGAAATTAAACAAGTGACATTCTCATTTTTCAGCTGCCGACTCTATACTTAGGCTGTGTGCACACGTTCCGGATTTTTCACTTTTTTTTTTGCTATAAAAACACGATAAAACCGCATCTATTAAGCATCCTATTTAATAGAATGCAATCCGCAGTTTTTGTGCACATGTTGCATTTATTTCACGAAAAAAACGTATCGCAGTAAAAAATGCAGCATGTTCATTAATTTTGCAGATTTTTCACGGATTTCCAGATATTTAATGCATTGGGAAGCTCCGGAAAAAAAAACGCGAAAAATCCGCACAAAAAAACACGCAAAAACCGCAAGTAAAACGCGAGGAAAACTCATGCAGATTTTCTGCAGAAAATCTCCGGTTTTGTTCAGAAAATTTCTGCATAAAATCCTGACGTGTGCACATAGCCTTAGGCCATAGAAAATTCCTGTGGAAATCCGGACATTTCTGCCAGATTTCCGCATGAAATCCGCATGCGTTTTTTTTGCGTGGTTTTGACACGGTTTTTGCGCGTTTTTCCCCAGACACTTCCCAATGCATTAGACAGTGGGAAAACCGCGAAAAAAACGCAAAAATAATGAGCAGGTCATTATTTTTCCGCAATGCGTTTTTCATGCAGAAAAACGCACATCATATGCACAGAAATTGCGGATTTCATTAAAAATGATAGGATGCTTAATGTATGCAGATTATTTGCGGTTTTATAGCGCAAAAACGCTAAAAAACTGCAAATAATCTGCAACGTGTGCACATAGCCTTAAAGTATAGAGTAAAAGATGCTGTTCCCCTGAAGCAGCTTCACCTGGGGAAACTTGGTGTCTTCGCTTTTTGATGCACAAACTCTCAAAATCCGCCTCAAACTCAAACCTCTTCAAAAACATTGGAGTTTGTGCTCTGATAACTCTGCAAAAAAGACTTTGTGCGCACAAAATTAAAAGATGTATGCGTACAGTATCCCTTGGATGCCGTCAGTACTGCAGAAATTTTAAAGGTGAAAATGCTGAAGTGGTTAAAAGAAGTGACATAAGACGGAACATTATGCTCCTTTTTAGAATACAGGTCCTTCTCAAAAAATTTGCATATAGTGTTAAATTTCATTATTTACCATAATGTAATGATTACAATTAAACTTTCATATATTATAGATTCATTATCCACCAACTGAAATTTGTCAGGTCTTTTATTGTTTTAATACTGATGATTTTGGCATACAACTCCTGATAACCCAAAAAACCTGTCTCAATAAATTAGCATATCAAGAAAAGGTTCTCTAAACGACCTATTACCCTAATCTTCTGAATCAACTAATTAACTCTAAACACATGCAAAAGATACCTGAGGCTTTTATAAACTCCCTGCCGGGTTCATTACTCAAAACCCCCATCATGGGTAAGACTAGCGACCTGACAGATGTCAAGAAGGCCATCATTGACACCCTCAAGCAAGAGGGTAAGACCCAGAAAGAAATTTCTCAACAAATAGGCTGTTCCCAGAGTGCTGTATCAAGGCACCTCAATGGTAAGTCTGTTGGAAGGAAACAATGTGGCAGAAAACGCTGTACAACGAGAAGAGGAGACCGGACCCTGAGGAAGATTGTGGAGAAGGACCGATTCCAAACCTTGGGGAACCTGAGGAAGCAGTGGACTGAGTCTGGTGTGGAAACATCCAGAGCCACCGTGCACAGGCGTGTGCAGGAAATGGGCTACAGGTGCCGCATTCCCCAGGTAAAGCCACTTTTGAACCATAAACAGCGGCAGAGGCGCCTGACCTGGGCTACAGAGAAGCAGCACTGGACTGGTGCTAAGTGGTCCCAAGTACTTTTTTCTGATGAAAGCAAATTTTGCATGTCATTCGGAAATCAAGGTGCCAGAGTCTGGAGGAAGACTGGGGAGAAGGAAATGCCAAAATGCCTGAAGTCCAGTGTCAAGTACCCACAGTCAGTGATGGTGTGGGGTGCCATGTCAGCTGCTGGTGTTGGTCCACTGTATTTCATCAAGGGCAGGGTCAATGTTTTATGGTGATGAAGATTTCATTTTTTCAGCACGACCTGGCACCTGCTCACAGTGCCAAAACCACTGGTAAATGGTTTACTGACCATGGTATTACTGTGCTCAATTGGCCTGCCAACTCTCCTGACCTGAACCCCATAGAGAATCTGTGGGATATTGTGAAGAGAAAGTTGAGAGACGCAAGACCCAACACTCTGGTTGAGCTTAAGGCCGCTATTGAAGCATCCTGGGCCTCCATAACATCTCAGCAGTGTCACAGGCTGATTGCCTCCATGCCACGCCGCATTGAAGCAGTCATTTCTGCCAAAGGATTCCCGACCAAGTATTGAGTGCATAACTGAACATTATTATTTGATGGTTTTTTTGTTTGTTATTAAAAAACACTTTTATTTGATTGGATGGGTGAAATATGCTAATTTATTGAGACAGCTTTTTTGGGTTATCAGGAGTTGTATGCCAAAATCATCAGTATTAAAACAATAAAAGACCTGACAAATTTCAGTTGGTGGATAATGAATCTATAATATATGAAAGTTTAATTGTAATCATTACATTATGGTAAATAATGAAATTTAACACTATATGCTAATTTTTTGAGAAGGACCTGTATGTGCACACAACGTATTTTTCAGGTGGATTCCGCCTGCAATCCACCTGAAAAAGCATGGCGAAACGCCCCCCAAAAATGAACATAATGCACAGCAAATAATGTAAAAACGATATCGCCGTGCTCATGCTCAGTCTTTTATTACTTCTTTTAAAACTGTTTAATTAAGTAGCATGTTTCTTTTTTGGGCAACGTCCTAGTGGATATGACCAATATAGTGGAGAGTGCAGAGAAATGATGCCTGCGAAAAAGCCACCAGCGAAGCGGTTTCAGGAACAGACCACCGGTGTTATACTGAAGTGGTTTCATCTAGAAAAGCTCGGTGACTAAAGCCTCGATAAAGTGGTCAAAAAAGTGCACCTTGCCCTCAGGGAATGTAAACACCGAGTCTTTTCGCTAAGTTTTTGCTGCAGAATCTGAGCAGAACTTCTAAGTTTTTGAGTTTTTTCAGGAGGATTGAGACTTTTTGCTCCAAAATTTCAAAAAAAACAACAAAAAACCTCAGTGTGCACCTAGCCTCATCTGTCAACGCTTTGGGAGTATTTACCCCTCCTGGTATATTGTTGGGGAACGCCTTGCAATTGAGTTGGTGTTAGAAGGCTGGAAAGTTCATTTACAATCGGGTGTTTTTGCTTGAGGATCAACATCCGAAATTGGGTAGTCCAAAGCAAATGGGTCCTCAAAGGGTTTGGGAAACTTCTGACATCCTCAATATACAGCTTATAATCTTCGGTCCTATGTTGTTCCCTCTAATTCTATGACTGTCCCATCCTTGTGGAATAACTGCTTCTTCTTGCCTAATGAGCCAATGTCTTCTTCACCACCATGGCCGCTTTGTTCGCTCTTTCCCTTTGTCGTCTGCCCCCCCGTCTGTCTTTGTATTAATAAATTGCATGTTGGACTTGATTTGCCTGCTGACCATTTTGCTTCTTTTTTTTTTTTTGCCTCCGCTTCTCACATTTTTATTATTTTAGTCTTCGAGTTCGTGGAAGAGGAACACAACACAACTTGTCATGAGCGCCCGTCCATCCATACCTTTCATTAGATCCCCCAATGCCTCACCTGCGCTGTAAAACGAGACATATCTGGGCCACATAAATGGAATAAATCTGAAAATTTTATGTAAAAGGTCATTGGTTGTTCAATATTTAGAAAATAATAAGACAGGTCTAAAAATACAGGAAGCGGGGTTCACCGGGGGTCTACAGAGAGAAAACTCCAGGACTTTTTTTTTTTTTACAGAATATCCATCTGATCTCATTCTGTTCTTCCCGTAGCAACAGTTTATTTTTGAGATTCTGTAGGGAAATCATCCTTTCCTTTCTCGTGACCATTCGAGACGGTCACAATAAGTAAAAGCCCCCTGTGGGAAGTACGTAAAGAGAATTCTCTACCAGCCCAAAGCTGCTAATTGCAAGGGAACGCCGCCATTCGCTTCTCTTCTACATCCGCTTTGAGGGTAATTCTACCAGGAAAACACAGGACCGAAAGCGGAAACTTCATGTCTCGATTTTCCAAAAATATATAAATAAATTTGTAGACGTTTTGATACTTTCAAAATACATGTAAAAGGTGGCAAAAGTTGAGTTGATCCAGAAATGTGTCAATGATTGTGCTGGTTTGTTGCAGTGAAAAAGTAAACAAGTGCAACAAAGTTTCACGTACTCATCAAGGGCAAGTGAGTAAATAAAAACAGTGATGTGATTAGAAAAAAATTTAAATGGTAAGAGAAAATATGAAAAAAAGTAAATAAACACAGCTTTAGGCCGGTTTCACACGTCCGTGGCTCTGGTACGTGAGGTGACAGTTTCCTCACGTACCGGAGACACTGACTCACGTAGACACATTGAAATCATTGTGTCACTGCACATGTCAGCGTGTTTTCACGGACCGTGTGTCCGTTTGAAAAACACGGAGACATGTCAGTGTTCGTGGGAGCGCACGGATTACACGGACCCATTAAAGTCAATGGGTCCGTGTAAAACACGTACCGCACACGGATGCTGTGCAGTCCGTGTGCCATGCAGGAGACAGCGCTACAGTAAGCGCTGTCCCCCCAGCGTGGTGCTGAAGCCGCCATTAATTTCTTCTCTCCAGCAGCGTTCGCTGGAAAGAAGATATGAAAAATCTATTTTTTTTTTTTTGGTGTTTAAAAAAAAAGATCCCTATCCCCAACCCCCTCCCACCCCTGTGCGCCCCCCACTGTTAATAAAATACCTACCCGGCTCCCTCGCTGCTTCCTCTCCATAGGGGTGGAGCCACATATTCATCACTGTAATGAGTGGTACCACGTGACCGCTCATACAGGAGAAGCTGCGGCAAGGAGAGGAAGCAGTGAGGGAGCCGGGTAAGTATTTTATTAACGGGGGGGGGGGGGGGGGGGGGCAGGAGTGGGTGATAAATGCAGAAGTGGTGCATATGTTTCTATTATACTTTTCCTCTATTTGTTCCACTCCTGGTTTTGGCTACAAATACTGATGTAAAATACTGACCAAATACTGATAGTGTGACAGCAGCCATAGGCTATATTCCCACAATGAGTTTTTGATACGTTTTTTTTCTATTTTTGAACCTGCATGGTTTTTAAAAAAGTGCAGATAACCCATAGTAATTAATTGGTGCAGAAGAAAATCTGCAACATCAAAAACTCACCAAAAAACTCATTGTGGGAACGTAGCCTTACCCTCTGAGTTCTCTCCAGACCAAATAATCAGAAGGGATGGAAGGGGTTAAAAAAAATAAAGAACAGATTATACTGACCCCTCCTCAGTCCTCACATCTCCTTATATCCTTACTCCGCCACCACAGCGCCCCAATCCTCCATGCCGGTCTTTGGTACTTCCAGCGATGAGGCCCGTGCGATCACATGGGGGGGTGCGTTGCCCCCCACATGAAGTTGTGAGTTTTGGCAGTGGGAGAACTGGAGACCGGCACAGAGGATCAAGCAAGTGGCGGAGGTGGTGTGAAGAATCAGCTGAAGACCTAGTACAGGTGAGTTTAGTTTTTTAACCCCTTTCTGGCCTTCAAAAGAATTCAGCAAAATTGCAGCCAGGATGGACAAGATTTGCCTGATTTGTAATAAATTAAATTGTGAAAATTTGAGATTTGCCAGAATCCAAAATTTTGGGGAGATTTATAATCTATTCTATTCATTCATCTAAAATTGGATTTTTTTGCACGGATTGTCACTGTCTTGGTTGTTTATCTGACCCCATTCTCTGCAATGAGACATGGTGCCAAAATCAGCAACTGGCCAACTGCAGGATTCCATAGCCGCCATTTACATGTACAGGTGAGAGAATAATGCATGGTCGAGGCAAGCCCACCGGAGGGTGAGGGGACCCCACTATCTGCCGTCCTTACGCCCTAATAGCGCACCTACTGCCCATTATTATTCCCCAGCTATAAACTCTTACAATCAAAAGAACAACAAATCACATTCTTCGCTCATGACAAGTTGTTTTGTGTGTGTTTGTTTTTTTCTTTCATGTGTTTTTCTTTTCTTTTTCTTCGCATGATCCGCTGAAGATGGCGCTTGTCGAGAAGCATGATGGTTATTTGTGAGTAAATACAAGCTGTTTCCATGTAGAAGAAAATGAAAAGTTGAAAAATGAATTAACGTGAATCTCCACGACCGCTCTCTGGCTCTGTGCAATCCAGTATTTTTCTAATAGATTCATTACTTCTTATGTTTTTTTTATGCAATTTCTATTTAAACTGATGCTTATTTGGTAGGATAATATATATTGCCACCTGGAGCCCATCAGCAAGTAGGCTAGCTGCTAATGTAAAATTTGATTCAATGTCTTTATCTGTTGTGGGTTTATCCCTTGTTTAGAATTTTTTTTTTTACTTAACTGCATTTCTTTTGGGCTAAAAATCGTTTTTGCACTTTGGCTTCATTAATAATTTTGCATGGTTCGTCTTCTATAGCCTCCATGTCGCTGGCTGCAGAATGAGTAAACTAATAATCCGTCAGCGAGCTCCTTCTGAAAAAAGTTTATAACTTTTATCTGTGTTTTACGGAGTTTTTCTTAGGCCGGTTTCACACGTCAGTGGCTCCGGTACGTGAGGTGACAGTTTTCTCACGCACCGGAGACACTGACTCACGTAGACACATTGAAATCAATGTGTTTCTGCACATGTCAGCGTGTTTTCACGGACTGTGTGTCCATGTGCAAAACACGGAGACATGTCAGTGTTCGTCGGAGCGCACGGATTACACGGACCGATTAAAGTCAATGGGTCCGTGTAAAACACATACCGCACACGGACGCTGTCCGTGTGCAGTCCGTGTGCCGTGCAGGAGACCGCTCTAAGCGCTGTCCCCCCACGTGGTGCTGAAGCTGCCATTCATATCATCTTTCCAGCAGCGTTCGCTGGAAAGAAGATATGAAAAATCCTTTTTTTTTGTCCTCGTGTTTAAAATAAAGATCCCTTGTCACTGCTCATCAGGCACAGCCCTGCAGATTTTTTAGGAGTCCCTTTCAGTTTAATAGTGAAACAGCCGCAGTACCAGGAACGGCCACTAGTAAATGGATGGCGCCACTTATCAGAGAGTGACCATAAGCTATTATTTCTAACGTCTAATAAAAGTTGTAATTTTTCACTTAGGGAAAAAAAATGTAATGAAGATAAATTAAAAAAGTGCTGGATTTGTTTACTATAGAGACGCGGAGCCACATATTTAAATGCGTGGAAACAGCTTATATGCTCTTATATGTTGTGGATTATCTAATAAATTGGAGAGAAAAAAACACCACATTTGGAATCCTCTAATGGAAACATCAAAATTGTTCCGTTTTGAATGGCCGTACAGGACTGGTACGGAGATTACCATTCTGAAAGGCAGTTCCAAAAAAATTCCTTTAATCCGGCATAAGTGTAATGATTTCAGATGTTCTGGATTATCGGACAGCTGAAGAATGGAACATAAATGATCCCCTCCAACTACCTAAAGGGGTATTCCCAACACTGACAGTTATCGCCTATTTTTGATCGGTGGGGGTCCGACGGTGGAACCAGTCCCAATGAGCCCCTCTATGGGATAAATATTATGATATATTACTAGTTTTGGACAGTTACACTCCTGGTGGTACCAAATAGTTATACCCTAGGACTAATAGAAAAAAATATCTATCTATCTATCTATCTATCTATCTATCTATCTATCTATCTATCTATCTATCTATCTATCTATCCATTATGTATTTATCATCTATCTATCTATCTATCTATTATGTATTTATCATCTATCTATTATCTATCTATCTATCTATTATGTATTTATCATCTATCTATCTATCTATCTATCTATTATGTATTTATCATCTATCTATCTATCTATTATGTATTTATCATCTATCTATCTATTATGTATTTATCATCTATCTATCTATCTATCTATCTATCTATCTATCTATCTATCTATCTATCTATCTATCATGTATTTATCATCTATCTATCTATCTATCTATTATGTATTTATCATCTATCTATCTATCTATCTATCTATCTATCTATCTATCTATCTATCATGTATTTATCATCTATCTATCTATCTATTATGTATTTATCATCTATCTAGCTTTCTATACATATATTTTTTTTTTCTCCCATTGTTTTCTTACATGCTCTCTTTTATTCTCTTAGCCCTCCGTAGGGTATACATATTTGGTGCAGCCTCGAGCGTAACTGTTATGTTTGTATAGATGCCGTAGATATCAGCTACATAGATTTAACAAAATAGTCTAAAAGGAAAACCATCTTTGTTTCCCCTAGCAACCAATCACAGCACAGCATTCATTTTACCACAGCAGTTTATAAATTGTAAGCTGTGCTGTGATTGGTTGCTATGGGCAACAAGGCCGGTTTTTCTCTCTGACACTTTTGATAAATGAGGCCTGTAGTTTTCTTACCCCCCATTGTTTTTTTTTGTTTTTTTTTAACCTTTTTTCATTAGCCCTCTCATGTACAATGCAAATTAATTCTACAGAATTACTGGGCTTCATAGGCATACAGACACAGGGGCCTCGTGTCGGCCATTGGCAACCTGTTTCCAATCTTGTAAACGCCGTGGTCACGATTGCCTGCGGTATCTATGGAGTTGAGCCGCTGAGATCGGAGTTAGTTCCAATCCCGGCCGTTAGACTCGGGTGCCGGTGGTGCGAGCAGATGGCGCCTCGCTGTATAGAACAGGCTCATGTAATGTGCACGGGGAAGAGACGACCCCACCGATCCTGACAGGAAACAATTCCCCATTACTTTCGGACCGTTGCCTTTTCCTTCCCCCCCATAAACAATGAATGGAGGGGTCGCATGCGCAGCCACTGCTCGATTCCCATGCGGGTTCTTGGGATCGTTGGGGGTCTCAGCGGTTGAACTCCACCAATCAGAGAGGAGTCCTGTGATAGACGATCACTCTCCCCATTGGGAATACCCCTTCACCCCATTACACTGCGGTGTCAGAGGAGCAGGAGGACGCTGAGTTTCCGGAACTTTCATTAGATAATCCCTGCCGTTCCCCAGCGTTCCTTGTCCCGCTCTTCCGTCCCATGCTGTGCTATGTCCTCATTTAACACTTTGCTTTGTTCTGGTGACTTTCAGGGAATGTTCCCAACCAAAATAAAAAAGCTTTTAAGCAGCGAATCCTCAAACTGTTACCCTGCTGCGGTCCCACGGACACCCCCTCAGTCAGTGAAAGCAAGTGACCACTTTCTCATTTATTTTGTGTGTTTGTGACTCGTGTTACGCGCCGGGGTTTTGTGAGAAATTTGCAAAACTGCGTCTTAAAGGGAAATTTCTCTGACTGGTGATATTAATGTCTGTGAATCTACAGCCGTCCCTGAGACACATGGGAAAGACATTTTGAAAATAATCACTACGAAAAATATCATAAATTAAATCTGAAGTTTGCGCCAATCTACTGTTAAGCAGGGCAGGAGCTTCCTACTGAGCTCACTGCTGCCCCCTGCTGACTGCGAAGAGGGAACGTCACAATGGCTCTCGGCACACTTCTGGTGATAAATGAAAGGGTCTTTTGCAGCTTGAGATGGATGGATGATAAATAGATAATAAATAGATAATAGATATATAGATAATAGATATATAGATAATAGAGTGCTGCTGTTTTTTTCAGGTAATACATAGGAGGATAAGGAGTCGGTAAGCTGAGGCTTGATCCCTGTTTGCACCTTTCTAATAACAGTGCTGCTTTCTTTTCTTCATAGCTACATACACTATATGGAGAAAAGTAATGGACCCCACATCTTAATCATTGAATTTAAGTTTTTCATCTAGCCCCGTTGCCCCCATTGTATAACACCTGTCTCAGTGTCCAAGTAGTAAACATCTGTCCCCATTGCCCCCGTGTATAACATTTAGATCTATCGCCCCCGGTGTATAACATTCAGCCCCCCTCTCCTGGTGTTATATCCGGCCTCTCGCCCCCCCCCCCCCCCCCGGTGTATAACATCTAGCCTCATTTCCCCCACTGTATAGCATCTAGCCCCTCAACCTCAGTGTATAACATCCAATTCCAATGCCTCTCACCTCCGGCCCCCCGCCGTGCTGTCTGATATTGCAAACATATGACAGAACGGCTGGCGGTGCAGAGCTCCTGATACCAGCACGGTCCTGTAATTGGAACCACCGGGGTAACAAGTCCGTCCATGACATTTCCTCCTAAATCTTCCCCATCACCTGTGAGTGATATTATTAAGAAGTGGAAGGAATTGCAGCAACTCAGCCGTGTCATGGAGACCCTGTAATGTTTCAGAGCGGGGGGCCAAGTGCTGAGGAGCAGAAGGCAGAAAAGCCCGAACACTCTGCGGACCCCATAACTGCAAAGTCCAAACCTCCTCTGGTATAACATCAGCATAAAAACTGCGCCCCGCCAGGAGCTTCATGGCCGAGCAGCTGCATGCAGCCGTACATCACCAAGCACAATGCCGACTGTGTCTGTTGTGCCCTTGCTTAGCTCATCCCCCTTGGGTTAGTCTTAACTATTAACTCCACCTATTCCTGACAACTACCTAGTGCTGGGTAGAGAACAACTCTATTCAAATTGTTATGTCCCAGGGTATTAGAAAAAATCATAAAGAAAAAAACCCATTAAAAAGATATAACTTATTCCACTAAAAACACCTAAGGCC
Organism: Ranitomeya imitator; assembly: GCF_032444005.1. Taxonomy (NCBI): domain Eukaryota; kingdom Metazoa; phylum Chordata; class Amphibia; order Anura; family Dendrobatidae; genus Ranitomeya; species Ranitomeya imitator. The sequence goes on from NC_091283.1 coordinate 830,152,663, forward strand.
TGTCCCACACATCCAGATAATTCCGGTACCGGAATTATCCGTGTTCATGTGCTCACGTGGCACATCAGTGTGGCACACGTGCGGCAGCCGCAGCCATGTACCGTCCGTGTGCCGACTGGGTACCACACGCACCATGCAAGAGACAGCGCTACAGTTAAGCGCTGTCCCCTGCTTTGGGTGCTGAATCCAGAATTCATTCCTTCTTCCCAGCAGCGTTCGCTGGAGAGAAGGAATGAAATTTTTGTTTCTCTTGTTAAAATAAAGTTCCCGGTAATCTCCCCCCTCTCTCCCCCTGTGCGCCCGCCCGCTGGCATTAAAATACTTACCCAGCTCCCGCGGCGCTTCCTCTCAGCGTCGCAACTCTTCCTGTATGAGGGGTCACGTGGTGCCGCTTATTACAGTGATGAATATGCGGCTCCACCCCTATGGGAGGTGGAGCCGCATATTCATCACTGTAATGTGCGGCACCACGTGACTGCTCATACAGGACAAGCAGCGACGCTGAGTGGAAGCATCGAGGGAGCTGGGTAAGTATTTTAATGCCGCTTTTCAGCAGCAGAGAGATTCTTTTTCTTTCCCATGTTACTTGAAACCTGTGGCCTGCTTAATAATGTGGAACATCATTTGTAAGTAGTTTTCCTTTAATTAGAATCACCTGGAAAACTAATTATCACGTGTTTAACCCCTTTACCCCCAAGGGTGGTTTGCACGTTAATGACCGGGCCAATTTTTACAATTCTGACCACTGTCCCTTTGTGAGGTTATAACTCTGGAACGCTTCAACGGATCCCAGTGATTCTGACATTGTTTTCTCGTGACATATTGTACTTCATGACAATGGTAAAATTTCTTTGATATTACCTGCGTTTATTTGTGAAAAAAAGGAAATATGACGAAAACTTCGCAATTTTCCAACTTTGAATTTTTATGCAATTAAATCACAGAGATATGTCACACAAAATACTTAATAAGTAACATTTCCCACATGTCTACTTTACATCAGCACAATTTTGGAACCAAAATTTTTTTTTGTTAGGGAGTTATAAGGGTTAAAAGTTGACCAGCAATTTCTCATTTCTACAACACCATTTTATTTTAGGGACCACATCTCATTTGAAGTCATTTTGAGGGGTCTATATGATAGAAAATACCCAAGTGTGACACCATTCTAAAAACTACACCCCTCAAGGTGCTCAAAACCATATTCAAGCAGTTTATTAACCCTTCTGGTGCTTCACAGGAATTTTTTGAATGTTTAAATAAAAATGAACATTTAACTTTTTTTCACAAAAAATTTAATTCAGCTCCAATTTGTTTAATTTTACCAAGGGTAACAGGAGAAAATAGACCCCAAACATTGTTGTACAATTTGTCCTGAGCACGACAATACCCCACATGTGGGGGTAAACCACTGTTTGGGCGCATGGCAGAGCTCGGAAGCGAAGGAGCGCCATTTGACTTTTCAATGCAAACTTGACTGGAATTGAGATGGGACGCCATGTTTCGTTTGGAGAGCCCCTGATGTGCCTAAACATTGAAACCCCCCACAAGTGACACCATTTTGGAAAGTAGACCCCTTAAGGAACTTATCTAGATGTGTGGTGAGCACTTTGACTCACCAAGTGCTTCACAGAAGTTTATAATGTAGAACTGTAAAAATAAAAAATCATATTTTTTCACAAAAATTAACTTTCCGCCCCCAATTTTTTATTTTCCCAAGGGTAAGAGAAGAAATTGGACCCCAAAAGTTGTTATACAATTTGTCCTGAGTACGCTGATACCCCATATGTGGGGGTAAACCACTGTTTGGGCGGATGGGAGAGCTCGGAAGGGAAGGAGCGCCGTTTGACTTTTCAATGCAAAATTGACAGGAATTGAGATGGGACGCCATGTTGCGTTTGGAGAGCCACTGATGTGCCTAAACATTGAAACCCCCCACAAGTGACACCATTTTGGAAAGTAGACCCCCTAAGGAACTTATCTAGATGTGTGGTGAGCACTTTGACCCACCAAGTGCTTCACAGAAGTTTATAATGCAGAGCCGTAAAAATAAAACAAAAATTTTTTCCCACAAAAATTATTTTTTTAGCCCCCAGTTTTGTATTTTCCCGAGGGTAACAGGAGAAAGTGGACCCCAAAATTTGTTGCCCAATTTGTCCTGAGTGCGATGATACACCATATGTGGGGGGAACCACTGTTTGGGCGCATGGGAGGGTTCGGAAGGGAAGGAGCGCCATTTGAATGCAGACTTAGATGGAATGGTCTGCAGGCGTCACATTGCATTTGCAGAACCCCTAATGTACCTAAACAGTAGATATCCCCCACAAGTGACCCCATATTGGAAACTAGACCCCCATGGAACTAATCTAGATGTGTTGTGAGAACTTTGAACCCCCAAGTGTTTCACTACAGTTTATAACGCAGAGCCATGAAAATAAAAAAATCTTTTTTTTTTCCCACAAAAATTATTTTTTAGCCCCCAGTTTTGTATTTTCCCAAGGGTAACAGGAGAAATTGGACCCCAAAAGTTGTTGTCCTATTTGTCCTGAGTACGCTGATACCCCATATGTTGGGGTAAACCCCTGTTTGGGCACACAGGAGAGCTCGGAAGGGAAGGAGCACTGTTTTACTTTTTCAACGCAGAATTGGCTGGAATTGAGATCGGACACCATGTCGCGTTTGGAGAGCCCCTGATGTGCTGTGATTGGAAATCCCCAATTATAACTGAAACCCTAATCCAAACACACCCCTAACCCTAATCCCAACAGTAACCCTAACCACACCTCTAACCCTGACACACACCTAACCCTAATCCCAACCCTATTCCCAACTGTAAATGTAATCTAAACCCTAACCGTAACTTTAGCCCCAACCCTAACCCTAGCCCTAGCCCTAACCCTAGCCCTAACCCTAGCCCTAACCCTAGCCCTAACCCAAACTGTAGCCCTAGCCCCAACCCAAACTGTAGCCCTAACCCTAGCCCTAACCATAGCCCTAACCCTAACTTTAGCCCCAACCCTAACTGTAGCCTTAACCCTAGCCTTAACCCTAGCCCTAACCCTAACCCTAGCCCTAACCCTAGCCCTAATGGAAAAATGGAAATAAATACATTTTTTTTAATTTTTCCCTAACTAAGGGGGTGATGAAGGGGGGTTTGAGTTACTTTTATAGCGAGTTTTTTAGCGGATTTTTATGATTGGCAGCCGTCACACACTGAAAGACGCTTTTTATTGCAAAAAATATTTTTTGCGTTACCACATTTTGAGAGCTATAATTTTTCCATATTTTGGTTCACAGAGTCATGTGAGGTCTTGTTTTTTGCGGGACGAGTTGACGTTTTTATTGGTATCATTTTCGGGCACGTTACATTTTTTGATCGCTTTTTATTCCGATTTTTGCGAGGCAGAATGACCAAAAACCAGCTATTCATGAATTTCTTTTGGGGGAGGCGTTTATACCGTTCCGCGTTTGGTAAAATTGATAAAGCAGTTTTATTCTTCGGGTCAGTACGATTAGAGCGATACCTCATTTATATCATTTTTTTATGTTTTGGCGCTTTTATACGATAAAAACTATTTTATAGAAAAAATAATTATTTTTGCATCGCTTTATTCTCAGGACTATAACTTTTTTATTTTTTTGCTGATGATGCTGTATGGCGGCTCGTTTTTTGCGGGACAAGATGACGCTTTCAGCGGTATCATGGTTATTTATATCTGTCTTTTTGATCGCGTGTTATTCCACTTTTTGTTCGGCGGTATGATAATAAAGCGTTGTTTTTTGCCTCGTTTTTTTTTCTTTTCTTACGGTGTTTACTGAAGGGGTTAACTAGTGGGCCAGTTTTATAGGTCGGGCCGTTACGGACGCGGCGATACTAAATATGTGTACTTTTATTGTTTTTTTTTTTATTTAGATAAAGAAATGTATTTAGGGGAATAATTTTTTTTTTTTTTCATTATTTAGGAATATTTTTTTTTATATATTTTTTTTTTTTTACACATTTTGAAAATTTTTTTTTTACTTTTTTACATTGTCCCAGGGGGGGACATCACAGATCAGTGATCTGACAGTGTGCACAGCACTCTGTCAGATCACTGATCTGACATGCAGCGCTGCAGCCTTCACAGTGCCTGCTCTGAGCAGGCTCTGTGAAGCCACCTCCCTCCCTGCAGGACCCGGATCCGCGGCCATCTTGGATCCGGGGCTGGAGGAAGCAGGGAGGGAGGTGAGACCCTCGCAGCAACGTGATCACATCGCGTTGCTGCGGGGGGCTCAGGGAAGCCCGCAGGGAGCCCCCTCCCTGCGGGAAGCTTCCCTATACCGCCGGCACATCGCGATCATCTTTGATCGCGGTGTGCCAGGGGTTAATGTGCTGGGGGCGGTCCGTGACCGCTCCTGGCACATAGTGCCGGATGTCAGCTGCGATAAGCAGCTGACACCCGGCCGCGATCGGCGGCGCTCCCCCCGTGAGCGCCGCCGATCGCGCTGGACGTACTATCCCGTCCGTGGTCATGGGGGCCCACCCCACCTCGACGGGATAGTACGTCCCATGTCAGAAAGGGGTTAAGATTGATTTCAGTGATCCACTGAGCCCTGAGACACAATACCATCCATGAGTTTATTTGAAAAACAAAACAATCAAATCTTTGACACTTAAATCCAATGTGCATAATAATTTGGAACACGATGTACAGAGCTCACTCCTATTGATAAGTGGAGCCTATAGCCAAAAAACCCATAAAAAAACAAATTGAGGCTTTTTTTTTGGCTTACAGAGAGTAAGTTATTTGATAATAACAATTATCACTTTATTATTATTATTATTATTATTATTATACATTTTTATAGCGCCATTTATTCCATGGCGCTTTACATGTGAATACGGGGCAAATATAGACAAATACATTAAACATGAGCAGATAACAAGGCACATGAGTACATAAGGAGGGAGGACCCTGCCCGCGAGGGCTCACAGTCTGCAGGGGGTGGGTGAGGATACACTAGGAGAGGGAAGAGCTGGCTGTGCGGCTGTTCAGTAGGTTGAGGATCACTGCAGGCTGTAGGCTTGTCGGAAGAGGTGGGTCTTCAGGTTCTTTTTGAAGGTTTCTATGTTAGGCGAGAGTCTGATGTGTTGGGGTAGAGAGTTCCAGAGTATGGGGGAAGCACGGGAGAAGTCTTGGATGCGGTTACTTTAGAGCCACAATACTGATAGAGCCCTTATACATATAGTTCCATTTACTTTGATAGGTCCCTAAGGCTGCCGTCACACTATCAGTATTTGGTCAGTATTTTACATCAGTATTTGTAGCCAAAACCAGGAGTGGGTAATAAATACAGAAGTGGTGCATATGTTTCTATTATACTTTTCCTCTAATTGTTTCTCTCCTGGTTTTGGCTACAAATACTGATGTAAAATACTGACCAAACACTGAACGTGTGACGGCAGCCTGAGACTGCATGTGCTGAATCCTATTACCAACAGCAATCAGGTGCATCTCTGATACATAGTCAATGCACAACCGGCTGACCAATTTAAGGCTACTCATGGGACAGATGAGTAGATATATCTAATATCTTTCCTCATTGCTTTCCAACGCAATGAGATTCATGATTGACCCACAATCTTTAAATTGGTCAGCCGGTTGTGCATTGACTATGTATCAGAGATGCACCTGATTGCTGCTGGTAATAGGATTCAGCACATGCAGTCTTAGGGACCTATCAAAGTAAAGGACTGAGTCATAATAGAGCCCTTATACATATAATTCCATCAGTATTGTGGCTCTAAAGTGATAATTGTTATTATCAAATAACTTACTCTCTGTAAGCTAACAACCCGCCTCAATTGTTTTTTTTTATGGGTTTTTCGACTATAGGGTCCCCTTAGCAATAGGAGTGAGCTCTGTATAGCTATAGTGGTCCCCTATTGAGGGTACTTTTTTTTTTTTGTAGTATTAGGGTGCATCTAGAGATTATCAGGGGCAGCCGTCGGTGAGCAGGAGCACCACAACGCTACTCCCCTGGGGGCCAACCTCCGCAGTCAGGCAGGGCATCGCATAGGAACAAATAGGGGCCTGTAGTTTTTTTTTTTTTTTAAGGGTGTTTTTGGTGTGTTTATTATGTTTGGTGTGCACTTATCACCTCCTCAGGTGTTTTTAGTGGAATAAAATAAAAGTTATATCTTTTTAATGGGTTTTTTCTTAATGATTTTTTCAGAGAACAACTCTGTCACTAAACTATATACAGGTTCTGGACGGCCATCGGTAAAGAAGGGGAAAATGGAAGGAAGTAGAAGTGCTGCTCCGTGTAACTCATTAAACATTTCAAACACCATAATGCATTACATCATTTTACATATTTTCCAGGGGGAATGTAGGCAACATTTCCACTTCCTTACATTTTCCCCTTCTTTACAGATGGTCGTCCTCGACCATCCAGAACCTGTAAAACGCCAAACAATTTCACCACCATGCACATATAACACATTTTAAACAACTCTGGGTCTTTTTTTTTTCCTGTAGAACAGCATCGACCCGATCCTTCTCAGTAAGGACCCCGGAGCGATAGCAACCAAGTCCTCTGATCTGGAGTCATCCACTTCCTCACAAGGTCCACACAGACATGGCAGGTGGAATGTGGAGGCATCTCAGCACTTTTCTCCATATAGTGTAGATACAAGATACATATCATATGTTTCCGCTCGTTCTTTCTCTGCTATTGTTCATTCATGATATCTACGTTGTTTTTCTTGATTGATCTGGATTTTGCTTTGAGCCGGTTACGCTACAAATTAGCCGACATGAATTAGAGCGGCTTCAATCCCATTTAATGAGAGATTAATCCTCTATCAGCGGCAGGAGCGGTGTAATGTTCTGGGTCAGACCGCTCGAGTTACCGTGTAGCTTGTTCATATCACACTCTCTGGCACAGAATTCAGAAGGTTCAGGCTGGTGTTATGTTCTCCGCACATAGAAATGGTTCTTACACCAGGAGGATCACAATATATCAAAAAGTGATTGAATAAATAGACTTTTTAATGCTTTTTTTATATAAGAATATTGCTGCATTTTTTTTTTTTTACAATTTAATATATCTCTTTTTAATTACAGATTCTAATATTACACAGGTCATTTCTACTTTTTTTGTAAAAAAAAAAAGTGCGCATTTATACCTGTATAATTCCATACATCTCTACACTGAAAATATGGCACAAATAGCAGCTGATAGGGCCAATAGCAGAGAATCTCTATTATACAGTACTGAATAGAGACATTACTGAGCCATACTTCCCACTAGACATCATAGGCAAGAACCTAGGGTGGCAGAAATTAGATGGCAGCATTTCAATTTTTTTTAGATTAGCAGAAATTTGTCACATTTCTTTTATATTTGAAGAGAGGGGTCCTAGGCAGAGGAAGCTTGCACCAAGTTCTGGGTGGACAATCTATACCGCAAATCTGAGCCAGAAATTGGTGGGCAAAAGCATTGTGTGTCACAGCCAGACAAGTCATACTAGTGTAGTATGTTATGCTGCCACCTAGTGACCTGCACTCGCATAAATAAACTGTTGGCTATACCACATGCTACCAGTATGGATCCACACAGAGTACCTAATGTAAGAAAGTGCTTAGTGTACGTTGTCTAAAAGACTCAGCCCAGAAAGAGCTAAGCAACAAAAAAGGCTGAAAAGGTGCTCTTCTGAGGAGGGAGTAGGGAAAGAAAATCCAACAAAACACCATACACTAAATAGATATCTTAAATGTGTACAAATAGCTCAATCAGCCTGCTGCTACCAGGTCCGGACATCCTAATCAGGTGCCATATTGTAAGACAGCTGAAAAAAACAAACAAAAAAAGGAGCGCCTGCCGAAGAGCACAGCATACCTCCCAACTGTCCCGCATCCAGCGGGACTGTCCCGATTTTGACAGTCAGCCCCGCGATCCCGGGCGGGACATTAGTTGTCCCGCAGTGGTTGGGAGGTGTGCTGCAATATCAGGCGGTCAGCCTCATCCCGCACCCGCAGAGCAGCCTGAGCACAGCGCACCACATATTTGGCTGCTCTGTGCGCACAGGACTTGTGAGAAGGTCACAGGGGGGAGGAGTCGGGGGTCACATGATCGGGACCTCCGTGGATTGCAGGACTCGGCTGTGCTGGTTGCCAACTTGCCATGGTGCTGCTGGATGAGGTAAGTAAGCTGCCTTATGTGTGGGGTCAGGAGGTGTTTACAGTGTGGATGTAGCAGAGCCGTGTGTACGAGGTGTATGGAGCGGAGCCGTGTGTGTACGAGGTGTATTGAGCAGAGCCGTGTGTGTACAAGGTGTATGGAGCGAAGCCGATTGTGTACGAGGTGTTTGGAGCGGAGCCGAGTGTGTATGGAGCGGAGCCGAATGTGTACGAGGTGTATAGAGCGGAGCGCTTGTCTACGGATCGGAGCCGTGTGTGCAAAGTGTACGGAGCGCAGCCTCGTGTGTAGGAGTAGCTATGTGTGGCCATTATACGGTACGCAGTATCATGTGCGGCCAATATACAGTATGGAGCATCATGTGCGGCCATTATACAGTATGGAGCATCATGCGTGGTCTTTGTACAGTATGGAGCATCATGTATGGTCTTTGTACAGTATGGAGCATCATGTGTGGTCATTATACAGTATGGAGCATCATGTGCGGTCATTATACAGTATGGAGCATCATGCGTGGTCTTTGTACAGTATGGAGCATCATGTGCGGCCAATATACAGTATGGAGCATCATGTGCGGCCATTATACAGTATGGAGCATCATGCGTGGTCTTTGTACAGTATGGAGCATCATGTGCGGTCATTATACAGTATGGAGCATCATGTGCGGTCATTATACAGTATTGAGCATCATGTGCGGCCATTATACAGTATGGAGCATCATGTGCGGTCATTATACAGTATGGAGCATCATGTGCGGTCATTATACAGTATGGAGCATCATGTGCGGTCATTATACAGTATGGAGCATCATGTGCGGTCATTATACAGTATGGAGCATCATGTGCGGTCATTATACAGTATGGAGCATCATGTGAGGTCATTATACAGTATGGAGCATCATGTGCGGTCATTATACAGTATGGAGCATCATGTGTGGTCATTATACAGTATGGAGCATCATGTGCGGTCATTATACAGTATGGAGCATCATGTGCGGTCATTATACAGTATGGAGCATCATGTGCGGCCATTATACAGTATGGAGCATCATGTGCGGTCATTATACAGTATTGAGCATCATGTGCGGCCATTATACAGTATGGAGCATCATGTGCGGTCATTATACAGTATGGAGCATCATGTGCGGTCATTATACAGTATGGAGCATCATGTGCGGTCATTATACAGTATGGAGCATCATGTGCGGTCATTATACAGTATGGAGCATCATGTGCGGTCATTATACAGTATGGAGCATCATGTGAGGTCATTATACAGTATGGAGCATCATGTGCGGTCATTATACAGTATGGAGCATCATGTGTGGTCATTATACAGTATGGAGCATCATGTGCGGTCATTATACAGTATGGAGCATCATGTGCGGTCATTATACAGTATGGAGCATCATGTGCGGCCATTATACAGTATGGAGCATCATGTGTGGTCATTATACAGTATGGAGCATCATGTGCGGTCATTATACAGTATGGAGCATCATGTGCGGTCATTATACAGTATGGAGCATCATGTGCGGTCATTATACAGTATGGAGCATCATGTGAGGTCATTATACAGTATGGAGCATCATGTGCGGTCATTATACAGTATGGAGCATCATGTGTGGTCATTATACAGTATGGAGCATCATGTGCGGTCATTATACAGTATGGAGCATCATGTGGGATCATTATACAGTATGGAGCATCATGTGCGGCCATTATACAGTATGGAGCATCATGTGTGGCCATTATACAGTATGGAGCATCATGTGGGATCATTATACAGTATGGAGCATCATGTGCGGCCATTATACAGTATGGAGCATCATGTGTGGCCATTATACAGTATGGAGCATCATGTGTGGTCATTATACAGTATGGAGCATCATGTGCTGTCATTATACAGTATGGATTATGATAACATACCAGAATGGATAATATAAAATGACCATATTTTTGAGGAACAGTCAGAGCTATAGAAAACACATAAAAGAAACAAGAGCTTTTAAATTCCTAAATGTAACCAAGTAAAGATGAAATAATCACTAATGTCAAGCCGATAGCCGTAGAAAATACATATAGCTTTATTAATATTTCAAAATACAAGCCAGACAAACAAGTGCACATGATAAAATCAGAAAAGAACTGGATAGGTCTAATGAGCAATAATGCAACCTGGCAGAGGTAGGCAATCCATATGAAAAAGGCACTCAAAAGTATATACCCAGTACAAAATTTGTTAGGCTGGGTGACATGACATCACATGCATATACAGTAAGAAAAAGAGTAGCCTAGTACAAACCTACTGTTTTAGATGGTTAACAAATATACCGCATGTCACAGGAACATACTCACTATGAGGTATAGCATATAGCAAAATTACCATGTTCCCATGGAACTAAGGATAAAGTGCCAAAAGTGCATAAGTATCAAAATATAGGTATATCTTACCCATGGATGCCAAGGACCCACTGCATAGATGCCCCAACGTACATTTCGCTGTTGCTTCTTCGGGGGGCAATATTAGGCCGGCGTCACACTAGGCGTAAGTAAATACGGTCCGTTTTTTTATGGCCGTAATACGCAGGAATTGTCCCAAAACACTGCTCCGTATTCAATGCGAGGATGCGATTTTTACACACAAATTTATCCGTGTGCCATCCGTATGGCTTCCGTACGGCGATTTTTATTTTTTATTTTTTTTCTCGCAGGCTTGCAAAATGGACATATCATGGATCCATCGGCTCAAATATTCTTAAAAACATATGTACAGTGTGTGTGTGTGTATATATATATATATATATATATATATATATACATACATACAGTTAGGGCCAGAAATATTTGGACAGTGACACAATTTTCGCGAGTTGGGCTCTGCATGCCACCACATTGGATTTGAAATGAAACCTCTACAACAGAATTCAAGTGCAGATTGTAACGTTTAATTTGAAGGGTTGAACAAAAATATCTGATAGAAAATGTAGGAATTGTACACATTTCTTTACAAACACTCCACATTTTAGGAGGTCAAAAGTAATTGGACAAATAAACATAACCCAAACAAAATATTTTTATTTTCAATATTTTGTTGCAAATCCTTTGGAGGCAATCACTGCCTTAAGTCTGGAACCCATGGACATCACCAAACGCTGGGTTTCCTCCTTCTTAATGCTTTGCCAGACCTTTACAGCCGCAGCCTTCAGGTCTTGCTTGTTTGTGGGTCTTTCCGTCTTAAGTCTGGATTTGAGCAAGTGAAATGCATGCTCAATTGGGTTTAGATCTGGAGATTGACTTGGCCATTGCAGAATGTTCCACTTTTTGGCACTCATGAACTCCTGGGTAGCTTTGGCTGTATGCTTGGGGTCATTGTCCATCTGTACTATGAAGCGCCGTCCAATCAACTTTGCAGCATTTGGCTGAATCTGGGCTGAAAGTATATCCCGGTCCACTTCAGAATTCATCCGGCTACTCTTGTCTGCTCTTATGTCATCAATAAACACAAGTGACCCAGTGCCATTGAAAGCCATGCATGCCCATGCCATCACGTTGCCTCCACCATGTTTTACAGAGGATGTGGTGTGCCTTGGATCATGTGCCGTTCCCTTTCTTCTCCAAACTTTTTTCTTCCCATCATTCTGGTACAGGTTGATCTTTGTCTCATCTGTCCATAGAATACTTTTCCAGAACTGAGCTGGCTTCTTGAGGTGTTTTTCTGTCTATTTTTGGTATTGATGAATGGTTTGCATCTAGATGTGAACCCTTTGTATTTACTGTCATGGAGTCTTCTCTTTACTGTTGACTTAGAGACAGATACACCTACTTCACTGAGAGTGTTCTGGACTTCAGTTGATGTTGTGAACGGGTTCTTCTTCACCAAATTAAGTATGCGGCGATCATCCACCACTGTTGTCATCCGTGGACGCCCAGGCCTTTTTGAGTTCCCAAGCTCACCAGTCAATTCCTTTTTTCTCAGAATGTACCCAACTGTTGATTTTGCTACTCCAAGCATGTCTGCTATCTCTCTGATGGATTTTTTCTTTTTTTTTTCAGCCTCAGGATGTTCTGCTTCACCTCAATTGAGAGTTCCTTTGACCGCATGTTGTCTGCTCACAGCAACAGCTTCCAAATGCAAAACCACACACCTGGAATCCACCCCTGACCTTTTAACTACTTCATTGATTACAGGTTAACGAGGGAGACGCCTTCAGAGTTAATTGCAGCCCTTAGAGTCCATTGTCCAATTACTTTTGGTCCCTTGAAAAAGAGGACGCTATGCATTACAGAGCTATGATTCCTAAACCCTTTCTCCGATTTGGATGTGGAAACTATCATATTGCAGCTGGGAGTGTGCACTTTCAGCCCATATTATATATATAATTGTATTTCTGAACATGTTTTTGTAAACAGCTAAAATAACAAAACTTGTGTCACTGTCCAAATATTTCTGGCCCTAACTGTGTATATATATATATGTGTTAGTGCGACACACATGTATATATAATTTATTTAATTCAGCGCTAGATAGCAGAAAAGCTGGTAATTCAATTGCCGGCTTTTCCTTTCTCCTTCACAAACCCGACATGATATGAGACATGATTACATACAGTAAACCATCTAATATCCCTTCTTTTATTACATATTCCTCTTTAGTAATGTAAGAAGTGTCTTTGTGTCAAACTTGGGGTCTCTAGCTATCAAAGGGTTAAATCCTCGAAAAAATTGGCGTGGGCTCCCGCGCAATTTTATCCACCAGAGTGGGAAAGCCAGTGACTGAGGGCAGATATTAATAGCCTAGAGAGGGACCATGGTTATTGGCCCCCCCTGGCTAAAAACATCTGCCCCCAGCCACCCCAGAAAAGGCACATCTGGAAGATGCGCCTATTCTGGCACTTGGCCACTCTCTTCCCAATCCTGTGTAGCGGTGGGATATGGGGTAACGAAGGGTTAATGCCACCTTGCTATTGTAAGGTGACATTAAGCCAGGTTAATAATGGAGAGGCGTAAATTATGACACCTATCCATTATTAATACAGTAGCATGAAAGGGTTAAAAAACACACATTATTAAAACGTATTTTAATGAAATAAAAACACAGGGTGTTTTAATATTTTATTATACTCTTAATCCACCTGAAGACCCTTGTCACCTGAAACAAAGTAAAAAAAAAAAAACAACAATATCCCATACCTTCCATCGTTACAGTCTTGTCCCACGCTGTAAATCCATCTGGAGGGGTTAAATCATTTTACACCCAGGAGCTCTGCTAATGCAGCTGTGCTCCTGAGTGTAAAACTTAGTGAATGAATGGAATGCAGGGGAATGTACTGTAGTTACCTCGAGTCGCGGAGATGCGCCCTCTGCTGGATGAACTCATATGAACTTCGAGCCTGGGAACTTTTCTGAATATTTTCCCACGCTCGAGTTCATATGAGTGGCCATATTTTTTTGTTTAGAATTATTCTTTATGAAACAGTTTAATCAGCAGTGCTAAATGGGTGTGGTTTGGATGTGGATATGGGTGTGACTAGTTATGAATGGGTGTGGTCAGAGGCGTGGCCTAAAATTTGCGGCGCCACAAACTTTGTCCCTCTTTCCCATCTTCAAAAGTTGGGAGGTATGGAGCACAGTGAGTCCACACGGCGAGATGGGGAGTTGGATTGAAGCTGCACTTGCTTCGTAGAGGGGAGAGGGATTCCTTCTTTCATCTCTCCATGTCGACTCGTTGTGCTCTTCGGCTGGCGCTCCTTTTTTTGTTTGCTTTTTCAGCTGTCATCCCAGAAAGTAGAAATGTATGCCAAAGTGATGGGTGTTTCTGTGATGTCTTCTGGCCGTTCCTGGGGAGTCCCTAAATGTCCGGCGCATGGGATTTGACTCGTCGTGCAGCTGCAGGGAGTTCATAATTTATGTAAATGTGTTTACGGATCAGGACTGGTTAAGCGGGATTCTGTGGAAGCGGAATTCGACATAATGTAGATGTAAGTCATGTCCGGCCTCGTCCGCATCTTCTAATGTCTCGTGTCTTCTCTGTGTCCTGCAGACAGTGTGGAGGATGACTTTGAGTTGTCCACCGTGTGTCATCGCCCGGAGGGACTGGAGCAGCTACAAGAACAATCCAAATTTACCAAAAAAGAACTTCAGGTTCTGTACAGAGGCTTTAAAAATGTGAGTATGTGACCGAGGGGTCCGCAGTGTACGACCAATCATGTAATGCCCAGCGACAGTCTGTCTTGTGTGATACTGTCTGCTGAGCCATTGTTCTGTATCTAAGCCTAGTGTGTGTGATACTGTCTGCTGAGCCATTGTGATGTATCTAAGCCTAGTGTGTGTGATACTGTCTGCTGAGCCATTGTGATGTATCTAAGCCTAATGTGTGTGATACTGTCTGCTGAGCCATTGTACTGTATCTAAGCCTAGTGTGTGTGATACTGTCTGCTGAGCCATTGTACTGTATCTAAGCCTAGTATGTGTGATACTGTCTGCTGAGCCATTGTGATGTATCTAAGCCTAGTGTGTGATACTGTCTGCTGAGCCATTGTGATGTATCTAAGCCTAATGTGTGTGATACTGTCTGCTGAGCCATTGTACTGTATCTAAGCCTAGTGTGTGTGATACTGTCTGCTGAGCCATTGTGCTGTATCTAAGCCTAATGTGTGTGATACTGTCTGCTGAGCCATTGGTCTGTATCTAAGCTTAGTGTGTGTGTGACACTGCCACTGAGCTATTTGTTCTGTCCCCACATGAGGCGAATGAAGGTGTCACAGACTAATAAGTGTTGTGAGAGAGATAATCGTACCTTCGCATTTCCTCGATATGAGGCAGACAGGACCAATGCTGCTCAGCGTCCAGAGAGATGATGCACTCCAGGGATTGTGTAATCCAGACTTGTTTATTTTGTAGATCTGGACATACAGCGTATAACTGGTAATACAGAACTTCTCCAGAAATGCAGGGTAGACAGGGTACAGTAAGATGTAGCACCAAATGTGTCTGCAAGTGTGAGCAGCATGAGAGAGTGGTCGAAAGACTGATGCCTTCCTAAGCCCAGTTCAAAAGCACGTCCTCTCACAACAGAAAGTAAACTGGAAATGGCTGCCAGAGGAAGAGAAGATTTGACCCCTGAACCGGATGTAAGACATGCCCACAAGAAATACATGAAAAACAAGCTGCCATACAGAAAAAGGCCATTGGGTGGCAGCAGAGTAAAATATAACAACATACATGGAAACTGAGGAATATACATGGAACAGCACACTCCCCGTCTGAAATTCCGAAAGGGATTTCACTATATTAATGTCCTTAAAAAGTCCAACAACCTAGAAAATGAAACCAAACATGCATGTAATGCAATAATAACTTTAAACAAGACATTAAGTCAGTTCCTGAGATAGTCCAAAGGAAAACCCATCTTCGGATCAGAGAAGCCGCACTGGGCCAAACTATCTCTGACCCACTGTAATCCAATGGGTAAAGTACTAGTGCAGTGTTCTGTTAGTAGTTTATCCTACCGGAATGTCCTCGATAGTGAGTATTTTTTGGCAGACGTGCCAACCATGACAGTCTTTGTCTCCATGTGGCTTGTGATAAGATCTCGCAATGTGGACTAACCTTGCAATAGTCTTAATGAGTTTCATCCAATTGGAGAAGCGTTTGAAGCACTGACAACCGAGGGTGGAGGTTCGTTTAGCGTTCGTGGCCAGAGCACTGACCTCGGAGCGGACTTCTGGATCATCGTCCGGATCCTGGATGCTGAAGACTTCCTGAACACATTCACTTCCCTTCTGTTCCAGCAGAAACTTTGGACCTGAAAGCCAAGAAGAGTTAGCAAAGGAATTTATAGACATAGGTCTAGTGGCATGGTCGGCTGGATTAAGTTCAGATGGGATATAGTGCCACTGTTCAGGTTTGGAAGACCTTCTTATTCTCTCAATACGGTTACTGACGTACACGTAGAAGCGCCTTGTTTGGTTGTAGATGTAACCTAAGACAACTTTACTGTCACTGTAGTATTGTACGTCATCTATGTGAGTGTCCAGCTCATGCTGAATAAAGTCTGCGAGTTCTACTGCAAGCACAGCCCCACAGAGTTCCAGCCTGGGAATAGTGTGGTCGGGCTTGGGAGCCAACTTAGCTTTGCCGAAAACGAACCCAACATGATCTTGATTGTCAGATCCCGTTACCTTCAGGTAGACAACAGCTGCAATGGCCTCCGTGGATGCATCCGAGAACACATGGAGTTCCGTCCTAGTGCTAGCAGCAAGTGAGATTCCAGCGTAGCATCTCGTTATATGGATTTTATCCAAGGCACACAAAGACTGCTTCCAGGTTTCCCATTTTGGTTCCTTATCAGGAGGTAGAGGGGTATCCCAGTCCTTGACAGTTTCGGACAGCTGTCTCAGAAGGGATTTACCTTGTATGGTAATTGGTGCTACGAATCCCAGTGGGTCATACAGGCTATTTACCACTGACAGGACACCACGTTTAGTGAATGGTTTGTCTGCACAGTTGATTTGGAATCCGAAGGTGTCGGCTGACAGGTTCCACCTCAGGCCTAAGCTTCTCTGCACAGGCGGACGGTCTGGTCCCAGGTCTATGTCCTTGAATTCAGGTGCGTGGTCGCTTGACTCAAAGGCTCTCATGACAGCTGGGCTGTTTGAAGCAATTTTGTGCAGTCTAAGCTTAGCTCGGTACAGCATATGTTGGGTCCTTTTGAGTAGGTCGATTGCAGCTTCTTCTGTAGGTAGAGATTTTAGTCCATCATCTACGTAGAAGTCTTTCTCTACAAAGTCTCTGGCGTCTGTTCCATACTCGGACTCTCCTTCTTGTGCGGTTCTCCGCAGGCCATATGTTGCCACAGCGGGTGAAGGGCTGTTCCCGAATACGTGCACCCGCATGCGATACTCCACCATCTCTTTGCTGGGGTCATTGTCCTTGTACCACAGGAACCTGAGGAAATTCCTGTGGTCCTCTCGGACTATGAAACAGTGGAACATCTGTTCAATGTCGGCGGTGATGGCAATGGGCTCTTTCCTGAACCTCATCAACACTCCTACTAAGTTCTTTGTCAGATTAGGACCTGTGAGGAGGACATCATTGAGAGATACGCCTTGATGTTTGGCGCTTGAATCAAAGACAACTCTAATTTGTTTAGGTTTCTTCGGGTGATATACTCCAAATGAGGGTAGGTACCAGCACTCCTCATTTTCCTTTAAGGGAGACGCTGGCTCCGCATGGTTGTTATGGAATATTTTGCCCATAAAGGTGACAATGTGTTCTTTCATCTCCGGTTTATTGCTTAGCGTGCGCTGGAGAGAGTTAAATCTGGACAAGGCTTGTTCACGATTGTTCGGGAGCCTTACCCTGGTAGCTCGGAAGGGTAAGGGGAAAACCCAGTGATTGGTTTCGTCCTTAAGGAACTCATTGTCCATTATCCTGACAAATTCCTTGTCTTCCATAGATGGGGCTACTTTGTTGTCATCCTTAGTGGTATGAAACACCAATTTTCCCAAGTCGTCTGCATAGGGAGAAGGGATAACATCAGGCAGCTGTACAGAATCTGGAAGCTTTTCCTTCACCTCATAGTGATGAGGACATGGTTTGCAGAAGGTAGTGCGCCCGTCTCGGCGTACGTACGTCTTAAAGGAATGGACTCCTGTTTGGTCCAAGCATACATTTCCTATGACTACCCACCCCAAGTCAAGTCTCTGGGCGTAGGGGGCGTAGTCAGGACCATTACACTGTTGGCGGACCTTATGTATCCTCAAATTGTCTCTGCCGAGCAGAAGTAGGATTTCAGCATCTGTGTCCAAAGGTGGGATAACGCTGGCTAGGTGCCTTAAGTGTGGTTGGTGGAAAGCAGCTTCCGGGGTAGGGATCTCATCCCTTTGGTCTGGTATTTGATCGCATTCAATTAGCGTAGGTAGGGGTATTTCTACGTCTTCATTGACAGGAGAAGCGATGAAACCTTGTGCTCTTCTGCCGCTAGTCTCTATGCGCCCCGAGCAAGTATTCAGAGTGTAGGGCGTTGCTGGTCCCTTGATTCTAAAGGCTTCAAAGAACTTAGGTCCAGCTAGGGATCGATTGCTCTGATCGTCAATGATGGCATACATTTTTACAGCCTTCTCTGGTTGCCCTTCTGGATAGACTCTGATTAGGCATATCCTGGCACAGCATTTAGCACTTTGATTCTCCCCACATACCTCTGAGCATGAGCAGGACACAGCTGTGGTGGACTTGGCGTGATTCTGTGGCTCCCCGCCATGGTTTGTAGCGGGACCAGAGGTAACTGCGACTGCTGGATCGCTGGTGACTGAGCCTGGGTGCAAGGCTGATGGGTGTCTGTCGCTATGACACTCTTCACACTTAATGGCAGATTTACAGTCCTTGGCCATGTGTTCTGATGAAGCGCAGCATTTGAAACATATCCCAAGTTCGCTGAGGATTTTCTTGCGCTCCTGCATGGTTTTGGACCTGAAGCCTCTACATTTGTTCAGTGAGTGTGGTCTTTTATGAATGGGACACTCACGATTGAAAGACTTATCCCTCGACGGAATAGTGTACTGCTTGTCGGCAGGTACTGCAGGCGATGGCAGGTTAGTCTTTCTGACGCTTACACTGTTCCTTGAGTCCTTGCGTCTATGTGCGACGCTTTCATACCTTGATGAAGGTGTTGCTGGAGCTGCAGTGTTAGACTCCAGGAAGTCGAGGCTAGGGTCGTTCCTCATTTGGGCTTGTTCGTCAATGAACTTGCAGAACTGAATGAACGGAGGAAAGGTGACGTCATGTGACCTTTTATACCTGGAGACGCACACTGCCCAGTTCTCTTGCAGACTGTGTGGCAGCTTTGAGATGATCGGGTTCACCCCTTGGGCAGTGTCCAGGTAGCACAGTCCAGACAGACGAGGGTCTCTTTTAGCAAGTTCCAGCTCCATAAGCAGGTCACTTAAATCCAGAAGCTTGTGGACTTCCTTAAGGTTGATCCTTGGAACGTTCTGCAGTCTCTTGAATAGGGACTTTTCTATGGCTTCAGCGCTGCCGTAGGTTCTTTCAAGTCTCTGCCAGGCCGCAGCGAGACCTGCTTCAGCTTGCCCCACATAGACGGTCCTAAGACTCTTGATACGGTTTGTGGATTCAGGACCCAACCATTTTACCATGAGGTCGAGCTCCTGCTCCGCGGATAGGTTGAGATCAGCAATGGCGGCCTTGAAGGTTGCTTTCCAGGCTCTGTAGTTCTCTGCACGGTCGTCGAATTTTGAGAGGCTAGTGCTGATTAGCTCCCTGCTCACCATGAACCTGGCAAACTCGGACATGTCTGATCCTTCACTCCTTGTTACCATATTAGCTTGTGGTGCCCCTCGGGCGTATAAGCTGTGTGGCGTGGAAGGGTGAATTGTTCCCGGGTAGAATGATGTCGCTGCAGGGTTGAGCTGTGGTTTAACCTCTAGAGATTCCGATGACCGCTGCTTGAACTGTGGAGGCGGGCTGGAGTGTGCCTTGTGGTCGTCTTGCGATGATGATTGCTCCTGAGGGGGTACATCACGGCGTTGGTCTTGGGTCTCTGTAGGGGCTGTGGGCGATACTGGCACCATAGGTTGGGCTGACTTGGACGTTTCCGCAATGTTGGGTTGAACGTCACTGGAGAAGGTGTGCGCTGCAGGTATCTGTTTCTGCACGTAATCTCTGGTACGAACAGCTGGGTCGTCTTCTTCCTGTGGTGGCAGGCAAATTGGGTCGAGGTTTTGCTTCAATGCTTGCTCGAGTATTTTTACTTCGGCTAATGCAATTTCTTCCTCCATTTCTGTTTGAAGAATCTTTGCTCTAGCCTCTGCTTCTGCTCTCTTCGCTTCTGCTTGAAGAATCTTTGCTCGAGCCTCTGCTTCTGCTTTCTTTTCGGTGTATGAACGTCTTAGTTTGGACCGCTCTGCATTTAAACGGGCCTCTAGGATTCTGTCGCTGAGGGCTGAAGTTCTTGAGCAGGATGATTTTTTGTATGACCGAGCAGAGTGTTTAGACGAGGCTGACCTGTGCGATCTAGTTTCTTGCAGATGGGTGATACGAAGCTCCGCTTTATCTTTGGCGTCTTGCACGGCGGCGTCCCTTTCTCTGTCTGTGGAATCTGCCTTGCTTAACTCTGATAGGGCTTCGTCGATTTTAGATTCTTTTAGGAAGGCAGCATACTTCGCGGACAGTCTCTTGTATCTGCCGTGGGCCACGTCTAGCTGTCTTATAGTGTCCTGTAAACCCGCTGCATCATTTTTATGGCGTTGGACGCTTGACATAAGGGAGGCGACTCGTTCCCATAGGTCGTCCAAGTTGTCATTGAACTCATCCCTTGTGGAACAGTAATTCTCGAGGACCTTTAATGTTGGCTTGATGGAACGTACTGGTCGTGCATCTGGGTCTGCTGTGGAAGCGGGCTCCGCTTCCTGGTCTTCATAATGGACAGTATCAGGTTGTATTTGCTCTGTTTCAGCATTGGGGAACTGTGGAAGGTCCTTTTCGGCCATTTTGATTTAAGGTGCGCTGTCCCTTTAAGAAACTGAACCTTTGAATTGGGGGCTGGAAATTGCGGTGCAGCTTAGTTGCGACCCCCTGATAAGATTCCCAAGGTGTTGTTGGAGAATTGTGGGGTTCTGCGGTCCGACGATCTGCAGCAGTGTGGTATAATACACAGAGAGTCTTTATGTACAATGCAGTCTGAGGTGATGCTGCAGGAGATTTCTTAGCAGAGCAGGGCTGCAGTATGTGAGCGGGCAGAGAGCGGGCACGTGAATAGTGATATAAGGGTGATTCTGGCCGGGCTTCAAGGCAGTCTTTCGACTGTTCTGTCCCCACATGAGGCGAATGAAGGTGTCGCAGACTAATAAGTGTTGTGAGAGAGATAATCGTACCTTCGTATTTCCTCGATATGAGGCAGACAGGACCAATGCTGCTCAGCGTCCGAAGAGATGATGCACTCCAGGGATTGTGTAATCCAGACTTGTTTATTTTGTAGATCTGGACATACAGCGTATAACTGGTAATACAGAACTTCTCCAGAAATGCAGGGTAGACAGGGTACAGTAAGATGTAGCACCAAGTGTGTCTGCAAGTGTGAGCAGCATGAGAGAGTGGTCGAAAGACTGCTGCCTTCCTAAGCCCAGTTCAAAAGCACGTCCTCTCACAACAGAAAGTAAACTGGAAATGGCTGCCAGAGGAAGAGAAGATTTGACCCCTGAACCGGATGTAAGACATGCCCACAAGAAATACATGAAAAACAAGCTGCCATACAGAAAAAGGCCATTGGGTGGCAGCAGAGTAAAATATAACAACATACATGGAAACTGAGGAATATACATGGAACAGCACACTATTGCCGCGGTCACGCAGGCTGAGGGTACTCGGTAGCCAGGCAGGCAGTCTATCAGGGATGTCTCAGTAGCGATGTCCAGCACCATGGCCCTGACTGGGCAAATGGAATATTGAGGGGGATAATAGTTTATGGTTGTATGGTGACGCCAGCTGAGGTGTCTGGCCAGGGATGGCCAGCCTGTAAGTGGGGTTCCCAGGGGATTGATGGTAATGCAGCAAGATGGATCACTCCTCTCAGCAGGAGCGTGTCCCTGGGGCAATGATGGGAGTTGTAGTGAGCAGTGCAGCAGAAAGAAGGAGGAGAAGGAATTCAGTCTTTACCTTTACTGATGGATGCAGGTTGAATCCAGGGGTACTGGTCACTAACTACAAGCTCCGGCCTGCTGGAAGCCACTGGAGACGTCCACTCCACCAAGTGGGTAGAATGAGCCTTCCGTCCTGTGTCTGTCTGGAGATTCAGCAGCTTATGAGCTTGTGTCCTCCCTGCTTGTGTCCTGTAGCAGCTACAGCCAGCAGACATTGCCTCTTCAGACAAGCCTACAACCTGCAGTAACCACCGATCGACCAAACCGCTGCATGACCAGCTCTATCCTCACCTACTGTATCTTCACCCATCCCTTGTAGATTGTGAGCCTTCGCGGGCAGGGTCCTCTCTCCTCCTGTATTCTCACCCATCCCTTGTAGATTGTGAGCCCTCGCGGGTAGGGTCCTCTCTCCTCCTGTATTCTCACCTATCCCTTGTAGATTGTGAGCCCTCGCGGGTAGGGTCCTCTCTCCTCCTGTATTCTCACCTATCCCTTGTAGATTGTGAGCCCTCGCGGGCAGGGTCCTCTCTCCTCCTGTATTCTCACCCATCCCTTGTAGATTGTGAGCCCTCGCGGGCAGGATCCTCTCTCCTCCTGTATTCTTACCCATCCCTTGTAGATTGTGGGCCCTCGCGGGCAGGATCCTCTCTCCTCCTGTATTCTCACCCATCCCTTGTAGATTGTGAGCCTTCGCGGGCAGGGTCCTCTCTCCTCCTGTATTCTCACCCATCCCTTGTAGATTGTGAGCCTTCGCGGGCAGGGTCCTCTCTCCTCCTGTATTCTTACCCATCCCTTGTAGATTGTGAGCCCTCGCGGGCAGGGTCCTCTCTCCTCCTGTATTCTCACCCATCCCTTGTAGATTGTGAGCCCTCGCGGGCAGGGTCCTCTCTCCTCCTGTATCCTCACCCATCCCTTGTAGATTGTAAGCCCTCGCGGGCAGGGTCCTCTCTCCTCCTGTATTCTCACCCATCCCTTGTAGATTGTGAGCCCTCGCGGGCAGGGTCCTCTCTCCTCCTGTATCCTCACCCATCCCTTGTAGATTGTGAGCCTTCGCGGGCAGGGTCCTCTCTCCTCCTGTATTCTCACCCATCCCTTGTAGATTGTGAGCCCTCGCGGGCAGGGTCCTCTCTCCTCCTGTATCCTCACCCATCCCTTGTAGATTGTGAGCCCTCGCGGGTAGGGTCCTCTCTCCTCCTGTATTCTCACCCATCCCTTGTAGATTGTGAGCCCTCGCGGGCAGGGTCCTCTCTCCTCCTGTATCCTCACCCATCCCTTGTAGATTGTGAGCCTTCGCGGGCAGGGTCCTCACTCCTGCTGTATTCTCACCCATCCCTTGTAGATTGTGAGCCCTCGCGGGCAGGGTCCTCTCTCCTCCTGTATCCTCACCCATCCCTTGTAGATTGTGAGCCCTCGCGGGCAGGGTCCTCTCTCCTCCTGTATCCTCACCCATCCCTTGTAGATTGTGAGCCCTCGCGGGCAGGGTCCTCACTCCTCCTGTATCCTCACCCATCCCTTGTAGATTGTGAGCCCTCGCGGGCAGGGTCCTCTCTCCTCCTGTATCCTCACCCATCCCTTGTAGATTGTGAGCCCTCGCGGGCAGGGTCCTCACTCCTCCTGTATCCTCACCCATCCCTTGTAGATTGTGAGCCCTCGCGGGCAGGGTCCTCTCTCCTCCTGTATTCTCACCCATCCCTTGTAGATTGTCAGCCCTCGCGGGCAGGATCCTCTCTCCTCCTGTACCAGTTATGACTTGTATTGTTTAAGATTATTGTACCTGTTGTTATTATGTATACCCCTCCTCACATGTAAAGCGCCATGGAATAAATGGCGCTATAACAATAAATAATAATAATAATAATAATTGCGAGCCCCTTTTGGAAGCTGTCCTCTCAGTCCCAGCTCTGAACTCTCTATAATGTGGTGCTTCTGGTGCTGCAGGGGTGGCCAGAGATCCTGCAGTCCCCCAGTCTCCAGATTCCGCTCCCAGGATTTGCAATCTCTGGTAGCCAAGGACTCTGGTGCCCTGTTCTCTTCTTATCCTAGGGTGAGCCTTCCATAGCTCCAAACCTGGGAAACTCCCCGTGCTTCTTCTTCCCTTCCTCACACTACACTGCACTACTCTGCCAGAAAGGTCAGTCTCCCTACAATCTAGGGGCTTGTGCTCCCCCTTCTGGTCAGGAATCAGACTTGTGTGTGAATGTGTGGTTTACTGAGTGTAGGGAGCTCCATTTACTTCCAGACATGATACCACCGCCAGTTAGGGAGGCGATACCATTGTGGCAACCAAACCGCAGGGGTTCCACACTAGTGTACTGTATCTAAGTCTGATACTGTCTGCAGAGCCATTGTGCTGTATCTAAGCCTGTCATGCATGATGATGTCTACTGAGTCTCTGTATCTAAGCCTGGGCTGCCTTCTGAGTTTGTGTATAATGAGTGGTCCTGTGTTGCTGAGCGGATGTTTGTAAGCATATTGTGTGTGATACTGTGTGCTGAGCTACTGCATCTAATCCTATGATGTCTAATCCTATTAAGATTAAATTAACTTTTATAGTACTGTGTTACTGAGCTGTGTATCTAAGTCGATTGTGCACGATACTGTCTATGCAGTTAAGTGATACTGTTCTGCTGACCAGTATTACTATACTTATCAAGTTTGATAGGCTTAGATACAACTCATCAATATCATGTTTAATACTGCCTACTTAGCTTTGTATCTAAACCTGTCATGTGGGATTCTATCTGCTGAGCCATGTATCTAAGCCTGTCATGTGTGATACTTTCTGCTGTCATGTATCTCAGATTATCATGTGTGATACTCTTTGTTGAGCATTGTAGCTAAGCTTTTAATGTGTCATACTCTGCCGAGTCATCCATCCAAGCCATTTATGTGTGAAACTGTCTGTTGTCATGAATCTAAGCCTGCCATTTGTGATACCGCTTGCTGAGTTATGTATCTAAACCTGTCATGTGTGATGCTGTCTGCTGAGTTATGTATCTAAACCTGTCATGTGTGATGCTGTCTGCTGAATCATGCATCTAAGCCTGTCATGTGTAATACTGAGCTGGTGTATCTAAGCCTATGATGTATCCCACTTTGTGCATGTAAACCTCTTAGGTTCTGCTTAGCTCGTCCTCCATATTGTCCCTGGATGTAACAAGCAGAAAAGCAGCTTAGATACAGTGACGGAACGTGGAGCCGGAGTATTGTGCAGCAGCGCAGCGTCCACATCTGTTTTTTTCCTAGGAAAGCTGCAGATAACGAGTCCTGAGCGAAACAGAGCGGACGTTAATATTAATCAGCTAATCTACTAATGGGGAGGGGGATAAACGGCGGAGCAGCGCGGCGCCATCTATTGGGACATACAGGAGCTGCAGCGTGACATAATGCGGCTGACAAAGATACATCCATCAAATACAACCGAGTGATGAGAAAGAATAAAGGGAAGGGGCACAACCACAAGCCTTGGGCCAACCTGCCCTATGTCTTCCCCTCCTGATCCCCAGTGTCGATCGACCGGATCAACATCTACAAGAACTTTACACATTTACATAATTATTTGTAATTTTTCTAAAAAGAAAAGCATCTAAACCTTTTTGATACCAAAGAAGGTTCTCTCTGTTATCGGCGCCTGAGGTCGACTATTCCATGGATTTACTGCTCTTTCAGACATCTGTAATCATCGGTCCGATCTCGGATCACAATGCATGGACTGAACGCATCCCCTGAATGTTTCAGCCTCATAGAAATATATGCGGTTGGGAGACGCTAGGACAGTCCGTGCCTGGCAATCTGAGATCGGACCGATGATCGCAGACATCTGAAAGAGCCATGATAGTCCTCATGGTAAAGAAGCCTCGTATCCTCTGGAGATTGAACTTCTTTCTCCAGCAGGAGGGAATGCATCATTGTATTTTACGTGATCCAGCTCTTCACTATACTTTTTGTATGCGCCATTTATGTTAAATTTATCCTGTCGCCCCTTAGACGTCTCTTCTCAAGGCTAAATCAATGTAATTCTTTTTATCGTTCCTCACAACCAAGATCCCCCAGGCCTCTTATCAGTTTTGTAGCTCTTATTTGTAATTTTTCTAGCTCCAAGGAATCTTTTCTATGAACTAGTCGACAAAACTGAACTGGACATTCCACTAACACTTTGTAAAGTGGTCATATTACATCCCTGTCTGGCAAGTCCATACCTCTTCTATTACATGACAATTTCCTGCTCGCCGTAGAAGCTGCTGATTGACTTTACACGTTATTATTTAGTCTGTGATCTACAGGTGCACCCCAATCCTTCTCTACAAGTGACTCTCCTAGTTTTACTCCCCCTAGAACATATGATGCCCTCAGTTTATTACACCCAGATCCTTCTCTACAAGTGACTCTCCTAGTTTTACTCCCCCTAGAACATATGATGCCCTCAGTTTATTACACCCAGATCCTTCTCTACAAGTGACTCTCCTAGTTTTACTCCCCCTAGAACATATGATGCCCTCAGTTTATTACACCCAGATCCTTCTCTACAAGTGACTCTCCTAGTTTTACTCCCCCTAGAACATATGTTGCACTCAGGTTATTACACCCAGATCCTTCTCTACAAGTGACTCTCCTAGTTTTACTCCCCCTAGAACATATGTTGCACTCAGGTTATTACACCCAGATCCTTCTCTACAAGTCACTCTCCTAGTTTTACTCCCCCTGGAACATATGATGCCCTCAGGATATTACACCCCAATCCTTCTCTACAAGTGACTCTCCTAGTTTTACTCCCCCTAGAACATGTGATGCCCTCAGGATATTACACCCAGATCCTTCTCTACAAGTGACTCTCCTAATTTTGCTCCCCTATTAACATATAATTCTCTCAGGTTATTACACCCAGATCCTTCTGGAGTGCCCCCATGGGCAGCGGAGTATTCGGTACCGGGTCTTTCGGTTCTCAAGGGGGATGTCATGGTGGCTGACCTGGTCCGTGGCCCTCGGGAGGCCCATGTAAAAGGGAAAGGTCTTTAAAGGGGAAATGTTCGTGACGCCACCTTTGGTATTCGGTCAGAGTGACTGACGCTGCTTTAAAGGGTCCGCTGGGGTGATGTTATGGCAGCTAGATGGTATACCTTCCCACAGGTGAAGTATGTCCTCAGGGCTTCCCAGTGTGTAGATGGTGGATGGTGTGAGGCGCAGTGAAGAATGAAGACACAAGGTTGCAGTCTCTTTACCTTTACTGAAGGCTTCAGCGTCCACAGTCCAGGGGACCAGACCACAGGGCAGGCAGAGTCCGGCCGGTCTGAAGGCAAATCCAAAGTCTCCTTATCCAGGTAGAAATCAGTAGCCTTCCTCTAGCGCCGTGGAGTTGTAGCACCTCACTGCTAAGCGTCTCATAAGGTCCTCACAACTGTTGAAGATGTTATATCTCTCTCTTTCCCCCAGATGGATAGGACAAACCCGTATGACCGGTGGCTTGAGGCGTTTTACAGGGACTCTGTCATGCCCCAGCCTGTAAGCGGTGCCACCTTGCCTCCTGGGTGTAGGGGAGGACAGATAACGTGAAATGAGCTGTCCTGCCAGTCTCTGGAGCAAGGCATAAAGGACTGTTGCTCCCTCGATGTTCCGGCTACCGGGATCCTGCACCTCAGAAGGAGGCAGCCTGTGTAGGGCAGAACTCCTCTGATATCCACTCCTTTGCTACGACTTCTTCACCCTCTCTACAATATAGTTCTCCTTCAGTGTCTCTTTCTAGAAGCTGCCACACTCAGGGCAGGCGCAGCTCCGTGTCCTTCTGTCTCGGGCTCTGACAGGATCCCACCCCTGTCAGAGACCAACTAACTGAGTGAAGTTCAGCCAGAAACTAACTAACTTCCTATCCAGGCAACCAGTTTTTCCTAAGTGTGAGGAGTGCCCTAATAAATAGGAACATAGCTCCCCCTGGTGGCCTGGAGTGCGAAATGTGTTGCATGTTTGTGATACCTGGATTCAGTTGTCCTTCTTTGCCTCCAAACGTAACATCACTTTTCCCTAGAGGAGAATGATATTACTGCAACGACCAGGACCTTGGGGCGCTGCACTTCCCTTACGGCCGGAGTCACACTTGTGAGTGTGATGCGATAAACTTGCACGAGTCTCTCGCATCAATACCCGGCACTGCCGCTGGCACTCGGACCGGAGCGAGCAGCTGCATAGAAATACTCCGATCTGAGTGCTGGCGGCAGTGCCGGGTAATGATGCGAGAGACTCGTGTGAGTTTCTCACATCACACTTACAGTGTGACTCTCCTAGTTTTACTCCCCCTAGTATCATGCTGCCTGCAAGTTACTGGTGCCCATGTGCATAACTTTACATTTCTTTACATGGAACCTCATCTACCACTTTGATGCCCAAACATTCAGTTTGTCCCAATCATCCTGTAACTTATGAACATCCTCCATAGACTGCACTATACATAGTGTGGTGACATCTGCAAAAATAGAAACACTAATTTTCCCATCTTCTATATCATTAAAGCACCATTGTATCGTTTTGTCATTTTTCACTGCTGGAGTGGTGATTTAAGCGCGAGTCCACTGCCCCCGGCCAAATACAGGGCATGAACTAGATCACATTACACTGTGGAAATAATATTGCCATACAGTGCTCAAATAAAACCGCCCTGAATAAATTACATAGAATTTTAGGAAAATGTAGAAATACATGGGGCACATATGAAATTGCCAAGGTTTTTAGGGAAACACTAACGACAGCCGGGTGTGTGGATTTATGGGGGGTCAGGGGAAACGTGGGTGACGTGACCGGTCTGAGATTGTGATGTGATCTCGTCTCACCCCCAGGAATGTCCGAGCGGCATCGTCAATGAAGAAAATTTCAAGCAGATTTACTCCCAGTTTTTCCCCCAAGGAGGTGAGTTATATAATGAAGAGAGCATGAGCCTTACGATGGCGCATGATCCTAGTGCAGAGGGGGCACGCAGCCAATCACGGTATATATAAAAAAAAAAAGTTTTCCACATTTTAGACTCAGGTTTATCATTTCCGATTTTTCACCTTTTGCAATATCTCTGCTTGATGTCAGTCAATGGAAACCCATCCTGATCATTAACCCGTTCACAGCATTGCTTCCATGTATGTATAAGTCAGGTTAAGATATTTTCAAAATGTTTCCATTCACTGACATCAAGCAGTTTTATCTGAAGGAAAAACCACCTGAACCTGGAATGTCTTCTCGGCATGCGGATCTGTTGTGGAGTGGCAGCCATGCGTACCCCTGATTGGCGCAGCCAGGAGCGAAGATTCTTCTGCATCTCGGCCCCCCAGTGTCGGGGGGGCTTCGGTGTCACTTATTGTTCTCTTCTGTTCCAGATTCCAGCATGTACGCACATTTTCTATTCAACGCTTTTGACACCGATCACAACGGTTCCGTCAGCTTTGAGGTGAGTAGAAGCCACATTAGATTCTCCGTTCTGCCAGCAGACGACCAATGACGGCATTTAAAGGGATATTCCCATCAATAATAATAAGCTCATGCATGACTCCGAAAAGTGTGTGGGTACAATACTCCTTAAAATGGGCATTCCAGCTGCCGAAAATTACTGTTCGTCTTTGAAAAATAAAAATGTCCTTGTGTTTTCTCCAGATCTCTGCTTGCTGTCATTCAGTAGGAGCCTTAAAGGAATTGTCCACTTATTACTATTTCAAAAAATATCCCCATAATGGTCTTAAGATTACAAAAAAAAAGCGTACTCCTCTTTCAGACTCCCTGCTGTTCCTACCTGTTGCTGCTTGTGTTCCTTGCCGCTGCCATAGCTGCTTCTTCAGGTATCATCAGTAGTGATGAGCGAGTGTACTCATTGCTCGGGTGACCTCTGAGTATTTAGGACTGCTCGGAGATTTAGTTTTCATCACGGCAGCTGAATGATTTACAGCTATTAGCCAGCTTGATTACATGTTGGGGTTCCCTAGCAACCAGACAACCCCCACGTGTACTCAGGCTGGCTAGTAGCTGTAAACTTAATCTCCGAACACTAACAAATACTCGGAGGTCACCCGAGCGGGCACGGGAAAACCCGAGCAATGAGTATATTCGCTCTCCCTGTAGATGAGTGTATGCGCTGGTCATGAGATGGCCACACTGGCTGCCATACTGTTGTCAGAGCCCCTTTTGTGGCCAGATTTACCAATGGCAATCCTCTCCGATAAGCCGCTGTCCATCCCCTCCCACTTCTCATAAAATTGATAAATCTGCCTGCTAATTATTTTCTAAACGTTCCCTGTGAAACTTACTTCTCTTCCATAGGATTTTGTAGCCGGATTGTCTATTATCCTAAGAGGGACCATAGACGACAAACTCAACTGGGCCTTTAACTTGTACGACTTAAACAAAGATGGCTGTATCACTAAAGAGGTAATGCTACCAAAAACTGTCCCACACCTTTAATTTTGTATTTTATTTTTTTTACTAATTTTGGCGTGTATGTAAAGTTGGAAAACTTTGGAAATCATTTTATTAAGGGATTTGTCTTAACTCCTCTAAAAAATTAATATATATACTCATTTGGAGTACAGATGCTGGCAGTAAAAGAGTCAGCACCTCCGTCTCACTAACTGATAAATATATATCCTACATGAGAAAGGGGAGCTCCAGACCCATAGAACAACTGAGATCTAATAACCACATATAGAGTGAGATCAGATCAAACATAATTTTATTACATCTATCACAAAACTCAGGTACACTCAATGTACAGAAAATAACGGTTGGACGAGTATGCAAATTGGAGAGAGAGAGCAAAAAGGCAAAATACACGGTGAATGTATACAGATCATCCCTACAAAGGCAGGTCAGGAAAAATCTTGGCCACTTGAGTGCGTTGGCCCAGAACCTGTCACACCAAACCAAGAGGCAGAGGTCAAACTAATGTCACAGGCCGGGACAAATAGATCCGGATACCTGCAGACCCCAAGCCACTGCTGCTTATACACCACGTATATCATACGGATCAAAAAAGGTGCCAGTGCAAAAAAAGTGCAAAAAGGCAGCGATGGGTTCGGATCGTAACTTACCCATGTGGGGAGGTAATGACGCTGTCACCGTGTATCCGCACTGCCCCGACGCGCGTTTCGCGTTGCGGGCTTCTTCGGGGGGGACGTGTGGATCCACATAGTTTCCAATAGTTTTTGGGACCCTTTAACTCTAAGTTTTTCTGACCAATGTTATTTAATGCATGGCAAACAGCGAATCACGTTAATAATAGAACGACTTGTCAATTTCGCTTTAGTTTGACGTTCCTTGCAGAGGGCTCTGGCTCCTCAGGGTACAATGAATGAGTGATGTGTCTGGGGTAATGCACGCTCATTATTTCATTACACAATAACCGCTGACCACACAACTTGTCAGCAAATATGTAATAGCACTCAGTGCTCAAAATTACTTCTGATGTTTAAAAGGAACTGCAAAATTTCTTGTATTGTATTTTTTTCATTTATGGATGTTAACATATTTATCACATAGGCTAGGTTCCTAGGCTTTTAATATCAGCCCATAGGTGTCTGCATAGCCTTTGCTGGTTATTAATTATAGAGGGACCCTACGTCATTTTTTTATTTTTTAAGGGTCCCCCATTTTAAGTATACAGTTGTGACCTGATATTAATATCCTGGGAAGCTCCATGGGTATTACCCCTTCCCATGCTATAAACATCTGCCTCCAGCCGTCGGCTTTCCCTCTGCTGGTAAAGAAAATTTATGCAGGAGCCCACGCCATACACTACGAGGCGGATGAGTTACCGGCTTTACTTCTATCTATCAATGCTATATATATATATATATATATATATATATATATATATATATATATATATATATATGTGTGTGTCACTGACATCCATATATCTATGTGTATATATCCTAACCTGTCAGTGTGATTTCACTGTATGCGGCACATGAACTGCCAGCTTTTCAAAGGACATCGGTGCGTAAAAATCAAACAGCACTCGCATGGTCCAAGTGCTGTGCTTGGCAGTCTGAAACCCAGCACTCCCATTAATCAGTTGTTGGAGGTAAACAGTATATGGAGTGAAACAGCACAGCGCCGTACACTGTATAGTGGTCAGTCTCTTGTACTGCGACTAAGATCACATTTACATCAATAGGAGCTGAGCTGCAGTACTGAGAACGGCCACTGCGCAGTGTTCGGCGCTGCGCTCTTCTGGCTCTATATGCTGTTAACATCCAGTGGGAGCTACAAAAATCAGCTGAGTGGCAGTGACGAGCGAACGGCAGCACAGATTTGAGCTTTAGGACATATCCTAAAATAATGGATAATTGCCTTAATATTAACAGGACTAGCTATATACATATATTATTATTTATTTTTTTTATTAGTGCTCACATTTTGATTTTTGCAGCATTTTTTCTATACTCCAAATACTTGAGTTTTTTTTCTGAAAAGAAATGATGCGTTTTCATGCATTCATTTTAATGGGTGAAATGAAAAATGCTGAAAAAATGCAAATGCTGCAGATTTGAAAAAAAAAAAAAAAATCCATTGATGGTTAAAATAATAACCTCATCCATTTTACTAGTATTGTAAAATGCGGAGGTTTTTTTTACATAAAGAAAAAAACAGTGGAAAAAATGCAGCATGTGAACATGCCCGAAATCACAAAAAGTAACTCCCCAAAAAATGTATCCACCAGACTTTTTTCTTTTCAGTCATTAACTGAATATCAGAACCATAATTTTTTATTTAATGGGTTTTTATGTCCATCATTATAAGATTATCTAATATATAAAGCTGTATGTGTGTGTGTATGTATGTCCGGGATTGGCATCTGCACCGTCGCAGCTACAGCCACAAAATTTTGCACAGTCACACGTCTGGACCCCGAGAGCGTCATAGGCTATGTTGTGAGGCGAAATTTTAACCCCGTGCGTTCCAATTCACCAAACAATTTTGCCCCTATCTACATAATGGGGAAAAAAGTGAAAGGAAAAGTGTTGGAGGCGTCGCAGCTACAGCCACAACATTTTGCACAGTCACACGTCTGGACCCCGAGAGCGTCATAGTCTATGTTGTGAGGCGAAATTTTATCCCCGCGCTTTCCAATTCACCAAACAATTTTGCCCCCATCTACATAATGGAGAAAAAGTGAAAGGAAAAGTGTTGGAGGCAAATTGACAGCTGCCAGATGTGAACAAGGGGGACTTAAAGAATGAGAGCGATGGCGCCAAAGAGTATATACCGTACAGTTGCTAAGGTGGGGCCCCGACATGGGATACTCACCACACACGGGGATATGAACACACACAATATGCGCCACACACTACCACGTGCTTGAACACATATACCACCCTCAGCACACATTTCACCACACATACACCAACCTCGCCACATAAAAGTCGAAACACAAAAGTCGCCGCTCAAAACTCGCCACGCGCAAAACTTGCCACATGCAAAACTAGGCTCACGCAAAACTCACCTCATGGAAAACTCGCCACACGCAAAACTTGCACACGCAGAATAATTGCCACATGCACAAAAGTTGCAACACATGCAAAAGTTGCCTCACACAAAACTTGCACATACTCAAAAGGCACCACACATAAAACTCGCCACGCGCAAAACTCACCATGTGCAAAACTTTCTGCACACAACTTGCTACACTAACCTGTCACATGCAACTCGACACACAAAACTCATCTCACAAAAGTCGCTACATGCATGTCGCCACACGCAACTCAACACACACAACTTGACACCTGAAACTCGCCCTAAAACACACACAATTCTGGTATTATCCTTCAAAAATAAAAATCTGATTAATAAGCAGACAAACTACAAGAGCAACAAATGTACCATATAGGAAATACGGCAGCTGTCAGTCACATGACCTGTCTATTATGTGTATGTGTGAGCTAATATATACTGCCAGGGGGAGGGCTTCCTGTTGGCTGGGGATTTATCAGGCTGCCAATTTAGCTTACAAATACTGAGGTAAAAATACTGAGCAAATAACGTGTGAACGAGGTCTAATACAGGAGGAGATGACACACAGATATATACTATATACAGGAGAAGATGACACATATACACTATATACAGGAGAGATGACACACAGATATATACTATACACAGGGGAGATGACGCACAGGTATATGCTATATACAGGAGGAGGTGACACACACATATATACTATACACAGGGGAGATGACACACAGGTATATACTATATACAGGAGATGACACACAAGTATATACTATATGCAGGAGGAGATGACACACAGGTATATACTATATACAGGGTAGATGACACAGAGGTATATACTATATACAGGAGGAGATGACACACAGGTATATACTATATACAGGGGAGATGACGCACAGGTATATACTATATAGGGAGATGACACACACGTATATACTATATTCAGGAGGAGATGACACCGGTATATACTATATGACACACAGGTATATTCAGGGGAGATGACATTCAAGTATATACTATATACAGGGGAGATGACACAGGTATATACTATATACAGGAGGAGATGACACACAGGTATATACTATATACAGGAGGAGATGACACACAGGTATATACTATATACAGGGGAGATGACATACAGGTATATACTATATACAGGAGGAGATGACACACAGGTATATACTATATACAGGAGATGACACAGGTATATACTATATAGAGGAGCAGATGACACACAGGTATATACTATATATGAAGACCTCTATGGTTGTTGATGACTGATTGCTATGAGCGCCACCCTGTGGTCAGCGGTCATAGCAAGCCTGTAATTCAGCTACATAGAGGCGATCTGTGCATCATGTAGCAGAGACGATCGAGTCGCGCATACTTCTAGCCTCCCATGGAAGCTATTGAAGCATGCCAAAATTAAAAAAAATTGTGTTTAAAAATATAACAAAAATGATAAAAGTTCAAATCACCCCCTTTCACCCCTTTCAAAATAAAACAATAAAAAAAAAAATCAAACCTACACATATTTGGTATCGCCGAGTTCAGAATCGCCCGATCTATGAATAAAAAAAAAAAGGATTAACCTGATCGCTAAATGGTGTAGCGAGGAAAAAAATGAAAATGCCAAAATTACATTTTTTTGGTCTCTGCGACATTGCATTAAAATGCAATAACGGGTGGTCAAAAGAACGTATCCGTACAGAAGTGATATAATTAAAAACGTCAGCTAGGCGAGCAAAAAATAACCTTAGATCACGAAAAATGGAGACACTATCGGTATTGGAAAATTGTGCAAATTTTTTTTTTTTTTACGTTTTTTTTTTTTACCACTTAGATAAGAGAACCTTTGGTGTCTATGAACTTGTACTGACCTGGAGAATCATAATGGCAGCTCAGCATTAGCATTTAATGAACCTAGAAAAAAAACCAAACAAAAAATAACTGTGGGATTGCACTTTTTTTGCAGTTTCATCGCACTTGGAATTTTTTTCCCATCTTCTGTTACACGACATGGTAAAACCAATGGTATCGTTCAATAGTACAACCTGTCCCGCAAAAAGTAAGCCATCATATGGCCATATTGACGGAAAAATAAAAAAGTTATGGCTCTGGAAAGAAGGGGAGCGAAAAACGAAAAAAGCTTCGGGGGTTAATTGGAGTGTTGAAACCTTTAAAAAATAACTCTTACTATAGACACACGAACAAAAATAAATAAAGATGAACGATTTGTTTAAATTTAATGAAGAAATTTGATTTGCATTAAAATTAATCAATGCATCCATTTAAGAGATGTTTGTTATACCATGAGATTTCTCCAGGCCCCAGAAAATAATAAACGTAGGGTTAAAAGTGATATAATATACCCCTCTCTTCGGCCCTCAGCTGTTTCGCCGCACGGCTCCCTCCAGCTCTGCTCACTCTTCAGGGCTCTTTGGAATGTTGAGCGCGACTATGTGTTTTACATTGAAAAACGTTATGTTTTATTAAAAAAAAAGAAAAAAAAAAAGAATTTTGGATTATTTCACGTTTCTCTTCTTGCTGTTTCCACAGGAAATGATGGACATCATGAAATCTATATATGACATGATGGGCAAGTATACATATCCAAACATGAGAGAGGAGGCTCCGAGGGAACACGTGGAGAATTTTTTTCAGGTGAAATCCTAAACTTTGTCCCCATTCCTGTACAGTCTTGCATACATTCTTCAAAAGTGTGATAACTCTGCAAAAAAAAATCTATCCTTTTTGGTCTACATCTCCTAGCTAGATCAATGTGTTTCCATGGTTACAGACTACAAACAAATGCTGTGTAGTCTGATCGTTTCCTTCATGTTATCGCTCTTCCATTTAAAACTTAGCAAGAAGTAGAAGGGAGCAGAAGGAAGCGGCCTCCGGTAGGCGGCAGATTTAGCCTCTTCTGGACATCCGGCGCGCATGTACAGCATGCCCGCTCTATACATAGCAGGCTCTGATTGTGCTATACAGCCGGCACCGGGCTCTCCCAGCAGTAACCAGAGCTAGTTTCAGTTGCTCCTATTTCACCACTTTTGTGCCTATTAAAATAAATGGAGAGCCAGTGCGCATGATCGACCACCACTCCATTCACATGGGGTTCCTCAGAGCCCTGGTTCAGGGAAACACTGGTGGACCAAGAAGGCAGACCCCAAACAATCAGAAAATCACCTCCTATCCCGTGAATAGGTGATAACCTTCATACTTGAAAATACCCCTTTAAGCATCGTGATCTGGTGAAAGGTCCCATTGCAGCACCCACGGTAGTGGCGGGCCCACTGAACACCCCTTTCGCTGCCATCTTGGCCTTACTATGCAGCACAGTCCATGAACGTGTATGAGAAGTCATTATTTTCAGTGCACACCGTTATTATTGGGGTTTTATATTATGTAGTGTAAGAGATCAAACAAGCACAGGTTCAAGTCTCCTACAGGGTGTAAAAAGTAAGTGAAAAAGTCATTTTAAAAAGTAAAAAAATAAATAAAATAATATACACTACCGTTCAAAAGTTTCGGGTCACCAAGACAATTTTGTGTTTTCCATGAAGACTCATACTTCTATTAATCAAATGAGTTGCCAAATGAATGTAAAATCTAGTCCAGACATTAACAAGGATCGGAAATTTTTTATTTTTTATTTGAAATAATAATTTTCTCCTTCAAACTTTGCTCCCTTTGCAGCAGTTACAGCATTGCAGACCTGTGGCATTCTAGCAGTTAATTTGCAGAGGTAATCTGGAGAAGTTTCCCCCCATGCTTCCAGAAGCCCCTTCACAAGTTGGTTTGGCTTGATGGGCCCTTTTCGCACCATACGGTCAAGCTGCTCCCACAACAGCTCAATGGGGCTGAGATCTGGTGACTGTGCTGGCCGCTCCATTACAGATAGATACCAGCTGCTGACTTATTCCCTAAATAGTTCTTGTGTAATTTGGAGACGCTTTGGGTCATTGTCCTGTTGTAGGATGAAATTGGCTCCAATCAAGCGCAGTCCACAGGGTACGGCATGGCTCCGCAACATGGAGTGATAGCCTTCCTTATTCAAAATCCCTTTTACCTTGTACAAATCTCCCACTTTACCAGCACCAAAGCAACCCCAGACCATCACATTACCTCCACCATGCTTGACAGATGGCGTCACACTCTTCCAGCATCTTTCCAGTTGTTCTACGTCTCACAAATCTTCTTCTGTGTGATCCAAACACCTCAAAGTTGGATTCGTCTGTCCAAAACACTTTTTTCCAATCTTCCTCTGTCCAATGTCTGTGTTCTTTTTCCCATATTAATCTTTTCCTTTTATTAGCCAGTCTCAGATATGGTTTTTTCTTTGCCTTTCTGCCCTGAAGGCCAGCATCCCGGAGTCGCCTCTTCACTGTAGATGTTGACACCGGCGTTTTGCGTGTACTATGTAATGAAGCTGCCAGTTGAGGACCTGTGAGGCCTCGATTTCTCAAACTACAGACTCTAATGTACTTGTCTTGTTGCTCAGTTGTGCAGCGCGGCCTCCCACTTCTCCTTCTACTCTGGTTAGAGCCTGTTTGTGCTCTCCTCTGAAGGGAGTAGTACACACTGTTGTAAGAAATCTTTAGTTTCTTGGCAATTTCTCACATGGAATAGCCTTCATTTCTAAGAACAAGAATAGACTGTCGAGCTTCACATGAAAGTTCTTTTTTTCTGGCCATTTTGAGAGTTTAATGGAACCAACAAATGTAATGCTCCATATTCTCAACTAGCTCAAAGGAAGGTCAGGTTTGTAGGTTCTCTAATCAGCCAAACTGTTTTCAGCTGTGCTAACATACTTGCATAAGGGTTTTCAAGGGTATTCTAACCATCCATTAGCCTTCTTACACAGTTGGCAAACACAAAGTACCATAAGAACACTGGAGTGATGGTTGTTGGAAATGGGCCTCTATACACCTATGAAGATATTGTATTACAAACCAGACGTTTGCAGCTAGAATAGTCATTTACCACATTAACACATTAACAATGTATAGAGTGTATTTCTGAATCATTTAATGTTGGCTTCATTGGAAAAAACTGTTTTTCTTTCAAAAATAAGGAAATTTCTAAGTAACCCTAAACTTTGGAACGGTAGTGTGTGTGTATATATATATATATATATATATATATATATATATATATATCTCAAAATAGTAAATGGAACTCACTGAAACTACAACTTGTCCTGCAAACAACAGGAATCCATTATTTGCGTATATCAATAGAAAATGGATCTTTGGGCCAATTTTTCTTTTTGCATTCATTTCTTATCCTGTTATTCAAACAGGAGGAAGACTGAATATTAAGTGGTATACATTCTGAATGCAGCTCTGAGTGTGAACAGTGTATAGAATATAATGGAACTCACAGTCTAACTCCTATTTTTCTGAAGGGAAAAAAAACAGCAACGTACAAGTCACCACTAGAGGGAGCTCACTACAGGCCATTGTATGCAGTAAGCTCTTAGGCTCCCTCTGGTGGTGGCTGCAGGCAGTCCAAATGTCCTCATTCCATCATTTAGATTTGGAGCTCTGCATCAGAAAAGCCGAATTCAGCCAACTAAAATAATATAGTAAGAAAACCTTCACTGCAGTGTTTTTATACAGTCGTATTTTTTTTTTGCCTTTAGAAAATGGATAGAAATAAGGACGGCGTCGTTACCATTGATGAATTCATTGAGTCGTGTCAGAAGGTAAGAGCAGCTGAGGACGAAGGATCTATATGGATGCAGCAGGAACCTGTCATGACTCTGTATTGCAGGCAGTAACCCTTGAAGCAGATTATACAAGTACATTGTATACGGCAATGTGTTTCTTTGTATCTGTATACTTAAGTGAATAAATCGGTCAGATTTTTTTGTCCCTATAAAAATAAGAAGCAATTACAAAAATGTCATCACATGACAGGCCGAAGCTAAAGCTGCTGAGCCACAGGCTCTGGTGATGTAATGGGGAGAATTATGTGCACTTGATCTGTATTGCAGGCCCTGGCTCCACAGGCAGATTGTACTGATACATTGTACACAGCAGTGGATTTCTATGTCCCTGGATTCTAGGGGGAGAATAAAAGATTTTTTTTTTCTTCCTATAAAATTACTAAAAAAATAATGAAAAACACTTAAATTATTTTTTTTTAATACCACAGAAAAGCTTTGATTCTGCACTTAAAAATTATTTTTTTCATGCGTTTTTTTTTTTTTCAGAAGAGGCCTATAAAGAAAAAAAAATAAACAAAAATCGCAGAGTACAGCAGCGTTTTTAGACACACACAGAGAGCGAAGATTTCATGAAATCGCATCCACTTTCTTTAGACATTTGGACCATGTTCACATGTAAAGTAAATGCTGTTTTTTTTTCTGCTGTTTTTTTTTTTTTACATAGAAATTCAACTGCGCCTCCCGTGGTCTAAAGACGCTGCCGGACTGTGTAGTTTTGGTGTTTTTTTTTCTTCTTTACTCTGGAGGCATTTATGTGGAGCCTTAAAAAAAAAAAAAAAAAAAAACGTGTGTAAAATACTGCAGATACTTTATTAAGCGCTGAATCAAAACTTGTCTGTACTATAAAAAGCACATTAAAAATGCGGCTTCGTATCTGCACCAGAAAGGCATCAAATAAGGGGGAAAAGGCCTAGAAATGCAGCAATAACCGGAGAAGATTATTGATATTGTGTAGTTTGGTGCAGAAAACAAAAAACACAATTTTTATGCTGTGTGTGAACACGGCCTTAGGCCGGTTTCACACGTCAGTGGCTCCGGTACGTGAGGTGACAGTTTCCTCACGTACCGGAGACACTGACTCACGTAGACACATTGAAATCAATGTGTCTCTGCACATGTCAGCGTGTTTTCACGGACCGTGTGTCCGTGTGCAAAACACGGAGACATGTCAGTGTTCGTGGGAGTGCACATATTACATGGACCCATTAAAGTCAATGGGTCCGTGTAAAACACGTACCGCACATGGATGTTGTCCGTGTACAGTCCGTGTGCCGTGCAGGAGACAGCGCTACTGTAAGCACTGTCCCCCCCACGTGGTGCTGAAGCCGCCATTCATATCTTCTCTCCAGCAGCGTTCGCTGGATAGAAGATATGATAAATCCTTTTTTTTTTTTTTTTTTGTTTCTCTTGTTTAAAATAAAGATCCCTGTCCCCAACCCCCTCCGACCCCCTGTGTGCCCCCCCGCTGTTATTTAAATACTCACCCAGCTCCCTCGCAGCGTCCTGTCCTCGCCGCAGCTTCTCCTGTATGAGCGGTCACGTGGTGCCGCCCATTATAGTCATGAATATGTGGCTCCACCCCTATGGGAGGTGGAGCCGCATATTCATGACTGTAATGGGTGGCACCACGTGACCGCTCATACAGGAGAAGCTGCGGCGAGGACAGGACTCTGCGAGGGAGCCGGGTGAGAATTTTATTAACAGTGGCCGGGCGCACAGGGGTGGGGACAGGGATCTTTATTTTAAACACGAAAAAAAAAGGATTTTTCATATCTTCTATCCAGCAAACGCTGCTGGAGAGAAGATATGAATGGCGGCTTCAGCACCAGATGCAGGGGACAGCGCTTATCTCTAGCGCTGTCTCCTGCACGCTCCGTGTGGTACCCAGTCGGCACACGGGCGGCACATGTGTGGCCTACGTGAGCTCACGGACACGGATAATTCCGGTACCGGAATTATCTGGACGTGTGAGACTGGCCTTACAGACACAAACGCCCGGATGTCGTATAGTGACGCTACATAAAGATGAGAAAGTTCTGGAGGCTCCGACTGTGAATGAAGGAACAAAAAATAAATCCCCAGGTCCCAACTAGAGATGGGCGGGACGCACAGATGACGTCGCCCCGGCCCTGGGTGATCAAACGCCACAAAGGGGATGGTTAGAGATTCGCGCCCTCCCGTCCAGCCGCCGATGGTACCGATCAGGACACTGGACCGTGAATCGATCCGCTCATCTCTAGTCTCAGCCGGTCCGGATACAGCGGACAGTCCTTAACCCCTTTCTGCCATTAGACGTACTATTGCGTCCATGTGGGGTGGGCTTTACTTCCCAAGGACGCAATAGTACGTCATATGCGATCGGCAGCGCTCACGGGGGGAGCGCCGCCGATCGCGGCCGGGTGTCAGCTGTTTATCGCAGCTGACATCCGGCACTATGTGCCAGGAGCGGTCACGGACCGCCCCCGGCACATTAACCCCCGGCACACCGCGATCAAAGATGATCGCGATGTGCCGGCGGTACAGGGAAGCACCGCGCAGGGAGGGGGTTCCCTGCAGGCTTCCCTGAGCCCCCCGCAGCAACGCGATGTGATCGCGTTGCTGCGAGGGTCTCACCTCCCTCCCTGCTCCCTCCAGCCCCGGATCCAAGATGGCCACGGATCCCGGTCCTGCAGGGAGGGAGGTGGCTTCACAGAGCCTGCTCAGAGCAGGCACTGTGAAGGCTGCAGCGCTGCATGTCAGATCAGTGATCTGACAGAGTGCTGTGCAAACTGTCAGATCACTGATCTGTGATGTCCCCCCCTGGGACAAAGTAAAAAAGTTAAAAAAAAAAAATTTCAAATGTGTAAAAAAAAAAAAATATTCCAAAATAATGAAAAAAAAAATAAAAATATTATTCCCATAAATACATTTCTTTATCTAAATAAAAAAAAACAAACAATAAAAGTACACATATTTAGTATCGCCGCGTCCGTAACGGCCCGACCTATAAAACTGGCCCACTAGTTAACCCCTTCAGTAAACACCGTAAGAAAAAAAAAAAAAACGAGGCAAAAAACAACGCTTTATTATCATACCGCCGAACAAAAAGTGGAATAACACGCGATCAAAAAGACAGATATAACTAACCATGGTACCACTGAAAACGTAATCTTGTCCCGCAAAAAACGAGCCGCCATACAGCATCATCAGCAAAAAAATAAAAAAGTTATAGTCCTGAGAATAAAGCGATGCAAAAATAATTATTTTTTCTATAAAATAGTTTTTATCGTATAAAAGCGCCAAAACATAAAAAAATGATATAAATGAGGTGTCGCTGTAATCGTACTGACCCGAAGAATAAAACTGCTTCATCAATTTTACCAAACGCGGAACGGTATAAACGCCTCCCCCAAAAGAAATTCATGAATAGCTGGTTTTTGGTCATTCTGCCTCACAAAAATCGGAATAAAAAGCGATCACAAAATGTCACGTGGCCGAAAATGTTACCAATAAAAACATCAACTCGTCCCGCAAAAAACAAGACCTCACATGACTCTGTGGACCAAAATATAGAAAAATTATAGCTCTCAAAATGTGGTAATGCAAAAAATATTTTTTGCAATAAAAAGCGTCTTTCAGTGTGTGACGGCTGCCAATCATAAAAATCCGCTAAAAAACCCGCTATAAAAGTAAATCAAACCCCCCTTCATCACCCCCTTAGTTAGGGAAAAATAAAAAAATGTATTTATTTCCATTTTCCCGTTAGGGCTAGGGTTAGGGCTAGGGTTAGGGCTAGGGTTAGGGCTAGGGCTAGGGCTAGGGCTAGGGCTAGGGCTAGGGTTAGGGCTAGGGTTAGGGCTAGGGTTAGGGCTAGGGTTAGGGCTAGGGTTAGGATTAGGGTTAGGGCTAGGGCTAGGGTTAAGGCTACAGTTAGGGTTGGGGCTAAAGTTACGGTTAGGGTTTAGATTACATTTACGGTTGGGAATAGGGTTGGGATTAGGGTTAGGGGTGTGTCAGGGTTAGAGGTGTGGTTAGGGTTACTGTTGGGATTAGGGTTAGGGATGTGTTTGGATTAGGGTTTCAGTTATAATTGGGGGGTTTCCACTGTTTAGGCACATCAGGGGCTCTCCAAACGCGACATGGCGTCCGATCTCAATTCCAGCCAATTCTGCGTTGAAAAAGTAAAACAGTGCTTCTTCCCTTCCGAGCTCTCCCGTGTGCCCAAACAGGGGTTTACCCCAACATATGGGGTATCGGCGTACTCAGGACAAATAGGACAACAACTTTTGGGGTCCAATTTCTCCTGCTACCCTTGGGAAAATACAAAACTCGGGGCTAAAACATA
Organism: Ranitomeya imitator; assembly: GCF_032444005.1. Classification (NCBI taxonomy): domain Eukaryota; kingdom Metazoa; phylum Chordata; class Amphibia; order Anura; family Dendrobatidae; genus Ranitomeya; species Ranitomeya imitator. The sequence goes on from NC_091283.1 coordinate 830,196,040, forward strand.
TTTTTTGTGGGAAAAAAAAAGATTTTTTATTTTCACGGCTCTGCGTTATAAACTGTAGTGAAACACTTGGGGGTTCAAAGTTCTCACAACACATCTAGATTAGTTCCCTGGGGGGTCTAGTTTCCAATATGGGGTCACTTGTGGGGGGTTTCTACTGTTTAGGTACATTAGGGGTTCTGCAAACGCAATGTGACGTCTGCAGACCATTCCATCTAAGTCTGCATTCCAAATGGCGCTCCTTCCCTTCCGAGCTCTGCCATGCGCTCAAACAGTGGTTTCCCCCAACATACGGGGTATCAGCGTACTCAGGACAAATTGGACAACAACTTTTGGGGTCGAATTTCTCCTCTTACCCTCGGGAAAATACAAAACTGGGGGCTAAAAAATATTTTTGGGGGGAAAGATTTTTTTTTTTAATTTTCACGGCTCTGCGTTACAAACTGTAGTGAAACACTTGGGGGTTCAAAGCTATCACAACACATCTAGATGAGTTCCTTAGGGGGTCTAGTTTCCAAAATGGTGTCACTTGTGGGAGGTTTCTACTGTTTAGGTATATTAGGGGCTCTGCAAATGCAATGTGACACCTGCAGACCATTCCATCTAAGTCCTCATTCCAAATGGAGCTCCTTCCCTTCCGAGCCCTCCCATGCGCCCAAACAGTGGTTCCCCCCCACATATGGGGTATCAGCGCACTCAGGACAAATTGGACAACAAATTGTGGGGTCGAATTTCTCCTGTTACCCTCGGGAAAATACAAAACTGGGGGCTAAAAAATAATTTTTGTGGGAAAAAAATTTTGTTTTATTTTTACGGCTCTCCATTATAAACTTCTGTGAAGCCCTTGGTGGGTCAAAGCGCTCAGCACACATCTAGATAAGTTCCTAAGGGGGTCTACTTTCCAAAATGGTGTCACTTGTGGGGGGTTTCTACTGTTTAGGTACATTAGGGGCTCTGCAAACGCAATGTGACACCTGCAGACCATTCCATCTAAGTTTGCATTCAAATGGCACTCCTTCCCTTCTGAGCCCTCCCATGTGCCCAAACAGTGGTTCCCCCCACATATGGTGTATCATCGCACTCAGGACAAATTGGGCAACAAATTTTGGGGTCCAATTTCTCCTGTTACCCTCAGGAAAATACAAAACTGGGGGCTAAAAAAATAATTTTTGTGGGAAAAAAATTTTGTTTTATTTTTACGGCTCTGCATTATAAACTTCTGTGAAGCACTTGGTGGGTCAAAGTGCTCACCACACCTCTAGATAAGTTCCTTAGGGGGTCTACTTTCCAAAATGGTGTAATTTGTGGGGGGTTTCAATGTTTAGGCACATCAGTGGCTCTTCAAACGCAACATGACGTCCCATCTCAATTCCTGTCAATTTTGCATTGAAAAGTCAAACGGCGCTCCTTCCCTTCCGAGCTCTCCCATCCGCCCAAACAGTGGTTTACCCCCACATATGGGCTATCAGCGTACTCAGGACAAATTGTACAACAACTTTTGGGGTCCAATTTCTTCTCTTACCCTTGGGGAAAATAAAAAATTGGGGGCGAAAAGATAATTTTTGTGAAAAAATATGATTTTTTATTTTTACAGTTCTACATTATAAACTTCTGTGAAGCACTTGTTGGGTCAAAGTGCTCACCACACCTCTAGATAAGTTCCTTAGGGGGTCTACTTTCCAAAATGGTGTCACTTGTGGGGGGTTTCAATGTTTAGCCACATCAGGGGCTCTCCAAACGAAACATGGCGTCCCATCTCAATTCCAGTCAATTTTGCATTGAAAAGTCAAATGGCACTCCTTCGCTTCCGAGCTCTGCCATGCGCCCAAACAGTGGTTTACCCCCACATGTGGGGTATTGGCATACTCAGGACAAATTGTACAACAATGTTTGGGGTCCATTTTCTCCTGTTACCCTTGGTAAAATAAAACAAATTGGAGCTGAATTAAATTTTTTGTGAAAAAAAGTTAAATGTTCATTTTTATTTAAACATTCAAAAAATTCCTGTGAAGCACCAGAAGGGTTAATAAACTTCTTGAATATGGTTTTGAGCACCTTGAGGGGTGTAGTTTTTAGAATGGTGTCACACTTGGGTATTTTCTATCATATAGACCCCTCAAAATGACTTCAAATGAGATGTGGTCCCTAAAATAAAATGGTGTTGTAGAAATGAGAAATTGCTGGTCAACTTTTAACCCTTATAACTCCCTAACAAAAAAAAATTTTGGTTCCAAAATTGTGCTGATGTAAAGTAGACATGTGGGAAATGTTACTTATTAAGTATTTTGTGTGACATATCTCTGTGATTTAATTGCATAAAAATTCAAAGTTGGAAAATTGCGAAATTTTCATAATTTTCGCCAAATTTCCGTTTTTTTCACAAATAAACGCAGGTACTATCAAATAATTTTTACCATTGTCATGAAGTACAATATGTCACGAGAAAACAATGTCAGAATCACCAGGATCCATTGAAGCGTTCCAGAGTTATAACCTCATAAAGGGACAGTGGTCAGAATTGTAAAAATTGGCCCGGTCATTAACGTGCAAACCACCCTTGGGGGTAAAGGGGTTAATTTGGGTCTAGGCCCCGCAATCTCGGGCGTCCGCTGAATGTTCCTCACTGCCAGCGCCCCTCTGACAACTCCTCCTGCCAGGGAAGAAGGAAATGGTAAATGGGTGTGGTTTGGGGTGTGGCCAAAATTTGCCGCGGCGCGCTATGCCTCTTTCTATTCTTCAAAAGGTGGGAGGTATGTAATTAAGTTTATTAATTAATACTAACGATGATGTAAGACACATTTTGGAGGCAGTTAGTCATTGGCATGGAGTCTCCGTACTGTGGGGTGGGCACTCGGGGCCTCCTGATTTTCAAGGTCTTTGTTAAAAAATCTTTTGGAAAGTTTTTTTCTTTTTTTATGACCAACTAAATGTGACAATGAGACGACCTCTGTGACCTCTTTTTCTTCCGCAGGATGAAAACATCATGAGATCGATGCAACTCTTCGACAACGTCATTTAACGAGACCCACGACCTTCAAGATTTCCTTTTTTCTTTCTTTTTTTTTTTTTTTTTTTTTTTGTTTCTCCCAAGGTCACAGTTTTTACATAGACTATGTGGACGCACGACCACTGGAGAAGTAAAAAAAAATGCAAAAAGTCATCTCGGTACTCTGTCCTGGCTGTTAACACAGGAGCCCAGGCCTCTGCTGAGGATCCAAAGGTGTCGCCCAATATCGCTCCCCTCCACGATGGGAGTAGTAGTCTCCAGGGAGGACGTTTGTGGAGATCTTGAACGGTCTTAAGTAACTTCCGAAAAACCAGGAAAACCTTAGTAACTTCTTCCGGATGATGATAGTAGTAGCGGATGGCATCGATGGTCACTTATCACACGATCCTTAAAGGGGAAGTGACATAATCCAGCCCTAGTTTCTTATCAATTTATGAGAACTGATCACATCACGAGCTCCTCCCCTGTAGTAATAGAGCGTAATTACCCAGGTCAGAATCGTAATTAATGATTCATTTTAGGGACAGAAACTTTTTGGGGGCAAATATGCTATAGTAATGTTCTTTTAGCCACCTGCTGCTATTGGGGTACTACAAATTTCAGCATGCTCATGTAACTTTTTTTATTTGAATTTTTAAACGGGGGTATCCACCTTGAGTCATCTGATCTGTCTTATAAATCCCCCAAATGAAGATGAGCCCCTACATAGAAAATCCCAGACACAAACTTTTCAAACTTCGCACAGCCCCCCATTAAAGCTAGATAATTAAAGGGTTAATCTCATCTTCTACATTTCTGGTAAATTCACAGAGTATTCCATAACTGATGCGGTTCCCACCTCGTCTTGAAAACTGGGATCCCTGACCCCCATCTTGGGAAGGTGCGAATCATGCACAAGTTTTCTCCATTCACTTCTATGGGGGTTTATCAGTCAGGCAAATGTGCATGCACAGCCTCCTCCCTGTCCATAGAGGTCAGGGACCCCCACACTCACAATATAGGGGGCCTGCAACTGTTAAAAATGTATGCAACATCATATTGTCCAAGATAGGAATGCCCCTTTAAGAGGTTAAAATAAAAACCCTTAAAGGGTCCCTATGGCTGTACTGACTGATACCCTGGTAGGAGAAAAAAAATCTACGCTGTCCTGATCCAGTCCTCCATGGCAGCCGGTCTTCACCAAGGAGGAGCAGATAGAGGACGCCGAGCGCAGGAGTGAAGACCGTCGCCTCTACATTAAAGGGGCTTCATGGAGATCGTTACATGAAATAAGTTCTACCAGTTTTTATATATAATTTCTCAGCATTTTCAAGATCTCTGCATGCAGGCAGTGAATGGAAACATCCAGGTAAAACCATCTCACCCTGAGAGAAAAAGGACCAGCACATCTAGACTAGTGTGAACAGACGCCAACCAAAAAACAGCTCACCCTGATCGCCTCCGATTGCACATTTTGTTAGGCCAGTCTCACACGTCCAGATAATTCCGGTACTGGAAAAATCGGTACCGGAATTATCCGTGTCCATGTTCTTACGTTGAACATCAGTGTGGCACACGTGCGGCAGCCGTGTGCCACCCGTGTGCCGACTGAGGACCACACTGACCGTGCAGGAGACATCGCTAGAGTTAAGTGCTGTCCCCTGCGTGCGGTGCTGAAGCTGGTATTCATCCCTTCTTCCCAGCAGCGTTCGCTGGAAAGAAGGAATGAATAAACTTTTTTTTTTTTTTTTTTTTTTTTTTTTTTAAAATAAAGTTGCCGGTAATCTGCATCCTCCTACCCCCTGTGCGCCCCCCCGCTGGCATTAAAATACTTACCCAGCTCCCTCGGCGCTTACATCCTTTCAGCATCGCTGCTTGTCCTGTATGAGCGGTCACGTGGTGCCGCACATTACAGTGATGAATATGCGGCTCCACCCCTATGGGAGGTGGAGCCGCATATTCATCACTGTAATGTGCAGCACCACGTGACCGCTCATACAGGACAAGCAGCGACGCTGAAAGGATGTAAGCGCCGAGGGAGCAGGGGACAGCGCTTAACTCTAGCGCTGTCTCCTGCACGGCACACAGACTGCGCACGGACAACATCCGTGTGCGGTTCGTGTTTTACACGGACCCATTGACTTTAATGGGTCCGTGTAATCCGTGCGCTCCCCCGAACACTGACATGTCTCCGTGTTTTCCAAACGGACACACGGTCCGTGAAAACACGCTGACATATGCAGAGACACATTGATTTTAATGTGTCTACGTGAGTCATTGTCTCCGGTACGTGAGGAAACTGTCACCTCACGTACCGGAGACACTGACGTGTGAAACCGGCCTTACAGTGTATCACGCTCCAAGTTGTATCCATATGACATGATTAGTAGATTGTCTTTATTCACTAATGGCACAAATCATGAATCTCCAAGAATTATATTAGAAAGTTTCAGAACTTTTTCTTTTTATTAGACTCTGGAGTTATGATTGGCATCTACAATGCACCAAAGAAGATTGAGCGCTGAAAAGAGCCTGAACCGCAAGGGGGCGGCAATATGAAGCCTGCAGAATTTAGAATGTAGTTAGAAGAGCTTAAAGGGGTTGTCTGGAACTTTAATATCAATGGACTAGCCTTGGGATAGGTCATTCATGTCTGATCGGTGGAGGGGCGACACACGGTGCCCCCGCTGATCAGCTGTTCCCGGTGTCAACGGCGGCCAGAACTGTTCTGTTACGGAGCTGCACTGCTGTTACGGTGCTGTACTGCTCTGCTACGGTGCTGCACTGCTCTGCTATGGAGCTGCACTGCTCTGCTACGGTGCTGCACTGCTCTGCTATGGAGCTGAACTGCTCTGCTACGGTGCTGCACTGCTCTGCTATGGAGCTGCACTGCTCTGCTATGGAGCTGCACTGCTCTGTTACGGAGCTGCACTGCTCTGCTATGGAGCTGCACTGCTCTGTTACGGAGCTGCACTGCTCTGCTATGGAGCTGCACTGCTCTGCTATGGAGCTGCACTGCTCTGCTACGGTGCTGCACTGCTCTGTTACGGAGCTGCACTGCTCTGCTATGGATCTGCACTGCTCTGTTACGGTGCTGCACTGCTCTGCTACGGTGCTGCACTGCTCTGCTATGGAGCTGCACTGCTCTGCTATGGAGCTGCACTGCTCTGTTACGGTGCTGCACTGCTCTGCTACGGTGCTGCACTGCTCTGCTACAGTGCTGCACTGCTCTGCTATGGAGCTGCACTGCTCTGTTACGGTGCTGCACTGCTCTGCTAGGGTGTTGCACTGCTCTGTTACGGTGCTGCACTGCTCTGCTATGGAGCTGCACTGCTCTGTTACGGTGCTGCACTGCTCTGCTACGGTGCTGCACTGCTCTGTTACGGTGCTGCACTGCTCTGCTACGGTGCTGCACTGCTCTGTTACGGTGCTGCACTGCTCTGTTACGGTGCTGCACTGCTCTGCTACGGTGCTGCACTGCTCTGTTATGGTGCTGCACTGCTCTGCTACGGTGCTGCACTGCTCTGCTACGGGGCTGAACTGCTCTGCTACGGGGCTGAACTCTGTTACGGTGCTGCACTGGTCTGCTTCGGAGCTGCACTGCTCTGTTACGGGCTGCTCTGCTCTGCTCTGGAGCTGCACTGCTCCATTGACTGTATAGTGGCCGTGTACTGCACTATTCTAATCATTAGGGGCGGATGTGCAGCACTCGGTCACAACTGCTATCCTGTTCACAGAACTGTGCTGTGCAGCTCCATATCTAAGCAGTATCGGCCACCACCAACCCCGGGATTAGCAGTGGGGTGCCAGGTTAAGTTTTCCCACCGATCAGACATTGATGACCTATCCTAAGGAAAGTAAAAAAAACCACATGGCTGGTTTCTTTCACCTGAACACAGGTAGTGTCTGTTACTGCAATCAGCCCAATTGACGTGAATAGCGCTGAACTGCAATACTACACACAACCCATGGTCAGGGGTGGTGTTCTTTCTGCAATAAAGTTAAAGTGTGTTGTTCTTTTTTATTATTATTATTTAATCCAGGACATCCCCTTTAAAATATACCATGGTTGCTACCATGAGCCACCACTAGAGGGAGCTCAAGCTCATACTGCATATGCAATAACCTCCAGCGCTCCCCCTAGTGGTGGCTTCATGTTCTATTTTTATTATGCTTCAATGCAGGGGATTTGGTGCTTTGTATCAGAAATACAAAGCTCTGAAAATGATAAGAATAAAGAAGCGAAGAGGTTTGGACATTTGGAAATTCACTGTAAGATCTATACGATCACTTAAAAACCTTTAATTGTCTACATAAATATGAGATAACTTAATATGGAACCAGATGACAAATATAAGAGTCCAGCAAGCTACAATTTATTATAAGCATCCATATACAGCCCACATCATATACTTTATGCTCCTATATGACCCAAAGCTTCATTACCCCAGGGGTAGTGATGTATGCCCTAACCGCATGTCCATAGATAACACTGTATGGACTTATGATCAGATGTAGCAGAGCTGACTTGGCCATTTATTACCCATTTGATATTATGTTGTGCCAAATGACATACCCATCTGGACGACATCTGTACAAACATGAAGTGCATCTAAACACCCGTACTCTGGATGTCCTGTCATTTCCCATTAAAGGGTAATGGCCCCATCTTCACGGATGGATATTATCGGATAGAGTTTGTAAAAACGAGCACTTTTGCAATTTGCTGCTTATTAAAATTTGCAGCCGTTCTTGAGATATTAACACTTTGCTTTTGTTTATAGCTCGTTTCCTAGGAAACCGACCACCGCTGATGTCTAGCCTGAAGCTGGCCGGGATTAGGAGGTAACAGCGCACTCCAGAGATCCTGGCCAGCTTTAGAGCAGTGCTTACAAGCTCAATAGATAAAAGCTTGTAAGCGCTGAGTATATTCTGCTGTGTAGCAGCGGTGGTCGGTCTCCAAGGAAAAACAAAAGTAATAATATCTCAAAAACGGCTGAACACTTTAATAATCAGCAAATTGCAAAATTGTTCGTTTTTACAAGACCTATCTGACAATATCCATACATGAAGATGGGAATAGCTCTTTAAATGTTGCCGTAATGGCCATGCATGGGGTGAGCATTAGGGAATTGTCTTCCTAGCATTCATAGCAGACATTGGTCCCTTATAGACGGAACATATAAATCTCAGTATTCTCTATTTTTGGATTCCCTGCCTATAAACTGATCACAAAGTGATCACCTGTACAATGACTTGGCAGCAAGCGTTCAGTTCTCCTGCAGCACCCCCGCAGGGGAGGTAAGGCATTGCAGTTCTATTGAAATCAATGCAGGACAAGCTGAGTCCTCCAGTGTTGGAAGCCATCTTGCTTTTTGGCTAAACAGATGAGAGTCCTGACAACCCAAATACAGGGGATGTTTTTCCTTAAAGGGAAAGTTTGCCTAAATATAGGACATCATCAGTGAGACGTTATGAACTTGGTCTTCTGCCAGTGTCATACATGAAGGAGTAACAGGAGACAATTGCCTCAACATAGAGACTGACAAGGACCTGTCTGAGGATGTCCACTGTTGGCTGCTACTTATATAGCACCAACATATTGTGCGGCGTTGTACAGAGATTGTCGTGGCTCATGTGGTCTGATCCTTAAAGGGGTTGTACGGCCTTGGGCTACGAGTCTGTAGTCACTCTATGGGGGAAATACGTGGTGTGAGGATTCTTCAATCCCACCGCCGGGATTGAGCTGTCGTGTGACGTCAAGTAGGTGATTTGCCACATTCCTACTAGACGTGTCCGGCATAGAGTGACTGTAGGATTGTACCCTAAGGCTGGACAACCCCTTTAACGACGCTCACAATTTGATTTCCAAATGAACCTCTTAGGCCCTCATTTATCAAAACAGTCTGGGTTGCCCGTAGCAACCAATCAGAGCTCGGCTTTCATTTTTAAATCAGCTCTCTTAGAATGAAAGCTGCGCTATGATTGGTTGCTATGGGCAACACCGACAGCAGCCTCTGAACTCGATGGGATCTGTAGGCGTCCACATGTGTGAGCGCCCCCAGGTGGTCGACATTTTGCAGAGGATTGTAAGGAGCCCCCGACTCTTTTTGCCCGGGGCCCATGCAGTTCTCAGTCCACATGTGACCCCTGATGTATGCGCCTGAGCGGGAGGACTCCGAGGGTCCTTGTGCCAGTGTTTTTCCCGTGGAATGTTCTCTATTTCAGCCTGGCTTCCTGTGATTATGGGCACAGCTGGCATCGCCCTTTGGTTTTTCTACTGTAAATACATTGATTTTCTAGTTTCAAAGAGAAGGACACAGGGAGTGTTTAAAAGAGGTAGACAAAATGTATTGAAGACTAGAAAAATCAATAAAAAACATGAGTATAAGATGCAAAATAAGGACACCATGTACTATGCCAATGACAATCACACATAAATAATATGGAAAAGAGGGTCTGCCGCCTCAATCCCTAGAACCATGTTGCCTGTTAGTTTAACCCTATAATACTCATGCCTATTCTGGCTACTCTAAAGGGCCTGGCTTAAGTTCACAATAAGGTTTGGACCAACCCATGGAAAATCCCATGTAAAGCATCAAAATTGTGGCCTCTAAGACCCACATAGGAATATCACAGTGATCCTCTTACCCAGTACTGGAATCCAATGAACTGAGAAATGCCACCCCGACGCGCGTTTCGCTGCAATACTGCACGCTTTCTCAAGGGGAAAGTATAGTCATGGCAGTATCAGCCTCTTCTTTATTGCTCTGTTTTACAGTTCAGGTTACATTTTTGGGTTTTGTTTTATGGATTAATATAAAATATGACCTCAGAACGAGTCCTGTAGGCTTCCATATTGTCTAATAATAAATCACTTAAAGGGGCTCTCCGGGACCATTAATATTTAATATTTATTCTCCCGTTACCATGGCTACTCAGCACAATAAAAAAGCTGCGGCGCTCCTGCATCATCACCTTCATTGTAGGGGCAGCATTGCTTGCTTCTCCCGCTTGTCCCCTCGCTGATGAGTGTGAGGATCCATAGTTCCCCTCCCTCCAAACATTGTTCCCCAATCCTAAAAATGATAATTATCAAATAATGAGATAGACAAATTACATTGCTGGGAGCTGTAGTTTATTGACCGGTAGTAAACCAACACTCAGTCATTTACTTATATAAATCCTATCCTAATTAATTTCTTAACATATCTTGATAGCAATCAAGGACTGTTTTTCTAATGCAGAGCTCTAAATCCTCTGCATAAACCTAGAATTAAATTATTGTGACTACCTACATCCACCACTAGAGGGAGTGCACTGTAGACAATTTATATATTGAACTCAATGATAAAAATGTATGCAGTGAGCTCCCTCTAGTGGTGATAATACAATTGTGACTAACTGCATCCACCACTAGAGGGAACACACTATATACAATTTATATAGTGAACTCAATGATAAAAATGTATGCAGTGAGCTCCCTCTAGTGGTGATAATACAATTTTTACTATCTACAGCCACCACTAGAGGGAACACACTATATACAATTTATATATTGAACTCAATGATAAAACTGCATGCAGTGAGCTCCCTCTAGTGGTGATAATACAATTGTGACTACCTACAGCCACCACTAGAGGGAGCACACTATATACAATTTATATATTGAACTCAATGATAAAACTGCATGCAGTGAGCTCCCTCTAGTGGTGATAATACAATTGTGACTACCTACATCCACCACTAGAGGGAACACACTATATACAATTTATATAGTGAACTCAATGATAAAAATGTATGCAGTGAGCTCCCTCTAGTGGTGATAATACAATTGTTACTATCTACAGCCACCACTAGAGGGAACACACTATATACAATTTATATATTGAACTCAATGATAAAACTGCATGCAGTGAGCTCCCTCTAGTGGTGATAATACAATTGTGACTACCTACAGCCACCACTAGAGGGAGCACACTATATACAATTTATATATTGAACTCAATGATAAAACTGCATGCAGTGAGCTCCCTCTAGTGGTGATAATACAATTGTGACTATCTACAGCCACCACTAGAGGGAACACACTATGTAGAGGGCAGCACGGTGGCTCAGTGGTTAGCACAGCAGCCTTGCTGCACTGGAGACCTGGGTTCAAACCCCACGAAGGACAACATCTGCAAAGAGTTTGTATGTTCTCCCCATGTTTGCGTGGGTTTCCTTCGGGTTCTCCGGTTTCCTTCCACATTCCAAAGACATACTGATAGGGAATTTAGATTGTGAGCCCCATTGGGGACAGTGATGATAATGTGTGCAAAACTGTAAAGCGCTGCGGAATATGTTAGCGCTATATAAAAATTATTATTATATACAATTTATATATTGAACACAATGATAAAATTATATGCAGTGAGCTCCCTCTAGTGGTGATAATACAATTGTGACTAACTACATCCACCACTAGAGGGAGCACACTGTATACAATTTATATACGGAACTCAATGATAAAAATATATGCAGTGAGCTCCCTCTAGTGGTGACATTCAGAACTGTATGATTTAACTATGCAGAGGATTTGGAGCTTTATTGGGGGAATAATTCTACTTTAATTAAAATACATTCACAAATTTATCAGTCAGGATTTACTTTTAGACCACGCTGGATGTGATGCATTTATCAAAGGGTGCAGCGGGGCTACTAGGTGGCAACACTTTTCACCCATTGAGCAGCAATGTAACTTTAGACCTTTGTATCTGAGAATGTATGCAATGTGTAATAATAACCTCGGACGTTAGGATGATAGATGAGCATTAATAGAAATTCTATGCACATTATTTTGTTTTTGGAAAGTGCAATAATCTTCCAATAAGTGAGAATTTTGAGGGACACCCTTTGTGCTTTTTTTTATATGGTGGGTTGGTGGGGGGAAGGAAAAAGAATATTATAAAGAAAATTAAAAAAAAAATAAAGTATTTAATAGCATGCTCTAGGTATACAGAGATTATGTATTGGCTGCTTCGACCTCAGCCGGCGTATAGAAGCTGAGAAACACAATTAGCAATATCCTGCAGCTGGAACTGAGAAGAATCCCTCCAGCTTCTCCGCTGGCGCCAATGACTGGACATAAGAACCCGTCTCTCCGGAATGTCAAGTCTCCCAGCATGACAGTGATGGACTGAAAGTTTGTATTAATCCCATATTTCTACAAGACTCGGAGGAACGCTTCATCGGCGCGTTCTTCCTCGTGTTTCGTTGACTGGATGCCTGTTTCATCTTAATGATTGGGGAGGGAGGGGTTAAAAAGCACTGATTTCTACACTAGGGATTTGCGATGAACCTCACATATTGACGCATGAGCTGTGTATATAGGTAACTCACCCGCTGTATTCAGACGTGTCCGGTTTGGTAGCCGACTATAGCTGCTTTGCAATTCAGAAATGTATATTTTGTATAAAAATAAAAATCAAGACTGCTATGCACAGGACGCGCTCTCCGGGGCTTCTTATTTGGAATCAGTGACTTTTTCAGCTTTATTTACAGATTACGGACCACCCATAGTAAGAACACTTCGTCCGGGGCTGAGTCGACATGCGGCGGTCGCAATGATGTTGCGGTGGCTCAGTAGTGTGTCTGTATGCACTTCTAACATTGTATGAGTATGCTACCGACGAGACGACAAAGGGGGTCCTGGGGGTCCCCTTCCCAGTCCTGTGTAAGGAAGTGAAGGTGCCGCTCACATCCCCCCACAGATATGTGCTGCGATATAATGCATTGTACTGTTTTAAATATGATTTTATCTGTTTAGTAATTAACATGTTGGTCATAAAGTTAATAGTTGGGGCAAACCCAGAATGGGAGGGGACTTCCTGATAGTGAGCGAGTGAGAGTCCAGTGTTCAGTAGCGACAGACCTTAAGGTCTGACAGTTGGCAGCCTGACATGTTATAGTGTGTTGTGTGTGAAGAGGGGAAACCAACGGACATCAGATAATACATCCTAAGGACAAAAGAAACGTGAAGAGATATCTGGCAGATTGGATCTCAGGCCAGAAAGGCCACCTAAACGGTACAGGACTTAACCCAGGGGTGGTAGAAAGCCCACTTAAGGCTACTTTCACACATCAGGTTTTCGCCATCAGGCTCAATCCGGCTAATTTTGCCACCGAATCCGTTTTTTTCCCCATAGACTTGTATTAGTGCCGGATTGCTCTGGACGACCTTGCGTTTTGTCCGGTTTTCACCAGATCCGGCAAATCTGCTGTTTCAAGTTTCTGGAAAAAACGTCCATAGCAATGTTTTTTTGTCTCCGGCGCTTCCGGCTGTTTGCTAGAATGGAATCCTATAGGAGGCAGAAGGTGTCGGATCTGGAAAATGATGGATTCCGGCGCTGGATTCCGTTTTTTTTAGACTGAGCATGCTCCAAATTTTTTTAATCCAATTATCTGGATATGCTAGTCGGATCCGTCGTATCAGTTTTCCATAGTCTGCGCCGGATCCTTTTTTTCCAACATTCGCCAGATTGTGCCTGATGCAAAAAACCTGATGTGTCAAAGTAGCCCAAAGGAGATTAAATGTGAAGGGATTGTACCAGCAAGATGTTACCAGTTGTCTACAGTGCAAGGAAGCTCGAGAAGTGTCCATGTCTGCTCAAAGCAAGAAAAACCTTTTGTGAAGAAACGTGCCTATTATCTGACGTATAGGTTTTTTTATCAAGTTCATGCTCAGTAAAAATTAGTTTAATGTTGGACTTTGGTCTACCTCCATTCGTCCCCTAACATCTGGTCTTGGCCTGCCCAGTATAGCGGCACCATGCATTCTGCAGAGCCGTTTCGCCCCGGTCACAAGAGCACACGCAGCCAGGACCCCATTTTCATGTAGCCCGTTGGGACGTGAAACACGAGTACCTCTCCCAGAGCTAGCGCCCTGCGCCACGTTACCCCTGGATAAGGGAATCAGCGGCCTCTGGACAGTCTGGGATGGTGTCAGATGCACAGTCTGAGGAACGTAAGGTACAGTCTGAGGAACGTAAGGTACAGTCTGAGGAACATAAGGTACACTCTGAGGAACGTACGGTACAGTCTGAGGAACGTAAGGTACAGTCGAGATGATTTTGCATGGCTCTGCCAGTGATCCTCCTCAGGTTCCCCTTTGCAAATCGGAGCAGACACCGGTCCTAAGTCTTGGTTCATAAAATAATAATAATAGTAACGTACTATAATAATAATGAAGTACAGCAGAATTACCGTTTTTTTATGTTAATTTGAATCCCCTAAAAGCGAAAGAAGTAATCAAAAAAATCGCCTCTACAGAACATCAACTCATTCTGCCCAAGAAAAAACCTCACAAGATCTCACCTAACTTTATCAACGACAAAAAATATAAATAAAAGTCATAATGGGTCATTCAGGACCTGAACAGGCGGTAACGAATTACACCGTTCAACACAAGTTTTCTAACGTAGACTTGATTAAATCAGTTCTCCAGCTTTTAAAGGAAAGGTGCCATAAAAAAACATTTTTTAACAATTGATAAAAATGTAAAGTATTAATGTTTTATTTATTTATTATCATTTGTTTCTAATAATGTAAAAAGGTTTGGTATTTCCACTTTGAAACACTAGGGGGAGCAGCTACTGAAATTTGCCATGAAAACTTAGCGCACAACCAGCTCACATTACGACTGCAGTAAATGTGGGCGGGGTCTGGTCACATGTGTGTGATGTCACCCCCTCTCCTCCCCTTCTAGGCGTTTGTAAAAAGATGACAGAGGATGAAGTTTAGGATCACAGCGAGGAGACATTTTGTTGGTGACTGCCGGTGATACTGACAAGTAGACAATGTCACCAAGGACGGCCGCAGCGCTGATTTTGTTAGTTGGTGCTGTTCGCTGTATCATAAGCTGGAGTTAGATGCGCAGAGTGTATCACGAGCGCTATTAGATACGCTTTGAGTGACAGGCTGGGATTAGATACGGGGCTAAGTGTAGTTTATCACATGATGCCCCTGTAACGGGGACCAGGGCTGTAGTCGTCGCTTTCAATGGTGGCTGCTTCAGCGCCCCCTGGCCCTCCGCCACGTGCACACAATGTCCCAGCAGTAGCGCACCTTTTTGTTCGCTTTCCTGTCCATCTGGATCCTCCCTGATTCAATGGGGGTTTCTTTCTTGAGATTCCACATAAAGAGAGACAGAGTCAAGTTGCAACTTAAAACAAACGATTTTACTCAGTTCCTTTCTCGGCTCGTCCAGTTCACATTTAGGTACAGCACAAGATTCTTCACAAGACTTGACATTTTCTGTCCCTGTGCTGTCTGTTGTGAATTCTGTGGCAGAGCTCCCTCCTGTGGTCACAAGTGGTACTTCGGCTGATTCTCTCTGGGAGCTTCCGTTTGTGGAGGAAACTGGTACTGCGGCTTCTGAGTTTCCTCCCTCAGGTGATCTGGTGAGGTCGTTAGCTGCTTCTCTACTTAACTCCACCTGATGCTTTGATCCATGCTTCCTGTCAGTGTTCCAGTGTTGGACTTGTGTTTCTCTGGATCATTCCTGTGGCCTGCTGCTCTGCATAGCTAAGTGCTTCTTTGCTATTTGTTGCTATTTTTTCTGTCCAGCTTGTCTATTTGTTTTGCTGGAAGCTCTGGGACGCAAAGGGTGTACCTCCGTGCCGTTAGTTCGGTACGGAGGGTCTTTTTGCCCCTTTGCGTGGTTTTCTTTAGGGTTTTGTGTAGACCGCAAAGTTATCTTTCCTATCCTCGTTCTGTCTAGAATATCGGGCCTCACTTTGCTGAATCTATTTCATCCCTACGTTTGTCTTTTCATCTTACTCACAGTCATTATATGTGGGGGACTGCCTTTTCCTTTGGGGTAGTTCTCTGAGGCAAGGTAGGCTTATTTTTCTATCTTCAGGCTAGTTAGTTTCTCAGGCTGTGCCGAGTTGCATAGGGAGCGTTAGGCGCAATCCACGGCTGCCTCTAGTTGTGTTTGGAGAGGATCAGGGATTGCGGTCTGCAGAGTTTCCACATCTCAGAGCTCGTTCTGTTATTTTGGGTTATTGTCAGATCACTGTGTGTGCTCTGACCTCCATGTCCATTGTGATACTGAATTGCCTTTCATAACAGTCATAACAGTACAGGAAGCCAAAAGTACTAATGATTCTCAATAGAGGGAAAAAAGAAGTTCTGAGACCATTTTTTTTTCTCTGCACTGTGTTTTGCCTTTTTTTTCCCCTAGACATTTGGGTGGTTCAGTACACAGGTGTAGCGATCGACATTAAAGGTCTGTCTTCATGTCTCGGCAAGAGTACAAAAGATTCAAGACACTATTGATCAGAAATCTATGTTAGAACCGAGAATTCCTATTCCTGATTTGTTTTTTGGAGATAGAACTAAGTTTCTGAGTTTCAAAAATAATTGTAAGTTATTTCTGGCCTTGAAACCTCGTTCCTCTGGTGATCCAGTTCAACAGGTTTTGATTATTATTTCTTTTTTGCGTAGCGACCCTCAGGACTGGGCATTTTCTCTTGCGCCAGGAGATCCTGCATTAAGTAATATCAATGCGTTTTTCCTGGCGCTCGGATTGCTGTACGATGAGCCTAATTCAGTGGATCAGGCAGAAAAGAATTTGCTGGCTCTTTGTCAGGGTCAGGATGAGATAGAGGTATATTGCCAGAAATTTAGAAAATGGTCCGTGCTCACTCAATGGAATGAATCTGCGCTGGCAGCAATGTTCAGAAAGGGTCTCTCTGAAGCCCTTAAGGATGTCATGGTGGGATTTCCTATGCCTGCTGGTCTGAATGAGTCTATGTCTTTGGCTATTCAGATTGGTCGACGCTTGCGTGAGCGTAAATCTGTGCACCATTTGGCGGTATAACCTGAGCTTAAACCTGAGCCTATGCAGTGCGATAGGACTTTGACCAGAGTTGAACGGCAAGAACATAGACGTCTGAATGGTCTGTGTTTCTACTGTGGTGATTCCACTCATGCTATTTCTGATTGTCCTAAGCGCACTAAGCGGTCCGCTAGGTCTGCCGTCATTGGTACTGTACAGTCCAAATTCCTTCTGTCCATTACCTTGATATGCTCTTTGTCGTCGTATTCTGTCATGGCGTTTGTGGATTCAGGCGCTGCCCTGAATTTGATGGACTTGGAGTATGCTAGGCGTTGTGGGTTTCTCTTAGAGCCCTTGCAGTGTCCTATTCCATTGAGAGGAATTGATGCCACGCCTTTGGCCAAGAATAAGCCTCAATACTGGACCCAGCTGACCATGTGCATGGCTCCTGCACATCAGGAGGTTATTCGCTTTCTGGTGTTGCATAATCTGCATGATGTGGTCGTGTTGGGGTTGCCATGGCTACAAGCCCATAATCCAGTATTGGATTGGAAATCCATGTCGGTATCCAGCTGGGGTTGTCAGGGGGTACATGGTGATGTTCCATTTTTGTCAATTTCGTCATCCACCCCTTCTGAGGTTCCAGAGTTCTTGTCTGATTACCGGGATGTATTTGATGAGCCCAAGTCCGATGCCCTACCTCCGCATAGGGATTGTGATTGTGCTATCAATTTGATTCCTGGTGGTAAATTCCCAAAAGGTCGACTGTTTAATTTATCCGTGCCTGAGCACACCGCTATGCAGAGTTATGTGAAGGAATCCCTGGAGAAGGGGCATATTCGCCCGTCATCGTCGCCATTAGGAGCAGGGTTCTTTTTTGTAGCCAAAAATGATGGTTCGCTGAGACCTTGTATAGATTATCGCCTTCTTAATAAGATCACTGTTAAATTTCAGTACCCCTTGCCTTTGTTGTCTAATTTGTTTGCTCGGATTAAGGGGGCTAGTTGGTTCACCAAGATAGATCTTCGTGGTGCGTATAATCTGGTGCGAATCAGGCGAGGCGATGAATGGAAAACTGCATTTAATATGCCCGAGGGCCATTTTGAGTATCTAGTGATGCCATTCGGACTTGCCAACGCTCCATCAGTGTTTCAGTCCTTTATGCATGACATCTTCCGAGAGTACCTGGATAAATTCCTGATTGTGTACTTGGATGACATTTTGATCTTCTCGGATGATTGGGAGTTTCATGTGAAGCAGGTCAGAACGGTGTTTCAGGTCCTGCGTGCTAATTCTTTGTTTGTGAAGGGATCAAAGTGTCTCTTTGGTGTGCAGAAGGTTTCATTTTTGGGGTTCATCTTTTCCCCTTCTACTATCGAGATGGATCCTGTTAAGGTCCAAGCCATCCATGATTGGACTCAGCCGACATCTCTGAAAAGTCTGCAAAAGTTCCTGGGCTTTGCTAATTTTTATCGTCGCTTCATCTGCAATTTTTCTAGTATTGCCAAACCATTGACCGATTTGACCAAGAAGGGTGCTGATTTGGTCAATTGGTCTTCTGCTGCTGTGGAAGCTTTTCAAGAGTTGAAGCGTCGTTTTTCTTCTGCCCCTGTGTTGTGTCAACCAGATGTTTCTCTTCCGTTCCAGGTCGAGGTTGATGCTTCTGAGATTGGAGCAGGGGCGGTTTTGTCGCAGAGAGGTTCTGATTGTTCAGTGATGAAACCATGTGCTTTTTTTTCCAGGAAGTTTTCGCCTGCTGAGCGGAATTATGATGTGGGCAACCGAGAGTTGCTGGCCATGAAGTGGGCATTCGAGGAGTGGCGTCATTGGCTTGAAGGAGCTAAGCATCGCGTGGTGGTATTGACTGATCATAAGAACCTGACTTATCTCGAGTCTGCTAAGCGTTTGAATCCTAGACAGGCTCGTTGGTCGCTGTTTTTCGCCCGTTTTGACTTTGATTTCGTACCTTCCGGGCTCTAAAAATGTGAAGGCGGATGCCCTGTCTAGGAGTTTTGTGCCCGACTCTCCGGGTTTATCTGAGCCGGCGGGTATCCTCAAAGAGGGAGTAATTGTGTCTGCCATCTCCCCTGATTTGTGGCGGGTGCTGCAAAAATTTCAGGCTAATAAACCTGATCGTTGTCCAGCGGAGAAACTGTTTGTCCCGGATAGGTGGACAAATAAAGTGATCTCTGAGGTTCATTGTTCGGTGTTGGCTGGTCATCCTGGAATCTTTGGTACCAGAGAGTTAGTGGCTAGATCCTTTTGGTGGCCATCTCTGTCGCGGGATGTGCGTGCTTTTGTGCAGTCCTGTGGGATTTGTGCTTGGGCTAAGCCCTGCTGTTCTCGTGTCAGTGGGTTGCTTTTGCCCTTGCCGGTCCTGAAGAGGCCTTGGACACATATCTCTATGGATTTTATTTCTGATCTTCCCGTCTCTCAAAAAATGTCAGTCATTTGGGTGGTCTGTGATCGCTTTTCTAAGATGGTCCATCTGGTACCCTTGTCCAAGTTGCCTTCCTCCTCTGATTTGGTGCCGTTGTTCTTCCAGCATGTGGTTCGTTTACATGGCATTCCAGAGAATATCGTTTCTGACAGAGGTTCCCAGTTTGTTTCGAGGTTTTGGCGAGCCTTTTGTGGTAGGATGGGCATTGACTTGTCTTTTTCCTTGGCTTTTCATCCTCAGACTAATGGCCAGACCGAACGAACCAATCAGACCTTGGAAACCTATCTGAGATGCTTTGTTTCTGCCGATCAGGATGACTGGGTGTCCTTTTTGCCTTTGGCTGAGTTCGCCCTTAATAATCGGGCCAGCTCGGCTACCTTGGTTTCGCCATTTTTCTGCAATTCTGGGTTCCATCCTCGTTTCTCTTCAGGACAGGTTGAGTCTTCGGACTGTCCTGGTGTGGATACTGTGGTGGACAGGTTGCAGCAGATTTGGACTCATGTGGTGGACAATTTGACTTTGTCCCAGGAGAAGGCTCAACGTTTCGCTAATTGCAGACGCTGTGTGGGTCCCCGACTTCGTGTTGGGGATCTGGTTTGGTTATCTTCTCGTCATATTCCTATGAAGGTTTACTCTCCGAAGTTTAAACCTCGTTTCATTGGTCCTTATAGGATTTCTGAGGTTATTAATCCTGTGTCTTTTCGTCTGACCCTCCCAGATTCTTTTTTCATACATAACGTCTTCCATAGGTCATTGTTGCGGAGATACGTGGCACCTATGGTTCCATCTGTTGACCCTCCTGCCCCGGTTTTGGTGGAGGGGGAATTGGAGTATATTGTGGAGAAGATTTTGGATTCTCGTGTTTCAAGACGGAAACTCCAGTATCTGGTTAAATGGAAGGGTTATGCTCAGGAAGATAATTCCTGGGTTTTTGCCTCTGATGTCCATGCTCCCGATCTTGTTCGTGCCTTTCATGTGGCTCATCCTGGTCGGCCTGGGGGCTCTGGTGAGGGTTCGGTGACCCCTCCTCAAGGGGGGGGTACTGTTGTGAATTCTGTGGCAGAGCTCCCTCCTGTGGTCACAAGTGGTACTTCGGCTGATTCTCTCTGGGAGCTTCCGTTTGTGGAGGAAACTGGTACTGCTGCTTCTGAGTTTCCTCCCTCAGGTGATCTGGTGAGGTCGTTAGGTGCTTCTCTACTTAAAGGGAACCTGTCACCTGAATTTGGAGGGACTGGTTTTGGGTCATATGGGCGGAGTTTTCGGGTGTTTGATTTACCCTTTCCTTACCTGCTGGCTGCATGCTGGCTGCAATATTGGATTGAAGTTCATTCTCTGTCCTCCGTAGTACACACCTGCGCAAAGTAATCTTACCTTGCACAGGCGTGTACTATGGAGGACAGAGAATGAACTTCAATCCAATATTTCGGCCAGCATGCAGCCAGCAGGTAAGGAAAGGGTGAATCAAACACCCGAAAACTCCGCCCATATGACCCAAAACTGGTCCCGCCAAATTCAGGTGACAGGTTCCCTTTAACCCCACCTAATGCTTTGATTCATGCTTCCTGTCAATGTTCCAGTGTTGGACTTGTGTTTCTCTGGATCATTCCT
Organism: Ranitomeya imitator; assembly: GCF_032444005.1. Taxonomy (NCBI): domain Eukaryota; kingdom Metazoa; phylum Chordata; class Amphibia; order Anura; family Dendrobatidae; genus Ranitomeya; species Ranitomeya imitator. Next base: position 830,216,893 of record NC_091283.1, read on the forward strand.
GTGGCCTGCTGCTCTGCATAGCTAAGTGCTTCTTTGCTATTTGTTGCTATTTTTTCTGTCCAGCTTGTCTATTTGTTTTGCTGGAAGCTCTGGGACGCAAAGGGTGTACCTCCGTGCCGTTAGTTCGGTACGGAGGGTCTTTTTGCCCCTTTGCGTGGTTTTCTTTAGGGTTTTGTGTAGACCGCAAAGTTATCTTTCCTATCCTCGTTCTGTCTAGAATATCGGGCCTCACTTTGCTGAATCTATTTCATCCCTACGTTTGTCTTTTCATCTTACTCACAGTCATTATATGTGGGGGGCTGCCTTTTCCTTTGGGGTATTTCTCTGAGGCAAGGTAGGCTTATTTTTCTATCTTCAGGCTAGTTAGTTTCTCAGGCTGTGCCGAGTTGCATAGGGAGCGTTAGGCGCAATCCACGGCTGCCTCTAGTTGTGTTTGGAGAGGATCAGGGATTGCGGTCTGCAGAGTTTCCACATCTCAGAGCTCGTTCTGTTATTTTGGGTTATTGTCAGATCACTGTGTGTGCTCTGACCTCCATGTCCATTGTTATACTGAATTGCCTTTCATAACAGTCATAACAGCTGTCCCTCTCTTCTTCAGGAATATCCCCGGGTCGCACCGTTGTCCCCGGTACCGCAGCATTCTGTCTGACCAGTCTGACTAAGGCCGGGATCACACATGCGAGAAATACGTCCGAGTCTCGCATGGTAATACCCGGAATTGCCGCCGTCTCTCTGGAGCGGAGCGTGAGGCTGCATGCTCTGCTCCTGAGTGACGGCGGCAATGCCGGGTATTACCATGCGAGACTCGGACGTATTTCTCGCATGTGTGATCCCGGCCTAACTGTAGGAGTTCCCGATCCGTTCCGACCCAGGCATCTTCCTAAGTAGCGGATCACCATCACGACAAAGCAGTCGTTACTCCTAGGCCCTGGACAAGCTCGGCTACTTGTCTTGAAAAAACGTTACTTTGCTATCTTATACTATTGTGCCCTCCCCCAGTGGGTTAATCTGAACACTACAATTTCCCTACACAATTATATTTGACAGTCATATACAATATTGCAGCATTATACAGTTCACAGCATAACGTACTAAATATACCAGCTTGTCAGGGATGTAAATACACGGGCGAGTGCGCACAACTAGTCCTTGTACCCCCTTAACCCCTCCATCCTGGTATATGTCACACCATCCTGGAATATGGCCTCATTCTCGTATATGCCCCCTTCCTGGTTATTGGCCCCCTCCATCCCCATACTGGTACATTTTATTTATTCATTTATGTTACTCATTTATATAGCGCCATTAATTCCACAGCACTTTACAGACATTATTGACACTTTCCCCGATGGGGCTCACAATCTAGATTCCCTATCCGTATGTCTTTGGAATGTGGGAGGAAACCGGAGAACCCGGAGGAAACCCACGCAAACACGGGGAGAACATACAAACTCCTTGCAGATGTTGTCCTTGGTGGGATTTGAACCCAGGACCCCAACACTGCAAGGCTGCTGTGCTAACCACTGTGCCACCGTACAGTGCTAACGACTGAGCCATGTATGCCCCCCTTCTTAGTTATGGGCCTCCTCCATCCTGGTACATGGCCCCATCCTGGTACATGCCTCATTCCTGGTATATGGCCTATCCATTCTAGTATATGACCCCTCCATCCTGGCATATGGCCCTCCATCCTGGTCCCTTCATACTGGTATATGCCCCCATCTTGGTATATGCCCCCCATCCTGGTTATTCGCCCCATCCATCCTGGTATTTGCCCCCCTTCCTGGTTATTGGCCCCCTCCATCCTGATATATGCCTCCCTTCCTGGTTATTGGCCCCCTCCATCCTGGTATATGCCCCCTTCCTGGTTATTGGCCCCCTCCATCCTGGTATATGCCTCCCTTCCAGGTTATTGGCCCCCTCCATCCTGGTATATGCCTCCCTTCCAGGTTATTGGCCCCCTCCATCCTGGTATATGCCTCCCTTCCAGGTTATTGGCCCCCTCCATCCTGGTATATGCCTCCCTTCCAGGTTATTGGCCCCCTCCATCCTGGTATATGCCTCCCTTCCTGGTTATTGGCCCCCTCCATCCTGGTATATGCCTCCCTTCCAGGTTATTGGCCCCCTCCATCCTGGTATATGCCCCCCTTCCTGGTTATTGGCCCCCTCCTTCCTGGTTTATGGCCCCCATCCATTCAGTGCATAGAGAAAATAACCCAATAACCGCTTGAACTCACCTTCCCTGCGCTCCCACACAGGATTGTCTGATTTATAATAAAAGGATGAGGTTTTAGTTCAAGATTAAACACTTTGTCTCTGATTTATTAAAGCTTTTATGGCAGAATTCTTTGAAAAGCCGCAACATTGTCTTTGCTATTTTCTTCCAGCTCCGACGAACCTTACTGATGCCTGTGGCTCAGCACAACTCGTAATCAGTCACTATGACCCCCATGAATCAGCGGGGCCTTTATGTTAACTCCTTAGTGAACTAAAACAAAAATCTGACGTTACGAGGATTCTGAAATAGATTTTTTTGTGTGTTTTTTTTTTTTTACACATTGCACTTTATGTTGGTGGTAAATTTAGGCCGATCTGTGTAACATTTGTTGGTGAAAAGATCTGAAATGCGACAATTTTTTGGGCAGCTTTGAATGTCGACACAAGATTGTTGCACGGCGCACAAAAGGTTAAAAGATTCCCATTCCTTTTTGTTTCCTTTAAGTGGTTTTTCAATTCTAGCAGTGATTTTTCTTTTTTTTTTTTTTTCCCCCAAGGAAATTTGCAAAACTTTTTTTTCTCATCTTATTCTTTGTTAAAAGTGAGGTTGAGCTTCTCTATCAGTTGGAAACCCCCCAAAAGTGACAACAAAGAAAAGCTGCACCCCCCTCCCTCCAAAAAATATTCAAAACTGCAGTCGGGTAGTTTGTTAACCCTTCGGTGACTTTACACGTGAATCAAAAGGAATGGCATCAGACTGTGGCCGAGTAGAACAGTGTATCACATATATGTATATATATATATATATATATATATATATATTATCCTTTACATATAATGTATAGAGAAAAAATAGAAAAAGTAAAAAAACAAATGAGAGAGAGAAGTGACTGACATCCCCAACATTCTGTAACTTTCCAACTCTAGTCTCACTTATGACCTCTTTCATGGCCGCCATGTTTCCGGAGCCCCAGGCAGGCGGACCAAACCGCCCCACCCTGTCTATTTACCGCTCCCAAGCACTTTTGTTTAGATCTTTAAGCCACGCCTCTTTAACCCTTCCCCAGGCAGGATTCCTCCGTCCCCGCAGACCCGTCTCCTGCGGCAGAATGTTCTATTCCAGCCCGCAGACAGTTAACAGTCACACCGCCCTTCGACGCGAGGCCGCTGTGATTGGCTAAAGCAATGAAGACGTCGCGATGAGACCCCGCCCATTGACGTCACGCCGCAATGCCTGGCGCAGTCCTGCGCTTTAGGCGGCCCCGCCCTCTGACGGCACGTCGCAGAGTCGGGCGCATGCGCGAGATGAAGTAAACAGACTACGGGGTGCAGACGGTCGGCGGCCCGGTAATTCGTTATCGCTGTTGTGTGTTAGAGAAGAAAACCGAGAGTTCTGAACGGGAGAAAGAAGACTGATAACCGGCTGCAGAACCGCGGTGTTCACCCTGAGCGCTGTGTTTTTTTTTTTCTTTCTGCGTGTTGCTTTCCCCGTCTCTGAGGCGACTGGTTCCATCCAGTTCCTGCGCCTGCGCACTGTGTCCCTGGCAGGAAGCTTGACAGGATGGTGCAGAAAGACGGGCAAGCAGCGGCGGCCGCCAGCTCCGAACCGGACAAAGAGGCCAATCCCACCCCCCTGGTGCCCGACCTGGCGCCCCCCGTGCCCGCAGAGGAGGACACCGACACTGAGACCGAGACCTCCGCGGGCAGGAGGTTCCTGTGCGGCGTCGTGGAGGGTACGTGTCCCTGCGGGGAGTGTGGGAGGCCCCGTACAGCGGCTCAGAGTACAGGGGGCGCACTGGGAAGCGGCACACCTTGTGTCCGTGTAGCACTACAAGTGCCAGCATGCCCCGGTCTATGAGGGCAGCTGATCCTGCAGAGATGGGGAGGGGTGCTGGTTATTTACAGAACAGCTCAGGGTGACAGGACTCCCCTCCTCCGCTCATTGGTACGGTCCAGGACATTCAACCTCTCACCTGTGCCGGGACTACAAGTCCCAGCAAGCTATGTGTCAGTTCACAGCAGATTATTGGATTTATGTTTCTTAAAGGGTTGTCCAAGTCTGTTAAAGGGGCGTTTACATTTTCTAGCTGGCTGCAGGGAGACGATGTGCTCTTGAAGATTGACCTTTCGGGCCTGCAGCATGGCCGACCTGTGCGCTATTCCCCTCCACAGGCAGAGGCCACATCATCGGAGCGCAGGGGACTGAGGCCCGGGAGATCCGGCTTGAATCCGGCCACTTCTGATGGATTTTCAGAGGCGGCCATAGAGAACCTATAGAAATAAAAATCAGTCTATTGAGACTGGAGAAATATTATTATTTAGAGGTAAATTGCAGAGTTATTTGGTTTTCCAATTGGTCCACATTGACTATAATCAGGTGACCGCTGCATCCAGTCACTGGCCTCAGCTATGATGGTAGTCGGTGATTGACTGCAGAGGTCACTGCAGCCGATTATTAAGGGTTCCAATCTCTAAAAATTACATCATAGTTTCTCCATCCTCTGCACTGTGCAAATATTGTACTTCAGATATTCGCGTTTCTTAGTCTAGAACACCTCGTTGTAGTGGATGCTGCGTCCAGAATTGCGCTGCAGAGGGAAGGGCACCCGAGCCAGGAAGTTGCCGAATCAGATACCTGCCTCCCATACTTGCAGAAATACTATTAATATTATTATGCATTTTTATAGCGCCATTTATTCCTTGGTGCTTTACATGTGGAAAGGGGGCAAATGTAGACAAATACAATAAATGAGCAAAAAACAAGGCACTAACCGGTACATAAGGAGAGAGGACCCTGCCCGCGAGGGCTCCCAGTCTGCAGGGGATGGGTGAGGATGCACTAGGAGAGGGTAGAGCTGGTTCAGTAGGTTGAGGATCACTGTCGGAAGAGGTGAAATAAGACAACAAATTCGCTTGGGGGCCAATAGATCTCACTAAGGGTTAAATACGGACTTGTACGAGCCCCTACTGCAGCTCGCTATTCCATAGGAGGAATGTGTGGGTGCCATTGTGGTGTAATGTGCAGCTGTATGTGGCGGTACACAGATGGCCGCGTCCTACACACAGACGTGTGGGTGAGGGATTGTGCTGATGGGACACTACTGCACATGGAGAGATCTTCTAGTCCATGTGTGCAGGGGAGGCAGAAAGATCTACTCTAAGAAACCCCCAAATTATCCAGTGCGAGTCTGTGTCTGGAGTCTTGGGCCCCTTAATATCTGCATGTTCGTGGCAGCTGCTCCATCGCCTTCAGTATGTACGGCTCCTTGTAGACTTGTCATAGAGGCCAGAGTCATGATTGCCCCAGTACCTACTATGAAACCATACTTGGGACCCCCTGTGCTGCTCTGGGCGCATGTGAGCCCGGGCTGCAGTCAGTGATTGATTGCGGCTGATAAATCACGCTCAGTCGTCATACTGCCAGTCTGGAAGGCAGCGCCCGGCAGTGGTGTCTGTGCATTAGGGAAATATTGTGAAGCTGCTGCAGTATGTTTTGATGCAGCGAGGTCTGGAGACGTCAGAAACAATCACGCCCTGGATATGGTCATTTTTACACTTTTTTTTACTTTTCATCTTTTAGGATATATTTTGGAGATAGATATTGGGTTCGTTCCTTTTATCAGTACCATAAACAATAGCAATGCTGTTTGTTATGCCCAAAAATATTTAAAAGGGTAATTCAGTATCTAAAAAAAACTAAATAAATACACTGCTCCAAAAAATAAAGGTAACATTTAAACAACAGAATATAACTTCGAGTAAATCAAACTTCTGTGAAATCAAACTGTCCACTTAGGAAGCAACACTGATTGACAATAAATTTCACATGCTGTTGTGCAAATAGAATAGACAACAGATGGGGAATTTTTGGCAATTATCAAGACACACTCAATAAAGGAGTGGTTCTGCAGGTGGGGACCACAGACCACATCTCAGTACCAATGCTTTCTGGTTGATGTTTTGGTCACTTTTGAATGTTGGTTGTGCTTTCACACTCGTGGTAGCATGAGACGGACTCTACAACTCACACAAGTGGCTCACGTAGTGCAGCTCATCCAGGATGGCACATCAATGCGAGCTGTGGCAAGAAGGTTTGCTGTGTCTGTCAGCGTAGTGTCGAGAGGCTGGAGGCGCTACCAGGAGACGCTACCAGGAGACATGGATGGGGCCATAGGAGGGCAACAACCTGGCAGCAGGAACGCTACCTCAGCCTTTGTGCAAGGAGAAACAGGAGGAGCACTGCCAGAGCCCTGCAAAATGACCTCCAGCAGGCCACAAATGTGTATGTGTCTGCACAAACGGTTAGAAACCGACTCCATGATGTTGGTCTGAGTGCCAGACGTCCAGAGATGGGGGTTGTGCTCACAACCCAACACCGCGCAGGATGCTTGGCATTTGCCACAGAATACCAGGATTGGCAAATTCGCCACTGGCACACTGTGCTCTTCACAGATGAAAGCAGGTTCACACTGAAAGCATATGACAGACGTGACAGTCTGGAGACGCCGTGGAGAGCGATCTGCTGCCTGCAACACCCTTCAGCATGACCGGTTTGGCAGTGGGTCAGTAATGGTGTGGAGTGGCATTTCTTTGGAGGGCCGCACAGCCCTCCATGTGCTTGCCAGAGGTAGCCTGACTGCCATTAGGTACCGAGATGAGATCCTCAGACCCCTTGTGAGACAATATTCTGGTGCGGTTGGCCCTGGGTTCCTCCTAATGCAGGACAATGCCAGACCTCATGTGGCTGGAGTGTGTCAGCAGTTCCTGCAAGAAGAAGGCATTGAAGCTATGGACTGGCCCGCCCGTTCCCCAGACCTGAATCCGATTGAGCACATCTGGGACATCATGTCTCGCTCCATCCACCTACGTCACGTTGCACCACAGACTGTCCAGGAGTTGGCAGATGCTTTAGTCCAGGTCTGAGAGGAGATCCCTCAGGACACCATCCGCCTCCTCATCAGGACCATGCCCAAGCATTGTAGGGAGGTCATACAGGCACTTGGAGGCCACACGCACTAGTGAGCATCATTTCCTTGTCTTGAGGCATTTCTACTGAAGTTGGATCAGCCTGTAACTTCATTTTCCACTTTGATTTTGAGCATCATTCCAACTCCAGACCTCAGTGGGATATTATTTGTGATTTACGTTGATAATTTTTAGGTTTTATTGTTCTCAACACATTCCACTATATAATGAATAAAGATTTATAACTGGAATATTTCATTCAGTGATATCTAGGATGCGGGATTTTAGTGTTTCCTTTATTTTTTTGCGCAGTGTATATAATCTGCATACTTACAAAAACAGCAACACATCTGGCCAAAGGTTGTATGTGATACTTTAGTTTCGTTATTTATTATACTTTTATTATACAGCGCTATTATTCCACAGCGCTTTACAGACATCATCACTCCTGTCCCCATTGGGGCTCACAATCTACATTCCCTATCAGTATGTCTTTGGAGTGTGGGAAACCAATGCAAACACGGGGAGAACATACAATCTCCTTGCAGATGTTATCCTTGGTGGGATTTGGACCCAAGTGCTGCAAAGCAGCAGTGCTAACGACCGAGCCACCATAGAGTGCTAACGACTGAGCCACCGTGCTACCCATAAGTTCTGTTTTTTGCAGTGGAGCTGAGCTGTGAAACTCACCACATCCCATAGACAGATGTAGTGCTGCTTTTTGGAAGAAAGCAGCCAGATTTTTCAAATCCTGAGTAATTCCGATGATAGGTTATAACCTACGTATGGGATATGTAATGACTTCTAGACCGGTTGCTGAGGGGGATTGAGTGCTGAGATGTCCAACCCCATTGATCTTCTGAGCAGGCACACCGCCATTCCATTTAAACGGGAGAGTAGTAGTCAGGCCCCCCACTTTATATTGAAGTAATCTATGGCATAACGTCTTACTGGAATGACCCTTTAAAGTCCACGTAATAAGAGGTGAGCAGTTTTTACAAGTAGGAATCTGCCCGCGAGTTGCCATTCTTTGCATTACATGTTGTACACAGCACAGTGATCGAGGACTGGGCTTCTCTAGGTTTTGGTTCGTGTTGTATAATCTCCACTGCTGCTGGGTAATGCTACTGTGTATCAGCATTATATAGGTTAGCTTTCCAGGCAGAGCACTTCCATCAGGCATGAGAATATAATCCCACGGGGTTGGTAATCTCAGCCATTGATCCTGTGAAGCATTGACAAGTGAGTCCAATATGTATAATTGTTCCTCGCCGCTGAGGCCTTTGGCCATGATCCACAGTCCTGTCGCTCCTTCTCTGGCAATGATTGACACTAATAGATTTCAGGGACACATTACCGGAGGAGAGAAGCTGTCAGCGAGCAGCGGCTGCCACTGACGAGGTGCAGATATATTTTATAATTTGTGACTGGTTATCTCATGGATCTTTGTGTGCTTTTACTTAATGTAAAACTTACTCCTGATTTTGCAAGCTACAGGTTTTTTGTCCTCCACCAGACAGATGGCAGTATGGCATTAGCTAGGGGAGGCTCAGCATGTCTGACCGAGCAATGGGGTGAGAGGCTCAGCCTGTCTGACCGAGCAGTGGGGTGGGAGGCTCAGCATGTATGGCCAAGCAATGGGGTGGGAGGCTCAGCATGTCTGACCGAGCAATGGGGTGAGAGGCTCAGCATGTCTGACCGAGCAGTGGGGTGGGAGGCTCAGCATGTCTGACCGAGCAGTGGGTTGGGAGGCTCAGCCTGTCTAACCGAGCAGTGGGGTGGGAGGCTCAGCGTGTCTGACCGAGCAATGGGGTGGGAGGCTCAGCGTGTCTGACCGAGCAATGGGGTGGGAGGCTCAGCGTGTCTGACCGAGCAATGGGGTGGGAGGCTCAGCGTGTCTGACCGAGCAGTGGGGTGGGAGGCTCAGCCTGTCTGACCGAGCAGTGGGTTGGGAGGCTCAGCCTGTCTAACCGAGCAGTGGGGTGGGAGGCTCAGCGTGTCTGACCGAGCAATGGGGTGGGAGGCTCAGCGTGTCTGACCGAGCAATGGGGTGGGAGGCTCAGCCTGTCTGACCGAGCAATGGGGTGGGAGGCTCAGCCTGTCTGACCGAGCAATGGGGTGGGAGGCTCAGCGTGTCTGACCGAGCAATGGGGTGGGAGGCTCAGCCTGTCTGACCGAGCAATGGGAATAGGCTTCTGCTGCAGCAAGTTACATTACAGCCAGCAATAAATCTGAGCTAAACTTTGAGAGAGGGGAAGGAATAACTGGTCCTTTCCTGCAGAATAAACATATATATAATTAGTTTATACCGATCAGTCGTTTTTCTTGAAGGTGGGGGTCTTCCCCCCCCCCTCCTCCAAAATTGGCTAAATAGGCCCAATCATTCTCCATTTGGTTGTGCTTCCATTGACTCCATGTTACAGGAGTAGATGCATATTTTTCAGGAGGGCCTAAGTGGATGTGAAGTAAACTTATCTCTTCTACGCTATATACACATTTAGCTCAAAAATGGACCTACAGAGCTGTTGTCAATAATAGACCAAAGTGTGGATTTTCCCCGTTGAGTTTAAAGTGAAGCCAGAATTTGCAGCAAACCCCCATTGTGTTGATGTTGCTGCAGAATACCCACGGATCTGCAGCAAAACGCGCTAGTGCACAAGAACCCTCTGTTTAACAAAAATCGCCATACGCACCTCCCCTGGCACTCCAGTATTAGTGCTGAGGTGGTCTTCCACCATTTTCTCTACACCCGGCCTTTAGCTGTCTTTCCTCTCCCCGAGACCTCCACTGAAAGCAGCAGCTGCATATGACGGCACAACATCGCCGGAGGTCGCGGACAGCACAGAATCCAATGGGGGCCAAAGATAACATCACCATAATAAACTCATTCCCAAAAATCTGCATGATTTTGTTCTTTTTCTTCCCCCTTGGCTTTCTCCAGATTTTCGCAGAATATCCAGTTTGTGTGACCATTCCCTGCTGGTGAGGATCCTTTATAAATCCCCCCCCCCCCACTTTAAGATATAAAATATTCAAATATATAAGGGGTATTTTACTTTGGCCATTATTAATCCTCCACCCTCCACAGCCAATTGAATGTGCGGAGAGGGACCACTTTAGTAATTTACCCCAGTATAGACTGGAATGAGTCCATAGTGGTCCTGGAGTTTCATTCTGCTGGGACCATACTGCTGATGCATGGCCGTAGTCTGTGCCCCTGGTCCTGCTGAATAACCAGGCAGATTTTGCGTTCAGGCACCTGGTAAATCTGAGAGACCCCCGCTGTCGTCACTTTAGGCCTGATTATAAGGCAGGATGGACCGTATTAGACTTATATTTCGGGAGGTGCTCTTTAATCCCCCGTCTGCTGTCTGTCTGAGAAACCTTTGTATTGCGGATGATGGGAGATAATTACACTGGTGAATCTTGGCAGCTGAATGGTGACTTGCGTTGTTGGCAGCTGGTGCGCCCCCTTTCTGAGTGGTGTTGGCTGCCCCCGGGGCATTCCTGCTACGGATTAACATTCCTGTAGTTGTAGGGGTTTATTATTTATTTTTTAGGTCGTTTTTTTTCAGTGGTTAACAATAGATATAATGATTACAGTAACTGCTGGATGGCTGCACAGTTCTCCATGCGTGGTGTCATGGTGGAGGGAATGGGTGGAGAAGCCAGGGGCAAAAAAAGATTATATATTTATACACAATATATACATTCTTTCCAATAGCACCTGCCCATCGGACGAAGTCACAGAACGCAAAAAAGACCCCTTATTTTAATTTTATTTTTTTTATATAGGACTGTGGAGCTCGATTTTGATGCATATGCCTCCATGTCACTTTTTCAGTGCAGCAGACTTCCTTGTCTTGTATAAGGGCTACAGCAAAAAAAAAAAAAACACCTTAACCCTGCTGTTCTGTTTGGTCTGGGGAGACCGATTTTGAACTTTTGTATTTTTTGGGGTGTTCAAGATGTGGTTCTGAAACTTGTGGTTGATTGACTTAAATGAGGATGGGTCGGTCGGCCACGGGTTTCAGAGCCGCATCTTGAATATTTTAAAGAATATTGAAGTTCAAGGTCGGTCGTTTTTGACCAACAGAACAGCAGGGTTAAACATTAGGTCTGTATTGAGGCCGAATTCATGCATTATAAGCTTTTATATCTGGTGATTAGTGTCTGAACACCATTTTTAGCAAATTACAATAATTAATGACCCCTTCGTTGAATATTGGGCATAGCCAGGTGCAGAGACCGCTGTCCACCAGCTGCCATCGCCATGTGTATGTCCAAGAGAGGACATGGCGTTCATATAAATAGGCGACCATATAGTACAACACAAAGATGCGCTGCAGCAGCTCTGGCTAAATATATGGATAGGGAGGTACAGTATGGTTTTGTGTATACCGGAAAGAAGCGTTCTAAGCCTTTTCCATGTCTTCTTTGCAGATTAATGAGGGTCTGGCTAAATGGAATAGGGTCAGTTTCAGAATTCAGTAGGCGGCCTTGCCCCTATAAGTTTTCCGAATTGTCTCTTTGCTTGTGGACCCCCCTGCACAGAAGGTCTCCTTCATGAGGCAATTTGTGAAACCTTTGTGGCATCTTTTGTAGTTGAGTGGATTTCTTTTAATTCAGCTGGTTTTTAATCTTGCAGGTTTCTATGGGCGGCCATGGACAATGGAACAAAGAAAAGAGCTGTTCAGAAGGTGGGTGACCATAGCCAGCAGTCTGCCCCTAGCCTGCATCCGTATTAGTGTAGCCAAGCCTGCAGCCTAACTCACCCCGATCTGGCTCCTGACACCCTACAGAGCGTCACAGATCCCCGTGATCCAACATAATGACTCGTTCTTGAACAAGTTTTTTCTTAGCGATTGCAGAGAGCAGTCACGAAGCAAGGAGGGTTCTCAGGTGTAGGACACTTCTGCAGCGGGAGGTGATCGGCGCTGATGACATTACGTCTACTCGCACCTGCCAGGAAGCATTCATGATCGTCAGACATCGTGCACTTCTCCTTTTTGTTAGAGTTGGTCCGGATAAGTTACTAATAATAAAATCTCTGTGGCTGATTAATAATTTAAGTCATTATTCGTGTATGCCCAAGTGATAATTTGCAGCTAGACTGCACAATAAAATAAACTCCCATGTTTTGATTTTTTTTTTTTTTTTGTGATTTCAACCAATCTTGAAGGGGTTGTTTGGTCTTGCGATGAAAGTCTGCAGTCCCTCTATGTGACTGCAGACTTGTGAATTCTCACAGCGCACATCACACGCTGTCAGGATGCTATATGGTCGCTACTGAAACTGGGCGGTATGCAATTTACAAGCTTCCAGCCTCATTCCTACTAGATGGCAAGTGACTAGTGATGAGCGAGTATACTCGTTGCTCTGGTTTTCCCAAGCATGCTCTAGTGATCTCCGAGTATTTGGATGTGCTCAGGTATGTAGTTTTCGTCACCTCAGCTGCATGATTTACGGCTGCTAGACAGGCTGAATGCATATAAATAATCTTTATTTTTATATAGCGCTGGCATATTCCGCAGCGCTTTACAGTTTACACACATTATCATCGCTGTCCCTGAAGGGGCTCACAATCTAAATTCCCTATGAGTATGTCTTTCGAAAGTGGGAGGAAACCCACGCAAACACGGGGAGAACATACAAACGCCTTGCAGATGTTCTCCTTGGTGGGATTTGAACTCAGGACTCCAGCCTCAAGGCCGCAGCGCTAACCACTTAACCACCGTGCTGCCCCATGGCTGTTTGTTAGGGAATTCCCACATGTATTCAGGCTGTCCAGCAGCCATAAATCATGCAGCTGAGGCTACAAAAACTACGAGTCTTGTGGCCCCCAGTCTAGGCAGCGACTGCGGGTTAGGATTCAGGTGTCTGCATTCACAAAAAGTGACTGCAGACTTTCACGACAGTAGGGAACAGTATGTGAAGTCATTGGTGACTGCACAATAAGGAGTGCATTTAACGCCACATTTACAGGTCATTAATCTATCGCGAAGGTTCTCACATTTGATAAAACGTCAGACACCTGTCAGGTGTGTTGGTCGATGGACGGTCTGGGTGCTGAGACTTCCACCGTTTGCTGAAATGATGGAGCATAAGTGTTCTGTTTGGTTCTTCTTAGAAATTAGCTTGCAGGAAACTGTGATTCTGTGCCCCCCTAACTACTCTTCTCTGAGGAGGGCACAGCAGACCCTTCGTTTCAGTCTAGTCAGAGCGGCTCGGGCTCCTAGCACATAAGAACTTTTTATGTTACTATGAAGTGTCAAGAAATGTTGTAAAACAGTTATCGCTCTTTAAATCCTCATCTAAGCATTCCCTTCCTTGCCCAGGACTGCTTGCTAAGCTTGTAATATGTGTGTTCTCTCCCATAGACTTCAGAATTGGAGTCTGAACACGTACTTGTACGCGCCGAAAGATGACTATAAGCATCGGATGTTCTGGAGAGAGATGTACTCGGTGGAAGAAGCGGGTAACTATTCCATCTCATAATTTATTGGGGGTGCACTTGTTCAGCGATCCCTGCAGATTTCCTCTCATACTTATGTAATCTAGCGGTGACTTATATTACTGGTACAGCCCGCAACTCTGTCCTTCATCCCAGTTCTATCTAGTCTGTAGTGGTTTTTCCATAAATTGACAGCAAGGGCCGCCCCAGACTGGGGCAAGCTGGGGTCTATTAGGCTTTCCAGCTGATTGTTGTGCTCACAGATTCCTATAGGTGGTGACACATAGGACAGAGCTGTATACATTTCCCTGCGTTCTTGTATTGCATGCTCTCCCACATTACTAATGATTTCCAGGCTGCACGTCTTGGGATTTAGACTCCACATCTAGTCATGCTCACATACAGAGGAATTGTAGATTGCAGTAATCCGTTGCACATAGGCTTAATCTGCATCTGCAAGTCGTGAAACTTCAAGCACAAGAGAAAGGAGCCATGAATCACGTCCGGGCTTCCTTGTCTTCTGCCTGTTGTTCCACTTGAACCAAAACATGGTCAGACCTGTTATTCTGCTATTTATTAACGTCATTAAGTCACGAGTTCACCTTTGTACAGTATATACCAAATGGCCTTGTAAATAAAGCATTATTTATTTTATGTACTAAACTCCAGAGCTGCACCCACAATTCTGTTGGTTGCTTAGGCTACTTTCACACATCAGGTTTTTTGTATCAGGCACAATCCGGCGAATGTTGGAAAAAAACGGATGCGGCGCAGATTGTGAAAAACTGATGTGATGGATCCGTTTTTTTCTACGGATCCGACTAGCATATCCAGATAATTGGATTAAAAAAAAACTTTGGAGCATGCTCAGTTTTAAAACACGGAATCCGGCGCCGGAATCCATCATTTTCCGGATCCGGCTCCCATAGGCTTCCATTTTAGCAAACAGTCTGAAGCGCCTGATCCGGCGCTTCAGGCTTTTTCGCCGGTGACATAAAACGTTGCTATGGACGTTTTTTTTCCAGAAACCGGAAACGGTAGATTTGCCGGATCCAGTGAAAACCGGACAAAACGCAAGGTCATCCAGCACTAATACAAGTCTGTGGGGAAAAAAAACCATCCGACGGCAACATTCGCCGGATCCGGTTTTTTAAAAATTCTTTTTTATTTTCTCGCTGTTTCTTAGTGCTCATTTTAACCAGCTCGTATAATACCTTTCTGTTTTCTCAGATCAGCTCATGACCTTGATCGCCGCCGCCAAGGAATTTGGAATTGAGTTTGTCTACGCCATCTCTCCCGGGCTCGATATAACTTTTTCTAACCAAAAGGAAGTGTCCACGCTGAAGCGCAAGTTAGATCAGGTCGGTAAATGATACATTTTCCAGTACTTCCAATTTTCTAGTACACAATGATATGACTGGTGATTCTCCCCTGGGGTCGCAGCATGACTCGTGGCTTTGAAGCTCTGTCGCTCCACTCCCAAGAGAATAATTATTTTTGCTTTGGGTGGGGGGGGGGGGGGAGGGAATTCTTCATCCATCATCTGAGCGTGTATATGATGGTTGTTCCTGTAGATATACTGTCGGCTGAGTTGCTGTTCTGCTCCTTATTGGTATTGAGGGTCTCCTGATTGTGTGCTTTCTCCACTTTTTTTCATTCCCAGGTCACTCAGTTTGGATGCAAATCATTTGCTCTTCTGTTTGATGACATCGACCACAACATGTGCCCAGCAGATAAGGAGGTCTTCAGCTCTTTCGCCCATGCACAAGTATCGATAACTAATGAAATTTTTCAGTATTTAGGTGAACCGGAAACTTTTTTATTTTGTCCTACTGGTAAGTAACGTTTTATAGTGGTTGCCAAAGCGACACCTTGTGTGAAATTACATTGCCTCATGACCAGAGGTTGTTTTTATAGAATACTGTGGGACGTTCTGTTATCCAAATGTTGCTCAGTCGCCCTATCTGAAAACAGTGGGTGAAAAACTGCTCCCTGGCATAGAGGTCCTTTGGACAGGTAATTAACTGTCATTTTTCTTTGGTCAGTCTTTACAACTGGTGATCTAAGCTAACACATTTCTTGCGCCAAGATATGGGGGTTAATATGCAGGTTCATAGCGTTCTGAATCTGCCTGGTGCCCACACTGAGAGCCCCGCAGGAAATTAACTTTATTCCTCCTGGCAGCCTCTGACTTTTAGTTATAGGGGTGGGACGGTGTGGGTTCAGTCAACGCTCACTCAGTCCATAGCGATTGACTGATGGTACAGCTCCACGTTAGAGCCCACTATCAGTCAGTGTCGGGGTGCGGTTGCAAACTATGCTTTCTATCATACTCATTTTCACCTGACTCCCTTAGGGTAGGTGCGCACGATCAGGAATTGGCAGTGCTTTGGACGCAGCGCATACCTGCTCTGTCCAAAGCGCTGCCAGCTATTGAATGTAGGTAAATCCACATGTGATCACTGAACCGTGTGGATTCACTGTGTCCCATTAAGTTGTACGGGTGACTTTCATCTTGCGGAGACATGCGTCGATAAATGGACATGCTGCGGTCTGGAGAGACGCGCCGCATGCGCAGGTGAGCTGCGGGCATATGTGCCCGCATAGTGGGCATGGGATTTCTTGAAATCCTATCCACTTTGCTGCAACATCTGGACGCTGCGGGTTGGATGCTGCTCAAGTATGCAGCGTCAATCCCGCAGCAACTCCGGATTGTGGACACATACCCTTACTGATTTTTGGAGCTTTTACCAGGGTAAACACCATCTATCCGCCTTAAATGTGTTGTGTATAAAGCCTAAGACGTTTTCTGTTTCTTTCAGGCCCCAAGGTTGTTTCTAAAGACATTCCCGTGGAAACCATAGAAGAAGTTTCCAAAATTCTCAAGAGGTCCCCCGTGATCTGGGACAACATCCACGCTAACGATTATGATCAGAAAAGACTGTTCCTTGGGCCCTACAAGGGCCGCTCCACCGAACTTATTCCACGGCTCCAGGGAGTTTTAACCAATCCGAACTGTGAATTTGAGTCCAACTACATCGCAATCCACTCGTTGGCGACCTGGTATAAATCCAACATGAACGGAGTGAGGAAAGATGTCGTCATGCGTAAGTATAGGGCTTTATCATGACAGAAGTGTGGTCAGATAATGGAACAGTCCAGGAATAGCCCAGCCGAATCACGCTGCTCTGAACTTACATGTTTTGCCTCTATATTGTATTTTTTGTTTTAGGACTTTGGTGTGAAAATCAGGAAATTTTTCTAGTTCTAGCAGGTAAACACATTTCATTTCTCCTCATTTCCTCTCTTCTTTTGCAGCTGACAGTGAGGAAAGCACTGTTTCTATACAGATCAAATTAGAGAATGAAGGCAGCGATGAAGATCTACAAACCGATGTCCTGTACAGTCCACAAATGGCTCTGAAATTGGCGCTGGCAGACTGGCTGCAGGAGTTTGGCGTGCCCCTTCAGTACAGCAGTAAGTTTCAGCTTTTTGTAACGTCTTTCCTTTCTTTCCGTCCTGTCACGTCCTTCCGTCACATCCTTCCTTCCTTTCTTTCCGTCACGTCCTTCTTCCATTCTTTCCGTCACGGCCTTCCTTCCTTTCTTTCCGTCCCGTCATGGCCTTCCTTCCTTTCTTTCCGTCCCGTCATGGCCTTCCTTCCTTTCTTTCTGTCCCGTCATGGCCTTCCTTCCTTTCTTTCCGTCCCGTCATGGCCTTCCTTCCTTTCTTTCCGTCCCGTCATGGCCTTCCTTCCTTTCTTTCTGTCCCGTCATGGCCTTCCTTCCTTTCTTTCCGTCCCGTCATGGCCTTCCTTCCTTTCTTTCCCTCCCTTCACTTTTTTCCTTCCTTCCTTCCTTCCTTCCTTCCTTCCTTCCTTCCTTCCTTCCTTCCTTCCTTCCTTCCTTCCTTCCTTCCTTCCTTCCTTCCTTCCTTCCTTTATTTTCGTCCCGTCACATCAGTCCTTCCTTTCCACCCCGTCACGTCCTTTCTTTCCGTTCCGTCACTGCCGTCCTTCCTTTCTTTCCATCCCTTCACGGCCGATCTTCTTTTCTTTCCATCCTGTCACGTCCGTCCTTACTTTCATGCCACACCTCCACCTGAGAAAAAAAGAACAAATCCAAATATAAAAATTGGGCCTTGTGAAAAAGGCAAAAATTGTTTAAATGAACAAGAAAAAACTTTATAGCTAAAAATAAACCCCTGGAATAATGGATGATGATCTGGTCAGGTACTTGATTTAAAAAAAACAAACACAAAAAACCATAACAGGCGGCAAAAGGGAGATAGTGGGCCTCCGTCTTTTTAGTTGGGCCCATAGACACCCTACACTGTTGCAGGGGGGTGTTGCCTTTTTTTCTCCTTTTACTCACCCAGTATCCGTGTTTATGGTGCAGATGGCTGACTGATACTGTACCTTCATGGTCGGCTACAGAGAAAATTCTCTTGAGAAGCCTTTGTACATTATCAATGTGTGTAAGAATGTTTTATTTATCTTCTCCTCTTTACCAGACCGTCAACTGGCGCACAGCGGAGCAAAATCCACAGTTATTGGAATGGCGCCTTTAATTTCGACCCCATCACTCAATGCTGCAACCACCGTCACAACAGTGTACCAACAGCCCATCATGAGCCAAGGGACGGGACTAAGCAACGAGCCGCCAATGCTCTCCAAAGAGGAGGAGAAAAAGCAGCTGGACGAGGAGCCCATGGAGATGGTGGTGGAAAAGGTAGAAGACGTCAATAAGAACGTTAACCAAGTATTAACTGACATTGTGGAGGGTAAAATGTCAGAGGAGCTGAAGCCGATGGACACTGATAAAGAGAGCGTGGGCGAGGTGAAGTCCTCCGAGTCCTGTATGCAGGAGGACGTGTGTAATGACATTGCCCCAATGCAGACTGACGAGCAGGTCCACAAGGATCAGTTTATCCCTGGCCCTAATGAGAAGCCGCTGTACACCGCCGACGCCGTCAACCTAGACGACTTGCAGTTACTTGCTGACCTATTTTACTTGCCTTATGAGCATGGACCAAAAGGTGCCCAGATGTTAAAGGAATTTCAGTGGTTGCGTGCCAACAGCAGCGTGGTCAGCGTGAACTGCGAGGGACAAGACTCAGACAAAGTGAGTGCAAGAAAGGACCTGTAGATATTACAGCAATATCTATAATGACTATCATGAACCCTACTATCTGTATTCACAACTAATCTGACCCTTCTTTTTAACCTCTTAAAGGGGTTGTCAGTCTGCTCACTTCTGCATGTGTACCTGAGCTGCTCTCATGTCGTTATGTCTGCACATATCTGCCAGGACGTGTTCACGATTCTGGTTAACGGGTATGTGCAGATGCAACATCATCAGTACTGGTCACCTCCTGATCTGGAAAGGAGTAAAAAGACAATTCAAAAGTGTCGAAGGTGAGTGCCAGACAACACAAGGGAATGTTTGTAAAATAATTTTTTTATTTTTTTTTTTGTTTTTTTTTTTGTTTCTGGCTTACTGATCACTTTAAAAAGCAATGTCTATGGAAAGCAGTGCGGCTTCCATTGGTCCCAGAGATCACAGGATCATCGGTCACATAACCTAAAGGTACCGTCACACTAGACGATATCGCTAGCGATCCGTGACGTTGCAGCGTCCTCGCTAGCGATATCGTCCAGTGTGACAGGCAGCAGCGATCAGGCCCCTGCTGTGCTGTCGCTGGTCGGGGAAGAAAGTCCAGAACTTTATTTGGTCGCTGGACTCCCCGTAGACATCGCTGAATCGGCGTGTGTGACACCGATTCAGCGATGTCTTCACTGGTAACCAGGGTAAACATCGGGTAACTAAGCGCAGGGCCGCGCTTAGTAATCCGATGTTTACCCTGGTTACCATCCTAAAAGTAAAAAAAACAAACACTACATACTTACCTACAGCCGTCTGTCCTCCAGCGCTGTGCTCTGCACTCCTCCTGCTCTGGCTGTGAGCGTCGGTCAGCCGGAAAGCAGAGCGGTGACGTCACCGCTCTGCTTTCCGGCCGCTGTGCTCACAGACAGTACAGGAGGAGAGCAGAGCACAGCGCTGGAGGACAGACGGCTGTAGGTAAGTATGTAGTGTTTGTTTTTTTTACTGTTAGGATGGTAACTAGGGTAAACATCGGATTACTAAGCGCGGCCCTGCGCTTAGTTACCCGATGTTTACCCTGGTTACCGGCATTGTTGGTCGCTGGAGAGCGGTCTGTGTGACAGCTCTCCAGCGACCAAACAGCGACGCTGCAGCGATCCGGATCGTTGTCGGTATCGCTGCAGCATCGCTAAGTGTGACGGTACCTTAACTGGGACCAGCAGAGCCATGACAGTGATTTGTTAGGGCTGCATTACCTTACAGTTGCAAATGCTTAAAGGGGTTGTCCGGGACTTCTAAAGGATGGGCCACGAGTGTTAAAGTCCCAAACAACCCCTTTAACCTCCAGTTATTGGAAAAATAAGCATTAGTAAAAAAAATTTTTAAATCTATGCAATGTCCCTTTGAAGGTCTTCAACCCTTTGCAGTGGGGGGATAGCTCGTAGTAATAATATATACATACTTGCCAATCCTAGATATTGTTTCCATTTTGCTGCATTAAAGAAAAATATAGTGTTTGAATGTTAAAAAAAAGAAAAAAAAAAGTGTATGCTGCTGACATTAGGCAAAAAAAAAAAAAATAATTAGCTCCTCCTCAGCAGTAGACACCCACCGACCAGAACAAAGAAACAAAGTTTGTCAGTTATAGCTAAGTGTCAGTAGGAGGCAGACCTGGATCTGATCCCTGATCCGTCTTTTTTCCCTTAGGTCACCTTGTTGTGTTTTATTAATTCCCTTTTACTTTTCATTTTCTTCTCTTTAGGCTAATAGGGTGTAACGTCTCTCCCTGTATTCCCAAAATAAGCGACCGAGAGAGCAGTGTGGTGCCGTCCACATCCTAACATCTCTGGTCTGTGGGACAGAACCTTGCCCCTAGACACTTCAAACGTGTCTTAGTGCGCTTCATGGTAGCCAATCCTTGCCTGTTGCCCACCCCAGCCCTCTTCTCGGCGTGGTGTTGGGAAGAAGACGATGGTCATTCCTCAGTCACCCTCCCCTGTCAGGGTCGACACAGTCTTCTGCACCGTCTGGGACCACGACGGTGGAGAAAGGAAGATGCCTTTTTCAAGTGACACCCTCCTCACATAGGGGCTCCTGATGTCATCCTCAGGATGGAGAAGATGGAGTCGGGACCTTGACCAGACACTGTACTGTCCTTTTTTTCCCCAGAGTCCCTCTCTATGGCGGTGGGGCTATCAGCATAGATAGAGATCCCAGCTCTTCTTCTTCCAGAGCGCACTTCCATCTCACCAAAATATATTCAAATTTAGACCCTGGCTTTCTGACCTTGGAGTGGGCTGTTTCTATCTCAATCAGTAATTGACCTAACCAAGGTATCCCAGTCCCATAGTGCCGGTCCTTGTACGTTTACCTAATTTGTCAGCCGCTACCAGTAACATAGTAACATAGTAACATAGTTAGTAAGGCCGAAAAAAGACATTTGTCCATCCAGTTCAGCCTATATTCCATCATAATAAATACCCAGATCTATGTCCTTCTACAGAACCTAATAATTGTATGATACAATATTGTTCTGCTCCAGGAAGACATCCAGGCCTCTCTTGAACCCCTCGACTGAGTTCGCCATCACCACCTCTTCAGGCAAGCAATTCCAGATTCTCACTGCCCTAACAGTAAAGAATCCTCTTCTATGTTGGTGGAAAAACCTTCTCTCCTCCAGACGCAAAGAATGTACTCTGATCGTTCCTCAGGATGAATCGCAGGCACCCATCCATCACACTCAACATGGCAGATCAAGTATTAGATATAAGAAGTGGGCTCACACCAGTTCCTCATCTGGTTCCCATTCCCCCTCTACGTTCTTCAGGACCCTCGGTATCCCACTACTCCTTTCCTGAGGTGGCCACGGGGTCCGACCTTGATTTACAGTCAGAATTTGAAGCCGACACGGATCAGTCATCCAAACTCCAGGTTATGGTCAGCAGACTCATATCTGCCTTCAATTAGACCCTCAATATTAAGGAGGAGGAGGGTCCTACCCCGGACTGATGTCTCATTTAAATTCATAAGGAATTTGAGTGAATCTTTACAAAACAGTGGGAACACCCGGAAAAATGATTTAAATGTAGAAGGCAGTTGGATATATTGTATCTTTTTGGGCCCTATTTCCTCAATAAATGGTCAGAATCCCCCACTGTGGACCTTTTAGTCTCACGCTTGTTTAAGACTGTCCTGCCACTCCCGGATGGCGCCTCCCTCAAGAACTCCACTGACAAAGATCGAGGCCCTAGCCAAGTACGCCTTTCAGGCTGCTGGCGTCTCTCTCTACCCCACCTTCAACTTCCTCATGGGTAGCTGTCAGTTTCCGACTGCGTAAAGCTCCTTCGTCAGGGCATCTTATCAGCAGCCTTGCAGGATCAACTGGCTGATGTTGCGGATCAGATTGCCGACGCAGCAAAATATGTACTCGCCACGTCTTTTGACTCCGCCGGCTGTTCCGTCCGTGTTAACAGCAATATTGTCGCTATACATAAAATTCTGTCTCAAGGCCTGGAATGTGCATCCCACTTCCAAAAAGTCCCTTCGCAATCTCCCCTTCAAGGGATCACAATGGGTCTAAGCTGGATCACCTCACCTTGGACACCACCGGCGGTAAGATTATCTCTCTTCCCCAGTCTAAGCCTAAACATCCATTCACCAGGAGACGTTCTTTTCAGGTTCGCCCCTTTCGTCATTTCTCTTCCCTTGAAAACTCCCCCCTTCTTTCCAAAGGGATTGTAGTCATTCCCTACCTGGACGACCTCCTGATAATGGGTCTGTCCTTCCGAGACTGTTTTGAAAGTCTTCAGGTCGCCCTGGGCATTTGCCTGTCTAGGATGGGTAGTCCACACAGCAAAATCGTCTCTGATCCCGGGCAAGCTTCTAGTTCTCCTAGGCATGCTATTCGATACCGCTCGTTGAAGAGTCCTTCTTTCAGAGGAAAAGATCTCCACACTCCACCTGGGGACTCGTTCTCGAAGACACCCATTTCTATGTCTCTGCATGAAAGTTCTAGAGAAGATCACCGCGATGGAAGCCGTTCCTTTCGCACAGTTCGACCCCATCCAGCTAGCCCTCCCATTCAGCTTGAGAAAAAAGGATCTAGTCTCTGGATCGTTCCATTCTTCTGCCTCTTTGAGACAGTCGTTGGCATGGTGGAGTCTCTCCCCCTCTGTTCGGGATTGGAGATCATTCCTTCACCTTCACTGGCAAGTTGTCACGACAGACGCCAGTCTCCTCGGATGGAGGGGCGTTCTTTTTTTCATCACACATGTCCAGGGTCGCTGGAACTCTCGGGAGTCCTCTGTCCCCATCAACCTTCTGGAAATCGGGGCCATTTACTGATCTCTTCGCCACTATCAGGTCCTTCTAGGTGACCAACCAGTACGCATTCAATGAGACAATGCCGTGGCATACATAAACTACCAGGGCGGGTCACGCAGACAGTACATCATGCTAGAGGTCTCACGGATTCTAACCTGGGCCAAGTGGCATGTGCCAGCAATATCAGCAGTACACATTCCATGCGTGGACAACTGGGCTGACTTCCTAAGCCGTCTGGGTCTCCCCTCGGGCGAGTGGTCTCTACCCCTCTGTGTTCGATCAGATCTGTCATAGGTGGGGCAATCCTGAATGTCGATCTAATGGCATCATCTCGGATGAATCACAGTGTCCCTAGGTTTGTGGCCAGGTCTCACGACCCCCTGGCTGTCAGTTATGACGCCCTTGTCATTCCCTGGTCTCAGTTTCTACTTCCGTAACTTTTTCCACCTCTTCCGCTGATACCCAGACTCTTCAAGAAGATCGAGGTGGAAGGAGTTCCAGTCATCCTAGTGGCTCCATACTGCCATAGATGAGCCTGCCACATAATTGGTCAAACTATACATGGATGTACTTTAGAAACTCCCAGACCGACCGGACTTACTCTCTCAGGGTCCCCGCTTCCACCAGAATTCTTGGTCTCTCAATTTAATGGCATGCCCGTCAAGACTGCCGTCTTTAGAGAGGCAGGCTTCTCTTCTCAGGTCATACAGACCATGATCAAGGCAAGGAAACCTGTTTCCTTTTATCTTTAGATCTGGAATGCCTTCCTTCGCTAGTGTGAGAATAGCAACACAACACCCATGTCTTTTTTTTCACTTTTCATCCTGGCTTTCTTGCAATCAGGACAGGGGTCCGGTTTATCCCTTAGTGCTCTCATGGGTCACATATAAGCTCTTTCAGCTCTTTTTCAATGGAATTTGGCACCTTGTCACCAGGTCAAGACCTTCCTTCAAGGAGGTGCTCGCTCAGTTCCACCATATTGTACCCATGTGGACCCATGGGATCTTAACCTAGTTTTGAGCTTTCTTCAGGCCCCCCCCCCCTCCCCCTTTGAACCCATTCAGGACATCGCGTCCTCCCTTCTCACCTGGAAGGTGGTCTTTGTGGTTGCAATCACTGTCAGAAGGGTCTCATACCTATGCTTCGGCTGACGCAACACCTTTCTACCTAGGCTGGCAAGTGGCTGTTGCCCTACCTGATTTGAGCATGATAGTCTGTCCCCTGTTTTGGGACTGCTTTAGGATGTCTTGAGGCTACCTGTTTGCCCCAATGAAGCAGTAAAGAAAGGGGGATTTTTGGTACTGGCCATAAAATCTTTCTTGGAGCCTTCATTGGAGCACACAGCACCCACCCTTATTTTGTTGTGCCTATGTTGGTCCTGTGGGCCTTAGTTGGGCCTGTATATAGTTATTTGTTGTTGCTTCTCCTACTGCTTTTTCACTACCTAGCAAACTGTGTGCCAGTTGGTGAATGTATCCTGCTGAGGAGGAGCTAAATCTTTTTTGCCTAGTGTTAGCCTCGTAGCGACAGCAGCATACACCCCATGGATACCTGTGTCCCCCAATAAAGGCTCCCAAGAGATTTTACGGTGAGTATCAAAAATCCTTCTTTTAAGCACAGTGTTGCAAAAAACACTGTTTAAAAAGAAAAAAGGTGAAAAGTTAGTGTCTACACTTTTGACAAACTCAACATCAGAAAATTTGTTCGGCTCTCTGGCATTAATCACTGAAACAAAGGGCACACGCATTCAGCCAAGCATGGCTCGTTTTAGCTGTGTGTCTGTCTTCTCCGTCCATATCGTTGTCATGTTTGACTTATAGAATGTTGGAAGGGACCTCCAGGGTCATCGTGTCCAACCCCCTGCTCAATGCAGGATTCACTAAACCATCTCAAACTGATATCTGTCCAGTCTCTGTTTTGAAGACTGCCATTTGAAGGAGAGCGTGCCACCTCTCGTGGCAGCCTGTTCCACTCATTGATCACCCTCACTGTCAAAAAGTTTTAGCTAATCTGTATCTTCTCCCTTTCAGTTTCATTCCATTGCTTCTCCTGTTTCAATGAGCAAATGAGAATAAGGATGATCCCTCTACACTGTGACAGCCCTTCAGATATTTGTAGACCGCTATTAAGTCTCCTCTTTGCCTTCTTTTTTGCAATCAAAACATTGCCAGATTCTTTAACCGTTCCTTGTAGGACACACTTTGCAGTCCGCTCACCATCCTGGTAGCTCTTCTCTGATCTTGCTCCAGTTTTTCAATGTCCTTTTTTTTTTTTTTTTTTTAAATGTTGTGCCCAGAACTGGACACAGTGTTCCAGATGAGGCCTGACCAAGGAGAAGTAGAGGGGGATAATTACTTCAGGTGGTCTAGACTTTACGCTTCTTTTAATAGATCCCAGAACTGTTTGCTTTTTTGCTGCTGCATCACACTGTTGACTCATTTACAGTCTGTGATCTATTAGTATACCCAAGTCTCTTTACACATGCTGTTGCTTAGTTCTAGTCCTCCCATTCTGTAGTTGTAATTTTTGTTTTTCTTGTCCGCATGTAGAATATTGCATTTCTCCCAGTTAAATACCATTCTATTAGTCTCTGGCTATTGGTCAAGCTTATCTAAGATCCTTCTGAATCTTTTCTCTGTCTTCTAGGAGGGATAGTTAACACTAGAGCTTCTGTATCGACTGCAGATTTGATGAATTTACCTTTGGTTCCCTTATCTAGATCATTTATAAAAATGTTTAACAGCACTGGGGCCAGGACAGAGCCTTGTGGTACCCCACTTAAAACACTCTTCCGATTAGATGTGCAACCATTTCTGACCACTCTTTGAGTACAATCACTGAGCCAGTTATGAATCCACCTAACCTTAGGCTTCTGTCTTCTGTGTCTTGCAGATCACTGAATGGAGAGAGAGAGCATCCAAATTCGATGAGATGTGCAGTGTTGTGTTGAGCATGTTCACCCGACTTTCTAACTCTCCGAATCGGACCATCCTGTACGACTTGTACCCTTACGTCTGGGATATTAAGAGTATCATTTCTATGGTGAAGTCATTTGTCCAGTGGCTAGGTACGTGACCTAAGAATCCTTTCTGCTACCCTCGCGCTTGATCACACCGTTGCTTGCTCCGGGGTGAACAAAACTTGGGCTAATGATGAATTTAGACTTTTTTTTTTTTCCCCGAGTGAAGCCTCTTTCTTCCTCTTTTTTTTTTTTTCCTATTGTACAGCATGTTTTATTCCCCCTGTGGGCCTATGCAATCATGAAATGTGTAATCTCTGATATTTTGTGTTACTGTGGACCGGTCTGAAAACAATTGGGCTCTGCTCCATACCAAGTGTATCATGGACCCAGTAGCCCGCTGCTTGCTGTGTACCCATAACGCGATTGCTATTTTTGACAGAATTATGCGAGAGCAACAATTGACACCCTGGAAAAAGAGCAAGGTGACATCCCACCCCTCCCCCATTCCCATCAGCGCACGCGAGCTTTGCGCAAGGCTATTCTGGTGCAGAGGGGCTTTTACATCACAGATCCGGGGTGGGCTTCAATTTGAATTGACTCTGGGCAAACCAAATGTTGTGCAGTCGTGGAGATGTCCGCACCGTATTGCGTTTGCAGGTACATTTTCACATTTTTTTTGCTAGTAAACTCTTTGCGTGCACCAGCATGGCCTAGGACTACTTGCGTAGCCTCATTTTATTTTCAGGTTTCAAAGTCGCTTAAAGGAGCAGTGTGGAAATCTTGCTTTTACACGACACAGCAGGCAGCGATGCTGGGGTACTTCGAGGAGCGTCCTCCCTGAAAACGGGGACAACTTGCCACCTATGTGGCTCCAAATTACAAACCTAAATTATAGAAACCAAAACCTGAGTAAATACTCGGGACATATTTTTCTTTTGTCTGAAGGAGCTTTGGATTCCTTGGATACAGACGGAGAATCAAATCTTTAGTTTGCAGAAATCTCGTGCTCACGTGGCGCCTCGGAGCCGCAATTGCTTCCAGACCATAAGCAGATGGTGTGTGTCCTATTCTCTCGTTTACTAACGATTGTATTGTGTCTTCCTCATTGTGCACAGATGGGAGAGACCTGAGCACAAGTGTCTGCTGCTAATGGATGGAGAAAGAAAGACGCATACCGCGCTCTGCCGCCATATTATATAGCACCGCTGTAGACCAGGCAGCGTAGGGAGTCTAGGGCTAACGGATACACTAAAGTCACATTTCTTCAGCCATTTCCACTCTTTGTACAGTTGGAATCACATTACATTTTCAGTTTTTAAAGCCAAAGACAGAAGTGGATGGAGAAATGTAAAGGAAGGACTTATATATTCTTCACCTTCCTACAAGATCCACTTCTGACTTTGGTTCAAAAAGACCTGAATGTGTGATTCCAGCCTTACTGTTACCACCTATAGCCTTAAACGGGTATTCCCGTCTCCAGGATGCTATCCCAATATGTAGTAAGTGTAATAATATTAGCAAATACCTCAAATTAAAAATTGAGTATAGTTCTTCTGGTTAGCTATGTCGCTTACCCCACGTGCAGGGCATTCCAGTAGCTTCGGTATCCATGGATACAATCACTCATATAGTGACAGTTGAACAGCTCTTACTGGTTGAAACCAAGCTACTGCAATGCCCTGCCCATGGGGTAAGCGACAAAGCGAGTCGGATCTATACCAAATTGGTTATTTAAGATATTTGCTATTATTATTATTACACCTATTATATATTGGTATAGGATCTTGGACATTTATGGTATATGCCCTAAATGTGTAATGTGAGACCACCGCATCTATCTCAAGAATAAGTCCCATTGTTAAAAATAAATAAATTAAAAAAAAAAATTAGGTATTAGATCTAGGACCCTCGCCTAGCCTAACATTTATGGCATATGCATTTTTTAGTCCATTTATTAAAAAAAAATTGTTTTATTATGGCCCAAGTCCAATCCTGAAAACTATTTCAAGGAACATAGAAAATACACTAAAAATGTTCTTTGCATTTCTTCCCATAATATATCTGGCTGTTCACTATATTCCAGGAGATCAGCAATGTAACCCTTATTGACTGTAAGACAATTGTGTCTGCAGCAGGAGCCTCCCCCCAAACCTCCTCTGCAATGTCAGTAGCTGAAGAGAGAGAATGTTGAGCTCCGCCCCTTAGCCAAGCCCCACCCTTTTGGAGATCTGCCAGAGATTAAAAGGAAAAAAATATATACCTGAGTGGTTCCATAATCTTCTCTGTTACTTTGATCTTATTTCAACTAAGTATCTATAAAGATATCTGAAGAGCTCAGATGACTGACTGTAGCGAGAGCCTCCCCCATTCTCCATATGTCTGGCAGGAGATCATTGAGTAACCAAGTCCTTTGGATAAATCCAACTTCTCTGCTGGTAGCAAATAGAGCGGGTTATCAGGAGACTGACCTCTGTGTTTCCTGCTGACTGACAACCAGTAAGGGTAGCATCATCTCCTGCTTACGTATCACTTCTAGATTTTGTTATCCTTTAATCCAGTCTTCATTTTTTCAACCTGTCTTGTCCCATATTACAATTAAAACAAAGAAATACGCTGCTCAAAAAATAAAGGAAACCTGAAAATCCCACATCCTATATATCACTGAATGAAATATGCCAGTTGCAAATCTTTATTCATTACATAGTGGTCTGCATTGGGAAAAATAAAACCTAAAAATGATCGATGCAAGTCAAAATGAATATCCCATGGAGGTCTGGATTTGGAATGATGCTCAAAATCAAAGTGGAAAATCAAATTGCAGGCTGATCCAACTTCAGTGGAAATGCCTCAAGACAAGGAAATAATGCTCAGTAGTGTGTGTTGCCTCCACGTGCCTGTATGATCTCCCTACAACGCCTGGGCATGCTCCTGATGAGGCGGCGAATGGTCTCCTGAGGGATCTCCTCCCAGACCTGGACTAAAGCATCCGCCAACTCCTGGACAGTCTGGTGTAACGTGACGTTGCTGGATGGAGCGAGACATGACCCAGATGTGCTCAATTGGATTCAGGTGTGGGGAACGGGCGGGCCAGTCCATAGCTTCAATGCCTTCATCTTGCAGGAACTGCTGACACACTCCGGCCACATGACGTCTGGCATTGTCCTGCATTAGGAGGAACCCAGGGCCAACCGCACCAGCCTATGGTCTCACAAGGGGTCTGAGGATCTCATCCCAATGCATAATTGCAGCCAGCGTGTCTCTGGCAAGCACATGGAGGGCTGTGCGGCCCTTCAAAGAAATGGCACCCCACACCATTACTGACCCACTGCCAAACCGGTCATACTGAAGGATGTTGCAGACAACAGAACATTCTCTACAGCGTCTCCAGACTCTCACATCTGCCACATGTGCTCAGTGTGAACCTGCTCTCATCTGTGAAGAGCACAGGGCGCGAATGTCGAATCTGCCAGTCTCCCTGCACGGTGTTGGGCTGTAAGACACATGGATGTTAGTGGCTGCTGGAGGTCATTTTGCACGGCTCTCGCACCGCTCTTCCTGTTCCTCCCTGCACAAAGGCGGAGGTAGCGGTCCTGCTGCTGGGTGTTTGCCCTCCTACAGCCCCCTCCACGTCTCCTGGTGTACTGGCCTGTCTCCTGGTATCTACTTCATGCTCTGGACACTGTGGTGACAGTCACAGCTACTCTTCCTGCCACAGCTCACATTGATGTGCCATCCTGGATGAGCTGCACTACCTGAGCAACTTCTGTGGATTGTAGACACCGCCGGGTGCTACTATACAGTATCTCTAGGGGTGAGAGCAATGACACAATGTAAAAGTGACCAAAACAGCCAAAAAGTATGAGAACAGAAATGGTCTGTGGTCACCCCCTGTCCCCTGTAGAACCACTCCTTTATATAGGGGCTGTTTTCCTAACTGCCTATCATTTCTACCTGTTTCCTGTTCCATTTCCACAACAGCAGGAGTAATTGATTCACAATCAATGTTGCTTCATAACTGGACAGGTTGATTTCACAGAAGTGTGATGGGCTTGGAGGTGTTTAAGTGTTCCCTTTATTTTTTTGAGCAGTGTATGTAAAGACATATTCTCTGTGTCTTATGAAATCGGCTGTATCCTCCATCCCTTCTCTGTAGAAGACAACTGGCTGCAGCAGGAGCCTCCCCCCTCCAAATACATATAATGATCAGCTACATCCAGTAGTTTACCGATCCTTTTTTTTTTTCTAGTTCTGGAGCACATTTTGCTTTACAACAATTCTTTGATTTAATGAAGTTACTCCAGATTGAAGCTTTGCTTTCAGTAACCTGCAGCTCACTGGAAAGCCAATAGTAATTACTCTCTGCCCTGTAGTACATGGCAATACAGTACCTTTTTTCCTCTCCGCTATACTATCAGCTGCCAGAAGGGGAAGAAGACTGATTCTGTCTTGAGCTTTTACCATTAAGAGTGGAAGGGGAACACTTGGAGGCAAAAAATGTTAGAAACACTGCAGATTACTTTCCCTTCCTAATACTACATGAAACATTAATGCTCACTGACTAATGATGGGGCTGGCTCCTCTGTTTTTTTTTCTAAGTGCCTTATTATAGCACGGGCAGAATATATATATATATATATATATATATATATATATATATATATATATATATATATATATATATATATATATATATATATATATATTCTGAGCTGTGTATGATTGGCCTTAATTGTAAGATGTGGAAATGGGAATAAGTTACTTCCGTTAATGCTTTATTAGAAGACGTACATTATAAAGATTGCTGCCAGCTGCAATGACTGATATCAACGCTTTATACAGTAGATAACACAGGATCCACCATTCACAATAGGTGATATCACAGCTCACCTCCTCCTCCTGTGTAATGATGTAATGTAATGACTGATAACACCTCTATATACAGTAAATAACACAGGATCCACTATTCACAATAGGTGATATCACAGCTCACCTCCTCCTCCTGTGCAATGACTGATAACACCGCTATATACAGTAGATATTATAGGATCCACCATTCACATTAGATGATGTCACAGCTCACCTCCTCCTCCTCCTGTACAGTGTTATGATGGATGAATTCCCTTTAGATGCCTGGTTTGCACTCTTGTATACACTAGATAGTTCCTGCTGACGAGGGAGGATTCACACTTGCACTCGGGCCCTAGGTCTCGCTGTATAGTCCTCTGTAGTAACCTGTGGAGTATAGATCAGAGTCGGCTGTCGGCCGCCTGCACCTGTTGTGTATCTGACCACCTCGGAGGCTTTGGATCCACCTTGCATTAGGCTGAGGCAATGATGGTAGGGTTGGTCACCCATTGCAGTTTCCTATTTGCAGTCCTCTTATCTGCAGATCCTTGTGGTTACGTTTTTATTATAAGGTGGCAGCAGAGTAAATGATGGATAAATGTGACTTGAGTACTAGGAATAGGGCTGTCATATTACTTGCTGCCACTAGATGTCAGCGCGGCAGGTCTTTGTCTGTTCTGCAGCAGGGGGAGGAGGCTGGAGCATTATTGAAGTTAGGGAGTCCTCAGGTATTTTGCTGAAAATGCAGACAAAAAAAATAAAAACCCTAAAAACCCCTACATATAATGTTCTCCGCTTGGATCTGATTTCAACAGGGTGTCGTAGTCAATCTTCAGCACAGTTCTTAAGTGGAGACCAAGAGCCCATGGCCTTTAGAGGAGGTCTAGCAGGAGAGTTCCAGGTATCAATATGAATTCAAAACTCAATGACTTTATTTATGTTCACACGTTAATTTTGGACAATCCGTTTCTGTGCCTCCCGAGGGGATGAAAGGCTTGGTCTGCTGAAGGCTTAGACTGTAACAACCTCATATCCACAAACTCATTTATTACTTTCTTTTAACCATCCTGTTTTTCAGGTGGAGGAGACGTTGCGGTCCCAAGCGCCGGCAGCGAAATAGCATAGCACGTTGTCGCGTTTCACACTATTCCTTTGCAGGTCGCATTGCGCTCGCCCCTTTCGCGCACACGCGCAGCAAGCGCAAGCTTGGCGCTCCTACACTGAAACTCCATGAACAAAGGTGAAGCGGTAGATTTAATTCTTGAAGTACTTTACCATACTGGGGGTGATCGATACCAATTTGCTCATGAACTTTCCGGCGCAGCTGATCTTTTTCCCTCTCACAGGTGTCCTGGCGCGCGCTGCATGTGGTGGCATAGTACTGTGCAGGACGGCGCGCCTCCTCTTGTCACAGTCAACCCTCTTCAGACCAATCCTATTCACGTGCCATTCGCGTTATGGCGCTATACTGCACCTGCAAAGGTAGCCAAGATGTTACCCTGCGGGGCACACTGATGTGAATTGACCTCGGTGTGCATTTTTTTTTTATAGTTTTTTTATTTATTTTATTTTTTTTGGGCTCTGCTGAGATATTCCTGCAGTAGCATGTTTATTTATTTTTTTTTTTTTAACAGTGCCGTTCAGATATTTTTTTTATACATTTTTTTTTTATTTTATAATTTTGCTTTCATTCTGATACTTCCAGCTCTGACTTACCTTTTGTTCTTCTTATTTTTCCTAGCGTTTGCTTCCAATTGAGGGAGCAAATGACCTGTTTTTTCAGCCTCCTCCCCTGACGCCGACTTCTAAAGTCTACTCCATAAGACCTTATTATCCAAAGGATGAGGTGAGTCTCTCATGTCCCTAGTAATTTACCTCCCCCCTCCACCTGTACAATAACTGCTAAGTCAGGATCCACCATTCACAATAGATGATGCCACAGCTCACCTCCTCCTCCTGTACAATGACTGATAACACCTCTATATGCAGTAGATAATACAGGATCCACCATTCACAATAGGTGATGTCACAGCTCACCTCCTCCTCCTGTACAGTGACTGATAACACCTCTATATACAGTAGATAACACAGAATCCACCACTCACAATAGCTGATGTCACAGCTCACCTCCTCCTCCTGTACAGTGACTGATAACACCTCTATATACAGTAGATAACACAGGAGCCACCATTCACAATAGGTGAT
Source organism: Ranitomeya imitator (assembly GCF_032444005.1). Taxonomy (NCBI): domain Eukaryota; kingdom Metazoa; phylum Chordata; class Amphibia; order Anura; family Dendrobatidae; genus Ranitomeya; species Ranitomeya imitator. The sequence goes on from NC_091283.1 coordinate 830,249,966, forward strand.
GTCACAGCTCACCTCCTCCTCCTGTACAATGACTGATAACACCTCTATATACAGTAGATAACACAGGAGCCACCATTCACAATAGGTGATGTCACAGCTCTCCTCCTCCTCCTGTACAATGATAGGAAACACCATTATATATAGTTGTAACATTTTTGCAGATTTCTCAGAGATAAATACTTAGAAACACTGCATCATCAAAATAGTAAAAGTTTTAAGAAAGACTATTTTTTTTTTTTAAACATAAATTTTTATTTACAAATTTTAAGAAAGACTATTTTTTTTTTTTAAACATAAATTTTTATTTACAAATTGTGTCAAGCATTACATCTTATTGACATTAAATTCTTAATAATTAACACAACGTTATGGGGATTAGGGAAGGGAAGAGGATAGGGGAAATGGTGACATTACAATAACTATCCAATCACATTCTCTATATGCAAATCTGCAAAGTCATTTAAGAACGGTATTTAAACGGAAAGATAACCAATTGTTCCATTTTTTCTGAAATTGAGCTATATTATTATTAGATGTAGCGATTATTTTTTCTGATAGGCAATTTTCGTTGATCAGTGATACGACCTCGGGCAGTGAGGGGCACCTGGAGTTTTTCCAGTAACTAGCAATTTTGAGTCTTGTTGCTACAATAATATGTACAATCACTGTACGGAACTCATAGGGAAACGAGTCCAAATCAATAGCGAGTAACGCCTGCTGTGCATTAAGAGTCACCGGTATACCACAAATCTGGAACATCAGATGATCTATGGCTGCCCACAGACGTCTAATTCTGTCACAACTCCACCATATATGTAGCATGTCTGCACAGGGGTCTCCACACCTCCAGCACGTGTCTGGGGAACTGCAGAACATCCTGGACAATCTACTGGGAGTGAAATACCACCGATATAACAATTTCCTGGCGTTTTCTATGTGGTTAGTACATTTAGATTGGCTTCCAATAATTAAGAAGGATGCCCTCCACTGATCGGGTGTGAATGTGCAGTTTAGGTCTTTTTCCCACTTTTGCAGGTATGTAGTTAGAGAGGGCAGAGTATTCTCCAACATACAGTCGTAGCTTGTGGACAGCGCTCTAATCTGTGATGTCGGGTTCATCAGCATAGAGTAAAGTTTAGATGGCGGTGCAGGCATCTGTTTTTTCCTTTCAGTTAGGAAATGCCGGATCTGCAAATATTTGTAAAAATCCCTTTGAGGAACATTGTATTTATCTCTCAATGATGTAAAAGTAATTAATTCCTCCCCCTCATACAAGTTCCCAATTGAGGTGGTTTTGGGTAAATTCCAATTTTTAAGTTTGAGGTCCGGGATACAATGCTCCAGTGTCTCTATAGGAGCTTTAAGGAATTTGGTTTGTATAAGGCCTAATTTATTAGTCAACACACTCCATAGCTCCAGAGCCGCGTCTATTGTTGGGGACATTTTTAGGTTTCTATTAGGGACTTTAGTTTGATGTGCATGGTAAAAAGCTGAGACATTGGAGGTTCTCATCAAATGTTTTTCAATTGCTATCCAGTGCCGATCATCATCATTATTCCACATGAATCGTAACTGTTCGAATAATGCGGCCCTGTAGTACCGGACCACTGAGGGGCACCCCAGGCCACCCTTACTCATAGGGATGTAAAGCGTGTCCGCTTGGACTCTGGGTTTTCTCTCCTGCCAAATGTATTTTAAAATCATTGCTTGAATCTCTTTTAATATTTTCATTGGGAATATGATGGGGAGATTGCGGAACAAATACAGTATTTGTGGGAGAATGAACATTTTTACCGATGCAATCCTGCCCAGCCATGATAGTTCGTGTTTCTTCATACGTAACATGTCAGTTTGGATTTTCTTCCTTAGAGACTCATAATTCAGTGATAGCATTTTATCTGCCGAGAGTGTCAGCCGAATACCCAAATACTCAATGTGGTCATTTTCCCACTTAAAAGGGTACTTATTCTCAAAGCTTTTGGGGTGTTTTGTGAGAGGGGTCAGGTTTAATACCTGGCATTTAGACACGTTCAGCTTATAATATGATATTTTAGTATATGAATCGATTACTTGCATTGCTGCCGGTAATGATTCTGTCGGGTTTGTTAACGCTAGAATGATGTCGTCAGCAAATAAGCCTATTTTGTGTTCCGTTTTATTCACCTGAATTCCTGATATCATCGAGTGTGATCTAATTTTCTGCGCTAGAGGCTCAATCACCAAAGCGAATATAAGGGGTGATAGCGGACACCCCTGTCTCGTCCCGTTAGTAATAGTAAACCTGTCCGACATCATTCCAGAGACAGAAACCGATGCTGATGGGTGAGAATATAGCAGAGTGATTGCTTTAGCAATATTACCCGTAAATCCGAATCTGGCCAGAACCTCAAACAGGTATCCCCAATGCACCCGATCGAACGCCTTCTCCGCGTCCAGGGATAGGAGCAGAGAAGGCGTCCGGTCGCTCCCCGCCACATGGATGAGGTCAATCATTCGTCTGGTGCCGTCCAATGTCTGTCTAGATTTGATAAATCCAACCTGGTCTCTGTGCACCAGGGAAGGGATTACATCGGAGAGTCTATTTGCTAAGATTTTTGAGTACAGTTTGAGGTCAGTATTTAGTAGGGATATTGGCCTGAAATTACTTGGATGATCGGGAGTTTTTCCTGGCTTGGGAAGAGGGACTATAGTCGCTTGTAACATTTCTTCTCGTATTTTGCCTGTTTCAAATATATTTTGGAAGACTAATAATAGATGTGGGGACAATATTTGGTTGAATAACTTCAAGTATTCATTAGTTATACCATCCGGTCCTGGGGATTTATTATTTTTTGTTGCCTGAATGGTTTGTTGGATTTCTTTTTGGCTTATAGGTTGATTTATTGCCATCAATTTATCCTCTGGGATTTGGGGTAAAGATATGCTATTCAGGAAATTATTAATTAGCTCAGCGTTGGGTTGTGGGATAAGGTTGTCGGTCTTGAGATTATAGAGTGAGGAGTAATATCTTGCGAAAGTATTCGCAATTTCTTTAGGGTTGTATATTTTGTTCTTTTGATCATCTTGTATGTGAGCTATTTTTTGCTTTGTTAATCTCGCTTTAATCTTATTGGCAAGTATTTTACTCGCCTTATTCCCCTGCCAATAATATTTAGCTTTATTCCTCCTCAAATTATGCTCATATTTATATTGGAATAGCTGATATAGTTCGTATCTTGCCTTTTGTAGTTTCCTATATACCGTGGGTGATGGGCTATGTTTATGGATGTTTTCCATTGTTGCTATATTTTTATTGAGCTCTTCTATTTGTCGCATTCTCAATTTTTTGTGTTGCGCTGCTATCTGTATTAGCCGCCCTCTTATATAGGCCTTGTGGGCGCACCACACTGTGGTCGGGGATATGTCAGGGGTACTATTGATATCAAAAAATTCCTGGAGAAGGTCGTTAAGTTGGGATTTAATATTATCTGAGGCTATTAAGAAGTTATTAATTCTCCACGGAGAATAAGTTAAATTATTGTACGTCTCTTTAATTTGGCATGTTACAGGAGCGTGGTCCGACCAGGTTATGTTCCCAATTTTTGCTGATTGTATATTTTGTAGGAGCCATTTATCCACTACTATTAGATCTATTCTTGAATATACTTTATGTGGGTGGGAGTAATATGTATAATCCCTTTCAGAAGCATGAAGGACCCTCCACGTGTCATACAATTCTTCTGATATAAGACACTGGGACAGCGCATGGGATTGGGACTTTTTCTTTGAGCACCAAGATTTGTCTATGTTGGGGATCGGGACGAGGTTAAAATCTCCACAGATTAGCAGGGATCCTTGTTTTATTTTGGATAATTTAGTTATGAGGTCTTTAATAAAAGTGATTTGACCTGTATTGGGTGCATATATAGATGCAATTGTATACACCTTGTTATTGATGCTACATATCAATATTACATATCTGCCTTCATCATCCAGAACGCTATCAACAAGCTGGAACGCTACAGTGTCTTTTATTGCAATCGCTACCCCTCTCTTCTTTTTCGCCGCATATGACACATAGATATGGGGGTAATTTTTATGTTGTAGTCTATGGGTATCATCACGATTTAAATGAGTTTCTTGGACACATAGTATGTCCGCTTTGAGTGCCTGGGCTTCCTTCCATAATAACGATCTCTTGAAAGGGCTGTTTAGGCCTTTCACATTAATGCTAGATATTTGAAATACCATCAGTTACAAAAAAGAAAAAAAAATTCAATCAGTCACCAGATACAGGATAATAATAAGGGAAACAAAGGGGTTAAAGTAATTAACAACAACCAGAACAAGTACAACTTGTACAACTCAGAGTCCGGTTCTATGTGAACCAACTGGATAGTCGTTCCTATCCAGTATTAAAGGGGGGGAGAGAATAGAAAAAACGAAAGCAATATTCTCATGCCCCTTCAACCTGCCAGCCAGGCAAAAAAATAACAGTGTGGTGTCCTGGCATAGGCACACAGGGGATACATATGGTAACAGAGTACTTGCGTGAGAATCAGGTCCATTCTTTGTTCAGTGTCGGGGGTCTTTTCTTTAGTGGGGAGCTGGTATCTTCATCCACTGATGTCAGGGACCATTCCTGGAGCAGGGTCATGGCCTCTCTGGGAGACGCAAGGACGTGTGAAGTTCCGTTTTTCGTCACGATGAGCTTTACTGGATATCCCCACTTGTAGACAATACTGTTGTCCCGTAGAATCTTGGTTGCGGATGAGAATTCTCGCCTCCTGTTCAGGGTTGTCGCAGACAAGTCGGTGAACACCAGAATGTTCCGGAATCTTTCTGGAAGTTCTTGCTTTGCTGACGCTGACTTGGTCACTGCCTCCTTGAAATGGTAGAAGTGCAGCCTGGCTATCACGTCTCGCGGTGCGGAGCTGGGAGCAGACTTTGGTTTGGGGATCCGATGTGCCCTGTCAATCAGCAGGTCCCTCTGTTCTGCTGACGGCACCAGAATTGTGAAGAAGTCCATTAGAAACTCCTTTAGTGTATCCGCTGACACACTCTCAGGGATTCCTCTGAAACGTAGGTTATTGCGCCTGGATCGGTCTTCTAGGTCTGCAAGCTTCAGTTTTAGGGCCATGATTTCTTCGTCCGCTTCATTATGCGCGTCTACTAGTTGGTTGTGCGCCGTAGTATATTCCTCCAGTTTGCCCTCTATGTGTGAGGTTCTGTCGCCAATCTGCGTTATTTCTTTATGTAGCTCAGTGAAAGCCGTTGTGATATCAGTATGAATGGCTTGCTTCAGGTCTCCCAGCAGGGATTTGAGTGTGGCTACAGTGACAGGGGCAGAATTGGAGTCTGTAATAGGAGAGTCTGAGGAGACGGTCAGGGCTGTGTTTAGTGGCTGTAAATCTTCAGGCTCTGAACCTTCAGCATTCCTAGCAGGGGGGAAAAGCAGGGACTGCAGCGTTGGTGAATAGCTCTGTGTGCTCAGGGATCTTTCAGTTTTGCTGGGAGTTTGGGGCTGGTAGAGTGATTCACTGTGCAGCTCTGACCTTTGCTTCACACTGCCATCACTCCTGCTGCTGCCGGCGGCCGCGTGGTGAGAGTTGCGGTCGCCATCTTGGATCCAACTACCCATCGCTTCAAAGACCTGGACCCTGCTGGGCGCCTGCCCCCTCCTTCTCCCTCGCTTCATTCCTGGAGTGCACCACCGCCTGGCTTATCTTATCTTCAGATCTGACCTCCTCCGGTCACCTCACTGTGCTTTGGGCCGCTTATGATAGCTGGTGGTTAGGGAGCTCGAGCCTCGCACGTCCGCTCAGCTCCACATCCGGTCACGCCCCCAAGAAAGACTATTTAGAAAATTGCTTAATAATAAAAAGAAATCTGGTGATATGTAATTTTCTATATATTTCATTTCTAGGTGTCTGTTTACAAGATTTGTAGAGAAATGTATGACGATGCAATGGACGATCTGCCATTTGAGAGCCAACCTGACTTGATAGGAGACAAGTAAGTGTCATTTATTATTTTTGGAGATGTCTCTGTTCTTTTATGTCATAATGTGCAGCTGAGCGGCGGATCTACTCGGTATATGCAGCGGTGGAGTCCCTCAAACGCTGCCTGCTGACGGACTTCAAGTATGTGATGCTCGGTCAAACTTGCCTGTGGCAAGTAACAGGTGTGGGTAATATGAAAATCACACCTGAAACCAGATAAAAAGGGGAGAAGTTGACTCAATCTTTCGTATATGTGTCACACTAAGCATGGAGACCAGAAAGAGGAGCAGAGAACTGTATGAAGACTTGAGAACCAAAATTGATGAAAAATATCAACAATCTCAAGGTTACAAGGCCATCTCCAGAGAACTTGATATTCCTTTGTCCACGGTGCGCAGCATAATCAAGAAATTTACAACCCATGGCCCTGTAGCTAATGTCACTGGATATGAATGGCAGAGAAAAATTGATAAAATTCCAGCTATCCTGCAGGCTCAGGGTGCATCAGTGTCAGTGCAAATTATCCATCAACATTTGAATGAAATGGTATGGCAGGAGACCCAGGAGGACTCCACTGCTGACAGACATAAAAAAGCTAGACTGCAGTTTGCCAAAATATACGTGAGTAAGCCAAAATCCTTCTGGGAAAGAGTCTTGTGGACAGATGAGACCAAGATAGAGCATTTTGGTAAAGCACATCATTCTACTGTTTACTGAAAACTGAATGTGGCCTACAAAGAAAAAAAACAAAGTACCTACAGTCAAATATGGTGGAGGTTCACAGATATTTTGGGGGTTTTCTGCCTCTGGCACTGAATGCCTTGACTGTGTGCAAGGCATCATGAAATATGAAGATTACCAAAGGATTTTGGGTGGCAATGTAGTGCCCAGAGTCAGAAAGCTGGGTTTGGGTCCTAGGTCGTGGGTTTTCCAGCAAGACAAAGACCCCAAACATACTTCAAGAAAGACCAAGAAATGGATGAAACACAGCGCTGGAGAGTTCTGAAGTGGCAGCAATGAGTCAAGATCTAAATCCCATTGATCACCTGTGGAGAGATCTTAAAATTGCTGTTGTGAGAAGGCGCCTTCACATATGAGCGACCTGGAGCAGTCTGCAAATGAAGAGTGCTCCAAAATTCCAACTATGAGGTGTAAAAAGCTTGTTGATGGTTATAGGAAGCGATTGATTAGTTATTTATTCCAAAGGATGTGCAACCAAATAGAGTTGAGAGTGCCGACAATTTTGTCCGGCCCATTTTGGGGGTTTTATGTGAAATTATGTCCAATTAGCCTTTTTTTTTTTCTCCGTGTTTTTTTTGTTTTGTTTTTTTGTGCTGTTCCAATACACACAAATGAAGTAAACATGTGAATAACAAAACAAGTTTAATTGAAATAATTTTCTGGAAGTAATACTTCATTTTCTGGAACAATTTACAGGGTGCCAACACTTTCGGCCACAAGAAAGGAAAAGATAGTTGAACCCAAATTGAGGAAAGTAAAATATTATACATTAAATGACCCTTTTTTGGGGTTTCGATTTTTTTTTTTTTTTTTTTTTTACTCCCCACTTTTCAGACCAAATAACCAGATGAATTAATTCTCCAGACAGTTTTGGTGGATACCTAATATGGGTATTTTCTTTTCTACATAATTTTGTCTACCAATAGATTATAACAGACCTCTGGGGTACAGCTGCTTTTTTTCACTGCTAATGGGGGAAACATGTCACTGGCAGTCCTAACGTGAGTCTAAGAACTCAGCTGTGCTATGCCGGCCAGGCGTTTGGCAATCTGGGTCCTGCAGAAGCATCGACGGCACAAATGCTTCCTACACTGTATAGCGCCCACTGAGTACTATTCAGCCAGCACAATACAAAAAAGAAATGGCTATAAACTGCTTGTCTTCCTCCCAGGTCCTGAATGTGTCTGACCGCCAGAGACCCGACCTGCTGCTGCTAGATTGCAGGAGCTTTAATCCTGTGCTGTAAATTTACAATAGCGCAGAGTTAAAGCCCAGGACCACGCACTGTAAATCTTCAGCACTCTGTCATTTCAAGTGTAAGTCCCTACATAGCCCTTGTTAGGGTTTTTTTTTTTTTTAAATCAGATATTTTTAATTAAACCATAAATATTGCACATAAACAATAAAAGGAATACTTTGTTATCAGCAATATACCAGTGTACAATACTTGTTTTTTTTTTTAAAAAAAGGAAAACATATTTAGTCCCAAACCAAACTCCCACCGCCCTTCCCCCCCCCCTCTAGAGACCTGTCAAGAGTCGACCCCCCCCTACTTTGTCATATATAAAAGTACAAGAAAAGGAAGATGATTTGTCAATAAACCTCCCAATGGAGCACAAGGTCTTTTAAATCACATTGATTCAAGCCACGGGTTCCACAGCCTGTCAAAGAGGTCCGCCTTGCTCCTCCTAACGTAGATACTCCTCTCCAAAGCAATGATATGGTCCACTTGCTTCATAAAGTCTCTCCTTGTTGGTGGCTCTTCTCTAATCCAGAATTTGGCGATCAACTTTCGCGCGATAAATAACAGTCTGGCAATAACCACTTTATACATCTTATCAGTTATGATCTCCTCAACATAGCCCAAAACGCATAGCAGGGGATCACGCGGCACAGTGCAACCATATGCCAGTCCCACTTTATTCAGCACCACCACCCAGAAGGAGGACAACCTGGGGCACTGCCATAACATATGAAGGATGCCCGCATCGGACTGCGAGCATCTGGGGCATTCTGAACTAGATCTCAATCCGGCTTTGAATAACATATCCGGAGTTCTATATGCCCTATGAATAACAAATAATTGTGATAGCCTCCCAGGCTCGCTCATTGATATTTTGGGCACATAGTCCAGTACTGATTCCCAATGATCATTATCAATTGCCCCAAGGTCCGCCTCCCATTTCGCCCTTGCTCTAATAGGGTGTTCCTCCAAGAAAGAGAACAAAAGGAATTCATATATTCCCGAGATCACCCCCTTCGTGCCACCCCCTACAAGGATAAAATCTAGCATTAGGTCCACCTGTATTTCAACGGGTCCTCTCCTACACTGTGCCCGATGCGCATGTGAAAGACGGCGGTATTGAAACAACTCAGAGTCCGGTAGTAAAAACTCCTCCTGCAATGCCTCAAAATCTCTAATTCTGCCCTGATGTAGAATCTGGCCCATCCGAGAGATGCCTGCCTCCCTCCAATTATGAAATCCCTCCATCTGTCTAAACTCCTGTAGGACAGAGTTATTCCAAATGGGTGAGAATCTAGTGAGTGCGTGCACACCCCTAATCCCCTTAACTTTGTCCCTTGTTAGGGTTTGACCAGTTTATAGACCATTTTCTATAATGCTCCCAACTTATATATTCTGACCTAAGCAGTCATAACTCCCCCATTGTTTATCCCTTTGCAGCAGTTTACGTCCCCTCTTCCCACCTACAGCTTGGATTTATATGTGTGACTTTTCACTTTCTCCTACGCCTCATTGGGGGACACAAGACCATGGGTGTTATGCTGCTGCCACTAGGAGGACACTAAGTAAACAAAAAAATTAACTCCTCTGCAGTGTACATCCCTTCACTGGCTACAATTTCACCAGTTCTTGCTTAGTGTCTGTAGGAGGCACTTGGGTCTGATCAGACCCCAACTTTATTGTTTTAATTTTTATTTTTTATTTTATTTTTTACTCAACGGAGTGAAGGGGGCGACGGGTTCCTTTTTTATAGGGCCCGTTCTCCCCCGAACCAGCAACAGGCGAGCACGGCGAGTATACCTCCCCGTCCCTCTCCTGCAACGCTGGAACACGCCAATCTTTACTGGGGCGACGGTTTCCATATGGCCCCGATCTCCCTTCCCCCCTGCTGGACGGCGAGCACACAGAGCCCGCTCTGATGTGCCTCTCCGCGGGCCCTACAGACTAGGCCCACTCTATGGCGTTATATAAAGGCTATTCCAGCGCCCTGCATCCGACAGGCAAGAGGCTCTGAGGCCGCACCAGCGTTACCTGAAGAGGCTCCAGACTGTGAGTGGAACGCAGGTGACAGGGGGACCGCCGACCGGAGGGCACTGTAAGTACAGCATCCCTCCTGCCCCCCGAAGCTCTAGAAAGGCACCGGCGATAATGCGGGAGTCCCTGGGGAGAGGCGCCGGTGGTCGGTGGTCTGCGGTGTTAGCGAAGGCAAGGCTCCTTGCGGCCGCAGCACATCGCCGGGCAGGCCAAAAATTTAGTCCCCAGCTTTTCAGCTGGGGTAGACCGCATGTGGGCAGATCCCTCCCACGGCCGTAACTCCACCCCCTATATCGGCGCTTCTCGTCTGGGACAAGAGGCGCCCTGCAGATCTCGGGGGCCATATTGTTTTCACTCTCTGCAAGGAGCCCACGCGTCCACCGGCACTCCTGCAACTGCCTCGGCTAATTCCTCCCCGGGGACACAGACACAGGACCGTGGGTAAGCTGCTTAAGAAAGCTTAACCCCTTCCCTGCGTATACTGCCCGCTCTGTCTTTAAGGACACTATGTCTCAATCCAAGGAGACAAAAAATGGTAACAAGAAATGTTTTTCACTGTATGTGCCACTTGCAATACGGCCCTGCCCCGAGCTCACACTAACTCTTTGTGTGCGGATTGTGTCCCGGCCTCCGTGCAGCCGCCTTCCGCCGATACCGATGCCGCCGACCCTGTGGTGCCTAGTCTCCCTCAGTGGGCAGCCTCTCTGTCACGTTCTATGGATTCTCTAGTCAGGGCGGTTGACTCCCTTCGGGGCCCTCCTTCAGGTCAGTCCGCGGTGGATTCGGGCGACGGTACGGATCCGCCCACCAGCAGGGGGCGTACTCTTCCTTCTCCTTCTCGGGGTTCCAGAAAACGGGTCCATGTTTCACCCCCTGTCCATGGGCCAGTTGGTTTTTCTTCGTCGACAGCCTCCGCCTCCCGATCCCCTTCTCCAGACAACGATTCTGAATATGAGTCCGACGACCCCTGCGTTCAGGATTTCTCCCCCTCCCAAGAGACGCTCGACTCTCTCATCGAGGCGGTCAACCAGACCCTGAAGGTGACCGAGGAATCCGCATCCGCGCCTGAACACGTGGTGTCGTTCAAAAAGACAAAACGTGTACAGAAGGTTTTTGTCACTCATCCTGAGTTCAAGGAAATTGTACAAAAACATAGAGATCGTCCTGATAAACGCTTCATGGGTCAAAAGCCCATAGAGGCCAAATATCCTTTTTCTCAGGAGCTAATCAAGGACTGGCTGCAGTCCCCCTCAGTCGACCCTGCTGTGTCACATCTCGCTTCTAAAACCATCCTGTCCCTGTCAGACGGCTCCTCGGTTAAGAACCCCTCTGACCACCAGATTGATTATCTGGCTCGCTCCGTCTTCGAGGCCACAGGAGCCTCTCTTCCCTTCCTTCGCTGCCTCCTGGGTGGCTAAGGCTATGGTCGCTTGGGCCGAGACTCTTTCCACGACCATGCAAGCTAGCGACTTACCCCCAGAAGCGATCAACCTAGCTAACCAGATAGCCAAGGCCGGGGACTTCGTAGTCAACGCCTCAATAGACGCGGCCAATTGCGCTGCACAGGCAGCCGCGAATGCAATCTCCATTAGAAGAGCCCTGTGGCTCAGGGATTGGCGAGCAGATTCGGCCTCCAAGCGCTCTTTGACATCTCTGCCCTACCAGACTGGTCGTTTGGAGAAAAACTAGACCAAATGATCTCGGATGCCACCGGGGGAAAAAGTAAATTTCTTCCCCAACAAAAGCCTAACCGGCCGTTTCGGTATCAACAACAATCCCGATTTTGGCCTTTTCGTAACAATACCAACTGGTCCTCCTCTCCCTCTACCTCCGCATCAGGGCAAGGCCCGCGCGGTGGCTGTAATTGGAAACCCAGACCGAGACCACCCGGGTCTAAGGGATCCACATCTCATAAATCCTCCACGCAATGACTCCTTGCGTCTTCCGGGGAGTACCAACAGGGTAGGAGGGCGTTTACTTTTCTTCCGCCAGGCCTGGCTCTCAGTCGTTTCCGACAAGTGGGTCAGGGAACTGGTGTCCACCGGATGCAATATAGAATTTTCTCTACCCCCCCAGCAGCTCTTCTTCAGGCCATATGGGCACTTCAAGGGGACGGAGTCATCATTCCGGTTCCCCTAGACCAAAGGTTCAAAGGGTTCTACTCGAACCTATTCGTGGTCCCAAAGAAGGACGGATCGTTCCGTCCGATCCTGGACCTGAAACTGCTAAACAAATTTGTAAAAATCCGTCACTTCAGGATGGAATCCCTCCGATCTGTGGTCGCGTCCATGGAAAAAGGAGAATTCCTGGCGTCCATAGACATCAAGGATGCTTACCTCCACATCCCAATTTTTCCTCCGCATCAACAGTTCCTTGCCTTTCGGTCTCGCCACCGCCCCCAGAGTCTTCACGAAGGTCATGGCGGCTGCCATGGCCATTCTTCATTCCAGGGGAGTGGTGGTACTTCCGTACCTGGATGACCTACTGATAAAAGGTCCTTCTTTCCCAGCCTGCGCAGAGTCCGTCGCTCTCACGGTGGATATTCTTTCTCGCCTGGGTTGGAAGTTAAACTTCGAAAAATCCTCTCCAATTCCGTCCCAGCGGATCTCTTTTCTTGGGATGACTCTAGACACTTCTCGCGGTCTGGTCATCCTCCCTCAAGACAAGGCCTTGGCCTTGCAGCAGGGAGCTCAGAGTCTTTCCCGTCCAGTCTCCCATTCCATCCGATTCAGCATGCGCATCCTCGGGCAGATGGTAGCAGCCATGGAAGCGGTTCCATTTGCGCAATTTCACCTCCGTCCCCTTCAGCATGCGCTTCTGTCGGCGTGGGACGGCAACCCGTCCTCCCTCGACCGCCGCTTCTTCCTGCCCCCACGGGTCAGAAAGACCCTCAGGTGGTGGACGTTGAAGTCCTCCCTAACTCAGGGAAGATCTTTTCTTCTTGTGTGGTGGCTGGTGGTGACCACCGATGCCAGCCTCATAGGCTGGGGGGCGGTTTTCAACCATCACACAGCTCAGGGGCGGTGGTCCTCTCGAGAGTCTCGCCTTCCCATCAATCTCCTGGAGATACGAGCTATCAGACTTGCATTGTTCCAGTTCCACCACCTTCTGGCGGGTCAGCCAGTCAGAATCCAATCCGACAACGCCACTGCCGTGGCGTACATCAACCGTCAAGGGGGAACCCGCAGCAAGACGGCTATGCTCGAGGTGTCCCACATCCTGCACTGGGCGGAATCCAATCATTCTCCCATCTCAGCGATCCACATTCCATGTGTGGAGAATTGGGCGGTGGACTTCCTCAGCTTCCAGGGTCTCGCCTCGGGCGAGTGGTCTTTTCACCCAGAGGTTTTCCAGCAGATCTGTCGTCGCTGGGGGACCCCGGATGTGGATCTCATGGCATCCAGGTTGAACAACAAGGTTCCACAGTTCCTTGCACGGTCTCTCGACCCACAGGCCATCGGAGTAGACGCCCTGGTCCTGCCTTTGCACCAATTCCGCCTCCCGTACATTTTTTCCCCCTCTTCCCCTGCTGCTGAGGGTCATCAAGAAGATCAGGGCAGAGGGGGTACCAGTGATTCTCGTCGCTCCGGACTGGCCTCGCCGGGCATGGTACGCGGAACTGGTTCAGCTGGTCGCCGACTTCCCCTGGCGTCTTCCAGATCGCGTGGATCTTCTCTCTCAGGGCCCGATTTACCACCAGAACTCAGGAGTCCTGTCTTTGACGGCCTGGCCGTTGAATCCTGTATTCTAGGCCAAGCGGGTTTCACTCCCAAGGTGTCTTCCACCATGATCAGGGCTAGGAAACCTGTTTCCATGCGCAGTTACCACCGTACTTGGCGAATTTTCTTCTCATGGTGCGACACACAGGGACAATCTCCTCTGGTATTTTCTATCCCTGCCATATTGGATTTTCTTCAGTCTGGACTAGAGTCGGGTCTTGCCCTTAGTTCTCTAAAAGGTCAGGTTTCGGCTTTGTCAGTCTTTTTCCAGCGAAAGATTGCCAATAGATTGCCGGTGAAGACTTTGTTCCAGGGAGTCTCCCATGTGGCGCCTCCCTACAAGATGCCCTTGGATCCGTGGGATCTCAATTTAGTTCTCGGAGCTCTCCAAGAGTCTCCCTTCGAACCGCTACAGGACGTTTCCCTGACCTTCCTCTCCTGGAAGGTAGTTTTCCTAGTGGCCATTACGTCCATCAGACGGGTTCGTTTCTAATTTTTCATCTGGACAAGGCAGTATTGAGGACCTCTCCCGCTTTTCTGCCAAAGGTCATTTCTTCTTTTCACCTCAATGAGGAGATTGTTCTGCCTTCGTTCTGTCCGGCGCCAGTCCATCGCATTGAAAAAGCTCTGCACACTCTTGATGGGGTAAGGGCTCTTCGTCGGTACGTCTCGTGGACGGCTCCTTTCCACACGTCGGATGTCCTGTTTGTACTCCCAGAGGGACCACGGAGGGGTTCTCCCGCTTCCAAAGCTACTCTAGCCAAATGGAGTCGGTCGGCTATTCAAGAATCCTATCGTGCCAAGGGTGTTCCTATCCCAGCAGGGATCAAGGCCCATTCTACTCAGTCGGTGGGCGCCTCGTGGGCCATTCGGCACCAGGCGTCTGCACAGCAGGTCTGCAAGGCTGCGACATGGTCCAGTTTGCACACTTTTACCAAACATTACCACATTCATTCTCTCTCTTCTGCAGACGCCGCCCTTGGCAGGCGCATTCTGCAAGCGGCAGTTCCTTAGCTGTCAGCCAGTGGTACATGGGGTATTGTCATATTGCTTCCCACCCAGGGACTGCTTTTGTACGTCCCATGGTCCTGTGTGCCCCAATGAGGCGTAGGAGAAAAGGAGATTTTTGTGTACTCACCGTAAAATCCTTTTCTCTGAGCCACTCATTGGGGGACACAGCACCCACCCTGTTAGCCTGTTGGCTTGTTGTTACTTCTTGGTTTTTGACATAGTAGGAGCATGAACAAATGACAAACTGCTTTACTACCGAACTGGTGAAATTGTAGCCAGTGAAGGGGTGTATACTGCAGAGGAGGAGTTAATTTTTTTGTTTACTTAGTGTCCTCCTAGTGGCAGCAGCATAACACCCATGGTCCTGTGTCCCCCAATGAGTGGCTCGGAGAAAAGGATTTTACGGTGAGTACACAAAAATCTCCATTTCCAACTCTAGCTCTGATCCCTTTCTGACGCTTCTCGTTTTGTCTTCTAGGCTTGTCGGAGGACTTCTGTCTCACAGCCTCGACTACTGTTTTGTTCTGGAAGACGAGGACGGGATATGCGGCTATGCTGTGGGCACAGCGGACGTGACGCCATATCTGACAAAATGCAAACATTCCTGGATACCTTTCATGCAGGAGAAATATACCAAACCCAAAGCGGACAAAGAGCTTTCTGCGGCGGAGGTACAGCGCCCCGATATCAGCCCTATAGATGTAGAGACCACGTGTGTGACAGTGCAGGGGGTGGGGACACCTAGCCTAGTGATTGATGAGACCCCCGGTATCTACCATCTAACCAAGGTCTTCATGTTTTTCTGCTGTATTCATTATCCTTAGAATAAATGAGCGAAGATAGGACCAAAGCTGGGGAGGAAGGGGCAATTTTCTTTTACAGATTTATCTTGGTGCCGACAGTCTTTTATCTTATTTTTCCTATTTTTTTTTTCCCCTCTTTCATTTAGAAAATAATGCTCAGTTTTCACGAGGAGCAAGACATCTTACCCGATACATTCCTTGCTAATTTCCCTTCTTTAATAAAAGTGGATATTCACAAGAAAGTGACGGATCCCAGCGTAGCGAAGGGCATGATGGCGTGTCTGCTGTCTTCTCTGAAAGCCAATGGTAAGTAGTCTGTGGACGGGAGGCCGTACTGCGCTGCGAGGCTTTGATAACTGGCCCCCATCATACCTGACAAAGCAAAATATTAGAAAACCTGCAAGTTTCTGTTTTGTTTTTTCTTTGTTTGTTTTTTTTGTAGGGTGACGGTGTCCATATCCTAGCACTATGGTGCAGGGCTGATGTTTCTTCTTTTTCCAATTCTTAGGTTCACGCGGCGCTTTCTGCGAGGTGAGACCAGACGATAAACGCATCCTGGATTTCTACAGTAAGCTCGGCTGCTTCGAAATTGCCAAAATGGAAGGATTCCCTAAGGATTTAGTTATTCTGGGAAGAACCCTATAGAGACTATTCCTGTGGAAAGAAAAATAAGCTACCAGATCAGATTGCATCATGGTTAATCGTGCAAGATGGCGGCCGGTTTGCCGACAGGTCGCCTGGACTCTTCCTATGCATAAAACAACGTGACGAGTGGACGGCTTTAAAAAAAAAAAAAAAAAATTAGAAAAAAAGTTTTCACGGGAAATGTCTGTAAATTTTCTGTTGGTCGTTTGCATGGGCGCTCACCCTCGGGGCGGCACGGCCTCCATGACGCGCCTGGTTTGTTTTTGTCATTCTGATTTCATGTCCTGATATTTGGTTGCCTTCTCCCGATTGTTGGCGGATGTCACTGGATCTCTTTTTTTCTTCCTCCCTGGAGAAATCCACGTTGCCAATACTTTTTTTTTAAATTTGCTTTCTGTAAGCCGGAGTGAAGGTGACGATATTGATAGCACTTGGTATATGGGAGGGTAGGACACAAGTGCCCAGCATGTGAATACGACGGAGCCTCCACATTTCAGAGGAAGAAGGGGGCCTAAGACGAGCTAAGGAGGCTTACAACGCGGAGAAGCGGAGCCTTTCTGTAAATGTTCCTGTAGAGATCTGTATGTACAGTCTGTGATTACCACGTTATGTCTTTTGTACATTATACTTTTTTGTTTCTTTTTACAAGTTCTGATCCGGCATGGTTCACGAAATACGATATGGTAAAACACGCATAAGTGCTTCAACTGCACCGTCTTGTTTTTTTTTTTCCCCCTCTTTCCACGGCTCATCCTGGTTTTCACATTTCAGTTTAGGATTCTGAAAATTTTAGGCATGGGGACACATGCTATAATGGTGCCATTTGCTTATCCCATTCATTCCTGCTTTTACACCCTGGGCCGCTCACAGACTGATATGTAAAGAGTTAGAAAAGCACTTGCGATACTTTCTGTACATTAACATTGTCTCTACGCATGCAAGGCAATGAGGACACACCGGGGGAAGAAGTAATGTCGGTAAATCACCTGACCCTCCGACTTTAGATGTGACATCTGTGGGCGATCATAGGCAGCAGGGGCTCAGAGCCGGGATGCTGCAGTCATCACGCTGGTCGGTCTTTAGACAGATTTCCCAGGAGAAGTGGCTGACGTGAGCGCTTACATTCATGCCGACTTTCATCAATGGGGAGTGGTGTTTTTTTGTTGGTGCTTTTATAGCGTATTTTTTGGACGCACATTATATTACCAAACACTTTTTCAAAAGTTCAAAGTGAATTCAAGAGGCACAGTAAACAATCGGCTCTACTTTTAAAGGGACAATCTGGGCTTTTTAATGTATGGTCTGTCGTTAGGATAACAAATGGTGCCCGTTTCTGGTACGGCAGATCGTTCCTGTTCAGGCCATAATCTACAAATCCCTTTGATAATCTGCACACTGTAGTGATGTACGGTAGAGTCATGACTCCTTTCATTTTCTAGCAGGGAAGCCTTGCATGAGTCCTTTCACCATTCATAGCCACGCAGGTCCTTAGTCCGTGGCTGCTGGAGAAGACCACCGAAAGCTTCAATCTGAAGGAGCTTCTTTTGATTAGTCAGCCCCTCGCTATGTCATAAGGACGTCACGGGACGTACTAAGGGGAAGCAGGTCGGAGGATAATCGCAGGGCCGGCAGTGGCTTCTGACCCAGGGTCCTGCGAGTCTTTTTGCCCACCTCTATTTGCGACCTATTGGTATGGGGAGGTCTGAGCACAAATTTCTATCCTCCGTCTGTGCTTATGAAGTAGGTGCTGAGTTTTGTCTCCATTAGCGTGTCTGTTCCTTATGCTCATATTGCCTTTATTTTGGATTTTTTTCCTCCCCCTTTGCATGCTGTTGGCTGGTAGCGCTGTTAGGCCATCTGTGGACTCTGGGTGTGAGGGCTATGACCACGTTTGTGACCAGGCATGTATAATTACTGCGAATGCTGTGTCTATAATATGAACCTTTATTATAAAGAACAAACATTTTCTCTTACATCGACCTCAGACCTTGGAGTGGTTTTTATTTTTTCTGAACAGGTGTGATCCAGTGCGATAAAACTGAGAGTAGCGGCAGGTTCAACCAAAACGCAGCCATGATCCTAGGTCTCGAGAAGGCTTCACTTAACCCTCAGATGTCCACAGAGCTTTTAAATGGTTACCGTCATTTTAGCAAACTTGCATCAGTCAGTAGTACTTTTGTTATCTATCTTATCATCAGGGAAATCTTCTGCTTTCCCCATGTATGAGCCATTTCTTCTCCCCTTGCCTATTTCTCATCGTTCCCTATGAAACTCAGCTAAAATCTGTCTTGGTCGAAACAAGATGGACTGTTAGTTTAGGGAGGGATTGGATTACAGCTGCCGATAGAAGTCTTTCAAGAGGGAAGAAAAGAGGAGGCGCACAGATTGGTGCTACTTTCTAATTAAGATTTTAGCTCACCTCCCAGAGCTGGAGTCACAGCCACAAAGCTCAGTACTGCTGTTATAACATCCTTTATGCTGTCTCTGCTACAAAGACAGGTGCGCAGGAACAGTTTGTGTCTGTGTATGGGAGATGACATGGCAGATAGTCCCCATCCACCTTCTCAGACAACTGGAAATTGCAGAATACAAGTCATATATTGGCCTCCAGAAATGGGGACGCATGGTCACCAGTGGAAGCAGTGAAGAAATGGTTTCCAAATTTTGGGTCTATAAAAGCCTTTTTTTTTTTTTATGCGGGCAGCCAACCTGACCGAACTAAAATACCGGTCTGCGTCTGAAACTAGATTTCCCATGGTCATCTCCCCAGCTCAATCGCTTTTGATACAAGACGTACAGATTTTGGCCGGACCAGTTGACTAATGCATCTGATGGACCAAGAACAAAAGGGACATTTTGGATTTTAATATTCTTGATCCTGTGGCTCCAGACGTCTGGCAGTGGCTCATTCCCTTCTACTCCTTCAGTGAGACGTGCCTCTCCGAGTCTATGGGGGGGATGAGGAGGAATAGCGGTCAGTCCAATGTGTATAACCTCCCCATAAAAGACTATAAACACTATAGCGCTAAAATCGTAAAGTGTCGGGGAATATATAGGCGCTATAGAAATGAACAAAAATACTAATAAAATTGCTCATTTGCTCCATTAATGCAAAGTAAGGCTTTTTTTTTTTAAACCAGTTTTCATTAAAAACCTCTTACAATAAAGTCTGTAATGTGCGTCCATCGCCGGCTGCGCTGCTGCTTTCGATCTCCCTGCACACTGCTGCTGCTGCTGCTGCCCACTTTGGGCCGGGTTAATCACTTTGGGTTTTTTTGTTTTTTTTGAGACACTTTAGCTAGAATTGCATTTTCGGCTAAAACATCACAAAATTCTGTGCATAAAATGTCAGGTTATAAAAACGGACATTAGTGCAAAAAGTAGCAAAAACAGTTACAGACCAAAATAATAACGTAAATTCGCCGCCGCCGTTCACCCCTAAGCTGGAGCTGTCACCAATGCGCGTGTGCGGCAGCTCCCGTCAGGCCCCAGCGCCGTGATCACCCCCCACACTCATCGCTGCGCCCGCAAACGTCCAATCTATTGAAGTGTGAAATTAACCTGTTCCAAAAACAGAAAAAAAAAATATTCAAAGTGTTTGTTTTCCCATCGCTGCAGCTGCATAAAAAAAAAAACAAAAAAAAAACCAAGAAGTTTAATTAGCCCAAGATGGCATAAAAAAAAGTTACAGGATGTTGAGAGAGGAAAATAAGAAAGTGCAAGAATAGGAGGGGTTAATATTTACGTCACGGGTGCGCAGCGCTGAAATCCTCCTCCTGTGATCTGACGTCACGAGGTGTCCGGCCGTCGTGTGAGGTGCAAGTGACGTCACTCCTATCCGTCTCAGGGCGACGTCGCGACGCCTAGCTGCTACGTTCAGGGCGCGTGCTGCGCGTGACGTCAGGGGGGCAGCTGGCTCCTCCTTTTCCGGTCCTGTACAGGAAGTGCTTTTCGTGCGTCCCCACGTGTGTGTGATCATTCCCGGGACGCGGCGGCAGCAGCAGCATCATGACCACCTACCTGTCCGAGGCGCAGGAGGACCGGCTGAGCGCCGCCATGGAGAGCTACATGTTCGGTGAGTATGAGGAGGGGATGGACCCGATCTGCACTGGGAGTGGAGAGGAAAGAGCGATCACGGCTGTGCAGCACTACAAGTCCCAGCACATCAGGCCATGCGCTGGGTCTCACTCTTTACTCTCCGCTTTATATTTCTCCTCCTCACATTCCAGGTTTATTTGTCTTGTTTATGGTACTGCACCAGGGCTTGGGGGTTTTTTTTGTGTTTTTTTTTTGTTCCCCCGAATAGGGACACTTTGCTACTGATGAGATGGATTTATTTATTTTTTTATTTATATACAGTAAGTGTTACAGAGAACCCTATAATAATAATACACTGGTTTTGTTTTTTTTACCTATTTAGACACAATAGGATTTCTGCTCATTTTGTTTCTTTAAGGTTTTGTCTGTGTAATGGCCGTACTCTCAGTTTGTGTGTAATCCTAGAATGTTAGACCTATAAGGGTCCTCTGGGGTCTTCAGGTCCAACCCCCTGCTCAACGCAGGATTCACTAAACCATTGCAGATGTCTGTCCAGCCTCTGTGTGAAGACCTCCATTGAAGGAGAACTCACCACCTCTTATGGCCGCCTGTTCCACTCATTGATCGTCCTCACTGTCAAAAAGTTTTTCTACTATCTAATCTGTATCTTCTCCCTTTCAGTTTCGTTCCGTTGCTTCTCGTGTTTCCATGTGCTAATGAGACTAATGATCCTTCACTAGACATTATTAGTCGCTGCCCACACTTCCTGTGTTAGATCCTTCTGTATCCTCTCTAGTATCACCTATCCCTCCTAGCTTTGTGTTATCAGCAGATGTAATCAGTGAACCCTCAATTCCTTCATCGAAATCATTGATAAAAGTATTGATCAGCACTGGGGCCAGGACAGAGCCCTGTGGTGCCCCACGTGAGACATTCTTCCAACTCCAACCATTTATGACCACTTTTTGGGTTTGTTCACTGAGCCAGTTAGAAATCCAACTAATAGATGCCTCGTCCATCCATGCTTAGCCATTCTTAAAATAATATATATATATATGTTTTGTTCAAATTTAGAGCTAGAAAACAAACCTTTTTAAAATAGTAAATCTTTATTAAATTGGTAAGAGTTATGCAGTACAAAGTTCACGGTGATCGGAACGGACACTTCCCCCTATTTTCAACTTGTCGAATGCTGCTGACAGGAGTGATGACGCCGTCTCTGAGGATGAACTGCTAGGATAGGAGTTGGCTCTGACCACAGCAGTCAGACTCTGGTGTCGGCTGTACAGCTCAGCTCCTGAGCCCCCTCCGAACATGTGGGCCCCAGCACTTGCCCAGGTTCCCTGGCTGTGTGACTGCTAATCTGACCAGTAACCGCCTTCCCAGGCTGAGCTCTGCAGGCCTCATACATCTCCTCTGTATCCCACAGGCTGTGAGCTGTCATCTAAGACCTCCTACTACACCTTCAAGGTGGATGATGATGAAGACGACGACTACGAGCCCAACCTGTCCCTGAGCACCGTAAGTCCTTTATGTAACCTCCACCAGTAGGGGGCAGCCTGAGGTCTTACACCAACCTGCTAGACGTGGTCGGGGCACGGGTCCATCATGACAAAAAAAAAAGTATGGAAACCGAGTGCTTTTGTTTTTGCGTAAAATTCTTGAACCTCTTGCACAAAAACGGTCACAAAATACAAGACAAAGAAAAACAAGTGATAAATGGGGTATATAATATAATAACAATTACGGTAATCTTGTTTTATGCACGCCACAGAGGCGTTTTTGTGACATAGGAAAACTAAAATGCTCTCCAAGCCACTAGCAACCAATCACAGCTCTGCTTTCATTTCTTCTACTGCCCTGGTAAAATGAAAGCTGAGCTGTGATTGGTTGCTATGGGCCGTATAACCAGTTTCTTTTAGGTTGTGTGCACACGCTGCGGATCCGCAGCGGATTTGACTGCTGCGGATCCGCAGCAGTTTTCCCAAAGTTTACAGTACCATGTAAACCTATGGGGGGAAAAAACCCGCTGTGCACATGCTGCGGAAAAAGCCGCGTGGAAACGCTGCGGATTATTTTCCGCAGCATGTCAATTGTTTGTGCGGATTCCGCAGCAGTTTACAACCAGCACCAATAGGAAAGTGCTGGTGAAAAACCGCAGAAGAAGCCGCAAGATAATCCACAGTGAAAACCGCAGTGGTTTTGCACTGCAGATTTTCCAAATCTGCTGCGGAAAAATCCGCAGCATGGGCACATACCGTTAGACAAAGTTGCCTGCTCTTGACAACCAATCAGAGCTGAGCTTTCAGTTTACCATAGCAGGTTAACAATTGAAAGCTGAGCTCTGATTGGTTGCTTCGGGCAGCAGTGTTTTTCTTTGTAAACAGTGTTGATAAATGAGGAAGCGTTGGCCATAAGAATGATAGAACGGAAGTGAGTGGCACTTGTGTGTGGCCCTCAGGTTTATACCTCTTGGTGGCATTACTTTCATCTTTGTGTTCCTTACATCTCATAATTTGGTGCCATTTTGTAAATAGGAAGATCCTATGTGACTTCTTGTTTCTCATAGATCTGCCTTGGGGAAGGCGCCAAAGATGAATATAACATGGTGGAGGTCACGGCCCGTAATCAGAACGACGAGGAAATCACGGTGCCGATCGCTACCCTGAAACTGTCCTGTCAGACCATGGTGAGTGCAGGTATGGAGGGTGGTTCTGCCTGGCTTTACAGGTGTGTTTACTTCTGCACCTAAAAGGCCTGCCTATAACAAGCCCCACAGAGCTCCATTGACTGAAAAAAAAAAAAAAATAATAAGTCTCAGAAAATGGCAACAAAATCAAAGTTAAAAAAATCTTATTAAAAATATATTTTTATTGATATTTAGTAAATTTGCTGTCATCCTACAGACTTATACATTTTTTTTTCTTTTCCGATGTACTCTGTAAAACAACAAAAAAAATCCATGTATTTACTACTTCACCTCACTTGGATTTTTTTTCCATTTTTTTTTTTCACTACAGTTTAATGATAGTGAATGATAATAATAATCTTTATATATAGCGCTAACATATTCCGCAGCGCTTTACAGTTTTCACACATTATCATCACTGTCCCCGATGGGGCTCACAATCTAGAATTCCTATCAGTATGTCTTTGGAATGTGGGAGGAAACCGGAGAACCCGGAGGAAACCCACGCAAACACGGAGAGAACATACAAACTCTTTTCAGATGTTGTCCTTGGTGGGATTTGAACCCAGGACTCCAGCGCTGTAAGGCTGCTGTGCTATCCACTGCACCACCGTGCTGCTATAAGTCTACAACTCATTCCGTCAAAAAAAAAAAATAATCCCTCACACGTCTATGTGGATGGGAAAATAATAATGACCCTTGGAGGACGGGGAAGTAAAAGTGCAAAACAAGGAAAATCCTTTGATTTAGGGTCAAACGTGAGGGTGATTGTAAAATAAAGAAATGTGCTACTGTAATTGGGTTGGTGCTGATCGGTTTGGAGGACCCGGGCCGTTGCCCACGTAGGTAATCTGTGGCCTCTGGACAGGGGGCCTGAGGACCACCTCTTGTGTGATGGCTTAGCCGGCCTGGCACAAGGTCGTCATTGCACACGTGATGTCACGACAGGCTAAGCAACACTTCTGGCTAAATCTGATCCTTTTTTTTTTTTTTGCTTGTACTGTAACATGCTGTAATATCTTGTGTGAATTCACCCTCCGATAAGACATTTGACCTCCTGCATTTCCCTTAACATGCTTTTTTTTTTCTTTTTTTTTTTTTTTTGCACAGATCAATCTGGATAACTTTGTGCTTCAGCCTCCAGTAACATTTCGACTCAGGTCTGGCTCTGGCCCCGTTCAGCTCTCCGGACAAGTCATAGTCGGTAATAGCAAATTTTATTATTGTGCAGAATAACAGGTGACAAAATTCAATGAAATCCTCAATAGTGCGGCCCGAAAATGTAGGTGAAGTGAGCTGGGAATGGATCGTATGGTACGAGACGTTCCCGCTATATGTGTTGGCTCACTTGAAGCCTACATACATGCCCATATAACGTTGGTGACTCCGGGGTGGTGCCAGCCCCAATGTTTTGCGTTTGAACTTTTGTTTGTAAAATAAAGCGGATCCATAAATCTTCAGCGCCGAATTGAGATGTCTCTGCTCTTCCTGTTCCAGTCAATACAGCAAAGCTGACAAGTGAAGTGCAGATATCAGGAAATTTTCAGCTCAAGTGAAAACTGCAATATATCAAGATTTGTTTAAGACGCGTAGTCGCATCAAATGAAGAAAAATGTATTAACGTGATTATCGGCTGCTTTTAATTGTTCTTTATGTATTTTCTTTGCAGCATCCACAGACTTAGATTATGATGAAGAGGATGATGATGAGGATGATGAAGATGAGGACGACGACGAGGATGATGAGGAAGAGTTGGCTCCCATTAAACCGGCAAACAAAAAAATGAGACACTGCTGAAATGTTTTCAGCTCCCTGGAAGTTGTGCCTGTTCCATTTTGGGACGTCTCGTACATATTGCGTGTAGTTAGACCCCCCAGGTGATTTTAGGTTTTGCCCACCCGGTTTCTGAAATTTATCCAATCTGGGTTAAGGGTTTTATAAATTCACTATTTTCTTATCCTCTGTGTCCTAAAAGTCACATTAGTGGAAGACCCCCAGCGATCTGCAGAAAGGGCCAGTCCTGCTGGTTGCCCCCACTGGTGATGTCCTTTTGTTGGCTTCACTACTGATGGGACTTTTTATGACGTCTGCAGGACAGTTTTCAGATGAACATATTTCCCTTCTGGCTGACGTGGAGCATTTCACACGAGACAAAACCGTGCTTTTTACAATCAATAGGTTTATTTTTGTATCGGAGATTTGATGTTGGAGACCGTTTATTTTTTTGTAGTTTACTGGGAAGGAAAGTGTTAAGGGTGAAGTTGAAATGCTAAATAAAAAAAAAAAAATTAAACCTTTTTTTTTAGTTGATCCTGGAGAAGCAAAAACATGAGATTTGTTCTTTTGTGGCCGTATCCTTGGCGTAGGTCATCAATATCGGTAGGCTCGGACTTCCAGTACCCCCACCATAAACTTTTACTCTCTAGTAGTGGCCAAATGTGAACAGCGGTCAACAGCACAACTTTTTCACCATGTAGTATTCGCTCTGTGGCGCTGCAGTTTTTGTTGGAAGTGAATAGGGGCTGAGCTGCTGTACCCAGAAACGACCACTAGATGGCGAACAGAGCTGCACTTTGTGCCGTTCATTCATCCGCTGGTGCGGAGAACTTCTGATCGGCAGGTGTACAACGCATCGGACCCCCCCGCCTATCTGATATTGATGACCATTCCGAAGAATAAGTCATCAATATCATAAGTCTGGAGAACCCCTTTCATGACCCGTTCAAAGCTGCCCACTTTGTATCAAGGCACTTGGAAGTATATTCTGTTTTCCTGTGCGGTCAGGACCCTGTTCAAGCTGTTTGTTTAGCCCTTGTTACTCTGGACATTACCATCGATTCTGGTGCTTGGCTCTGTTTTTATGGAGAAACCAATATGTTTAAAAAAAATAAAAAATGGTGATGCAACTATTTTTGAATTTTTTATTCTCCCCCCCCCCCCCCCGTACCAAATTAATAATAATTGATTGCGAAGGGGCATTATTTGCATTGAGCAGCGTCCGATGTTGCAGACGCTTCGGTCAGCAGAGGAGCTGGATCCAGAAAACTGTTTCAAAATTCTATTTTTTTTAAGATAATTTTTTTTAATATTGGCAAAATTGTTCAATGCAATAAAGAATTGAATAAAAAGAATAAAGTGTTTTGACGGCTGCTGTGACTTTGTCTGCTCTTTAAACTTCCTCTTAAGTCCTCTTTCCATTCCATGTTAGGACTTGATAATATTTGGAGTAATGGTATACCGTATATTGCAGCTCTGGCTCAGTTTGTCATTTTTGGTCTAGGAAACCTAAAAACTATACAATAAATGGATCCAAGTTTTAAACAGAATCTGTCTCTAACAATTATTCTGTAGATATGGGGGTGTAATGGTGCATGGCTGCGGTACTGAAAGCGGCTTCTGGGAGAAAATTCACTTTATTCGTCCTAGGGATCGACCCTTACCATATGCGCCGTACACTGTATAGTGGCCGACCCTGGTATTGCAGTTTAGGTCCTATTCACTTTTCATACATGGCAACTTCGGTAGGTGGAGGTGTGGCCGTAGGACCCAAAAGTGTTATCCAACCTGTTTAAAAAAAAAAAAAAAAATGCTCCATAATTATTTCATGAAAAGGTTTTGTTTTTTTTTGCTCTTTGTTTTCTACTTTGTGTGCACAGTACTAGGATGACAATTGTAGGTCTCTAGAGATCAAAGTTTCGATTGAGAGAATCTGCAGGAAAGCTGCAATGTACTAGATGGAGAAAAGTATGTGTCCCCCCCCCACCCCCTTGTATTCTGCTTGCAGGAGCTTTTCTGACCCCCCCCCCCCCCCCCCCCATTCTACATCCATAGACGTACATGCATGCATCCATAGACGTACGTGTAGGCGTGCATGCATCTACAGACATGCGTGCATCCATAGATGTACGTACGTGCATGCATCCATAGATGTACGTGCATCCATAGACATACGTGCAGGCATGCATCCATAGACGTGCAGGCATGCATGCATCCATCCATAGACGTGCAGGCATGCATCCATAGACGTACGTGCATGCATGCGTCCATAGACGTACGTGCATGCATGCGTCCATAGACGTACGTGCATGCATGCATCCATAGACGTACGTGCATGCATGCATCCATAGACGTACGTACGTGCAGGCATGCATCCATAGACGTACGTGCAGGCATGCATCCATAGACGTACGTGCAGGCATGCATCCATAGACGTACGTGCATGCATGCATCCATAGACGTACGTGCATGCATGCATCCATAGACGTACGTGCATGCATCCATCCATAGACGTACGTGCATGCATCCATCCATAGACGTACGTGCATGCATCCATCCATAGACGTGCATGCATGCATCCATAGACGTACGTGCATGCATGCATCCATAGACGTACGTGCATGCATGCATCCATCCATAGACGTGCAGGCATGCATCCATAGACGTACGTGCAGGCATGCATCTATAGACGTACGTGCAGGCATGCATCTATAGACGTACGTGCAGGCATGCGTCCATAGACGTACGTGCAGGCATGCGTCCATAGACGTACGTGCAGGCATGCGTCCATAGACGTACGTGCAGGCATGCATCCATAGACGCACGTACGTGCATGCGTCCATAGACGCACGTACGTGCATGCGTCCATAGACGTACATGCATGCATCCATCCATAGACGTACGTGCAGGCATGCATCTATAGACGTACGTACGTGCAGGCATGCATCTATAGACGTACGTGCAGGCATGCGTCCATAGACGTACGTGCAGGCATGCGTCCATAGACGTACGTGCAGGCATGCGTCCATAGACGTACGTGCAGGCATGCATCCATAGACGCACGTACGTGCATGCGTCCATAGACGTACATGCATGCATCCATCCATAGACGTGCAGGCATGCATCCATAGACGTACGTGCAGGCATGCGTCCATAGACGTACGTGCAGGCATGCGTCCATAGACGTACGTGCAGGCATGCGTCCATAGACGTACGTGCAGGCATGCGTCCATAGACGTACGTGCAGGCATGCGTCCATAGACGTACGTGCAGGCATGCGTCCATAGACGTACGTGCAGGCATGCATCTATAGACGTACGTGCAGGCATGCATCCATAGAAGTACGTGCAGGCATGCGTCCATAGACGTACGTGCAGGCATGCGTCCATAGACGTACGTGCAGGCATGCATCCATAGACGCACGTACGTGCATGCGTCCATAGACGTACATGCATGCATCCATCCATAGACGTACGTGCAGGCATGCATCTATAGACGTACGTGCAGGCATGCGTCTATAGACGTACGTGCAGGCATGCGTCCATAGACGTACGTGCAGGCATGCGTCCATAGACGTTCGTGCAGGCATGCGTCCATAGACGTACGTGCAGGCATGCATCCATAGACGCACGTACGTGCATGCGTCCATAGACGTACGTGCATGCATCCATCCATAGACGTGCATGCATCTGCAGAGTGGTGACTGCATATTCAATGGCTCCAGCTCTTCTGGGAAGGATTTATACAAGATTTTTGAGGTGTCTGAATTTTTGACCCTTCATCCAGAAGAGCTTTTGTGGGGTCAGATCCTGATGTTGGGGGTCCGGGCTCACAATCTCCGGTCTGGGTGTTGGATGGGGCTGAGGTCCGGGCTCTGTGCGGCCGCTCATGTTCCCCCTCCATGTCTGTATGGAGCTTGTGCACTGGGCGCTGTCCTGGGGAACAGAAAAGGGCGAACCCCAAACTGTTCCCACAACCATGGAAGCTACAATTGTCCACAAAGTCTGGTGCTGAAGAACTGAGATTTCCCTTCACTGGAGCTGAGCGGCCAAGCTGCCCCCTGATAACCGCCCATAGCATTATCCTCCTCCACCATCAGCATATTGCATCGGATGTGTTAAACTATCGTGCTTTGTCAGTTTCTCCAATGAAAACTAGACCTCGTCCTGCAAAAAAACAAAAGCAACCCCCTGTATAGCTATATCAAAGGAGAATAATAAAGGTTGTGAAAAGCTCTGGATCCCCAGATCCTCATCTCTCTCCCCTGTGATCATCTGTCTGGGAGAGTGCAGAGACCCCCACACATATCAATCTTTATGTGAGTGGGTCTGGCAGAGATTAGTCTATTGTGTATGGAGGTTTTATCGGTCAATACCATTGTATCCAGCCCAGACAATTCTGTGTCTCTTCTCTCCGTCACTTTGCTACAATGTATCAGTCTGCACCTCACAGATACAATTGTTGCAAGCCCCCAAAAGAAATGGAGAAGTTCTCTAAGTATATTAGGAAGTCAATGAACTTTTCTCATTACTTACAGAATTTTACTTCCGCAATGATCCTCCTGAAGGATTTTGGTTCATCTTAGGAATTTTGACCAAGTAAAATTAGAATTTACTCAGGATGTCGGAGTCTCTGTAGGAACAACGCTCCCGAGAATCCATTAATGAGCTCTAGAGATCGGTTTTGTTAACGAGCTTCATAATTGACGTAGCCAAGAAATCGGTCTCCGCGGGTCAGATCTGGAGAAGAAAATAATCTAATTGTTTCCTCATTAAAACTTTGTATCGTGGAACCTGAAGAAAAGCTCGTACACGGCAGCTTCGGAGAATCGCGTCTGCAGTCTCTCCTTGATGGATACGGAGACCTTTGAAGACGTTATTTTAGACTTAATAGAATGTATTTTTGTTATTGAGTTTTATTAAAAATGTACAACCATTCGGCTTTTACGGTCTCCGTTTTCCTTCACGTTACTGGCTGCAGAATGAGTAAACTTGTAAACCATTAGTGAGCTCTTTCTGACAAGCTCCGTCCTCACTGCTGATTTATGACCACCTCAAGGTGGAGCTGAACTTTGAAGACAATTTTCTTTTACTAATGCATTTTGGGCTAAAAATAATTTTTGCAAATGGGTTTCATTAAAAAAAAATTCCACTGTTTTAGTTTCTGTTTTCGCAGCAGAATGAGTTAACTGAGGATCTGTCGGCAAGCTTCCTGGGATAGGAAGTTTATCAATCTTTTATCTGTCTTTTCCTGATCTCCTTTCTTCTTATTTATGATCAAAGTTGATCTGACCTTTGTTGCGGTCATTAATCATCACAGATAAGCTCAGTAAAAGACAAGTGAAAGAGTTACAAACTTTTCCTTCCATACTAGATCACTGATAGATTCTTAGTTAACTCATTCTTCAGCCAGCAATGTGCAGGGAAACAAAGAGTCTAAAAGTACCAAATGTATGCAAAGTTTTAAAAGAAACCCTAATGCAAAAATTATTTTTAGACGAAAAATTAAAAAAAGAAATGAAAAATATCTATTGATGCATTTCTCAAAGTCACCTGACCACTGCAGCCAATCACAGGCCATAGTGGTCCGATGGCTCCAAAACCGCTCTGGAAAAAGATGGAGACACAAACGCACAGAGATCTTCTGATTTCTAGTAAGTGTTATGTCTCGCCTGAAAGTGAGTAAATTAAATGTTTTTCTCTCACTCGAAATCTACACTCCTCAGTATGGCTGTACATTGTCCTCCTCCGAGACAGGAGAGCAGGAATCCCTACTGTGTGTGTGCTGTGTATGAGAGGCATCATGGCAGCCAGCCTCTACCCACTAACTCAGGGAAAACTGAAAACTAGAGTTGGAACTTACAGAGGGCAAAACTAGTGAAAGATGCAAAAATAAATCCTAGAATGTTAGAGTTGGAAGGGACCTCCAGGGTCATCGTGTCCGACCCCCTGCTCAATGCAGGATTCACTAAACCATCTCAAACTGATGTCTGTCCAGCCTCTGAAGACTTCCATTGAAGGAGAACTCACCACCTCTCGCGTCCGCCTGTTCCACTCATTGATCACCCTCACTGTCAAAAAGTTTTTTCTAGTATCCAATCTGTATTTTGACCCTTTCAGTTTCATTCCATTGCTTCTCGTGTTTCCATGTGCAACTGTGAATAATGATACATGGTCCCTGTCAGCTTGTGTTCTTCCCACAGTGCCCCCCTAATGCCATCTGGCCAAACCGGCCGCCCACATGATTTATGATGCATTAGATGAGACCACCTTATTCCATTGCTTCATGGTCCAATTCTGATTCTTAGAAACCTGACCTTCTGTCACTGAGTGACTCTTTGGTTCCCTAGTACTTGACCCATTGTGTTTTCCTTGAGTCCTTGGAGCTTGTCTCCTTGAGCAGACTTTCATTTGACTTAAAGGACTTGTACACCTTCTCACAATTTTTCCTAAATTCAAAGCTAAGCAACTTTATAAATAGTCTTCATTAAACATTTTCCACCATTTTGCTGCTTCAGAGTGTCTGTTTTATCCAGCTGAGCACTTTACAAAACTTCCTCCTTCGCCTCATTGGGGGACACTGCCCGTGGTGTATGCTGCTGCAGTATACACCCTCCTGCTGGCTCTCGGCTCCTCCCCTGCAGTATACACCTGCTGGCTCTCGGCTCCTCCCCTGCAGTGTACACCCTCCTGCTGGCTCTCGGCTCCTCCCCTGCAGTATACACCCTCCTGCTGGCTCTCGGCTCCTCCCCTGCAGTATACACCCTCCTGCTGGCTCTCGGCTCCTCCCCTGCAGTATACACCCTCCTGCTGGCTCTCGGCTCCTCCCCTGCAGTATACTCCCTCCTGCTGGCTCTCAGCTCCTCCCCTGCAGTATACACCCTCCTGCTGGCTCTCCGCTCCTCCCCTGCAGTATACACCCTCCTGCTGGCTCTCAGCTCCTCCCCTGCAGTATACACCCTCCTGCTGGCTCTCAGCTAACCAGTTCTTGCTTAGTGTCTGTAGGAGTCACTGTGTCTATGGCGCCCTACGGCAGCTCCGCCCACCTTTTCTGGCACGAGAGCGCTCAGTTTTCTCGGCCACTACAACGCCCCTCACTTCTACCGCTGGTATCGCTCCCGCCGGCTGCAGAAAATTAGGCCCCGGTTTGGGCCTATTCATGGAAGTCTCGAGGCTCTGCCCACATCGTGCATGTCGCTCCGGCCCCGAATTGGCGCTTCTCGCTCTCTGCGAGATTTTATCACATGTGCAACTCCCGGTGGCCATCTTGGTCCACCCGGCCGGCTCACACAGGGACGACGATTTTGCACTAAAGGGGCACAACGACTCTGCAACAATAACCAGTATTCCCTGGTCTTAAAGGCACATGACCAGTATTCCCTGGTCTAAAAGGCACATGGCCAGTATTCCCTTGTCTAAAAGGCACATGACCAGTATTCCCTGGTCTAAAAGGCACATTACCAGTATTCCCTGGTCTTAAAAGCACATGACCAATCCGAAGCCGGTCACCCTTAATGAGCTCTGGAGCCCTCCGCCGCTGATCCCAGTTTATCCCAGAGTACATAGTTCCCTCAGTGGACTTCGTCATTGACCGCAATCCATGGTTTCTTTGACCAAGAGATTGAATCCCTCCGTGATCCCTCTGTGGCTCGGGGTGCTCGCAAGACCGATATACATGGTCCCTTTTCTACATGGGAGCTGTCGGCTAGCAGGGGCCGCAAGTGTTCTAGAAATGTACAGCCATCTAGAAAACGGAAGTTTTCATTTCCTGATTTCTCTCCCCAATGATTTGCTGAGAACAAGACTCTGAATATGGATCGGATATTGCTTTGGACCTGGACTTGCCAGAGCTTCAGAAAAGGATGAACTCGCCTATTTATATAATCTCTGTGCACTGACGAGGACTCTGGTTCTGCTCTAGACTACGCAGTGTCCCTCATAAGGAGACTAAACTCCCTCATAGAGCATTTGCCATTCAGTCCGGATATGCCAGTCACTGGACAGAAGCCTCTACGTGGGATGCCATGCCTGGACTGATTTTTAAAGGCGACTGGTCCTTTAAAGGGCACCGATCTCCCCACACCATCAACAGACGGGCACACGGAGTGTCGTCTCCATGTTTCCTCTTCTACATCCAGGCCTAACGCCAGACAACCTGTCCTGTCCACCCGGGGACCTGAACTCTGTGGATGTACAGAGGCACCCTTTTTGGGGTCCGAGCACCCCCCTCTGCATTACCACTATTTAGCAGATGATGCAAGAAGGCGGACGATCCCTCTCCACTTCCCTGTTAAGAGGATGGTGGATCGAGGGTTCTTAATTTTTAACTCCGTCAAAAGAGAGCGGCGATGGCAAGAGACGATGACCTGCTGGGTGCAGCCGCGCATTCTGCCACTTTGCAGATTAACCGTGTAGATTCTCCTGTGGCATACCTACCAGTATCCCTGCCCGATGTATCATCAATTAAAAATACCACGGACTGTCAGATAGCAAATATGGTTTGTTCCGTCTTGCTGCTTCGGGTTCAGCGCTCTACCCTCCCTAGCCACCGCATGGATTGCTAGAGCAATGGTCTTCTGGTCGGAGACCTTAACTACTTTGATTCACACCAGTAGCCTTTTCCCGAAGACAGTACAACTGGCCAATCAAATCTTTTGAGCTGGAGACTAACAAAGGATCGTATGTTTCCTACAGACCCAACCAGCAGTGGAAGAGTTATCCAGGACAGTCTAGATCTAAGGAATCTTGGTTCCAAAAAGGGGAACGAAAAGTAAGACCGATCCTGGACCTCAAACTTCTAACAACCTTTGGCAAGGTCCTCCTTCTTCGGATGGAGTTCCTCCGCTCAGCCTTTACTTCAACAGAAAAAGGTGGAGTTTCTGGCATCCATCGACATTCGGGATGCTTACCCTCACATTCCTATTTTTCCCCTCTTCAAAAATTCCTTCGCTTTTCCATTCGCGAACAGCATTTTCAAGTCACGACCTTGTCCTTTGGCCTTGCTACCGCACCCAGAGTGTTCGCTAGTGTCATGGGGGCTGTCATGTTCCTCTTGCACCCTAGAGGCGTGGTCGTCCTGCCCTACCTGGTCGACTTTCTAGCCGCTCTTCCACGGCTACGCTGAGTCGTCTATATCACTTTCGATACCCTCTCACCTGGGCTGGCAGCTAAACTTAGACAAGTTCTCCTCATTTCCAGCCCAGCAGATATCCTTTTTGACTATGATCCTGCACACTTCTAGAAGGATGGTAATTCTCCCTCGAGACAAGGTCATGGCCCTTCAACAGAGAGCTCCGGCACGTGATCACTCATCCCCTCATTTCATTCGATTTGCTAGGAGGGTTCTGAGGAAAAATGGTGACAACAATGGAAGCAGTTTCCTTCGCTCTGCTCGTTTTCAGCAAGTCAAACAGACTTTCAGACGGTAGTCTCTGAGCTCCTTCTTCATCCAGGGCCTTTGTCCCAATTCAATGGTTATTAGTAACTACCAATGCAAGTCTTCTTCTCCCGATCATTGCTCTGGAGATCAGATCGGTCTAGTCCTACAGCAGGTCCACTGCCTTCTGGCATGTCACCCCATCCAAATTCAATTGGATAATGCCACGGCTGTGCCATAAGTCAATCATCTAGCAGGTACCCACGGTCAGGCGCCATGGCCGAGGTACCTCACATTCTCTGATGGGCCGAGATTTATCATTCGGTGATCTCGGCAGTACATATGCCAGGAGTAGAACTCTGGGCGGCAAATATATTCAGCCATCAGGGTTCCGCCTCAAGTGAGTAGGAACTTCACCCGGAAGTCTTCCATCAGATCTGCCTTCACTGGAGCTCTCCAGTTATAGATAGGATGGTATCCAGACTGAACGCCAATGTACTCGAGTTCATGATTCGGCCTCGAGATCCAAGAGCCATCGCACTGCATGCTCTGGTTCTTTGGTGGTACCAGTTTCCATAACTTCCCTTCCACTACTTCCGAAAGCCTTTCGGAAGCAGAAAGGGCCCCAGTGATCCTCGGAGATCCGCACTGACCACATCAGTTATTTGTTTGCGGAGCTAGTATCTTTCCACCTTATTGCAACAAAACTGCAAGTAGGGACTTTCTCGCAGGAAGTTTTTACATGTAGTTCTTCCCTATCGCATACCGTTAGATCATTGGGACCTTAATGGTCCTACGAGTCTTACAGTAGACTCCTTTTCATCCGGACAGACTTTACTATCAGGGAAGGTCGCCCTTTTTTCTCTGCGATATCCTCATCCTGACGAGTCTTCGGAGCTAGCTGCTCTGTTCTTTCAGACTTTTTCCCCTTATTACCTTCAAGTCAAGGTTGTCCTCAGGCCATCCCCGTCCCTTGTTACCAAGGTGATATTGCATTACCACTGTTATGAGGGCATCGTTCTTCCCTCATCTCTTTTGGCACCAGTTCACAAAATGGAATGAGTTCCCCATATTCTGGACGAAGTGAGTGATGTGAGTAGATAAGTCTCGAGGACGGCGTCCTTCCGAAGGTTGGACACTTTATTTGGGCTTTCTGACGGTAAGAGGAAGGCTTCCTGATGTTTACAGGAAGGGTTTAGCCGTTTCATTGGCCATGTTAGCCTGGTGGATTCGTTTCACCATCCAGGAGTCCTTCTGTGTTAAATATCAGCCTATCTCCCTGTCTATCGAGGGTTCTAGGCACCAGGCATTGGCAAAGCACACCTGCAAGCTTGTGGATTCGTCCAGTCTGCATGCATTCTTGAAGAACTGTAATTCCCAGACTTCCACAGATGTGAGTCTGGGCAGGCGGACTCTGCAGGTTGAGGTGGCGCACTTGTAAGTAGCGGTTACACAGGGCCTGATCTGATGTTGTCTCCACAAAGGGACTGCTTTGGGACGTCCCACGGTCTGTGTCCCCCAATGAGGCGAAGGAGAAATAGGGATTTTTGTGTACTCACCGTAAAATCCTTTTCGCCGAGCCAATCATTGGGGGACACAGCTCCCACCACGTTATTATCTTATGCTTGTTTTATAATTTGACATGCTATACTCTCATATATAATATGACATGCTATACGCTCATATGTTGTTATTGATCTACTGCTTTTGCCCCGAACTGGTTAGCTGAGAGCCAGCAGGAGGGTGTATACTGCAGAGGAGGAGCTAACTTTCTTTGTATCAGTTAGTGTCAGCCTCCCAGTGGCAGCAGCATACACCCACGGTCTGTGTCCCCCAATGAATGGCTCGGAGAAAAGGATTTTACGGTGAGTACACAAAAATCCCTATTTTACATATCTACAGAGCTCCTGCTCAGTTCTGACGGCTCGCTGTGCTCTCCTCTCTCTTCTGTTAGTGATAGCAGGAGCGAATGGGTTGTACACATACCTTCTATGGATAGAGGGGAAAGTATCTACAGTCTCAGGGAAGGAAGAGACAACAGGCTATAGAAGATAAAGAAAGCAAATGAAGAGGAAATCACTGCAGTCTGAAAGCAAATGAAGACAGCAGTACCCTCGATACCCAAAAGATCACATCCAGCCTGTATTACTGAGACGCTCCCTCAGAAGAAAAATTTGAAACTTGGATCCGCCTACAAACTGCATAACTGGAAATCTAAAAATGAATGAAATGATAGGTAGCCAGTAACAAATGTAAAAATCATTTTCCATAGCTTTTAAGACAATATTTACCCATCTTCTGCAGATCAAAATAACAAAAATACTTGCAGGATGTTTTAATGGCTTTTTTTGCTTTTGGAGAATTTTATTTGGTTAGCAAAGTTTCCAACTTCTCAGATCTCTAGCGATCACCAATTTTCAGGGAGAACCTCTCTGCTTGTGTTCCATTGCAGCACTACCACAGTTTTTAGGTTTAAGCCTCTCCTAGGTTTAAGCCTCTCCTAATGATCTACTAATTCAGGTTAAACTATAGATTGTATTAAGTGATGGAAATATTTCAAGATTTTTGTGCTATTGTAGTTGTACTAACCCTGTGTGAATATATACCTTGTCCAGCTATAAATGAGCATGGGTGGAATTCTCGTGACATCTTTATCATTTACAGTCCTTCTTACGTTGTCCATGCACATGAGAAGACTGTCAGCTTCTTCGGTTGACATCTATTTCCTCTCAACATTTAGCATGCAACTTTATTTAAATGGAAATCCTTCTTCCCCGCCAACATCTTCCATTATGGCGCAGTAGGGCGACTCCGATATCTGATAAATTATCTTTTTATTTTACTAAAATTGACCAGCTGAGTGAAATCTTGGCAAATTTCCTACGATAATGTCAATGATGTGATATTATTGTGTGAAAAAAAATAAACAGATTGTTGACCTTATTTTCTCCTTCTAATTATATGTAATTACATGAGATTTCTTCATCGTTATCAGATTCCCAATGGTTGTGACTCCCAGGTGATTGGCAATACACAACCTCAAACCCCTAAAGTGAACGCTCACATTGTATAAATCCATGTTGGATGCCTTCTGTTCTCGATAAAATGATCTGCATATCTTCAGAAGTTACTGATTTCTTATTCCTGTGTTGCATTTCATGTAAGTCTCCCTTCTCCAGCTGGATATCTGCAAAGCTAGTACCTTCCAAGAGTCATGTCAAGTTCATCTTACCACACCAATCTAAACTGTACTTTATGCTGATGAGGAGCAAAAAGTCAGAAACAGCATTAACTACAGACAAGTGTCTCTGGTCTGGTGACATCCCTAGTCATGTTTCAAGATTCTCTATAGGGTAACTATAGGTGGCCGCTCTCCTCCTTCTGGAGGACAGCAAATTAGAATTTTTCCCATTGACCATTTCCTGTAAGACTTTTTGTCCCAGCTGGATCGCTAGTCTCATCAGAGGGAAATGGAGTGGTCAAACCTCACCGTCACTGACTTCGTTCTCCTCGGCTTCCATGAGCTTCCAGACTTCCAGTTGGTTTTCTTTTTCATATTTCTGGTCACTTATGTCGCAACGTTGGTTGGAAATTTATTAACAACTGGTCTATTTTGCATTGACCCTCATTTCCACAGTCCCATGTATATACTCCTGTGTAACATGTCAGTACTGGATATGTCCTTCACCTCAATGGTTCTACCCAAGTTATTGGACATCTTTCTAACTGGGAACAATGTCATCTCCTACCATGGTTGTATGGCTCAGGTTTTCTTTTTCGTGGTGCTCATAGTGTCGGAATACTTCATCCTGGCTGCCATGGCTTATGATCGTTACGTGGCCATCTGTCATCCCCTTCGTTACTCTTATTTCATGAGCCTGCAGGTCTGTTTCTGGATGACATGGACATCTTGGAGCATAGGAGTCCTTGAGGGCATTCTTTATGTGATTCTAATATCATCTTGTACATTTTGTAGGTCAAATAAAGTAGACCATCTTTTCTGTGACTTAAAGCCTCTAATGAAGCTTTCTTGTAGCAGCACACAGACAATAGAGACAATAATACTTGTACTTGGGTCCATCATTGGCTTTATTCCCTCGGTCATGACCTTGGTGTCCTACATCTATATCATCTCTGCAATCTTGAAGATTAACTCTAAAGAAGGAAGACACAAAACCTTCTCCACCTGCTCCTCACACCTCACAGTCATCCTCTTGTTTTACGGAACGGTCCTCGGCATGTACATGAGGCCAAAGTCCAGTTATTCCATGGACCAAGACAAGGTGTTTGCCATCTTGTATTCCGGAGTCATTCCAATGCTCAACCCTCTCATTTACAGCTTGAAAAATCAGGAGGTGAAGAAAGCTCTGTGCAGAATAAAGAAACAATTGTTTTTTTAACTGAAGACTATATCAAACATAATATATACAGTACTGTGCAAAAGTTTTAGGCAGGTGTAGAAAAATGCTGCACAGTATGAAGAACGGTTTCAAAAAAAGAAGTGTTAATATATTTTTTTAATCAACTAACAAAATGTAAAGTGAATTAAGTAAAAAAAGAGAAAAATCACATCAATATTTGATGTGACCGCTGTTACGATTCCACCTCTCACTGTGTCTGGGATGCAGTTACTGACAGCTCGGCCTTCCAATATGGTACATGGGTGTGCTGAAGCTGTCAGTACTTTGATTGGCAGCTCAGTCATCCAGTCTGGTGCAGGGGCGTGCTGAGCTGTCAAGTGTTTTGATTGCCAGCTCGACCATCCAATCTGAGACTGGGAGGTAGCGGCTGTCTCCAGATGTTCATTATCCCAGGCGATTGCCAGGCTACTTAACTGAGCTATTACTCTCAGATCTCTGTCAGCTGTACATTTAGCTACTGTGTGGTTTGTCTCTGTGGCTGGCATTCTGCTACAGATTTTTTTTGTTGCCTGTCCTTGGACCTTGTTCTGACTATCCATCTGTTTAACCTCTTCTGCTCTGATCCACTATCCTCCAGATGTTCATTATCCCAGGTGCTTGCCAGGCTACTTAACTGAGCTATTACTCCCAGATCTCTGCCAGCTGTACATTTAGCTACTGTGTGGTTTGTCTTTTGTGGCTTGCATTCAGTCATAGATCTTTCATTGCCTGACCTTGGACCTTGTTCTGACTATCCATCTGTTTAACCCCTTCTGCTCTGATCCTCTATCCTCCTGGTATTCTGACCTCGGAACGTTACCCGACAACACTTTTGTCTCTTCCTTCTGTTTATGACCTACCCTCCTGGCCTCAGACTCCTTGACTACCCTGACTCATGTCTTGGCTGTGACAAGTGACTCAGTGTCACAACTGCCCTTTGCCTTCAAAACAGCATCAATTCTTCTAAGTAGAGATGCACCAAGTCAGGTATTTTGTAGCATTATAGTCAGGAGTATGAGTAAGTAGTTATACCAAGCAGGTGATAGCATCATTTTCAAATGTTGGTTGAAATAAAATGCATTAAATGAAATGGAAACAGCTGTGTAAGAGACTTAAAACTGGGTGAGGAACAGACAAACTCTGCTACAAAGGTGAGGTTGTGAAAGACAGTTTCATGTCTCAGCTCAAGCACCATGGCAGGACTGAGCCCAGCAACAAGACACAAGGTAGTTAATATATACTGTATATGTATATATACATATACTGTATATTCAGTCCTGTGCAAAAGTTTTAGCTAGTTGCAGAAAATAAGCTGCACAGTAAGAAGATTCAAAATATAGAAGTGTTCATAGTTTAACTTTTTATCAACTAACAAAAGGCAAAGTGAATGAAAAAAGGAAAATCTAAATCCCATCAGTATTTGGGAAACAGCATAAATGTATCAAATCAAGGCGGATACTTATCCATCATGTCACATCATCAGGGAGGCGTCTGATTGGTTCCAAATATATTCTGCAGCCGGACAACGACCCCAAACATCCAGCCAATGTAATTAAAGGGGGTAATTCCTATCTCCAAGATCCTATTCCAATATGTACAGTAATATTACAAATTTTGCTATAGGTTACATACAGCGTTAGTTTTGTACAGGTCTCATCAACTGTATTTCAAACTATTATTGTTTTTATGTAGACTTCTTGTTATGTTTTGGATCATTATTGTTTTTTTTATAACCTTCATAGTAGGGGATGCATTGAAATTAATGATATATATTATATGTTCTGGATTACTGGAAAAGGGACATTCATCTAGATATTGTTCCTGATAAGAATTTGGGGTTGTGAGAGAATTTTTCTAATTTTGCACTCATGTCCGGGACTAGCATATTGATGATCTATCCTCTTGTACAGGAAATAAGTTGCAGTGCCAATAGAAAGGTCGGCAATTTGTTGGTCCCGAACCACCCATTTTAACTCCACAGTATAGGAGTTAGTTTCAGGAAATGTAAAAATTAATCGACATTCTCTTAAAAAATATATCTGGTAAATTAATGACTAAGTAATTCATAATAAATTTCTAGGTAGATGATCTTTCACACGGCCCCCACCATGTTTAACTGTAGGTATGATGTTTGACTTGTGGAATGTTGTAATAGCTTTGTGCGGGTCAAAATGGGACTCATACCTTCCAAATAATTCTTCTCAACCTATCTTTCTATAGAAAATTATCTAAAATGGTTTGAATGTCATCCAGAAGTTTAAGTTTCAAACAGAAGAAGATCAATTGCGGACTGCAGTGTTTTCCAGGATGCTGCTCCCACCCTTTTGTGTCATTTCTTTCTTAGGATATATGAAGATGGCATCTCTTAGATCTCGGCGTACCCACCTCATTTTTGAAGCAGAAGATGTTTCAGGAAAATGCTGGCAATGATTTCCGTGAAGAGCCTTTTCTGCTGTCTGAATAGACATCTCTTGCTGTTGTTATTTTTTTTATAATGTCATACACTATATAACATAGTGGCAGCTGCCAGAAGAATGGACGGTCACTTATTTTAGCCATGTCATGACTTTCTGAGCCTGAAATGTTTAAAAGAAGCAACAAAAAACGGACCATATGCACAACACATCGTATTGACATGAAAAAGACGTCACGTGCACAATACTCTGAGAGTTCAGACCAGTGACTTAGTGTGAGGGGTCCATATGAGTGATTGTCCTGGGCACCAAGGTCTATGTTTGCCCCCTGTCAAACATTCAGTGCCGGCAAACACCACTTCTTGAAGCGATGGAGTGGGAGCAGGGTCAAAGGATATAAAATAATTATATAAAAATTGTAATAAAAATTTAAAAAAAAACAACAATGCATAAATTTTTATTGTTAAAATATCATGTCTGCTTTAAAGCGGTTGTCCAGGCTCAGGAACAAGTTTTCAATCACTCTACAGTATGTGACTGGAGATTTGTGAATCCTAACAGTGTGCACAGTGCGCACTGTCAGGATTCTCCGGTGTCAGCACTGGTCACATGACTACAAGTATGTGATTTGCTTACTCGCAGCCACATTCCAACTAGTTGTTTCCGGCCTCACTCAATTCATGTCTAGTTGGCATGTGACGGCATCTATGCAAATCGCATACTTGTGGTCAGGCTCCTGCCTGTTATTGGTATAAGAGGATCCTGACAGCGCGCACAAGCATTCCCAAGATCCATCACTTCAGGAACCTTTTCATTTATTGCTCAGTGACCAGACATCTTTTTCTGTCATGCGGTGTCAGCTGCACAGTAATTGCCGCAGCTTTTTATATCATCTTCTCTTAGTTCAGTATCTCTCAATATTGTAGGCTTACATTAAATGCATTGGATTACATATGAATAGAACTAATAACACAATACACAACATATATGTGACCTATACACATACAGTGGGGAAAAAAGTGTTTACTCAGCCACCAATTGTGGATGTTCTCCCACTTAAAAAGATGAGAGAGGCCTGTAATTGACATCATAGGTAGACCACAACCATACATATTAGAGTGGAGGATTATTTTTACAACGTTTCCTTTTTAGGAACAAAAAAAAAGACATATTTTATCAACTAAGTGTCTATGACCAACTTCAGATCCACTTTTATGAGAATATAAAGTTATTCGAACCATAGCACGGATTTCTTACCCACACCTCAGAATACCATAAAAAAAGTTGTACGGCCATATGTCCAGCAAAGTCCAGTCATTACGTAGCGCTAAGGCTGGTTTCACATTGGCGTTTTTTGGGGTGCGTTTTTGCGGTAAAAAACGCAAAAAAACGCATGGTGAAAAAACGCATGTAAACGCGTGTAAACGCTGCGTTTTTTTGACGCATGCGTTTTTGCATGTGGTAAAAAAAACGCGGCGTTTTGACGCGTTTACATGCGTTTTTACATGCGTTTGCGTTTTTTAAATGCATGCTGAGAAATGTGTGACAGCTGCCAATCATCAAAAAAAAGTAAAAAACCCACTATAAACAGAAACAGTTAGGGTTAGGGTTAGGGGTAGGGATCATAACCCTAACCCTACCCCTAACCCTAAGGGATCCTAACCCTAACCCTACCCCTAACCCTAACCCTAAGGGATCCTAACCCTAACCCTAACCCTAACCCTACCCCTAACCCTAACCCTAAGGGATCCTAACCCTAACCCTACCCCTAACCCTACCCCTAACCCTAACCATAAAGGGATTAGGGGTAGGGTTAGGGGTAGGTTTAGGGTTAGGGGTAGGGTTAGGGGTAGGGTTAGGTTCCCTTTATCACCTTTATGTTGGGGGGTGGCATATCAGTGTGTTTTCTGGTTTTTTAATAAAAAAACGCATGCGTTTTTTACCGCAAAAAACGCATGCACCAAAAAACGCATGCGTCCCCATTGACTCCAATGTATTTTTTGACCCCAAAAAAACGCATGAAAACGCATGCGTTTTTTTTTGGTCCAAAAAACGCTTCTAAAAATACTACAAGTAGCATTTCAGAAAATGAACGCATGCAGTAAAAAAACGCATGCGTCAAAAAACGCGACTAAACGCGTACACAAAAAAACGCATGCGTTTTCAATGTTAAAGATAGGGAAAAAAAACGCATGCGTTTTTTTGAAAAAAAACGCTGCAGACAAAAACGCAAGTGTGAAACCACCCTAAGTCTGTTTACCCTAGCGTTTTTAAGGGATCATTAAATTCTAGTAGTCATATTTTTGGCCATGTCTTTTTTTTTATTTTGTCCCTTACATTGATTCAACCTTAAACACAATTATATTTTTGAACCTTTTCCATTGTCATAGATTTCCTTGAAACATACAACTCTGCCCTTCACCTCTCCAAACAAGCCTATTTCACCGCATTCATCACTGCACTATCCAACAATCCAAAATGACATTTTTCATTCCCTCCTCAGTCCAAGAGTGCAGGCCCCCACTATCGACCTCAGAGCTGGCAATCTGGACAATTATTGCAATGAAAAAATTGACCATATCCGACAGGAAATTTTCTCTCAATCCCCTAGCATCATGCATTCTCCTTTCTCCTACACTCCATGTAGCTCACTTTCTGTCTTTGAACTGGCCACGGAAGAAGAGGTTACCTGGATCCTCAAATCTTCTCTCCCTACTACCTGCACCAATGACCCTATTCCCTCACATCTCCTTCAATCCCTTTCCCCACCTGTGACCACTCACCTAACTAAAATATTTAATCTCTCTAATCAGGTAACTTTTCTTCCTCCTTTAAACATGCCAACATACATCCATTACTTAAAAGACCATCTCTCGACCAGAACTGTGCTGCTAAATGCAGACCTGTCTTTAATCTTCCTTTCATCTCTAAACACCTGGAACGCCTGGTCCACTCCCGTCTAATCCACTATCTCTCAGACCACTCTCTTTTTGACCC
This sequence comes from Ranitomeya imitator, assembly GCF_032444005.1. Taxonomy (NCBI): domain Eukaryota; kingdom Metazoa; phylum Chordata; class Amphibia; order Anura; family Dendrobatidae; genus Ranitomeya; species Ranitomeya imitator. The sequence goes on from NC_091283.1 coordinate 830,293,832, forward strand.
ATTAAAATATGGCTTCCACTCTTTACATTCTATTAAAACTGCCCTTACTAAAATCTCTAACAATCAACTGATGGCTAAATCCAAAGGTCACTGCTCCCTGGTGATCTCCTGGATCTCTGCAGCATTCGACACTGTGGATCACCAGCTCCTCACTATGCTCCATGCTATCGTCCTCAAGGGCAGCATTCTCTCCTGGTTCTCCTCTGACCGATCCTTCACTGTATCTTTTGCTGGTTCCTCTTCCTTTCATCTTCCCCTTACTGTCGGGGTTCCTCGAGGATCAGTCCTAGGTCCCCTCCTCTTCTCCTTGTATACTGCCCCTATTAGGAAAACAATATGTAGATTAGATTTTCAGTACTATTTCTATGCTGATGACACCTAATTATACACCTTCATATAAAATACCAGTGATTGTTTTTCCTCTGTCTCTAACATTATGTCCTCCCTCTAAAACTGAATCTCTCAAATACTGAACTCCTGTGTTTCCTTCCTCCACTAGCTTTCCCAAACCCAATATTGCCATTTCCTTGTGTGATTCCACCATTACTCCCCAGCAACATGCTCGCTGCCTTGGTGTCATACTTGATTAATATTGTTCATACACTCCCCACATCCGATCACTTGCTCATGTCCATCTACACCTCAAAAACACCTTTAGAATTCCACCTTTTCTTAACTTTGACTCTGCAAAAACTCTTACTGTGGCTCTTATTCATTCCCATTTAGACTATTGCACTGTCTACTAATCGGTCTCCCTGTTACTAAACCCTCCCCTCTCCAATCGATCCTGAATGCAGCAAACAGGATCATAATCTTTTCCAACCGCTGCACCGATGCCTCTGCCCTGTGCCAGTCGTTGCACTGGTTGCCCATCCAATATAGATGTTAATATAAAGTTATCACTCTCACCCATAAAGCGCTCCATGGTTCAGCACCACCCTACATCTCCTCCCTCTTCTCAGTCTACCACCTAACCTGTGCCTCTGGTTCTGCTAATGACCTAAGATTAACATCCTCAATAATCTGAACCTCCCACTCTCCTCTCAAAGACTTCTCAAGAGCTGCGTCAGTTCTCTGGAATGCAATGCCCAAGAAAATTCGATCAATACCCAAAACCTATAGTTCTAAGCATGGTCAAAAAATTGCACTTCTTTAGACTGGCCTATCGCATCCCCTCACTTATGTAGCTAGCTATTCCTGTTTTACCCTTACAAAATTTTCCTCCAAATCAGGTTCCTCCATGCACTTAATAGCCCTGTGTGTCTGTACTGTACATGCACTGGGTGGTTCATGCTGAGTTATTTGAATCCCCTATTTATTATAATAATGGCTGGACCATACAAGCATTTTTGTTACCATTTCTTCATAGATTGTAGCTTGTGAGCACCAGGGCCCTCACTCCTTGGGGAATCTGTTGAATTATGTGTTGCTCCGTTAAGTCTTTATTGTCTGTACAAGTCCCCTATGAAATATAAAGAGTTGTGGAATATATTGGAGCTATAGAAATAAAACTGATTATTCTCGTTATCATTGGACAACGCCAGCATCTCATCTCCTCTAGGAACAAAAGTCTGGGCATGTTGAAATTAAACTTGCACGATCCTTCTTTACCCAATATTTGTCATCAGGAGGCAGTAGGGAGGCCTTCATACACACCTGACAGATAAATCAGAAGGTCTGGAAAAATTTTGGCTAAAGTGTAGAAGTGAAGCGCTTACAAGTCCACTTTCAATATCAATAACTTGATGATTACCCTGCACAAACAGAAAAAAAGATTGAACAAAAAAAGTTCTTACAGAGCACTTCCAACCACACTCCAGCAGAAGTATATTATCATCTAATGTAGATGTTTTTATTTTCTTTATTCATATTTTTCTATATTATTTTACTATATTATATTATTTTCTAAATTATTATTTGTTGCTATTAAATAAATTGAAGATTTCCTGAAACGCGTCAACTCAAATCTTATTTTTTTAATTGACATTTAAAAAAAAAAAATGTATTTACTAAATAATGCAAGAAGATTGGAGAGAAATGATGCTTATATTCTATAAACTTTATATCATTATTGGAGACCTGAGGTCGGATTCAAATAAAGCTCTTGGCGAGATGGGGGGCACTATTCTGGTTCCCCCCTTTAACAAGTGCATACCTTTTTTACAAGCGCACATTGTTGGTGGATATCATGATTGTTTGGCTGGTTTTTTTTTTGTATTTTGTGATAATCACATATTTTCTCCTTACTAATAATAATTGTGTGAAATTCTCTAATTATTTTTATTATACATAATTACATTTAGTTGATAATTGCCTTATGGTTCCCAGGAGCTTTACAAATCAACATCTCGAATCTCCAAAGTGAACTCTCCTTAGATACACATTGTATAAATCCACCATAGAGACCCTCTGCTCTCCATAAGACATCCATGCATCTTCGCGAATCACCGATCGTACAAAAGATGTTTGTCTCATCAGAGGGTAATGGAGACAATAAACCTCACCGTCACTGACTTCGTTCTCCTCGGCTTCCATGAGCTTCCAGACTTCCAGTTGGTTTTCTTTTTCATATTTCTGGTCATCTATGTCGCAACGTTGGTTGGAAATTCATTAACAACTGGTCTATTTTGCATTGACCCTCATTTCCACACTCTCATGTATATACTCCTGTGTAACATGTCAGTATTGGATATGTCCTTCACCTCAATGATTCTACCAAAGTTATTGAACATCTTTCTAACTGGGAACAATGTCATCTCCTACCATGGTCGTATCGCTCAGGTTTTCTTTTTTGTGGTGCTCATAGTGTCGGAATACTTCATTCTGGCTGCCATGGCTTACGATCGTTACGTGGCCATCTGTCATCCCCTTCATTACTCTTATTTCATGAGCCTGCAGATCTGTTTCTGGATGGCATGGACATCTTGGAGCATAGGAGTCCTTGAGGGCATTTTCTTCATCATTCTGATATCATCTTGTACATTTTGTAGGTCAAATGAAGTAGACCATCTCTTCTGTGATATGAAGCCTCTAATGATACTTTCTTGTAGCGACACACAGACTATAGAAATGGTAATATTTGTTCTTGGTGTCATCATTGGCTTTGTCCCCTCAAACATGACCTTGGTGTCCTACATCTATATCATCTCTACAATCTTGAAGATTAACAGGAAGGAAGACACAAAACCTTCTCCACCTGCTCCTCACACCTCACAGTCATCCTCTTGTTTTACGGAACGGTCCTCGGCATGTACATGAGGCCAAAGTCCAGCTATTCCATGGACCAGGACAAGGTGTTTGCCATCTTGTATGCCGGAGTCATTCCAATGCTCAACCCTCTCATTTACAGCTTGAAAAATCAGGAGGTGAAGAAAGCTCTATGCAGAATAAAGAAAAAAACTATATTTTGCCAGGCTACGCTAAATATAAAACTAGAAATCAAAGCCATGTTTTCCAACATTTAAGAAGATTTTTCCAACCTACACAGAAGAGAATCCAAAGTCTTTGTGAAACTTGATGGCCGCGAGATGGTTTCACTGGAGATCCCAAAGGCAGAGCTCTGAAGAACTTTGTTAGTCCAGTACAGCCATATCTTCAGTTGTCCTAAAGATAATAAATGGAGAGGAGGTGTGAATGTGCAGCCATTGCTCTATTTGAACAGGTCACATCATAGTCCTGTTGTGGGACCCGATGATCAATTGTGGATAGATGACTCTTTGCAAAGTTGGGACAACAGCTTTAATGCATGTTTCATATACAGACCGTTTATAATTGATCTACAATTAGCTAAATGTCTTTCGTGAAATATATAACTATAGTTCTGTGTATTAGATAAATTACTATACTATACCGTTGTAATCAGAATTTGTTAAGTCCCACTGTAAATTCGGGTTTATTAGCAAAACGTAAAACTTTGTTTTTTGTAGTAAAGGAATGTAAATAGCAAATCACAATAAAACGATTTTTTTTCTCCAAATTTAGCATAAAATTCCACGTTGACTAACTACTGCAGTGTAAGAATAATTTATCCCCCTAAATATGAACCCTCATAACAGCGCGCATTTCCAAACAACTCTAGCATACCAGACGTAATAATAAGCAAGGGCTTCATTAGTTGCACCTGATGTGCCTGAGAAAATACACATCAAATACCTAGACTGGCTGTGAAATTATGGGCATTTGATTGCATGCAGGGTCAGACTAGGGTGTCTGGGGCCCACAGGAGGAATTGTCTGTAGGGGCTCACCCTACAGCTGTATACAAATATCTGTAATCCATTATCCCCATTATAGTGGGACATCGACTGTCAACAGGCGGCTCCTGCACATCTACTGTGCGCCACCATAACTGGGATGTACAATTATGGTAGTTTGCATTAAAGGGCTTCTTTATTTAAAACAAGTTATAATAATAGCAAATACAAGGGAGAAATACTGCCACACCATGACCAGACCACATAGTAACCGAATAATGCTACATAGAGGGGAGAAATACCAACACATTGTGACCAAACCACATAGTAACCGAATAATACTGCATACAGGGTATAAATACTGCTACATCATGACCACACCACATATTACCACCACGTAGTGACTATATACTGCAATACTGATCATGAGTAAAAACCACAATACTACCAACACTGTTATTACCACCAGTGACATTATACACAGGTGCTCTGTATATAGTATAGCATATAGTGTCAGTGTACAGGTAATGCAGTGATCACCAGTGACATTACACACAGGAGCTCTGTACACAGTGTCAGTGTACAGGTAATACAGGGATCACCAGTGACATTATACACAGGAGCTCTGTATATAGTGTCAGTGTACAGGTAATACAGAGATCACCAGTGACACTATACACAGGAGCTTGTATATAGTGTCAGCTTACAGGTAATACAGTGATCACCAGTGACATTATACACAGGCGCTCTGCATACAGCTTATAATGTGCAGTTAATACAGGGATCACTGGAGACATTATACCCAGTAACTCTGTATATAGTGTATAATGTACAGGTAATACAGGGATCACCAGTGGCATTATACACAGTAGCTCAGTATATAGTGTCAGTGTACAGATAATACAGTGATCACATGTGACATTATACACAGGAGCTCTGTACACAGCTTATAATGTGCAGGTAATACAGGGATAACTGGAGACATTATACCCAGTAACTCTATATATAGTGTATTATGTACAGGTAATACAGGGATCACCAGTGACATTATACACAGGAGCTCTGTATACAGTATCAGTGTACAGGTAATATAGTGATCACCAGTGACATTATACACAGGAGCTCTGTATATAGTGTCAGTGTACAGGTAATACATAGATCACCAGTTACATTATACACAGGAACTCTGTATATAGTGTCAGTGTACAGGTAATACAGGGATCACCAGTGATATTATACACACTAGCTCTGTATATAGTGTCAGTGTACATGTAATACAGTGACATTATACACAGGAGCTCTGTATATAGTGTTCAGAGACACCTGCACAAATATGGACCATTAAAAAAGTAAAGCATATTACAGCAGTAAATGCTCTAATTGCCCCCTACAGTAATTATGTCCCCCACTTGCCACAATAAACTAATAATGTATGTTCCTCATTCCTGCTCCAATATAGTAATTAAGTCCCTCATTCTGGTCCACTTTATTTAATAATGTTCCGCATCTTGGGCATTTATGTCACTTTCCTTGGCTGGCTCATACGTCCCTTGGCCTGGCTGAAGTCCTATTATGTCCCTTGGTTTGACTGCCCCCCTTATGTCCCTTAGCCTGAATGGCCCCCTTTATATCCCTCAGCCTGGCTGGCCCCTCCATATGTCTATTGGCCTGGTTGGCCCTCCCATATGTCCTTTGGCCTGGCTGGCCCTCCATAAGTCCCTTGGCCTGGATGGCCCCACAAATGTCCCTTGGCCTGCCTGGCCTTGCATGTGTCTTGCCTGCCTGGCCCCCCTATATCCCTTGGTCTGGCTGGGTCACCAATATGTCCCTTGACCTTGCTAGCCCCTCATATGTCCCTTGGCATGGCTGCTTCCACAAATATCCATTGGCTTGGCTGGCCCCCATATGTCCCTTGACTTAGCTGTTCTCCCATATGTCCATTGGTCTGGCTGGCCCCCCATATGTCCCTTGGCTTGGCTGGCACCCCATTATGTCCTTTGGCCTGGCTGGCTCCCATTATGTCTCTTGGCCTGGCTGTCTCCCATTATGTTCCTTGGCCTGGCTGCCCCCCATGTCCCTGACACTTGACGCTATTTTTCTCTTAATGTATTTTTGGGGTTTTGAATGACTAAAAAGTAAAAAAAAAGTAAACTAAAGTCATACATATATTCATTTTCTTTATCAGACGACTTATAAATGATGATCTACATGGCACAGAGCCATCAGATTTCCACCATCTGATTTATTGAATTGAGAATTTATTGGACCCTCTTAATCATTTCTCTTCAGTGTTGGTTTTTCTAGGCTGTAGCATATTTTGAAACTGTTGGCTGAGAACGTAAATGTTCGGATAAATCCAAAGGAGACATTTTATTTCAAAAATGGAAATGAATATTCCCATTGAATATGATTTCCGTGGTTGTAGAAACTGTAGCCCTTTACCAGTGAATGTCCTGATTAGGAATTATAGCTATTTGTATAGAACAATTGTGGCCATACACAGTAGACTTACATCAACCAACACCCCGATTTCTGCCAACCATCTCATTATTCATTCACCGACTGGACCTTAAAGAAATAAAAGCTGGATGTATAAAAAATGACAAACTTATTACTCACCTACCGTCACCCATCTGGATCCTTTGCTCTGCTCCGTGATCTGTGCTGTCATTGGGACTGAAGACATCAACACTCAACCCCCGGGATTGTGCACTGATCAAAGTCACCTGACTGCTGCAGCCAATCACAATCCTCAGCAGTCTAGCGGCTGGTTGAATGTTGATGTCTCTTGTCTTGGTGTAGATCTCGGAGCAGACAACTCCTTCAACTTTCCGTCCAAGCCAGAAGATAGACTATTTATTCAGTCTTGGATGGAACATCACGGCTACAGCCAACCACTGGCAAGTTGCATCCGCCATTAAAAGGAATGAGCAAGAGACTGTCAGGGAACACAGACAACAATGCAAAGGAGCAGAGCCGCTCTGGTGGGTGAGAATCTTCTCCTTTCTTTGTCTCTAGACCTCCATGGGCCCATAAGTAACATATCAATACTTGGCTGCCATCTTGGTCCACCTATGAAGCCGAGCGACAGCCATAGGAGATATCCACTATGAACTGTAATAAGCACATAGAAGAAGAGATCAGACATTCACAAGTTAAAGTACCCAACGGAGGATACAAAATAAAGCAAGAGTAAATTAAAAGAATTAAAAAACATAAAAATGATTAAAAAAAAGAAAAGAAAAAAATCAAACATAAAAACTGAAATAACCCCCCTTAATTAAAATAATGACAAAAAAATAATATCTGGAAAATTCAGATCTATTAAAATGCAATTACAGGCATTATATGTGCCCCAAAAATACCAACAATAACTGCGGCTCAACTCTCATAAAATCAACCAGCATACAGTTCCATCGATTGAAAAATGACGGGTCTCAGAGAATGGTGACACAAACCAGTTTTGTTTCTTTTCTTTTTTTTTAACAGATTTCTACATTTTTTCATCACTTAAATAAAAGCGCTACAAGTTTGATACAGCTGTAATTTTAATAAAACAAAACCTAAAAAACAACGTCAGAATTGTGCGTTTTTGTCACCAATTCACCGCACTTGGATTTTTTTTTTCTGTTTTCCAGTACATTATATGAAAAAAAAAAACTGAGGAAGAAACTAAGGCTATATAACCTTTGAAAATTACTTGCTTGAGGACTTGTTTACACATTGTGGCTTTGCTGCTTTTTTTCTGTGAAAAAAAACAAACAAAACTTTTTTAAAATTATTTTTCTCTTGGGGATTTAAGGGATCCAAGCATTTTTTCATATCTGCAACGTCATTTCTTTCGGAGTTTTTGCAGCGTTTTTCCACCCATTCAAATGAATGGGAAAAAAGCACATAAAAACGCATAAAAAACAACCAAATCTGCTGCAAATACTCAACGTTTGCACATACACTTAGAAGGTCCTGATTTTGATGTAAGTCACTCGCAGAACTCACCGATACATAAAACTGTATATAATGCAACATCTTACAAATATTAAAGGAAACTTGTCACTTGATTCATACTGCCCAAACCACGGGCAGCATGAATCAGATCCTGGCTGCATGATTGTAGCCAGGTATATTTTTCTTGGAAACGCTCCTTTAATATCCGGCAAGGAACCATGGAAGGAGACAAGACTAGTGCAGCTCTTCCCAGCACCGCTAGAGGTGATTGTCAGGCAGTGGCATAGATAAACTCTGTGTAAAATTGTGACCTGGGCCCCATCTGTATGTTGGTCAGGGGTATAGGCACTTGTAGATCTTATAAAGACATATTTGTTGGCCCCCCATGTACAGTGGTATGTAAAGGTTTGGGCACCCCTGGTCAAAATCACTGTTATTGTACAGTTAAGCAAGCTGAAGATAAAAAATTCCCTAAAATGGCTAAAGTTAAAGATGACACATTTCCTTCAGATTTTAGGCCAAAATATATATTTTCAACATTTATGTTGTAAAATTACAAAAAAGGAAAATGGGCACCCTGCATGGTTAGTACCTAGAAGCACCCCTTATTGCAAGTATCACAGCTTGTAAACAAGAGGCTTCCAATTCTTTTATTTTGGGGGATTTTCATCCATTTTTCCTTGGATAATTCTCCCAGTTCTGTGAGATTCCTGGGCCGTCTTGCATCCTCTACTATTTTGAGGTCTAGCCACAGATTTTCAATGATGTTCAGACCAGGGGACTGTGAGGAGCATTGTAAAACTTCATTTTGCACCTTTTGAGGTCATCTATTACAGATTTTGCCATGTGTTTAGGTTCATTATAAATTTGTAGAAGCCATCCTCTTCCTCTTTTCACCTTTAGTTTTTTTTTTTTACAGATGGTGTTATGTTTGCATCAAGAATTTGTTGACATTTCATTGAATCCATTCTTCCCTCTACCATTGTGTAATTGGCTGCAACACAACCCCAAACCATGATTGATCCACCCCAATGCTTAATGGTTGGTGAGATGTTCTTTTTCTGAAATTCTGTGCTCTTTATTTCTCCACACATTCAGTGCCTTTGATCATTGTGGACACGGAGTTCTATTTTAACCTCATCTGTCCACAGAACTTGTTTCCAAAATGCATCAGGCTTGTTTAGATGTTCTTTTGCATACTTCTGATACAGAATTTTATGGTGAGGACACAGGAGAGGTTTTCTTCTGATGAATCTTCCATGAAGGCCATATTTGTGCAGGTGTTTCTGAACAGTAGAACAAAGTACCACAACTCCTGAGTCTGCTACATCTTTATGAAGGTCATTTTGCAGTTAAGCAGGGTTTCTGATATGCCTTTCTAGCAATCATGTAAGCAGCTCTCACTGAAATTTTGCTTGGTCTTCCAGACCTTATCTTGACCTCCACTGTTCTTGTTAACTGCAACTTCTTAATTACATTTAGAACTGAGGTATTGCTGTCAATTATGTTAAATAATAGTCACCCTGGTTGGGTGTTTGCTTGTATTTTAATACTTTTTGTGAGACTACCTTCTAGTAGTTTTCCTGATATGGTTTTCTCCTGCGTTTTTGTGCCTGATATTAATTGCATTTTAGAATAAGTAAAGCTTAATGTGATTGTGAGATTTGGTCTAACACTTCGTAGTGGTGGAATATTCAGAAATTATTGACCATACATCATAGAGTTAAAAATAAAAGTGTAGTACTAGTGATTCTACCAAATATAGTTTCGATCTACTGAACTCTTCCAACTTGTCAGTTTCGATGAATTCTAGCCTTGACATCGCTTGATTTTTTTTTTTGAAATGCTATAAATAGTTATTCACTTTTTGGAGAGTTAAAATTATTTGCTATATCACTTTGTGGAATGTAATGATTAAGACATCTTAATTATTAAATTTCTTGTCCTTCCCGGGAGTCGTTGTTTTAATTGCTAGTAAATTCAAACCTCTGGTGCATATTTCAATGGGATAAAGGTTCTATATATTCCTTGTATTTTTCCATTGTCATTAAATAGAAACAACCATTTCTGCCATGTGTGAGATTACACGACTCAATTCTCGAAAGGAAATTATTCCTTTCATGTTGCTAAATGGAGGTACAAAATTTCAGCCTTACTGAATTTGTTCTCCTCGGCTTCCATGAGCTTCCAGACTTCCAGTTGGTTTTCTTTTTCATATTTCTGGTCATCTATGTTGCAACGTTGGTTGGAAATTTATTAACAACTGGTCTATTTTGCTTTGTTCCTCACTTCCACACTCCCATGTATATATTCCTGTGTAACATGTCTGTATTGGATATGTCCTTCACCTCAATGGTTCTACCAAAGTTATTGGATATCTTTCTAACTGGGAACAATGTCATCTCCTACCATGGTTGTATCGCTCAGGTTTTCTTTTTCGTGGTCCTCATGGTGTCGGAATACTTCATCCTGGCTTCCATGGCTTATGATCGTTACGTGGCCATCTGTCACCCCCTTCGTTACTCTTATTTCATGAGCCTGCAGGTCTGTTTCTGGATGACATTGGCGTCTTGGAGTATAGGAGTCCTTGAGGGCATTATGTACGCCAGTATAATATCATCTTGTACATTTTGTGAATCAAATGAAATTGACCATTTATTCTGTGATATAAAGCCTCTTGTAAAGCTTTCATGTAGTGATACACGGACCATAGAAACAGTGATACTTGGACCGAGTGCCATCATTGGCTTTTTTCTTTCAATTATGACCTTGGTGTCCTACATCTATATCATTTCTACAATTTTGAAGATTAACTCTAAAGAAGGAAGACAAAAAACCTTCTCCACCTGCTCCTCACACCTCACAGTCATCCTCTTGTTTTACGGAACGGTCCTCGGCATGTACATGAGGCCAAAGTCCAGCTATTCCATGGACCAGGACAAGGTGTTTGCCATTTTGTATGCAGGAGTCATTCCAATGCTCAACCCTCTCATTTACAGCTTGAAAAATCAGGAGGTGAAGAAAGCTCTGTGCAGAATAAAGAAACAATTGTTTTGTTAGGTCATTGTTCACATGTCTGTTTGGCGTCCATGTATATTTGACTCCAGTAGAAAAAAAGACAAATGTGTAGAAAAATAGATACAAACACATTCCAAACTGAACTCAGAGTTTACACTTTTAACTGATTAAGTCTGAAAAGGAAATGTAATGTTGCTGTTTAAATAAGTAAAATAAATAAGTGCTTATATAGGTGGAACTGTCAAATGGATACAATTAAAAATACAATCTTTGGCGTCAATCGGCATCTGATTTTACACCTTTAGTGTTCCATTGGTGCACAGTGCTAAAAATGAATTTATTAAACAGATGACAAAATAAATGATCCATTTGCAATCGACTTTAAAGGGAACCTGTCACCTAAAAAAAAAATGCTATGACCCTGCAGATATGAGGATAACCTGCAGGTTAATAGCATTCTGAACCTGCCTGGTGCCTGCATTTAGACCTATGCTGCCAGGAGAAAATTAACTTCAGTCCCTCCGACAGCGTTCAGGATCCAGTCATTAGGGCAACGCCAGTGGGTTCAGTCACGACTCTGTGTATGGAAAATGGGGGTGGAACCGCGTCCCCAGCACTGACTGACATCTGGCCCTAATGCTGAGCCCGGTCCTGCACCCTCTGATGACCTCCCCCTGATGCAGGGCAGGCGAGGATCGGACAGCGGGTTATGCCCGGCAGCGTCTCCTCCACCTGGGCAGCTTATTGGTCCACTCCCTTCTACGGCTCCATCCTCCACAGGCACACTGCGGGCTTATGGGTCCCATGGACAGGAAGACAATCCTCCCATCACTGGCAGGTTCCCTATCCACTGAAGCTTCTGCTAGAAGAAGTAACAGCACCAACTTCGAGGTTCGTCATCGGGAGTCTGGATATCCAGCTGGTGGGATGACAGCTCCCACGCAGCCTGGTGAGTATTACTCCATGTCTTGTCCATTTCCTCCTATTTTAATGTCAAAAAGTTTAGAGGGCAGCCAGGTAGTAAGGTTATCAGCAGAGGCGTAGCTAGGGGTTCAGCTCAGGGGGGGGGCGAGACATCTGAGTGGGCCCCCAACCCCTGATTACAACTACGGTGTGGCACTGTAATTGCGTGTATAAGAACCTCAGCCGATGATCCCCATGTAAATAAAAAAACTCCACAAAGACCATCACTACCAGTCCTACGGAACATAGATCACTGCACAGTTACAGATGGTGACTTACCACTGACGTTCTTTCTGATGGAGTCATCACTTTTCCCGTCTTTTCCATCTGACCCAGACCGACATGACAACTTCTTCCAGCAATGACTCGGCTACAGGGAATACAACAAAGACACATTTCACTTCTCATATTCCAGCCCCATCACCATCTACTGAGCCGCTGCTGCCGTATGTGACCCTATTACTGCCCCTGATACCCCAATACTGAGCCGCTGCTGCCGTATGTGACCCTATTACTGCCCCTGATACCCCAATACTGAGCCGCTGCTGCCGTATGTGACCCTATTACTGCCCCTGATACCCCAATACTGAGCCGCTGCTGCCGTATGTGTCCCTATTACTGCACCTGATACCCCAATACTGAGCTGCTGCTGCAGTATGTGACCCTATTACTGCACCTGATACCCCAATACTGAGCCTCTGCTGCCGTATGTGTCCCTATTACTGCACCTGATACCCCAATACTGAGCCGCTGCTGCCGTATGTGACCCTATTACTGCACCTGATACCCCAATACTGAGCCGCTGCTGCCGTATGTGTCCCTATTACTGCACCTGATACCCCAATACTGAGCCGCTGCTGCCGTATGTGTCCCTATTACTGCCCCTGATACCCCAATACTGACCCGCTGCTGCCGTATGTGTCCCTATTACTGCACCTGATACCCCAATACTGAGCCGCTGCTGCCGTATGTGTCCCTATTACTGCACCTGATACCCCAATACTGAGCCGCTGCTGCCGTATGTGTCCCTATTACTGCACCTGATACCCCAATACTGAGCCGCTGCTGCCGTATGTGTCCCTATTACTGCACCTGATACCCCAATACTGAGCCGCTGCTGCCGTATGTGTCCCTATTACTGCACCTGATACCCTAATACTGAGCCGCTGCTGCCGTATGTGTCCCTATTACTGCACCTGATACCCCAATACTGAGCCTCTGCTGCCGTATGTGTCCCTATTACTGCACCTGATACCTCAATACTGAGCCGCTGCTGCCGTATGTGTCCCTATTACTGCACCTGATACCCCAATACTGAGCCTCTACTGCCGTATGTGTCCCTATTACTGCACCTGATACCCCAATACTGAGCCGCTGCTGCCGTATGTGTCCCTATTACTGCCCCTGATACCCCAATACTGAGCCGCTGCTGCCGTATGTGTCCCTATTACTGCACCTGACACCACAATACTGAGCCGCTGCTGCCGTATGTGTCCCTATTACTGCACCTGATACCCCAATACTGAGCCTCTGCTGCCGTATGTGTCCCTATTACTGCACCTGATACCCCAATACTGACCCGCTGCTGCCGTATGTGTCCCTATTACTGCCCCTGATACCTAAAATACTGAGCCGCTGCTGCCGTATGTGTCCCTATTACTGCACCTGATACCCCAATACTGACCCGCTGCTGCCGTATGTGTCCCTATTACTGCCCCTGATACCCCAATACTGAGCCGCTGCTGCCGTATGTGTCCCTATTACTGCACCTGATACCCCAATACTGAGCCGCTGCTGCCGTATGTGTCCCTATTACTGCACCTGATACCCCAATACTGAGCCGCTGCTGCCGTATGTGTCCCTATTACTGCACCTGATACCCCAATACTGACCCGCTGCTGCCGTATGTGTCCCTATTACTGCACCTGACACCGCAATACTGAGCCTCTGCTGCCGTATGTGTCCCTATTACTGCACCTGATACCCCAATACTGAGCCTCTGCTGCCGTATGTGTCCCTATTACTGCACCTGATACCCCAATACTGAGCCGCTGCTGCCGTATGTGTCCCTATTACTGCACCTGATACCCCAATACTGACCCGCTGCTGCCGTATGTGTCCCTATTACTGCCCCTGATACCCCAATACTGAGCCGCTGCTGCCGTATGTGTCCCTATTACTGCCCCTGATACCCCAATACTGAGCCTCTGCTGCCGTATGTGTCCCTATTACTGCACCTGATACCCCAATACTGAGCCTCTGCTGCCGTATGTGTCCCTATTACTGCACCTGATACCCCAATACTGAGCCGCTGCTGCCGTATGTGTCCCTATTACTGCCCCTGATACCCCAATACTGAGCCGCTGCTGCCGTATGTGTCCCTATTACTGCCCCTGATACCCCAATACTGAGCCTCTGCTGCCGTATGTGTCCCTATTACTGCACCTGATACCCCAATACTGAGCCGCTGCTGCCGTATGTGTCCCTATTACTGCACCTGATACCCCAATACTGACCCGCTGCTGCCGTATGTGTCCTTATTACTGCCCCTGATACCCCAATACTGAGCCGCTGCTGCCGTATGTGTCCCTATTACTGCCCCTGATACCCCAATACTGAGCCGCTGCTGCCGTATGTGTCCCTATTACTGCACCTGACACCGCAATACTGAGCCACTGCTGCCGTATGTGTCCATATTACTGCCCCTGATACCCCAATACTGAGCCGCTGCTGCCGTATGTGTCCCTATTACTGCACCTAATATCCCAATACTGAGCCGCTGCTGCCGTATGTGTCCCTATTACTACACCTAATACCCCAATACTGAGCCGCTGCTGCCGTATGTGTCCCTATTACTGCACCTGATACCCCAATACTGAGCCGCTGCTGCCGTATGTGTCCCTATTACTGCACCTGATACCCCAATACTGAGCTGCTGCTGCCGTATGTGTCCCTATTACTGCCCCTGATACCCCAATACTGAGCTGCTGCTGCCGTATGTGTCCCTATTACTGCCCCTGATACCCCAATACTGAGCCGCTGCTGCCGTATGTGTCCCTATTACTGCACCTGATACCCCAATACTGAGCTGCTGCTGCCGTATGTGTCCCTATTACTGCCCCTGATACCCCAATACTGAGCCGCTGCTGCCGTATGTGTCCCTATTACTGCACCTGACACCACAATACTGAGCCTCTGCTGCCGTATGTGTCCCTATTACTGCACCTGATACCCCAATACTGAGCCTCTGCTGCCGTATGTGTCCCTTTTACTGCCCCTGATACCCCAATACTGAGCCGCTGCTGCCGTATGTGACCCTATTACTGCACCTGATACCCCAATACTGAGCCGCTGCTGCCGTATGTGTCCCTATTACTGCCCCTAATGCCCCAATACTGAGCCGCTGCCGCCGTATGTGTCCCTATTACTGCACCTAATACCCCAATACTGAGCCACTGCTGCCGTATGTGTCCCTATTACTGCCCCTGATACCCCAATACTGAGCCACTGCTGCCGTATGTGTCCCTATTACTGCACCTAATACCCCAATACTGAGCCATTGCTGCCGTATGTGTCCCTATTACTGCACCTAATACCCCAATACTGAGCCGCTGCCGCCGTATGTGTCCCTATTACTGCCCCTAATGCCCCAATACTGAGCCACTGCTGCCGTATGTGTCCCTATTACTGCACCTAATACCCCAATACTGAGCCACTGCTGCCGTATGTGTCCCTATTACTGCACCTAATACCCCAATACTGAGCCGCTGCTGCCGTATGTGTCCCTATTACTGCCCCTAATGCCCCAATACTGAGCAGCTGCTGCCGTATGTGTCCCTATTACTGCCCCTGATACCCCAATACTGAGCCGCTGCTGCCGTATGTGTCCCTATTACTGCACCTAATACCCCAATACTGAGCCGCTGCTGCCGTATGTGACCCTATTACTGCACCTGACACCACAATACTGAACCGCTGCTGCCGTATGTGTCCCTATTACTGCCCCTAATGCCCCAATACTGAGCCGCTGCCGCCGTATGTGTCCCTATTACTGCACCTAATACCCCAATACTGAGCCACTGCTGCCGTATGTGTCCCTATTACTGCCCCTAATGCCCCAATACTGAGCCGCTGCCGCCGTATGTGTCCCTATTACTGCACCTAATACCCCAATACTGAGCCACTGCTGCCGTATGTGTCCCTATTACTGCCCCTGATACCCCAATACTGAGCCGCTGCTGCCGTATGTGTCCCTATTACTGCCCCTAATGCCCCAATACTGAGCCACTGCTGCCGTATGTGTCCCTATTACTGCACCTAATACCCCAATACTGAGCCACTGCTGCCGTATGTGTCCCTATTACTGCACCTAATACTCCAATACTGAGCCGCTGCTGCCGTATGTGTCCCTATTACTGCCCCTAATGCCCCAATACTGAGCAGCTGCTGCCGTATGTGACCCTATTACTGCACCTGACACCACAATACTGAACCGCTGCTGCCGTATGTGTCCCTATTACTGCCCCTGATACCCCAATACTGAGCCGCTGCTGCCGTATGTGACCCTATTACTGCACCTGACACCACAATACTGAACCGCTGCTGCCGTATGTGTCCCTATTACTGCCCCTGATACCCCAATACTGAGCCGCTGCTGCCGTATGTGTCCCTATTACTGCACCTAATACCCCAATACTGAGCCTCTGCTGCCGTATGTGTCCCTATTACTGCACCTGATATCCCAATACTGAGCCGCTGCTGCCGTATGTGTCCCTATTACTGCACCTAATACCCCAATACTGAGCCTCTGCTGCCGTATGTGTCCCTATTACTGCACCTGATACCCCAATACTGAGCCGCTGCTGCCGTATGTGTCCCTATTACTGCACCTGATACCCCAATACTCAGCCTCTGCTGCCGTATGTGTCCTTATTACTGCACCTAATACCCCAATACTGAGCCGCTGCTGCCGTATGTGTCCCTATTACTGCACCTGATGCCCCAATACTGAGCCGCTGCTGCCGTATGTGTCCCTATTACTGCACCTGATATCCCAATACTGAGCCGCTGCTGCCATATGTGTCCCTATTACTGCACCTGATACCCCAATACTGAGCCGCTGCTGCCGTATGTGTCCCTATTACTGCACCTGATACCCCAATACTGAGCCGCTGCTGCCGTATGTGTCCCTATTACTGCCCCTGATACCCCAATACTGAGCCGCTGCTGCCGTATGTGTCCCTATTACTGCACCTGCTGTGTGGTACAAAAGCATTGTTCCTCATACTGCTTCACATAGTAATGCCACCATTGTGCTCTTAAATACTAAAATGTCTATGTGCTCTCACAGTAGCCCCAAACCCTTTACAGCCCCCACAGTGGTCCCAACACTGTATATACGCCCCTACACTGTATGATGGCCCGACAGCAGCTTCCAAACTGTATAACGGCCCTTGCATTACCTCTCACACTGTATAATGACCCCCGCAGTAGCTCCCATGCTGTATAATGGAACTTGCAATAGCTCCCACTCTTTAGAATCTGGTCACTGTCTGTCCCTGTCTGTGGGCTGCTACTTTTACATGCCTGATATACTTAACAAAGAGCTAAATAGAAGAAAATAGAAACAGCCAGTGGGTGCGTATAGAGGCCAGTGTATTGGTATAGCTTCCAGAATTTATCCAGGTAAGGCTGCTTTCACACTTCTATCGGTACGGGGCCATCGCCATGCGTCAGCCCGATGTACCGCTGGACAGTGTGTTAAATATACATATAGGAGGACAACGGGAGTTTTTAGAAAAAGATACATATTTATTAGAAAACTAGTAAAAAAATTAACACACAATTAAAAAACTCAAATGAAACATACCAGAGGGACATACATGTAGATATATATAAAGTGTGGACCAAATGTAACCATACTCAAAATATGACACAAATAAGATCCTAAATCTCCTAAGTGACCCCCAGGAGCGGAGAAAAATACCTCCTAATGGCAAAACAACCTACACACCCCACGTCCTGCAAGTATAGCCACTGTGGCTGTGTGCATGTGGGAAGGTAATGAATGCAATAAAGGGAGACACATCCTACCGCAAACAAGGGTGAAGATAAAGTGTGTCCCAGGGAACCATATGTGTCTAACACCAAAAATCACTGTAGAAATCTCTCCTGGGACCCCACATAAACCAAGGATCTTACCACCCGGATGACTCACCCGGTCACATGATTAGCATGTGACCTGGGAATTATGGGATATAAGGTCCTACAGCCCACAGAAACAACACATCCCCTTGAGAAAGCAGTATAACGGCAGCGAAACGTGCGTTGGGGGTAGCGCCCAATCCAGGGGGCATCTTCATGTGGTAAGATCCTTGGTTTATGTGGGGTCCCAGGAGAGATTTCTACAGTGATTTTGATTGTGTGTTAATTTTTTTACTAGTTTTCTAATAAATATGTATCTTTTTCTAAAAACTCCCGTTGTCCTCCTATATGTATATCGTTATATGGGGAGTAGCTTGTGAAGTGAGCCGAGATATGTTCTCTGGCCACTGTTCTATTATGAGTCTGGGTTTATTTGGTGTGACAGTGTGTTAAATGTAGCACAACGTGGGCAGCGGATGCAGTTTTACAACGCATCCGCTGCCCATTGCGATTAGCGGGAAGGAGGGGGCAGAGTTTCGGCTGCGCATGCGCGGTCGAAAATGGTGGTCACGACGCACAAAAAAAGTTACATTGAACTTTTTTTGTGCGTCGCGTCCGCCAAAAACACTACGCATCCGTCGCACGACGGATGCGACGTGTGGCCATACGTCGCAATGTGTTGCTAATGCAAGTCAATGGAGAAAAAACACATCCTGCGGGCAACTTTGCAGGATGCGTTCTTTCTCCAAAACGACGCATTGCGACATACGCCTAATAACGCAAGTGTGAAAGTAGCCTAACCCTAAAAAAAATACTGTTGTCTGGACAAGATCCCAAAGAGGGAAAAGGAAAGGAGCCAACCAGAAGAAAGAGGGGGAGGTAGAATATTACTTCTAAAGAAGAAAGTACACCCCCTGGCTCGTCTACTCCCCTCTTTTTCCCTTCTTCCCCTTTGGGGTCTTGTTGTCTAGACTGAGTATATGTTCAGGGGCCCGCACCCATATGTGATTTTTCTATACACACTTACTTCTGATGCTTTTTTTTTCTTCTGTCTGGCTATTTATCACACTGTATAAAGTCATTGAAACTTTTTTTTTTTTAATAGAAGGTTTTATAATGGGGGTTTTGTGTTTACAACCTTGGATTTACTGATATGAGATCATACAGACACTGGACTGATAGATCCTGACCCCGGCTATAGGACTGCATTACATTATACATACATCTCCTATAGCCGGGGTCAGGATCTATCAGTCCAGTGTCTGTATGATCTCATATCAGTAAATCCAAGGTATATATACTGACAAGACTGGTCAGTGATAGACGTGACCCCGGCTGCAGGACCCACATACAGTATGAGGATATATGTTTCTTTCCTATATATAAAAAGGCGACGTGTATCCTCATCTGTGGGGTCCTGCAGCCGGGGTCACGTCTATCAGTGCACATTACTGACCAGTCTTGTCTGAGGAACCATTAGATTCAGATTAGTCTCACAGAGTGCAGATACAGCATGTGGCTGGGTCTTCTGGAGAGGAGCAGCGTCCTGTCGCCTCCTCCCTGCACAGTGCAGACACCTCCAGCTGTACAGGCAGAAGTGTGAGCTGTTACTTACAGCACTGTGTCCCCTGTCGTGCTCCTCTCTGGAGGGAAGCCCCAGCGCCATGGTCCTGACTTCTCTGCCACAGACACATTCACTGAGCCTGCAATGTGGGCATGTCTGCTGGACACACGGACAGTGTCAGCACTGGGGGGAGGGGCGAAGCTTCACTGCCTGTCTCCAGCCCCTTTCCAAGGTAGAGCAGGGAGATCGTATCTCCCTGCTCTACCACTAAGCTAATTATAAGTGTAGTGTAGCTCCGGGTGGGCCCCTGTGAGCGGTGGGCCCGGGGCGGCCGCACCCTCTGCCCCCCTGGTAGCTACGCTACTGGTATCAGGTGTGTAATTTAAGATTGTTGGGGAGACGAGACGATGAGATTAAAGATTGTTGGGGAGACGAGACGATGAGATTAAAGATTGTTGGGGAGTGTCAGAGATTTTTTGGCCTATCTGATTTTGGACACTTAAGGTACAGTCACACTAAGCGACGCTGCAGCGATACCGACAACGATCCGGATCGCTGCAGCGTCTCTGTTTGGTCGCTGGAGAGCTGTCACACAGACCGCTCTCCAGCGACCAACTATGCCGGTAACCAGGGTAAACATCGGGTTACTAAGCGCAGGGCCGCACTTAGTAACCCGATGTTTACCCTGGTTACCATCGTTAAAGTAAAAAAAAACAACCACTACATACTTACCTACCGCTGTCTGTCCCCGGCGCTCTGCTTCTCTGCACTGACTGTGAGCACAGCGGCCGGAAAGCAGAGCGGTGACGTCACCGCTCTGCTTTCCGGCTGCCTGGCGCTCACAGCCAGAGCAGAGAAGCAGAGCGCCGGGGACAGACAGCGGTAGGTAAGTATGTAGTGGTTGTTTTTTTTTACTTTAACGATGGTAACCAGGGTAAACATCGGGTTACTAAGCGCGGCCCTGCGCTTAGTAACCCGATGTTTACCCTGGTTACCAGCGAAGACATCGCTGAATCGGTGTCACACGCCGATTCAGCGATGTCAGCGGGAGATCCAGCGACGAAATAAAGTTCTGGACTTTCTTCCCCGACCAGCGATATCACAGCAGGGGCCTGATCGCTGCTGCCTGTCACACTGGACGATATCGCTATCCAGGACGCTGCAACGTCACGGATCGCTAGCGATATCGTCCAGTGTGACGGTACCTTTAATCTTTAATATTGGGCACTTGGCTGCATGAGTCCGTTCTGGCAGAGTGAGGGGCCAAGTAGTCTAGCGAGGGTGTCACAGGCTAGGGCACTGGTGTCAGTATCGGTACATATGGAGAAAGAAAAGAAGGATAGGATTCGCAATGGCCCCAACTAGATTTGGCCATTCCTTTCAAGGGAGGGGCGATCCTGCCGACCAGTTAAGAAGTCAGAGAGCTGGTAGTCAATCAGGTGAAGTTAACCACGATGCTCCCTTATCTAGATAGGTTTATCGATCAGGAGAATGCGGATTTGTTGATAACGAGTTTCGATGTGGGTTTTAGGATTTTTTTTCCCCCCCTCATTTAAAATTTATTGTCTTGTTAAGAACTTAAAATCCGCGTACAAGGATTCAGCACTGGTATGGGAGAAGCTGGCAAAATAGGTTGCCCTGGGTTGGATAGCTAGTCCATTTGATACTCCTCCGCTCCTGGATTTAGTAATTTGCCCATTAGCATTTGCTCCTAAAAAGGATCTGAACAAGTTTCGACTGATTCATCATATTTCCTATTCTTGGGGTTTGTCAGCAAATGATGGTATTGACCCATAGCATTGTTCTGTGGTATACATGTCCTTTGAGGAAGCTTCAAGGTGGGTTAGGAGGTTTGGAATGGCTAAGGCAGATGTGGAATAGACCTTTAGTTTGTTGCCAGTTCATCTTGACAGAGCGTGATTTTTGGGCTGTTTTTTTGGGATGGGGATATTTTGTTGATTGTTGTTTAACGATGGTATGCTCGCTCTCTTGTTAGTTATTTGAAGCTTTTAGTTCCTTTTTTGAGTGGATGGTTTGTGATGTTTCAGGTTCTGAATCCATTATATACTATCTAGATGCTTTTTTGTGTACCGGCCCTTAAGACTTCCCCCTGTGTGGATCAATTCTTGGTCCATGGAATGGGTTGCTAGTAGTGATGAGCGAATTTGTTCAGAAGACGATCTCCAAACAAAAATTTGGCGCAAATATGGCACATTTGGATTCGTGATTGGAAACATGAGCAAAATTTAATAAAATTTAAAATAGTTTGTAGCATCTAAGTGTTATAGAGGCCTGATCCAGAGGCCACCAAAAAATTCTTGCATTCCTGACATCATACAGTAGGGAACCCGACTTTAAAATAATTTTTAGCATGTAGTGTGTTATAGAGGCCTGATCCATAGGCCAGAAAAATTTTCTTCTGTTTCTAGTGTCATACAGTAGGGGACCTGACTTTAAAATAGCTTGTAGTATCTAGTGTGTTATAGAGGCCTGATCCAGAGACCACAAAAAGTTATTGTGTTCCTAACGTCATACAGTAAGGGACCTGACTTTAAAATAGTTTGTAGCATCTAGTGTGTTATAGAAGCCTAATCCAAAGGCCACCAAAAAATTATTGTATTCCTAACTAGAGATGAACAAATATTTCAATGTTTGGTTCGGATTACGATCGCCGAATTTGCAATATTCTCCAATTAATTCATTAAATATTCGCTGAACATAACCGAACACCATTCAAGTCAATGGGAGGCAAAAGCAAACACCTTATAACGGCCTCAAATGCTGCCAAAACACATCAAATTAGGGCCAGACTCCAGGAAGGTGGCCTCAATTCACCCACAGTACTAATTGTAGTGAGTCACCCATCAGGGCAGTGGGGTACTTGGTGCCGGGTCCGGTCTTAAAGGGGATGTCACAGTGGCTGCGATCCAATCCTTGACCCTGGGCGCCCAATTAAAGGGAACGGTATTTTAAGGGAAAAGTGTTTATAAGCCTGTCATGGCGCCACCTGTGGTTTTTGGTCAGTAGTGGGACCGATTCTTCATTAAAGGGGTCCTCTGGGGGAATGTTATTGCAGCACTGATGGTACACTTCCCACAGGTGAAGCGGGGCCCCCAGGGGTCCTAAGGTGTATGGTGGTGATGACGGTTGCCGGTAAATGAGTAAAGGACACAAGTTGTAAGTCTTTACCTGGTTTACTGTAGTTGGCAGGCCACAGTCCAGGGCACTGGCAACAGGTACATAGGAGTCCTGGCAGCCCGGAAACACGTGGAATCCCCTTGGCAAGTCAGGTTAGGAGCCTTCCACTCTGCGCTTGCTAAAGTCCCTTGCTGCCTGAAGTGTTCCAAACAAGGTCCTAATTCTTTCAGATCTTTCTCATGTCCTGGGACAGGTACCTGTATGGCAGGCAGCTTGAGCCGTACTTTCTGGGGTCTCTACACGGTGACCCCAGGCTCCAGGATGCTGCTGTGCCACAGGCGTAATTTGGGCAATATCCATGTAATCCTATGCCCTCCGGTTCTGCTGAGTGTCCTACAGTTTCACTCTAGCCTCGGGCCCCCGGTACTCGGTTTCTGCATTTCGGCTCTGAGGGTGCCCAATCACAGTTCCCCTCTGAGCCCTGTTCCTCTCCTCTGCTCCTTTACTGTCTGTCCTCGCTCACACACTGTCTGCTCCAGACTGAACTAGCTCCTCCTCCAAACCAGGATCTTTATTCAGGGAAGCTGCCCTAAAACAGGGTTTTGAGCTCCCCTCTCCTGGCCTGGATTCAGAAGATGTTGTGTGTGTGATTTACCTGCCAAAGAGATCCCTCTTGTTTCCAGACATAGCACTACCCTCCGAAAAAGGAAGGAAGCACTACTGTGGTACCCGAACTCCTGGGGTGCCACAGTAGCATGGCACTGCAGAAATCAGCCAGGCATAAGGTATCGGGGTCTGGGACAGCATTTACAGCTTTCAATTGAACATCACAGTAAGACGAGGTGGGTGAGGGATCGGTGTAGGACACCTTTGCTAGAAGCCCTAATACCAAATGCAACACCTCTACTTGCTTTCATGCTGAGCCACACTCAGGTGGCACAAATATCAGATTTGTAGACTACCATTGTCAGAAAAATGTAAGGATAGTAACACGGGTAGTAGAGTCCAAGGAAGTGGAGGCCTGATGGTCTCGGAGGCCTACTGCTACAGGCAACACAACCAGGAGTGTTTAGATTTCCAAAAATTATTGGTAGGCACCACAAAAGTAGCATCAATTTCACCACAGTATAGATAGTATAATAGGGACTGACAGGTCTACCACTACACCCAATCCAACAGATGGACACCCAACCAGGAGTGGCACCAATTTCACGAGAGTAAAAATAGTATAATAGGGACCAATAGGTCTTCCACTAAACCAAATCCAACACCCAACCAGTAATGTTCACGTTTCCAAAAATTACTGGCAGCCACCACAAAAGTGCCATCAATTTCACCACAGTAGAAATAGTATAATAGGGACCGATAGGTCTTCCACTACACCCAATCCAACAGATGGACACCCAATCAGGAGTGTTCACATTTAAACAAATGAAGGCCTTACACCGCAGAAGAGGCATCAATTTCATGAGACTAGAAACAGTATTAGGATATGTTTCCACGCTCAGGAAACGCTGCGTGTTTGATGCTGCGTTGAGTCGCAGCGTCAAACACGCAGCGTCCAGATGTTACAGCATGTTTATGAAATCCCGTCTCCACTATGCGTGGTAACACGCATCCGGCGGCCCTGAGACTCCGGACATGCGGCGCGTCTTTTTAGATCGCAGCATGTCTGTCTACTTTGCGGCGATGCTGCGCCGCCGCAAGGTAAAACACAGGGCCCTATGTGTGGGGTGCGATGATTCCGGATGTGTGCAATGAACACATCCGGCATCATTGCGTCTACGAAGGGGGTGGAGCTTTGGGCGGAGCGACTTTTCCGCTCCGTCCAAAGCGCCGGCCATCCTGAATGTGGACACGTACCCTTATAGGGACCGATAGGTATTCCACTAAACCAAATCCAGCAGATGGACACCCAACCAGGAGTGTTCACATTTCCAAAAATTACTGTCAGACACCACAAAAGTGGCATCAACTTCACCACAGTAGAAATGGTGTAATAGAGATTGACAGGTCTACCACTACACCCAATCAGGAGTGTTCACATTTAAACAAATGAGGGCCTGACACCACTGAAGTGGAATAACTGTCACGAGAATAGAAATAGTATAATATGGGACCAAGAGATCTTCCACTACAGCTAACACAGCAGATGTAGACCAACCATGACTATTCACATTTCCACAAATTTGTGTTAACATCAGCAGCAGCCACAGCAGGCACAGAAGCCACACTAAAGATATCACAGAGTGCAGTTACGTGACATTAATCATCACACTAAAAATGCAACATCACCTAGTCTGTACAGTCTGTGATTGGGGTGCAAAAGGCTTTGAATATCCTTGACTTGTTCACCTTGATGAAAGTTAGGCGGTCTACACTTTCAGGGGACAGCTGGCTGCACTTATCCATCCGGACACCACTTGCAGTCCTGAAGACATGTTCTGAGAGAACGCTGGCTGCCGGGCAAGATAAAACCTCCAAGGCATGTGAGGCAAGCTCAGGTCACTCATCCATTTTGGGAGACCAAATTGTGAAAGGGTCTAAACCCTCCCTGATGGCATTTATTGATATTCAGTTCTAGATACTCCTGCACCATCCTCTCTATTCATTCACCACGTGTAAAACTTGGACTGTGTTGTGCTGGTGCACAAGTTGGTCTAAAAAAAAAGTGTCAAAGTAGTCACAGAAATTGCTTCTTCCACTTCCACCACTGCTGCTTCTAATGTTTTGGCGTTGACGAATTGAGGTGCTGGAGGTTGTAAGTCTAGAGCTGCGATGGGAACTGTGTGCTTCACTTCTGTCTTGGGGAAAAGCTCTCTTAAGGTTGCGTAAAAGCGTGTTTCGATACTCCAGCATTTGCCGGTCCCTTTCCAGGGCAGGAATCATCTGGAAAAATTTGGTTTTATAACGTGGATCTAACAGAGTGTCAACCCAATAGTCAGCATTATTCCTGATCATAACTATACGGGGACCATGTTGCAGATAGTGAAGCAAGAAGGCACTGATATGTCAGGCTCTACCATGAGGTCCAAGCTCATGCTGTGTTGGTGGCTGGGTAACACTGATGCTTGTTTCCTCCATCCCCTCCCGACAACCACGAACAACAGAGAGGAGAGGATTAGCCTCTTCATCTGACAGTTACTCGCCCATCATCTCTTCCTCCTCCATTGGTTCCTCGGATCTTGCACCTTCTATAACAGTTTGTCTGTTATCACCAACCTCCTTGATCGCAGTAATCCACCCTCTCTTGGCACCCGCCTGTGTGATGAAAGTCTTGAACTTAGAGACAATGTTATCCCTTCCGCATCCTCCTCTGCTTCCTCCTCTTTTTCTGGGACCATTTCCTCCCGGAGTCTTTTCAAAGTCTGAATAGTGATGCTGATGACGGCATATGTGACACCCCAGGAGTCCTGTTGCCACAGTCCACAGTGGCATTGCCTACCACACAGGGGATGATGTCATGCCTGTAAGCAAGGAGGGGTCCCCTTACCAGGCAACACTAGCATCCAGCACATTTAATAATCCAGACCAGAAGGTGGAGCTCTAACACCCGGGTTCAGGGGAGCTTCCCTATAAGTTCTGGCCTGGAGGTGGAGTTAGTGAGTCTGAGTCTAGTCTGTGAGAAGAGAGGAGAGAAGTCGAGGAGAACCTGGAGAGTGGCGCTGTGACCAAGCTCACCGCAGGACAGCGCGCTGACAAAGAGGACGCCAGAGTCCTTGGCTTTGTGGGCGCTGTACACCCCGACAGCCATATCTGGAGGGCAGGGAACTGCAAGCTCTCTGGCCACACCAAACACCCAGAGGCACCACAGCAGGCCAAGAGTCCGGAGCTGCCAGTGAAAAGTCCGTGCCCATGATAGGCTCACGCTGTCTGCCACACAGGTTAGAAGCAACATGCAGGAGAGGAACTTGAGCAGAGATTAAAGCAGCAAGGACCTAAGAGAATAGCGTAGAAAGAAGGCCTCCAAACCCACCTGGCTAGGTGGATCCTAAGTTGCTTACAGGCTGCCCTCACCCCATCATCACTTGTTACCCGTGCCCTGGACAGCACCTGCAACTAACAAGTAAAGGTAAATCAAACTGAAATCCTTGTGTCCTCCAGTCATTTCCTGCACCCTCAGTCCTGCACCCCATCGTCTACGATCCCTTACCAACTGTACTGGTAGCCCTGGGGCCCTGCTCCACCTCTGGGGAGCAGAACCATACCAGCTGCGTTACCATTGGCCCTAGTGGTCTTCTTAAGCAGCGTCAGTCATCCATTGCCGAACACCACAAGTGGCGTCACAAACTAACTCCCTATAGACTTTATTTCCCCTTCACTTCACTAACTTTATTGGAGACCCAGGGCCACGGACCGGGTCACTGCTGCCATGAGAACCCCCTAAAGAACCTTCGGACCCGACCTGAGTACCCCACGGTCCTAGTGGGCGCTCCACATACACATTAGACTTACATCAGCCAACAGACCGATTTCATCTGGATCGGCTAACCATCTCATTATTCATTCATTGGCCGCCAAATACAGAAATAAAAGATGATGTATAAAAGATAACAAACTTAACAATACTCACCTACTGGCAAACATCTGGATCCGGTGCCATCATGGGAACTGAAGACATCAACAACACTCAACCACAAGACCGCTGGGGTTCTTTCTGACTGTGCACTGATCAAAGTCACCTGACTGCTGCAGCCAATCACGAGACTCAACAGACTGGCGGCTGGTTGAATGTTGATGTCTCCTGTCTTGGTGTAGACCTTGGAGCAGACAACTCCTTTAACTTTCCATCCAAGCCAGAGGATGGATTATATATTCAGTCTTGGATGGAACATCACAGCTATAGCCAACTGACAAGTTGCATCTGCCATTTAAAGGAAAGAGGGGGGGCTGTAGGAACGGAGTTAACGAAAGCCCCCCCATGACTGCGTTGCCAAGGGAACGCAGGGGAGCAATTTTTAAATAATAATGCAGGGAGAGGTGATTGGTTTAGGGGATGGGGGAGGAGTAGGGGGGTGGCCCAGAGTTATGGGGCGGGTTATGGGGAAAAGTGCGGGAAAGGGGGCCATTACTGTTAGACTTCCGACCTGTGAAGACGTGCAGGATGTCCTCCGTCGATGACATCCTCGGGCAGCTGAGGGACATGGCGAGGTCGCGGCGCGGAGGCTGGCTGGAGCACCAGCTGGCATCATTGCTGGGCAGTCCGGGTGCCCAGGGGACCAGATCCAGGAGGACCCGTCCACCGGAGCGCCTGTCACCGGAGCTTGGAGGGCGGTCACCTACCCTCCCCGGCCCGTCCTCCGGCAGGAATCTACAGGCCGGCGCTGCTGGCGCTGGACGTCGGACGGGAGCAGCGGCGGCGCAGGCCCAGAGGGACGCACACGCCGCACCGGAAGTGACTGCAGGAGTTCCGGGTCGCGGCTCCAACATGGCGGTGCCCAGCAGGAGCGGTACCCGGCGGGCAGCGGCGGTGTCTGCGGCGCCGGCGACGTCACCGGCGACAAGAAGCAGAGCGCAAGGAGCGGCGGCGGGGCAAGTGAGGACCAGCGGAGCGGCGGCGGGCACCTCGGGGTTGGAATCACCCCGGGGGCCTGGCAGGGGTGGCGCGACAAGAGGCAGAGCAACGGGCAGGCGCACCTCAACACCACAGCCTGGCCCAGCATGGCGGGGGCGAACATTGGCAGCGGCTGGGGCTCGTGGCAGAGCCCAGCAAGAAGACAGGTCAGGAGTCGGGCTGGCGGCCGCCAGGTCCAGGTCACCCAGAAAGTCCAGAGAGAGTTCCAGTTCGCCTGCTCCGGTCACCCCTGGTGACGAGGAGGCCAGGGGCGCGGGCCTGGAGCAACACAGCGGCGCAGAGGATTCCGGTTCCAGGAGCGACTCGTGGGAGTTCGGTGATCGCACGGCTGGCGGGGACACCGCACCTGCGCAGCTTAGTGAGTATGAGAATAATTCTTTTGCGGGGTGGGATAGTGGTGCTCGGGCTGGGGATAGTTGGTATGGGGGGGTTGATTTGGCAGGGAGTGGGGGCCCAGCACCGGGGGGGTCCCGGGGGTCAGGGAACTCTTGGCGGGTATGTCCCAGATTTTGAGGAGATTGGATGGGGAGGGCCGGGATAGTGTGCGGTCGTCCCCGTTAGGTGCTTGGTTGCCGGCTTCAGGTACGGGTTCGGGAGTGGTAGTTGGATCTGGTAGGGATAATGAGCAGGCGTCGACGGCAGGGGTGTCGGTGTCGGTACAGACCGACAAGGATAAAGGGGACAGGATTAAGTTGGACGATAGGGCTAAGGGGGAGGTTTACGTGTGTTTTGAGGGGCCATTGGGGGCCCATTTAAAGAAAGAGGTTAAAGAGAAAATATGGAAAGATGAATATGTAGAGATTTTCTCCCTGTTGCCCCTGGAGAAGTTTAATCTGGATAAGGGTAAGAAGGAGGATAGTAAGAAGGAGGAGGAGAAGAGGCGTTGGCGATTGATACCGCAGACGTTTGCGAATTGGCAGCAGGCGTTTTTCATTTTGGCAGGCGTTATAGGCGAAAAGTTTCCGGAGAATTGTGCAGGTTTGTTCTGCTATGTTGATGCGATAGGGGAAGCATACAGGGCGTACGGGGGCCAGGCGTGGTTACGCTATGACGAGCAGTTTCGGCAAAGGAAGGCGATTAGACCCGAGATAAAATGGGAGCAGAAAGACATAGGTTTGTGGTTAAAGGTGATGGCTCCGACGCGGTTTGGGCAGTCCTTTCATGGGGGTGGAGGGAGTAGCGGTCAGCAGTCAGGGCAAGGAAGTGGGGGACAGGGGTCACAAGGGGTTAAGGACAAAACAGGGACGTGTTGGCAGTTTAACGACGGCCAATGCAAGTACGGCAGTACATGCAAGTTCAAGCATGTCTGTTCCCACTGTGGAGGGGCCTCACATGGAGTGGCCAAGTGTTTTAAAAAAGCGAGGGGTAAACCAGGAGTGGGAGGCGGTCATGGGGGTGACACCGGTGAAGGTTCTAAAGATGGCCCCTTATCTAAGTAGGTATCCGGATAGAGAAAAGGCTAAGTTGTTGTGGGATGGTTTTTCGGATGGTTTTAGGATTCCTCATCCGGCTCATGCTATCCCCTTTTCAAAAAAGAATTTGAGGTCGGCTAACCTCCAGGCAGATGTGGTTACGGCTAAATTGGCGAAGGAAGTTGAGTTAGGGCGCATGGCGGGTCCATTTAGCGATTTACCTGTGGAGGGGGTGGTTGTTTCGCCTCTTGGGGTTGTTCCAAAAAAAGAGCCTAATAAGTTTCGCCTTATTCAGCATCTGTCGTATCCAAAGGGCCAGTCAGTTAATGACGGGATAGCGGAGGAGCTTTGCTCTGTGGTTTATACCTCCTTCGATGCTGCGGTGCAGTGGGTTCGGAGGTATGGCAAGGGTGCACTAATGGCTAAGACAGATGTTGAATCGGCTTTCCGTCTACTTCCGGTTCACCCCGATAGTATCCCGCTGCTAGGGTGTTTTTGGAACGGGGGGTTTTATTTGGATAGGTGTTTACCTATGGGTTGTTCAATTTCTTGCTCGCTGTTTGAAGCTTTTAGTACTTTTTTGGAGTGGGTTGTTCGGGATGTTTCTCAGGTTCCGTCTGTTATTCATTACTTAGACGATTTTTTTGTTTGTGGGCCCCTCGGATTCTTTGTTGTGTGGTAATCTGTTGGCTGCGATGGAGTGGGTGGCTGGACAGTTCGGTGTCCCCTTAGCGCGTGATAAAACAGAGGGACCTGTCACAGTGTTGAGTTTTTTAGGCATTCTCATTGATTCGGAGAAGATGGAGTGTCGCTTGCCTGAGGAGAAGCTGTTGGCGTTAAGGCAAGAGGTGTTGAGATGCGAGAAGCTGCGCAAGGTTACGTTGAAAGAGCTTCAGTCACTGTTGGGGCGGTTGAACTTTGCGTGCCGTATTATGCCGATGGGCAGGATATTTTGCAGGAGATTATCAAGGGCTACGGCTGGAGTGCGTTCAGCACATCATTTTGTACGCTTGAACAAGGAGCACAGAGAGGATTTGGCGGTATGGAGGCGTTTTCTGGATAACTACAACGGTAGGGCCCTGATCCAACTGGAGGATTTGAACGATTTTGTGAAATTTTTACGGATGCAGCTGGTAGTGTCAGATACAGGGCTTATTGTGCCGGAAAGTGGAGTGTTGGGGGATGGCCTGATTGGTGGCGCGAAGCAGGTTTTACAAAAAATTTGGCGTTGTTGGAGCTGTTTCCAATTGTTGTTTCGGTGTTCATCTGGGGCAGTATTTTTAAGGACAGGCGGATACGTTTTCATTGCGACAATTCGAGTGTGGTGTCAGTGATAAATAGTCTGTCGTCATCATCTCCTCCAGTAATCAAATTGGTTCGGGAGTTAGTTTTGCGGTGCCTGGAGTTGAATGCATGGATTTCGGCGGTACATGTTCCCGGCGTTCAAAATTCTATAGCCGATGCTCTGTCTCGTTTACAGTGGGAACGTTTCCGGGAGTTGGCTCCAGAGGCGGAAGACGCAGGAACGACATGCCCTTTTCATTTGTGGCAGATTGTTGCGGACGAGGAGGTCAGCTGATACAGTCTTCAGTGTCCGGAAGGACGTGGTCAGGTTATGAGGCGTCTTGGCATTTGTGGCAAGGGTGGTTGGAACAGTTGGGTTCAGTTGAATCGGATGGTGACAGGGTTATGGCGATTTTGCTTTTGATCGGATCGGCGGAGGAATGGGGTTGGTCCGTGTCAAAATTGAACAAATTTATAGCTGGTGTTGCTTTTGGTTTTAAGCTCCAGGGTTCCGTCGATGTCACTAAGGATTTCTTGATTCGGCAGGCATTAAAAGGTTTTAGGAAGGGTTTTTCAACTTGCGACACTCGACGGCCCATATCTTTCGGGATGTTGGAGCGTCTGGGAGTAGCATTGGGGGAAGTTTGCAGTTCTGACTATGAGGCCGTCCTGTTTCGACTGGCGTTTTCGTTGGCCTTTTTTGGGGCGTTGAGAATAGGGGAGTTGGTTTCCCCTAGCAGGTTTACAGCCGGGGGTTTGTTGGCGGAGGATATTGAATTTTGGTCAGGTGGCGTTGCCTTTTGGATTCGGCGGTCAAAGACCGATCAGTTTGGGAAAGGAAGACGTGTGGTGTTAGGGGCACATCGCCCCCCCCAATCACTTTTCCTATCGGTGTTTGGAAGATTATTGGGGATTGGGTCCAGATAGGTCTGGCCCACTTTTGCGGCACCGTCAGGGTGAATTTTTATCGCGGTTCCAGTTTACGCAAGTTTTGAGACCAGCGTTGACAATTTTAGGTCTGGATCCCTTGTCATTTGGGACACATTCATTTCGAATTGGGGCCGCATCTGAGGCGGCTGGTTTGGGGCTGGGACCGGAGGTTATTCGTCGAATCGTTATTTATCCCATGTGCGTAATTGATTTTGTGGGGGTATTAATTATCGTTGTATTTTGCAGGTCGGACCCCACTTCTGGCGTGGATTTTCGGACATTCTTTTGTGCATTGGGGGGCGATTCGTGCCGATGTTAGACAAGATGGTAGGCAATTGGGATTTCAGAGGGAGGTGGTGGTGGTCCGATGGTTGGGTTTTCGGGGCATGTCGTGGCGAGGGTTTTTGACCGAGTTTTCCAGATCGGTTAGTTTGGATCGTTCCCCGGATATTGTAGTGGTACACTTGGGTGGTAATGATTTGGGTTCTAAGCCGGTGAGAGAATTAATTCGGGATATACGGTATGATTTTTTACGATTGTGGGTATCCTTCCCAGGGATGGTTACGGTGTGGTCTGATATAGTGCCCAGGAAAACGTGGAGGGCGGTACGCTCCATGAAGGGTATCAATAGGGCCCGGGTTAAGCTAAACAGGGCTGTGGCGAGTTTTGTTTCTCGTAATGGGGGGGTGGCGGTTCGCCACTTTGAGTTGGAAGCTGGTGTTGGAAATTATTGGAGGAGTGATGGTGTTCATTTGAACGATATTGGTCTGGATTTGTGGATGTTGTCAATTCAAGAAGGGGTAGAGAGGGCCATGGCGGTGGTGGGGCACTCGCGAGCCTGAGGTGTTCAGTGCTGCTCATGGTTGGCGGGGGGCGGGGTTCTTGGAGTTGGTTTCATGGGGTTGATCTGGCTTTGGTTTACTGGCTCTGGACGGGGATTTTACCTCGGGAGCTTTGGGGTTGGTTTGCCCGGTAAACGGGTTACATGGTGCCCTCGAGCTGGTGGTTACGGCTGAGGGTAAAGAAGGGTTTTCATGTTGGTTTTTTGGGCTTTTGCCTATTAGGTGCCAGATTTATTAGCTCCAAGAACCCTCCCCTCAAGTTTTTATACAAATGTATAAATGGTTGTTTATGTTTGTTATTAATAAAATGGCCGCTGTGGCCAAATTATCCAAAAGAAATAATTGTTGTGTTTTAATTTAGGGGTATTAATAGTTAAGGGGTATAAGGATCGAGGGGTAGGTGAGGCCTGGTATCTCGGAGGTCGTATCTTGGAATGCGCAGTCAAAAGGGGGGGGGGGCTGTAGGAATGGAGTTAACGAAAGCCCCCCCATGACTGCGTTGCCAAGGGAACGCAGGGGAGCAATTTTTAAATAATAATGCAGGGAGAGGTGATTGGTTTAGGGGATGGGGGAGGAGTAGGGGGGTGGCCCAGAGTTATGGGGCGGGTTATGGGGAAAAGTGCGGGAAAGGGGGCCATTACTGTTAGACTTCCGACCTGTGAAGCCCACCCACCCTCCCTTGTTTTGGTCCTTGCTTGGGCGCTTTGTAAGGGTAACGGGGAAATAATTGGGGGAATTAAGGGCTAATTTTGTGTTTTGTAGGGGATTATGTTATATTGTTGTCACAGTGGCTGGTTGGCGGGGTTCTTGGAGTTGGTTTCATGGGGTTGATCTGGCTTTGGTTTACTGGCTCTGGACGGGGATTTTACCTCGGGAGCTTTGGGGTTGGTTTGCCGGGTAAACGGGTTACATTGTGCCCTCGAGCTGGTGGTTACGGCTGCGGGTAAAGAAGGGTTTTCATGTTGGTTTTTTGGGCTTTTGCCTATTAGGTGCCAGACTTATTAGCTCCAAGAACCCTCCCCTCAAGTTTTTATACAAATGTATAAATGGTTGTTTATGTTTGTTATTAATAAAATGGCCGCTGTGGCCAAATTATCCAAAAGAAATAATTGTTGTGTTTTAATTTAGGGGTATTAATAGTTAAGGGGTATAAGGATCGAGGGGTAGGTGAGGCCTGGTATCTCGGAGGTCCCATCTTGGAATGCGCAGTCATGAGCAAGAGACTGTCAGGGACCACAGACAGCAGTGCAAATGAGCAGAGCCGCTCTGGGTGGGTGAGAATCCTCTCCTTTTTTTGTCTCTAGACCTCCATGGGCCCTTAAGTAACATAACAATACTTCGCTGCCATCCTGGTTCACCTATGAAGCTGAGCAACAGCCATAGGAGATATTTGCTATGAACTGCAATAAGCACATAGAACAAGAGAACAGACACTCACAGGTTAAAGTCCCCAATGGAGGATGTAAAATAAAGCAAAAAAAAATTAAAAGAATGAAAAAACATAAAAATGATTAAAAGAAAAAGCAAATAAACATAAAAACTAAAATAACCCCCTTTAATTAAAATAATGAAAAAAATAATAATATTGTCACATTTGGAAAAGTCAGCTCTATTAAAATGCAATTACAAGCATTATGTTTGCCCCAAAAATACCAATAATAACTGCAGCTCAACTCTCATAAAATCAACCCTCATGCATTTCTGTGACACCCCAGGTTCCTGGTTGTTACAGTGGCATTGCTTTCCTCACAGGGAGTGTGATGTCATGTTTGGAAGCGAGGAAGGATCTTTTTTATCAGGTACACACAAGCATGCAATATGTTCACACTCCAGGCCAGAAGGGAGAGCTCTCATCTGGCTTATCGTGGTCTATTTAAGTGATTTTTTTTTTCCCCCTGGACTAGTGGGTACCTAAGAGAAAAGAAAACATTTTATTTTAATTTCTGTGTGCAATAGAAATAACCGATTATCATTACTTTTGGATCGCCCCTCGTAGAAGGTCCTGATTTTGATGTAAGTCACTCGCAGAACTCACCGATACATAAAACTGTATATAATGCAACATCTTACAAATATTAAACGAAACTTGTCACCTGATTCATACTGCCCAAACCACAGGCAACATGAATCAGATCCTGGCTGCATGATTGTAGCCAGGTATATTTTTCTTGGAAACGCTCCTTCAATATCCGGCCAGGAACCATAGAAGGAGACAAGACTAGTGCAGCTCTTCCCAGCACTGCTAAAGGTGATTGTCAGGCAGTGGCGTAGCTAAACCCTGTGTAAAATTGTGACCTGGGCCCCACCTGTATGTTGGTCAGGGTTATAGGCGCTTGTAGATCTTATAAAGACATATTTGTTGGCCCCCTCATGTACAGTGGTATGTAAAGGTATGGGCACCCCCTGGTCAAAATCACTGTTAAAAGGCCTAAAGTTAAAGATGACCCATTTCCTTTAGGGCAAAAATATAATATATACATATATATATATATATATATATATATATATATATATATATATACATATACATATATATATAAGATATATATATATATTATTTTTTTTTTTTTTTTTTTTTCATCTTTTATGTTGTAAAATTACAAAAAGTAAAATGGGCTCTCCACATGGTTAGTACCTAGTAGCACCCCCTTTTGCAAGTATCACAGCTTGTAAACACATTTTGTAGCCAGCCAAGAGTCTTTCAATTCTTGTTTGAGGGATTTTCATCCATTCTTCCTTGGATAATTCTTCCAGTTCTGTGAGATTTCTGGGTTGTCTTGCATCCTCTGCTATTTTGAAGTCTAGCTACAGATTTTCGATGATGTTCAGGTCAGGGGACTGTGAGGGCCATTTTAAAACCTTCAGCTTGCGCCTTTTGAGGTCATCTGTTGTGGATTTTGACTTGTGTTTAGGATCATTATTTGTAGAAGCCATCTATTCACCTTCTTTTTTACAGATGGTGTTATGTTTGCATCAATAATTTGTTGAAATTTCATTGACTCTATTCATGACCTCCATTCGAGGGCAGCTGATCCATCTCACTAGCTGCATAGTTTTCTTACAAAGACTATCAACACTCTATGGGCCTCTATAGTGTCAGCCGGAACCCAACTGTTACGTAGCCCTTCCCCTGCCCACACTCATGCGGGTGACAGCCCTTCCCACACATCTTCTTTGCTCACTGGCCCAGACTGGAGTCTCTCGACAGGTATTCCCAGGACATCTTTGGTGCTTAACCTCTTCGGTCCGTATAGGTGGAGTCAGGTCCTTGACTGTTGACCGGCATTTTCTAGGTCGGGAAACAACTAGCGTCATTCAGGTCTTCGGTGCTTGACTGTCGTCGAGTGCAGTCTGGACCTTGGCCGCCATAGCTCTGGTGTTCGGTGCTTGACTGTAGTCATCTAGATCCAAGCGTAGCTGGAACCTGAGGCTGTGGCCTACTATCTCGGCTGCTGGAGCTGCAGCAGTGGAGTCTGTCACCTCTCTTGGTGCCAAATCTCCTCCCATTTTGGCAAGCTGACCTTTTATATCAAAGGCTGGTTATATCACTGTCACCTGATCTAGGTCACTGACTAATTCTGTCCCCTCTGCAACACTTCTCCTTGGGAATAGTTCTGCAAGATTTTGCTCAAGTCTGGAGACCACATGGCTTTGGAACACTTTGTCGCCTATGCTCTGTTCTCCTACAATTCTTTTTACTGTCCCCCACTCTCTTGATGCACAGTATACTCCTCTATAGCTGGCGCAGAGGCAGGCAGCTAACTTTATGTACCTTACCAGTGACGAGAATTGCATGATGTCCGTGCCATGTACCGCCTCTATGACAGGCACACTGTTGCTGGATACCGGCCTCGGATAGACTGGCCGGCATGTATTGCAATGCAAGGATATGGTGGGTCTTTGCACCCTGATACATTACAGCAGAATGTGTATAACAGGATGCACATACAACCAAAATAGGCGCTGGTGTCGGAGGGCCCCCTTCCTGCATGGACCCGTTCACAATCGCACCATCTGCGACCATGATAATTATGACCCTATTGACAAAACGGTGGGGGAAAAAGCTGACCGGGCCAGCGACAGACTAGTCTCATCTCCGGCTGTGCTACATAATGTCTGAAATACCAATGCGTGCAGTCAGGCTGATTCATGCTGCCACGTTTTTGGCAGCATGAATCAACTTACTATTTTCCTTTAAAGGATTTATGCCGCCATATAACTATATATCTAAATAATGTGCACTGTATAGAAATTGCCAAATATCTGCTCAGAACATCCACATTATATAACATACCTTATGTCATCAGGAAAGACATGTATTCCTAAGAAATTTACATCATATAAGGTGCAAAAGATCTGATCAAAAACTGCTTGAAAAAGAGTCCAAGGAGAAGTGAATTGCCATAAATCACAGACTTACAGTATAGATCAAAAGTTTGGACACACCTTCTCATTTAAAGATTTTTCTGTATTTTCATGACTATGAAAATTGTACATTTACACTGAAGGCATCAAAACTATGAATTAACACATGTGGAATTATATACTTAACAAAAAAGTGTGAAACAACTGAAATTAGGTCTTATATTCTAGGTTCTTCAAAGTAGCCACCTTTTGCTTTGATGACTGCTTTGCACACTCTTGGATTTCTCTTGATGAGCTTCAAGAGGTAGTCACCGGGAATGGTTTTCCAACAATCTTGAAGGAGTTCCCAGAGATGCTTAGCACTTGTTGGCCCTTTTGCCTTCAGAATAAACTAAAAGTGTAGTACTAGTGATTCTACCAAATCTGGTACGATCTACTGAAATGTTGCAATTTGTCAGTTTCGATCAATTCTAGCCTTGACATTGTTTGACTTTTTTTTTTTTTTAGAAAAGTTAGAAATAGTTATTCACTTTTTGAAGAGTTAGAACTATTTGTTATATCACTTTGTGGAATGTAATGATTAAGACATCCTAATTATTAAACTTCTAGCCCTTCCCGGGAGTCGTTGTTTTAATTGATAGTAAACTCAAATCTCTGGTGCATATTTCTATGGGATAAAGGTTCTATATATTCCTTGTATTTTTTCATTGTCATTAAAATGAAGCAACCATTTCTGCCTTGTATGAGATCAGACGACTCAATTCTCGATTAATTAATTCTTCTATGTTGCTAAATGAAGGTACAAAATTTCAGCCTTACTGAATTTGTTCTCCTCGGCTTCCATGAGCTTCCAGACTTCCAGTTGGTTTTCTTTTTCATATTTCTGGTCATCTATGTTGCAACGTTGATTGGAAATTTATTAACAACTGGTCTATTTTGCTTTGTTCCTCACTTCCACACTCCCATGTATATATTCCTGTGTAACATGTCTGTATTGGATATGTCCTTCACCTCAATGGTTCTACCAAAGTTATTGGATATCTTTCTAACTGGGAACAATGTCATCTCCTACCATGGTTGTATCGCTCAGGTTTTCTTTTTCGTGGTCCTCATGGTGTCGGAATACTTCATCCTGGCTTCCATGGCTTATGATCGTTACGTGGCCATCTGTCATCCCCTTCGTTACTCTTATTTCATGAGCCTGCAGGTCTGTTTCTGGATGACATTGGCATCTTGGAGTATAGGAGTCCTTGAGGGCATTATGTACGCCAGTCTAATATCATCTTGTACATTTTGTGAATCAAATGAAATTGACCATTTATTCTGTGATATAAAGCCTATTATAAAACTTTCATGTAGTGATACACGGACCATAGAAACAGTGATACTTGGACCGAGTGCCATCATTGGCTTTTTTCCTTCACTTATGACCTTGGTGTCCTACATCTATATCATCTCCACAATCTTGAAGATGAACTCTAAAGAAGGAAGACACAAAACCTTCTCCACCTGCTCCTCACACCTCACAGTCATCCTCTTGTTTTACGGAACGGTCCTCGGCATGTACATGAGGCCAAAGTCCAGCTATTCCATGGACCAGGACAAGGTGTTTGCCATCTTGTATGCAGGAGTCATTCCAATGCTCAACCCTCTCATTTACAGCTTGAAAAATCAGGAGGTGAAGAAAGCTCTGTGCAGAATAAAGAAACAATTGTTTTGTTAGGTCATTGTTCACATGTCTGTTTGGCGTCCATGTATATTTGACTCCAGTAGAAAAAAAAACAAATGTGTAGAAAAATAGATACAAACACATTCTAAACTGAACTCAGAGTTTACACTTTTAACTGATTATGTCTGCAAAGGAAATGTAATGTTGCTGTTTAAATAAGTAAAATAAATAAGTGCTTATATAGGTGGAACTGTCAAATGGATACAATTAAAAATACAATCTTTGGCGTCAATCGGCATCTGATTTTACACCTTTAGTGTTCCATTGGTGCATAGTGCTAAAAATGAATTTATTAAACAGATGACAAAATGAATTATCCATTTTCAATCGACTTTAAAGGGAACCTGTCACCTAAAAAAAAAATGCTGTTACCCTGCAGATATGAGGATAACCTGCAGGTTAATAGCATTCTGAACCTGCCCGGCGCCTGCATTTAGACCTACGCTGCCAGGAGAAAATTAACTTCAGTCCCTCCGGCAGCGTTCAGGATCCAGTCATTAGGGCAACGCCAGTGGGTTCAGTCACGACTCTGTGTATGGAAAATGGGGGTGGAACCGCGTCCCCAGCACTGACTGACATCTGGCCCTAATGCTGAGCCCGGTCCTGCACCCTCTGATGACCTCCCCCTGATGCAGGGCAGGCGAGGATCGGACAGCGGGTTATGCCCGGCAGCGTCTCCTCCACCTGGGCAGCTTATTGGTCCACTCCCTTCTACGGCTCCATCCTCCACAGGCACACTGCGGGCTTATGGGTCCCATGGACAGGAAGACAATCCTCCCATCACTGGCAGGTTCCCTATCCACTGAAGCTTCTGCTAGAAGAAGTAACAGCACCAACTTCGAGGTTCGTCATCGGGAGTCTGGATATCCAGCTGGTGGGATGACAGCTCCCACGCAGCCTGGTGAGTATTACTCCATGTCTTGTCCATTTCCTCCTATTTTAATGTCAATAAGTTTAGAGGGCAGCTAGGTAGCAAGGTTATCAGCTGTGTTATCGGTTGTCGAGAATATGAAGGATGAAGATAATGTAGCAGGTGATAAGATTATGATTGCTGGGGAGTGTCAGAGATTTTTTGGCCCGTCTGATTTTGAGCACTTAATGTCTAATATTGGGCACTTGGCTGCATGAGTCCCTTCTGGCATGGGTATGCAGAGTGAGGGGCCAAGTAGTCTAGCGAGGGTGTCACAGGTTAGGGCACCAGTGTCGGTATCGGTACAGATGGAGAAAGAAAATGAGGATAGGATTCGCGATGGCCCTAAATTTGTCCATTCCTTTCAAGGTAGGGGTGATTCTGCAGACCCTTCATGAAGTCATAGAGATGGTAGTCTATCTGTGCAAGCGGTTCTGCAGAAGCCGAGACTGTACACATGAGAAAAAGAAGACCACATGAAGTCTCAAATAAAAATATATTATAGTTTATTCAGAAAATATATAAAACATAACATTCAAAATAGTAATAATCAAGTTAAAGACAAAGATGAATAGTAGAAATTACAGGTGTAAGACACCGGGTCTGCCTCTATTTAAGGAAGGGAATGAGCAAAATATAGCAGAACGTAATGTAAAGTGCAACTGCAAAAAACAATTTCCCCAAATAAGTGCAGTTTTCACAAAGGGATAAACCAATCACTGTGATTACTATGTGACTAGTCAAAAAATACCCAAACATTTTGTTAAATGTAGAACATTGAGACAGCGAGTGGTATAATAGACTCTAGAAAATCATACTTACACCATGTTCCAAATTATGATGCAAATTATATTTTTTTCAGATTTTCCTAAATGGTCGGTGCAAATGACAGTCAGTCTAATAAAAGTCATCACCCGTTAGAGTATACAATTTTATTGAAGAAACCTCCCAATGATAACAGTATAATCTCCAAAATGAATAAAACCTCACAATGCACTGTTCCAAATTATTAGGCACAGTAGAATTTCTAAACATTTGATCTGTTTTAAAGAACTGAAAATGCTCATTTGTGTAATTTGCAGCATTAGGAGGTCACATTCACTGAACTAAAAAGCTATTTAGCTCCAAAACCTCCTAACAGGCCAAGTTACATGTTAACATAGGAACCCTTCTTTGATACCAGCTTCACAATTCATGCATCCATTGAACTTGAGTTTTTGGAGAATTTCTGCTTGTATTTCTTTGCATGAAGTCAGAATAGCCTTCCAGAGCTGCTGTTTTGATGTGAACTGCCTCCCACCCTCATAGATCTTTTGCTTGATGATACTCAAAGGTTTTCTATAGGGTTGAGGTCAGGGGAAGATGGTGGCCGCACCATGAGTTTATCTCCTTCTATGCCCATAGCAGCCAATGACTCAGAGGTATTATTTGCAGTATGAGATGGGGCATTGTCAGCATGAAGATGATTTTGCTCCTGAAGGCACGTTTCTGCTTTTTAGACCAGAAACTCTATATACTTTGCAGAGGTAATTTTCATACCTTCAGGAACCTTAAAGGGCCCTACCAGCTGTTTCTCCATGATTCCGGTCCAAAACATGACTCCTCCACCTCCTTGCTGACGTCGCAGCCTTGTTGGGACATGGTGGCCATCCACCAACCATCCACTACTCCATCCATCTGGACCATCCAGGGTTGCTCGACACTCATCAGTAAAAAAGACTGTTTGAAAATTAGTTTTCATGTATGTCTGGGCCCACTGCAACCGTTTCTACTTGTGAACACTGTTCAGAGGTGGCCGAATAGTAGGTTTATGCACCACAGCAAGCCTTTGCAGGATCCTACACCTTGAGGTTTGAGGGACTCTAGAGGCACCAGCAGCTTCAGATAACTGTTTGCTGCTTTGTAATGATATTTTGGCAGCTGCTCTCTTAATCCAATGAATTTGTCCGGCAGAAACCTTCCTCATTATGCCTTTATCTGCACTCTGTCTGTACTCTGTTTCAGTCACAAATCTCTTCACAGTATGATGATCACTCTTAAGTTTTCGTGAAATATCTGATATTTTCATACCTTGTCCAAGGCATTGCACTATTTAATGCTTTTCAGCAGCAGAGAGATCCTTTTTATTTCCCATATTGCTTGAAACCTGTGGTCTGCTTAATAATGTGGAACATAATTTTTAAGTAGTTTTCCTTTAATTAGAATCACCTGGAAAACTAATTATCACATGTGTTTAAGATTGATTTCAGTGATCCAGTGAGCGATGAGACACAATACCATCCACGAGTTTATTTGAAAAACAAAACAATTAAATCTTTATGACACTTAAATCCAATTTGCATAATAATTTGGAACACGGTGTAATCAGTACCCAGAAACAAGAGGTATATACCGCTTTAAGAGAATAAAAAAGAAACCCGACATATGCTACAAGCTGCCCTTACCCATGATCTCCACTCTGAAACCCAGTGTGCGCAGCCCCAACGCGCGTTTAGCATGGGATTCTTCCGGGGGCTGCGCGCTTCCTTCAGCATATCGCAAAGCGATCGGGATGTCCTTCCATGTTAGTGCTATATAAAAATAAAGATTATTATTATTAATTTCCATTGTTCCAAACATGACATGGCATCCGCTAATTATTCCATCAAATGTTGCATTCCAAAAATCAAATGACGCTTCTTCCCTTCCAAGCCAAGCCGTGCGCCCAAACAGTTGTTTTCCTCCACATATTGGCTATCGGCAGGCTCAGGAGAAATAGCACAACAAATTGTATGGCACAAGTTCTATTTTTACCCTTATGTTAATGCAAAAATTTGGAGCAAAATAGATTTATTTGGGAAAAGTGTGATTTTTTTTTTTTTTTTTTTTTTAAATTTCCACGGCCCAACGTTATAAACTACTGTGAAGCACCTGTGGGTTCAAGGTGCTCAATACACATCTAGATAAGTTCTCTAAGAGCTCTAGTTTCCAAAATGGTGTCACCTGTCAGGTGTTTCCACTGTTTCGCCACATCAGGGGCTCTCCAAACGCGACATGGCGTCTGCTAATTATTCCAGCATATTTTACATTGAAAAGGAAAATGGCGCTCCTTCCCTTCTGAGCCCTGCCGTGTGCTCAAAGAGTAGATTTCCCCCC
Source organism: Ranitomeya imitator (assembly GCF_032444005.1). Lineage (NCBI taxonomy): Eukaryota > Metazoa > Chordata > Amphibia > Anura > Dendrobatidae > Ranitomeya > Ranitomeya imitator. Next base: position 830,336,978 of record NC_091283.1, read on the forward strand.
CATATATGGGGTATCGCCATGCTCTGGAGAAATTACAAAACAAAATGTATGGTCCATTTTCTCCTGTTACCCTTGAGAAAGTAAAAAAAATTAGGCCTAAAGGAAAATTTTTGTGAAAGAAAAGTAAATGTTTATTTTTTTCTTCCACATTCCAAAAATTAATATGAAGCACCTGAAGGTTTAATAAACTTATTGAATGTGGTTTTGAGTATCTTGAGGGGTGCAGTTTTTAGAATGGTGTCACTTTTGGATATTTTCTGCCATATAGGCCCTCAAAGTGACTTCAGATGTGATGTGGTCCCTAAAAAAAAAAAATGGTTTTGTAAAATTTGTTGAAAAATGAAAAATCGCTGGGCCAACTTTTAACCCTTATAACTTCCTAGAAAAAAAAATTTGTTTCCAAAATTGTGCTGATGTAAAGTAGTCATGAACGGGGGGAATCTCGGGCCATCTCCGCTGTGGTCTCCCATTCTTCTCCTGCCGCAGTGGAGCCTGCTCAGCGGAGATGTCGATCCCAGTGTCTTGCTCAGTCTCACTCTGTGCAAAGGGTTACTGCTGCTTTTCCAGCTTCTGCCATTGAAGCTAGTGCTGGGCAGCGATGAGCAGACGCTTTTGGGACTAAGTCCAGCTTTTCCCCTTCTGAGCATGCCCGGGGTAAGATCTATCATTGGAGATTGAGGGTCACATGCTTAGATACTGCAGCAAACGCATTGGTTCTCCAGGAAGGTCCTGAAGTTGCTCAGGCTCTGTGGCAACCTCTCATTGGTCCTTCTAGGAAGGTCCTGTACTTGCTGCAGCTATAAAAGGTTCACATGGCTGCACGGCCATGCGCTAGTATCAAATCTAAGTGATGTGCTTTGCGCCAGTGTGATTACATGTGTATGTGTTCAGGGACCCAGCTGAAATAAGCCCCTAGAATACCGGCACCTCTGGTGAGGAGATTGTGTGTATGGATTCAGGGCCCCGGCTGAAATAAGCCCCTAGAATACCGGCACCTCCGGTGAGGAGATTGTGTGTATGGATTCAGGGCCCCAGCTGAAATAAGCCCCTAGAATACCGGCTCCTCTGGTGAGGAGATTGTATGATTGCATAACCACAAACTGCTATCTGCTGTGAGTTAAACAGGACACAGTGCTTTCTTTAGGCTACTCTGTGAAGTAACAGAGTTCGCTTCTACCGCCATATAGGGCCGCCATTTGCCAGCAGCAGGTTCTCTCCTGCACGGTGGACCCCGGGCTGCGAACGCACCAAATAACATCTCTCTAATTACTCGGTGCGTTCCGCCAGCCCTAACATTTTATTTATTAACTAAATTGTGTGATATGACTCCCTGATTTAAGGGCGTAAAAATTAAAAGCTTGAAAATTGCTACATTTTCAAAATATTCGCCAAATTTCCATTTTTCCACAAATAATCGCAAGTTATATACTGTAGAAGAACTTTTACTGCTATCAAAAAGTACAATATGTCATGAGAAAACAGTCTCAGAATCACCAGGATCCGTTGAAGCGTTCCAGAGGTATAACCTCATAAAGTGACAGTGGTCAGAATTGTAAAAATTGGCCCGGTCATTAAGGAGAAAATGCCTGCTGACAGTTTACATTTATTGCCTTGTATTAAGAAATATTTCTTTACGTTTGCAAATATAAACGCAACAATTTTAAAATTATCCTAAAGGGAATTTTGTCTTCAACAAGACTCTAGAGTCAGAAGAGAAAGAAGAAGAAGAAGACGGTGAAATCCTCAGAGGTAATTCTCGGAGGTCTGTGTGGAAATCTATATAGAATAAGTAAATTGCTGTGATTCTGAATGTTTTCCTTCCAGTTTGTGCCAGAGGCCATGCCTCAACATTGGATTTGGGCACTATAACATTTAGAAAAATATTACATTGTATTTATTTTTTGCTTCAGACATTGGAAATTTTACTAATTACTTTTATATTAAAGGAAGCTTTGTCAAGGTATTCAATGACTACTGCACCTGAATGTCAGTGTGACTGCTGTTTACATGACAATAACATCTATTGAAGTGATACATTAAAGAGGTTGTCCAGAGAAACAAGTGATCACCTCTCCATAGGATACAGGAAAATGTACTAATCGGTGATGGACCGCTCGCTGGGAACTGCACCAATCATCAGGACAGGGAGCTTTTGACCTCATTATTTTGGGAGCGGCAGTGTGTGTTTTCTACCAACGCTCCATTCAACCGCTGTAACCGAATATAGAATGAATGGAGCAGTGGTCGGGTGTCTTGACGCTTCATTTTGTCATAGGGATAAAGTTGTCTGTTGTGATTAAAAATTACCCGTTCAGTCGATCGGTGCAAGACCCAGCGGTTGGACCGTCAATGATCCTGTGGACAGTTGATCACTTGTTTTTACACGACAATCCTTCAATTCAAGAAAGGTCATGGCTGCCACCATCGAGATGCCATAGAGGTTTATCTTGTCAGATTCTGTACAAATCCATCAGAAAAATAATTGCAGCATGCTCCATTGGTCTACTTTTATACAGAGGTATTCTCAGTGTTATTGTTCTTGGAGAATATCTTAGGGTTACCAGCACAGGATTTATTGAGGGCAGCAGGAACATGTGCAGAAGCTGAGGATGGTCTGTGGTTTTCCAGTTCTCTGTATAAGGGGTTTTCCTTGGTGTAGAATATTGACATCCTCCAGTTAGATAGGCCGTCAGTGTCAGGTTGCTTGGGGGCCGGCTCTCAGTTCCTTTTTGCAATTAGCTTCTGGAAAGGACGGGGTCCCTCACATGAGCGCTGCAGCCTCTTCAATGTTGGCATTGTGCGCTGTCCACTTGCACACTGTCCTAGTTGGCTAAGAGGCTACGATTCTTGGCTTTCGAAGTTGGGACAATCTTTTTAAGTTCCGGTAATCCAAAGTAATAAAGCTTAGGTTTTGTTACAGATGTGAGGACGATAGAGATTATAACTTGGGAATTTAGGAATCTGGAGGCTCTCTGATTGGGATGTGAAGTGTCGATGTAATTAGTCATAAATCCACTTGTTAAATTGTGTACTTGAGTTCTTTACAAAGACTGGAAATATCTGTTTTTACTTGAAAAATGTTTTTATTCCAAAAATGTTCCAAATCATTTTGTACTTTAAAGTGAAAACTTCTCACACTTTGCCAAGGTTTTTGCTTTGCCTCCTTCTTCTTCTCTTTAGTTTAGCTGCCTCCACATTTTCTCCTAAGCCTGCTTGGACTCGTGCAGGTGCCATTGGCTAAAGGGAGAGCTCCATGACCTTGGCTTGATGCTAAGAAAAGTTGGTGTTTTGGGGGAAGTTGTAGACCTATAAAAAGTGTAGATATTGAAGAAGGGGAGGAAAAGTGCAGCCGGGATTAAATATTGGTGACCAAAGAGAACTTTGGGGACCACTCATTGGTGGACTAGTGAGTGTCCCATACACATTTCTTTTTATATCAGTTCTAAATGGACATGGATGTGGCTGATTCTTCATCCTGATCAGCGGAATTTTCACGAAAACCGGTAGCAATGGGGTCTTTGAACATACCTTCTACACCTTGAACGAGGCAGCCATTGATGTCCCCAAAGTAAATTTGGTGATGTGAGTTTACAACTACCGTATATACTCGAGTATAAGCCGACCCGAGTATAAGCCGACCCCCCTAATTTTGCCACAAAAAACTGGGAAAACTTATTGACTCGAGTATAAGCCTAGGGTAGAAATGCAGCATTTACCGGTGAATTTCAAAAATAAAAATAGATCATTATTTCCCCATAGCTGTGCCATATAGTGCTCTGCACCGTTCATATTTCCCCATAGGTGTGAACCATATAGTGCTCTGCACCGTTCACTGTGCCCCATAGCTGTGCCATATACGGTGCTCTGCACCGTTCACTGTGCCCCATACATAGCTGTGCTGTGCCATATACGGTGCTCTGCACCGTTCACTGTGCCCCATAGCTGTGCTGTGCCATATACGGTGCTCTGCACCGTTCACTGTGCCCCATAGCTGTGCTGTGTCATATACGGTGATCTGCACCGTTCACTGTGCCCCATAGCTGTGCTGTGCCATATACGGTGCTCTGCACCGTTCACTGTGCCCCATAGCTGTGCTGTGCCATATACGGTGCTCTGCACCGTTCACTGTGCCCCATACATAGCTGTGCTGTGCCATATACGGTGCTCTGCACCGTTCACTGTGCCCCATAGATGTGCTCCATATACGGTGCTCTGCACCGTTCACTGTGCCCCATAGCTGTGCTGTGCCATATACGGTGCTCTGCACCGTTCACTGTGCCCCATAGCTGTGCTGTGCCATATACGGTGCTCTGCACCGTTCACTGTGCCCCATACATAGCTGTGCTGTGCCATATACGGTGCTCTGCACCGTTCACTGTGCCCCATACATAGCTGTGCTGTGCCATATACGGTGCTCTGCACCGTTCACTGTGCCCCATAGCTGTGCTGTGCCATATACGGTGCTCTGCACCGTTCACTGTGCCCCATAGATGTTCCACATAAATTTGTGCCGCCGCTGCCGCAATAAAGAAAAAAAAACACATACTCACCTCCCTTGATTGCAGCTCCCGGCGTCTCGTTCCGGCGCCTCCATCTTCCCGGCGTCTCTGCGCTGACTGATCAGGCAGAGGGCGCCGCGCACACTATATGCGTCATCGCGCCCTCTGCCTGAACAGTCAGAGAGCAGAGACGCCGGGAAGATGGAGGCGCCGGCCGGGAAGATGGAGCGGCGCCCGGCGGCTGGAACGAGGACAGGTGAATATGCTATACTCACCTAGTCCTGGCGATCCTCGCGCTGTCCCCTCCTGTCTTCGGCGCTGCAGCTTCTTTCTCTATCAGCGGTCACCGGCACCGCTGATTAGAGAAATGAATAAGCGGCTCCGCCCCTATGGGAGGTGGAGCCGCTTATTCATTTCTGTAATGAGCGGTCCCACGTGACCGCTGAAGAGAGGAAGAAACTGCAGCGCCGAAGCCCGTGGGACGGCAGGGACAGCGCGAGGATCGCTGGGACTAGGTAAGTATACCTCAGCGCCCTCACCCCCTCACCTGCCGACCCCACCGCTACCGTGACTCGAGTATAAGCCGAGGGGGGCACTTTCAGCCCAAAAATTTGGGCTGAAAATCTCGGCTTATACTCGAGTATATACGGTAGTTGTTTTTGTTTATTGATTTTGGTGCAATGTAAATTTTAAAAAATTACTGTGGCCATACATCCAAGTCACACTGTTTTCCTCGTTAAGTTGGGTAAACTGGGTTTTCAATTAGCCAAATTAAGGTCAAGCATAGTCAGGTATTCCAAAATCAAAAGGAAGTGTAGGAATATGCAAGAGGAAGCAATAGGACCTGTCTATGCTACACATATTGCATTTCCCTTCTTTGGTTGTGCTAGATAATAACTCTTCCCGAGCTTCGTTTCTGCTGCAGAAGGTCTGGCCGGTTGGTGATTTCCTTGAGCTGTACCTTTCAGACGAGCTAGAAGAGAAACCTGGAACACTCAGAACTAGTGATGAGCGAGTGTGCTCGTTACCTGGATTTTCTGATCATGCTCGGGTGGTCTCAACGAGTATTTTGGGTGTGCTCAGAGATTATGTTTTAGCCTGAATACATGTGGGGATTCCCTAACAAACAGGCAATCCCTGCATGTGTTCAGGTTGTCTAAGAGCCACAAATCATGCAGGGGGGGAATGAAACATAATCTCCGAGCATGCCATAAATACTCGTAGACCACCCGAGCATGCTCGGAACGAGCACATTCGCTCATCACTTCTCAGAACCCAGCTACAGTAGTTCCTTCTTCAGTTATGTTACAGCTTTACAGTCCAGGTCCCAAATCAGTTTTTTGTGCTACGCAAATAAAAAAAATTAAAATGAAGAAGGTTAATATAATCAAATCTCTTTTCTGGAATCAACTTGAAAGCCCCAAATTTGATTATCTTGATTCTCTAAACTTGAGCCCCGATACAGCCTTACCTTTGTGCCTATTTTTATCTAGTTTTATGCATTTGCACCTTTAATTTTTTTATACAATATTGAAGAAAAAAGATGTGGCACTCACTAGTTCGAATTAATGTGAAAAAGTCTTTTATTCCATTCCTTGGGATTAGGACTAAAGCATGATGTGCAGGTTACAGAGGCATGCAGGGAGAGGCAGAGTGGATGACGGCAGTTTCGTGAAACAACGCTTCAATGGGTTCAGGTGTCTTTTTTTTTTTTTCTTTGAACATTACCTTTATTTTTTTGTTTGCACGCAATTCATTGTTTTATTTGCACCATTTTAACTCTATTTTATATATTTTGATTTTTTCTTCTTTGTACGCAGAGTTCAGCAATTCCAGATGTTTTCGTCAGATTCATCAATTGCAACTTTAAAAAAAAAATCAAAAATTTTTGCGTAACTTCACTCCAGCACCCCCTTACTCTAGTGTATTTGTAAGTACAACAGTATTTTGGCACAATTTTTGCATCATTTTGCGAAACATTTGAACGTTTGCTCTAAAAGGTTATAAAAACATGCAAGACAGAAGAAAAATACATTTTTGACTTTATACCAAATGCATGAATAATGTGTGCTCTTTTGATGAATTTGGCACAAAAATGGTAACTAATGCCACAAGACTATGAAGAAAAATGACTTTAAAAAAATGGGCCCATGGACTTATCCATGTTTGTGCGTAATATGAACTCGAAACTTTTTCTAATTCTTAAGGTTGTAGTCATCAGTAATATTCATTGTTCTATGACCATTCAGGATGATTTTGGAAAATAAAACCGAAGACGAGTTTCTTATATTGGGTTTTTATGAATATCCAGATCTACAACCTTTAATATTTCTTCTTTTCCTATTTATATATTTTCTCTGCCTTTTGGAGAACACATTACTTACAGTCATCATTTACTTGGACACAAATCTTCATACCCCCATGTATTTCTTCCTGTGTAACTTGTCCTTTCTGGATATTTGCTTTACCACTGTAATTTTCCCTAAATTTCTCTTGACATTTTTGGGCTGGAGATCAATTTCTTTCTTGCAGTGTTTAGTACAATTGCATCTTTACTCTGGACTCCAGAGCTTAGATTGCATCTTGTTGACGGCAATGAGTTATGATCGCTACGTGGCCATCTGCAATCCTCTTCGTTATAGTCTTGTCTTGAATAAGAAGGTCTGTGTCCTCTTAGCTGGGGTTAGTTGGCTTCTCGGCATTATAGACCCTCTTCCAATTATTGTTGTGCTCTCTCGCTTACCGTTCTGCTCATCGAGGGAGATCGACCACTTCTTTTGTGACTTTATGCCTTTGTTAACAGTCTCCTGCGGTGATGTCTCTAAAGTCATGACCATTATTTGCGCTGAAGGCGCACTGATCGGCATAACATCTTTTGTATTAATATTATCTTATAGTTACATCATAACCGCTGTAACAAGAATGAAGACTGGACTGGCAAGGCGCAAAGCCTTCTCCACCTGCTCGGCCCATCTTACAGTCATCCTGATGCTGTATCTCAGTCTGATCTGTGTCTATGTCATACCTACCCCAGACGATAACGCTCATAGTAAAAAGTCCGTTGCTCTTGTAAACACAGTGCTGGTTCCAATTTTAAATCCAATTTTGTACAGTCTTCGAAATAAAGATGTCACATTTGCGATTCAAAAACTTTTTTCAGGGAAACTACAACTACTTAAAATGAAACAATAGAGCAAGAGCAAAATTGAGGTGCACAAGTTTCCTTGACTTCTCAGATGCACACAACGGAGATGGGAATGTTGTAGCCATAATGGAAAACATGGACTGAAAAACTGCAAAAATCAAGATGATTTCAGGAAAATATGGCGGTTTCATAAATCATATTTTCAAGGCATAAAGGGATGTGAGGGCACAATTAACTTGACAGTCCACAACAAACTTTTGGACTCAAAAGAATAGTCCACAACTTTATGCACAGCCCCGTAGAGCCTCTATAAGGTCATGGGTTGTCCAGCCCAATACTTCCATGGTGGACTGAAAATGTAAATGACATAGAAAAGCTCTACAACTAGATGGAACAGAAATGAATGATGATTACTTCCTACATATAATTGGGTAGTATACTGTCCTCCTCTAGGCATAATTTAGTCATGTTAAGTACTGAGTTTGCAGCAACCTCAAAAGGTGTCAAACGTATTGTGAGAACTAACAGATAAACAGAGGTAACTTTTCAGGGACATTCTCGGTCAACGTAGCTACCTACAAGTTCACTGCACTGAGACAAAGACTCTGGACCATAGATTTATAGCCACAGTGTGATGGAGACATCTAAGGTACATTTATGGTGAATCTCCAGTCGGAGATATATGTTTCAGAACCCCCCCAGCACCAAGAATATGTTATGCAGTATATGTATGTATAATAGTTTCCATGTGAAATGCATCAGTCCACAGGCTGCGCCCCTGGACAAGATATTCTCTTTCTGACCTCCCCCACCTTTGTAATTCCCACAGTAAATATTGGCAGGCTCCGGCCCCCTGCGGCTATTGTAATATATGTCTGGCCTGCTGTTTTCCTATTCAATATAAAGTGACTAGCACACTCCAGGGTGTTGTGATGCAAAAAAGTGGGGATTTATCGCTAATAGAGTGTGTCAAAAGAGCTGTCAGTACGCCGGGACACTAGGGATAAATGCGGTATCCACCGCTAATAGAGTGTGTGACACACTCTATTAGCGGTGGATACCGCATTTATCCCTAGTGTCCCGGCGTACTGACAGCTCTTTTAAGCCTCAGCGCCACCTATTATTCTGACTCACAGTCAGTTGACCAGCCTGGTTCTGTTTCCTCCCGGCTTTTTGCCTTTTTTTCCAGCATGTCTGATTGATGCAAATCCGAGTATTCTATTGTTTTTGGGGCCATACAAGTATACAATTATACCTAGCACACTGATGAAGGTCCAGTATCGACCGAAACGTTTGTGATTTACTGTATGTAATAAATCCCCACTTTTTTGCATCACAACACCCTGGAGTATGCTAGTCACTTTATATTGTATACGTTCAGGTTTGGGCACCTATGACTGTGCACCTCCCCTATTTAGGCTGTGCTTAGCATCTTCTATATTGCTGTTTTCCTATTGGCCTGCATTGTATATCTGTGTTATATATTCTGTGTGCTGTGAATAAAGGGTGTTCTTTAGACTGGAAATACGTGGAGAAGCAGTCAGCTTTTATATGCTCTCATGTAATCAAGAAATTCCTGCCAGCGTCATTCATTCAGAATCTAGCAAAAGCAGAGTGGACCTCCTAAAACACGGGGGGTGCTGAAAGAGGTACTACAGCACAGTAGACCCCGTTACACTGGTGGCAGCAGTGGGATTTGATACCCCTTCTACAGGAGGAAAGGAATGAATGGAAAACAACTACCAGAAGTTAAAGAGGGCTACATTAAAAGATCTGGTGGAAGCCCAAGGGTTAATCGCCAGCAACAACACAAAAGCGGATTTGATAGCAGCCATTATGGAACACGACAGTGCAGCGCCCCCAATGTGAACGTGGAGGAGACTGAATTCCAGAGGGAGGTAAAGAACAGACTGGCGTTCTATGGCCCAAACCCTGCAGTAGAGATCATACGAGAGGTGATGGCTGATGTGCGTACTGATCTGAAGGAACAGATGGCTGAGCAGACAAGGATAGAGCTAACCAAGATGGAGTTGGCAGAGCGGACCAAAGTGGAGCTGGCCAAGATGGAGATGGCAGAGCGGAGAGAGGAGAGTCAGCGAGCAAGGGGAGCTCTGGCCTCCGCCCAGGTACCTTCAACAGTAAGCCACAAAAAGATCCAGTATAATGCCTTCCGACAGTTGGGGGAGGCAGAGGAAGACATTGATGGCTTTCTGCAGTACTTTGAGCAGCAGCGTGCCCTTCATCAAGTGAAGCCGGAGGAACGGGTTCAGATTCTGGCCAGCAAGCTGACAGGCCGGGCAGAGGACACCTATCACACGGTACCTGATGAGGACTGTATGGACTATGAGCGGATCAAAGAAGTGATCGTGGCCCGGTATGCGCTGACACCAGAGGCATAACGCCAAAAGTTCCGCGGACTTATAAACAGAGTAACCGATACCCACGCTGAATGGGCCTGTAAATTACGGCGGTCACTGCTACAGTGGGTACAAGGGAGCCAAGCAACCACTAAGGAGGACGTCCTCCAGCTCTTCTTGTTAGAACAATTCTTTAATGGACTAAACACCGAGACACAGGAATGGCTTCGGGACAGGCGGCCAATGACTCTTGAGGAAGCCGCTCGTCTGGCCGATGAACATCATGACGCCAGGAGGCCTCAGTTGTCCGGATCAAAGATGGTCACTAGGGGTCCGCCCATGGACCTGGAGGGCCCCAAACCACCAAAGATTGTAAGGGGACCAGCTAGAAACCCGGCCTACCACAGTTTCCCTGGGGTGCGATGCCACACCTGCTGTCAGCTGGGCCACCTGCAAAGACAATGTCCCAACCGGACTCAGCATACCCAGTGGCCAAAGGCGGGAACAGCTACATCCCGCCGGGCCGCTGTACACTGCTACCAAGGCGAAGCTGACCCGGCATTGGGGGCTACAACTAACCAAGGGGTGGAAGACATGGAGGAAGTGCTGCATGAAGTAGACCCCATGCAGGCAGCCCGGGCAGATAATCGACAACAGCATCGACAGGTCGTGTGGGTTAATGGGAAACGCATGCAGGGACTAAGAGATTCCGGAGCAACTTTGACCCTTGTGAAGCCTCACCTCGTCCGGGATGAAGAGAAGACGGACCGGACAGAGGCAGTCAGTGTAGCAGGGGGAGCCATACATCGACTGCCCACTGCCAGGATTCACCTGAACTGGGGAGTTGGGGATGGCCTTGTTGAGGTCGGCTTGATGGAGGATTTGCCTGCAGACATTTTGCTGGGAAATGACTTGGGGCCCATGTTGTCTGCCTTCTCGGTTGCCCTTCTGGCTGAGACATATCCTATGACCACCCGGAGACAAGCTCGAGCTGCGGAGGCGGAATCACACTCAGAGGAGGCCCAGGTAAGACATCCCAGCCCTACACGTATTCCCATAGCCAGACACATTTCTTGGGCCACCCCAGATGAATTTAAGAGGGAGTTACTTGAGGATCCTTCATTGGAGGGAGATCGTGGGAAGGCACAGGAGGGGAGAGGGGTACTGGAAGGGGAACAGTTTATATGGAAGCAGGGACTCCTCTACCGGATCACAGAGCAGCAACACACAGGGACGAGCCCCACTATAAAACGACAGCTGTTAGTTCCCAAGAAGTATAGGCAGGAGTTACTGCGAGTCCCTCATGACATACCCTTGGCCGGGCACTTCGGCGTCAGTGGCACAAGGCATCGTCTGACACAAAACTTCTTTTGTCTGGGGGTAACCTATGATGTTCGTCAATACTGCCAGACCTGTGACAGTTGCCAGCGCATTGGCAAAAAGGGAGATCGATGCAAGGCCAAATTACGCCCCCTCCCCATTGTGGAGGAACCATTTAGCCGAGTAGCGGTCGATCTGATAGGGCCGTTAGCCAAACCCAGTCTGTCAGGGAAAAGGTATATATTGACAGTGGTAGATTATGCCACACAGTATCCAGAGGCGGTTGCGTTACCTAACATACTGGCAGAGACAGTGGCGGCTGCCCTGCTCCAGGTTTTCTCACGGGTTGGATTTCCCCGGGAGATTATCTCAGACCAGGGTACCCAGTTTACAGCAGAGGTGACCAACCAACTGTGGAAGCTGTGCGGCGTAAAGTCCATTAGAAGCGCCCCGTACCACCCGCAAACCAATGGGTTGTGTGAACGCTTTAATGAGACGTTAAAACAACTCATTGGGACTTTTACCAGGACCTACAGGGACTGGGAGAAATTCTTGCCTCAGCTCCTGTTTGCCTATCCAGAGGTGCCCCAAGAATCCACGGGGTTCTCCCCATTCGAACTGGTATACGGGAGACGGGTAAGGGGACCCCTAGACTTAGTGCTAGAACACTGGGAAGGGGAGGGCATCATAGAAGGGGTACCTATTGTACCCTATGTTCTGGAATTCCGGGACCGCCTACAGGAGCTGACCCAGGCTGTACGTGGGAACATGCAGGTGGCCCAGCGGCGCCAGCGCGTATGGTACGATCGTAGGGCCAGAGAGCGCACCTTGGAAATAGGGCAGAAGGTTCTGGTGTTAGAGCCCACTAGGCAGAACAAGTTCCAAGCTGCATGGCAGGGGCCCTACCAGGTAGTGGGGAAATTAGCTGACACCACCTATAATGTCGCCGATTGTGACGACCCCAGGGTTATCCGCATGTTCCACGTGAATATGCTGAAGCCCTACCGGGAGCGCCCTGAAGAGGTAGTGGCCATCTGTGCACCTAAAGCAGAGGATTTAGCCGGACTTCCCTTGCCTGATGTCTTAGGGGAGAGGAGTCAGTCTAAAACATGGGACCAGGTACACTGGGGTGAAGACTTAGGTCCCTGGGAGAGACAGCAGGCGGAGGAGTTGTTGAGGCAGCGACAGAGGATGTTTTCGGGAAAACCCGGGTACACTCAGCTGGTACAACACAAGGTTGAGACCCAGGATCAGACCCCCCTGCGACAACCCCCCTTCCGCGTCCCTGAGTCTGTACGAGAGGGGATGCGACAAGAGATACAAGAGATGTTGCGTTTAGGGGTCATTGAAGAGTCAGATAGTCCCTTTGCATCCCCCGTAGTGTTAGTGCCCAAGAAGGATGGGACTACACGGTTTTGTGTAGACTATCGTAAGCTCAATGAGAAAACAGTGACGGATGCGTATCCCATGCCGCGTGTGGATGACTTGTTAGACCGGCTGGCAGGGGCAAAGTATTTGACCACCATCGATCTATGCAAAGGCTACTGGCACATTCCCCTTAGTCCTGATGCTATTCCCAAGTCGGCATTTGTCACCCCGTTTGGCTTATTCCAGTTTCGAGTTATGCCATTTGGGATGAAGACTGCCCCGGCGACCTTCCAGAGGCTGGCTGACCGGCTTCTGGATGGTCTCCAGGACTATGCGTGTGCCTACCTGGATGACATCGCCATCTACAGCACGACATGGGAATAGCATCTAAATCACCTAGAGACAGTGTAAGACAGGATCCACAAGGCCGGAATCACCCTGAACCCAAACAAGTGTCACGTGGGCAAGGCAGAGGTTCAGTATTTAGGGCATTGGGTGGGAAGTGGGAAACAGAGACAAGAACCAGCCAAGATTGAGGCCATAGCCAAATGGTCCACCCCACGCAATAAAACCCAGGTCATGGCGTTTCTAGGGACAGCGGGGTATTACAGGAAATTCGTTCCCAATTACAGCAGCGTAGTCAAGCCTCTCACTGATCTGACCCGTAAGAACCAACCCAGCCAGGTAACCTGGACCCCAGAGTGTGAGGAAGCCTTCCGCCAGCTAAAGGACGCCCTCACCAATACCCCTGTATTGGCCGCACCCGATCCAACTAAACATTTCCTGGTTCACACAGACGCTTCTATGTTTGGATTGGGGGCAGTACTAAGCCAAGTCGGGCCGGACGGCCAAGAACACCCAGTAGCTTACCTGAGTCGGAAACTACTGCCCCGTGAAGCGAGCTATGCGGCCATCGAGAAGGAGTGCCTGGCAATAGTATGGACACTCAAAAAGTTACAACCATATTTGTATGGATGACAGTTTTCCCTCCTAACGGACCATAATCCCCTAGTCTGGCTTAATCGGGTCTCCGGAGACAACGCCAGATTACTGCGGTGGAGTTTAGCCCTACAACCCTACATCCACTACAGACCCGGCAAACAACACGGTAACGCCGATAGACTAAGTCGACAAACGGAACTCGTACCAACCCCATAAACTTCGGTCATCCCCAAACCGATCCGTTAAGGATCAGACTGTATATGCCGATCGTGTTGCTGAAAAGGGGAGCCGTGTTATAGAACCCCCCAGCACCAAGAATATGTTATGCAGTATATGTATGTATAATAGTTTCCATGTGAAATGCATCAGTCCACAGGCTGCGCCCCTGGACAAGATATTCTCTTTCTGACCAACCCCACCTTTGTAATTCCCACAGTAAATATGGGCAGGCTCCGGCCCCCTGCGGCTATTGTAATGTATGTCTGGCCTGCTGTTTTCCTATTGGCCTGCCCTGTGTATCTGTGTTATATATTCTGTTTGCTGTGAATAAAGGGTGTTCTTTAGACTGGAAATACGTGGAGAAGCAGTCAGCTTTTATATGCTCTCATGTAATCAAGGAATTCCAGCCAGCGTCATTCATTCAGAATCTAGCAAAAGCAGAGTGGACCTCATGAAACATGGGGGGTGCTGAAAGAGGTACTACAGCACAGTAGACCCCGTTACAATATATATTCCAGCTGCCAATGTTTCTGTTACCTACGTGATACATTAACTGCTGTCTTCTTTTGCCTACTGTCTTCTTTTGGGCTTTAGTAGGTCATTATAACATGGCAAATAAGGGTCTATTAAATAAATAATCTTAATTTTTATATAGCGCTAACATGTTCCGCAACGCTTTACATACATTATCATCGCTGTCCCCGATGGGGCTGACAATCTAAATTCCCTATCAGATTCACATCAGGTCTGAGCCGGTCGTCAGACATTAGTTGAATAATGTAGACCTCAGATAGAAGAGTCTGATGTGTGCCAGTCTACAGACATAATACTACCGTAAAAAACTTGCAGCCAACCTTATACATTTTTTCCTGGATGATTCCTCATCTGGTATAACAGACTAATAATAATAATAATCATTTTTATTTATATAGCGCCAACAAATTCCGCAGCACTTTACAATTAAGCGGTGACATGTACAGACAATACAGACAATAAATTCAGTACAAGTTAAGACAATTTAAACAGTGACATTAGGGGTGAGGTCCCTGCTCGCAAGCTTACAATCTACAAGGAAATGGGGGGGACACAATAGGTGAAAAGTGCTTGTTATTTCAGGTCTGGCAATTATAACAAATAGGGATTTTCATATAAAGCTGCATGATCCGGTCATCAGCCTGTGTGTTTAAGTGCAATAGTCAAGTATCAAGTGCAGTTATCATGTACATGGAGGGTGTGGAGACAGATGAATAGTAGGGTGCAGATTCACATGCAGATAATATTTGGAAGGAGGGAACAGGACAAAGTTAGTTTACTGAGTAGTTGATTTACAGACTAGGCTTTTCTGTACAGCAAAAATAAGTGTCTGCAATGCTGCCTGCCTGCAATGCTTTGAACACATGTGAGTGTTATCTTTTCTCCTGTAATCCCTTTATGTTATAATTACCTTGTACATATTTGCAATTGTCTCTTTTGTAACATCTTTGTAAAATATTTTGATAAAACACTGCCTAACTTTTGTGGGGTATAATATTTAATACTAGTTCTTTCTCCATGCTCTAAAACGTACCCTGTCTCCTGAAGGGAATTACGCTACTGTGTTGGGTTAGCTTCGAACCCGTTTAATCGGAGCTGGTGGCAGCAATACCGTGCAGGCTTTTGGGTGATGTTGTAGCGACTGCGGCGTTAATAATTATTGTTCCTGCCTGAGTGAGAGTAGTTTATTGCATCGCTGCAGCGTGCCAAATATTCAGTACATAGCAGGCAGCCTGTCTGGCGACTAATTACCCAGGGTGCAGTACCCAATCTGACCTGAGAGTAAAGGGGGGCGCCAGAGAGCTGCAAGTGTTAAGTGGAACTGTAAGCGGGATATACATAAATCCCTGCAGTTTGTGGTATATTGAAGAGCAGTGGGATACCTAGAATAAGCCCCTGCTGTAAACTAAGAGGTCAATAGCCTTGTGTGTGTTTTTCATCACATTGTGGAGTGGAGGGATAACTAAGATAAGCCCCCCTGCACATGTGATAGCCGTCTGTTGGCCTAAAGTCACCCTGACCCGTGACGTAGGGGTGACGGTCACGGTGTGAATCGTGACAAATTGGCAGGCAGCAAAACAGGCAGCAAAAATAAAAGTATAGCAGATTATACCAACCTGACAGATACCCAAACCTGTCAGGCATATGTTGCCCTATAGAATAGATTTGATGCAATGTATTTCATTTTCATAATTAACGGTGCGTGCTGAAAATATATTACTTCTGTACACTGTCTCAAGCCACTTGGCGGGAAGATAGAAAGTAGCATAACGGCCAAATGCAGTGGTTAAGAGTCGCCTGTCTCGTGCTTCGTAATCCATGCCACTCGGATGATGTGATGTCATGGGCATGACGTGATGGTGTTTTACTTTGCACAGGTAGAAATCAAAGCAGAGATCTCCGAAAGGTGTGCGCTCAGATGGCTAAAATGTTTTTGGAACTGTTGCTGTCCTACGTGAGTGGGAATGTGATCTGTGCAGCTTCTTCATATGCAGCTTCCATACTGGACGTGTGCAAATCTTAGGAGTGCAAATCTCCCAAAATTCGATTCAAGCAGATTCGGCCAATTCAGGGGGAAAATTAGATTTGCGTTGAATAAATTCTATAGGAATTGAGCTGGCAAGAGGTTAAAAAAATTCTTATACTCACCTCTTCTCTGTCCCATCCCACCATTCCAGTACCACCGATAGTCCTCTGATCAGTTCTTTCTTCTTCTTCCTTCTGTCCAGGTCTTTTGTCTACTGACAGCTCTATGTCATCATGTGGGGCTCAATGCATGTCATATTCACGTGTCACTCCTTTTGCGATCATCAATGTGTCATGACCCATGTGATGACATAGAATCGATAAACAGATGACCCGGACACATTAAAGATAGAAAGAAAAAAGAAGATAGAAGATTATTTTTGTATATTTTAAAAAAAAATGCTTATCTCTATCTAGTTTGTGATCTAACAGGGTGAAGCTTTCCAATCGATAACAGATCTCACGTTGGATCAAAACAGGTATCTACTCAGTATCTACCAACGTCATCTGACTGGAGATTCTTTGGCCTATGAGGCTGCAGCCGAACAAGTCTTGGATGATGTGTATGTGTCACCTAAGTGCCTAGTTTCAGTGATGTGAAACCCAAAGGGCAGGCTCCAGTATTGATAGTGATGGAGGTTTTTAATGGGCCTAGATTTTGGGTCCAGGTTTTAAGAATGACCAATAGAGTTGGGTGGGGCTGGCCATTCCTATATCTCCAGTTATAGACCTAGAAGTGGCCTATGTAAGGCAGTCCAGCTACCTCACTCATTGTCTGTGAGCGGAGGTAAAAAAACCCACTGCTGCTGTTTTGTCTCTTCCAGAGACTAAGAGTTGTACACTTATCTGAATGGGTGAGCCCGTGCTATCATAAGAACTGTTTATTTTCTGTTTATTTTTGGTTTTCTTTCATGCTGAAGGAAAGAATGATCGTTTGCTTTAGGCTGGAGTCACACATAACTTATGAAAATTGGTCTGTTTTTCACAGCCGAGAATCGCATCAATGTTCCCTGGACAGTGATCCGTATGTCCTCCATGTGCAATGCGAGGATGCGATTTTCTCGCATCTAAGCATCCATGTGACATCCATATGGCTAAAATGGATCCCGGCCCAGAAAATCATAAATAAATAATGTGGAAGCCTATTTATTGGCACCACAAGTTCCATCCTACAAGCGAACAAAATAGCGTGGCGTGGCCTCCCACACAATTTTCTTCACCAGAGATGGAAAGCCAACGGCCGTGGCTAAAATTTTAGCCTGAGAAGGGGTTAATAACCATGGATCTTCCCAGGCTATGAATATCAGCCTGCAGCTGTTTATTTAGCCCTTACTGGCTATTCTAATAGGGGTACCCCCCAAAAAATAAAATGGGGTCCCCTATAATTAATAGCCAGAAAGGCTATGCAGACAGCTGCGGGCTGATATTCATAGCCTAGGAAGGGGCCATGGATATTGACCCCCCTCTGGCTAAAAATACCAGCTCCCAGTCGCCCCAGAAAAGGCGCATCTATAAGATGCGCCAATTCTAGCACTTAGCCTCTCTTTTCCCATTGCCCTGTAGCGGTGGCATATGGGGTAATAATGGGTTAATGTCACCTATCTTGTCATACCCGGGTATTAATGCTGCAGGGAAAACTGCACCCAGCAGCAACGGAGCTGGACCAGACACCAGGTAACTAACCTGATTACTAACGGGACCTTCCACATGAGACAGAGTGATCAGGTAAAGCAAAAGGACCTAAGATCATGTGACAGAGTGGGAGGCGGTCAGGGGGTGGAGCCAGACGCCAGGGAAACAGAAAAGGAATAAGCATAAAAGAATAGTGAAAAAAGCAGAGGTCGTAGCCAGGAGATTACAAGATACCAACAGGGAGAGTCAGGGAATAGTCAGAAGCCAAGCCAGAAGTCAGTAATCAAGGAAAACAAATAAAGCAGGTGACAGCAAGACACAAAGCAAGCCAGCACACACTTCAGAGGTCAAGCATACAGACTGCAGAAAAACCTATAGCTGACAAGGATACCAGGTTAGGTTAGGAGTGAGTATAAATAGCCCTCCCATCTTGAAAGAGAGGCTAACAACATTAACCCTGAGAGCACAGGACATTAACCTTGTCCTAACCATGACATATTCATTATTAATCCAATAGTATGAAAGGGTTAAAAATATACACACATATTAAGAATCAAGTCTTTTAATGAAATAATTAAACACACAGGCTTAACATCTTTATTACACTCTCAATCCAAGCGAAGCTCTCGTTCTTCTGGAAAACATGAAAAATAAAAAAGCAACAATATCTACAGTCAAGTCCAACACCGCAATCCATCTCAATGGGTTAAATAGTTTACAACTGGGACCGATGCTGATGCTACCGCCCTGGCTGTAAACCACTGTGCAATGAAAGAATGAAAAGCTGCCTGCACAGACTCCCCGCCTGACCGGTCATGAACTCTGTAGCGTGGGAAAGTTTCTGAACTTTTTCCCACTTGGCCGAGTGCACTAACAATGGTCTCTTTCTAGGCTATTAATATCTGCCCTCAGTCACTGGCTTTCCCTCTCTGGCGAAGAAAATTGCGTGGGAGCCCACGCAATTTTTTTCCATGAATAAATTTGTTAATTTAACACGTACATCTCCAAAATTTAACACAAACATAGTACTATCATTATTAGTCGAGGACATATATAAATCTAACTGATATGCAATGGTTGACTGTATGTAACCCATGTGTCATATCTTGTCGGCTTCTGCAATGATTTTACAGAAGCCGACAATTGAATTATTGGCTATTCTGCTACCTAGCTCTCTATGAAATATATATATATATATATATATATATATATATATATATATATATATATATATATATATATATACCGTATATTCTCGAGTATAAGACAGAATTTTTAGCCCATTTTTTGGGGCTGAAAGTGCCCCTCTCAGCTTATACTCGAGTCATTGTCCCAGAGGTCAGTGGGGGAGGGGGCGACAGCTGTCACATCATACTCACCCTTGCGGCGCTGTCTCTGCAAGTCTCTGATTCTCAGATTGTCTCCGGCACTGGCAGCTCTTCCTGTGTTCAATGGTCATGTGGTACCTCTCATTAAAGTATTGAATATGGATGTGACTCCACTCCCATAGGCGTGGCGCGCATATTCATTACTTTAATGAGCGGTACCATGTGGCCGCTGAACACAGGAACAGGCTGCCGGAGAAGCAGGAGCTTGCAGAGAGACCACTCCAGGAAGGGGTGAGTATAACGGGGAGGTTGAGCCATGCAATATTCACTTGTCCACGTTCCACCGCCGCCCTGTGTCTTCTGTGTCCTCTGGCTGTGACGTTCAGGTCAAAGGGCGCGATAACATGGTTAGTGCTCGCCCTCTGCCTGAATAGTCACTGCACAGACCCGGAAGACACAGCGTCACGCAGTGGTGGAACAGGGACATGTGAATGTCACAAGTGCCGGTGTCCTGAGTCAGCGATGACTCTGGCATCTGGCCCCCAGAGCACGCCGGTGTCCCTGCCTGCTCATGACTCTGGCACTCGGGGCCCAGCGATGAGAGGTGAGTATGTCACTTTTTTTAATCGCAGCAGCAGCATATGGGGCATATTATGCTATGGAGCATCTTATGGGGACCATCAACCTTTATGGAGCAGCATATGGGGCATTTAATGCTAGGGAGCATCTTATGGGGCCATCAACCTTTATGGAGTAGCATATGGGGCATATTATGCTATGGAGCATCTTATGGAACCATCAACCTTTATGGAGCAGCATATGGGGCATATTATGCTATGGAGCATCTTATAGGGCCATCAACCCTTATGGAGCAGCATATGGGGCATATTATGTTATGGAGCATCTTATAGGGCCATCAACCTTTATGGAGCACCATATGGGGCATATTATTCTATGGCACATCTTATGGGGCAATCAACTTTTATGGAGCATTATATGGGGCATATTATTCTATGGAGCATCTTATGGGGCCATCAACCTTTATAGAGCATGATAAGGGGCATATCATTCTATGGAGCATCTTATGGGGCCATCATTAACCATTGTGCAGCATTATATGGGGTGTATTTTAATATGGAGCATCTTATGTGGGCCATTATTGACCTTTGTGCAGCATTATATGGGGCATATTTTTGTATGGAGCATCTAATGGGGCCCATCATGAACTTTATGGAGCATTATATGGGGCTCCTGATTCAATATGGATATTCAAAACCTTTAACCTACTGATGTCTCAATAAATTTTACTTTTATTGGTATCTATTTTTATTTTTTAAAATTACCAGTAGCTGCTGCATTTCCCACACTAGGCTTATACTCGAGTCGGCTTATAGTCGAGTACATACGGTATATATACCTATACTATGTGTATACATTTATTTTATCTATTCTATTTTAACCTGTCAGTGTGATTTTTCATTACAGTGCCCTGAATTGCTGGCTTTTCTAAAGGACACTGGTACGTATTTCTCGCAAGTCACACGCATGATCCGTGTGTAATCCGTTTTTTTCTCGCACCCATAGACTTGCATTGGCGAGTCTCGGGCGTAATACGATGCAAATTGTAGCATGGTTTGGTGGGCAGGTCTGACCATAACTGCAGACTGAAAAGGTGTCCATGCTTTATAGATCAAAGTGTGCCTCAGATATCTGAGTCTCATCAGCATCACCTCCCTCAGGGGTTAACGTCTGACCATGACATAGAACTATGACCATGGCATTGAATGTGTGAACAGCTCTTCAGACTCACCCATCTGTGGTTCTGTGGGGGAGATTTGAGTGCCACTTCTGTGGACTGTACTTGGTGAGATGTTGTGGTGGAGGAAGAGGAGGAGAGGCCACTTCAAGCTACGCATGCCATGCTCTCGAACACATGCTCTTTCTGGGCCTCATCAGCAAGGCATACCACTATGCGTCTGCCAAAGAAAGGTAATGGAGTAGCCAATCCAGTAACAGACGTTGTCAGTTGTCTTTGCATAGGATGTGACGTTGGTTCACTACTAAGTGCTTTCAGAAACATTACCACCTACCCCACGTACACCTTAAACACCAAGCCTAATTTCCCTTCCACCACGGCCTCGCTTTTTCCCAGTCATGTTGCTCAGATAGTGTGGTAGGAGCACAGTATTATCAACAAAAAATTAAATTTTAAACTCTGCACCACCTATGCAATCAGCTGAACTTCAGCGACAGTAAATTGCAAGGTAAAATATGGCGTGCTGTATCGTGTTAGTCACAGAAAAAAGAATTGTTTGAGTGTGGATGAGGCCTGTATGACAAAGAAGATATTCTACAAACAATTTGACAGTCAGATGTGCCCTACTGTATGACGTTAGGAACACAATAATATTTTGGTGACCTCAGGATCAGGCCTCTATATTACACTAGATGCTGCAAACTATTTGAAAGTCAGGTCCCTACTGTATGACACAAGGAACAGAAGGATTTTTGGTGGCCTCTGGAACAGGCCTCTATTACAGACTACATGCCTCAAATTTTTGAAAGTCAGGTCCCCTACTGTATGACACTAGGAACAAAATAATTTTTTGTGGCCTCTGGATCAGGCCTCTATAACACCCTTTATATTCGTCCGGCCTGCACCTGCCAGTGTTTATCTATCTAACACCTGGTACAGTCTGCACCTGCCAGTGCTCTTCTGTTTCTCAGCCGGTTAAGCCCACACCTGCCAGTGCTGATTTGTCTAACAGCCAGTCCGCACCTGCCAGTGGTTTTCTGTTACTTTGCCTTTCCATTGTTCGTCCCTCCTTTGCGCCGTACCAGCCTATCCATTCTAGGGGGTCAGCTGCCACCCTCTAGGGAGTAAACCACGTAGCAGCACCTGGTGCCACCTCCTTGTCCCTTCTTGGGTTGCAGTGTCACTTAGTTACGCCCCTCCAGGCTTTCCGAGGGCTACGGCACAGTGATACCACCACCTTGCCCGTTACAGTCTCCATATACTGTACTGAGTTGGCTGTAGAGGAAGAGGTGTCAGTCCATATTATACTAGTTCTACTCTAGTGACATTGATGCCACTTTGGTGGTGTCTGCCACTAATTGTTGGAAATGTGTGACTCCTGGTTGGGTTTCCTTCATGTGTTTGTCCTGTAGTAATAGGCCTATGAGAATGGCAGGCCTCCACTTACTATTAGCAACTACCCGTGTTACTATCTTTACATTTTTCTGACAATAGTAGTCTTCAAAACTGATATTTGTGCCACCTGACTGTGGCTGAGCATGAAAGCAGGATAAGCTGTTGCATGTGGTATCAGGGCTCCCAGCACAGCGGACCTGCACCGATGCCTCACCCACCTCATCTTAATTTGAAGTTCAATTCAAAGCTGTAAATGCTGGCCCAGACCCTGATACCTCAGGCATGGCTGATTGCTACCGTGCCATTCTAAAATTTGTACTGTGGTCAATTGAGGCCACTTTCCTGGTGTCTGCTCCTAATTTGATGCGTTTTGGCAACTTTTTGGCCGCTTGAAGGTGCTGTGTGTGTGTTTGTTTTTGCCTCCCATTGACTCCAATGGCATTCGTTTATGTTCAACGAATATTCGACGAATAAATCAGCTCATATTGCAAAATTAGCGATCATAATCCAAACTGAATATTTAAATATTTGCTCATCTCTAGATATGTGCACTACCACATTGAATAATACTGGCCAAGTGCAATTTTTCAACAGATTGCACACGAGCCGAAAATACAGATGTTAAAATGTTATGTGTTACCTGAGTCAAAGGTTACATTTTCTTCACTAACACTTTTTCCCAATACGCTGTCACAGTTAGAGTAGCCCTAATCTTATTGCATACTTTTTCCACAATTTTCAGGGTTGGCCTTCCCAGAGGTTCTGGTGCACAATGTTCTGTTGAAAACAGCATGCAGATTTTTCTGGACTGTAAACCAAACACCACTATTACCCACAATCTGATTGAGAATTCAGACAACAAGCCCGTTCTAAATACGTTGCACCCCGGCATCAGACACATGAAAACATCTACAAGTTTTTAGAGAGGTTTCAGCAACAACTCAGAGATTTCCAAACTTTTTCTTGAGTGCCTTATTGATGGAGCTTCCTGACTTTCCTCAACCAAAAACAAAAATTACAACAGTTCTGGATTTAAAAAAAGTTGTCACTGACTCTTAAATTGTTCTGATTTTTTTAATATAAATTTTTCATTCCTATTTTATTGAAGCCTTAAAGTTAATCTGTCATCAGTTTTTGCTATATAATCTGTCAGCAGCACGTTGTAGGGGGTGAGACTTCGATTCTAGCAATATATATCACTTAATTGACTGAGTACGTCTGTTGTGATAGAATCCCAATTCTCTTTGCTATAGATCTAGCAGAGCTCAAATGCTGAGATGTATATAACCCCGCCCACATTACTGATTGGCTGCTTTCTGTGTACACTGTGCTTAGACAGAAAGCTGCCAATCAGTGGTGGGGGCGTGCTTGGACTAGGAGACACGAGACACTTAGTCCTGTAGTGATAATATCCTGCTGACAAAAAACACTGATTGTATTGAAACAGCAAAACATAGTCTAGTAAGTGACAAATCACTGGAATCAGGGTTTCTGCTCCTACATCATGATGGTCTCAGATTATATAGAAAACACCTGCTGACAGTTTACATTTATTGTCTTGTATTAAGAAATAATTTTTTTCTTTACGTTTGCAAATATAAAAGCAACAACTTTAAAATTATACTAAAGGGAATTGTTCTTAAACAAGACTCTAGAGTCAGAAGAGAAAGAAGTAGACGATGAAATCCTCAGAGGTAATTCTCGGAGGTCTATGTGGAAATCTATATAGAATAAGTAAACTGCTGTGATTCTTAATGTTTTCCTTCCAGTTTGTGCCAGAGGCCATGTCTCAACATTGGATTTGAGCTCAATGACATTTAGAAAAATATGACATTTTTTTTTTCTGCTTGAGACATTAGGAATTTTACTAATTACTTTTATATTTAAGGAAGATTTGTCAAGGTATTCAATAATTACGGCACCTGAATGTCAGTGTGACTGCTGTTTACATGACGATAACATCTATTGAAGTGATACATTAAAAAGGTTGTCCAGAGAAAACAATTGATCACATCTCCATATGATAGAGGAAAATGTACTAATCATGGCGGATCGCTCGCTGGGAACTGCACCAATCATCAGGACGGGGAGCTTTTGACCTCATTATTTTGGGAGCGGCAGTGTGTGTTTTCTACCAACTCTCCATTCAACCACTGCAGCCGAATATAGAATGAATGGAGCAGTGGTCGGGTGTCCGAGTTGAGGCTTCATTTTGTCATAGGGATAAAGTTGCCTGTTGTGAATAAAAATTCCTCGTTCAGTCGATCGGTGCAAGACCCAGCGGTTGGACCGTCAATGATCCTGTGGACAGCTGATCACTTGATTTTACACGACAATCCTTTAAATACTGCAGAAAAAATTTGGAGGCACATGGTATAGGAATTCAAGAAGGACCATGACTGCCACCATCGAGATGCCATAGAGGATTATTTTGTCAGATTCTGTACAAATCCATCAGAAAAATAATTGTAGCATGCTCCATTGTTCTACTTTTATACAGAGGTATTCTCAGTGTTATTGTTCTTGGAGAATATCTTAGGGTCACCAGCACAGGATTTATTGATTGAACAGTCGCAGAAGCTGTGATTTTCCAGTTCTCTGTATAGGGGGTTTCCTTGGTGTAGAATATTGACATCCTCCAGTTAAGGTACCGTCACACTAGACGATATCGCTAGCGATCCGTGACGTTGCAGCGTCCTCGCTAGTGATATCGTCCAGTGTGACAGGCAGCAGCGATCAGGCCCCTACTGTGCGGTCGCTGGTCGGGGAAGAAAGTCCAGAACTTTATTTCGTCGCTGGACTCCCCGTAGACATCGCTGAATCGGCGTGTGTGACACCGATTCAGCGATGTCTTCGCTGGTAACCAGGGTAAACATCGGGTTACTAAGCGCAGGGCCGCGCTTAGTAACCCGATGTTTACCCTGGTTACCATCGTTAAAGTAAAAAAAAACAAACGCTACATACTTACCTACCGCTGTCTGTCCTCGGCGCTCTGCTTCTCTGGTCTGGCTGTGAGCGCCGGGCAGCCGGAAAGCAGAGCGGTGACGTCACTGCTGTGCTTTCCGGCCGCTGTGCTCACAGCCAGACCAGAGAAGCAGAGCGCCGAGGACAGACAGCGGTAGGTAAGTATGTAGTGTTTTTTTTTTTTATTTTAACGATGGTAACCAGGGTAAACATCGGGTTACTAAGCGCGGCCCTGCACTTAGTTACCCGATGTTTACCCTGGTTACCGGGGACCTCGGGATCGTTGATCGCTGGAGAGCTGTCTGTGTGACAGCTCTCCAGCGACCAAACAGCGACGCTGCAGCGATCCGGATCGTTGTCGGTATCGCTGCAGCGTCGCTTAGTGTGACGGTACCTTTAGATAGGCCGTCAGTGTCAGGTTGCTTGGGGCCGTCAGTGTCAGGTTCCTTTTCCAATTAGCTGTTGGAAAGGACGGGGTCCCTCACATGAGCGCTGCAGCCTCTTCAATGTTGGCATTGTGCGCCATCCACTTGCACACTGTCCTAGTTGGCTAAGAGGCTACGATTCTTGGCTATCGAAGTTGGGACAATCTTTTTAAGTTTCTGTAATCCAAAGTAATAAAGCTTAGGTTTTGTTACAGATGTGAGGACAATAGAGATGATAACTTGGGAATTTAGGAATCTGGAGTCTCTCTGATTAGGATGTGAAGTGTCGATGTAATTGAAAATCCACTTGTTAAATTGTGTCCTTGAGTTCTTTACAAAGACTGGAAATATCTTTTTTGACTTGAAAAATATTTTTATTCCAAAAATGTCCCAAATGATATTGTAAGTTAAAGTGAAAAGTTCTCACACTTTGCTAAGGTTTTTACATTGCTTCCTTCTACTTCCCTTTAGTTTAGCTGCCTCCACATTTTCTCCTAAGTCTGATTGGGCTTGTATAGGTGCCATTGGCTAAAGGGAGAGCTCCATGACCTTGGCTTGATGCTAAGAAAAGTTGGTGTTTTGGGGGAAGTTGTAGACCTATAAAAAGTGTAGATATTGTAGAAGAGCCAGGGGAGGAAAAGTTCAGCCGGTAGTAAATATTGGTGACCAAGGAGAACTTTGGGGACCGGTCATAGGTGGAGTAGTGAGTGTCCCATCCACTTATTTCTTTTTTACATCAGTTCTGAATGCACGTGGCTGATTCTTAATCTAATAATCTTTATTTTTTATATAGCGCTAACATATTCCGCAGCGCTTTACAGTTTGCACACATTATCAGCGCTGTCCCCGATGGGGCTCACAATCTAAATTCCCTATCAGTATGTCTTTGGAATGTGGGAGGAAACCGGAGTGCCCGGAGGAAACCCACGCAAACACGGAGAGAACATACAAACTCTTTGCAGATGTTGTCCAAGGTGGGATTAGAACCCAGGACTCCAGCGCTGCAAGGCTGCTGTGCTAACCACTGCGCCACCGTGCTGCCCATTATGATCAACGGAATTTTCACAAAAACCGGTAGCAATGAGGTCTTTGAACATACCTTCTACATCTTAAACACTCGGGCCATTGATCTCCCCAAAGTAAATTTGGTGATGTGAGTTTACTATTAGTTGTATATGTTTATAAGTTTATTGATATTGTTGCAACGTAAATTTTAAAAAACTGCTGTGGCCATACAGTATGTCCAAGTCACACTGTATTGCTTGTTAATTTGGGTAAGTGGAAACTTGGTTTTCAGATAGGGGAATTAAGGTCAAGCTTAGTCAGGCATTCCAAAAGCAAGAGAAAGTAATAGGGCCTGTCTATGCTAAACATATTGTACTTCCCTTCTTTGGTTGTGCTAGATAATAACTCTCCCCGAGGTTTGTTTCTGCTGCAGAAGGTCTAGCCGGCTGGTGATTTCCTTGAGCTGTACTTTTCAGGCGAGCTGGAGGAGAAACCTGGACCGTTCACAACCCAACTACAGTAGTTCCTTCTTCAGTTACGTTACTTAAGCACAAATTGAGAAACTTTACAGTCCAGGTCTTAAATCAGTTTTTTATGCCACACAAATAAAAAATTTAAATAAAGAAGGTTGTTATAACCAAATCTCTATTCTGGAATCGTTTTGAGAGCCCCAAATTTGATGATTTAGATTCTCTAATCTTGAGCTCCGATACAGTATTGCCTTTGAGCCTGTTTTTGTCTAGTTTTATGTATTTGCACCTTTTGTTTTTTTGTTTGTGCCCAATTCATTGTTCTATATGTACCTTTTAAAATCTATTTTATATATTTTCACCTGATTTTTTTCTGTTTTCTACTCAGAGTTTAGCAATTCCACATGTTTTCATCTGATTCATCAATTGCATCTTTTTAAAAAAATCACAAAATTTAGCGTAACTTCACTCCGACACCCCCTTACTCTTTTATATTTGTAAGATCAACAGTATTTTGGCGCAATTTTTGCATCATTTTGCAAACATTTGAATGTTTTCTCTAAAAGGCTATAAAAACATTCATGACAGAAAAAAAATCCATTTTTTACTTCATACCAAATGCATGAATCATGTGTGCCAGTTTGAAGAATTTGGGTTAAAAAAATAGTAGCTAATGTCACAAGACTAAAAAGAAAAATGACTTTCAAAAAAAGGATCCATGGACTTATCCATGTATGTGTATAATCTGAACTCGAAACATTTCATAATTCATAAGGTTGTAGTCATCAGTAATATATTCATTATTCTAGGACCATTCCCGATGATTTTGGAGAATAAAACAGAAGACGGGTTTCTCTTATTGGGTTTTTATGAATATCCAGATCTACAAGCTTTAATATTTCTTCTTTTCCTACTGATATACTTCCTCTGCCTTTTGGAGAACACATTGCTTATAGTCATCATTTACTTGGACAGAAATCTTCATACCCCCATGTATTTCTTCCTGTGTAACTTGTCCTTTCTGGATATTTCCTTTACCACTGTAATTTTCCCTAAATTTCTCTTGACATTTTTGGGCTGGAGATCAATTTCTTTCTTGCAGTGTTTCGTACAAATGCATCTTTACACTGGACTCCAGAGCTTAGATTGCATCTTGTTGACGGCAATGAGTTATGATCGCTACGTGGCCATTTGCAATCCTCTTCGTTATAGTCTTGTCTTGAATAAGAAGGTCTGTGTCCTCTTAGCTGGGGTTAGTTGGCTTCTCGGCATTATAGACCCTCTTCCAATTATTGTTGTGCTCTCTCGCTTACCGTTCTGCTCATCGAGGGAGATCGACCACTTCTTTTGTGACCTGATGCCTTTGATGAAAGTCTCCTGTGGTGATGTCTCTAAAGGCATGACCATTATTTGCGTTCAAGGCGTTGTGATCGGCGTAACATCTTTTATATTAATATTAACTTCCTATAGTTACATCATGACCGCTGTAACAAGCATGAAGACGGCACTGGCAAGGCGCAAAGCCTTCTCCACCTGCTCGGCCCATCTTACAGTCCTCCTGATGCTGTATCTCAGTCTGATCTGTGTCTATGTCATACCTACCCCAGACAATAACGCTCATAGTAAAAAGTCCATTGCTCTTCTTAACACAGTGCTAGTTCCAATTTTGAATCCAATTTTGTACAGTCTTCGAAATAAAGATGTCAAATTTGCGATTCAAAAACTTTTTTCAGGGTAACTACAACTACTTAAAATGAAACAATAGAACAAGAGCAAAATTGAGGTGCACAAGTTTCCTTGCCCTAGATGACTTCTCAGATGCACACAACGGAGATGGGAATGTTGTAGCCATAATGGAAAACATGGACTTAAAAGCTGCAAAAATCAAGATGATTTCAGGAAAATATGACAGTTTCATAAATCATATTTTCAAAGCATAAAGGGATGTGAGGGCACAATTAACTTGACAGTCCACAACAAACTTTTGGACTCAAAAGAATAGTCCACAACTTTATGCACAGCCCCATATAAGCCTCTATAAGGTCATGGGTTGTCCAGCCCAATACTTCCATGGTGTGCTGAAAATGTAAATGACATAGAAAAGCTCTACAACTAGATGGAACAGAAATGAATGATGATTACTTCCTACATATAATTGGGTAGTATACTGTCCTCCTCTAGGCATAATTTGGTCGTGTTAAGTACTGAGTTTGCAGCAACCTACCCTGCGAAGCAAAAGGTGTCAAACGTATTGTGAGAACTAACAGATGAACAGAGGTAACTTTTCAGGGACATTCTCAGTCAACGAAGCTACCTACAAGTTCACTGCACTGAGACAAAGACTCTGGACCATAGGTTTATAGCCACAGTGTGATGGAGACATCTAAGGGACATTTATGGTGAATCTCCAGTCGGAAGATATTTGTTTCAGAACCCCCCAGCACCAAGAATATGTTATGCAGTATATGTATGTATAATAGTTTCCATGTGAAATGCATCAGTCCACAGGCTGCACCCCTGGACAAGATATTCTCTTTCTGACCTCCCCCACCTTTGTAATTCCCACAGTATATATTGGCAGGCTCCGGCCCCCTGTGGCTATTGTAATGTATGTCTGGCCTGCTGTTTTCCTATTGGCCTGCCCTGTGTATCTGTGTTATATATTCTGTGTGCTGTGAATAAAGGGTGTTCTTTAGACTGGAAATACGTGGAGAAGCAGTCAGCTTTTATATGCTCTCATGTAATCAAGGAATTCCAGAGAGCGTCATTCATTCAGAATCTAGCAAAATCAGAGTGGACCTCCTGAAACACGGGGGGGGCTGAAAGAGGTACTACAGCACAGTAGACCCCGTTACAATATATATTCCAGCTGCCAATGTTTCTGTTACCTAAGTGATACATTAACTGCTGTCTTCTTTTGCCTACTTTCTTCTTTTGGGCTTTAGCAGGTCATTATAACATGGCAAATAAGGGTCTATTAAATAAATAATCTTCATTTTTGTATAGCACTAACATGTTCCGCAACGCTTTACATACATTATCATCGCTGTCCCCGATGGGGCTGACAATCTAAATTCCCTATCAGATACACATCAGGTCTGAGACGGTCGTCAGACATTAGGAGAGTTGAATAATGTAGACCTCAGATAGAAGAGTCTGATGTGTGCCAGTCTACAGACATAATACTACCGTAAAAAACTTGCAGCCAACCTTATACATTTTTTCCTGGATGATTCCTCATCTGGTATAACAGACTAATAATAATAATAATAATAATTTTTATTTATGCAGCACCAACAAATTCCGCAGCACCTTACAATTAAGCGGTGACATATACAGACAATAAATTCAGTACAAGTTAAGACAATTTAAACAGTGACATTAGGGGTGAGGTCCCTGCTCGCAAGCTTACAATCTACAAGGAAATGGGGGGGACACAATAGGTGAAAAGTGCTTGTTATTTCAGGTCTGGCAATTATAACAAATAGGGATTTTCATATAAAGCTGCATGATCCGGTCATCAGCCCGTGTGTTTTAGTGCAATAGTCAAGTATCAAGTGCAGTTATCATGTGCATGGAGGGTGTGGAGACAGATGAATAGTAGGGTGCAGATTCACATGCAGATAATATTTGGAAGGAGGGAACAGGACAAAGTTAGTTTACTGAGTAGTTGATTTACAGACTAGGCGTTTCTGTACAGCAAAAATAAGTGTCTGCAATGCTGCCTGCCTGCAATGCTTTGAACACATGTGAGTGTTATCTTTTCTCCTGTATTCCCTTTATGTTATAATTACTTTGTACATATTTGCAATTGTCTCTTTTGTAACATCCTTGTAAAATATTTTGATAAAACACTGCCTAACTTTTGTGGGGTATAATATTTAATACTAGTTCTTTCTCCATGCTCTAAAACGTACCCTGTCTCCTGAAGGGAATTATGCTACTGTGTTGGGTTAGCTTCGGACCCGTTTAATCGGAGCTGGTGACAGCAATACCGTGCAGGCTTTTGGGTGATGTTGTAGCGACTGCGGCGTTAATAATTATTGTTCCTGCCTGAGTGGGAGTAGTTTATCGCGTCGCTGCAACGTGCCCAATATTCAGTACATAGCAGGCAGCCTGTCTGGCGACTAATTACCCAGGGTGCAGTACCTAATCTGACCTGAAAGTAAAGGGGGGCGCCAGAGAGCTGCAAGTGTTAAGTGGAACTGTAAGCGGGATATACATAAATCCCTGCAGTTCGTGGTATATTGAAGAGCAGTGGGATACCTAGAATAAGCCCCTGCTGTAAACTAAGAGGTCAATAGCCTTGTGTGTGTTTTTCATCACATTGTGGAGTGGAGGGATAACTAAGATAAGCCCCCCTGCACATGTGATAGCCGTCTGTTGGCCTAAAGTCACCCCAACTCGTGACGTAGGGGTGACGGTCACGGTGTGAATCGTGACAAATTGGCAGGCAGCAAAACAGGCAGCAAAAATAAAAGTATAGCAAATTATACCAACCTGACAGATACCCAAACCTGTCAGGCATATGTTGCCCTATAGAATAGATTTGATGCAATGTTACTATAATACAAACACTGGCGCTCACCCAAAGAAACTACCTAGTGATATTATAGCTGCTGGCATCAGTCAGGGTAGTGCCCCCCTGTGTAACAATATAGATCAAATACAAACAGATAGATGCCGCACTTGCAAATGTGGAAAACAATATCACTTTTGTGTTATAGCACAAGATAAACAACTAAAAACAATGAACAAAAGACAGAAAGCAAACAAACAAAGCTCCCCGTGGATTCACGTCAATGAAAAGCCCCTGACCCAGAAACAGATACTCCCCCCACCACTATAGTACCGCACCAGCAGCACAGTCTATCCTGCAATGAGTTAAGTGCCAATATCTCTAGCTTACCACTTGTATGACTGACACAACTAAGTGCGGGTCCGCGCTGCGTGAGGGTGGATGTACCTCTGTCCGGTGTAGACCGCCAAGGGTTCCGGCGTGGTGCGCGTCAGATGACGCTATGCAGCGTACCTCAGGGATGCCCCGGCTGGTAGCATTCCCCGGATACCGCAAAGAAAAACAGCAATGGCCGATATGCTCCTCCTACCTAGTGACGTCACCTGCAGTAAGGAGCGCTGGATCGCTCAAAAAAGGGGGGAGAGGATTAAACCAACGCGTTTCAAAGAGCAGCGCTCTTCTTCCTCAGGGTTACCGCTCCCCTATCTCAACCTATCTTATATATTGTCTGGCCATTACTGCGCACCGCCCCCTTCTTAACCCCAGGTTTACCGGCTCTCATAGAAACAGCCACACCAATGTTATGCACCCACAGCATACGGCGCAGTGTATTAAAACCCCTTTGCCTGTATTGAAATGGGCTACAAATAACTACCTCTATATGCTGCATGACCCAAATTACCTAAATATATATATCTTAAAATTTTTTAACTTTATTACCAAACACAAAATATCTAAAAGAACCGCATTAAAGCGTATTTAGAATTATTGCAGTGACACTGACATACATAAAACCAATTTAAAAAACTCTCAGTGTTACCTGAGTAATAAATATACTACAGTAAATACACTACATTAAAAATAACATATATTAAAATTTCCCACATAATATATATATAAAAAATCCCATCTAAGGAGGAACCTTCTCTTAAAATCTATATTATTAGCCATTATATGAGGCTACCAGTAATATCTACTGGCGCCTCCCCGATACCCTATTTTCCAGTATTCCATCTGGTTAACGGTTCACTAAAAGGCAAATATTTCCACCTCATGGTTCAAGCCCTTTGGGGCCAGGCTGTCCAAGGTGAATATCCATTTTGTTTCTACCCTGGACATGCTCCTAATGTAGTCACCACCCCTAGGGTTCTGATGGACACGTTGAATGCCAGCAAAGGATATTCCCTTAGTGGATTTATTATGTTTAATTAAAAAATGCCGGGATAGGGGATGTCCAACGTGACCTTTCTGAATATTCTTCATATGCTCTTTCAGTCAGGTCATGAGACTGAAAGAGCATATGAAGAATATTCAGAAAGGTCACGTTGGACATCCCCTATCCCGGCATTTTTTAATTAAACATAATAAATCCACTAAGGGAATATCCTTTGCTGGCATTCAACGTGTCCATCAGAACCCTAGGGGCGGTGACTACATTAGGAGCATGTCCAGGGTGGAAACTGTTGTGAATTCTGTGATCAAGCTCCCTCCTGTGGTCACGAGTGGTACTGCGGCTTCTGAGTTTCCTTCCTCAGGTGATGAGGTTAAGTCGTTAGGTGCTGCTCTATTTAACTCCACCTAGTGCTTTGATCCGGGCCTCCAGTCAATGTTCTAGTTTTGGTCTTGCTTCCTCCTGGATCGTTCCTGTGGCCTGTCTGCTCAGCATAAGCTAAGTTCTGCTTGTGTTACTTTTGTTGCTATATTTTCTGTACAGCTTGCTTTTTTGGTTTTGCTTGCTTGCTGGAAGCTCTGAGACGCAGAGGGAGCACCTCCGTACCGTTAGTCGGTGCGGAGGGTCTTTTTGCCCCTTTGCGTGGTTGTTTGTAGGGTTTTGTGTTGACCGCAAAGCTATCTTTCCTATCCTCGGTCTATTCAGTAAGTCGGGCCTCACTTTGCTAAATCTATTTCATCTCTGTGTTTGTATTTTCATCTTAACTCACTGTCATTATATGTGGGGGGCTGCCTTTTCCTTTGGGGAATTTCTCTGAGGCAAGGTAGGCTTATTTTTCTATCTTCAGGCTAGCTAGTTTCTCAGGCTGTGCCGAGTTGCATTGGGAGCGTTAGGCGCAATCCACGGCTACCTCTAGTGTGGTTTGATAGGTTTAGGGATTGCGGTCAGCAGAGTTCCCACGTCTCAGAGCTCGTCCTATGTTTTGTGGTTTTTGTCAGGTCACTTGTGTGCTCTGAACTTCAAGGTCCATTGTGGTTCTGAATTACCTAATCATAACAGTACTGGAGGCCCAAAGTACTATGCTTCTCAATAGAGGAAAAAAAGAAGTTCTGAGACCACTTTTTTTTCTTTGCACTGTGTTTTGCCTTTTTTTTCCCCTAGACATTTGGGTGGTTCAGGACACAGGTGTGGTGATGGACATTAAAGGTCTGTCTTCATGTGTGGATCTTCTCACTGCAAGAGTACAAAATATTCAAGACTTTGTGGCTCAGAATTCTATGTTAGAACCAAGAATTCCTATTCCTGATTTGTTTTCTGGAGATAGAGCTAAATTTCTGAGTTTCAAAAATAATTGCAAACTGTTTCTGGCGTTGAAACCTCGCTCCTCTGGTGACCCAGTTCAACAAGTTAAGATCATTATTTCTTTATTACGTGGCGACCCTCAAGACTGGGCATTTTCCCTTGCGCCAGGAGATCCTGCATTATGTAATATTGATGCGTTTTTTCTGGCGCTCGGATTACTGTACGATGAACCTAATTCAGTGGATCAGGCAGAGAAAAATTTGCTGGCTCTGTGTCAGGGTCAGGATGAGATAGAGATTTATTGTCAGAAGTTTAGAAAGTGGTCCGTACTCACTCAATGGAATGAATATGCTTTGGCAGCAATCTTCAGAAAGGGTCTCTCTGAAGCCCTTAAGGATGTCATGGTGGGATTTCCTATGCCTGCTGGTCTGAATGAGTCTATGTCTTTGGCCATTCAGATCGGTCGACGCTTGCGTGAGCGTAAATCTGTGCACCATTTGGCGGTATTATCTGAGCATAAACCTGAGCCTATGCAGTGCGATAGGACTTTGACCAGAGCTGAAAGGCAAGAACACAGACGTCAGAATGGGCTGTGTTTCTACTGTGGTGATTCCACTCATGCTATCTCCGATTGTCCTAAGCACACTAAGCGGTTCGCTAAGTCTGCCACCATTGGTACGGTACAGTCAAAATTTCTTTTGTCCGTTACTTTGATCTGCTCTTTGTCTTCCTATTCTGTCATGGCATTTGTGGATTCAGGCGCTGCCCTGAATTTGATGGACTTGGAGTTTGCTAGGCGCTGTGGGTTTGTCTTGGAGCCCTTGCAGTGTCTTATTCCATTGAGAGGAATTGATGCTACGCCTTTGGCCAAGAATAAGCCTCAGTATTGGACCCAGCTGACCATGTGCATGGCTCCTGCGCACCAGGAGGATATTCGCTTTCTGGTGTTGCAAAATCTGCATGATGTGGTCGTGTTGGGGTTGCCATGGCTACAAGTCCATAACCCAGTATTAGATTGGAAATCAATGTCTGTGTCCAGCTGGGGTTGTCAGGGGGTACATGGTGATGTTCCATTTCTGTCTATCTCATCATCCACCCCTTCTGAGGTCCCAGAGTTCTTGTCTGATTACCGGGATGTATTCGATGAGCCCAAGTCCAATGCCCTACCTCCGCATAGGGATTGTGATTGTGCTATCGAGTTGATTCCTGGTAGTAAGTTTCCTAAGGGTCGACTGTTTAATTTATCTGTACCTGAGCATGCCACTATGCGGAGTTACGTAAAAGAATCCTTGGAGAAGGGTCATATTCGGCCGTCGTCATCGCCATTGGGAGCAGGGTTCTTTTTTGTGGCCAAGAAGGATGGTTCGCTGAGACCTTGTATTGATTACCGCCTTCTAAATAAGATCACTGTTAAATTTCAGTATCCCTTGCCGCTGCTATCTGATTTGTTTGCTCGGATTAACCCCTTCATGACCCAGGCTATTTTGACCTTAAAGACCTTGCCGTTTTTAGCAAATCTGACCAGTGTCCCTTTATGAGGTAATAACTCAGGAACGCTTCAACGGATCCTAGCGGTTCTGAGAATGTTTTTTCGTGACATATTGGGCTTCATGTTAGTGGTAAATTTAGGTCAATAAATTCTGCGTTTATTTGTGATAAAAACGGAAATTTGGCGAAAATTTTGAAAATTTCGCAATTTTCACATTTTGAATTTTTATTCTGTTAAACCAGAGAGATATGTGACACAAAATAGTTAATAAATAACATTTTCCACATGTTTACTTTACATCAGCACAATTTTGGAAACAAAATTTTTTTTTGTTAGGAAGTTATAAGGGTTAAAATTTGACCAGCGATTTCTCATTTTTACAACGAAATTTACAAAACCATTTTTTTTAGAGACCACCTCACATTTGAAGTCAGTTTGAGGGGTCTATATGGCTGAAAATACCCAAAAGTGACACCATTCTAAAAACTGCACCCCTCAAGGTGCACAAAACCACATTCAAGAAGTTTATTAACCCTTCAGGTGCTTCACAGCAGCAGAAGCAACATGGAAGGAAAAAATGAACATTTAAATTTTTAGTCACAAAAATTATCTTTTAGCAACAATTTTTTTATTTTCCCAATGGTAAAAGGAGAAACTGAACCACGAAAGTTGTTGTCCAATTTGTCCTGAGTACGCTGATACCTCATATGTGGGGGTAAACCACTGTTTGGGCGCACGGCAGGGCTTGGAAGGGAAGGAGCGCCATTTGACTTTTTGAATCAAAAATTGGCTCCACTCTTTAGCGGACACCATGTCACGTTTGGAGAGCCCCCGTGTGCCTAAAAATTGGAGCTCCCCCACAAGTGACCCCATTTTGGAAACTAGACACCCCAAGGAACTTATCTAGATGCATAGTGAGCACTTTGAACCCCCAGGTGCTTCACAAATTGATCCGTAAAAATGAAAAAGTACTTTTTTTTCACAAAAAAATT
Source organism: Ranitomeya imitator (assembly GCF_032444005.1). Lineage (NCBI taxonomy): Eukaryota > Metazoa > Chordata > Amphibia > Anura > Dendrobatidae > Ranitomeya > Ranitomeya imitator. Next base: position 830,374,054 of record NC_091283.1, read on the forward strand.
CTTTTTGCCTCAATTTTTTCATTTTCACATGGGCAACAGGATTAAATGGATCCTAAAATGTGTTGGGCAATTTCTCCTGAGTACACCAATACCTCACATGTGGGGGTAAACCACTGTTTGGGCACATGGTAAGGCTCGGAAGGGAAGGAGCGTCATTTGACTTTTTGAATGAAAAATTATTTCCATCGTTAGCGGACACCATGTCGCGTTTGGATAGCTCCTGCGTGCCTAAACATTGGCGCTCCCCCACAAGTGACCCCATTTTGGAAACTAGACCCCCCAAGGAACTTATTTAGATGCCTAGTGAGCACTTTAAACCCTCAGGTGCTTCACAAATTGATCTGTAAAAATGAAAAAGTACTTTTTTTTCACAAAAAAATTCTTTTCGCCTCAATTTTTTCATTTTCACATGGGCAGTAGGATAAAATGGATCATAAAATTTGTTGGGCAATTTCTCCCGAGTACGTCGATACCTCATATGTGGGGGTAAACCACTGTTTGGAAAAAAATTAACATTTTACTTTTTTCACAAAAAATGTATTTTGAAACCATTTTGTTTTATTTTCACAAGAGTATCAGGAGAATATGAAACACAAAATTTGCTGTGCAATTTCTCCTGAGTACACCAAACCCCCCCACCCCTATGTGGGGGAAAGCCACTGTTTGGGCACATGGCAGGGCTCGGAAGGGAAGGCGCGCCATTTGACTTTTTGAATGGAAAATTAGCTCCAATTGTTAGCGGACACCATGTCGCGTTTGGAGAGCCCCTGTGTGCCTAAACATTGGAGCAACCCCACAAAGTGACCCCATTTTGGAAACTAGACCCCCCAAGGAACTTATCTAGATACATATTGAGCACTTTAAACCCCCAGGTGCTTCACAGAAGTTTATAACGCAGAGCCATGAAAATAAAAAATAATTTTTCTTTCCTCAAAAATGATTTTTTAGCCTGGAATTTCCTATTTTGCCAAGGATAATAGGAGAAATTGGACCCCAAATATTGTTGTACAGTTTGTCCTGAGTACGCTGATACCCCATATGTGGGGGTAAACCACTGTTTTGGCGCACGGCAGGGCTCGGAAGGGATGGCACGCCATTTGGCTTTTTAAATGGAAAATTAGCTCCAATCATTAGCAGACACCATGTCACGTTTGGAGAGCCCCTGTGTGCCTAAACATTGGAGATCCCCCAGAAATGACACCATTTTGGAAACTAGACCCCCAAAGGAACTAATCTAGATGTGTGGTGAGGACTTTGAACCCCCAAGTGCTTCACAGAAGTTTATAACGCAGAGCCATGAAAATAAAAATAAAAAATTATTTTCTCAAAAATGATCTTTTAGCCTGCAATTTTTTATTTTCCCAAGGGTAACAGGAGAAATTTGACCACAAAAGTTGTTGTCCAGTTTCTCCTGAGTACGCTGATATCCCATATGTGGGGGTAAATCACTGTTTGGGCACATGACGGGGCTCGGAAGTGAAGTAGTGACGTTTTGAAATGCAGACTTTGATGGAATGCTCTGTGGGCGTCACGTTGCGTTTGCAGAGCCCCTGATGTGGCTTAACAGTAGAAACCCCCCACAAGTGACCCCATTTTGGAAACTAGACCCCGAAAGGAACTTATCTAGATGTGTGGTGAGCACTTTGAACCCCCAAGCGCTTCATAGAAGTTTATAATGCAGAGCCGTGAAAATAATAAATACGTTTTCTTTCCTCAAAAATAATTATTTAGCCCAGAATTTTTTAATTTTCCCAAGGGTAACAGGTGAAATTTGACCCCAATATTTGTTGTCCAGTTTCTCCTGAGTACGGTGATACCCCATATGTGGGGGTAAACTACTGTTTGGGCACATGCCGGGGCTTGGAATTGAAGTAGTGACGTTTTGAAATGCCGACTTTGATGGAATGCTCTGCGGGCGTCACGTTGCGTTTGCAGAGCCCCTGATGTGCCTAAACAGTAGAAACCCCCCCACAAGTGACCCCATTTTGGAAACTAGACCCCGAAAGGAACTTATCTAGATGTGTGGTGAGCACTTTGAACCCCCAAGTGCTTCATAGAAGTTTATAATGCAGAGCCGTGAAAATAATAAATACGTTTTCTTTCCTCAAAAATAATTATTTAGCCCAGAATTTTTTATTTTCCCAAGGGTTACAGGAGAAATTGGATCCCAAAAGTTGTTGTCCAGTTTCTCCTGAGTACGCTGATACCCCATGAGTGGGGGTAAATCACTGTTTGGGCACACGTCGGGGCTCAGAAGGGAAGTAGTGACTTTTGAAATGCAGACTTTGATGGAATGGTCTGCGGGTGTCACGTTGCGTTTGCAGAGCCCCTGATGTGCCTAAACAGTAGAAACCCCCACAAGTGACCCCATTTTAGAAACTAGACCCCCCAAGGAACTTTTTTATACATATTAGTCCAAAGAAGTGAATATAGAACACATTCACAATAGCAATACCTCAAAAACCTAGTAGATATATACACCAGGCTACAGAATGTTTATGTTCAAAAGTAGAAAATTTTATTAACATAAATAAAATATGCATACACAATGATAAAAACAGGATGCCTCCAATCCAAAACACCGGCACCATGGGTGCTTGACAGGTATGTAGCCCATAAAGATATCACTTTGGAACAAAATATACAAGGATCATTTCCATTATAATCATTATGACTGATATTTTGTGGCTACATAACAATATGTCTATGATCTAGTAGAGTGCTGGGGGGGAGATTACTATACTCCGGTACTGTAGCTGTATAGAATTGCTAAATAGGCCTATTATATGTGTATATGTTGTATATAAATAATACTAACAATTATGCCTTGTATACAGTGGGGCAAAAAAGTATTTAGTCAGTCAGCAATAGTGCAAGTTCCACCACTTAAAAAGATGAGAGGCGTCTGTAATTTACATCATAGGTAGACCTCAACTATGGGAGACAAACTGAGGAAAAAAAATCCAGAAAATCACATTGTCTGTTTTTTTAACAATTTATTTGCATATTATGGTGGAAAATAAGTATTTGGTCAGAAACAAACAATCAAGATTTCTGGCTCTCAGAGACCTGTAACTTCTTCTTTAAGAGTCTCCTCTTTCCTCCACTCATTACCTGTAGTAATGGCACCTGTTTAAACTTGTTATCAGTATAAAAAGACACCTGTGCACACCCTCAAACAGTCTGACTCCAAACTCCACTATGGTGAAGACCAAAGAGCTGTCAAAGGACACCAGAAACAAAATTGTAGCCCTGCACCAGGCTGGGAAGACTGAATCTGCAATAGCCAACAAGCTTGGAGTGAAGAAATCAACAGTGGGAGCAATAATTAGAAAATGGAAGACATACAAGACCACTGATAATCTCCCTCGATCTGGGGCTCCACGCAAAATCCCACCCCGTGGGGTCAGAATGATCACAAGAACGGTGAGCAAAACTCCCAGTGTTTCCCACTGTATATATATATTGCCAGAGCATATACACCTCACGACCAGGTTATAAATGTATATAGATACATAAAGTGCAACATCATGGAAATAGATAGTCAAAATACCATAACCAAAGTGGTCTCAATATCTAACCCTGATATGTGAAGGCAATATGCACTCCAAAACCCCAGCAGCAACCTAATCAAGAGACATAGTTACCTCCAAACACTCACTGGGCCGGGAAATACCCCTACGCGCGTTTCGATAAGCTTCTTCTTCCGGGGGCGTGTCTAGATATGTGGTGAGCACTTTGAACCCCCAAGTGCTTCACAGACGTTTACAACGCAGAGCCGTGAAAATAAAAAATCATTTTTCTTTCCTCAAAAATTATGTTTTAGCAAGCATTTTTTTAGATTCACAAGGGTAACAGGAGAAATTGGACCCCAGTAATTGTTGCGCAGTTTGTCCTGAGTATGCTGGTACCCCATATGTGGGGGTAAACCACTGTTTGGGCACACGTCAGGGCTCGGAAGTGAGGGAGCACCATTTGACTTTTTGAATACGAGATTGGCTGGAATCAATGGTGGCGCCATGTTGCGTTTGGAGACCCCTGATGTGCCTAAACAGTGGTAACCCCTCAATTCTAACTCCAACACTAACCCTCCCACACCCCTAACCCTAATCCCAACTGTAGCCACAACCCTAATTCCAACCCTAACCACAACCCTAATTCCAACCCTAACCCTAAGGCTATGTGCCCACGTTGCGGATTCGTGTGAGATATTTCCGCAACATTTTTGAAAAATCCGCGGGTAAAAGGCACTGCGTTTTACCTGCGGATTTTCCGCGGATTTCCAGTATTTTTTGTGCGGATTTCACCTGCGGATTCCTATTGAGGAACAGGTGTAAAACGCTGCGGAATCCGCACAAAGAATTGACATGCTGCGGAAAATACAACGCAGCGTTTCCGCGCGGTATTTTCCGCACCATGGGCACAGCGGATTTGGTTTTTCATATGTTTACATGGTACTGTAAACCTGATGGAACACTGCTGCGAATCCGCAGCGGCCAATCCACTGCGGATCCGCAGCCAAATCCGCACCGTGTGCACATAGCCTAATTCTAAAGGTATGTGCACACGCTGCGGAAAACGCTGCGGATCCGCAGCAGTTTCCCATGAGTTTACAGTTCAATGTAAACCTACGGGAAACAAAAATCGCTGTACACATGCTGCGGAAAAACTGCACGGAAACGCAGCGGTTTACATTCCGCAGCATGTCACTTCTTTGTGCGGATTCCACAGCGGTTTTACAACTGCTCCAATAGAAAATTGCAGTTGTAAAACCGCAGTGAAATGCGCAGAAAAAACGCGGTAAATCCGCCATAAATCCGCAGCGGTTTAGCACTGCGGATTTATCAAATCCGCAGCGGAAAAATCCGCAGAGGACCAGAATACGTGTGCACATACCGAAACCCTAACCCTAGCCCTAACCCTACCCCTAACCCTAGCCCTAACCCTAGCCCTAACCCTAACCCTACCCCTAACCCTAGCTCTAACCCTAACCCTAGCCCTGACCCTACCCCTAACCCTACCCCTAACCCTACCCCTAACCCTACCCCTAACTCTAACCTTATTCTATCATTAGTGGAAAAAAAAAATTTCTTTATTTTTTTATTGTCCCTACCTATGGGGGTGACAAAGGGGGGGGGTCATTTATTATTTTTTTTATTTTGATCACTGAGATATAATCTATCTCAGTGATCAAAATGCACTTTGGAACGAATCTGCCGGCCGGCAGATTCGGCGGGCGCACTGCGCATGCGCCCGCCATTTTGGAAGATGGCGGCGCCCAGGGAGAAGACGGACGGGACCCCGGCTGGATCGGTAAGTATGATGGGGTGGGGGGGGACCACGGGGGGGGGGATCGGAGCACGGGGGGGGAATCGGAGCGCAGGAGGGGTGGAACGGAGCACGGGGGGCGTGGAACGGAGCACGGGGGGGCTGGAATGGAGCACGGGGGGGGGGGGGAACGGAGCACCGGGGGGGTGGATCGGAGTGCAGGGGGGGTGATTGGAGCACGGGGGGGTGATTGGAGCACGGGGGGAGCGGACAAGAGCACGGGGGGGAGCGGAGCCCTGTACTGAGGGAAGCCGGAGCAGTGTACTGGCCAGATCGGGGGGCTGGGGGGGCGATCGGAGGGGTGGGGTGGGGGCACATTAGTATTTCCAGCCATGGCCGATGATATTGCAGCATCGGCCATGGCTGGATTGTAATATTTCACCCGTTATAATAGGTGAAATATTACAAATCGCTCTGATTGGCAGTTTCACTTTCAACAGCCAATCAGAGCGATCGTAGCCACGAGGGGGTGAAGCCACCCCCCCTGGGCTAAACTACCACTCCCCCTGTCCCTGCAGATCGGGTGAAATGGGAGTTAACCCTTTCACCCGGCCTGCAGGGACGCGATCTTTCCATGACGCCACATAGGCGTCATGGGTCGGATTGGCACCGACTTTCACGACGCCTACGTGGCGTCATGGGTCGGGAAGGGGTTAAGGGGGCTAGTTGGTTCACCAAGATAGATCTTTGTGGTGCATATTATCTTGTGCGTATTAAACGGGGCGATGAATGGAAAACTGCTTTTAATACGCCCGAGGGCCATTTTGAGTACCTAGTTATGCCATTCGGACTTGCCAATGCTCCATCAGTATTTCAGTCCTTTATGCATGACATCTTCCGAGAGTACCTGGATAAATTCCTGATTGTATACTTGGATGATATTTTGGTCTTCTCGGATGATTGGGAGTCTCATGTGAAGCAGGTCAGAATGGTGTTCCAGGTCCTGCGTGCTAATTCTTTGTTTGTGAAGGGATCAAAGTGTCTCTTTGGTGTTCAGAAGGTTTCATTTTTGGGGTTCATTTTTTCCCCTTCTACCATCGAGATGGACCCTGTTAAGGTCCAAGCCATTTATGATTAGACTCAGCCGACATCTCTGAAGAGTCTGCAAAAGTTCCTTGGCTTTGCTAATTTTTATCGTCGCTTCATCTGCAATTTTTCTAGCATTGCTAAACCATTGACCGATTTGACCAAGAAGGGTGCTGATGTGGTCAGTTGGTCTTCTGCTGCTGTGGAAGCTTTTCAAGAGTTAAAGCGTCGTTTTTCTTCTGCCCCTGTGTTGTGTCAACCAGATGTTTCGCTTCCGTTCCAGGTTGAGGTTGATGCTTCTGAAATTGGAGCGGGGGCTGTTTTGTCGCAAAGAGGTGCTGATTGCTCGGTGATGAAGCCATGCGCCTTCTTTTCCAGGAAGTTTTCGCCTGCTGAGCGAAATTATGATATTGGCAATCGAGAGTTGCTGGCCATGAAGTGGGCATTCGAGGAGTGGCGTCATTGGCTTGAAGGAGCTAAGCATCGCGTGGTGGTCTTGACTGATCACAAGAACTTGACTTATCTCGAGTCTGCCAAACGGTTGAATCCTAGACAGGCTCGTTGGTCGCTGTTTTTCTCCCGTTTTGACTTTGTGGTTTCGTACCTTCCGGGCTCTAAAAATGTGAAGGCGGATGCCCTGTCTAGGAGTTTTGTGCCCGACTCTCCGGGTTTGCCTGAGCCGGCGGGTATTCTCAAAGAGGGAGTAATTGTGTCTGCCATCTCCCCTGATTTGCGGCGGGTGCTGCAAAAATTTCAGGCTAATAAACCTGATCGTTGCCCAGCAGAGAAACTGTTTGTCCCTGATAGGTGGACGAATAAAGTTATCTCTGAGGTTCATTGTTCGGTGTTGGCTGGTCATCCTGGAATCTTTGGTACCAGAGATTTGGTGGCTAGATCCTTTTGGTGGCCGTCTCTGTCGCGGGATGTGCGTTCTTTTGTGCAGTCCTGTGGGATTTGTGCTCGGGCTAAGCCCTGCTGTTCTCGTGCCAGTGGGTTGCTTTTGCCCTTGCCGATCCCGAAGAGGCCTTGGACACATATCTCTATGGATTTTATTTCGGATCTCCCCGTCTCTCAAAAAATGTCGGTCATTTGGGTAGTTTGTGATCGCTTCTCTAAGATGATCCATTTGGTACCCTTGTCTAAATTACCTTCCTCCTCTGATTTGGTGCCATTGTTCTTCCAGCATGTGGTTCGTTTACATGGCATTCCAGAGAACATCGTTTCTGACAGAGGTTCCCAGTTTGTTTCAAGGTTTTGGCGAGCCTTTTGTGCTAGGATGGGCATTGATTTGTCTTTTTCCTCGGCTTTCCATCCTCAGACAAATGGCCAGACTGAACGAACCAATCAGACCTTGGAAACATATCTGAGATGTTTTGTTTCTGCTGATCAGGATGATTGGGTGTCCTTTTTGCCATTGGCTGAGTTCGCTCTTAATAATCGGGCCAGCTCGGCTACCTTGGTTTCACCGTTTTTCTGCAATTCTGGGTTCCATCCTCGTTTCTCTTCAGGGCAGGTTGAGTCTTCGGACTGTCCTGGTGTGGATACTGTGGTTGACAGGTTGCAGCGGATTTGGACTCATGTAGTGGACAATTTGACCTTGTCCCAGGAGAAGGCTCAACGTTTCACTAATCGCAGACGCTGTGTGGGTCCCCGACTTCGTGTTGGGGATTTGGTTTGGTTGTCATCTCGTTATATTCCTATGAAGGTTTCCTCTCCTAAGTTTAAGCCTCGTTTCATTGGTCCGTATAGGATTTCTGAGGTTCTTAATCCTGTGTCTTTTCGTTTGACCCTTCCAGATTCTTTTTCCATCCATAACGTATTCCATAGGTCATTGTTGCGGAGATACGTGGCGCCTGTGGTTCCATCTGTTGATCCTCCTGCCCCGGTTTTGGTGGAGGGGGAGTTGGAGTATATAGTGGAGAAGATTTTGGATTCTCGTGTTTCGAGACGGAAACTCCAGTATCTGGTTAAGTGGAAGGGTTATGGTCAGGAAGATAATTCCTGGGTCTTTGCCTCTGATGTCCATGCTGCCGATCTTGTTCGTGCCTTTCATATGGCTCATCCTGGTCGGCCTGGGGGCTCTGGTGAGGGTTCGGTGACCCCTCCTCAAGGGGGGGGTACTGTTGTGAATTCTGTGATCAAGCTCCCTCCTGTGGTCACGAGTGGTACTGCGGCTTCTGAGTTTCCTTCCTCAGGTGATGAGGTTAAGTCGTTAGGTGCTGCTCTATTTAACTCCACCTAGTGCTTTGATCCTGGCCTCCAGTCAATGTTCTAGTTTTGGTCTTGCTTCCTCCTGGATCGTTCCTGTGGCCTGTCTGCTCAGCATAAGCTAAGTTCTGCTTGTGTTACTTTTGTTGCTATATTTTCTGTCCAGCTTGCTTTTTTGGTTTTGCTTGCTTGCTGGAAGCTCTGAGACGCAGAGGGAGCACCTCCGTACCGTTAGTCGGTGCGGAGGGTCTTTTTGCCCCTCTGCGTGGTTGTTTGTAGGGTTTTGTGTTGACCGCAAAGCTATCTTTCCTATCCTCGGTCTATTCAGTAAGTCGGGCCTCACTTTGCTAAATCTATTTCATCTCTGTGTTTGTATTTTCATCTTAACTCACTGTCATTATATGTGGGGGGCTGCCTTTTCCTTTGGGGAATTTCTCTGAGGCAAGGTAGGCTTATTTTTCTATCTTCAGGCTAGCTAGTTTCTCAGGCTGTGCCGAGTTGCATAGGGAGCGTTAGGCGCAATCCACGGCTACCTCTAGTGTGGTTTGATAGGTTTAGGGATTGCGGTCAGCAGAGTTCCCACGTCTCAGAGCTCGTCCTATGTTTTGTGGTTTTTGTCAGGTCACTTGTGTGCTCTGAACTTCAAGGTCCATTGTGGTTCTGAATTACCTAATCATAACAGGAAACACAATAGATATTCACCTTGGACAGCCTGGCCCCAAAGGGCTTGAACCATGAGGTGGAAATATTTGCCTTTTAGTGAACCGTTAACCAGATGGAATACTGGAAAATAGGGTATCGGGGAGGCGCCAGTAGATATTACTGGTAGCCTCATATAATGGCTAATAATATAGATTTTAAGAGAAGGTTCCTCCTTAGATGGGATTTTTTATATATATATTATGTGGGAAATTTTAATATATGTTATTTTTAATGTAGTGTATTTACTGTAGTATATTTATTACTCAGGTAACACTGAGAGTTTTTTAAATTGGTTTTATGTATGTCAGTGTCACTGCAATAATTCTAAATACGCTTTAATGCGGTTCTTTTAGATATTTTGTGTTTGGTAAAGTTAAAATTTTTTAATATATATATTTAGGTAATTTGGGTCATGCAGCATATAGAGGTAGTTATTTGTAGCCCATTTCAATACAGGCAAAGGGGTTCTAATACACTGCGCCGTATGCTGTGGGTGCATAACATTGGTGTGGCTGTTTCTATGAGAGCCGGTAAACTTGGGGTTAAGAAGGGGGCGGTGCGCAGTAATGGCCAGACAATATATAAGATAGGGTGAGCTAGGGGAGCGGTAACCCTGAGGAAGAAGAGCGCTGCTCTTTGAAACGCGTTGGTTTAATCCTCTCCCCCCTTTTTTGAGCGATCCAGCGCTCCTTACTGCAGGTGACGTCACTAGGTAGGAGGAGCCTATCGGCCATTGCTGTTTTTCTTTGCGGTATCCGGGGAATGCTACCAGCCGGGGCATCCCTGAGGTACGCTGCATAGCGTCATCTGACGCGCACCACGCCGGAACCCTTGGCGGTCTACACCGGACAGAGGTACATCCACCCTCACGCAGCGCGGACCCGCACTTAGCTGTGTCAGTCATACAAGTGGTAAGCTAGAGATATTGGCACTTAACTCATTGCAGGATAGACTGTGCTGCTGGTGCGGTACTATACTGGTGGGGGGAGTATCTGTTTCTGGGTCAGGGGGTTTTCATTGACGTGAATCCACGGGGAGCTTTGTTTGTTTGCTTTCTGTCTTTTGTTCATTGTTTTTAGTTGTTTATCTTGTGCTATAACACAAAAGTGATATTGTTTTCCACATTTGCAAGCGCGGCATCTATCTGTTTGTATTAGATTTGATGCAATGTATTTCATTTTCATAATTAACGGTGCGTGCTGAAAATATATTACTTCTGTACAGTGTCTCAAGCCACTTGGCGGGAAGATAGAAAGTAGCATAACTGCCAAATGCAGTGGTTAAGAGTCGCCTGTCTCGTGCTTCGTAATCCATGCCACTCGGATGATGTGATGTCATGGACATGACGTGATGGTGTTTTACTTTGCACAGGTAGAAATCAAAGCGGAGATCTCCGAAAGGTCTGCGCTCAGATGGTTAAAATGTTTTTGGAACTGTTGCTGTCCTACGTGAGTGGGGATGTGATCTGTGCAGCTTCTTCATATGCAGCTTCCATACTGGACGTGCGCAAATCTTAGGAGTGCAAATCTCCCGAAATTCGATTCAAGCAGATTCGGCCAATTCAGGGGGAAAATTAGATTTGCGTTGAATAAATTCTATAGGAATTGAGCTGGCAAGAGGTTAAAAAAATTCTTATACTCACCTCCTCTCTGCCTCCATCCCACCATTCCAGTACCACTGATAGTACTCTGATCAGTTCTTTGTTCTTCTTCCTTCTGTCCAGGTCTTTCGTCTACTGACAGCTCTATGTCATCATGTGGGGCTCAATGCATGTCATATTCACGTGTCACTCCTTTTGCGATCATCAATGTGTCATGACCCATATGATGACATAGAATCGATGAACAGATGACCCGGACACATTAAAGATAGAAAGAAAAAAGAAGATAGAAGATTATTTTTGTATATTTTAAAAAAAAAATGCTTATCTCTATCTAGTTTGTGATCTAACAGGGTGAAGCTTTCCAATCGATAACAGATCTCACGTTGGATCAAAACAGGTATCTGCTCAGTATCTACCAACATCATCTGACTGGAGATTCTTTGGCATGTGAGGCTGCAGCCGAACAAGTCTTGGATTATTATTATTTATTTATATAGCACCATTGATTCCATGGTGCTGTACATGAGAAGGGGTTACATACAAGTTACAGATATCACATACAGTAAACAAACTAACAATGACGGACTGATACAGAGGGGCGAGGACCCTGCCCTTGCGGCTTACATTCTACAGGATTATGGGGGAGGAGACAGTAGGTTGAGGGTTGCAGGAGCTCCGGTGTTGGTGAGGCGGTAGCTCCGGTGTTGGTGAGGCGGTAGCTCCGGTGTTGTTGAGGCGGTAGCTTCGATAGTGATGAGGCGGCAGCGGTGTCAGTGCAGGCTGTAGGCTTTCCTGAAGAGATGAGTTTTCAGGTTCCGTCTGAAGGATCCGACTGTGGTTGATAGTCGGACGTGTTGGGGCAGAGTTCCAGAGGATGGGGGATATTCGGGAGAAGTCTTGGAGGTGATTGGATGAGGAGCGAATAAGTGTGGAGGAGAGAAGGAGGTCTTGGGAGGACCGGAGATCACGTGAGGGAAGATATCGGGAGATTAGTTCAGAGATATATGGAGGAGACAGGTTGTGGATGGCTTTGTAGGTCAGTATTAGTAATTTGAACTGGATACGCTGAGGGAATGGGAGCCAGTGAAGAGATTTGCAGAGGGGGGAAGCGGAGGAGTAGCGAGGAGAGAGATGGATTAGCCGGGCAGCAGAGTTAAGGATGGACTGGAGAGGTGCAAGGGTGTTAGCAGGGATGCCACAGAAAAGGATGTTGCAGTAGTCAAGGCGGGAGATGATGAGGGCGTGCACAAGCATTTTAGTAGATTGGGGGTTGAGGAAAGGACGGATCCTGGAGATATTTTTGAGCTGGAGGCGACAGGAGGTGGAAAGAGCTTGGATGTGTGGTTTGAAGGACAGGGCAGAGTCGAAGGTTACTCCGAGGCAGCGGACTTCGGGTACGGGGGAAAGCACGATGTCATTGACTGCGATAGATAGGTCAGGTAAGGAAGATTTGTGGGATGGAGGAAAGATGATGAGTTCAGATTTGTCCACATTGAGTTTGAGGAAGCGAGAGGAGAAGAAGGAGGATATGGCTGATAGGCACTCTGGGATTCTGGACAGCAGAGCGGTGATGTCTGGGCCAGAGAGGTAGATCTGAGTGTCATCAGCATAGAGGTGGTACTGGAATCCATGGGACTTTATGAGTTGTCCCAAGCCAAGTGTATAGATTGAGAAGAGTAGGGGTCCTAGAACAGAGCCTTGGGGGACTCCAACAGAGAGAGGGTGGGATGAGGAGGTAGTATGGGAGTGGGAGACGCTGAATGTGCGGTTGGAAAGGTACGAGGCGATCCAGGATAGGGCGAGGTCTTTGATGCCAAAGGAGGAGAGGATCTGTAGTAGGAGGCAGTGGTCAACTGTGTCGAAAGCAGAGGACAGGTCTAGAAGGAGGAGTACAGAGTATTGTCCAGTAGCTTTGGCGGTAAGTAGGTCGTTAGTGATTTTGGTCAGGGCAGTCTCAGTTGAGTGATGGGGGCGGAAACCAGATTGTAGATTGTCGAACAACAAGTTAGATGAGAGGTGGGTGGAGAGTTCAGCATGGATGTGCTGCTCCAGGAGTTTGGAAGCGAATGGGAGCAGCGATATTGGGCGATAGCTGGACATAGCAGTTGGATCGAGGGTTGGCTTTTTAAGGATAGGCGTGATTGTGGCATGTTTGAACGCAGAGGGGAAGGTGCCAGAAGTTAGTGATAGGTTGAAGAGGTGGGTTAGGGATGGGATAAGTGTGGTGGTGAGGTTGGGGAGGAGGTGGGATGGGATGGGGTCGAGCGCACAGGTGGTGAGGTGCGATTTGGAGAGGAGACAATTAAGCCCCCCTTCAGTGATGTTGGAAAGGAAGGTTATGGGGTTTGGGCATTGGTCTGGTATACAAAGGGGTTGTGGTGGTTGAACAATAAAGACTTGCCTTGTCTGGTCGATCTTATTTTTAAAGTGTGTGGCAAAGTCCTCAGCAGAGATGAGGGAGGTTGGAAGGGGCAGTGGGGGGCGGAGGAGGGAGTTAAAGGTTTTGAATAACTGTTTGGGGTGGTAGGATAGTTGGATGAAGTATATGTGTCACCTAAGTGCCTAGTTTCAGTGATGTGAAACCCAAAGGGCAGGCTCCAGCATTGATAGTGATGGAGGTTTTTAATGGGCCTAGATTTTGGGTCCAGGTTTTAAGAATGACCAATAGAGTTGGGTGGGGCTGGCCGTTCCCATATCTCCAGTTATAGGCCTAGAAATGGCCTATGTAAGGCAGTCCAGCTACCTCACTCATTGTCTGTGAATGGAGGTAAAAAACCCACTGCTGCTGTTTTGTCTCTTCCAGAGGCTAAGGGCCAAAATTTTAGCCTGAGAAGGGGTTAATAACCATGGATCTTCCCAGGCTATGAATATCAGCCCGCAGCTGTTTATTTAGCCCTTACTGGCTATTCTAATAGGGGTACCCCCCAAAAAATAAAATGGGGTCCCCTATAATTAATAGCCAGAAAGGCTATGCAGACAGCTGCGGGCTGATATTCATAGCCTAGGAAGAGGCCATGGATATTGACCCCCCTCTGGCTAAAAATACCAGCTCCCAGTCGCCCCAGAAAAGGCGCATCTATAAGATGCGCCAATTCTAGCACTAAGCCTCTCTTTTCCCATTGCTCTGTAGCGGTGGCATATGGGGTAATAATGGGTTAATGTCACCTATCTTGTCATACCCGGGTATTAATGCTGCAGGGAAAACTGCACCCAGCAGCAACTGAGCTGGACCAGACACCGGGTAACTAACCTGATTACCAACGGGACCTTCCACATGAGACCGAGTGATCAGGTAAAGCAAAAGGACCTAAGATCATGTGACAGAGTGGGAGGCGGTCAGGGGGTGGAGCCAGATGCCAGGGATACAGAAAAGGAATAAGCATAAAAGAATAGTGAAACAAGCAGAGGTCGTAGCCAGGAGATTACAAGATACCAACAGGTAGAGTCAAGGAATAGTCAGAGGCCAAGCCAGAAGTCAGTAATCAAGGAAAACAAATAAAGCAGGTGACAGCAAGACACAAAGCAAGCCAGCACACACTTCAGAGGTCAAGCATACAGACTGCAGAAAAACCTATAGCTGACAAGGATACCAGGTTAGGAGTGAGTATAAATAGCCCTCCCATCTTGAAAGAGAGGCTAACAACATTAACCCTGAGAGCACAGGACATTAACCTTGTCCTAACCATGACATATTCATTATTAATCCAATAGTATGAAAGGGTTAAAAATATACACACATATTAAGAATCAAGTCTTTTAATGAAATAATTAAACACACAGGCTTAACATCTTTATTACACTCTCAATCCAAGCAAAGCTCTCGTTCTTCTGGAAAAAATGAAAAATAAAAAAGCAACAATATCTCATACCTGTCCGCCGTACAGTCAAGTCCAACACCACAATCCATCTCAATGGGTTAAATAGTTTACAACTGGGACCGATGCTGATGCTACCGCCCTGCTGTAAACCACTGTGTAATGAAAGAATGAAAAGCTGCCTGCACAGCCTCCCCGCCTGACCGGTCATGAACTCTGTAGCGTGGGAAAGTTTCTGAACTTTTTCCCACTTGGCCGAGTGCACTAACAATGGTCTCTTTCTAGGCTATTAATATCTGCCCTCAGTCACTGGCTTTCCCTCTCTGGCGAAGAAAATTGCGTGGGAGCCCACGCAATTTTTTTCCATGAATAAATTTGTTAATTTAACACGTACATCTCCAAAATTTAACACAAACATAGTACTATCATTATTAGTCGAGGACATACAGTATATAAATCTAACTGATATGCAATGGTTGACTGTATGTAACCCATGTGTCCTATCCTGTCGGCTTCTGCAATGATTTTACAGAAGCCGACAATTGAATTATTGGCTATTCTGCAACCTAGCTCTCTATGAAATATATATATACAGTATATACAGTATATATATATATATATATATATATATATATATCGTATATTCTCGAGTATAAGACAGAATTTTTTGCCCATTTTTGGGGGCTGAAAGCGCCCCTCTCAGCTTATACTCGAGTCATTGTCCCAGAGGTCAGTGGGGGAGGGGGCGACAGCTGTCACATCATACTCACCCTTCCGGCGCTTTTTCTGCAAGTGTCTGATTCTCAGATTGTCTCCGGCACTGGCAGCTCTTCCTGTGTTCAATGGTCATGTGGTACCGCTCATTAAAGTATTGAATATGGATACGACTCCACTCCCATATTCATTACTTTAATGAGCGGTACCATGTGGCCGCTGAACACAGGAACAGGCTGCCGGAGAAGCAGGAGCTTGCAGAGAGACTGCTCCAGGAAGGGGTGAGTATAACGGGTAGGGTGAGCCATGCGATATTCACCTGTCCACGTTCCACCGCCGCCCTGTGTCTTCTGTGTCCTCTGGCTGTGACGTTCAGGTCAAAGGGCGCAATAGCATGGTTAGTGCTCGCCCTCTGCCTGAATAGTCACTGCACAGACCCGGAAGACACAGCATCACGCAGTGGTGGAACAGGGACATGTGAATATCACAAGTGCCGGTGTCCTGAGTCAGCGATGACTCTGGCATCTGGCCCCCATAGCACGACGGTGTCCCTGCCTGCTCATGACTCTGGCACTCGGGGCCCAGCGATGAGAGGTGAGTATGTCACTTTTTTTTAATCGCAGCAGCAGCATATGGGGCATATTATGCTATGGAGCATCTTATGGGGACCATCAACCTTTATGGAGCAGCATATGGGGCATATTATGCTATGAAGCATCTTATAGGGCCATCAACCTTTATGGAGCAGCATATGGGGCATTTAATGCTAGGGAGCATCTTATGGGGCCATCAACCTTTATGGAGTAGCATATGGGGCATATTATGCTATGGAGCATCTTATGGAACCATCAACCTTTATGGAGCAGCATATGGGGCATATTATGCTATGGAGCATCTTATAGGGCCATCAACCTTTATGGAGCAGCATATGGGGCATATTATTCTATGGAGCATCTTATAGGGCCATCAACCTTTATGGAGCACCATATGGGGCATATTATTCTATGGCACATCTTATGGGGCCATCAACCTTTATAGAGCATGATAAGGGGCATATCATTCTATGGAGCATCTTATGGGGCCATCATTAACCATTGTGCAGCATTATATGGGGCGTATTTTAATATGGAGCATCTTATGTGGGCCATTATTGACCTTTGTGCAGCATTATATGGGGCATATTTTTGTATGGAGCATCTAATGGGGCCCATCATGAAGTTTATGGAGCATTATATGGGGCTCCTGATTCAATATGGATATTCAAAACCTTTAACCTACTGATGTCTCAATAAATTTTACTTTTATTGGTATCTATTTTTATTTTTTTAAATTACCAGTAGCTGCTGCATTTCCCACACTAGGCTTATACTCGAGTCGGCTTATAGTCGAGTACATACGGAATATATACCTATACTATGTGTATACATTTATTTTATCTATTCTATTTTAACCTGTCAGTGTGATTTTTCATTACAGTGCCCTAAATTGCTGGCTTTTCTAAAGGACACTGGTACGTATTTCTCGCAAGTCACACGCATGATCCGTGTGTAATCCGTTTTTTTCTCGCACCCATAGACTTGCATTGGCGAGTCTCGGGCGTAATACGATGCAAATTGTAGCATGGTTTGGTGGGCAGGTCTGACCATAACTGCAGACTGAAAAGGTGTCCATGCTTTATAGATCAAAGTGTGCCTCAGATATCTGAGTCTCATCAGCATCACCTCCCTCAGGGGTTAACGTCTGACCATGACATAGAACTATGACCATGGCATTGAATGTGTGAACAGCTCTTCAGACTCAGCCATCTGGGGTTCTGTGGGGGAGATTTGAGTGCCACTTCTGTGGACTGTACTTGGTGTGATGTTGTGGTGGAGGAGGAGGAGAAGAGGCCACTTCAAGCTACGCATGCCATGCTCTCGAGCACATGCTCTTTCTGGGCCTCATCAGCAAGGCATACCACTATGCGTCTGCCAAAGAAAGGTAGTGGAGTAGCCAATCCAGTAACAGACGTTGTCACTTGTCTTTGCATAGGACGTGACGTTGGTTCACTACTAAGTGCTTTCAGAAACATTACCACCTACCCCACGTACACCTTAAACACCAAGCGTAATATCCCTTCCACCACGGCCTCGCTTTTTCCCAGTCATGTTGCTCAGATAGTGTGGTAGGAGCACAGTATTATCAACAAAAAATTAAATTTTAAACTCTGCACCACCTATGCAATCAGCTGAACTTCAGTGACAGTAAATTCCAAGGTAAAATATGGCGTGCTGTATCGTGTTAGTCACAGAAAAAAGAATTGTTTGAGTGTGGATGAGGCCTGTATGACAAAGAAGATATTCTACAAACAATTTGACAGTCAGATGTGCCCTACTGTATGACGTTAGGAACACAATAATATTTTGGTGACCTCAGGATCAGGCTTCTATATTACACTAGATGCTGCAAAGTATTTGAAAGTCAGGTCCCTACTGTTTGACACAAGGAACAGAAGGATTTTTGGTGGCCTCTGGAACAGGCCTCTATTGCAGACTACATGCCTCAAATTTTTGAAAGTCAGGTCCCCTACTGTATGACTCTAGGAACAGAAGAATTTCTTGTGGCCTCTAGATCAGGCCTCTACAGAATACTAGATACTACAAACTATTTCAAAGTCTGGTCCTCTATTATATGACAATAGGAACATAAGGATTTTTGGTGGCCTCTGCATCAGGCCTCTATATACCTCATGCATGGCTGATTGCTACCGTGCCATTCTAAAATTTGTACTGTGGTCAATTGAGGCCACTTTCCTGGTGTCTGCTCCTAATTTGATGTGTTTTGGCAACTTTTTGGCCCTTGAAGGTGCTGTGTGTGTGTTTGTTTTTGCCTCCCATTGACTCCAATGACATTCGTTTATGTTCAACGAATATTCGACGAATAAATCAGCTCATATTGCAAAATTAGCGATAATAATCCAAACTGAATATTTAAATATTTGCTCATCTCTAGATACGTGCACTACCACATTGAATAATACTGGCCAAGTGCAATTTTTCAACAGATTGCACATGAGCCGAAAATACAGATGTTAAAATGTTATGTGTTACCTGAGTCAAAGGTTACATTTTCTTCACTAACACTTTTTCACAAAAAAATTCTTTTCGCCTCAATTTTTTCATTTTCTCATGGGCAGTAGGATAAAATGGATCATAAAATTTGTTGGGAAATTTCTCCCGAGTACGCCGATACCTCATATGTGGGGGTAAACCACTGTTTGGGCACTCGGCAGGGCTCGGAAGGGAAGGCGCGCCATTTGACTTTTTGAATGGAAAATTAGCTCCAATTGTTAGCGGACACCATGTCGCGTTTGGAGAGCCCCTGTGTGCCTAAGCATTGGAGCTCCCCCACAAGTGACCCCATTTTGGAAACTAGACCACCCAAGGAACTTATCTAGATGCACATTGAGCACTTTAAACCCCCAGGTGCTTCACAGAAGTTTATAACGCAGAGCCATGAAAATAAAAAATAATTTTTCTTTCCTCAAAAATGATTTTTTAGCCTGGAATTTCCTATTTTGCCAAGGATAATAGGAGAAATTGGACCCCAAATATTGTTGTCCAGTTTGTCCTGAGTACGCTGATACCCCATATGTGGTAGTAAACCACTGTTTGGGCACACGGCAGGGCTCGGAAGGGATGGCATGCCATTTGGCTTTTTAAATGGAAAATTAGCTCCAATCATTAGCGGACACCATGTCACGTTTGGAGAGCCCCTGTGTGCCTAAACATTGGAGATCCCCCAGAAATGACCCAATTTTGGAAACTAGACCCCCAAAGGAACTAATCTAGATGTGTGGTGAGGACTTTGAACCCCCAAGTGCTTCACAGAAGTTTATAACGCAGAGCCATGAAAATAAAAAAAAAAATTATTTTCTCAAAAATGATCTTTTAGCCTGCAATTTTTTATTTTCCCAAGGGTAACAGGAGAAATTTGACCCCAAAAGTTGTTGTCCAGTTTCTCCTGAGGACAAACGAAAAGAGAAAGGGTAGACTAAAAATAGTATGCACAACCCAAAATATAGAGACAATCGGTAGTACTATAAAGCAAAGCACCTTTATTAAACACCTCAAAAAACATGTTAAAAACATTTAAAAACAAATGTACAAATCCCTATACCCATCATATCCCATAATAAATGACAATCCCATAATACAATAGGAAAACAGTAATATCCTACCCTAGATGCACCTAGTCACATATGCTCTCCTGCAAAAATGTGCCTATACAGGCCGCAAAGGACTCGACCACAATATGTCAGTATCCACTGCTAATAACCAAAAAATGAAACATCCATGCAATACATGGTCCCCTGACGAAGCTGCGGAGGCAGCGATACGCGTGGGGTGCGCTCCCATCTTATCCTTCTCCTACCTCAGGGCCATTTTGGGGCTGTTATGTTCCCTGGCTCTATGTGGATTTAACCCTTGTGGTGCTCTGTGCCCTTTGACATTGCTGCATCTCCATATACCAGAATTGACGCAGGACAGGTTGTATCCACAGCTGTTATATAGCATGCTATCACATTCCAATCTCAGGACCATGTATTGCATGGATGTTTCATTTTTTGGTTATTAGCAGTGGATACTGACATATTGTGGTCGAGTCCTTTGCGGCCTGTATAGGCACATTTTTGCAGGAGAGCATATGTGACTAGGTGCATCTAGGGTAGGATATTACTGTTTTCCTATTGTATTATGGGATTGTCATTTATTATGGGATATGATGGGTATAGGGATTTGTACATTTGTTTTTAAATGTTTTTAACATGTTTTTTGAGGTGTTTAATAAAGGTGCTTTGCTTTATAGTACTACCGATTGTCTCTATATTTTGGGTTGTGCATACTATTTTTAGTCTACCCTTTCTCTTTTCGTTTGTCCTGTTCTATTTATAGACTAAGTATTGCACCCCTTGATGGTGACTGTGACATTATATATTGGTGCGCCCCTTTCTATCTTTACTCAGTTTCTCCTGAGTACGCTGATACCCCATATGTGGGGGTAAATCACTGTTTGGGCACATGCCGGGGCTCGGAAGTGAAGTA
The DNA here is from genome assembly GCF_032444005.1 of Ranitomeya imitator. NCBI lineage: Eukaryota > Metazoa > Chordata > Amphibia > Anura > Dendrobatidae > Ranitomeya > Ranitomeya imitator. Next base: position 830,394,534 of record NC_091283.1, read on the forward strand.
GTGATGTTTTGAAATGCAGACTTTGATGGAATGCTCTGTGGGCGTCACGTTGCGTTTGCAGAGCCCCTGATGTGGCTTAACAGTAGAAACCCCCCACAAGTGACCTCATTTTGGAAACTAGACCCCCAAAGGAACTTATCTAGATGTGTGGTGAGCACTTTGAACCCCCAAGTGCTTCATAGAAGTTTATAATGCAGAGCCGTGAAAATAATAAATACGTTTTCTTTCCTCAAAAATAATTATTTAGCCCAGAATTTTTTATTTTCCCAAGGGTAACAGGAGAAATTGGACCCCAATAGTTGTTGTCCAGTTTCTCCTGAGTACGCTGATACCCCATGTGTGGGGGTAAACCACTGTTTGGGCACACGTCGGGGCTCAGAAGGCAAGTAGTGACTTTTGAAATGCAGACTTTGATGGAATGGTCTGTGGGCGTCACATTGCGTTTGCAGAGCCCCTGGTGTGCCTAAACAGTAGAAACCCCCCACAAGTGACCCCATTTTAGAAACTAGACCCCCCAAGGAACTTATCTAGATATGTGGTGAGCACTTTGAACCCCCAAGTGCTTCACAGACGTTTACAACGCAGAGCCGTGAAAATAAAAAATCATTTTTCTTTCCTCAAAAATGATGTTTTAGCAAGCATTTTTTTAGATTCACAAGGGTAACAGGAGAAATTGGACCCCAGTAATTGTTGCGCAGTTTATCCTGAGTACACTGATACCCCATATGTGGGGGTAAACCACTGTTTGGGCACACTTCAGGGCTCAGAAGTGAGGGAGCACCATTTGACTTTTTGAATACGAGATTGGCTGGAATCAATGGTGGCGCCATGTTGCGTTTGGAGACCCCCTGATGTGCCTAAACAGTGGTAACCCCTCAATTCTACCTCCAACACTAACCCCCCCACACCCCTAACCCTAATCCCAACTGTAGCCATAACCCTAATCACAACCCTAACCACAACCCTAATTCCAACCCTAACCCTAAAGCTATGTGCCCACGTTGCGGATTCGTGTGAGATATTTCCGCACCATTTTTGAAAAATCCGCGGGTAAAAGGCACTGCGTTTTACCTGCGGATTTTCCGCGGATTTCCAGTGTTTTTTGTGTGGATTTCACCTGCGGATTCCTATTGAGGAACAGGTGTAAAAAGCCGCGGAATCCGCACAAAGAATTGACATGCTGCGGAAAATACAACGCAGCGTTTCCGCGCGGTATTTTCTGCACCATGGGCACAGCGGATTTGGTTTTTTATATGTTTACATGGTACTGTAAACCTGATGGAATACTGCTGCGAATCCGCAGCGGCCAATCCGCAGCCAAATCCGCACCGTGTGCACATAGCCTAATTCTAAAGGTATGTGCACACGCTGCGGAAAACGCTGCAGATCCGCAGCAGTTTCCCATGAGTTTACAGTTCAATGTAAACCTACGGGAAACAAAAATCGCTGTACACATGCTGCGGAAAAACTGCACGGAAACGCAGCGGTTTACATTCCGCAGCATGTCACTTCTTTGTGCGGATTCCGCAGCGGTTTTACAACTGCTCAAATAGAAAATCGCAATTGTAAAACCGCAGTGAAATGCGCAGAAAAAAACGCGGTAAATCCGCCATAAATCCGCAGCGGTTTAGCACTGCGGATTTATCAAACCGCAGCGGAAAAATCCGCAGAGGACCAGAATACGTGTGCACATACCGAAACCCTAACCCTAGCCCTAACCCTACCCCTAACCCTAGCCCTACCCCTAACCCTAGCCCTACCCCTAACCCTAGCCCTAACCCTAACCCTAACCCTAGCCCTAACCCTAGCCCTACCCCTAACCCTACCCCTAGCCCTAACCCTAGCCCTAACCCTAGCCCTAACCCTAACCCTAACCCTAGCCCTAACCCTAACCCTACCCCTAACCCTAACCCTACCCCTAACCCTAACCCTATTCTAACATTAGTGGAAAAAAAAATTTTCTTTATTTTTTTATTGTCCCTACCTATGGGGGTGACAAAGGGGGGGGGGTCATGTATTATTTTTTTTATTTTGATCACTGAGATATAATCTATCTTAGTGATCGAAATGCACTTTGGAACGAATCTGCCGGCCGGCAGATTCGGCGGGCGCACTGCGCATGCGCCCGCCATTTTGGAAGATGGCGGCGCCCAGGGAGAAGACGGACGGGACCCCGGCTGGATCGGTAAGTATGATGGGGTGGGGGGGGACCACATTGGGGGGATCGGAGCACGGGGGGGGATCGGAGCACGGGGGGGGGATCGGAGCACGGGGGGAGGGAATCGGAGCGCGGCAGGCGTGGAACGGAGCACGGGGGGCGTGGAACGGAGCACGGGGGGGCTGGAACGGAGCATGGGGGGGTGGAACGGAGCACGGGGGGGTGGATCTGAATGCAGGGGGGGTGATTGGAGCACGGGGGGGTGATTGGAGCACGGGGGGAGCGGACAAGAGCACGGGGGGGAGCGGAGCACTGGATGGAGGGGAGCCGGAGCAGTGTACCGGCCAGATCGGGGGGCTGGGGGGGCGATCGGTGGGGTGGGGTGGGGGCACACTAGTATTTCCAGCCATGGCCGATGATATTGCAGCATCGGCCATGGCTGGATTGTAATATTTCACCCGTTATAATGGGTGAAATATTACAAATCGCTCTGATTGGCAGTTTCACTTTCAACAGCCAATCAGAGCGATCGTAGCCACGAGGGGGTGAAGCCACCCCCCCTGGGCTAAACTACCACTACCCCTGTCCCTGCAGATCGGGTGAAATGGGAGTTAACCCTTTCACCCGATCTGCAGGGACGCGATCTTTCTGTGACACAGCATATGCGTCACAGGTCGGATTGGCACCGACTTTCATGACGCATACGCTGTGTCACAGGTCGGGAAGGGGTTAATATAAATTTTTCATTCCTATTTTATTGAAGCCTTAAAGTTAATCTGTCATCAGTTTTTGCTATATAATCTGTCAGCAGCACGTTGTAGGGGGTGAGACTTCGATTCTAGCAATATATATCACTTAATTGACTGAGTACGTCTGTTGTGATAGAATCCCAATTCTCTTTGCTATAGATCTAGCAGAGCTCAAATGCTGAGATGTATATAACCCCGCCCACATTACTGATTGGCTGCTTTCTGTGTACACTGTGCTTAGACAGAAAGCTGCCAATCAGTGGTGGGGGCGTGCTTGGACTAGGAGACACGAGACACTTAGTCCTGTAGTGATAATATCCTGCTGACAAAAAACACTGATTGTATTGAAACAGCAAAACATAGTCTAGTAAGTGACAAATCACTGGAATCAGGGTTTCTGCTCCTACATCATGATGGTCTCAGATTATATAGAAAACACCTGCTGACAGTTTACATTTATTGTCTTGTATTAAGAAATAATTTTTTTCTTTACGTTTGCAAATATAAAAGCAACAACTTTAAAATTATACTAAAGGGAATTGTTCTTAAACAAGACTCTAGAGTCAGAAGAGAAAGAAGAAGACGGTGAAATGCTCAGAGGTAATTCTCGGAGGTCTATGTGGAAATCTATATAGAATAAGTAAACTGCTGTGATTCTTAATGTTTTCCTTCCAGTTTGTGCCAGAGGCCATGTCTCAACATTAGATTTGGGCTCAATGACATTTAGAAAAATATTACATAGTATTTTTCCTGCTTGAGACATTGGGAATTTTACTAATTACTTTTATATTTAAGGAAAATTAGTCAAGGTATTCAATAATTACGGCACCTGAATGTCAGCGTGACTGCTGTTTACATGACGATAACATCTATTGAAGTGATACATTAAAAAGGTTGTCCAGAGAAACAAGTGATCACCTCTCCATATGATAGAGGAAAATGTACTAATCGTGGCCGATCGCTCGCTGGGAACTGCACCAATCAAAAGTATTGACACCCCTGCAATTCTGTCAGATTATACTCAGTTTCTTCCTGAAAATGATTGCAAACACAATTTCTTTGTTATTATTATCTTCATTTAATTTGTCTTAAATGAAAAAACACAAAAGAGAATGAAGCAAAAAGCAAAACATTGATCATTTCACACAAAACTCCAAAAATGGGCTAGACAAAAGTATTGGCACCCTCAGCCTAATACTTGGTTGCACAACCTTTAGCCAAAATAACTGCGACCAACCACTTCCAGTAACCATCAATGAGTTTCTTACAAAGCTCTGCTGGAATTTTAGACCATTCTTCTTTGGCGAACCGCTCCAGGTCCCTGATATTTGAAGGGTGCCTTCTCCAAACTGCCATTTTTAGATCTCTCCACAGGTGTTCTATGGGATTCAGGTATGGACTCATTGCTGGCCACCTTAGAAGTCTCCAGTGCTTTCTCTCAAACCATTTTCTAGCGCTTTTTGAAGTGTGTTTTGGGTCATTGTCCTGCTGGAAGACCCATGACCTCTGAGGGAGACCCAGCTTTCTCACACTGGGCTCTACATTATGCTGCAAAATTTGTTGGTAGTCTTCAGACTTCATAATGCCATGCACACGGTCAAGCAGTCCAGTGCCAGAGGCAGCAAAGCAACCCCAAAACATCAGGGAACCTCCGCCATGTTTGAATGTAGGGACCATGTTCTTTTCTTTGAATGCCTCTTTTTTTCTCCTGTAAACTCTATGTTGATGCCTTTGCCCAAAAATCTCTACTTTTGTCTCATCTGACCAGAGAACATTCTTCCAAAACATTTTAGGCTTTTTCAGGTAAGTTTTGGCAAACTCCAGCCTGGCTTTTATATGTCTCGGGGTAAGAAGTGGGGTCTTCCTGGGTCTCCTACCATACAGTCCCTTTACATTCAGACGTCGACGGATAGTACGGGTTGACACTGTTGTACCCTCGGACTGCAGGGCAGCTTGAACTTGTTTGGATGTTAGTCGAGGTCCTTTATCCAACATCCGCACAATCTTGCGTTGAAATCTCTTGTCAATTTTTCTTTTCCGTCCACATCTAGGGACGTTAGCCACAGTACCATGGGCTTTAAACTTCTTGATGACACTCCGCACGGTAGACACGGGAACATTCAGGTCTTTGGAGATGGACTTGTAGCCTTGAGATTGCTCATACTTCCTCACAATTTGGTTTCTCAAGTCCTCAGACAGTTCTTTGGTCTTCTTTCTTTTCTCCATGCTCAATGTGGTACACACAAGGACACAGGACAGAGGTTGAGTCAACTTTAATCCATGTCAACTGGCTGCAAGTGTGATTTAGTTATTGCCAACACCAGTTAGGTGCCACAGGTAAGTTACAGGTGCTGTTAATTACACTAATTAGAGAAGCATCACATGATTTTTCGAACAGTGCCAATACTTTTGTCTACCCCCTTTTTTATGTTTGGTGTGGAATTATATCCAATTTGGCTTTAGGACAATTCTTTTTGTGTTTTTTCATTTAAGACAAATTAAATGAAGATAATAATACCAAATAATTTGTGTTTGCAATCATTTTCAGGAAGAAACTGAGTATTATCTGACAGAATTGCAGGGGTGTCAATACTTTTGGCCATGACTGTATGTGTATAATCTGAACTCGAAACATTTCATAATTCATAAGGTTGTAGTCATCAGTAATATATTCATTATTCTAGGACCATTCAGGATGATTTTGGAGAATAAAACAGAAGACGAGTTTCTCTTATTGGGTTTTTATGAATATCCAGATCTTCAAGTTTTAATATTTCTTCTTTTCCTACTGATATACTTCCTCTGCCTTTTGGAGAACACATTGCTTATAGTCATCATTTACTTGGACACAAATCTTCATACCCCCATGTATTTCTTCCTGTGCAACTTGTCCTTTCTGGATATTTCCCTTATCACTGTAATTTTCCCTAAATTTCTCTTAACATTTTTGGGCTGGAGATCAATCTCTTTCTTGCAGTGTTTTGTACAAATGCATCTTTACACTGGACTCCAGAGCTTAGATTGCATCTTGTTGACGGCAATGAGTTATGATCGCTACGTGGCCATCTGCAATCCTCTTCGTTATAGTCTTGTCTTGAATAAGAAGATCTGTGTCCTCTTAGCTGGGGTTAGTTGGCTTCTCGGCATTATAGACCCTCTTCCATATATTGTTGTGCTCTCTCGTTTCCCGTTCTACTCATCGAGGGAGATCGACCACTTCTTTTGTGACCTGATGCCTTTGATAAAAGTCTCCTGCGGTGATGTCTCTAAATTCATGACCATTATTTGCGTTGAAGGCGCTCTTATCGGCATAACATCTTTTGTATTAATATTAACTTCCTATAGTTACATCATGACCGCTGTAACAAGCATGAAGACGGCACTGGCAAGGAGCAAAGCCTTCTCCACCTGCTCGGCCCATCTTACAGTAATCCTGATGCTGTATCTCAGTCTGATCTGTGTCTATATCATACCTTCCCCAGACTATAACACTCATAGTAAAAAGTGTGTTGCTCTTGTAAACACAGTGCTGGTTCCAATTTTAAATCCAATTTTGTACAGTCTTCGAAATAAAGATGTCAAATTTGCGATTCAAAAACTTTTTTTCAGGGAAACTACAACTACTTAAAATGAAACAATAGAACAAGAGCAAAACTGAGGTGCACAAGTTTTCTTGCCCTAGATGACTTCTCAGATGCACACAACGGAGATGGGAATGTTGTAGCCATAATGGAAAACATGGACTGAAACAGTGCAAAAATCAAGATGATTTCAGGAAAATATGGCGGTTTCATAAATCATATTTTCAAGGCATAAAGGGATGTGAGGGCACAATTACCTTGACAGTCCACAACAAACTTTTGGACTCAAAAGAATAGTCCACAACTTTATGCACAGCCCCGTAGAGCCTCTATAAGGTCATGGGTTGTCCAGCCCAATACTTCCATGGTGGACTGAAAATGTAAATGACATAGAAAGGTTCTACAACTAGATGGAACAGAAATGAATGATGATTATGCAGCGCCCCAGAGTCATGGTCGTTGCAGTAATGTCGCTCTTCCACCAGGGGGAGTGATGTTACGTCTGATGGCACCGAAGGAGTTCACCCTGCCAGGTATTACAGCCACACACACACTTCACACGCCGGTCCACCAGGGGGAGCTAATGGTTCTATTCACTAGGCCACTCCTCACATAGGGTAAAACTGGTGGGTTGGTTAGGAGGTCAGAGAGTTGGAGTCAGGAGTTCAGTGGAGGAGAGGAGAGCTCCTGGCCGGGGACCGACGAGGAAAGGTCTCCAGGTCTAGCTGGCTGGGGTGATCCCTGGTCAGATCCAGACTGTAGTCTGATGAGGAAGGAAAGAAGGACACGGAGCTGCGCCTGCAACCCATGCGGCAGCCTCCTGAGAAAGGACACAAAAGGAATTGTGTTGTCGTGAGTGAGCACAGAAGTCGTAGCAACAGGAGTGAAACATCAGTGAGAGACCAGCTAAGAGCAGGCTGCCTCCTTCTGAAGCGCAGAGCCGGTGGCCGGAACACCAAGGGAGTAATAATCTCTACGCTTTACTTCAGAGACCGCCAGGGCAGTCGATTCCAAGTTGGCTGTCTGACCTAAACACCTAAGCAGACAAGGTGGCAATGCGGAGGAGGGGCGACACTAGGGTCCCTATAAAATAGCCTCAGGCCACCACCGTCATACGGGTATGTGTTGTGAATTCTGTGGTCGAACTCCCTCCTGTGGTCATGAATGGTACTTCGGCGAGTTCTGTCCATGGACTCCCTCTGGTGGCTGTGAGTGGAGCTGCTGCTTCTGAGGTTCCTTCCACAGGTGACGTAGTTTATTCTTTGGCTAGCTGCTCTATTTAACTCCACTCAGATCATTACTCCATGCCAGCTGTCAATGTTCTTGTACTGGTTCAGGTGCTCTTGGATCTTTCTGGTGACCTGTCTACTCCAGCAGAAGCTAAGTCCCGCTAGTTAATTATTTGTTCTTTGTTTCCTTGTCCAGCTTTCAATTATGATTTTGCCTTGCTAGCTGGAAGCTCTGGGATGCAGAGTGGCACCTCCGCACCGTGAGTCGGTGCGGAGGTCTTTTTGCACACTCTGCGTGGTCTTTTGTAGTTTTTTGTGCTGACCGCAAAGATACCTTTCCTATCCTCAGTCTGTTTAGTAAGTCTGGCCTCCCTTTGCTGAAACCTGTTTCATTTCTGTGTTTGTGACTTTCATCTTACTCACAGTCAATATATGTGGGGGCTGCCTTTTCCTTTGGGGAATTTCTCTGAGGCAAGGTAGGCTTTATTTTCTATCTTTAGGGCTAGTTAGCTCTTAGGCTGTGAAGAGGCGTCTAGGCAGTGTTAGGTACGCTCCACGGCTATTTCTAGTTGTGTGATAGGATTAGGGGTTGCGGTCAGCAGAGCTCCCACTTCCCAGAGATTGTCCTGTGTGAGTTTAACCATCAGGTCGTTCCGGGTGCTCCTAACCACCAGGTCCATACCAGTACAGCTGGCCCAAAGTATTAATGCATCTCAATAGAGGGATAAGAGAAGTTCTGAGACCATTTTTTTTTCTCTGCAGTGTGTTTTGTCTTTCTTTTCCCCTAAACCTCTGGGTGGTTCAGGACACAGGTGTAGCTATGGACATACAAGGTCTGTCCTCGTGTGTGGATCGTCTCACTGCAAGGGTACAAAACATTCAAGATTTTGTGGTTCAGAATCCGATGTTAGAGCCTAGAAATCCAATTCCTGATTTGTTTTCTGGGGATAGATCTAAGTTCCTGAATTTCAAAAATAATTGTAAACTGTTTCTAGCTTTGAAACCCCGCTCCTCTGGTGACCCCGTTCAACAAGTAAAAATCATTATTTCTTTGTTGCGTGGTGACCCTCAGGACTGGGCATTTTCCCTTGCGCCAGGAGATCCTGCATTGCGTGATGTAGATGCGTTTTTTCTGGCGCTTGGATTGCTTTATGATGAACCAAATTCAGTGGATCAGGCAGAGAAAATATTGCTGGCTTTGTGTCAGGGTCAGGATGAAGCGGAGGTGTATTGTCAGAAGTTTAGAAAGTGGTCTGTGCTTACTCAGTGGAATGACTGTGCCCTGGTGGCAATTTTCAAAAAGGGTCTTTCTGAAGCCCTTAAGGATGTCATGGTGGGATTTCCCACGCCTGCTGGTCTGAATGAGTCTATGTCCTTGGCCATTCAGCTCGATCGGCGCTTGCGTGAGCGCAAAGCTGTGCACCATTTGGCGGTATTCTCTGAGCATAGGCCTGAGACTATGCAATGTGATAGGACTTTGACCAGAGCTGAACGGCAAGAACACAGACGTCGGAATTGGCTAAGTTTTTACTGTGGTGATTCCACTCATGCTATCTCCGATTGTCCTAAGCGCACTAAGCGGTTCGCTAGATCTGCCACCATTGGTACGGTACAGTCTAAATTTCTTTTGTCCGTTTCTCTGATTTGCTCTTTGTCGTCCTATTCTGTTATGGGATTTGTGGATTCAGGCGCTGCCCTGAATTTGATGGACTTGGAGTTTGCCAGGCGCTGTGGTTTTTTCTTGGAGCCCTTGCAGTATCCTATTCCATTGAGAGGAATTGATGCTACGCCTTTGGCGAAGAATAAGCCTCAGTACTGGACTCAATTGACCATGTGCATGGCTCCTGCACATCAGGAGGATATTCGCTTTTTGGTGTTGCATAATCTGCATGATGTGGTCGTTTTGGGGTTGCCATGGCTACAGGTCCATAATCCAGTATTGGATTGGAAATCTATGTCTGTGTCCGGCTGGGGTTGTCAGGGGGTACATGGTGATGTTCCATTGCTGTCAATTTCGCCTTCCACTCCTTCTGTAGTTCCTGAGTTTTTGTCAGATTACCGGGATGTATTTGATGAGCCCAAATCCAGTGCCCTACCTCCTCATAGGGATTGCGATTGTGCTATTAATTTGATTCCTGGTAGTAAGTTTCCTAAGGGCCGACTGTTTAATTTATCTGTGCCAGAGCATGCCGCTATGCGGAGTTATATAAAGGAATCCTTGGAGAAAGGTTATATTCGCCCGTCGTCATCACCGTTGGGAGCAGGGTTCTTTTTTGTGGCCAAGAAGGATGGTTCTTTAAGACCTTGTATTGATTACCGCCTTCTTAATAAGATCACAGTCAAATTTCAGTACCCTTTGCCACTGCTGTCTGATTTGTTTGCTCGGATTAAGGGGGCTAGTTGGTTCACCAAGATAGATCTTCGAGGGGCGTATAATCTTGTGCGAATTAAATAGGGCGATGAATGGAAAACAGCATTTAATACGCCCGAGGGCCATTTTGAGTACCTGGTTATGCCATTCGGGCTTTCTAATGCTCCATTTGTGTTTCAGTCCTTTATGCATGACATCTTCCGAGAGTACCTGGATAGATTCATGATTGTATATTTGGATGATATTTTGGTCTTTTCGGATGATTGGGAGTCTCATGTGAAGCAGGTCAGAATGGTGTTTCAGGTCCTTCGTGCGAATTCCTTGTTTGTGAAGGGGTCAAAGTGTCTCTTTGGAGTTCAGAAGGTTTCATTTTTGGGTTTCATTTTTTCCCCTTCTACTATTGAGATGGACCCTGTTAAAGTTCAGGCCATTTATGATTGGACTCAGCCGACATCTGTGAAGAGCCTGCAGAAGTTCCTGGGCTTTGCTAATTTTTACCATCGCTTCATCGCTAATTTTTCTAGTATTGCTAAACCGTTGACTGATTTGACCAAGAAAGGTGCTGATGTGGTCAATTGGTCCTCTGCGGCTGTAGAGGCTTTTCAAGAATTGAAGCGTCGTTTTTCTTCTGCCCCTGTGTTGTGCCAGCCAGATGTTTCGCTCCCGTTTCAGGTCGAGGTTGATGCTTCTGAGATTGGAGAAGGGGCTGTTTTGTCGCAAAGAAGTTCTGATGGCTCGGTGATGAAACCATGTGCCTTCTTTTCTAGAAAATTCTCGCCTGCAGAGCGCAATTATGATGTTGGCAATCGAGAGTTGTTGGCCATGAAGTGGGCATTCGAGGAGTGGCGACATTGGCTTGAAGGAGCCAAGCATCGCGTGGTGGTCTTGACGGATCACAAGAATTTGACTTATCTCGAGTCTGCCAAATGGTTAAATCCTAGACAGGCTTGATGGTCGCTCTTTTTCTCCCGTTTTGGTTTTGTGGTTTCATACCTTCCGGGATCTAAGAATGTGAAGGCTGATGCCCTGTCAAGGAGTTTTGTGTCTGACTCTCCGGGTGTTCCGGAGCCGGCGGGTATTCTTAAAGAGGGGGTAATTTTGTCTGCCATCTCCCCTGATTTGCGGCACGTGCTGCAGATGTTTCAGGCTGATAGACCTGACTGTTGTCCAGCGGAGAGACTGTTTGTCCCTGATAGATGGACTAGTAGAGTTATCTCTGAGGTTCATTGTTCGGTGTTGGCTGGTCATCCTGGAATCTTTGGTACCAGAGATCTGGTGGCTAGATCCTTTTGGTGGCCTTCTTTGTCACGGGATGTGCGTTCTTTTGTGCAGTCCTGTGGGACTTGTGCTCGGGCTAAGCCCTGCTGATCTCGTGCCAGTGGGTTGCTTTTGCCCTTGCTGGTCCTGAAGAGGCCCTGGACGCATATTTCCATGGATTTTATTTCTGATCTCCCTGTTTCTCAAAGGATGTCGGTCATTTGGGTGGTTTGTGATCGCTTCTCTAAGATGGTCCATTTGGTACCCTTGTCTAAATTGCCTTCCTCCTCTGATTTGGTGCCATTGTTTTTCCAGCATGTGGTTCGTTTGCATGGCATTCCAGAGAACATCGTCTCGGACAGAGGTTCCCAGTTTGTTTCGAGGTTTTGGCGGTCCTTTTGTGCTAAGATGGGCATTGATTTGTCTTTTTCTTCGGCTTTCCATCCTCAGACTAATGGCCAAACCGAACGAACTAATCAGACTTTGGAAACATATCTGAGATGCTTTGTTTCTGCTGATCAGGATGATTGGGTGTCCTTCTTGCCTTTGGCTGAGTTCGCCCTTAATAATCGGGCCAGCTCGGCTACTTTAGTTTCTCTGTTTTCTGTAATTCTGGTTTCCATCCTCATTTCTCTTCAGGGCAGGTTGAGCCTTCGGACTGTCCTGGTGTGGATACGGTGGTGGACAGGTTGCAGCAGATTTGGACTCATGTGGTGGACAATTTGACATTGTCCCAGGAGAAGGCTCAATGTTTCGCTAATCGCCGGCGCTGTGTTGGTCCCCGACTTCGTGTTGGGGATTTGGTTTGGTTGTCATCTCGTCATGTTCCTATGAAGGTTTCCTCTCCTAAGTTTAAGCCTCGTTTCATTGGGCCATATAAGCTCTCTGAGGTTCTTAATCCTGTGTCATTTCGTTTGGACCTTTCAGCTTCTTTTGCCATCCATAATGTGTTCCATAGGTCGTTGTTGCGGAGATACATGGCGCCTATGGTTCCCTCCGTTGATCCTCCTGCCCCGGTGTTGGTCGAGGGGGAGTTGGAGTATGTGGTGGAGAAGATTTTGGATTCTCGTGTTTCGAGATGGAAACTTACTGAACAGACCGAGGATAGGAAAGGTTACTTTGCGGTCAGCACAAAAACCTACAAAAAGACCACGCAGAGGGCGCAAAAAGACCCTCCGCACCGACTCACGGTGCGGAGGCGCTCCCTCTGCGTCCCAGAGCTTCCAGCAAGCAAGACAACAAATTAAATAGCAAGCTGGACAGAAAAATAGCAAACCAAAGAAATACAAGCTGGAACTTAGCTTCTGATGGGAAGACAGGTCACAAGAACGATCCAGGAGTGAACTAGACCAATACTGAAACATTGACAGGTGGCGTGGAGCAAAGATCTAAGTGGAGTTAATTAGAGCAGCAGCTAACGAATTAACCTCGTCACCTGTGAAAGGAAACTCAGAAACACCCACCAGAGGAAGTCCATGGACAGAACCAGCCGAAGTACCATTCATGACCACAGGAGGGAGCCCGACAACAGAATTCACAACAGGCTGCCTTTTCCTTTGGGGAATCTTCTCTGAGGCAAGGTAGGCTTTATTTTCTTCTCTAGGGCTAGCTAGTTCTTAAGGCTGTCCCGAGGCGTCTAGGCCTGTTAGGTACGCTCCACGGCTATTTCTAGTGTGTGTGATAGGATTAGGGATTGCGGTCAGCAAAGTTCCCACTTCCCAGAGCTTGTTCTGTGAGTTTAACCATTAGGTCATTCCGGGTGCTCCTAACCACCAGGTCATAACAGGTTTGGTGGGCAGGTCTGACCATAACTGCAGACTGAAAAGGTGTCCATGCTTCATGGATCAAAGTGTGCCTCAGATATTATTATTATTATTCTAAAAACAGGAACCGCGCTAGGGAGATACAGATGATTAACCCCTACTGGCAGGGGTGAAATAAACCTGAGTACAGCAATAGAATGCAACAACCAAAATCGTCCCCTATGGACAGTGTATAGGATACACCGCAGGACAACAAACTGTCCCCCTGACGATAGCACTACAACGCACTACGCTAGTGAGACACCCACTCCTACAGTAGGAGTAATATCAACAGGCACGGCGGCCGTAAAAACAATAATATAATATAATACGCCTCTTACCATATGCTGCATTAGGCAGGACGCCCGGCTATTCTTGGTGGATGTCGGGGGGATGTGCGGTACTGAACGTGTAGCAGTGGCGGTAAGGAAAGCACAATGCATGTGCTGTTGGTGACCGGAGGGTAGGCGCCGCTGGATGCTCAGGCTAAACCGATGTTGCCTGCCACTGGTAAGTGCAGAGCCAGGGAACGTCCCGGCCGGAGGCGTCCCTGGTTGCACTTAGAAACAAAGATGGCCGCCGCTGTATAACAGCGTGTGACGTCACAGGCCTATGGAGCCTCGCTGGGACCAAAAGACTAACCAACACATTTCGGAGGGTAAGCGCCCTTCTTCCTCAGGGAACCCCCGACATCCACCCCTGCCAGTAGGGGTTAATCATCTGTATCTCCGTAGCGCGGTTCCTGTTTTTAGAATATTTACTTTGTTCTCGCAGAATTGGCACATATTCTGAGGTTACCAGCAGCTAGGGGATTCCGTAGGGTCTCCCTCACATATAGTGTCATCAGTGTCGAGCGCCAGTGTTATTATATTATGTTGTATTATTATTATTATTATTCATTTTTATAGCGCCATTTATTCCATGGCCCTTTACATGTGAATGGGGCAAATATAGACAAGTAAAGACATAGACAATAAACATGAGTAAAACAAGGCACACACAAGTACAGGAGGAGAGAGGACCCTGCCCGCGAGGGTTCACAGTCTACAGGGGATGGGTGAGGATACACTAGGTGAGGGTAGAGCTGGTCATGTGGCGGTTCAGTAGACTGGGGATCACTGCAGGTTGTAGGCTTGTCGGAAGAGGTGGGTCTTCAGGTTCCTTTTGAAGGTTTCCGTGGTAGGTGAGAGCCTGATGTGTTGGGGTAGAGAGATATCTGAGTCTCATCAGCATCACCTCCCCCAGGGGTTAATGTCTGACCATGACATAGGACTATGACCATGGCATTGAATGTGTGGACAGCTCTTCAGACTCACCCATCTGTGGTACTGTGGGGGACATTTGAGTGCCTCTTCTGTGGACTGTACTTGGTGTGATGGTGGAGGAAGAAGAGGAGAGGCCACTTCAAGCTACGCATGCCATGCACTCGAGCAAATGCTCTTTCTGGGCCTCATCAACAAGGCATACCACTATGCGTCTGCCAAAGAAAGGTAATGGAGTAGCCAATCCAGTAACAGACATTGTCAATTGTCTTTGCATAGGACGTGACGTTGGTTCACTACTAAGTGCTTTCAGAAACATTACCACCTACCCCACGTACACCTTAAATACTAAGTCTAATTTCCCTTCCACCACGGCCTCGCGTTTTTCCCAGTCATGTTGCTCAGATAGTGTGGTAGGAGCACAATATTATCAACCAAAAATTAATTTTTAAACTCTGCACCACCTATGCAAACAGCTGAACTTCAGCGACAGTAAATTCCAAGGTAAAATATGGCGCGTTGTATCATGTTAGTCACAGAAGAAAAAATTGTTTGAGCGTGGATGAGGCCTGTATGACAAAGAAGAAGATATGCTACAAACAATTTGAAAGTCAGATGTCCCCTACTGTATGACGTTAGGAAAACAATAATTTTTTGGTGGCCTCTGGATCAGGCCTCTATAATACACTAGATGCTGCAAACAATTTTAAAGCCAGGTCCCCTACTGTATGACACTAGGAACAGAAGAATTTTTTGTGGCCTCTAGATCAGGCTTCTACAGCACAATAGATACTACAAACTATTTCAAAGTCAGGTCCTCTACTGTATGACAATAGGATCATAAGGATTTTTGGTGGCCTCTGGATCAGGCCTCTATAACACACTAGATACTACAAACTGTTTGAAAGTTACGTCTACTACTGTATGACACTAGGAACAAAATAATTTTTTGTTGGCTCTGGATCAGGCCTCTATAACACACTAGATGCTACAAACTATTTGAAAGTCAGGTCTCCTAATGTATGAGACTAGAAACAGAAGAGTTTTTGTGGACTCTGGATGAGGCCTCTTCAGCTTAATTTCGACCCAAAAAAATGATAAAGTGTATTACTGCGGGTTGTCTAACTTTTTGCAACTGAAAAATTATAATTTTTTTAAAGGGAACCTGTCACCTGAATTTGGCGGGACTGGTTTTGGGTCATATGGGCGGAGTTTTCGGATGTTTGATTCACCCTTTCCTTACCCACTGGCTGCATGCAGGCCGAAATATTGGATTGAAGTTCATTCTCTGTCCTCCGTAGTACACGCCTGCGCAAGGCAAGATTGCCTTGCGCAGGCGTGTACTACGGAGGACAGAGAATGAACCTCAATCTAATATTGCGGCCAGCATGCAGCTAGCAAGTAAGAAAAGGGTGTATCAAACACCCGAAAACTCCGCCCATATGACCCAAAACCAGTCCCACCAAATTCAGGTGACAGGTTCCCTTTAAAGGGAATCTGTCACCCCCCAAATCGCGGCTGAGTTGAGCCCACCGGCATCGGTGGCTTATCTACAGCATCCTGGAATGCTGTAGATAAGCCCCCGATGTATCCTAAAAGATGAGAAAAAGACGTTAGAATGCTGTAGATAAGCCCCTGATGCCGGTGGGCTTACCTCACCGGCAATTTTTGGGGCTGACAGATTCCCTTTAAATGTGCCTTTGGTCTGCAGACAGTTTCATATCACCACCGCACAATTTGACAAGATGGGATACAGCAGGCTGTTTCACATTTAGCTAGTGAAAAAATACTAATTAGAATGCATTACTCGTGCATGGAGCACAATATAAGCAGTGCACAACACATGCGTAGGACATGTGCCCTGCTGGCTTTTTCTGTAGACCTCAGCAATGGCAAAAAAAAAAATGCTGGAAGGTAATTTTTACAGCCACACTGGACATTAGCTCGCTACACTATCTGACTGATATACAACCGCCTAGCTAACTAGCTAAAATCTTGCTGCTAATAGTGCCAGTATCAGGAGCAGCCTCTCTGTGCTGTTACAGTGTCAAAAATGAGCTAAAACAAGATGTCACTATTTATATGGAGAGGGGCATGCGATTTCAGCAGCCAATTACACAAGCCGCTGTGTCAGGACATTGTGGGTGTTTCCTGCGGCCTGATTGGCTAGCCGCAATGTGCACACATAAAGTTAGGGAAAAAAATGACTGTTTGCAAGAATGCCGCACCTCTGAGCTCTGCAAAACCCCTGCCCTCATCAAACACACGCCAAACGCTCATGATGCACCACCATTATCGTTGATAAAGTGCTGAAAATACTTTTGTGGCAACACAAATATTTTCCGACAGTTTTTACCTAATCTTACAGATTTTTTTCAATTTTTTGCTCATGTCTCCGATCACGAATCCGAATGTGCCATATTCGTGTTGAGTTTATGTTTCGCGATCGTTTGCTGAACAAATTCGCTCATCACTGATAGAAACCTGATCCAGTGGCCACAAAAAAAATCTTCTATTCCTAGTGTAATACAGTAGGGGACCTGACTTTAAAATAGTTTGTAGCATCTAGTGTATTATGGAGGCCTGATCTATAGGCCACAAAATTATTGTGTTCCTAAAATCATACAGTAGGGTACCTGACTTTTAGATAGTTTGTAGCATCTAGTGTGTTATAGAGGCCTGATGTTCAACAGCCTGTCCAGCCTGCACCTGCCAGTGCTCATCTGTCTAACACCTGGTACAGTCTGCACCTGTCAGTGCTCTTGTTTCTCAGCCGGTCAAGCCCACACCTGCCAGAGCTCATCTGTCTAACTGCCGGTCCAGCCCGCACCTGCCAGTGCTGATCTGTCTAACAGCCAGTCCAGTGTGCACCTGCCAGTGGTTTTCTGTTACTTTGCCTTTCCATCTCTACCCATGGTTCCAGAGTCACTACAGTTCCTGCCTGCATTGTTCGTCCCTCCTTTGGGCCGTACCAGCCTATCCATTCTAGGGGTCAGCTGCCACCCTCTAGGAAGTCAGCCATGTAGCAGCACCTGGTGCCACCTCCTTGTCCCTCCTTGGGTCGCAGTGTCACCTGCTGCTACTTTTTCGAGGCAGGATTTGGTAGGCCACCTAGTTACACCCCTCCAGGCTTTCCGAGGGCTACAGCACAGTGATACCACCACCTTGCCCGCTACAGTCTCCATATACTGTACTGAGTTGGCTGTAGAGGAAGAGGTGTCAGTCCACATTATACTAGTTCTACTCTAGTGACATTGATGCCACTTTAGTGGTGTCTGCCACTAATTGTTGGAAATGTGTGACTCCTGGTTGGGTTTCCTTCATGTGTGTTGCCTGTAATAAAAGGCCTATGAGAATGGCAGGCCTCCACTTACTATTAGCAACTACCCGTGTTACTATCTTTACATTTTTCTGACAATAGTAGTCTTCGAAACTGATATTTGTGCCACCTGAGTG
This sequence comes from Ranitomeya imitator, assembly GCF_032444005.1. Lineage (NCBI taxonomy): Eukaryota > Metazoa > Chordata > Amphibia > Anura > Dendrobatidae > Ranitomeya > Ranitomeya imitator. The sequence continues at coordinate 830,412,399 of NC_091283.1, forward strand.
TGGCTGAGCATGAAAGCAGGTTGAGCTGTTGCATGTGGTATCAGGGCTCCCAGCACAGCGGACCTGCACCGATGCCTCACCCACCTCATCTTAATTTGAAGTTCAATTCAAAGCTGTAAATGCTGGCCCAGACCCCGATACCTCAGGCATGGCTGATTGCTACCGTGCCATTCTAAAATTTGTACTGTGGTCAATTGAGGCCACTTTCCTGGTGTCTGCTCCTAATTTGATGTGTTTTGGCAACTTTTTGGCCGCTTGAAGGTGCTGTGTATGTGTTTGTTTTTGCCTCCCATTGACTCCAATGGCATTCGTTTATGTTCAACGAATATTCGATGAATAAATCAGCTCATATTGCAAAATTAGCGATAATAATCCAAGCTGAATATTGAAATATTTGCTCATCTCTAGATACGTGCACTACCACATTGAATAATTCTGGTCCGAGTGCAATTTTTCAACGGATTGCACACGAGCCGAAAATACAGATGTTAAAATGTTATGTGTTACCTGAGTCAAAGGTTACATTTTCTTCACTAACACTTTTTCCCAATACACTGTCACAGTAAAAGTAGCCCTAATCTTATTGCATACTTTTTCCACAATTTTCAGGGTTGGCCTTCCCAGAGGTTCTGGTGCACAATGTTCTGTTGAAAACAGCATGCAGATTTTTCTGGACTGTAAACCAAACACCACTATTACCTACAATCTGATTGAGAATTCAGACAACAAGCCCTTTCTAAATACGTTGCACCCCGGCATCAGACAGAGAGGTTTCAGCAACAACTCAGAGATTTCCAAACTTGTTCTTGAGTGCCTTATTCATGGAGCTTCCTGACTTTCCTCATCCAAAAAAAAAATTACAACAGTTCTGGATTTTAAAAAAGTTGTCACTGACTGCTCCTACATCATGATGGTCTCAGATTATATAGAAAACACCTGGTGACAGATTACATTTAGAGTCTTGTATTAAGAAATATTTCTTTACATTTGCAATTATGAAAGCAACAACTTTAAAATTATCCTAAAGGGAATTGTTCTTAAACAAGACTCTAGAGTCAGAAGGGAAAGAAGTAGACGGTGAAATCCTCAGAGGTAATTCTCGGAGGTCTATGTGGAAATCTATATAAAATACATAAATTGCTGTGATTCTTAATGTTTTCCCTCCAGTTTGTGCAAGAGGCCATGACTCAACATTGGATTTGGGCTCAATGACATTTAGAAAACTATTACATAATATTTTCTTCTGCTTCAGACATTGGGAATTTTACTAATTACTTTTATATTTAAGGAAAAATTGTCAAGGTATTCAATAATTACGGCACCTGAATGTCAGCGTGACTGCTTTTTACATGACGATAACATCTATTGAAGTGATACATTAAAAAGGTTGTCCAGAGAAACAAGTGATCACCTATACATAGGAAAGAGGAAAATTTACTAATCATGGCGGATCGCTCGCTGGGAACTGCACCAATCATCAGGACATGTGTGTTTTCTACCAACGCCAACCACTGCAGCCGAATATAGAATGAATGGAGCAGTGGTCGGGTGTCCGACTTGACGCTTCATTTTGTCATAGGGATACAGTTGCCTGTTATGAATAAAAATTCCTCGTTCAGTCGATCGGTGCAAGACCCAGCAGTTGGACCGTCAATGATCCTGTGGACAGCTGATCACTTGATTTTCCACGACAATCCTTTAAATACTGCAGGAAAAATTTGGAGGCACATGGTATAGGAATTCAAGAAGGACCATGACTGCCACAATCGAGATGACATAGAGAATTATTTTGTCAGATTCTGTACAAATCCATCAGAAAAATAATTGTAGCATGCTCCATTGGTCTACTTTTATACAGAGGTATTCTCAGTGTTATTGTTCTTGGAGAATATCTTAGGGTCACCAGCACAGGATTTATTGAGGACAGCGGGAGCTGAGAAGAACAGTTGCAGAAGCTGCGATTTTCCAGTTCTCTGAATAGGGGGTTTCCTTTGTGTAGAATATTGACATCCTCAAGTTAGATAGGCCGTCAGTGTCAGGTTGATTGGGGGGCGGCTCTCAGTACCCTTTCCAGTTAGCTGTTGGAAAGGACGGGGTCCCTCATAAGAGAGCTGCAGCTTCATCAATGTTGGCATTGTGCGCCGTCCACTTGCACACTGTCCTAGTTGGCAAAGAGGCTACGATTCTTGGCTATCGAAGTTGGGACAATCTTTTTAAGTTTCTGTAATCCAAATTAATAAAGCTTAGGTTTTGTTACAGACGGGAGGACAATAATATTTTTTATTCCAAAAATGTCCCAAATGATATTGTACTTTAAAGTAAAAATTTCTCACACTTTGCCAAGGTTTTCACTTTGCCTCCTTCTTCATCTCTTTAGTTTGGCTGCCTCCACATTTTCTCCTAAGTCTGATTGGGCTTGTATAGGTGCCATTGGCTAAAATGAGAGCTCCATGACCTTGGCTTGATGCTAAGAAAAGTTGGTGTTTTGGGGGGAAGTTGTAGACCTATAAAAAGTGTAGATATTGTAGAAGAGCCAGGGGAGAAAAAGTGCAGCCGGTAGTAAATATTGGTAACCAAGGAGAACTTTGGGGACCGGTCATTGGTGGACTAGTGAGTGTCCCATCCACTTATTTCTTTTTCACATCAGTTGTGAATGCACGTGGCTGATTCTTCATTATGATCAGCGGAATTTTCACAAAAAACGGTCGCAATGAGGTCTTTGAACATACCTTCTACATCTTGAACGAGGGGGCCATTCATCTCCCCAAAAGTAAATTTGATGATGTGAGTTTACTATTAGTTGTATATGTTTATATGTTTATTGATATTGTTGCAATGTAAATTTTAAAAAACTGCTGTGGCCATATGTTCAATTCACACTGTATTGCTTGTTAATTTGGGTAAGTGGAAACTTGGTTTTCAGATAGGGGAATTAAGGTCAAGCTTAGTCAGGCATTCCAAAAGCAAGAGAAAGTAATAGGGCCTGTCTATGCTAAACATATTGTATTGTACTTCCCTTCTTTGGTTGTGCTAGATAATAACTCTCCCCGAGCTTCGTTTTTGCTGCAGAAGGTTTAGCCAGCTGGTGATTTCCTTGAGCTGTACTTTTCAGGCGAGCTGGAGGAGAAACCTGGACCGTTCACAACCCAGCTACAGCAGTTTCTTCATCAGTTATTGTTACGCCCGCTACTCACCTTTGCTGCTCCGTCCCTGGCTCTCGGCGCGCTGCTCCTTCGGCCGGTGCTGCGGTTTCCGTACACCTCGGTCCCTCTTCTTCCGGGTTCCGGCGCGCTTCCTCCTTAGCGTTGCGAACTCCTGCCTTCACTGCGCGCTCCCGCTGTCCTGCTTCTGGTAGGCGGCGCGCTCGTTCCCGGCACCTCGTTTAGCTTCTGCGCAGGCGCGCAGGGGTCTGCAGCTGACGCGGCCGTTCCAGCATTGATCCTCTGTTTCCGGATATTTTTTGCCTCAGCCAATCCTGGGTAGGTTCGGGGTATTTCAGGCCACCTCCTCTGCTAGGAGGTGCCTGAGTATCATTTGCTATTTGCTTCTGTCTCCGGCCCTTCTGCTCTGTGCTTCTGTGCTTCTGCCACCTCCGAGTACTACTCCTTTGCTCTCGCCTTTTTGCCCGCCATTTACCCGTCTCTTTCTGTGCTCTCTCCCCCACAGTCTCGCTCCTGTTCCAGTTTTCCTTCAGCTCAAGCCTGACGTCCTCTTCCCGTTCTTCGTTGCCGTTGGTTTCTCCGTCCTCGTTCCAGTATTCCTGTTTTTGTTTTTTCTTTGTCTTTTTCCTTCTCCTTCTGAGCCGTCCCTCTTGGTATTTGCTACCGTGGATTAGCGACCTCTGGGCCTGCTCCTGACAGTCCCTGTATAGGGGTTGGTTAACCTTAGGTCTGCTCGCCCGGGGGTAGGTCTCTTCCACGGTCCAGAGGGTCCACTCTCTTTCTTAACACCGAGAACGTAATAGTTATGTTACTTAAGCATAAATTGAGAAACTTTACAGTCCAGGTCTTAAATCAGTTTTTTATGCCACACAAATAAAAAATTTAAATAAAGAAGGTTGTTATAACTAAATCTCTTTTCTGGAATCATTTTGAGAGCCCCAAATTTGATGATTTAGATTCTCTAATCTTGAGCTCCGATACAGTATTGCCTTTGAGCCTGTTTTTGTCTAGTTTTATGTATTTGCACCTTTTGTTTTTTTGTTTGCGCCCAATTCATTGTTCTATAAGTACCTTTTAAAATCTATTTTATATATTTTCACCTGATTTTTTTTTCTGTTTTCTACTCAGAGTTTAGCAATTCCACATGTTTTCATCTGATTCATCAATTGCATCTTTTTAAAAAATCACAAAATTTAGCGTAACTTCACTACAACACCCCCTTACTCTAGTATATTTGTAAGTACAACAGTATTTTGGCGCAATTTTTGCATCATTTAGCAAACATTTGAATGTTTGCTCTAAAAGGCTATAAAAACATTCATGACAGAAAAAAATCCATTTATTACTTCATACCAAATGCATGAATCATGTGTGCCAGTTTGAAGAATTTGGGTTAAAAAATTAGTAACTAATGTCACAAAACTAAAAAGAAAAGACTTTAAAAAAATGGGCCCATGGACTTATCCATGTATGTGTATAATCTGAACTCGAAACATTTCATAATTCGTAAGGTTGTAGTCATCAGTAATATATTCATTATTCTAGGACCATTCAGGATGATTTTGGAGAATAAAACAGAAGACGAGTTTCTCTTATTGGGTTTTTATGAATATCCAGATCTTCAAGTTTTAATATTTCTTCTTTTCCTACTGATATACTTCCTCTGCCTTTTGGAGAACACATTGCTTATAGTCATCATTTACTTGGACACAAATCTTCATACCCCCATGTATTTCTTCCTGTGTAACTTGTCCTTTCTAGATATTTGCTTTACCACTGTAATTTTCCCTAAATTTCTCTTAACATTTTTGGGCTGGAGATCAATCTCTTTCTTGCAGTGTTTCGTACAAATGCACCTTTACACTGGACTCCAGAGCTTAGATTGCATCTTGTTGACGGCAATGGGTTATGACCGCTACGTGGCCATCTGCAATCCTCTTCATTACAGTCTTGTCTTGAATAAGAAGGTCTGTGTCCTCTTAGCTGGGGTTAGTTGGCTTCTGGGCATTATAGATCCTCTTCCAATTATTGTTGTGCTCTCTCGTTTACCATTCTGCTCATCGAGGGAGATTGACCACTTCATTTGTGACCTGATGCCTTTGATAAAAGTCTCCTGCGGTGATGTCTCTAAAATCATGACCATTATTTGCGTTGAAGGCACACTTATCGGCATTACATCTTTTGTATTAATATTATCTTCTTATAGTTACATCATAACCGCTGTAGCAAGCATGAAGACGGCACTGGCAAGGCGCAAAGCCTTCTCCACCTGCTCGGCCCATCTTACAGTAATCCTGATGCTGTATCTCAGTCTGATCTGTGTCTATATCATACCTTCCCCTGACTATAACGCTCATAGTAAAAAGTCCGTTGCTCTTGTAAACACAGTGCTGGTTCCAATTTTGAATCCAATTTTGTACAGTCTTCGAAATAAAGATGTCAAATTTGCGATTCAAAAACTTTTTTTCAAGGAAACTACAACTACTTAAAATGAAACAATAGAACAAGAACAAAATTGAGGTGCACAAGTTTTCCTGCCCTAGATGACTTCTCAGATGCACACAACGGAGATGGGAATGTTGTAGCCATAATGGAAAACATGGACTGAAAAACTGGAAAAATCAAGATGATCTCAGGAAACTATGGGGGTTTCATATATCATATTTTCAAGGCATAAAGGGATCTGAGGGCACAATTAACTTGACAGTCCACAACAAACTTTTGGACTCAAAAGAATAGTCCACAACTTTATGCACAGCCCCATAGAGCATCTATAAGGTCATGGGTTGTCCAGCCCAATACTTCCATGGTGGGCTGAAAATGTAAATGACATAGAAAGGCTCTACAACTAGATGGAACAGAAATGAATGATGATTACTTCCTACATATAATTGGGTAGTATACTATCCTCCTCTAGGCATAATTTGGTCGTGTTAAGTACTGAGTTTGCAGCAACCTAGACTGAACCTAGACTGAAGATCAGTAGAATACGTGCATAGACCGATGCCAACCTGACCTAGAACAGGTCATTAGGGTGATAACGGTACAGAATAAGCAACAAACAATATAATCAATCAAATGACTTGTGATAATTATTAAGTTGGAAAGAACAATGATGTAATGTGCTGAGACCGCCTGATTTCTCTTATAAAAGAGCGGTCCGACCAATAAAAGCAGGAATCTTTTAAGAGACAATTGCTTGCATTTGTGTCCTGATTTCCATCCTAAAAGTAAAAAAAAACAAACACTACATACTTACCTACAGCTGTCTGTCCTCCAGCGCTGTGCTCTGCACTCCTCCTGTACTGGCTGTGAGCACAGCGGCCGGAAAGCAGAGCGGTGACGTCACCGCTCTGCTTTCTGGCTGACCGACGCTCACAGCCAGTACAGGAGGAGTGCAGAGCACAGCGCTGGAGGACAGACAGCTGTAGGTAAGTATGTAGTGTTTGTTTTTTTTTACTTTTAGGATGGTAACCAGGGTAAACATCGGGTTACTAAGCGCGGCCCTGCGCTTAGTTACCCGATGTTTACCCTGGTTACCAGTGAAGACATCGCTGGATCGGTGTCACACACGCCGATCCAGCGATGTCAGCAGGAGTCCAGCGAGGAAATAAAGTTCTGGACTTTATTCAGCGACCAACGATCTCCCAGCAGGGGCCTGATCGTTGGTCGCTGTCACACATAACGATTTCATTAACGATATCGTTGCTACGTCACAAAAAGCAACGATATCGTTAACAATATCGTTATGTGTGAAGGTACCTTCAGAGAGCACTAGAAAATACAGATGTGATAACAGGCAGCAAGGAGGGGCAGGTCATAGTGAACAGATAAGGAAAGATGGTGAGAGCCAGGTAGCTGTAAAAAGGTTTAGCGTTATCTGAGTGAATAAATGTGTGTGAAAGAAGATGATTGATATATGAGACTCCTTGCTCGGACTCTGCATGCTGTGTGAATGCATGCAAAGGATTTAAGAATAAAAATCCTGCTTGTATAAGGGAGTCCAATTAGGTGTGATCCTTGGTCAACTGGTACCAGGAAAAAACAGAGGAATGCTAATAAGTAAAAACACATAGTCACACATGTGTGAATGAGATAAGCTGAAACCAAGTATTTTTTACCCTTCTAACTGATATTTGGGGAGGCTGCAAGTAAAACAACTGTGCTAAATTCTCATCTAAACCACTCTCCACAAGACCTGAAAGACAATCCTGAATATATCTGGAGCGCCCCCAGACGCAGGGCCATGGGGTTCATCGGTACCGGTCCTCTCTGTCTCGGTTCTAGGGTTGTCACGGTGGCTGGACCCGGTCCGAGACCCTGCTAAGGGACGTCCAATGAAAGGTGATGCAAATTTGTCAAGGTTTCGTGACGCCACCTGTGGTATTCGGTCAGGATAACCAACGCTGCTTGGGGCCCACTGGGGTGGTGTTATGGCAGCTAGATGGTATACCTTCCCACAGGTGAAGTGCTTCCCCAGGGCTTCCCAATAGTGTGGGTGGTGATGATGTGAGGTGCGGTTAATAACGAGGACACAGGGTTGCAGTCTCTTTACCTTTTACTGAAGGCTTTGGGATCCGCAATCCAGAGCACTGTTAACAGGGCTGGCTGAGACTGGCCAGTCCGAAGGCACATCCAGAGTTCCCTTTGCAGGTGGAAATCGTTGCCTACCAACTAGCGCCTGTGTGTTGTAGTCCTTCCCTGCTCGTATCAGTTCTTTCCCTTCTCCATCCCCCAAGTTTATCTGGCTAGGACGCACCCCTATGATGGGTAGGCTCGGAGCTATTCTGGGACCCTAGAGACGCCCTTCTCCACGTTTGCCCCCTATGTCTGCTGAGGTGATTTAAGGTAGACAGCCAACCTGTAATCAACTGTCCTGCCGCTGTTTGAAGTAATGCTTGGAGTCAGTTACTTCCTCGGCGTTTCGGCCACCGGCTACGCGCCTCAGTAGGATGTTGCCGTTCTCGGGGCACGACTCCTACTGGTTCTATCTCCTTGTGCTGTGATCTCATTTCTCACTTCTCCACAATATACTTCGCTTCGTGTCCTTTCTTAGGATGCCACCGCAAGTTAGTGCAGGCGCGGCTCCGTCACATTCTGTCCTTTCTGCTAGGTACCTGCCAGGAACCCACCCCTGACAGGTCCTCCCTGGAGCTCTCCCAGGCTGCTTTCTGACTAACTTCCTATCCAACCCCCAGTTTTACCAGAGTGTGAGGAGTGGCCTAATACATAGTGCCTTTTGCGTCCCCTGGTGGCCGGAGTGTGAAGTGTAATGTGTGACTGTGATACCTGGTCAGGTGAACTCCTTTAGTGCAATCAGACATAACATCACTCCCCTTAGTGGCAGAGCGACATTACTGCAACGACCAGGACTCTGGGGCGCTGCATATCCGTCAGAGTCCAGACGGTCAGGTTTTTCACACTGGGTTTGGACCTGTCAGGAAGATTTCCTGAGTTAAAGTGTTCCGACTTAACGTTCACGGGACCATTCTGTGGACCCCTGGAACATTGTTGAGGCAGATAGAGGACAATAATCTCTGGTATCCCAGTAACATACCATTCAGGTGTCCCCTGAACAACGGGAAACCAGATTATATCCAAATTGCAAAACATTTTGCTCTCCTCTGTTGGTTTAGAATGTAGAACTGTTTGTCTCTGTCACACGGACAAATGAGTAGAGAGTAATGTCATGTCGATTCAGAATGTATAAAGTATGTTGATAGGTGGAATCAAATGTATGGTTTTAAAGAATGCTCACTGTGAATTGGTAAAAAGATATTGTTGAAGGAAGCTGAAAGTGCTATTGTTGAATTGAAAGCAAGAACTCCGAGAGTAATGAAAATCTATCTAAAATAAGACGCCCAGTAAGGTACGGAAACTTGGCAGTTTGCCAACTGTCAAAAATTTGCACATAGCTTCTATGTCCCAAGTATATGTTGCCCCATAAACAACATTTTTTGTTTTTGCTTAGTTAAAAAGTTATTGAAGTTTCAACTTTTTGGCTATGTGCCAGTAAAATTTTCTTTTTCTTGGTTTTTGAATCCAGCTACTCTCCAGCACTGAGGTAGTGGTTTCAAAAGGGCAGAGGAGTACTAGTAAACCACTGTGTTTTTGCAAATTGTACAGTCCTTATGGCTCAAGAAACTGCAGATTTCTCACATGTCTCTCGTATACCTCTCATTAATCCAGATGTTGAGCTTTTTGTAGATGGTGCAAGAAGCATTGGAAAGGATGGACGGCTCTACACTGGGTATGCAGTGGTCACACAACATGAGGTAATAAAAGCAGAACCACTCCCTCCTCACATGTCCACAAAAGAGGTGGAGTTGACGGCTTAGAAGGGCTGAAGGGAAATGATATAACATTAATGTGACGTCAAGATATCTTTCGGATTCTACTCAGGCATGTTGCACATTGCACAACACAGATAGTATAGGCAATGCACAATAGACACATGCCCAAGCCTCTCTACCCGTTTCAATGACTGCAAACTGACTTCATACAACTACCTCCAGGTAGGAATGTATGTGCTCGTGTGTGTTGATCTCTTCCCAGGGTGACCAGAAGCCTTCCAGATGCCAAAAAAGCTACGACAGCAGGGAGGTAATACAAAATGTTATACAACTGAGGTCACACAGGAAAATGTCCCCTTCCAGGCAACCTCATAGCCGTGTCCAGAGTCCTGGGAGAGACAGTTGTCTCTATGAGGCTAAATTTATTGTTAAGTTTAATAAGACATGTGACTAAATTTGTTCTCAAATTACATCCATCCCAGATCCTGAGAACCTAGAAGGTGCCCACCAGATCCTGCCCGATGACTGACTCCTCATCACCAAGAGGTTCAACAGACGTACCCTCGAACCTAGAAATTACAGCCCGTTCCAAGTCTGGTCTACTACCACAGCAGTCCATGGGTCCATGCTTCCCACTGCAAGGAGATGCCAGATCCAGAGTCCAGTGGCGGCTGCCACTCTTCATCCATCTGACACTTATCCTTCACCTAGCCCAAGGGGTAGCCAGTCTCCAAGGGGTAGTGACTCATGAGGAGGGTATAGTGACAACATTTTGGTATAATATCTTTACCCCAAAAGTAACATATTAATTTGACTATTGCCTCATAGTAAAATGCCCAGGCCTCATGGCACAGTTTGACATTTGGCTAAACACACATTTTATCTGTGTCACCACTGCTGAAACAGTGGTGACACAAGTGAGGATTGGTCACTTGTTGGATGGCACACTGGTGAAAGTGGATATCATCCAGTCCAGGCCCTGCAACACAGAGACAAATGGGGAATCAGCCTATTAACCCGCATGACCCTATCCAAAGCCCCATTTAAAGGCCAGAGGGGCCTTCCAGATACAATACTCAACTTCCCTGCTACCCATTGCCCCAAGGAGGGATGCATAGTCCTGTACCTCACCATTGACAACCCCTCAGAGAATGACCAAGGGTTATATATACTAGGTTCAAGTACTAAACTTGGGAGGGAGAATGGTGGCAAAAAAGGTAAATCTTAGCTAAGAAGCATAGATACCAGTGGGGGCACACAGGGGGTACCTGATAGATTCAAAGCCAGGAACCAGACAGCAGTTGGGCTTAAACCCACCATTCCCATATATAAAAACATTCAGAGGATAAACTTCCTATACTATAATCAACAATGGTTTATAGAATACACTGGGGATGCCATAAAGGCACTTATTGACCCATTAAGTTTTCAATAACTATTCTATCAGTTTTAACTGTATTAGCCTTAATTCTCTACCCGCATAGCTACATGCCTTAAGAAAATGATGATGAGTACCATGGAAACCAAAGTGATGATGACCATACATGCTGATTTCAAAGATCCCCTAGATGAAAGATGCTGCTGTGAAACCATGAGAGGATTGTCATATCCACTCGCTACACTCATCAGGAGGGCGTTAAACTAGAAGAAGAGGGGACGGGAAGAAAAACATTAGACTCGATCAAAGACGACCCAGGAAAACATACTCAGAAGGGAGGTAAGAACATTTCTAAAACAATCCACAGTGAGGAGATTGGAACAAAACAAAATCCTCTAAACTGCATGCTCGCAAACGCCAGAAGCCTGACAAACAAGATGGAAGAACTAGAAGCAGAAATATCTACAGGTAACTTTGACATAGTGGGAATAACCGAGACATGGTTAGATGAAAGCTATGACTGGGCAGTTAACTTACAGGGTTACAGTCTGTTTAGAAAGGATCGTAAAAATCGGAGAGGAGGAGGGGTTTGTCTCTATGTAAAGTCTTGTCTAAAGTCCACTTTAAGGGAGGATATTAGCGAAGGGAATGAGGATGTCGAGTCCATATGGGTTGAAATTCATGGAGGGAAAAATGGTAACAAAATTCTCATTGGGGTCTGTTACAAACCCCCAAATATAACAGAAAGCATGGAAAGTCTACTTCTAAAGCAGATAGATGAAGCTGCAACCCATAATGAGGTCCTGGTTATGGGGGACTTTAACTACCCGGATATTAACTGGGAAACAGAAACCTGTGAAACCCATAAAGGCAACAGGTTTCTGCTAATAACCAAGAAAAATTATCTTTCACAATTGGTGCAGAATCCAACCAGAGGAGCAGCACTTTTAGACCTAATACTATCTAATAGACCTGACAGAATAACAAATCTGCAGGTGGTCGGGCATTTAGGAAATAGCGACCACAATATTGTGCAGTTTCACCTGTCTTTCACTAGGGGGACTTGTCAGGGAGTCACAAAAACATTGAACTTTAGGAAGGCAAAGTTTGAACAGCTTAGAGATGCCCTTAATCTGGTAGACTGGGACAATATCCTCAGAAATAAGAATACAGATAATAAATGGGAAATGTTTAAGAACATCCTAAATAGGCAGTGTAAGCGGTTTATACCTTGTGGGAATAAAAGGACTAGAAATAGGAAAAACCCAATGTGGCTAAACAAAGAAGTAAGACAGGCAATTAACAGTAAAAAGAAAGCATTTGCACTACTAAAGCAGGATGGCACCATTGAAGCTCTAAAAAACTATAGGGAGAAAAATACTTTATCTAAAAAACTAATTAAAGCTGCCAAAAAGGAAACAGAGAAGCACATTGCTAAGGAGAGTAAAACTAATCCCAAACTGTTCTTCAACTATATCAATAGTAAAAGAATAAAAACTGAAAATGTAGGCCCCTTAAAAAATAGTGAGGAAAGAATGGTTGTAGATGACGAGGAAAAAGCTAACATATTAAACACCTTCTTCTCCACGGTATTCACGGTGGAAAATGAAATGCTAGGTGAAATCCCAAGAAACAATGAAAACCCTATATTAAGGGTCACCAATCTAACCCAAGAAGAGGTGCGAAATCGGCTAAATAAGATTAAAATAGATAAATCTCCGGGTCCGGATGGCATACACCCACGAGTACTAAGAGAACTAAGTAATGTAATAGATAAACCATTATTTCTTATTTTTAGTGACTCTATAGCGACAGGGTCTGTTCCGCAGGACTGGCGCATAGCAAATGTGGTGCCAATATTCAAAAAGGGCTCTAAAAGTGAACCTGGAAATTATAGGCCAGTAAGTCTAACCTCTATTGTTGGTAAAATATTTGAAGGGTTTCTGAGGGATGTTATTCTGGATTATCTCAATGAGAATAACTGTTTAACTCCATATCAGCATGGGTTTATGAGAAATCGCTCCTGTCAAACCAATCTAATCAGTTTTTATGAAGAGGTAAGCTATAGGCTGGACCACGGTGAGTCATTGGACGTGGTATATCTCGATTTTTCCAAAGCGTTTGATACCGTGCCGCACAAGAGGTTGGTACACAAAATGAGAATGCTTGGTCTGGGGGAACATGTGTGTAAATGGGTTAGTAACTGGCTTAGTGATAGAAAGCAGAGGGTGGTTATAAATGGTATAGTCTCTAACTGGGTCGCTGTGACCAGTGGGGTACCGCAGGGGTCAGTATTGGGACCTGTTCTCTTCAACATATTCATTAATGATCTGGTAAAAACAGTAAAATATCGATATTTGCAGATGATACAAAACTATGTAAAGCAGTTAATACAAGAGAAGATAGTATTCTGCTACAGATGGATCTGGATAAGTTGGAAACTTGGGCTGAAAGGTGGCAGATGAGGTTTAACAATGATAAATGTAAGGTTATACACATGGGAAGAGGGAATCAATATCACCATTACACACTGAACGGGAAACCACTGGGTAAATCTGACAGGGAGAAGGACTTGGGGATCCTAGTTAATGATAAACTTACCTGGAGCAGCCAGTGCCAGGCAGCAGCTGCCAAGGCAAACAGGATCATGGGGTGCATTAAAAGAGGTCTGGATACACATGATGAGAGCATTATACTGCCTCTGTACAAATCCCTAGTTAGACCGCACATGGAGTACTGTGTCCAGTTTTGGGCACCGGTGCTCAGGAAGGATATAATGGAACTAGAGAGAGTACAAAGGAGGGCAACAAAATTAATAAAGGGGATGGGAGAACTACAATACCCAGATAGATTAGCGAAATTAGGATTATTTAGTCTAGAAAAAAGACGACTGAGGGGCGATCTAATAACCATGTATAAGTATATAAGGGGACAATACAAATATCTCGCTGAGGATCTGTTTATACCAAGGAAGGTGACGGGCACAAGGGGGCATTCTTTGCGTCTGGAGGAGAGAAGGTTTTTCCACCAACATAGAAGAGGATTCTTTACTGTTAGGGCAGTGAGAATCTGGAATTGCTTGCCTGAGGAGGTGGTGATGGCGAACTCAGTCGAGGGGTTCAAGAGAGGCCTGGATGTCTTCCTGGAGCAGAACAATATTGTATCATACAATTATTAGGTTCTGTAGAAGGACGTAGATCTGGGTATTTATTATGATGGAATATAGGCTGAACTGGATGGACAAATGTCTTTTTTCGGCCTTACTAACTATGTTACTATGTTACTATGTTACATCCCCCGGAATATGTCTGCCTGAAGCACACCTTGAGGGAGAGACCAGGATCTGACTTCCTCCTGTGCAAAGTCTGTTAGGAGGGGGACCATCTACTAGAGATGGACCGTCTCGTGTATACGGTGAAGATTAGTTAGTTAGATTACAGCTTTTTTGAGTCAGGTAGGTCGGGAGGACAGATCGATAGGCTCGACGAGATCAAAGTTTTGATTTTGCATATCTCCAAAGGGGGGACTGTTAAGGAGAGGATGTACGGCATATGAAGATATACTGAAATAAAACGTATGTGGACGCTTTGCTTAATATTAGATTCATGTCACTTTAAGGTTTTCTGAATCACTTAATTATGTTTATTATTCCATCCCAGGATGTGCCAAGATATGCCAATGTCTAGATGGACTTTGTAATTCCACTAGTGTTATCAAGAGTAAATACACCTGTACATAGGGAGATCAATTCCCAATAGACTGAAGATCAGTAGAATACGTGCATAGACAGATGCCAACCTGACCTAGAACAGGTCATTAGGGTGATAACGGTACAGAATAAGCAACAAACAATATAATCAATCAAATGACTTGTGATAATTATTAAGTTGGAAAGATCAATGATGTAATGTGCTGAGACCGCCTGATTTCATCTTCTTTGCCAGATATGAAAAGCCAATGGTCGTGGCCAAAATTTTAGCCTGAGAAGGGGTTAATAATCATGGATCTTCCCAGGCTATGAATATCAGCCCGCAGCTGTATATTTATCCCTTACTGGCTATTCTAATAAGGGTATCCCCCCAAAAAATGACATGGGGTCCCCTATAATTAATAGCCAGAAAGACTACGCAGACAGCTGGGGGCTGATATTCATAGCCTAGGAATTGGCCGTGGATATTGACCCCCCTCTGGCTAAAAATACCAGCTCCCAGCCGCCCCAGAAAAGGCTCATCTATAAGATGCGCCAATTCTAGCACTTAGCCTCTCTTTTCCCATTGCCCTGTAGTGTTAGCATATGGGGTAATAATGGGTTAATGTCACCTATCCTGTCACGATACCCGGGTATTAATGCTGCAGGGAAAACTGCACCCAGCAGCAACGGAGCTGGGCCAGACACCGGGTAACTAACCTGATTACGAACGGGACCTTCCACATGAGACTGAGTGATCAGGTAAAGCAAAAGGACCTAAGATCATGTGACAGAGTGGGAGGCGGTCAGGGGGCGGAGCCAGACGCCAGGGAAACAGAGAAGGAACAAGCATAAAAGAATAGTGAAACAAGCAGAGGTCGTAGCAAGGAGATTACAAGATACCAACAGGGAGAGTCAGGGAATAGTCAGAAGCCAAGCCAGAAGTCAGTAGTCCAGAAAAACAAATAAAGCAGGTGACAGCAAGACACAAAGCAAGCCAGCACACACTTCAGAGGTCAAGCATACAGACTGCAGAAAAACCTTTAGCTGACAAGGATACCAGCTTAGGAGCAAGTATAAATAGTCCTCCAATCTTGAAAGAGAGGCTAACAACATTAACCCTGAGAGCACAGGACATTAACCCTGTCCTAACCATGACATATCCATTATTAATCCAATAGTATGAAAGGGTTAAAAATATACACACATATTAGGAATCAAGACTTTTAATGAAATAATAAAACACACAGGTTTAACATCTTTATTAGACTCTCAATGCAAGCGAAGCTCTCGTTCTTCTGGAAAAAAATGTAAAATAAAAAAGCAACAATATCCCATACCTGTCCGCCATACAGTCAAGTCCCACGCTGCAATCCATCTCAATGGGTTAAATAGTTTACAACTGAGACCGGTGCTGATGCTACCGCCCTGGCTGTAAACCACTGTGTAATGAAAGAATGAAAAGCTGCGCAGCCTCCCTGCCTGACCTGTAAGGAACTCTGTAGTGTGGGAAAGTTTCTGAACTTTTTCCCACGCTGCCGAGTGCACTAACAATGGTCCCTTTCAAGGCTATTAATATCTGCCCTTAGTCACTGACTTTCCCTCTCTGGTGAAGAAAATTGCGTGGGTGCCCACGCAATTTTTTTTTCCATGAATAAATTTGTTAATTTAACAAGTACATCTCCAAAATTTAACAGAAACATAGTATTATCATTAGTAGTCGAGGACATATATAAATCTAACTGATATGCAATGGTTGACTATATGTAACCCATGTGTCATATCCTATCGGCTTCTGCAATGATTTTACAGAAGCCGACAATTGAATTATTGGCTATTCTGCTACCTAGCTCTCTATGATATATATATATATATATATATACCGTATATTCTCGAGTATAAGCCGAGATTTTCAGCCCATTTTTTGGGACTGAAAGTGCCCCTCTCAGCTTATACTCGAGTCATTGTCCCAGAGGTCAGTGGGTGAGGGGGGCGACAGCTGTCACATCATACTCACCCTTCCGGCGCGGTCTCTGCAAGTCCCAGATTCTCAGATTGTCTCCGGCACTGGCAGCTTTTCCTGTGTTCAACGGTCATGTGGTACCGCTCATTAACGTAATGAATATGGACGTGACTCCACTCCCATAGGCGTGACGCGCATATTCATTACTTTAATGAGCAGTACCATGTGACCGCTGAACACAGGAACAAGCTGCCGGAGAAGCAGGGGCTTGTAGAGAGACCGCTCCAGGAAGGGGTGAGTATGACGGGGGAGGGTGAGCCATGCAATATTCACCTGTCCACGTTCCACCACCACCCTGTGTCCTCTGGCTGTGACCTTCAGGTCAAAGGGCGCGATGACATGGTTAGTGCGTGCCCTCTGCCTGAACAGTCACTGCACAGACCGGAAGACACAGCGGCACGCAGCGGTGGAACAGGGACAGGTGAATATCACAAGTAGCCAGCGATGACTCCGGCACCTGGCCTCCATAGCACGCCGGTGTCCCCGCCTGCTCAGGACCCTGGCACTCGGGGCCACAAAACACTTCATGTGTTCCTAACGTCATACAGTAGGGGACCTGACTTTCAAATAGTATGTCACATTTAGTGTGCTATAAAAGCCTGATCCAGAGGCCACCACAAAAACTCTTCTGCTCCTAACGTCATACAGTAGGGTACCTGACTTTAAAATAGTTTGTAGCATCTAGTGTGTTATAGAGGCCTGATGTCCAACAGCCCATCCAACCTGCACCTGCCAGTGCTTATCTGTCTAACACCTGGTACAGTCTGCACCTGCCAGTGCTCTTCTATTTCTCAGCTGGTCAAGCCCACACCTGCCAGTGCTCATCTGTCTAACAGCCAGTCCAGTCCGCACCTGCCAGTGGTTTTGTTACTTTGCCTTTCCCATCTCTACCCATGGTTCCAGAGTCACTACAGTGCCTGCCTGCATTGTTCGTCCCTCCTTTGGGCCATACCAGCCTATCCATTCTAGGGGGTCAGCTGCCACCCTCTGTAAGTCAGCCACGTAGTAGCACCTGGTGCCACCTCCTTGTCCCTCCTCGGGTCGCAGTGTCACTTGCTGCTACTTATTCGAGGTCGGATTTGGTAGGCCACCTAGTTACGCCCCTCCAGGCTTTCCGAGGGCTACAGCACAGTGATACCACCACCTTGCCCGTTACAGTCTCCATATACTGTACTGAGTTGGTTGTAGTGGAAGAGGTGTCAGTCCACATTATACTAGTTCTACTCAAGAGAAATTGATGCCACTTTGGTGGTGTCTGCCACTAATTGTTGGAAATGTGTGACTCCTGGTTGGGTTTCCTTCATGTGTGTGTCCTGTAGTAATAGGCCTATGAGAATGGCAGGCCTCCACTTACTATTAGCAAATACCCGTGTTACTATCTTTACATTTTTCTGACAATAGTAGTCTTCGAAACTGATATTTGTGCCACCTGAGTGTGGCTGAGCATGAAAGCAGGATAAGCTGTTGCATGTGGTATCAGGGCTCCCAGCACAGCGGACCTGCACCGATGCCTCACCCACCTCGTCTTAATTTGAAGTTCAATTCAAAGCTGTAAATGCTGGCCCAGACCCCGATACCTCAGGCATGGCTGATTGCTGCCGTGCCATTCTAAAATTTGTACTGTGGTCAATTGAGGCCACTTTCCTGGTGTCTGCTCCTAATTTGATGTGTTTTGGCAACTTTTTGGCCGCTTGAAGGTGCTGTGTATGTGTTTGTTTTTGCCTCCCATTGACTCCAATGGCATTCGTTTATGTTCAACGAATATTTGACGGATAAATCAGCTCATATTGCAAAATTAGCGATCATAATCCAAACTGAATATTGAAATATTTGCTCATCTCTAGATATGTGCACTACCACATTGAATAATACTGGTCCGAGTGCAATTTTTCAACGGATTGCACACGAGCCGAAAATACAGACGTTAAAATATTATATGTTACCTGAGTCAAAGATGACATTTTCTTCACTAACACTTTTCCCAATACACTGTCACAGTTAGAGTAGCCCTAACCTTATCGCATACTTTTGCCATAATTTTCAGGGTTGGCCTTCCCAGAGGTTCTGGTGCACAATGTTCTGTAGAAAATTTTTCAAATGAGCATGCAGATTTTTCTGGACTGTAAACCAAGCACCACTATTACCCACAATCTGACAACAAGCCCGTTCTAAATACGTTGTATCCCGGCATCAGACACATGAAAACATCTACAAGTTTTTTCGAGAGGTTTCAGCAACAACTCAGAGATTTCCAAACTTTTTCTTGAGTGCCTTATTGATGGAGCTTTCTGACTTTCCTCAACCAAAAACGAAAATTACAACAGTTCTGGATTTTAAAAAAGTTGTCACTGACTGCTCCTACATCATGATGGTCTCAGATTATATAGAAAGCACCTGGTGACAGATTACATTTAGAGTCTTGTATTAAGAAATATTTATTTACATTTGCAATTATGAAAGCAACAACTTTAAAATTATCCTAAAGGGAATTGTTCTTAAACAAGACTCTAGAGTCAGAAGAGAAAGAAGAAGACGGTGAAATCCTCAGAGGTAATTCTCAGAGGTCTATGTGGAAATCTATATAAAATACGTAGATTGCTGTGATTCTTAATGTTTTCCTTCCGGTTTGTGCAAGAGGCCATGTCTCAACATTAGATTTGGGCTCAATGACATTTAGAAAACTATTACATTGTATTTTTTTCTGCTTCAGACATTGAGAATTTTACTAATTACTTTTATATTTAAGGAAAATTTGTCAAGGTATTCAATAATTATGGCACCTGAATGTCAGTGTGACTGCTGTTTACATGACGATAACATCTATTGAAGTGATACATTAAAGAGGTTGTCCAGAGAAACAAGTGATCACCTCTCTATAGGATAGAGGAAAATTTACTAATCGTGGCCGATCACTCGCTGGGAACTGCACCAATCATCAGGACAGGGAGCTTTTGAAATTCCTCGTTCAGTCGATTGGTACAAAACCCAGCGGTTGGACCGTCACCGATCCTGTGGACAGCTGATCACTTGATTTTCCACGACAATCCTTTAAATACTGCAGAAACAATTTGTAGGCACATGGTATAGGAATTCAAGAAGGACCATGACTGCCACCATCGAGATGACATAGAGAATTATTTTGTTAGATTCTGTACAAATCCATCAGAAAAATAATTGTAGCATGCTCCATTGGTCTACTTTTATACAGAGGTATTCTCAGTGCTATTGTTCTTGGAGAATATCTTAGGGTTACCAGTACAGGATTTATTGAGGGCAGCGGGAGCTGAGAAGAACATGTGCAGAAGCTGAGGATGGTCTGCGATTTTCCAGTTCTCTGTGTAGGGGGTTTCCTTGGTGTAGAATATTGACATCCTCCAGTTAGATAGGCCGTCAGTGTCAGGTTGCTTGGGGGGCGGCTCTCAGTACCCTTTCCAATTAGCTGTTGGAAAGGACGGGGTCCCTCACATGAGCGCTGCAGCCTCTTCAATGTTGGCATTGTACGCTGTCCACTTGCACACTGTCCTAGTTGGCTAAGAGGCTATGATTCTTGGCTATCGAAGTTGGGACAATCTTTTTAAGTTTCTGTAATCCAAATTAATAAAGCTTAGGTTTTGTTACAGATGTGAGGACAATAGAGATGATAACTTGGGAATTTAGGAATCTGGAGTCACTCTGATTGGGATGTGAAGTGTCTATGTAATTGAAAATCCACTTGTTAAATTGTGTCCTTGAGTTCTTTACAAAGACTGGAAATATCTTTTTTGACTTGAAAAATATTTTTATTCCAAAAATGTCCCAAATGATATTATACTTTAAAGTGAAAAGTTCTCACACTTTGCCAAGGTTTTTACATTGCTTCCTTCTACTTCCCTTTAGTTTAGCTGCCTCCACATTTTCTCCTAAGTCTGATTGGGCTTGTATAGGTGCCATTGGCTAAAGGGAGAGCTCCATGACCTTGGCTTGATGCTAAGAAAAGTTGGTGTTTTGGGGGGAAGTTGTAGACCTATAAAAAGTGTAGATATTATAGAAGAGCCAGGGGAGGAAAAGTTCAGCTGGTAGTAAATATTGGTGACCAAGGAGAACTTTGGGGACCGGTCATTGGTGGACTAGTGAGTGTCCCATCCACTTATTTCTTTTTTACATCAGTTGTGAATGCACGTGGCTGATTCTTCATTATGATCAGCGGAATTTTCACAAAAAACGGTAGCAATGAGGTCTTTGAACATACCTTCTACATCTTGAACGAGGGGGCCATTGATCGCCCCAAAGTAAATTTGATGATGCGAGTTTACTGTTAGTTGTATATGTTTATATGGCGAGCTGGAGGAGAAACTTGGACCGTTCACAACCCAACTACAGTAGTTCCTTCTTCAGTTACGTTACTTAAGCACAAATTGAGAAACATTGCAGTCCAGGTCTTAAATCAGGTTTTTGTGCTACACAAATAAAAAATTTAAATAAAGAAGGTTGTTATAACCAATCTCTTTTCTGGAATCGTTTTGAGATCCCCAAATTTCATGATTTAGATTCTCTAATCTTGAGCTCCGATACAGTATTGCCTTTGAGCCTGTTTTTGTCTAGTTTTATGTATTTGCACCTTTTGTTTTTTTGTTTGCGCCCAATTCATTGTTCTATTTTTGGCTTTTAAAGTCTGTTTTATATATTTTCACCTGATTTTTTGTGTGTTTTCTACTCAGAGTTTAGCAATTCCACATGTTTTCATCTGATTCATCAATTGCATCTTTTTAAAAAATCACAAAATTTAGCGTAACTTCACTCCGACACCCCCTTACTCTAGTATATTTGTAAGATCAACAGTATTTTGGCGCAATTTTTGCATCATTTTGCAAACATTTGAATGTTTGCTCTAAAAGGCTATAAAAACATTCATGACAGAAAAAAAATCCATTTTTTACTTCATACCAAATGCATGAATCATGTGTGCCAGTTTGAAGAATTTGGGTTAAAAAAATAGTAACTAATGTCACAAGACTAAAAAGAAAAATGACTTTCAAAAAAAGGATCCATGGACTTATCCATGTATGTGTATCATCTGAACTTGAAACATTTCATAATTCGTAAGGTTGTAGTCATCAGTAATATATTCATTATTCTAGGACCATTCCCGATGATTTTGGAGAATAAAACAGAAGACGAGTTTCTCTTATTGGGTTTTTATGAATATCCAGATCTACAAGTTTTAATATTTCTTCTTTTCCTACTGATATACTTCCTCTGCCTTTTGGAGAACACATTGCTTATAGTCATCATTTACTTGGACAGAAATCTTCATACCCCCATGTATTTTTTCCTGTGTAACTTGTCATTTCTGGATATTTCCTTTACCACTGTAATTTTCCCTAAATTTCTCTTGACATTTTTGGGCTGGAGATCAATTTCTTTCTTGCAGTGTTTCGTACAATTGCATCTTTACTCTGGACTCCAGAGCTTAGATTGCATCTTGTTGACGGCAATGAGTTATGACCGCTACGTGGCCATCTGCAATCCTCTTCGTTATAGTCTTGTCTTGAATAAGAAGATCTGTGTCCTCTTAGCTGGGGTTAGTTGGCTTCTCGGCATTATAGACCCTCTTCCAATTATTGTTGTGCTCTCTCGCTTACCATTCTGCTCATCGAGGGAGATCGACCACTTCTTTTGTGACCTGATGCCTTTGATAAAAGTCTCCTGCGGTGATGTCTCTAAAGTCATGACCATTATTTGCGTTCAAGGCGTTCTTATCGGCGTAACATCTTTTATATTAATATTATCTTCCTATAGTTACATCATGACCGCTGTAACAAGCATGAAGACGGCACTGGCAAGGCGCAAAGCCTTCTCCACCTGCTCGGCCCATCTTACAGTCCTCCTGATGCTGTATCTGAGTCTGATCTGTGTCTATATCATACCTTCCCCAGACGATAACGCTCATAGTAAAAAGTCCGTTGCTCTTCTTAACACAGTGCTGGTTCCAATTTTGAATCCAATTTTGTACAGTCTTCGAAATAAAGATGTCAAATTTGCGATTCAAAAACTATTTTCAGGGAAACTACAACTACTTAAAATTAAACAATAGAAGAAGAGCAAAATTGAGGTGCACAAGTTTTCTTGACCTAGATGACTTCTAAGATGCACACAACGGAGATGGGAATGTTGTAGCCATAATTGAAAACATGGACTGAAACACTGCAAAAATCAAGATGATTTCATTGCAACTATGTCGGTTTCATAAAGCATATTTTCAAGGCATAAAGGGATGTGAGGGCACAATTAACTTGAGAGTCCACAACAAACTTTTGTACTGAAAAGAACAGTCCACAACTTTATGCATAGTCAGGTCATGGGTTGTCCAGCCCAATATCTTCCATGTTGGGCTGAAAATGTAAATGACATAGAAAGGGTCTAGTGCTAGATGGAACAGAAATAAATGATGATTACTTCCTACATATAATTGAGTAGTATACTATCCTTCTCTAGGCATAATTTGGTTGTGTTAAGTACTGAGTTTGCAACAATCTACCCTGCGGAGCAATACGATGTCAAATGTATGGTGAGAAGTAACAGATGAACAGAGGTAACTTTTCAAGGACATACTCAAAGTCAACGGAAGCTACCTACAAGTTCACTGCACTGAGACAAAGGCTCTGGACCATAGATTTATAGCCAGAGTGTTATGGAGACATCTAAGGGACGTTTATGGTGAATCTCCAGACGGAAGATATATATTCCAGCTCCCAATGTTTCTGATACCTAAGTGAGACATTATCTGCTGTCATCTTTTGCCTACTGCCTTCTTTTAGGCTTTAGCTGAGGCTTATGTAGGTCTTTATAACATGTCAAATAAGGGTCTATTCACTTCAGGTCTGAGCCAGTCATCAGACATTAGGAGTGTTGAATAATGTAGACCTCAGAGAGAAGACTGATGTGTGCCAGTCTACAGGCATAATACTACCATAAAAAACTTGCAGCCAACCTTACACAATTTTTCTGGATGATGCCTCACCTGGTATAACAGACTAGGCTTTTCTGTACAGCAAAAATAAAATGTATAGCAAATTATACCAACCTGACAGATACGCAAACCTGTCAGGCAATTGTTGCCCTATAGAGTAGATTTGATGCAATGGAATACATTTGGCACATAATTAACGGTGCGTGCTGAAAATATATTACTTCTGTACACTGTCTCAAGCCACTTGGCAGGAAGATAAAAAGTAGCATAACTGCCAAATGCAGTGGTTAAGAGTCGCCTACCTCGTGGTTCGTAAACCACGCCGCCTGGGTGCAGTGATGTCATGCACATGATGTCATGGTGTTTTGCTCTGGACAGGTAGAGGTCAAAGAATAGATCTCCGAAAGGAGTGCGCTCAGATAATTAAAATGTTTTTGGAAATGTTGCTGTCCTACGTGAGTGGGGATGTGATCTGTGCAGCTTCTTCATGTGCAGCTTCCATACTGGACGTGCGCAAATGTTAGTTGTGCAAATCTCCAAAAATTCAATTCAAGCAGATTTGCTCAATTCAGGGGGAAAATTAGATTTGCATTGAAAAAATTCTATGTGAATTGAGATGGGAAGAGGTTTAAAAGAACTTATACTCACCTGTCCTCTGCCCCCCATCCCATCACACCTGTACCACCACCGCTGGCCCTCTGATCGGATCTTCTATTTTCTTTCTTCTTCTTCCTTTTGGCCAGGTCTCTCGTCTACTGACAGCTCTATGTCATCATGTGGGGCTCGATGCTTGTCATTATCACGTGTCACTCCTTTTGCGATCACCAATATGTGTCATGACCCATGTGACGACATACAATCAATGAACAGATGACCCGGCCACATTAAAGATAGAAGAAGGGAAAAGGAGATAGAAGATTTTTTTTTGTATAATATTTAAAAAAAATTGCTCATCTCTATCTAGTTTGTGATCTAACAGGGTGAAGGTACAAAACACATGTCACATTGGATCAAAACAGGTATCTGCTTGGTATCTACCAACATCATCTGACTAGTGATTCTTTGGCCTGTGAGGTTGCAGCCAGGCAAGTCTTCGATGAAGTGTATGTGTCACCAAGGTGCCTAGTTTCAGAGATGTGAAACCCAGAGAGCAGGCACTGATAGTGATGGAGGTTATTAATGGACCTAGATTTTGGGTCCAGGTTTTAAAAATGACCAATAGAGTTGGGTGGGGCTGGCCGTTCCCATACCTCCAGTTATAGGCCTAGAAATGGCCTATGTAAGGCAGTCCAGCTACCTAACTCATTGTCTGTGAGTGGAGGTAACAAGACTCCTGGTTTTGTTTTGTCTCTTCCAGACACTAAGAGTTGTACACTTTTTTTTAGAATGGGTGAGCCCGTGCTATCATATGAACTGTTTATTTTCTGTTTGTTTCTGGTTTTCCTTCATGCTGAAGGAAAAGCCGTTTGTTTCCTTCATTAAGAAGATTTGTGCCTTTGCAGTCCTGGCAAGTACAAAAGAGTTAAACCCTACAGGCTCAACAGAGAGAAGTATTCTGAATGAATGCTGTCGCCTTCTCTTTACAGAACATGTTCATGTAAACTTCGCTATCACTGCCGCAGCTGAATGATTTACATCTGTTAGCCAGCATAAGTACATGTGGGGGGTTGCCTGGTTGCTAGGGAATCCCCACATGTAATCAAGCAGGCTAAGAGATGTAAATCATTCAGCTGCGGCAAGAAAATTCATTATGAATTGATTTTCTCATCTCTAACACTTAATCATGTTATTGCATGTGTGATGACATGTACCAGAATTTATGACACATCTGCGGTCTTTACTCTTTAGCTATAGCGGACGTGTCTGTTTACAATGAACTTAGTGCAGCATATTTACAATGGTTCTATACTGCTGTTCTCGCTACTATGTTGTAGGAAGGATTGTATACCGTGGTGGTACTGGCTTTATTTAATGTGTACTGTCTCTTTAAAAATGACCGCCATACTTGTTCATATGTGGCTGCTGTAAAAGACATTGGCAGAGCTCAGGAGAAAGAGTGGCCAGGTGTTATTTCATTCCTGCTGATCCCCTGTTTATGACATTTTTATTTTCAATCCCCATTACGGTTCCCGAGATGTGGTCCTATTTATTTAGCACTAATTTTTATGTCCTTCACCAAAGGGACATGACTCAGGCTAGTTTCACACTAGCGTTTCCTTGATGTGCGGAGGGCTGCGGACTTCCTCCGTGAAGCCCCGCCCTCAGCCGCACCTCCGCTTGTAGCTCCGCCTACATCTGCATGCGGCCCGCATGCGGCCTGCGTACCTATATTTAACATTAGGTACGCAGGTCGTGCGGCTGTATGCGGATGGTGCCGCATGCGTCATTTTGATGATGCGGGAAAAAAAATGCTACGTGGCTGCGTCTCCGCTGGTCGCCGCATTGTCAAAACGACGCATGTGGCACCATCCGCATACAGCCGCACGACCTGCGTACCTAATGTTAAATATAGGTTCGCAGGCCGCATGCAGATGTAGGCGGAGCTACAAGCGGAGGTGTGGCTGAGGGCGGGGCTTCACAGAGGAAGTCCGCAGCCCTCCGCACATCAAGGAAACGGGAATGTGAAACCGGCCTCACAGGATCCTCTGGGGCGTGTCTTTAGACCATACTGAATTATTACCCTGTGTGCTACACCCCCTTAGTAAAGATGAGTGATGGGCAAATTTGTTCGGAAAACGATGGCCAAACATAAATGATCACCAAACATTTTTATTTTCAATCCCAATGATGGTTACAGAGATATGGTCCTTTTTATTTAGTATTCATTTGTATGTCTTTTACCAAAGGGACATGGTTCACAGGATCCTCTGGGGCGTGTCTTTAGGCCACACTGAATTATTACCCTGTGAGCCACACCCTCTTAGTAAAGATGAGTGATGAGCGAATTTGTTCGTAAAACGATCGCAAACAAATTCGGCTCGAATTTGGCACATTCGGATTCATGATCGGAAACTCGAGCAAAGTTTTATAAAATCGGTAAAAATCGGTATCCTTTGTTAAAAAGTGCGTGAAAATGTTTACGTTACCAAAAAAGTATTTTCAGCACTTTTGCAAAGATAAATGGTGTATCATGAGCGTTTGTTACATGTTTGATGAGGGGAGGGGGTTTGCAGAGCTCAGAGGTGCGGCGTTCTTGTAAACTTTTTTCTTTTCCTAACTTTATGTGTGCACATTGTGGCTAGCCAATCAGGGTGCAGAAAACACCCACAATGTCCTGACACAACGGCTTGTGTCATTGGCTGCTGAAATCACATGTCCCTCTCCATATAAAGAGCAGACATCTTATTTTAGCGCCATTTTGACATTGTAACAGCACAGAGAGGCTGCTGTTGACTCTGGCACCGTTCGCAGCAAGATTTTAGCTAGTTAGATAGGCGGTTGTATATTAGTCAGGTAGTGTAGTGAGCTAATGTCCAGTGTGGCTGTTAAATTTAACTTCCAGCATGTTTTTTTTGTCATTACTGAGGTCCACAGACAAAGCCAGCAGGGCACATGTCCTAAAAGTGTGCTGTGTATTGTACTCCATACACGAGTATAGTGGTCTAAATAATGTTTTTTCACTAGCTAAATGTGAAACAGCCTGCTGTATCCCACCTTGTCATTTAGTGCTGTGGTGATATGAAACTGTCTGCGGACCCTAACGCACATTAAGAAAAATTCTAATTTTTCAGTTACAAAATGTTAGACAGCCCGCCGTATCACACTTTGTCATTTTGTTGGGTTGAAATTAAGCTGTCTGCAGATCTCACACACATAACAAAAAAAATATATCTGTTGCTAAACGTCATACAGTAAGGGACCTGACTTTAAAATAGTTTGTAGCATCTAGTGTGTTATAGAAGCCTGATGTCTAACAGCCCATCCAGCCTGCACGTGCCAGTGCTCATCTGTCTAACACCCGGTACAGTTCGCACCTGCCAGTGCTCTCCTGTTCCTCAGCCGGTCTTGCCCGCACCTGCCAGTGCTTTTCTGTCTAACTGCTGGTCTGTCCTGCACCTGCCAGTGCTGATCTGTCTAAAAGTCGGTCCAGTCAGAACCTGTCAGTGGTTTTCTGCTCCTCAGCTGGTCCCATCTGCACCCATGGTTCCAATGTTCCTACAGTGCCTGTCAGCATTCTTCGTCCCTTCTTCGGGCCTTTCCAGCCTTCCCACTCTATGCAGTCAGCTGCCACCTTCTGTAGATCAGCCCTGTAGCAGCACCTGGTGCTTCCTCCTTTTCCCTACTTGGGTTCCAGTGTCCAGGGCCGGCTCCAGGTTTTTGTGGGCCCCGGGCGAAAGAGCCTCAGTGGGCCCCCCTCTTTAACACATACCACGATTCATGATGCACAGATACAGCAGAGAAATATACCACAGCCAGGTAGCATATAACACAGCCCACGTAGCATATAACACAGCCCACGTAGCATATAGCACAGCCATGTAGCATATAACAGCCACGTAGCATATAGCACAGCCATGTAGTATATAGCACAGCCACGTAGTATATAACACAGCCCACATAGTATATAGCACAGCCCACGCAGTGTATAACACAGCCCACGTAGTATATAGCACAGCCCACGCACTGTATAACACAGCCCACGTATTATATAGTACAGCCCACGCAGTGTATAGCACAGCCCACCCAGTGTATAGCCCAGCCCACGCAGTATATAGCCCAGCCCACGTATTATATAACACAGGCCACGTAGTATATAACACAGCCCACATAGTATATAACAGAGCCACGTAGTATATTGCCAAGCCACGTAGTATATAGCACATCCATGTAGTATATAGGACAGCCACATAGTATATAGCACAGCCACGTAGTATATTGCACAGCTACGTAGTATATTGCACAGCTACGTAGTATATAGCACATCCCACGTAGTATATAGCACAGCTCAATAGTATATAGCACAGCTCACGCAGTATATAACGAAGCCACGTAGTATATTGCCCAGCCACGTAATATATTGCTCAGCTACGTAGTATATAGCACAGCTCACGTAGTGTATAGCACAGCCCACGCAGACGCAGTATATAGCACAACCCACGTAGTATATAGCGCACAGACTGCCAGCCATTTAGTATAGACAGTCTAGGCTAGGACTAGTCAACCAGGCCTGGCTCACAGCAGGCTGCCATAAAGACCCCCCCATCCCCGCAATGCATTGGGACCAGGTCCATGAACTTGGAGGAAGACTCACTCACTCGCCGTTGTTTCCATTGGGGACACAGCCTGCGCCTGGGACCGGGTGCACCGTCCGTGCACCTGACTGCTGCTCCTGCCTCCTGCTCCGCTCGTCTTTCTTCTTGGCGCTGCCACTGCACCTGCGCTGCCGCTGGACTCCTGGATGGTGGACGCGTGGATTACAGCAGCCGGAAGTGTCAGGACAGAGTGACCGCCGCCGCCGGCCCGGAAGTGACTCGTATCCATGGTGATGGCGGCGCCGGCGGTGACTGGTGAGTATTGCAGGCAGCTGTGTGAAACTCAGTCCCAGCAGCAGGCACGGCCCGGAAGTGACTCTGGCTGCGTATCCATGGTGACAGACGGTCCCGACTCCCAGAGGTGAGTATTCCGGCTGCAGCTGCGCACCGTAAATGGGCCCCCCCATCTCGCCAGGGCCCCGGCATTTGCCCGGGTACGCCGGGTGCTGACGCCGGCCCTGCCAGTGTCACCTGCTACTATTTATCCAAGGTCGGATTTGGTAGGCCACCTAGTTACGTCCCTCCAGGCCTTCCAAGGGCTATGGCACAGTGATTCCACCACCTTGCCCATTGCAGTCTTCATCTACTGGGTTGGTTGTAGTGGAAGAGGTGTCAGTCCCCATTATACTAGTTCTACTTTAGTGAAATTGATGCCACTTTGGTAGTGTCTGCCACTAATTTTTGTAAATGTGTGACTCCTTTTTGGTTCTCCTTCATGTGTGCTGCCTGTAGCAGTAGGCCTCCGAGACCGGCAGGCCTTCACTTACTTTTAGTTAACTACCTGTGTTATTATTCTTACATTTTTTCTCACAATAATAATCTACGAAACTGATATTTGTGCCACCTGAGTGTGGCTGAGCATCAAAGCAGGTTGAGCTACTGCATGTGGTATCAGGGCTCCCAGCACAGCAGGCCTACACCGATGCCTTACCCACCTCATCTTAGTTAATCCCGCATTGCTGAAGCATTAGAGAACAAGCAAATGTCATTTTGCGTGGCTGCGCAGGCTCCCTCATAATGTCATGCAGCTATGACATCTTACGGATTATCAGACCCTGTACAGTAATGGTCAGTATTTCTGGGCCATCACAGATCAGCAGTTCCCAGTGGGGCAAAGTCTAATGGCAGAGTCGTTTTCCATCTCCAGAGTCACTGGGTAAGTCTCTCTCTCTTCTGTAGCATGTAGGCTCTTATGTGGATCCTCTCTCTCGCCTATAGAGTGTAAGCTCTTATGGTCAGCGGGGTCCTCTCTCTCCTGTAGAGTGTAAGCTCTTACGGTGAGGGGGTCCTCTCTCTCCTGTAGAGTGTAAGCTCTTATGGATAGCAGGGTCCTCTCTCTCTCCTGTGGAGTGTAAGCTCTTATGGTCAGCAGGTCCCCTCTCTCTCTCTCTCCTGTAGAATGTAAGCTCTTATGGTCAGTGAGGTCCTCTCTCTCCTGTAGAGTGTAAGCTCTAATGGTCAGCAGGTCCCCTGTTATGATAAGGTAATTCAGTACCACAATGGACATAGAGGTCAGAGCACATACAGTGACCTGACAATAACCCAAAAACATTGAACGAGCTCTGAGACGTGGGAACTCTGCTGACCGCAATCCCTAATCCTCTCCAACCACACTAGAGGCAGCCGTGGATTGCGCCTAACGCTCCCTATGCAACTCGGCACAGCCTGAGAAACTAGCTAGCCTGAAGATAGAAAATAAGCCTACCTTGCCTCAGAGAAATACCCCAAAGGAAAAGGCAGACCCCACATATAATGACTGTGAGTTAAGATGAAAAGACAAACGTAGAGATGAAATAGATTTAGCAAAGTGAGGCCCGACTTTCTGAACAGAGCGAGGATAGGAAAGATAACTTTGCGGTCAACACAAAACCCTACAAAAACCACAC
The DNA here is from genome assembly GCF_032444005.1 of Ranitomeya imitator. Taxonomy (NCBI): domain Eukaryota; kingdom Metazoa; phylum Chordata; class Amphibia; order Anura; family Dendrobatidae; genus Ranitomeya; species Ranitomeya imitator. Next base: position 830,443,029 of record NC_091283.1, read on the forward strand.
AAAGGGGCAAAAAGACCCTCCGTACCGAACTAACGGCACGGAGGTACACCCTCTGCGTCCCAGAGCTTCCAGCAAGCAGGAAAAAACAAATATACAAGCTGGACAGAAAAAACAGCAAACAAAATAGCAAAGCGGAACTTAGCTATGCAGAGCAGCAGGCCACAGGAACGATCCAGGAGGAAACAGGTCCAATACTAGAACATTGACTGGAGGCCAGGATCAAAGCACTAGGTGGAGTTAAATAGAGCAGCACCTAACGACTTCACCACATCACCTGTGGAAGGAAGCTCAGAAGCCACAGTACCACTTTCCTCCACCAACAGAAGCTCACAGAGAGAATCAGCCGAAGTACCACTTGTGACCACAGGAGGGAGCTCTGCCACAGAATTCACAACAGTACCCCCCCCTTGAGGAGGGGTCACCGAACCCTCACCAGAGCCCCCAGGACGACCAGGATGAGCCATATGAAAGGCACGAACAAGATCGGGAGCATGGACATCAGAGGCAAAGACCCAGGAATTATCTTCCTGAGCATAACCCTTCCACTTAACCAGATACTGGAGTTTCCGTCTTGAAACACGAGAATCCAAAATCTTCTCCACAATATACTCCAACTCCCCCTCCACCAAAACCGGGGCAGGAGGATCAACAGATGGAACCATAGGTGCCACGTATCTCCGCAACAATGACCTATGGAATACGTTATGTATGGAAAAAGAATCTGGAAGGGTCAGACGAAAAGACACAGGATTAAGAACCTCAGAAATCCTATACGGACCAATGAAACGAGGTTTAAACTTAGGAGAGGAAACCTTCATAGGAATATGACAAGAAGATAACCAAACCAAATCCCCAACACGAAGTCGGGGACCCACACAGCGTCTGCGATTAGCGAAACGTTGAGCCTTCTCCTGGGACAAGGTCAAATTGTCCACTACATGAGTCCAAATCTGCTGCAACCTGTCCACCACAGTATCCACACCAGGACAGTCCGAAGTCTCAACCTGCCCTGAAGAGAAACGAGGATGGAACCCTGAGTTGCAGAAAAACGGCGAAACCAAGGTAGCCGAGCTGGCCCGATTATTAAGGGCGAACTCAGCCAAAGGCAAAAAGGACACCCAGTCATCCTGATCAGCAGAAACAAAGCATCTCAGATATGTTTCCAAGGTCTGATTGGTTCGTTCGGTCTGGCCATTAGTCTGAGGATGGAAAGCCGAGGAAAAAGACAAGTCAATGCCCATCCTACCACAAAAGGCTCGCCAAAACCTCGAAACAAACTGGGAACCTCTGTCAGAAATGATATTCTCCGGAATGCCATGTAAACGAACCACATGCTGGAAGAACAATGGCACCAAATCAGAGGAGGAAGGTAATTTAGACAAAGGTACCAAATGGACCATCTTAGAGAAGCGATCACAGACCACCCAAATGACTGACATCTTTTGAGAGACGGGAAGATCTGAAATAAAATCCATAGAGATATGTGTCCAAGGCCTCTTCGGGACTGGCAAGGGCAAAAGCAACCCACTGGCACGAGAACAGCAGGGCTTAGCCCGAGCACAAATCCCACAGGACTGCACAAAAGAACGCACATCCCGCGACAGAGATGGCCACCAAAAGGATCTAGCCACTAACTCTCTGGTACCAAAGATTCCAGGATGACCAGCCAACACCGAACAATGAACCTCAGAGATAATTTTATTCGTCCACCTATCAGGGACAAAGTTTCTCCGCTGGGCAACGATCAGGTTTATTAGCCTGAAATTTTTGCAGCACCCGCCGCAAATCAGGGGAGATGGCAGAAACAATTACTCCCTCTTTGAGGATACCCGCCGGCTCAGATAAACCCGGAGAGTCGGGCACAAAACTCCTAGACAGAGCATCCGCCTTCACATTTTTAGAGCCCGGAAGGTACGAAATCACAAAGTCAAAACGGGCAAAAAACAGCGACCAACGAGCCTGTCTAGGATTCAACCGCTTGGCAGACTCGAGATAAGTCAAGTTCTTATGATCAGTCAAGACCACCACGCGATGCTTAGCTCCTTCAAGCCAATGACGCCACTCCTCGAATGCCCACTTCATGGCCAGCAACTCTCGATTGCCCACATCATAATTTCGCTCAGCAGGCGAAAACTTCCTGGAAAAGAAGGCGCATGGTTTCATCACCGAGCAATCAGAACTTCTCTGCGACAAAACAGCCCCTGCTCCAATCTCAGAAGCATCAACCTCGACCTGGAATGGAAGCGAAACATCTGGTTGACACAACACAGGGGCAGAAGAAAAACGACGCTTCAACTCTTGAAAAGCTTCCACAGCAGCAGAAGACCAATTGACCACATCAGCACCCTTCTTGGTCAAATCGGTCAATGGTTTAGCAATACTAGAAAAATTGCAGATGAAGCGACGATAAAAATTAGCAAAGCCCAGGAACTTTTGCAGACTTTTCAGAGATGTCGGCTGAGTCCAATCATGGATGGCTTGGACCTTAACAGGGTCCATCTCGATAGTAGAAGGGGAAAAGATGAACCCCAAAAATGAAACCTTCTGAACACCAAAGAGACATTTTGATCCCTTCACAAACAAAGAATTAGCACGCAGGACCTGAAACAACGTTCTGACCTGCTTCACATGAGACTCCCAATCATCCGAGAAGATCAAAATGTCATCCAAGTACAAAATCAGGAATTTATCCAGGTACTCTCGGAAGATGTCATGCATAAAGGACTGAAACACTGATGGAGCATTGGCAAGTCTGAATGGCATTACTAGATACTCAAAATGGCCCTCGGGCGTATTAAATGCAGTTTTCCATTCATCGCCTCGCTTAATACGCACAAGATTATACGCACCACGAAGATCTATCTTGGTGAACCAACTAGCCCCCTTAATCCGAGCAAACAAATCAGATAACAACGGCAAGGGGTACTGAAATTTAACCGTGATCTTATTTAGAAGGCGGTAATCTATACAAGGTCTCAGCGAACCATCCTTCTTGGCTACAAAAAAGAACCCTGCTCCTAATGGCGACGATGACGGGCGAATATGCCCCTTCTCCAAGGACTCCTTCACATAACTCCGCATAGCGGCGTGCTCAGGCACAGATAAATTAAACAGTCGACCTTTTGGGAATTTACTACCAGGAATCAAATCGATAGCACAATCACAATCCCTATGCGGAGGTAGGGCATCGGACCTGGGCTCATCAAATACATCCCTGTAATCAGACAAGAACTCTGGAACCTCAGAAGGGGTGGATGACGAAATAGTCAGAAATGGGACATCACCATGTACCCCCTGACAACCCCAGCTGGACACAGACATGGATTTCCAATCTAACACTGGATTATGGACTTGTAGCCATGGCAACCCCAACACGACCACATCATGCAGATTATGCAACACCAGAAAGCGAATAACCTCCTGATGTGCAGGAGCCATGCACATGGTCAGCTGGGTCCAATACTGAGGCTTATTTTTGGCCAAAGGCGTAGCATCAATTCCTCTCAATGGAATAGGACACTGCAAGGGCTCCAAGAAAAACCCACAACGCCTAGCATACTCCAAGTCCATCAAATTCAGGGCAGCGCCTGAATCCACAAATGCCATGACAGAATACGACGACAAAGAGCAGATCAAGGTAACGGACAGAAGAAATTTTGACTGTACCGTACCAATGGTGGCAGACCTAGCGAACCGCTTAGTGCGCTTAGGACAATCAGAGATAGCATGAGTGGAATCACCACAGTAGAAACACAGCCCATTCAGACGTCTGTGTTCTTGCCGTTCAACTCTGGTCAAAGTCCTATCGCACTGCATAGGCTCAGGTTTTAGCTCAGGTAATACCGCCAAATGGTGCACAGATTTACGCTCACGCAAGCGTCGACCGATCTGAATGGCCAAAGACATAGACTCATTCAGACCAGCAGGCATAGGAAATCCCACCATGACATCCTTAAGGGCTTCAGAGAGACCCTTTCTGAAAATAGCTGCGAGCGCACCTTCATTCCATTGAGTGAGTACGGACCACTTTCTAAATTTCTGACAATATACCTCTATCTCATCCTGACCCTGACACAGAGCCAGCAAATTTTTCTCTGCCTGATCCACTGAATTAGGTTCATCGTACAGCAATCCGAGAGCCAGGAAAAATGCATCGATATTACTTAATGCAGGATCTCCTAACGCAAGAGAAAATGCCCAGTCCTGAGGGTCGCCACGTAAAAAAGAAATAATGATCCTAACTTGCTGAACTGGGTCACCAGAGGAGCGAGGTTTCAAAGCCAGAAATAGTTTACAATTATTTTTGAAACTCAGAAATTTAGTTCTATCTCCAAAAAACAAATCAGGAATAGGAATTCTCGGTTCTAACATAGAATTCTGAACCACAAAGTCTTGAATATTTTGTACTCTTGCCGTGAGCTGATCCACACATGAAGACAGACCTTTAATGTCCATCGCTACACCTGTGTCCTGAACCACCCAAATGTCTAGGGGAAAAAAAAGGCAAAACACAGTGCAGAGAAAAAAAAATGGTCTCAGAAATTCTTTTTTCCCTCTATTGAGAATCATTAGTACTTTGGGCCTCCAGTATTGTTATGATAAGGTAATTCAGTACCACAATGGACATGGAGGTCAGAGCACATACAGTGACCTGACAATAACCCAAAAACATTGAACGAGCTCTGAGACGTGGGAACTCTGCTGACCGCAATCCCTAATCCTCTCCAACCACACTAGAGGCAGCCGTGGATTGCGCCTAACGCTCCCTATGCAACTCGGCACAGCCTGAGAAACTAGCTAGCCTGAAGATAGAAAATAAGCCTACCTTGCCTCAGAGAAATACCCCAAAGGAAAAGGCAGCCCCCACATATAATGACTGTGAGTTAAGATGAAAAGACAAACGTAGAGATGAAATAGATTTAGCAAAGTGAGGCTCGACTTTCTGAACAGAGCGAGGATAGGAAAGATAACTTTGCGGTCAACACAAAACCCTACAAAAACCACGCAAAGGGGGCAAAAAGACCCTCCGTACCGAACTAACGGCACGGAGGTACACCCTCTGCGTCCCAGAGCTTCCAGCAAGCAGGAAAAAACAAATATACAAGCTGGACAGAAAAAACAGCAAACAAAATAGCAAAGCAGAACTTAGCTATGCAGAGCAGCAGGCCACAGGAACGATCCAGGAGGAAACAGGTCCAATACTAGAACATTGACTGGAGGCCAGGATCAAAGCACTAGGTGGAGTTAAATAGAGCAGCACCTAACGACTTCACCACATCACCTGAGGAAGGAAACTCAGAAGCCACAGTACCACTTTCCTCCACCAACGGAAGCTCACAGAGAGAATCAGCCGAAGTACCACTTGTGACCACAAGAGGGAGCTCTGCCACAGAATTCACAACAGTCCCCTCTCTCCTGTGGAGTGTAAGCTCTTATGGTCAGCAGGTCCCCTCTCTCTCTCTCCTGTAGAGTGTAGGTATAACACCCCAGGTAACCGGTTATTACAGTGGCATTGCTTTCCTCACGGGGAGAGTGATGTCATGCTTGGAAGTGTGGAAGGATCCCTTTAACAGGTATTCAGCACATATAACACCGGAGATTTAGACAGTTGGTGAGAGGAGAGCAAGGAGTGAGGAAGGAAAGCTGGGTGTGATGTTCATGTTCGACACTTGGACCATGCAGACGAGCAGAGATGAGAGGGGGCGGCAGATTCTGTCGGTGTAGTAACTGGATTTGCGTCGGAGACGCAGGTTCAGTTACTACGCTATTGAGTCTATTCAGGGCTCTGTCCTGGATCTCCTCATCCAGCCCTCCCCAACTCACGTGACATCATCACAGGTCCTGACGCTGAAGTCGCTCTTCTCCATGCATCTCCTCGGGTTGCTCATGGATGACTGCTCTGTTCACACAGGACCTGTGATGAGGTCACAGGAGGGGGAGGAGTCAGCGGTCACATGATCGTGTATGCCGGACTCTGCTGTGGTGATTGTCATGGTGCTGGATGAGGGGAAGTTGAGGTGTGGGGTCAGGAGGGGTTTGCAGGATGGATGTAGCAGAGCCATGTGTGTACAAGGTATATGGAGCGGAGCCGTGTGTGTACAAGGTGTGCGGAGCAGAGCCGGGTATGTACGGTGCAGAGCCGTGTGTGTACGAGGTGTACAGAGTGGAGCCATGTGTGTATGATTTGTGCGGAGCAGAGACGCGTGTGTACTTGGTGTATGGAGCGGAGCCGTGTGTGTACTTGGTGTATGGAGCAGAGCCGTGTGTACTTGGTGTACAGAGAGGAGACGTGTGTGTACAAGATGTATGGAGCAGAGCCGTGTGTGTATGAGGTGTGTGGAGCGGAGCCATGTGTGTACGAGCTGTATGGAGCGGAGCCGTGTGTGTACTTGGTGTACAGAGTGGAGCCGTGTGTGTACGAGGTGTATCGAGTGGAGCCGTGTGTGTATTTGGTGTATGGAGCGGAGCCATGTGTGTACGAGGTGTATGGAGCGGAGCCATGTGTGTATGTGGTGTACAGAGTGGAGCCGTGTGTGTATGTGGTGTACGGAGTGGAGCCTTGTGTGTACGAGGTGTATGGAGCGGAGCCATGTGTGTATGTGGTGTACGGAGCGGAGCCGTGTGTGTGTACGAGGTGTATGGAGCGGAGCCGTGTGTGTATGTGGTGTATGGAGTGGAGCCGTGTGTGTACAAGGTGTATGGAGTGGAGCCGTGTGTGTACGAGGTGTATGGAGTGGAGCCATGTGTGTACGAGGTGTATGGAGCGGAGCCGTGTGTGTACGAGGTGTATGGAGCGGAGCCTTGTGTGTACGAGGTGTATGGAGCAGAGCCGTGTGTGTACGAGGTGTATGGAGCGGAGCCATGTGTGTAGGAGGTATATGGAGCGGAGCCGTGTGTGTACGAGGTGTATGGAGCGGAGCCTTGTGTGTACGAGGTGTATGGAGCGGAGCCGTGTGTGTACGAGGTGTATGGAGTGGAGCCGTGTGTTTATTTGGTGTACAGAGTGGAGCCGTGTGTGTACGAGGTGTATGGAGTGGAGCCATGTGTGTACGAGGTGTACGGAATGGAGCCGTGTGTCTGTACGAGGTGTATGGAGCGGAGCCGTGTGTGTACGAGGTGTATGGAGTGGAGCCGTGTGTGTACGAGGTGTATGGAGTGGAGCCGTGTGTTTATTTGGTGTACAGAGTGGAGCCGTGTGTGTACGAGGTGTATGGAGTGGAGCCGTGTGTGTACGAGGTGTATGGAGTGGAGCCGTGTGTTTATTTGGTGTACAGAGTGGAGCCGTGTGTGTACGAGGTGTATGGAGTGGAGCCGTGTGTGTACGAGGTGTATGGAGCAGAGCCGTGTGTGTACGAGGTGTATGGAGTGGAGCCATGTGTGTACGAGGTGTATGGAGTGGAGCCGTGTGTGTACGAGGTGTATGGAGCGGAGCCGTGTGTGTACGAGGTGTATGGAGTGGAGCCGTGTGTTTATTTGGTGTACAGAGTGGAGCCGTGTGTATGTGGTGTACGGAGTGGAGCCGTGTGTGTACTTGATGTATGGAGCGGAGCCGTGTGTGTACGAGGTGTATGGAGTGGAGCCGTGTGTATGTGGTGTACGGAGTGGAGCCGTGTGTGTACTTGATGTATGGAGTGGAGCCGTGTGTGTACGAGGTGTATGGAGTGGAGCCGTGTGTTTATTTGGTGTACAGAGTGGAGCCGTGTGTGTACGAGGTGTATGGAGTGGAGCCGTGTGTGTACGATTTGTGCAGAACGGAGCCGCGTGTGTGCAAGGTGTACAGAGTGGAGCCGTGTGTATACTTTGTGTATGGAGCGGAGCCATGTGTGTACTTGTTGTACGGAGTGGAGCCGTGTGTGTATGGGATGTACGGAGCGGAGCAGCATGAGTACGAGGTGTATGGATCAGAGCCGCATGTGTACAAGGTTTACGGAGTGGAGCCATGTGTGTAGGAGATGTACGTAGCGTGGTCGCGTGTGTACAAGGTGCAGAGAGCAGAGCCGCATGTGTACAAGGCTTACGGAGTGGAGCCATGAGTGTACTGAGTGGAGCCGTGTGTGCGCGAGGTGTATGGAGCGGAGCCGTAGCTGCATTGACACCTTCTCTATATTTTTCATATAACCATAAAGTACCTGTAATGCTAATTACTTCCATTCCATGATAAGTCCGTGTCTCCGTTGACTTGGAATCCATCTACACACTCTTATGTAAATGAGCTTACAACTGCTGGGGCTTGGCGGAGTTCCCTTATAGCTCCTCAGCCTCTCTACCTCTTTCTTCTCCAGGTACCAGTGATTGACAGGTCATGCTTCCTAGTCTAATATCTTGAACTGGTCCCATTATTTCAGGAGTGGGCACAGTAGCGTCCTGATGATGCTGCGAGAGTCAGACTAACCTTTTACGCATGCGATGCACTCAGGAATGACAGTGCCTGCTTAAGGGAAAGAGCAGGTCACAGAGAAGAGTGACCTGTCAATCACTGGCAGGAAGTCAGTGCTGGGAGGAGAAAAAGGGAGAGAGACATAAGTGTAAGCCGAGCCCCTGGCGCCAGTTTTTGGTGCAAAATACTGGTCGAAAGAGACTAAAGTACTGTGAACATGAGTTGTAAAGGCAGCAAAAAGTGTCATATATTGTTGTACTCGTTAGGGTGACTTCTTCCATCAAACTGCGATCATGATTGTTTCTGATCACATATTATGGCCTGACCTTTGACTCCAACTGTGGGGATTGTCTAAGATGAGCCAATATATCACTGTATCTATCACACAGCATCCAACGCTGTGATAAATTTTGCACCTCTTCCAGTCTCTATGTTTGCTGTGTATTTATTATAGACATTATAAGTAAAAACTACCCCATGTAGTTTAGGTCACCTGTGCATGAGAATGACCTAGTAGAGATTGAGGGCATTTAAAAGCAGGCAACTAAATTAATAAGTGTAATGCAATCACAGCCTTTTTCATTTCCAACTGAACCTATCTGTTTAGTTGTAAATGAATTGTAAGCAGTGGAAACTAGCAGCTGCAGTATGATCCAGAAATGATCCAGAAATTGTCCCTTTCTTGGGGAGCTGTTGCTTGTGCAGCGCCCCAGAGACCTGGTCGTTGCAGTAATGTCGCTCTGCCGCTAAGGGGAGTGATGGTACGTCTGATGGCACTAAAGGAGTTCATCTGACCAGGTATCACCAGCACACATTATACTTCACACTCTCCGGCCACTAGGGGGAGCAAAGGGTTTTATTTATTAGGCCACTCCTCACACTGGTAAAACTAGGGGTTGGATAGGAAGTTAGTCAGAAGCTGACTGGGTTTTGTCCAGGCAACATCCCGTGGCAGGGGGTGTTGTGGGGAAGATTCAGGGGGGTCCCTGTCAGGCGTGGGAACTTGGCAGGCACCTAGCGACAAGGATAGAACGTTACAGAGCCTCACCGGCGCTACCCTGCGGCGGCATCTAAAGAAAGGACACGAAGCGAAGGATATTGTGGACAGTGAGAAACGAGATCAAAGCACAAAGGAGAGCCAGTAGGAGTCGTGCCCCGAGAATGGCAACATCCTACTGAGGCGCGTAGCCGGTGACCGGAACACCGAGGAAGTAACTGACTTTATGTATTGGAAACAGAACGGCACTAGAGCGATACAAATTCAACACAGTTGGACCAATAATGGACAAACTACTGTCAGGTGTCACGAAAGCTGTGGGTCTCCGGTGCTCTGCATAAACGTGTCAGAAAGTCCATATGAAATAAACGAACAGGAAAGTATGCGGCACTCACCCAAGGATAGCTGTAGAATTCGTGAACTTTATTGGAGAAGAAATATTACATACGTCCGTCAGGACATCAGGTTTACAGGAGGGTGCGGTGTTGGAGTACGACGGCCGTTTCGCACACTAAGTGCTTCGACAGGTCCATCTGGTCTTACAAGAATCTAGAAAAATGGATTCCAGGTGACAACTATTTTGCTGGAGTTCTGTGAATTGAATGTGGAAAATTTTGATTCTGGCAAATCCAATTTTTTTTATTGAATTTATGCCAAAAATAATTACTTACAAATCAAGTCGCTTCTCACGACTTTTGATCTAATAAGGACACCCTGCGTGGCAAATTAATATATGTGGCAGGCGGGTTTTTTACTGGCCATTCAGGGTATCAAAGGAGCATTGTGATCTTCATGTCTTGTGACCTTTAGCCTTACTTTACCTTAACCGGTCAACCCAAGTGTTCATGTGACAAATATAGTGGTATTGTGTGTGTCTGACACATTGTAATGAATATTCTCTTTAGTTTTCTAGGATTTATGAATTTATGAATTTTGTGCAAATATAATGCAGCTTTGGCAAAGCACATTATACAAAGAAATTAGAAAGAAATTAATCTAGGGACTCAAAGGAAGACAAAGGCCCCGATTGATGACTGGCATTTGCGCTTTTTTTTGTGTGAAGCTTTTGGAATTTAATTGAAAAGTTGCACAAATAAAAAAAAATTGACTTTGTACCAAATTTATGAAACATGTGCGCCATTGACGAATTTGGTGTAAAATATACAGCAAGACAAAAAGGAAACGTGACTTAAAGGGAACCTGTCAGCAGGATTGTGCTCAGTAACCTGCAGACAGTGTCAGGTCAGCTCCGTTACACTGATTACAATTATCCTGCCGACAGGTTCCCTATAAAACTGCAAATGATGAATTGAGGCCAAAGAGTCTATTCCATAACAAATTAAAGCAGCTCACCAATACGCTTATGCCGGTAATGCCGGTTGTGTTTATTACAACTATTTCCATTTCATTAATGGGTTTTCCAATTGACAAATACAAGTCAGTGATTAATCATGTAATCACACGAAAAGGAAGCTTAGAATCAGAAGAATAGAACGTGCACCCTAATAACGATGTTATCAGCACTGACATTTGGACATAAAATAAAATGACAGATAATTAGCTCAGCTTTCGAAAACTGACAAATTGTTGTGTTATCCTAGAAATGGCAAAAGTCTGTTTCCAAAATGATCACAATGTATGGATGTACGTGTCCTCAGTCATTGGATGGCATGAAGGGGTTGCTGTGACTTTCTTTGTTTTACATCAACCGAACAAAAGTTTACATGTACTAGAACTAATTCCCTATTCGGAACCACAACCTGACCTCATGCCTGCAGGTAGGAGAGCGCTTAGGCCAATTGAAACCAATGATTAACCCCTTCGGTTTTGCGTTTTCGTTTTTCGCTCCCCTTCTTTCCAGAGCCATAACTTTTATATTTTTCCGTCAATATGGTCATCTGAAGGCTTATTTTTTGCGGAACGAGTTGTACTGGAATGACACCATTGGTTTTACCATGTCGTGTACTAGAAAACAGGAAAAAAAAATCCAAGTGCGGTGAAATTGCAAAAAAGTTCAATCCCACACTTGTTTTTTGTTTGGCTTTTTTGCTAGGTTCACTAAATGCTAAACCTGACCTGTCATTATGATTCTACAGGTAATTAAGAGTTCATAGACACCAAACATGTCTAGGTTCTTTTTTATCTAAGTGATGAAAAAAATTCCAAAGTTTGCTAAACAAAAAATAATAAAAATTGCGCTCTTTTCCGATACCTGTAGCATCTCCATTGTTCGTGATCTGAGGTTGGGTGAGGGCTTATTTTTTGCTTGCCCATCTGACGTTTAGCAATCTGGAATGAACAACAATAGAGGTCTCAAGGAGACCTCTGGTTGTCATGCCGACGCACTGTTGACCTCCGATCACGTGATGGGGGTCGTCAGTGCGCGTATTTCCGGCCTGATGGCTGGAAGCGCGCGTTAAATGCCGCTGTCAGAGTTTGACAGCAGCATTTAACTAGTTAATAGGCGCCGGCGGATCACGATTCCACCCGCGACTATTGCGGGCACATGTCAGCTGTTGAAAACACTTGACTTGTCGCGGCTTTGAGGTTCTTACCGCCGGAGCCCACCTTAAAGCAGGGCTTTTGACATCGAACGTACTATCCCGTCCGACGTCAGAAAGGAGATAAAGACCAGACGGTCTGAAACATATTTGCCTACCATCTTCCCCAGTAGGGGCTGTGACCATTGTGCTGCTGTTCTATCTACTTTTTTAATTATCACAATAAATTTGTACCTTTTATATTGGAGTTCTGAAGCTGGATTCACAATTTTCGGTTATCGATTAGGCCAATTGAGACCAGAAGGTGACAGTCATAGGTAGTCGTACAAGCAACAAGTTTATTCAGGATGCTTGTTGAGGAGGCTTGAATTATTACGTGAAGAGATTATCCAACAAAAAATTTTCTTTGCAAAGGTAAAAAAAGCCAGCCCACCATAGATGTGTACTCAGGGCTCAGAAACTCACCTCTGAACTGGAGTGCCTTGTAAATCCAAAGAAAGAACAGTCTAACTCAACAGATGTATATTCAGATGTCTTCACTGCTTTATTCCAAAATGTTTAACACAGGTAAAGCAGTTTTGGTCAGAGGTATTGCCTCAATGTTTGATTGCACTATTTCCTCTGACCTAATTACTTGCCTACTAGGTTTTATTGGAGAATCGCCAGCTAAGAAAAACTATCAGATATCTTTCATAACTAAGATTGCACGATCAAGCTAGAAAATGAATTTGCCTTACATTGAGGTCTAATGAGTAACATTTCTCCTTCTGGAGAGTGGCAAGCCAAGCCTGGCATGTCAGAGTGAGGAGACTTATAAGCCATAGATGCTCCTCTGCACAATTAAATATTCAAATTTCCTCTTCACAGAGAAAGTGGACTAGAACTTCAGCTTTTAATAGTTGGCACTGGAGTTCTAGTCTTCTTCGTCTCTCTGACGAGACAATTTGCATTACATTGCAAAAGATTAAACACCTCCTACAGTAAATGAAGTAATTATCAAAATTGACTCTATACTCTGTCTTGAAAGATTTGTTTTTCAAATGAGAGGTATTCCACATAAATGTGAGGCTTTATGGACCTCATGGCTAGATTCGCCTGGCCTTGATCCATTAACTTTGACATGGTCTCAATTAATATTAGGTAATGTCATTAGATCATTATCTTCTTTAGGTGATAAAAAAAATATTTCTAGATGGAAAGTCAAGAAGATTTTGGACCTTTATTTGCTAACAGTGGACCCTTGTTTGCTTGGAAACAGTCTCATAGACATGAAATGGAGAGTCAGACCTGGCCACTGCTGCAATTTCATGTCATTTTACGGCATGACCACAGATCTAGTCATAGGGGTGCCACCGGTGAGTCTCCGAGCGTTCAGACATGTATTACCTATTCAATGGATACATACATGATAAATGTTTTTGGCTTTTTCCAACCATCAAATGAAAATTCTGAAGTATGTTCTAGTAGACTGCACTAGAGGAAAGTAAAACACAAAGGTGACTTTGCCTCTGTAGTACTATGGCAGCTGCTCCATCACTAAAAGCTTCTGGATTCTAGATATCTAAGCAATTGTTTCTTTATTCTGCACAGAGCTTTCTTCACCTCCTGATTTTTCAAGCTGTAAATGAGAGGGTTGAGCATTGGAATGACTCCGGCATACAAGATGGCAAACACCTTGTCCTGGTCCATGGAATAGCTGGACTTTGGCCTCATGTACATGCCGAGGACCGTTCCGTAAAACAAGAGGATGACTGTGAGGTGTGAGGAGCAGGTGGAGAAGGTTTTGTGTCTTCTTTCTTTAGAGTTAATCTTCAAGATTGTAGAGATGATATGGATGTAGGACACCAAGGTCATGACTGAGGGAACAAAGCCAATGATGGCACTCGGGCCAAATATTACCATCTCTATAGTTTTGGTCTCACTACAAGAAAGCATCATTAGAGGCTTCATATCACAGAAGAGATGGTCTACTTCATTTGACTTACAAAAGTTACAGGATGAAATAAGAAAGGCGTAAAGAATGCCATCAAGAACTCCTATACTCCAAGATGTACATACCAGCCTGAGGCAAAATGATAGACTCATGAAATAATAGTAACGTAAGGGATGACAGATGGCCACGTAACGATCGTAAGCCATGGCAGCCAAGATTAGGTATTCTGACACCATTAGCAACACAAAAAAGAAAACCTGAGCGATACAACCATGGTAAGAGATGACATTGTTCCCAGTTAGAAAGATGACTAATAACTTTGGTAGAACCATTGAGGTGAAGGACATATCCAATACTGACATGTTACACAGAAGTATATACATAGGAGTGTGAAAATGCCGATCAAAGCACAATAGACCAATCGTTAATAAATTTCCAACCAATGTTGCAGCATAGATGACCAGAAATATGAAAAAGAAAACCAGCTGGAAGTCTGGAAGCTCATGGAAGCCGAGGAGAACAAACTCAGTGACGGTAAAGTTTACTGTGTCCATTTAACAATACTGAAATTGATAGTCTTTCATCAAGAAGAAAAGCGATGAAATGTCATATGTGTCTTAAATTATTGTTTAGCTTAATGACAATGAGAAAAAATAAGGAATATATGGAATATTTATGCAATAGAAATATGCCCCAGAGATTTGAGTTTACTACTAATTGTACGACTCCCGGGATTGAAAACAAGCAAGATACCGTGAACTTTTATGGTTTTAATGATCATAAAGTCTTATCAATTACATTTCATGATAAAACTTATACAACTTATACCAAGTTCTAAAAATGTACAAAATAACTGATGCAGCAGTTAATATTAATAGCAATAATATTATATGTATATACTGACAACCAAGGCAAGTCAAAGCTAAATTTTATCGAAGGGGGAGAATTTATGTTTGTTTCCTTCAGGCATTACATATAAAACAATTCAGTTGGGATCAAAAGATTTGAGACAGACACAATTTTTTGTTTTCACAGTTTGCTGCTTCATTGTTTTTAGATCTTTTAGTCGAATGTTTCTATTGTAACTGAAATATCAGCCATTCATATGTTTTTAAAGAAGAGACAGGATAGGACCTGGCAACTCAGAAGCTGAAAGCAGACCGAGAGAGTTTGTTGCTCAGGCATCTCCCTATGGGTGGTGATGCCTTCAGTACCCGATACCTCTTGGAAATAAGCTGGGATCAGATTAGGAGTGTGCACACTGTCTCTATAAAACTCAGGAAATGCCAGGGCCGCTGCCCCAAGCATACAGCCAGGAAGTATGGAGCAAGCAAGGACATGAGGCTCACAGCAAGTTGCCGGCAGAGGACAGAACTCACAACATGGCCCGGAGTGGTGAGTAAGATGGGAGATGGGAAGCCATGCAGTGATGCTGGATCACCCCACCAGGGCAGCGGGGTACTCAGTACCGGGTCCGGTCTTAAAGGGGATGTCATGGTGGCTGCGACCCGGGCCGTGGCCCTAGGTGTCCAATTAAAGGAAAAGGTCTTTAAGGGGATTTGTAATGTCTATGTTCGTGAAGCCACCTGTGGTGTTCGGTCAGTGAGGACCAACACTGCTTAAAGGGGTCCTCTCGGGTGATGTTGTTGCAGCAAGATGGTAACGCTTCCCACAGATGAAGCGGGGTCTCCAGGGCTTCCCAGGTGTATGGCAAGATGGTGTAAGCCGATAAATGTACAAAGAATGAGGACACAGGTTTGCAAATCTTCACCTGGTTTACTGATGGTAGCAGTAGTCCTCAGTCCAGGGTACCAAGTACAGGGTAGCTATGGTCCGGCCGGCTTGGAGGCAATAAGAGATCCCTTTACCAGGTAAGGTCTAAGCCTTTCCTGCTAGTGCCGTTTAGTTAATTAGGTCCCTGCTGCTTGAAGCTCAGTGCAAGTCCCCTCTCTCCTGTCCTAAGACAGATGTCTGTACGATAGGCAGTTTCTTTATAGGATCTCTTAGATGACCCTGCTCTCATGGTCACTGCTTCACCTCAGACTTGTTATGGGTAATTGACATACAGTGCTTTGCCCTCCGGTTCTGTCGCGCGTCCTGGAGAACAACATGACCTCGGGCTCCCGGTACCCAGCTTCTGCGCTTTGACTCTGAGGCTGTCCTTCCACTGTTCCCCTCCTGAGCCCTTTCCTCCTCTACGCTTCTTTCCTCTAAGCTCCTCCACAATTCAACTCTCTTTCTGCTTCTCTTTCCAGGGGTAGCAGCTCCCTCGTGGCTGCCTGGCCCCCACTTCTGCTCCTGACATCTTTTAGCTACTGGAGACCAACTGTCCCCCTCCACTGTCTCTCTCAGACTCCCTGAGACTGACTGGCTCCTCCTCCAGACCAGGATACATAAAGTGAATCCGGGTCCTGAGCTCCCCCTCCTGGCCTAGATTCAGATTGTGTTGAATGAGAGTGCCTTTCCTGATAGATAGGATCCCTGCCTCCAAGCGTGACATCACCCTCCTCGAAGGGAAGGCAACATCACTACAGCAACCAGTTACCTGGGGGTGCTGCAATGCCAGCAGGGATGTTACAAGATTGCTCCTAGATGATAAGAGAAGTCTTGGAGGCGGCTTACATCCCATTCTTTTTTCATGACAGGGTTTTAGGCAAAATTTTGAGTGAGCCCTCCCCATGGATGAAAAGCCCAACACATGAATGGTCTCAGGATACCACAAGGCAACATGACTGCAGCCACCGGTTATCTGAGGGTGCTGCACCCCCCCCCCCTGTTAACTCCAGTACTCCTGGACTGGGAAAGGAAAACATAAACAAACAGGCATTAAAAGACATGCAGTACATTTTTGAATGCTTAACAGGAATAAAACAAATTAATAGTAACTGTGGCTTCCCTATTCGGGAGGAATGAATATTTGAACGTTGCAAACATTTTTGAACCAATAAATTAACTTTCAGAAATATAAATATACTATCATGGACTATACAATGCAATTACCCTCTAGGGGTATACTATCGACTCAACTAAAGTGCTCCACTTCACATTTCCATCTACTACCTTTTCAGGTATTCTATCTCACATATATATATATTTTATTCAAAAGTGCAGTACTTTAACTGGTCAAACAGTGCATAATGTAATCTACAAAACTCTCTAGCACATCAAAAGCAATTCTAACTTTCTAACTTTTCCCAACTCTGAGGTAGTGCAATTTTATTATTCAACCCCTTCACAACGCGGCCCTTTTTCATTTTTGCGTTTTCGTTTTTCGCTCCCCTCCTTCCCTGAGCCATAACTTTTTTATTTTTCCATCAATATGGTCATGTGAGGGCTTATTTTTTGCGGGGTGCGTTGTACTTTTGAACAACATCATTGGTTTTACTATGTCTTGTACTAGAAAACGGGAAAAAAATTCCAAGTGTGGTGAAATTACAAAAAAATGTGCAATCCCACACTTGTTTTTTGTTTGGCTTTTTTGCTAGGTTCACTAAATGCTAAAACTAATAGCAAGAGACCTAGCACTCAACTTTAGGTAAGATGCAGCAGGAAAACATTTATTGTAGTAAATACAGGAAAACGTTTCGGTCAATTGTGACCTTCATCAGTTACAGGAGGTTATTAAATAAAAGCCGGTAACGGGAATTATAATCGCTGCACGATCATATATCAAAATTAGTTCAGCGTGGTTGTTGTAGGCAAACCTGCTATGAGCAAATAGGAAGATTCCTGGGGCTAAAGTGCTCTCCGAAACGGCATCCACCGCTTGGCTTGAGACAAGGTACCGGAAATATCAGGATGTGTGAAACCAGCCTATAGCCACATTCGCACATTCAGTATTTGGTCAGAATTTTACCTCAGTATTTGCAAGTCAAATCGGGAGTGGGTGATAAATACAGAAGTGGTGACGTGTTTCTTTATACTTTTCCTCTGATTGTTACTCTCCTGGTTTTGGCTTACAAATGGTGAGGTAACATACTGAACATGTGAATGTGGCCTGATAGCGTGTTTCTGTTACTTCTGACTTCCCGCAAACAGCTGGAGCTGCAGCCGACCCGACGCCCATCTGACCCGTAACGGACCGGGACCGCCCCTGGGTGAGTATAATATAACCTTTATTTCCCATCTTTCAGGTTACATCGGGGGCTTATCTACAGCATTACAGAATGTCAAAGATAAGCCCTTGATGCAGGTGGCCGCAGCTCATATACGATTTTTGGGGTGACAGACGCCCGTTAAAAAGGTGCTACTGGCCTCTCAGATCCTCAATAGTAATCTGACCTGATAGCAAAATGACTATAGTTGCCCATAGGATATGTCCTCCACTTGCCCAAGTAAGTCACAATAACATGTATGGGTATAACATCCTTTTCTTATCAGCACCACTTATTTGTACCATATAATTGAGATCATGTATATACTATTCATCCTATGGGCAAATATAGTCATTTTGCTATCAGGTCAGATTAATATTGAGGATCTGAGAGGCCAGTAGTACCTTTTTAACACCCCCGCCACCTTTTTCTGATCGTTAGTTATAGGGAAAGGAAGAACAGAGAGAGAGAAAGAAAGAAAGAAAGAGAAAGAAAGAAAGAAAGAAAGAAAGAAAGAAAGAAAGAAAGAAAGAAAGAAAGAAAGAAAGAAAGAAAGAAAGAAAGAAAGAAAGAAAGAATGGAGAGAGAAAGAAGGAGGGGAAAGAAAACAGAAAGAAAGAGGGGAAAGTAAAGAAAGAAAGAAAGAAAGAAAGAAAGAAAGAAAGAAAGAAAGGAAGAAAGAGAAAGAAAAAGAAAGAAGGGATAGAAAGAACAGAGAGAGAAAGAAAGAAAAAACAGAGAGAGAAAGAGAAAGAAAGAGGGGAAAGAAAGAGGGGAATGAAAGAAAGAACAGAGAGAGAAAGAAAGAACAGACAGAGAAAAAGAAAGAACAGAGAAAAAAGAAAGGAAAGAGAAAAAAGATTAGAAATAAAGAACACAGAGAAAGAAAGAACAGAGAGAAAGAAAAAAAGATTAGAGAGGGAAAGAAAGAACAGAGAGATAAAGAAAAAAGATTAGGGAGGGAAAGAAAGAACGAACAGAGAGAGAGAGATAAACAAAGAGAGAGCGAAAAAAAGATTCGATAAAGATACTATAGCGGCCCGGCTCCCATTGTAATGTCCACCTGAGCATCCCGCTGCAGGACATATCATGATCCGCTCACATGGTCGGCATCCCCGATTCCAAGGCGATCCCGCTATCAGAGGAGGACACGGTGATGGATCTAAAGCATTCCCTGAAGTGCCTCCATGGTTCCATTACAATCCCCTCCCGAAATTACATCATTTACGGTCAGCTTCCAGCACGTCACTTCCGGTGGAACGTCACGTGCGAGTTTTAAAGTGCTCCTCGGGGCTCCGCCGTGTACTCCTTGTGTCCGCAAGAAAGTAAGCTCCCAGCCGGGACAGCCTCTCAAAATCGGGACTGTCCCGCTGGATCCGGGACGGTTGGGAGGTATGAAATTTGCTCCCCACCATACACCGACATCGTACACGCACGGCTGCACACACCTCATACACACACGGTTCCGCTAGAGATAAGTATCGTAGGAACCTTTCCAGGGTGGACAGTCTGTGGTCTGAGTGTAGTGCACGGAGAATGCAATCGTCTGGCTTTCAGGCCAAATAGTTCTCAAACAGGTCCAAACAAGGGATGTTCTCCATCACCAAAGGAAGGTAGTTAAAACTTATCCTTTAACCCCTTAAGCCCTGAGGGTGGTTTGACCGAGCCAATTTTTACCATTCTGACCACTGTCCCTTTATGAGGTTATAACTCTGGAACGTTTCAACGGATCCCGGTGATTCTGACACAGTTTTCTCGAGACATATTGTACTTCATAATAGTGGTAAAATTTCTTTGATATTACCAGTGTTTATTTGTGAAAAAAATGGAAATTTGGCAAAAATGTTGAAAATTTCGCAATTTTCCAACTGTGAATTTTTATGCCCTTAAATCACAGAGATATGTCACACAAAATACTTAATAAGTAATATTTCCCACATGTCTACTTTACATCAGCACAATTTTGGAAACAAATTTTTTTGGTTGTTAGGGAGTTATAAGGGTTAAAAGTTGACCAGCAATTTCTCATTTTTACAACACCACAGGGACCACATCACATTTGAAGTCATTTTGAGGGGCCTATATGATAGAAAATAACCAAGTGTGACATCATTGTAAAAACTTCACCCCTCAAGGTGCTCAAAACCACATTCAAGAAGTTTATTAACCCTTCTGGTGCTTCACAGGAATTTTTGGAATGTTTAACAGAAAATTAACATTTAATTTGTTTTCACAAAAAATTTACTTCAGCTCCAATTTGTTTTGTTTACCAAGGGTAACAGGAAAAAATGGACCCCAAAAGTTGTTGTACAATTTGTTCTGAGTACCCAGATACCCCATATGTGGTTGGTAAACCACTGTTGGGGCGCATGGCAGAGCTCGGAAGGGAAGGAGCGCCATTTGACTTTTCAATGCAAAATTGGCTGGTATTGAGATGGGACGCCATGTTGCGTTTGGAGAGCCACTAATGTGCCTAAACATTGAAACCCCCCACAAGTGACATTATATTGGAAAGTAGACCCCCTAAGGAACTTATCTAGATGTGTGGTGAGCACTTTGACCCACCAAGTGCTTCACAGAAGTTTATAATGTAGAGGCGTAAAAATAAAAAATAATATCTTTTCACAAAAATGAATTTTTAGCCCCCAATTTTTTATTTTACCAAGGTTACCAGAAAAAAATTGCACCCCAAACGTTGTTGGGCAATTTGTCCTGAGTATGCTGATACCCCATATGTGGGGGTAAACCACTGTTTGGGTGCATGGCAGAGCTCGGAAGGGAAGGAGCGCCGTTTGACTTTTCAATGCAAAATTGGCTGGAATTGAGATGGGATGCCATGGTGTGTTGGGGAGCTCCTGATGTGCCTAAACATTGAAACACCCCACAAGTGACACCATTTTGGAAAGTAGACCCCCTAAGGATCTTATCTAGATATGTTGTGAGAGCTTTGAACCCCCAAGTGTTTCACTACAGTTTATGACACAGGGCTGTGAAAATAAAAAATATTTTTTTTCCACAAAAATGATTTTTTAGCCCCCAGTTTTGTATTTTCCCAAGAGTAACAGGAGAAATTGGGCCCCAAAAGTTGTTGTGCAATTTGTCCTGAGTACGCTGATATCCCATATGTGGGGGGGAACAACCGCTTGGGCGCATGGCAGATCTCAAGGGAAGGAGCGCCATTTGGAATGCAGACTTAGATGGAATGGACTGCAGGCGTCACATTGCGCTTACAGAGCCACTAATGTACCTAAACAGTAGAAACCCCCCACAAGTGACCCCATATTGAAACCTTGACCCCCAAGGAACTTATTTAGAAGTGTTGTGAGAACTTTGAACCCTCAAGTATTTCAGTACACTTTATGACGCAGAGCCGTGAAAATAAAAAATCTTTTTTTTCCTACAAAAATGTTTTTTTAGCCCCCCAAATTTTTTATTTTCTCAAGGGTAACAAGAGAAATTTGACCCCAGGATTGTTGTCCAATTTGTCCTGAGTATGCTGATACCCCATATGTAGGGGTAAACCCCTGTTAAGGCGCACGGGAGAGCTCGGAAGGGAAAGAGCACTGTTTTACTTGTTCAACGCAGAATTGGCTGGAATTGAGATCGGACGCCATGTCGCGTTTGGAGAACCCTGATGTGCCTAAACAATGGAAACCCCCAATTATAACTGAAACCCAAACACACCCCTAACCCTAATCCCAACCACACCCCTAACCCCAACTCCAACAACACACCCCTAACCAGGGCCGGACTGGCCATTGGGCAATTCTGGCAAATGCCAGAAGGGCCTGTCTGGTTGTGGGCTGCATTGTCTGCTATGTTGTTAACAGAATCTGTGTTCTCAAGACACCCATACTGTTAAGAGGTGTGACAAAGCACAAAGTGCCAGCAGGCCATAGGGAACATTAGAAATATTGGTCTTGTAGTAGATCTTGATTCCTCCACCCAGGGTAATCTTACTAATATATCTCATCTGGTGGTTGGGGACCGCATGGGCCTGTGTGATTTGAAATGCCAGGGCTGAATTTCAGCCCCAGTCCGTACCTGCCCCTAACTATAATCCCAACCATAACCCTAACCACACCCCTAACCCTGACACACCCCTAACCCTATTCCCAACCATAAATGTAATCCAAACCCTAACCCTAGCCCCAACCCTAACCCTAGCCCCAACCATAGCCCTAACCCTAGCCCTAACCCTAGCCCTAACCCTAATGGGAAAATGGAAATAAATACATTTTCTTAATGTTTTAATTCTTCCCTAACTAAGGGTGTGATGAAGGGGGGTTTGATTTACTTTTATAGCGGGTTTTTTAGCAGATTTTTATGATTGGCAGCCGTCACACACTAAAAGACGCTTTTTATTTCCAAAAATATTTTTTTGCGTTACCACATTTTGAGAGCTATAATTTTTCCATATTTTGGTCCACAGAGTCATGTGAGGTCTTATTTTTTGCAGAACGAGTTGACGTTGTTTTTGGTACCATTTTTGGGCACGGGACAGTTTTTGATCGCTTTTTATTCCGATTTTTGTGCGGCAGTATGACCAAAAAACAGCTATTCATGAATTTCTTTGGGGGGGGGATCATGTTACAAGGTCAGATCAAACTTTAGGGTCAAAAAACCTGCCAACAGGTTCCCTTTAAAAAATATACTTGTCAAATATTTCTAGTATCTGTCAGGTGTGAATGAATAGTGTAGAGGCCATGTTTTTTTTAGTGAGCAACACCATCACCTAAAAGGATTGAATCGTAGTGATTAGTGATGAGCGAGTATACTCGTTGCTCGGGTTTTCAAGAGCACGCTCGGGTGATCTCCGAGTGTTTGTTAGTGTTCGAAGAGTTAATTTTCATCGCTGCAGCTGAAAGATTTAAGGCTACTAGCCAGCTTAAGTACATGTGGGGTTGCCTGGTTGTTAGGGAATCCCCACATGTATTCAAGCTGGCTAGTAGCTGTAAATCATTCAGCTGCCGCAATGAAAACTAAATCTCCTAGCAGTCATAAATACTTGGAGACCACCCAAGCGTGCTCGGGAAAACTAGTAGTGATCACTGTGATCCCTAAATTTTACATAAAGAAACTCTATAGTAAGAACATCCAATATAAGTTCTTCCAGTGCCGCTTACAAGTAATCATCAGATCAACTTTGGTCATAGAAACTTCTTAGGTGAAAGATCCTGTCGACAGCATCACAATCAATATTACTAACTTCTAGCATGTTCCATAAACAGTTTAATCAATTTCATCCTACCATCAACTTGATACTCAACTACTCCTGCACTGAAATTAACTTTTTGGACACCATCATTAAGCTGCAGAACAATAAAATAGAGACATCCCTGTATCAGAAGCCAATCGACCTTCCAACATACTTAAATGGAACAGTTTCCATCCAAAACACATAAAAAACTCCGTTGTCTACAGCCAAGCCATCAGATACAATCGTACATGTTCCAACCCAATGGATAGGGATGAACACCTTGGTAGCCTCAGAAAGACCTTTTTGAATTAAGGCTACCATCCAAGAACAATTGAAAACCAGATAAAAAGAGCCACCAGAATATCAAGGAATCACCTGCTACACTACAAAGCTAAAGAAGAAAATAGCCGGGTGCCTCTAGTAGTTACCTACAATCCAAATCTGGAGGTGCTAAGGGGAGCTGCACGGAAATTACAACCTTTACTACAAAAAGATGCCCGCTTACAATCCATTTTTCCAGACCCCCCACTACTGTGTTTTAGGCAGCCCCCAAATCTAAGAAGCATCATTGTCAGAAGCTCCCTGTTCTCTCCAACAGCTGCAGGTAAAAAATGTAAAACCTGTCCATTTATAATGACCACGGACAAGATAAAGATCTCCAATTCACATCAGGACTACAAGATACCAGATACTTTCAGCTGCGTCACTTCTAATGTGGTGTAGCTAATTATTTGTACTAAATGTCCAACTGGGGGTCTGTATGTGGGGGAGACAGGGCAAAAGCTTAGAACAAGAATGAACTCTCACCACCACACAATAAGAGGAAAAAGAATGGATCTACCTGTGGCAATACATTTCTGTCTCCCAAATCATAACATTATGGACATGAAATTACTTGTTTAAAAAGGAAGCTTGAAATCTGAGACAGAAGAGTCTGGGAATATAAACTGATGATGACCTTTGACAGTCTTAGTGCAGGAATGAATGTGTCGCATGGATTTATATCTTTTTACATCAACTAAGGAACTTGCCCCTCAGATCATGTGGGGTCATCACAACAGAACCAGACCCCAATCAGAGGACAATAAAACAATCCTTATCTAAGAACTGGTCCAATATTTATGGACATAACTGTTTATCACTCATGGTAATTCTGCCTCATGTCACCTGTCTTATCCATGGTTTTTTTTTTCTGTGCTATGTTGTGCATAAATATGTGATTCTTCAGAATTTCTTTTAGTCTTTGCCTGATGAAGAGACCTGAGTAGTCTCGAAAGCTTGCAATTTGTTACCATCTTTTCAGTAAGCCATTAAAAGGTATCAACCACTGAGGACTCTCAATTCTAAATATTTTTCTAAGTTCTAACATTAAATGATGGATGGTCTTTGAATTGTTGAACCTAGGAGGCCAGGAACCACAACGATCTGGAGTTCTCAGAAGGACATTCAAAAGAAGAAGGCAATTTTTTTTACTCTTGGAATATTTCATGTTTTCCAGTAAGAAGTTTTCTGACTGCGAATTTGACATCTTTATTTCGAAGACTGTACAAAACTGGATTGAGGATTGGAATCAGCACTGTGTTAAGAAGACCTACGGCTTTCTTATTTTGAGAGCTACCATCCGGGGAAGGTATGATATAGACACAGACCAGACTTAGATACAGCATCAAGATGACTGTAAGATGGGCTGAGCAGGTGGAGAAGGCTTTGCGCCTGGCCTGTGCCGTCTTCATCCTTATTATGATTAAAACGATGGAACTGTAAGAATATAATATTAAAACAAAGGACATCATACCAAGAATTACACCTTCACTGAAAATAATAGACATCACTTTTGAGTTGTCACCGCAGGAAATTTTTAAGAGTGGCATCAAGTCACAGAAGAAGTGGTCGATCTCCCTAGATGAGCAGAACGGAAAAATTGAAATCACGCAAGAAACCGGAATGGGGTCTATAATGCTGATAAACCAACTAACTCCAGCCAAGAGGACACAGATCTTTTTGTTTAGGATGAGACTGTAACGAAGAGGATTGCAGATGGCCATGTAGCGATCATAAGACATGACTGTCAAGAGAAAATAGTCTAAGCATTGGAGGGCAATGTACAGATGCACTTGTATCAAACACTGCAAAAAAGAGATTGATTTCAGGCCCAGACACGTCAGGAGAAACTTAGGGAGGATGAGAGAAGTCAAACAAATGTCTAGAAAGGACAAGTTGCACAAGAAGAAATACATGGGGGTGTGAAGATTTGTATCGGAGTATACAATAACTATAAGAAACATGTTCTCCAAGAGGCAAAGGAAATATATCAACAGGAAAATAAAAAAGATGAACATTTTTAGATCGGGATATTCATAAAAACCCAACAAGAGAAAGCCATATTCTGTTGTATTCTCGGACGTCATCCTAAGCGGACATGAAAATGAAAAAGAGGTTAACAATGACAACAAGACTAAAACAAAAGTCAGAAGGATGGGCCTGAATATGGTGGTACTTTCTGAGTATTTAGTGGAGTTTACCAGGGAGGCAACATTTACGTCACCTTCTGCTCTTTACTGAGGGTGCGTCAGGGGCTTCCATCTGAATTGCCGAAAAACTTTATTGGATTTCCCCCCCGAAGTAGCCATTCACTTGAGTGGGGTAAGTAAAGTCTAAAATCTGGAACTTTGGTCTCAATTTGAAACTTTGAGAAGGTCTGAATACTGTTGTTTGGTGTTGAGACAGAAGTCCTGGATGGAGAGCTCAGCCTGGAGCAGAACATGATGCGAATGTGGCCTTACCAAAACAGGAATAGAGGAAATATGAATAAAAGGCTTGTTCCGAATGTTGATCCAGTCAATCGTCACTCCGAATCAAGTGGAAAAATTATTCATTTAGAGCAGATTGCTTCATACGTTATGGCTGTACCCTCCCTACACCCCTTCCCTTTAACCTCTTTCGTCCCTCGGTTCAACTTGTTGATGTCATTTTTTTTAAACCCTTCATGATATCCAGCGTACATGTATGGCACAAGTTGGAAGTGACAGTATGGCGCGGGCTCACAGTGTGAGACCTGCAATACCTGGCAGGGAATGGTTTTGTGTTATAGCCAGGATGTGCCTCTAACAATCGTGAGTGGTGCAAACAATGACAGCGGCATTAACAGTGTGCCAGCATGGGTGCACGTAATTATAAGCGCTCATTGACACCCTTGTGACGTCATCCCGAGTCACTGATGGGTTGTTATAACAGCAGCAGGTCCGTTGAAGACCTCTGAGCTTGTTATTACAGAGCTCCCAGAAAAACCTCGCCTGTGGCCAAGTGTCAAAGGAGACCATGTTTTTACTGTATGCATCAATTCTGTGGCATTGCTGTATACAGCAAAAGCGATCAGACAATCGCAACTTCAAGTCCCCTAAGGGGACTAACAAGAAGAGTGAAAAGTAAAAAAAAAGTTTAAAAAAAAATATGAAAAAACATTAAAGTTCAAATCATCCCCCTAAAAATAAAGATAATGCAAAATAAAAAAAACTATACATATGTGGTATTGTCACATTCAGAAAAGACTGATTTATCAAAATATAAAAGTAATTAACCCGATCAGTAAACACTGCAAGCGAAAAATATTCAAGAACGTCAAAATACGTTCAAAATGTCACATCTATCCCAAAATGGTTATGATAAAAATGTCTCGTCCTGCAAAGAATAAGCTGTCACACAGGTCCATGTGCGGAATAAAAAAACGTCACACTCTTAGAAAATGGCAACGCAACCCCCCAAATTTTTTCTCTCACACTTCTGATTTCTTTTACCAATAAAATAATTAAAAAATACTTGACATATTTGGTATCACCGTAATCATACTGATGAGGAGAAATATATTTTGAGGTCATTTTTACCACAAAATATGTCATGTAAAAATAATTCCCCCAAAAATAATGTCAGAATTTCATTTTTTCCACGATTTCTCTTCACGTTTATTCTTATTTTCCAGTATATTGTGTGCTAAAATGAATGGTGTCATTCAAAACTACAACTCATTCTGCTAAAAAACAAACTCTCATACGTCTATGTGGTCAGAAGAATAAAACATTATGTTTATTTTAATATCCAATGCTACAAACTATACTAAATTTTTGTTGATATCGGTGTTTTCATGGCAACCCATTGAATTCTCCATTGGTCTCCATAAGAAAAAAAAAGCAGCAAAAAAACAAATTTAGAATTGCTGTTTCTTTTACACTTCTTACCCGCCCCAAACCCCCCCCCCCCAAAATATACGTATACATTATGAAAGCTAATGAATGAATTATATGTACATCAAAATATTTTCACAAAAAATACTACTTATTTAGCAAAAAAAAAAACATCTTAATATCAACAGATCAATAAACAAAAATTACGACGTGGGAAAAAAATTACGGTATTTTGTTCTATCTGGGTTTATTGTAACAATAAAAAAATCCAAAGTTCTAAATTCAAAAACTGTTGCAATTCAATATCGTGACGCAGTTCTATTTCCAGAATTATTTCTAAACCTTGATACAAGTAAAATTTGATGGAAGTGAAGTTGACTCTTTTCAAACCTTATGTCTGAAGAAGTGTAGCCCCAATAATGAATATGGCCTCTGATGGGTATTGTGGAGAACAAAGACTCTTCGAAAATCTCAGTCAATATGTAGAGGAGTAGACTGACCCCAGAGAATTACAGGCTTTTCATTTTACCAGTCTACCTTCCCCTGAGTATAAGAAACCCACAAGGTAAAACCTTATGAGCATAAATATTTTGAATATAAGTCATCACTGACATTTATTCAATATCCACAACATAAGCTAAAAATGTTGGGGACCGAAACACTTTCTGCTGGGGAAAAAAATGTGGTCCTTTGCGAGAATTTAAAAAATAGCAGGACAAGAGAGGTTGAATATTTTCAAGACCCTTATAGAGTTTAAAGGAGATGGCCGGACATGAATTTAAAGTAATTTGCATAGTAACAACGTAGGAGCTTTGCCAATGCTTCATTTTAAATTTATTTTTCTTTAATACAAAATGAGTGATTCTAATATATATATAAATTTGTGAAGGGAATCATACAATATGGGGGACATTGCGGTGCACAGTGGGTTTGGATTTATGGGGTGAAGCAGTGGTGGGGACTGGTGGCTTGCTCTCTGACACTCCAAGAGTTAAATGCTTTTGATGTTTACGTATGTTATAAAAGGAGTCACCCCAACTGCAAACTGTGGTGGTTGGCTGAGTGTCCTCCCCCATGAGTTTACTGGAGCAATGGAAGTTGATAGACCTGTTCCTGCGGGGGTGGCTCGAAGGGTCTAACACAGGTCGGACGAGAATAAGTTGAGGTGTTCCAGACCCATTGATGAGTTGTCAAGTTCGACATCAGTAGGGGGTATGTATTCCTTAAGGAGGATTGGACTGGGGACGAGGTCTACGTCAGCCGTGACTTGATGATGAGAAAGTATTTACCCTCACTGTTACACAATCTACGTTCAGGGGAGATCGTGGAATTTGTGAAATGCGGGTGTCAACAGAGCTGGTATGCATCAGCCTTGGTGAGCCTGAGAAGACATCTTAGAGCGGGACCAGGAGAGCTGGGAGAGAGGCCTGCTAAGGGGGAGCTGAAACAGTTCCCGCAGAAATGGTACAGGTGCCTGAGCCCGGGCACCCTAGTGGGGGGAAGATAACCCTCAAAGGGTCTCCTGAAAAGCTGGAGGTTGTTGATCAAAATCCCTCAAGGGGCCGTGAACCGGCTGAATCTCCCAAAGGGACACCGCCATCCAGCTTGCAAGAAATGCGGCTGGGTAGGTAAACCCCACAAGACCAGGATTTGGTGAAGACATCTCGGCCGCAGCAGGTCAGGTGGTTCAAAGAGTTAGGATCACCAGCTATAGCCCTACCAAGGCCCGGTTAAATTTCCTGACCAGGCTTGGAGATGGACGAGGCCACCCACTGCTTGGGCTTCCTTCATGGAGGAGAGAAGGAAGGTCCGGGCAAGGCCTTGAAAGAAGTTTAGAACTCAACATCCATTGTTTCTGAAGTACCATGAGTGTGACTTTCATTGCTGCTGACATTGCCAAGAGGAAGTTGTTATGGACTGTTGACTGTTTTCCCTTCGGGGGCCAAAAAGGGCTGAAGCAGCAGAGTCTGTTTGTTCCAGTTTTTGTTTGTTTTTCTTTTTTGTTGCGCTTGTTGCACCTTTTCCTGCTGGAATAGCAGACGCTGGTATTCTCAGAGGGTTTTTGAGATCCTCCACCACAGAGACCACATTTCTGGACTGTGTTTCCATGGAAGACTATTGCTGTGTTGGCCTATGGGCCCTATTGATAAAATGGACATGGACACTTTTTTTCCAGGGTGCTTACCGAGAAGAACAGGTACTACTGAAAAGTTTTATCATTATGGACCAGTAGCATAGTTACCGGGGGGGCAGGGGGTGCGGGCACCCCGGTGCTCTGAGGGGGCCCACCCAGAGCTATGCTACTGTAACTGTATCGGCGAGCGCAGCGCGAAGATACAGTTACATTCTGCGGCAGAGCAGGGAGATCTCCCTGCTCTGCCGCTATGGGGCACCTGAGCAGGCGGGGGGGCCCGGTGCCAGCAGTGGGCCCCCCGCCTGTGATCGCAGGGTCAGCTGTACTGGCATTTAGCCAATACAGCTGACCGCAATGATGAGGAAAGGAGCACTGCGCTGCGCTCCTTCCCCCATCATTCCCCTGTCAGCGTCTGACATCGGCGACGCTGACCGGGGATGCGATGAGTCACTGCCCTGCGCCGAGGTGAGCGGGAGCTCAGAGCAGCGCAGGAAACAGGAAGAAGAGGTGAGCATTTATTTATTTTTTAAGGGGTGCTGCCTTATAGTACACAATCTGCCTATGGGGTGTCTGCCTAATACTACTGGGTCTGTCTATGGGGGGGGTCTGCCTATAGGGGGGTCTGCCTAATACTACAGGGTCTGCCTATGGGGGAGGGTCTGCCTAATACTACAGGGTCTGCCTATGAGAGGGGACACATACGGCAGCAGCGGCTTAGTATTGGGGTATCAGGTGCAGTAATAGCGACACATACGGCAGCAGCGGCTCAGTATTGCGGTATCAGGTACAGTAATAGGGACACATTCGGCAGCAGCGGCTCAGTATTGGGATATCAGGGGCAGTAATAGGGACACATACGGTAGCAGCGGCTCAGTATTGGGGTATCAGGGGCAGTAATAGGGACACATTCGGCAGCAGCGGCTCAGTATTGGGGTATCAGGGGCAGTAATAGGGACACATTCGGCAGCAGCGGCTCAGTATTGGGGTATCAGGTGCAGTACTAGGGACACATACGGCAGCAGCGGCTCAGTATTGGGGTATCAGGTGCAGTACTAGGGACACATACGGCAGCAGCGGCTCAGTATTGGGGTATCAGGTGCAGTAATAGGGACACATACGGCAGCAGCGGCTCAGTATTTGGGTATCAGGTGCAGTAATAGCGACACATATGGCAGCAGCGGCTCAGTATTGCGGTATCAGGTACAGTAATAGGGACACATACGGCAGCAGCAGCTCAGTATTGGGGTATCAGGTGCAGTAATATGGACACATACGGCAGCAGCGGCTCAGTATTGGGATATCAGGGGCGGTAATAGGGACACATACGGTAGCAGCGGCTCAGTATTGGGGTATCAGGTGCAGTACTAGGGACACATACGGCAGCAGCGGCTCAGTATTGGGGTATCAGGTGCAGTGATAGGGTCACATACGGCAGCAGCGGCTCAGTATTGGGGTATCAGGTGCAGTGATAGGGACACATACGGCAGCAGCGGCTCAGTATTGGGGTATCAGGTGCAGTAATAGGGACACATACGGCAGCAGCGGCTCAGTATTGGGGTATCAGGTGCAGTGATAGGGACACATACGGCAGCAGCGGCTCAGTATTGGGGTATCAGGTGCAGTAATAGGGACACATACGGCAGCAGCAGCTCAGTATTGGGGTATCAGGTGCAGTAATAGGGACACATACGGCAGCAGCGGCTCAGTATTGGGGTATCAGGTGCAGTAATAGGGACACATACGGCAGCAGCAGCTCAGTATTGGGGTATCAGCAGGATGAGGAGTTTGTGCAGGTTGGGAATAGATGGTGATGGGGCTGGAATGTGAGAAGTGAAACGTGTCTTTGTTGTAATCTCTGCAGCCGAGTCATTGCTGGAAGAAGTTGTCATGTCGGTCTGGGCCAGATGGAAAAGACGGGAAAAGTGAACGATTCCATCATAGAGAACGTCAGCGGTAAGACATCATCTGTAACTGTGCTGTGATCTCTTATATGTTCTGTAGGGCTGGTATCTACCACTGACGATATGGCGGTAATATCCATGTTGGTCGTTATATAGAGATTATCTTCAGTAACAGCGCGGTCATCTGCTGAGGTTCTTCTCCACTATTAGGGCGCGTCACCGAGTTGTAATCAAGGTTACCTGGTTAGGGGCCACTCAGAAGCTTCGCCCCCCTTGGGAAACCAGATCTGCCACAGATCCAAACATGGATCGTGACAATAGGAGGTCAAAAAAATATATATTTTTTTTTTATTCAAATAAATTTTTATTAAGAATAGCAAGATAAATGACATGTTACATTCTTATTTTCAATACAAAGCTTTTTTCCCCCCTTCAAACATTCCCCTTCAATCCCACCACCCCCCAACCCCACCCAACAAAGCAGCTCACCTTGCTTAGCACTTCCATCATTAGACCAATATACTATCTAATCCCTCGGCCAATAATATAAGCCACATTTAACATTACCATTAATTAGGAACCTTAATTAACTCTCCCTCTATAATACCCCTATCCCATAGCAATCCACGGAGACCACATTTTATTGAACATTTCGATTTTCCCTCTTTTTTTATAAAACCCCTTTTCCAGTGTCAGGCCCTGCTTCACATACTGGAGGAACTCTCCTCTTGACGGCGGCTCTTCCCTAATCCAATTTCGAGCTATTACCTTCCTAGCCATGTATAACAATCTGGCAATAGCTATCTTTAGGTTGTTATCCACTCCAATCTCATCCACACATCCCAACAAGCACACTATAGGATCCCTTGGCACCTTACATCCATACGCACCTTCCATACGACTCAAAACTACCACCCAAATAGCAGCCAGTCTCGGACACGTCCACATCATATGGAGTATATCAGCATCTGCAGTTTTACACCTCGGGCATTCAGAATCATCACACAAACCAGCCTTATATAGCACCATTGGAGACTTATAAACCCTGTGTATCACATAGAGCTGTGACAGTCTATACGGTTCGCTCAGTGACAATCGTGGGACCCATTCTAGCACCGACTCCCAAGTCTCATTCTCCATTGGACCCAGATCCCTCTCCCACTTAGCTCTCGCCATTATTGGAAACCCCAATAGGAAAGTGTGCAATAGATCTTTATACAAAGTAGATATGACTCCCCCAGTAGTCCCTTCATTACACACATACTCCAGTACTATATCCCTCTGAATTCCAATACCTCCGTTTCTACTCTGAGCTCCAAAAGCATGCCTCATCCGCAAATACTGAAATTCCCCCACAGTCCCAAGACCAAATTCCGCCTGTAATTGGGAAAATGATTTCAATTCACCTCGCTCAATTATTTGATATGCGTACTGAATCCCTTTGCCCAGCCATTCTGTCAGTACCCCCAGTGCCTCAAACTCCTGTAAGTTGCTGTTATGCCATAGCAGCGAGAATCTAGTCAAATCCGTGACCCCCCGTATATGTCTCAGCCTACCCCACAGCCTGCGTATCAACAACACAGTCGGGTATAATTTCCCCAGAGCCCCCAGGGATCCATCCTCCAAACATTGTACCACTGGCCTTCTTTTTGTCACCACTTCCATCAGCCGCTGTACCGCCCCAGATGACCCTTCATGCGCCCAGCCTTTTAAATGCTGACTCTGGGCTGCAAGAAAATATATTTCAGGGTTAGGCAATGCCAATCCCCCATCTTCCTTGGGTCGCTGAAGTGTCTCCAGTTTGATACGCGGATGCTGTCTCCCCCATATCAAATTCCTGAACAGAGAGTTAATCTGCCTAAATTTCCCATGTGGTATCCAAACCGGCGCATTGTGGAGAATATACAGTATTTTTGGCATCAAAATCATTTTAATAAGATTCACCCTACCTACCACAGATAAATGCAGTTTAAGCCAAGCATCCGCTTTCGCTTTAAGAACACCTAAGATTGGAGTCAGATTTCTATGTATATAGTCAGTAACAGGCATAGATACCCATATTCCAAGGTACTTAAATTGGCTCGTCACCTGCAGTCGCCCATCCTCCAGTGGCTCCCCACCATCATCATCCACCTTAAACAAGACAGACTTACTCCAGTTTATCCTAAAGGTACCGTCACACATAGCGACGCTGCAGCGATACCGACAACGATCCGGATCGCTGCAGCGTCGCTGTTTGGTCGCTGGAGAGCTGTCACACAGACCGCTCTCCAGTGACCAACGATCCCGAGGTCCCCAGTAACCAGGGTAAACATCGGGTAACTAAGCGCAGGGCCGCGCTTAGTAACCCGATGTTTACCCTGGTTACCATCCTAAAAAGTAAAAAAACAAACGCTACATACTTACCTACCGCTGTCTGTCCTCGGCGCTCTGCTTCTCTGGTCTGGCTGTGAGCGCCGGGCAGCCAGAAAGCAGAGCGGTGACGTCACCGCTCTGCTTTCCGGCTGACTGACGCTCACAGCCAGAGCAGGAGGAGAGCAGAGCACAGCGCTGGAGGACAGACGGGTGTAGGTAAGTATGTAGTGTTTGTTTTTTTACTTTTAGGATGGTAACCAGGGTAAACATCGGGTTACTAAGCGCGGCCCTGCGCTTAGTTACCCGATGTTTACCCTGGTTACCAGCAAAGACATCGCTGAATCGGTGTCACACACGCCGATTCAGCGATGTCTACGGGGAGTCCAGCGACGAAATAAAGTTCTGGACTTTCTTCCCCGACCAGCGATCTCCCAGCAGGGGCCTGATCGCTGCTGCCTGTCACACTGGACGATATCGCTAGCGAGGACGCTGCAACGTCACGGATCGCTAGCGATATCGTCTAGTGTGACAGTACCTTAAGTCCCGACACCGATCCGAAACGCTCAATAATCCCAATGGCTCCCTCCAAGGACGTACCCGGGTCAGCCAGAAATAGCAGAATGTCATCCGCATACAACGCCACCCTTTCTTCAATCATCCCATATTTAAACCCAGTCACCTCATCAGACCGTCGAAGCTTAGCAGCCAGTGGTTCCACAGCCAGAGCAAACAAAAGAGGAGAGAGCGGACACCCCTGTCTCGTCCCTCTAGCCAGTTGTATGGTCCGTGATAACTCCCCATTTACCCTAACCCTAGCCATCGGCATCGAGTACATCAGTCGAATCCAGGATATGAACTGCGGTCCAAACCCCATACTCCGGAGCACCTGCCAGAGATACCCTCCACACTATCGAACGCCGTATGAGCGTCTAAAGATGCAATAACTCTCTGGCCACAGTTGTCGGATCTGAGTTGCAAATTCATATACAGCCTTCGTAAGTTGATCGCAGTGGACCGATCAGGCATAAAGCCGGACTGGTCTGAGTGCACCAGGCCGGAAATAACACTTGTCAACCTCATCGCCAACACCTTAGCCAGAAGTTTAACGTCTGTAGTAAGCAAGGAGATTGGCCGATATGAATCCGGCTGTGTCGGGTCCTTCCCCTCCTTAGGAATCACCACTATTATGGCCTCCCGCATAGATGCCGGTAGACGACCGCCACTCCTAGCCTCCTCCAGAAGTACCCTTAATTTAGGGATCAGCACTTCCCCAAAGTTTTTATAAATTTCAGCAGGAAATCCATCTACGCCAGGTGCCTTCCCACTAGCCATAGACTGCAGTGCCCGACCCAACTCCTCCTCCGTGATGGGAGCTTCCAAATCTTCTCTATCTATGTCACTCAGCCTTGGGAGCTCCAATTCCTCAAGGAACGCCACCGTGTCCTCCACCGACCCATCTACCTGAGAGGAATATAGGTCCGCATAAAAATCCGCAAAAATGTCCAAAATCTCTGAAGTCTCAGAGACAGCCACACCGCTCCCCGATACCAAAGAATGAACAAAGGAAGTGTTTCTCTGGGCAGAAGCCACCATCGATAGCAAATGACCCACAGATTCGCCCTCCTGGTAAAAAGCCAGATTTATGAATTCCCTCTTCCTTTCAGCCTTACCGAGCAATACCTCCTCCAACTGACTCTGAGCTGCCTTTAGCCTCCTCCCAGCTTCCGGAGTACCCGCTATTACCATCTCATCCTCGGCTATCCTCAGCCCTTCAACCGCCAACCTCTCTGTCTCTCTCGATTTCCTCTTACACCTGCTAATATCCCTGAACAGCAGTCCCCTCAAGTACGCTTTCATGGCTTCCCACACAGTAAGAACATCTACACTTCCCTCGTTGATCTAAAAAAATTCCACCAACTCCTTCTTTATCTTTTCCAAGTCCATACTGTGTAGCCAATTAGGGTGAATCTTCCACTCCTTCCTGCTCCCGGTCCGTGTCCCCACCGGCCGAAATTCCACCTCAACTGGACTATGGTCTGAAAGAGCCCTAGGCAAATATCTCACCTCCCCTACCATCGTGTCCAGTAAACAGTTACCCAGCGCCAAGTCAATCCTAGACAAAGTACCATGAGCTGGCGAGTAGCATGAGTACGTCCTTTCCCCAATATGTCTAACTCTCCATAAATCAATCATACCTACTTCCCGGACATAGGTCCCAAACGTAGTGATATGTCCCCCTGTTCTATTCTGGGGATTTTTGTTTTTGTCCCAAAAGTCATCACAGATATTATTAAGATCGCCAATAATTAGAGATGGTAACGGTCCCCAACGCACTACCCTCTCCAGCACCTCTCTTATCTTCTTACTTGAGTATGGGGGCGGAATATACATTGCCGCTATACACATCAACACTCCATTTATTTTACATTTCACCACCACATACTGACCATCCACATCTTCTTTTACCATTACCTCCTCATACTGCACCCCTGCAGGTATTAACACAGACACACCCCTAGAGTACGTCGAGAAAGTAGAGTGATACGCCCTCTGTATCCAGCACCTATTCAATACATTCACCCTCTTCCGCACTAAATGTGTCTCCAGCAGACATATCATTGAGACCTTCTGTTCTCGGACATACTGCAGACTTGCCGCCCGCCGTGTTTTATCCGCCAGACCTCTCACATTCCAACTCAATATTTTAATACAATCTCCCATAATGTGGCTCATCATTTCTTAAAGTATCCAATTTCCCAAGTATGAGCTGCCCCAACCCTCCCACCCCCCTGCCCCCTCCCAACTTACCCCCCTAACCCCCCCAATATAACGCATTCTTCCTCTCATCAAGAGTGGGGCTCCACTGCCCACTGCGATCACTCTCCCTTACTTAACCCTCTCCATTCGCGTCCCGCTGCCATAGCAATCACAATTTCCCCCCCAACTTTCACTTTATTGTATCTTAACATTTCAACTTATATTAACATATAGAAAAAGTACCAAACCAGTTCACAGTACCCAGCATAACCCTCCTCCCCCGTACTTAGTAGTTGGTACTGTCCCCTCCGGCCATTCCTTCAATATGGCCCAGCAAAACCCCCAACAGTTGCTCAACTCTTTAACCATTGCTAACGAGCGCAGAACTCTCCTCTATCGACAGAGAAAACAAATCCCAACTGGATCTCGCCAAAATGTCAGTCGCCCATTCCCTTAAGTTTTTTCTCATGAGTATCAAGCCACTGGGTAGCGTCCTCCGGTGTCTCAGCTTGGCGGGAAACATCACTGAATACTGCACTCCCAGCTCCCTCAGTCGCCGCTTGACTCCAGTAAACTTCATCCGCTGTTTCTGAACCGCAGCGGAATAATCCGGATAAATGGCGATTTTTTGACCTCCAGCCGTCAGATCCTCCATCTCTCTAGCCTTTCTGAGGATAATGTCTCTGTCCCTGTAGTTCAGTATTTTAGCAAGCATGGTACGGGGATTTGCTCCTGGGGCAGGGGGCTGCGGCGGGACCCTATGAGCACGTTCAACAGCAAAAACTTTTGTCAACACTGTGCTCCCAATCTTCTCCAGCAGCCAATTTTCAACAAATTCTGTGGGATTTCTCCCCTCAGTCTTTTCAGGCAGCCCCACTATACGTATATTATTTCTTCTGGGTCTATTTTCCAGATCCTCATTTTTGGCAGCGAGCTCGGCTATTGCTTGGGCGAACTTCTTTTCAGCTTTTTGTAGCTTAACTATGTGATCTTCTGCCGTGCTCACCCTCTCCTCCACCACTCCTATACGTTTGTCCATTTTCTGCAGAGCCGCATTAATCTGTGCCGTGTCCCCTTTAACTTCCTGCATCTGCTGGGCAAAGGAGTTCAGGGATTGCTGACATGAAGAGATCAGTGTGATAACATCTCTAAGAGTCGGCTCCTCTCCCTGTGGTATGCCTCCAGGTCCCCCACTAGCCCCAGCCATGCTGCCTCTCTCCTTCCCCCTCTGTACCTCATGCTGCTCAGCCTTGCTTGCTTCCTCCTCCTCCTGGTCAGCTCCAGCTCCTGGTTCTGCCTCCTCAGCAGCCTCCACTCTGGCATACTGCTGCAGCTTTGCGGCCACCTCCATGCGCCGCTGACATGCGGCGTTCTCCTTCTCGGCGTCCTCCCTAGCATCGGCACCATCTTGGC
Organism: Ranitomeya imitator; assembly: GCF_032444005.1. Taxonomy (NCBI): domain Eukaryota; kingdom Metazoa; phylum Chordata; class Amphibia; order Anura; family Dendrobatidae; genus Ranitomeya; species Ranitomeya imitator. The sequence continues at coordinate 830,480,869 of NC_091283.1, forward strand.
CGGCTCCTGCATCGCTGGTGCCAGCGTCTTTCTGCCGCCTCCTGGTCATCGCTGCCGACTCCGGACCCGCCGCTCCGCACCGCTGCACTCTCCGGACCTTCAGCCAGCCGGATTTAGGTGAGTTTACCCAAAAATCGGGGTTAAAGCAGGATTTTTGTCCTTCTGGCAGCAGGAGCACTCTTCCCTGCTTCCACTCACATGGCCAGCTAGGACATGCCCCTCAAAAAAATATTTTGACAAGAAAAGAAGGGAGGCGTTGTTTGCAGTTGGGGAATATGGTCTGGTTGTCCTCCAGGAATCTGCATTTGAAGATCCCTTCTAAAAAACTGGGACATAAGTTTGTAGGACCTTTCAAAGTGGTTCAGGTCGTCAACTCAACAGCGGTTAGATTAGACATTCCCTCATCCTGGAGAATTAATTCAGTTTTTCATGTATGTTTACTGAAGAAAGTTGACACACCAGACAAGGAGCCTATGCCGACTGTTCCTCCAGTTGATGAGGACGGCGAGTTTGAGATTTCATGCATTTTAGATTCCAGGTGGCACAGAGGAAGTTTGCAGTATCTCATGTCCTGGAAGGGTTTCGGTCCCGAGGATAATTCCTGGGTGAAAGCTGAGGAAGTTTCAGCCTCAAGGCTTTCAAGGTTTTTCATATGGGATTTCCGAATAAGGCTCGGCCAAGAGGATCCGGAGGATCCTCGTAAAAGGGTACTGTTAGAATCTGTTTTGTTTTGACCATCCGCCATCTTGTTGTGGTTTTCTGGCTGCTGGTCTTTTTCCCCTGGTGCTGGGTTGTCTTGGTCAGGTGATTATAGAACCAGAAACACATGGGCTACTTGCACATTGAACAAGTCTGTGGGAACCTGTTCACACACCACCAATAAACTTGAAGACACAAAAGAGCACAGTGAGGTCAAAAATACTCTGTTGTAAAAAAAAAATCACAGTAATAAGCAAGTGCTAATCAAAAGATGGAAAAAACAGGGTATTTATTTGATACTTTTTTTGCAAAAAAATGTACACTAAGCTGCTCCACCAATCGTCAAGGTATACCCAGTAGGAACAGAAGCTCGCCCACGACTACCTCACTTGGTCATCTTACAGGGGCATCATGCTGTGTGGGAAGCACTGGGTGCATCATTTTCTGCATTGCACTGTTGAGATATTATATTTTGTGGAGGACATAATACTGTGTTTGGGGGGCATCATAATCTGTGTATGGGATATCATACTGTCCAGGGGGCAACACACTGCGAGGGGGCACTCTGAGGGCATCATACCATGAAGGTAGCTATGGAGACATCATATTGAGTCTGGGGCACAATGGGAGTATCATACTGTGTAGGCAGCTGTGGGGGACATCATACTGTGTTTTGGGAGCATCATACTGAGTGTGTGAGACATCATATTGTCTAGGGGGCATCACTTTGCATGGAAAGGCACTCTGAGGGCATCATACTGTGTAAGCTGCTGAGGGGGAATCATATTGAGTGTGGGACATTCTAGGGGCATAATGCTGTTTAGGCAGATGTCAGGGACATCATTGTTGTGAATTCTGCTCTTGGGCTCCCTCCGGTGGTTGTTGAGCAGCAGTCTTGGACAGGTGTTTCTGCTAATTGCAATTCGGACTGGGGTATTTAGCTGCCAGTCCTTGCCAGTAGTCAATGTTCCTTTGGAAGTGTTGGTCCTCTGCCTGGCCTCTCCTGCTTGCTGCCAATTCAGCTAAGATAAGTGTTTGCTTCATTTTTTTAGACACACTGCTGTGTGTTTATTTTCTGTGCTTATCTTGTTTCTATTTTGTTCCTGCTAGCCTGTGCCTGATGTTTTTCTCAGTCTAGTTGGACTCGCTGGAGTCGCAGATATACTCTCCACATCTTTAGTTAGGTGGTGGAGTTTTTGTATTTTTCTGCTGTGGATATTTTGTAGTTTTTTATGCTGACCGCATAGTATCCTGTACTATCCTTTACTATCTAGGTAGAAGTGGCCTCCTTTGCTTATCCCTATTTTCTGTCTGCGTGTGTCTTTTCCTCTCCTACTCACAGTCATTATTTGTGGGGGGCTACCTATCCTTTGGGGATCTACTCTGAGGCAAGAGAGTTTTCCTATTTCCATCTTTAGGGATATTTAGTTCTCCGGCTGTGTCGAGGTGTCTAGGTCTGGTTAGGCACACCCCACGGCTACTTCTAGTTGCGGTGATAGGATCAGGGTTTGCGGTCAGTAAAGTTACCACTGCTCCAGCGAAGGTCATTTCATGCTGCTCCAAGGCCACCTGATCATAACACATCATACTATGTATGTTGGGTGGGCACGGTGAGGGTATCATAGTTTGTGTAGGAGATATTGCAAGGGACAGGAAACTGAGTCACTGTGGCAGCATTATACTGCGTGGGTGGTTCTGTGGTGGCATTATACTAAGTGGTGGTGGCTGTGGGGTCATCTTACTGTGTTGGGGGCACTGTGCTGGTATCATACTGTGTGATAGGCATGGTAAAAGCCATAAATTGGGTACTTTAGTGGGTGCGAACATTAATGGGGTTCAATAGGGGCTCTTTCTCTGTGAATAAGTACAGAATAGACAAGGTGTGGTTAGGGATGTGGTTCAGCATAAAAAATTAGCTGTGCATCGCAACTCGTGTCCCTCTTTCCTGTCTTTAAAGCTTTGTAGGTAACAGAAAGTCAGACCCTGCGAAGCAGAGGGATAGCTGCATAACTACAAGTCCCAGCATGATTAAAAGGTTCAGCAGTAATAGCCTGTGGTAAAGAGTTACTCAGAGCTGTTCACAGGACCTTATCGGGGTCCCAGCACTAATAATGGCTGCTTTATTAATCTGCGGAGTCTCCTGCCTTGGAAGTCCTCTGCCTCACACTACAGGCCCAGAATCATACTCAAATCTCCTTACAGGTAGTCATGATTTTTAACAGTATTTTTTGTTAATCCCCAATATGCTTCCAGCGATAAAGGCATCTTTAATTAATGGTATTTTTGATGACACAGGGTAATAATTCAGTGTGGCCAAAAGGCACGCCCCAGAGGATCCTGTGAGCCATGATCCTTTAGTAAAACATAAAAATTTGTATTAAAAAAAAGGACCATATCTATGAAGCCATGTTGGGGATTGAAAATAAAAATGTCATACTCAGCAGTAATGAAATAACACCTCTACATTTTTTTCTCTTGAAGCAAACCTGAGCTCTGCCAGTGTCTTTTACAGCAGCCACACATTTAACAAGTATGGCGGTCATTTTTAACGAGACGATGCACATAAAATAAAGTCAATACCACCACGGCATATAATCCTTCCTACAACATAGTAGTGCGAACTGCAGCACAGAACCATTGTAAATATGCTGCACTAAATTCAATGTAAACAGGCACGTCCGCTAAAGAGAAAGACCACAGATGTCTCATAAATTCTGACACATATCACACATGAAATAACATAATTAAGGGTTAGAGATGAGCAAATCAACTCATAATGGATTAGATTTATCACAAATTTTGACAGCCGCCTTATCAGGTGAGGTCCAGTCAGTGCCGATAGATCCAAAGATTGGAGGGAACGAGTTGAGGATTGGGTGGGGCGCTTTTATCATTTTTTAACTGCTCCATTTACAGTCATGGCCAAAATTTTTGAGAAGGACACCAAAATTATATTTTCACATGATCTGCTGCCCTCTGGTTTTTATTAGTATTTGTCTGATGTGTATATCACATACAGAAATATAATTGCAATCATATTATGAGTACCAATAGGTTATATTGACAGTTAGAATGAGTTAATGCAGCAAGTCAATATTTGCAGTGTTGACCCTTCTTCTTCAAGACCTCTGCAATTCTCCCTGGCATGCTCTCAATCAACTTCTGGACCAAATCCTGACTGATAGCAGTCCATTCTTGCATAATCAATGCTTGCATTTTGCCAGAATTTGTTGGTTTTTGTTTGTCCACCCGTCTCTTGATGATTGACCACAAGTTCTCAATGGGATTAAGATCTGGGGAGTTTCCAGGCCATGGAACCAAAATCTCTATGTTTTGTTCCATGAGCCATTTAGTTATCACCTTTAATTTATGGCAAGGTGCTCCATCATGCTGGAAAAGGCATTGTTGGGAGCCAAACTGCTCTTGGACGGTTGGGAGAAGTTGCTCTTGGAGGACATTCTGGTACCATTCTTTATTCATGGCTGTGTTTTTAGGCAAGACTGTGAGTGAGCCGATTCCTGGGCTGAGAAGCAACCCCACACATGAATGGTTTCAGGATGCTTTACAGTTGGCATGAGACAAGACTGGTGGGAGCGCTCACTTCTTCTCCGAATAAGCTGTTTTCCAGATGTCCCAAACAATCGAAAAGGGGATTCATCAGAGAAATTGACTTTGTCCCAGTCCTCAGCAGTCCACTCCCTGTACCTTTTGCAGAATATCAGTCGGTCCCTGATGTTTTTTCTGGAGAGAAGTGGCTTCTTTGCTGCCCTCCTTGAAACCAGGCCTTACTCAAAGAGTCTCTGCCTCACAGTGCGTGCAGAAGCACTCCCACCAGCCTGCTGCCATTCCTGAGCAAGCTCGGCACTGCTGGTAGTCCGATCCCACAGCTGAAACAGTTTTAAGATACGGTCCTGGCGCTTGCTGGTCTTTCTTGGGTGCCCTGGAGCCTTTTTGACAACAATGGAAGCTCTCTCCTTGAAGTTCTTGATGATGCGATAGATTGTTGACTGAGGTGCAATCTTTGTAGCTGCGATACTCTTCCCTGTTGGGCCATTTTTGTGCAGTGCAATGATGGCTGCACGTGTTTCTTTAGAGATAACCATGGTTAACTGAAGAGAAACAATGATACCAAGCACCAGCCTCCTTTTAAAGTGTCCAGTGATGTCATTCTTACTTAATCATGACTGATTGATCGCCAGCCCTGTCCTCATCAACACCCACACCTGTGTTAATGGATCAATCACTAAAACGATGTTAGCTGCTCCTTTTAAGGCAGGACTGCAGTGATGTTGAAATGTGTTTTGGGGGTTAAAGTTCATTTTCTGGGCAAATATTGACTTTGCAAGTACAGTAATTGCTGTTAAGCTGATAACTCTGACATTCAGGAGTATATGCAAATTGCCATTAGAAAAAATGAAGCAGTAGACTTTGGAAAAATTAATATTTGTCTCATTCTCAAAATTGTTGTCCATGACTGTATTATTCTTTTGGGATTTGGAGAGACCTCAGAACATAATAAACACATCTTCAGGGTACTTTTGATCAACTTTATTCAGCCTGAATCGAATCTGCTGGCCAAACAGAAGGAAAGAGCCTGATACTAGTTTTGTCAGATTGGTTCATCTTTAAATAACATTCACGTGGTCTAAAACGTGTATGGCTGCATTGGCACAAAAATCAATGCAGATAATCCTTTATTTAACAGTTGTTCAACCATTAGCACACTTTGATCTATGATGTATGGCCACCTTTTAAGTCTGCAGTTATGGTCAGACTGGCCCATCAAAGAATGCTCTGTACCCTTACCATTATGTCTACTCTTTATTGTTGATTTTCAATTATTGTTGTGCAGTGATAACGAAGTTTGCATGAACATGTTCTGTACAGAGAAGGTGGAGCGCCCCCATGGGCAAGGGGTACTCGGTACCGGGTCCTTCAGTTCTCAAGGGGGATGTCACGGTGGCTGACCCGGTCTGTGGCCCTGAGACGTCCATATTAAAAGGGAAAGGTCTTTAAAGGGTAAATGTTCGTGATGCCACCTGTGGTATTCGGTCAGGGTGACCGAAGCTGCTTTAAGGGGTCCGCTGGGGTGATGTTATGACAGCTAGATGGTATACCTTCCCACAGGTGAAGTATGTCCCCAGGGATTCCCAGTGTGTAGATGATGGATGGTGAGAGGCGCAGTGAAGAACGAGGACACAAGGTTGCAGTCTCTTTACCTTTTACTCAAGGCTTCAGCATCCACAGTCCAGAGCACCAGACCACAGGGCAGGCAGAATCTGGCCTGTTTGGAGGCAAATCCAGATTCCCCTTGTCCAGGTAGAAATCAGTAGCTTTCCTCTAGCGCTGCGGTGTTGTAGTACCTTACTGCTAAGCGTCTCATAAGGTCCTCACAGATGTTGTAGAGGTTATGTCTCTCTCTCTGTCCCCCAGATGGATAGGACAAACCCGTATGACCGGTGGCTTGAGGCGTTTTACAGGGACTCTACCATGCCCCAGCCTCTAAGCGGTGCCACCTTGCCTCCTGGGTATAGGGTGGGCAGGTAACGTGAAATTATCTGTCCTGCCGGTCTCTGGAGCAAGGCATAAAGGACTGTTGCTCCCTCGGTGGTCCGGCTACCGGGATCCTGCGCCTCACAAGGTGGCAGCCTGTGTAGGGCAGAACTCCTCTGATATCCACTCCTTTGCTATGACTTCTTCACCCTCTTTACAATACAGTTCTCCTTCAGTGTCTCTTTCTAGAAGCTGCCGCACTCAGGGCAGGCACAGCTCCATGTCCTTCTGTCTCGATCTCTGACAGGATCCCACCCCTGTCAGGGACCACCTACCTGAGCAAAGCTCAGCCAGCAACTAACTAACTTCCTCCCCAGGCAACCAGTTTTACCTAAGTGTGAGGAGTGCCTTAATAAATAGAAGCATGTGCGAAATGTGCAAAATGTGTTGCAAGTTTGTGATACCTGGATTCAGTTGTGTTTCATTGCCTCCAAACGTAATATCACTCCCCCTAGAGGAGAACGATATTACTGCAATGACCAGGACCCTGGGGAGCTGCAGAAGGCGACAGCATTCATTCAGAATACTTTTCTCTGTTGGGTCTGTAGGGTTTTACTATTTTGTACTCGCAAGGACCACAAAGGCACAAATCTTCTTAATGCAAAGAGAAAAGATTAATTCCAGTACTCCCGGATTGGGAAAAGAAAACAACAATACATTAGCAAAAGACATACAAATTTTTTGAAATGCTGTAAAACAAATTGATATAACTGTGCTTCCCTTTATGGCAGGTGAGGACTCTTGAACGTTGCATAACAATAACATATTTACTTTATGGGCCCATTTTAATAAAAGTAGAAAACAGTTACTAGCTATGAAATACAATTACCCATAGGGGTATACTATCTCTTAAGTGCAAATCAACATTTTATTACTCTTATTCAAGTAGAAATCACTATTTGACTATTTTTATTTTTTTCTAAGTGTGAATTATCAACCAACCCCCACGGGTTTACTTTATTCAGCTGCAGAACAATCTATCAACCCCCATGGGCTTACTGCATTTTTCCTTCAGTTTATTCAAAAGTGCATCATTAAACAGTTCCTATAATTTGTCTCAATCTCAATTTTATTCAAAGTGTTCTATATTTTCAGCTACATACTATCGACTATGTAAACACAATTCTATCTGGATTTAAATTTCTAACTTTATCTGCTATATTAACCCTGTAATATATTAACCTTCTAGCAAAGTGCAACAATTAAACATTGAACCCTTTATGGGTTCGAATAACTCAATGAGGTAGTGCAATATCAATCACATCAATATTCAAGTCAGTTTAGGAACATAAGTGATGTGATGCGAGGGACCCGTGACGAACCCCCAACGTTGGGCTTCAGCAGGCCACAAGGCGTATATCCTGACCCGGAATTCTGCCACACCAACGGGTTTTTCTTCAGGTCTGAAAAACAAAACACTTTCTAACAATATTAGAAACAGTCTCTGTCAGAAGCAGTCTCTATAAAAGCTCCTTTTTGTAAAACCAGTAGGAAGCACCTTTAAGAAGGTCCAAACTATATACAAGACAGTTTGTGAATCATTCACTGTCCATGATTCAAATGTTCTTGAAGCAAAAACGAAACTCTGTAAACAGAGGATCCCTTTAAACATGGGACCCCTTTAAGAAATAACCCTGGATGGATTTAAAGCAGCAAAAGAGTTAAAGAACTATGTACAATCAGTTCAAGTTTTGTATGGTCTATTTAGATAGTTTCCCTGGTGGCACTTGGCATTGGATTCTTCCTGGCCTGGGAAGAGTTGGATCCAGTATCACACGTAGTGCTGGATAGACGCCATGAGTTTGTCGATCATGAATAGTCAAGTCGTGCGCAGCGTCAATAGTTTGCGTATGTGCGTTAACCGCAGCGGGGGTGGTAGCTGTTGTCCCAATAGGAGCAATGATGCACACAGTGGGGGTTGCGGGGGTCTGTGGGTTCACTAGTAATTTAACCCCTGTAGCAGCGGGGACAGTTCCCTGAACACTAGGTGACGATGTGAGTAGGGCGCATCTTGGGTACACCAACCGTCTTCAGTCCAGTAACGAGTGTAAACTACAACATCCCCTGGGTATAGATCTTGGTCTGCGTATCCCTCTCTGAGGTGAGGTTCCACTTCGTCCCTTGTAACATGGATCTTCACTGGTAGTCCTATTTCCTGAATAAAGCCCTTCCCTTTTTGAAGATGGAGACCACTACTACACCCCACCTCATTGGGAGGCGGTCCGGCACTTCACCTCGGACCCTTTGTTCCTTTCCCTCTTCCACTGCGATATCAAGCCCAGCCTATATTCCTCCCAGGGGAGGATTCCGACATGGGACCCGTTTGGTCTAGCTCTCGGGCATATTCTGGGAAAAGGACTGTCAGGGTTTTGCCAGCGATAGCAGGCGCTGAAGCATGGTCGGTGGCTGGGGAAGGAGCAGTCGCCGGAGGGGTTACTTTCGGTACCTGCACTTGATACGCTCCCGTCTATGCCGGTCCGCGCTGCCGACAAGGATACCGAGGTCAGCTGTTGTCCGGACCGCAGCTTTTCCAGGGCGTTCTGTCTGCATAGGGCCGGATACCTTGTCTCCGCTGTCGCCACCCCGTTGCCCTGGGACTAGTGGTTCAGCTCTCCCACTGACGTCTCCGAGGAGTCCACATCCTCTAGCGGCGGTAGGTCTTGGTACCCCTCTGGTGGAGGGGAATTGCGTTGGATCGGGCTGTTCTCTTTCGGATTCCCGTTGGTCGCCATCTCTGCTCCTACCCCATGGTCTGGTTCTGGGCGGCTGGCGATGGCGTCGTCCTCGTGGCTGGCTCCTTCCTGGTCTTTTTCCTGCCCTCTCCTCTGGGGGCGGTTTCTTTTTCTATGTCTCCTCCCTCCATTGAGAATCAAGAGGCAGATCTCGGCTGCTGACGGACACGTCCTCAAGGTACAGAGGAATTTGGACTGGGCGGGCTATTACTTTTCACGCTCTCAGTTAGTTCACGCCCACAATGGCACGCCCTTCTTTTTCTCCTGCGCTCCTCGTGGCGCTGTAATGTCAGCGGTTTTGGCAGGAATTTTGGCAATACCTAGTCCTTTAGTAAATCACAGTTCAAGCACAATTCTGGCACAGTTCTTAGGTGCATATGACCTGATTTTCAGGCTTAAGTAGATCCTGTTTGTGACGCCAAAACATGGAGCGCCCCCATGGGCAAGGGGTACTCGGTACCGGGACCTTCGGTTCTCAAGGGGGATGTCACGGTGACTGACCCGGTCTCTGGCCGTGAGACGTCCGTATTAAAAGGGAAAGGTCTTTAAAGGGGAAATGTTCATAACACCACCTGTGGTATTTGGTCAGGGTGACCGACGCTTCTTTAAGGGGTCCGCTGGGGTGATGTTATGACAGCTAGATGGTATACCTTCCCACAGTTGAAGTATGTCCCCAGGGCTTCCCAGTGTGTAGATGATGGATGGTGAGAGGCGCAGTGAAGAAAGAGGACACAAGGTTGCAGTCTCTTTACCTTTTACTGAAGGCTTCAGCATCCACAGTCCAAAGTACCAGACCACAGGGCAGGCAGAGTCCGGCCTGTTTGGAGGCAAATCCAGAGTCCCCTTGTCCAGGTAGAAATCAGTAACCTTTCTCTAGCGCTGCGGTGTTGTAGTACCTTACTGCTAAGTGTCTCATAAGGTCCTCACAGATGTTATAGATGTTATGTCTCTCTCTCTGTCCCCCAGATGGATAGGACAAACCCGTATGACCGGTGGCTTGAGGCGTTTTACAGGGACTCTATCATGCCCAAGCCTCTAAGCGGTGCCACCTTGCCTCCTGGGTATAGGGCGGGCAGGTAAAGTGAAATTAGCTGTCCTGCCGGTCTCTGGTGCAAGGCATAAAGGACTGTTGATCCCTCGGTTCCGGCTAACGGGATCCTGAGCCTCAGAAGGAGGCAGCCTGTGTAGGGCAGAACTCCTCTGATAGCCACTCCTTTGCTACGACTTCTTCACCCTCTCTACAATATAGTTCTCCTTCAGTGTCTCTTTCTAGAAGCTGCCGCACTCAGGGCAGGCACGGCTCCATGTCCTTCTGTCTCGATCTCTGACAGGATCCCACCCCTATCAGGGACCACCTACCTGAGCAAAGCTCAGCCAGCAACTAACTAACTTCCTCCCCAGGCAACCAGTTTTACCTATGTGTGAGAAGTGCCCTAATAAATAGGAGCATAGCTCCCCCTGGTGGCCTGGAGTGCGAAATGTGTTGCATGTTTGTGATACCTAGATTCCGTTGTCTTTCATTGCCTCCAAACGTAATATCACTCCCCCTAGAGGAGAATGACATTACTGCAACAACCAGGACCCTGGGGCACTGCAGAAGGCGACAGCATTCATTCAGAATACTTTTCTCTGTTGGGTCTGTAGGGTTTTACTATTTTGTACTTGCCAGGACCGCAAAGGCACAAATCTTCTTAATGCAAAGAGAAAAGTTTATTAAACTTCATAAACTTTCAGCATAAAGAAAACAAATGGCCTTTCCTTTGACATAAAGTAAAACCAAAAAACAAACAGAAAATAAAAAGTTCATGTGGTAGCACGGGCTCACCTATACAGATAAGTGTCCAACTCTGGAAGAGACCAAACAACACAAGAGTTGTTTCTGCCTCCACTCGCAGACAATGAGTGAGGTAGCTAGACCTCCTCCTTACATAGGCTATTCCTAAACCTGGAAGTGGAGGTATGGGAACGACGAGTCCCACCCAACTCTATTGGTCGTTCTTAAAACCTGGACCAAAAATCTTGTCCCATTAAAAACTTCCAATATTATAAGTGCTGGAGCCTGCTCTCTGGGTTTCACATCACTTAAACTAGATAGAGATGAGCAATTTTTTTTTAAATATTATGCAAAAAAAAATCTATCACCTTTTCCCTTCTTCTATCTCTAATGTGGCCGGGTCATCTGTTCATTGATTCTATGTTGTCACATGGGTCATGACACATATTGGTGATCGCAAAAGGAATGACATGTGAATATCACATGCATCGAGCCCCACATGATGACATAGAGCTGTCAGTAGATGAGAGACCTGGACGGAAGGAAGAAGAAGAAGGAAAATAGAAAGTAGAAGAACTGATTAGAGGACCAGCGGTGGTGGTACAGGTGTGGTAGGATGAGGGGGCAGAGGACAGGTGCGTATAAGAATTTTTTAAAATCTATTCCCAGCTCAATTCACATAGAATTTATTCAACGCAAATCAAATTTTCCCCCTGAATTGAGCACATCTGCATAAATCGAATTTTGGGAGATTTACACTCCTAAGATTTGCGCACGTCCAGTATGGAAGCTGCATATGAAGAAGCTACACAGATCACATCCCCACTCACACAACAACATTTCCCAAAACATTTTAATCATCTGAGTGCACTCCTTTCAGAGATCTCTTCTCTGACCTCTACCTGTCCAGAGCAAAACACCATGACATCACTGCACCTGAGCGGCGTGGATTACAAGGCACGAGGCAGGCGACTCTTAACCACTGCATTTGGCAGTTATGCTACTTTCTATCTTCCTGCCAAGTGGCTTGAGACAGTGTACAGAAGTAATATATTTTCAGCATGCACCATGAACTAGATGCCAAATGTATTGCATTGCATCGAATCTATTCTACAGGGCATTTGTCTGACAGGTTTTGGTATCTGTCAGGTTGGTATAATTTGCTATACATTCTATTTTTTTCTGTACAGAAAAGCCTAGTCTGTTATACCAGGTGAGGTAGCATCAAGGAAAAAATGTATAAGGTGCGCTGCAAGTTTTTTACAGTAGTCTTATGCCTTTAGACTGACACACATCAGAGTCTTCTATCTGAGGTCTACATTATTCAACACTCGTAATGTCTGATGACCAGCTCAGACCTGATGTGAATATACCCTTATTTTCCATGTTATAATGACCTGCATAAGCCTCAGCTAAAGCCTAGAAGAAGACAGTAGGCAAAAGAAGACTGCAGGTAATGTCTCACTTAGGTAAGTGCAGCATTGGGAAGATATAGAACTCGTTTAGACAAAGAAGAGAAGGAATATAAATCTTCCGACTGGAGTTTCACCATAAACATCCCTTAGATGTCTCCGTAACTCTCTGGCTATAAATCTATGGTCCAGAGCCTTTGTCTCAGCGTAGTGAACTTGTTGGTAGCTACGTTTCTATTATGTGTGGGTCTAGAGCCTTTCTATGTCATTTACATTTTCAGTCCACAATGGAAGTATTGGGCTGGACAACCCATGACCTTATAGAGGCTCTATGGGGCTGTGCATAAAGTTGTGGACTGTTCTTTTGAGTCCAAAAGTTTGTTGTGGACTGTCAAGTTAATTTATTTTTTATTCAAATAGATTTTTATTAAGAATAGCAAGATAATTGACATGTTGCATTCTTATTATCAATACAAAGTTTGCCCTTCAAACAACCCCCTTCAATCCCAACGTCCCCCGCCCCCACCCAACAAGACAGCTCACCTTGTGTTAGGGTTGGCGGAACGCACCAAATATATTGTTTATTAAATGGAATTGGTGCGTTCGCAACCCGGGATCCACCGTGCAGGAAAGTACCTGCTGCTAAATAATGGCGGCTCTATATGGCGGTATATACTAACTCTGTTAGCCTCACAGAGTAACCGCGAGAGGCAGGCTCTGTGCCCTGTTAGACTTTCACAGAGGCACAGGCCATCTACCCAGATGTGAGCAGTGAGTGGTCATGCATGCATACACAATCTCCTCGCCGGAGGAGCCAGCATTCTAGGGGCTTATTTCAGCCGGGTCCCTGAACACACTTATACACAATCTCCTCGCCGGAGGTGCCAGGATTCTAGGGGCTTATTTCAGCCGGGTCCCTGAACACATACAAACGCATGACCACATTGGCGCAAAGCATATGACAAAAGACAATACTAGCGCATGGCCGTGCGGTCATGCGCAGTTTATATAGTTACAGCACAGGAAGCTGCTACCAAAGTTTTGCCCTTTCAGGACCTTCCTGGAGGACCAATGGGATGCGCTGCAGTACCTGAACATGCGACCGAACATGTGACCCTCGACCTCCAATGGGAGACCTTGCCCTGGGCATGCTCAGTATGTGTAAATAAGGACTTAGTCCCAGAGAGGCCCGCTCGCCGCAGATCAGTGCAGGGTACCATAGGAAAGCCAGAAAAGGCAGTAGTGACCCTATGCACCGAATCAGCCTCAGCGAGACGCTGGGAGCGACGTCTCCGCTGAGCAGACCCCACTGCAGCCGATGCTGAATGGGAGACCGCAGCAGACACGGATCGAGATTCCCCCTGTGCAGCAGAGGAAACTCGACTCCTAACATTACCCCCCCCTCCTAGGGCCCCCCCCTCCTTGAGCCTCACTACGCTCAAAAGCTGCAATAAGCAGCGGAGCCCGAATGTGCTCCACAGGCTCCCAGGTTCTATCCTCTGGGCCGTGACCCTTCCAGTCCACCAGATAAAATTTCTTGCCACGTACCACCTTGCACCCCACAATAGCATTCACCTCAAACTCATCCGTGGATGAACCTGATGTCCCAGCAGATAACTCAGAAAACCGGGACAAATGAACGGGCTTTAAGAGGGAAACGTGAAAAGTATCGGTGATACCAAGGCGTGGAGGAATAGCCAAACGGTAGACCACAGGGTTGACCTGTTCCAGAACCTTAAACGGGCCAATGCAGCGAGGAGCAAACTTAGTGGACTCAACTCGCAGCCTGATGTTACGGGCGGAGAGCCACACTAAGTCGCCAGGAGCAAAAACCGGAGCGGGGCGCCGGTGTGTATCAGCCGAAACCCTCATTCTCTCCTTGGAGGCCCGGATGTCATCCTGTTTGTGGTCCCAGATGTCACGTGCCTCCACCGCCCAGTCTGCCACCCTAGAATCGGTGGATGACAGGGGCATGGGCACAGGGACACGCGGATGCTGGCCGAAATTAAGGAGAAAAGGAGTTTGACCAGTGGAATCGGCTACGGCGTTGTTCAAGGCAAATTCCGCCCAAGGTAGCAAAGATGCCCAGTCATCCTGCCTAGCAGAGACGAAATGTCGCAAATATGTCACCAGAGTCTGGTTGGTTCTCTCCACCAACCCATTCGTCTCGGGATGGTATGCAGAGGAGAGGTTTAACTCTATGCTGAGTAAACGGCAGAGCTCTCTCCAAAACCGAGACGCGAACTGGGGACCCCGATCGCTGACAATCTTATCAGGCATACCATGCAATCGGAAAACGTGCTTAATGAACAACACCGCCAAGGCCCGTGCTGAGGGTAACCGAGGAAGCGGCACCAAATGCACCATCTTAGAGAAATGGTCGGTGACAACCCAAATAATGGAGCAGCCACGCGACTTGGGTAGGCCCACCACAAAGTCCATCCCGACCATCTCCCAGGGCCTGTCTGCCACCGGTAGAGAGTAAAGCAACCCAGCAGGCCGTTGCCGAGGAGACAGATTCTGGGCGCAAGAAATGAATATAGTCCCTGACATCTCGGGCCATATGCGGCCACCAGTATGTTCTCGCCAAAAGCTCAGATGTCCTCTTGGTCCCAAAATGCCCACCCACTCTGGAGGAGTGAGCCCAAGAAAGAACCTCCGGTCGCAAGTTAGCTGGTACGAAAGTCTTGCCTGGGGGCAAAGACTCAAGCGAAACTGGAGCTACAGTTCTCAGGCTCTCAGAAGGGACAATAAGCCGAGGCTCCTCCTCCTCCGATGACACTACGGAGCGGGAGAGAGCGTCAGCACGAACGTTCTTCTCCCCGGAGAGGAAATGGAGAGTAAAATGGAACCGGGAGAAGAACATGGACCATCTAGCTTGGCGAGAATTCAGCCGCTGGGCCGTTTGTAGATATACCAAGTTCTTGTGGTCAGTGAAGACTTGGAAGGGAAAGCGAGCTCCCTCCAAGAGATGTCTCCACTCTGAAAAAGCCAACTTCATGGCTAGCAACTCCCTGTCCCCGATGGAATAATTCCTCTCCGCTGGTGTGAAGGTCTTGGAGAAGAAGAAGCAAGGATGCTTCCGACCTTGAGCATCCTTTTGGAAAAGGACTGCTCCAGCACCAACGGATGAGGCATCCACCTCCAAGATAAATGGTTTATCAACATCGGGGCGATGTAGGATGGGAGCGCTAGCGAAGTGTGACTTGATCGAGAGAAAGGCTTTGGAGACCTCCTCTGACCACAACTTGGGATTTGCTCCCTTTTTGGTGAGGGCAACCAAGGGAGCTACCAAAGTTGAGAAGTGTGGAATGAACTGGCGATAGTAATTAATGAACCCCATAAAGCGCTGCACCGCTTTAAGAGAATGGGGTTCCTGCCAGTCCATTACAGCCTGTAGCTTGGCAGGATCCATAGCCAAACCCTGGGCAGAGATGATGTAACCAAGGAAAGGCAGGGACTCCTGCTCAAACACACACTTCTCCAACTTGGCGTAGAGGGAGTTTGCCCGTAAGAGGTCAAAGACTTTGCGAACATCTCTCCGATGGGAGTCAATATCTGGAGAGAAGATGAGAATATCATCCAGATAGACTACGACCGAGGTGGTGAGCATATCCCGGAAGATGTCGTTCACAAAGTCTTGGAAAACGGCTGGGGCATTACAGAGCCCAAAGGGCATCACCAGATATTCATAGTGCCCATCCCTGGTGTTAAAAGCCGTCTTCCATTCATCCCCCTCACGGATGCGAATCAGGTTGTAAGCACCCAGCAGATCTAACTTCGTAAATACCCTCGCTCCCCGTAGCCTATCAAACAGCTCAGATATCAGGGGTAATGGGTACTTGTTCTTAACGGTGATGGCGTTAAGACCCCTGTAGTCTATGCACGGACGTAAGTCTCCAGTCTTCTTCTGTACGAAGAAGAACCCAGCCCCTGCCGGTGACACTGACTTCCTAATGAATCCTCTTGGATGTACTGAGACATTGCCTCCGTCTCCGGGAGAGATAACGGATAGACTCGACCCCGGGGAGGCTCAGCACCAGGCAAGAGGTCAATAGGACAGTCATAGGGGCGGTGAGGTGGAAGGGTTTCCGCAGCTCTTTTGGAGAACACGTCTGCATAGGGCCAATAGTGCTTGGGGAGAGAGGAAAGATCTGCGGGTACCTGTGTAGTAGCAACCTGAACGCACTCCCTCTGACATCTACCCTCGCTGGATTTACTCCATCCCAAAATTCTCCCAGAGGACCACTCAATATGAGGAGAATGGTAGCGAAGCCATGGTATCCCCAACAGGACCTCATCAATT
This sequence comes from Ranitomeya imitator, assembly GCF_032444005.1. Taxonomy (NCBI): domain Eukaryota; kingdom Metazoa; phylum Chordata; class Amphibia; order Anura; family Dendrobatidae; genus Ranitomeya; species Ranitomeya imitator. The sequence goes on from NC_091283.1 coordinate 830,497,345, forward strand.
CCCTCAGGAATGACTAATAGGGAGATTATCTCCTGATGTGATGAAGACACAGAAAGCGTGAAAGGAATGGTTTGGTGGGTAATCTGTGAGGGTAGTGTTGACCCATTTACCACTCGAATGGTTACAGGCTTGGCGAGCATCACCAAGGGTATTGCGTGACGCTGGGCAAAAGAGGAAGACATAAAATTACCCTCTGCCCCAGAATCCACGCATTGCTCGACCATAAGAGTGGATGGGCCTATGGTAATTGTCCCCTTGAAGGACAACTTTGAGGCAAACGTCGCCATGTCTAGTGTACCTCCTCCAACTGTCACTAGACGCTGACGTTTCCCCGACCGCTGAGGACCCTTGGAGGCAAAATGTCCTGACTGCCGGCAAACATGAGGAACCTTATGTGCACGGGCGGACTGAGACTTGGATTCCGCTCGTGTCACCTCTAAGGCCTCATGTGACTCGGACGCCTGGACTGGAGATTCCAAAGGTTTGGCGAAGGTGGGAGCCAGCTGAAACCTCTGCCTACACTGGGCTCGCTCCAACCTTCGCTCGTGAAAACGAAGGTCTATGCGAGTAGATATGGCTATGAGCTCCTCCAGTGTGGCGGGAATCTCCCTAGTGGCCAAAGCGTCCTTCACATGGTCAGCCAGCCCCCTCCAAAATACGGGAATGAGGGTTTTATCTGGCCATTCCAACTCAGACGCTAATGTCCGGAAGAGAACAGCAAAATGGCTGACCATGGTTGAACCCTGAGTCAAAGCCAGCAGTTGGAGCGCTGTATCATGGGTGACTTGAGGTCCTAAAAAGACCTGTTTCAGAGAGTCCAGAAACCGAGGAACACTCCGCACCACATGATCGTTGCGCTCCCACAGCGGCGTAGCCCACTTCATCGCTCTGTCCGACAAGAGGGAGATTATGAATCCCACCTTTGCCCGCTCAGTAGGGAAACATGCAGCCAGGAGCTCGAGGTGTATACCACATTGGCTCACGAAACCCCTACAGGACTTACTGTCCCCAGAGTATCTATCAGGCAAAGGAAGGTGAGATAGGGTCGGAACAGAGGTGGCAGTGGGTAAAGCTGCTGCAGCCACGCTAGCAGCCTGAACAGCTATTGCGGTAACATCCACCGCCGAGGTTGCACGCTCAAGAGACGCCAACCGGCCCTCCAGCAGCTGGATGTACCCCTGCAATCGCTGTTCATCCGCCATTACTTAGCCAGATCCTGGCGCTAGTATACTGTTAGGGTTGGCGGAACGCACCAAATATATTGTTTATTAAATGGAATTGGTGCGTTCGCAACCCGGGATCCACCGTGCAGGAAAGTACCTGCTGCTAAATAATGGCGGCTCTATATGGCGGTATGTACCAACTCTGTTAGCTTCACAGAGTAACCGCGAGAGGCAGGCTCTGTGCCCTGTTAGACTTTCACAGAGGCACAGGCCAACTACCCAGATGTGAGCAGTGAGTGGTCATGCATGCATACACAATCTCCTCGCCGGAGGAGCCAGCATTCTAGGGGCTTATTTCAACCAGGTCCCTGAACACACTTATACACAATCTCCTCGCCGGAGGTGCCAGCATTCTAGGGGCTTATTTCAGCCGGGTCCCTGAACACATACAAACGCATGACCACATTGGCGCAAAGCATATGACAAAAGACAATACTAGCGCATGGCCGTGCGGTCATGCGCAGTTTATATAGTTACAGCACAGGAAGCTGCTACCAAAGTTTTGCCCTTTCAGGACCTTCCTGGAGGACCAATGGGATGCGCTGCAGTACCTGAACATGTGACCGAACATGTGACCCTCGACCTCCAATGGGAGACCTTGCCCTGGGCATGCTCAGAATGTGTAAATAAGGACTTAGTCCCAGAGAGGCCTGCTCGCCGCAGATCAGTGCAGGGTACCATAGGAAAGCCAGAAAAGGCAGTAGTGACACTATGCACCGAATCAGCCTCAGCGAGACGCTGGGAGTGACGTCTCCGCTGAGCAGACCCCACTGCGGCCGATGCTGAATGGGAGACCGCAGCAGACACGGATCGAGATTCCCCCTGTGCAGCAGAGGAAACTCGACTCCTAACACCTTGCTTAACAACTCCATCATTAAAACTATAGAGTAACTAATCCCTCAGCCAAGAATGTAAGCCACATGTCACATTGCCATCAATTTGGGACCCTAATTCACTCAATTTCTATAATACCCCTATCCCATGGCAATCCACGGAGACCATAATTTATTGAACATTTCAATTTTCCCTCTTTTCTTATAAACCCCTTTTCCAGTGTCAGGCCTTGCTTCACATACTGAAGGAATTCTCTTCTTGAAGTTGGTTCTTCCCTGATCCAATTTCGAGCTATTACCTTCCTAGCCATGTACAGCAATCTAGCAATAGCCATCTTCAGGTTGTTATCCACTCCAATTTCATCCACGCACCCCAGCAAGCACACCACCGGGTCCTTTGGCACCGTGCATCCATATGCACCTTCCATATGACTCATCTCTCTCTCTGGTTCGGTTCTGAGGCTGTCACGGTGGCTAGACCCGGTCCGCGACCCTGCTAAGGGGCGTCCAATAAAGGTGTTACAGTCTGTCAGGGGTTCGTGACGCCACCTGTGGTGTTCGGTCAGGGTGACCGACGCTGCTGTGGGGTCCGCTGGGGTGATGGAATGGCAGCTGGATGGTATACCTTCCCACAGGTGAAGTATATCCCCAGGGCTTCCCAGTAAGGTAGATGGTAATGGTGTAGGGTGCAGTCAATAACGAGGACACAGGGTTGCACTCTCTTTACCTCTTTACTGAAGACTTCAGGATCCTCAATCCAGAGCACGTTTAACAGGGCTATCAGAGACCGGCCGGTCTGATGGGCACATCCAGAGTTTCCTTCACAGATGGAAATCGTTGCCTACCACTAGCGCCTGTGTGTTGTAGTCCTACCCTGCTGAGCATTCGGAATAGTCCTCACAACTGCTGTTCTCGTTCATTCTCTACAGCTCTCTCTCTCTCTCTTTTGGTTCCAGATGTTACTAGTTTCTCGTCCCCCAGGAATGTTATGGCTAGGACGCACCCGTATGACGGGAAGGCTCGGAGCTCTTCCGGGACCCTAGAGACGCCCCTCTCCACGCGTTGCCCCTATGTCTTCGTAGGTGTAGTAAGGTAGACAGCCAACCTATGATTAACTGTCCTGTGGAGTTTGAAGTAAGGCCTAGAGTCAGTTACTCCTGCGGTGTTCCGGCCACCGGCTACGTGCCTCAGTAGGATGTTGCCTTGGTCTCACGGCACGACTCCTACTGGTACTCCTTTGTGCTTGATCTTGTTTACACTGTTCCACAATATCCTTCCCTTCATGTCTCTCTCTTGGATACCGCCGCGGGGTGTGAAGGTGCGGTTCCGTTACGTTCTGCTCTGTTCGCTAAGCACCTGCCAGGTTCCCACGCCTGACAGGGACCCCCCTGTGTCTTCTCCCTGCAACACCCCCTGCCACGGGATGTTGCCTGAATCCAACCCAATCAGCTTCTGACTAACTTCCTCCCCAACCCCTAGTTTTACCAGTGTGAGGAGTGGCCCAATAAATAAAGCCTTTTGCTCCCCCTAGTGGCCGGAGTGTGAAGTGTAATGTGTTCTGGTGATACCTGGTCAGGAGAACTCCTTTAGTGCCATCAGATGTACCATCACTCCCCTTAGTGGCAGAGCGTCATATTGCAATGACCAGGTCTCTGGGGCGCTGCACACACACATTCTCTAGCACTATATCCCTTTGAATTCTAATACCTCCATCCCTATTCTGAGCTCCAAAAGCATGCCTCATCCTCAAATACTGATATTCCCTCGCCGGCCCGAGACCAAATTCCACCTGCACTTGGGAAAAGGATTTCAACTCATCTCGCTCAATTATCTGATACACGTACTGAATCCCTTTGACCTGCCATTCTGTTAATACCCCCACTGCCTCAAACTCCTGTAAATTATTGTTATGCCATAGCGGTGAGAATCTAGTCAAGTCCGTAATCCCACGTATATGATTCAGCCTACCCCACAGCTTACATATCAACAACACAGTTGGGTATAATTTCCCCAGAGCCCCCAGGGATCCATCTTCTAAACATTGTACCACTGGCCTTCTTTTGTCACCGCTTCCATCAACTGCCGTACCACTCCAGATGACCCTTCATGCGCCCAGCCCTTTAGATGCTGACTTTGGGCTGCAAGAAAATATATTTCAGGGTTAGGCAGTGCCAGGCCCCCATCTTCCTTGGGTCGCTGAAGTGTCTCCAGTTTGATACGCGGATGTTGTCTCCCCCATATCAAATTCCTAAACAGAGAGTTAATCTGCCTAAATTTCCCGCGCGGTATCCAAACTGGCGCATTATGAAGAATATATAGTATTTTCGGCATCAGAATCATTTTGATAAGATTCACCCTACCTACCACAGATAAATGCAGCTTAAGCCAAGCATCCACTTTTGCCTTAAGAACGCCTAAGATCGGAGTCAGGTTCCTATGTATGTAATCGGTGACAGGCATAGATACCCATATCCCCAGATACTTAAATTGGCTCACCACCTTCAGTTGCCCATCCTCCAGTGGCTCCCCCCAGCGTCATCTACCTTAAACAAGATAGACTTACTCCAGTTTATCTTTAGTCCCGACACCGAGCTGAATCGTTCAATAATCCCAATGGCTCCCTCCAAGGAAGTAACCGGGTCAGCCAGAAGACTGTCAAGTTAAGTGTGTCATCACATCCCGTTATGACTTGAGAATATGCTTTATGAAACCACTATATTTGCCTGAAATCATCTTGATTTTTGCAATTTTTCAGTCCATGTTTTCCATTATGGCTACAATATTCCCATCTCCCGTGTGTGCATCTTAGAAGTCATTTAGGGCAAAAAAAACGTGTGCACCTCAGTTTTTCTTGTTCTATTGTTTCTATTGTTAAGTAGTTGTAGTTTCCCTGAAAAAAGTTTTTGAATCGCAAATTTGACATCTTTATTTCGAAGACTGTACAAAATTGAATTCAAAATTGGAACCAGCACTGTGTTAAGAAGAGCAATGGACTTTTTACTATGAGCGTTATCGTCTGGGGTAGGTATGAGATAGACACAGATCAGACTGAGGTACAGCATCAGGATGACTGAAAGATGGGCCGAGCAGGTGGAGAAGGCTTTGCGCCTTGCCAGTGCCGTCTTCATGCTTGCTACAGCGGTTATGATGTAACTATAGGAAGATGATATTAATACAAAAGTTATTAAATCCAAAAAAGTGCCTTCAATGCAAATAATGGTCATGACTTTGGAGACATCACCGCAGGAGACTTTTAACAAAGGTATCAGATCACAAAAGAAGTGGTCGATCTCCCTAGATGAGCAGAAAGGGAAACGAGAGAGCACAACAATAAATGGAAGAGGGTCTATAATGCCGAGAAGCCAACTAAAGCCGGCTAAGAGGACACAGACCTTCTTATTCAAGACAAGACTATAATGAAGAGGATTGCAGATGGCTACGTAGCGATCATAACACATTGCCGTCAACAAGATGTAATCTAAGCTCTGGAGTCCAGTGTAAAGATGCATTTGTACAAAACACTGAAAGAAAGAAATTGATCTCCATCCCAGAAATGTCAGGAGAAACTTAGGGAAAATTACAGTGGTAAAGCAAATATCCAGAAAGGACAAGTTACACAGGAAGAAATACATGGGGGTATGAAGATTTGTGTCCAAGTAAATGATGACTATAAGTAGCGTGTTCTCCAAAAGGCAGAAGAAGTATATAAATAGGAAAAGAAGAAATATTAAAGCTTGTAGATCTGGATATTCATAAAAACCCAATAAGAGAAACCCGTCTTCTGTTTCATTCTCTGAAATCATCCTGAATGGTCATAGAACAATGAATAGATTACTAATGACTACAACCTTAACAATTATAAAATGTTTTGAGCTCACATTATGCGCATACATGGATAAGTCCATGGGCCCATTTTTAAAGACATTTTTGTTTTTGGTCTTGTGGCATTAGTTACCATTTTTTATGCCAAATTCTTCAAAATGGCACATATGATTCATGCATTTGGTATGAAGTCAAAAACTGATTTTTTTTCAGTCCTGAATATTTTTATAGCCTTTCAGAGCAAACCTTCAAATGTTTTGCAAAATGATGCAAAAATTGCACCAAAATACTTTTGTGCTTACAAATACACTAGAGTACAGGGGTGATGGAGTGAAGTTACGCTAAATGTTGTGATTTTTTAAACAAAGTTGCAATTGATCAATCAGACAAAAACTTGTGGAATTGCTAAACTCTGCGTACAAAGCAGAAAAAAATCAGGTGAAAACATATAAAAAAAGACTTTAAAAAGGCACAAATAGAACAATAAATTGGGTTCAAACAAAAAAATATTGGTGCATATACATAAAACTAGACAAAAAACAGGCATAAAGGTAATGATGTACTGGGGCTTAAGTTTAGAGAATTGGTCATCAAATTTGGGGCTTTCAAATTGGTTCCAGAAAAGAGATTTGGCTATAACAACCTTCTTTATTTCATTATTTTTATTTGTGTGGCATAAAAAAATGCTTTGAGACCTGGACTGTAAAGTTTCTCAATTTGTGCTTAAGTAACATAACTGAAGAAAGAACTACTGTAGTTAGGTTATGAGTGGTCCAGGTTTCTCTTCTATCTTGTCTGAAAGGTACAGCTCAAGGAAATCACCAACCGGCCAGACCTTCTTCAGCAGAAATGAATCTCGAGTAGAGTTATTATCTTGCACAAACAAAGGAGGGAAATACAATATCTTTAGCATAGACAGGCCCTAATGCTTTCTCTTGCTTATTCCTTCACTTCTTGATTTTGGAATGTCTGACTAAGCCTGACCTTAATTCTCCTAACTGAAAACTCAGTTTACTCTTACCGAAGTTAGCGAGCAATACAGTGTGACTTGGATGTATGGCCACAGCAGTTACTTAAAATTTACATTGCAACAAAATCAATAAACATATAAACATATACAACTAATAGTAAACTCACATCACCAAATTTACCTTGAGGAGATCTATGCCCCCTTCGTTCAAGATGTAGGATGTATATTCAAAGTCCCCATTCCTATCGGTTGCCGTGAAAATTCCACTGATCACGATGAAGAATCAACCACATTATTATTATTTATTATTTTAGCTCCATTTATTCCATGGCGCTTTACATGTGAGGAGGGGTATACAAAATAAAAACAAGTTCAGTAATCTTAAACAGTACAATTCACAGCTTGTACAGGAGGAGAGAGGACCCTGCCCGCGAGTGTTCACAATCTTCAAGTGGTGAGTGAGAATATAGAAGGTGAGGATAGAGCTGGTGGTGTAGGGGTTTGGTCACTCAGTGGTTACTGCAGGTTGTAGGCTTGTCAGAAGAGGTTGGTCTTCAGGTTCTTTTTGAAGGTTTCCGTGGTAGGCGAGAGTCTGATATGTTGTGGTAGAGAGTTCAAGAGTAGGGGTGATGCGCGAGAGAAATCTTGTATGCGATTGTGGGAAGAGGAGATAAGAGGAGAGTAGAGAAGGAGATCTTGTGAGGATCGGAGGTAAGTACCGGGAGATGAGGTCACAGATGTATGGAGGACACAGGATGTGGATGGCTTTGTATGCCATTGTTAGGGTTTTGAACTGGAGCCTTTGGGTAATGGGGAGCCAGTGCTGGAATTGACAGAGAGAAGAGGCCGGGGAATAGCGGGGGGACAGGTGGATTAGTCGGGCAGCTGAGTTTAGAATAGATTGGAGGGGTGTGAGAGTGTTCGAGGGGAGGACACAGTGCAGGAGGCTGCAGTAGTCAAGGCGGGAGATGATGAGGGCATGGACTAGAGTTTTTGCAGATTCTTGGTTGAGGAATGTATGGATCGAGGAAATATTTTTGAGATTAAGTCGGCAGGAAGTGGAAAGGGCTTAGATATGTGGTTTGAAGGAGAGATCAGCGTCAAGGATTACCCCAAGGCAGCAAGCTTGTGGGACTGGGGAGAGTGAGCAGCCATTTTCTTTAATGGATAGGTCCATTGGGGGGTCGAATGAGATTGGAAAGATGATGAATTCTGTTTTGTCCATATTAAGTTTTAGAAATCTAGTGGAGAAGGATGAAATAGTGAACAGACATTGAGGGATTCTGGTTAGTAGGGAGGTGATATCTGGTCGAGACATGTAGATCTGTGTGTCATCAGCTTATAGGTGATTCTGAAAGCTGTGAGCTGTCCGAGGCCGAAGGTGTGAAATAGAAGAGCAGGGCCCTAGGACACGTACATTAAAAACTGATAAAAAAGGAATAAGTGGATGGAGCACTCATTAGACCATCAATGACCGGTCCCCAAAGTTCTCCTTGGCCACCAATATTTACTCCTGGCTGTACTTCTCCCCCACCCCCCGGCTCTCCTTCAATATCTACACTTTTCATAGGTCTACAAATTCCCCCAAAGACCAAATTTTCTTAGCATCATGCCAATGAGAATGACTCCAGATTCCTAAATTAAGATATCATCTCTATTGTCCTCACATCTGTAACAAAACCTAAGCTTTATTACTTTGGATTACATAAACGTAAAAAGATTGTCCCAACTTCAATAGCCGAGCGTTGTAGCAGGACGCTTACCAAACTAGGACAGTGTGCAAGTGCACTGCGCACAATGCCAACATTGAAGAGGCTGCAGCGCTCTTATGAGGGACCCCGTCCTTTCCAACAGCTAATTTGAAAGGGTACTGAGAGCCGGCCCCCAAGCAACCTGACACTGACGGCCTATCCAACTGGAGGATGTCAATATTCTACACCAAGAAAACCCCCTATACAGAGAACTGGAAAACCTGCAGCTTCTGCACATGTTGCTCTCAGCTCCCGCTGCCCTCATTAAATCCTGTGCTGGTAACCCTAAGATATTCTCCAAGAACAATAATACTGAGAATACCTCTGTATAAAAGTAGACCAATGGAGCATGCTACAATTATTTTTCGGATGGATTTGTACAGAATCTGACAAGATAATCCTCTATGGCATCTCGATGGTGGCGGTCATGGTCCTTCTTGAATTCTTATACCATGTGCCTCCAAATTTTTTAAGGGCTGTCCTGTAAAAACAAGTGATCAGCTGTTCACAGGACCGGTGACGGTCCAACCGCTGGGTCTTGCACTGATCGACTGAACGAGGAATTTTTATTCACAACAGGAAACTTTATCCATATGACAAAATATGACAATCGCAACTTCAAGTCCACTAAGGGGCTAACAAGAACAGTAAAAAGTAACACCACAATTTTTTTTCTGTCAAACTTCTGATTTTTTTTCCCCCAATCAAATAATTAAAAAAACATGACATATTTGGTATCGCCGTAATCTTACTGATGTGGTGAATTATATTTCGAGGTCATTTTTACCACAAAATATGTATTGTAAAAATAATTCCCCAAAAAACAATGTCAGAATTGTGTTTTTTTTCACAGTTTCTCTCCACTTTTATTCTCGTTTTCCAGTACATTATGTGCTAAAATGAAAGGTGCAATTCAAAAGTACATCTCATCCAGCAAAAAAACAAGCCCTCATACATCTATGTGGACAGAAGAATGAAACATTATATTTCTGTAAAGAAGGGGAGGAAAATCCAGAAATGTAAAAACGGATATTGGCCCCGTAGTAATGGGATAACATTATAATGTAACTATCTAAGGATGTAATCTACTTATTGAATAAATTATTAGAAACTATCATGGCTGGATTACCGTATTTTTCGGACTACAAGACGCACTTTTTCCCCCCCAAAAAAGGGGGGAAAATGGGGAGTGCGTCTAATAGTCGCAATGCAGGCTTACCGTGGCGGTAGAGGTGCGGTGGCAGAGGTGCAGCGGCAGAGGTGCGGCGGCAGAGGTGTGGCGGCAGAGGAGGCGCAGTAAGCGTGGTCCCTTTCTTCGGTGAGGTGATGCAGCAGCCCGGTATGCAGCAGAGCCGGGTGAATCCTGTTGTTATCGGTGGTGGCGGCCATTTTCCTGAGGCCGCGCGTGCGCAGATGGAGCGCTCTGCTTCCCGGGGCTTCAGGAAAATGGCCGCCGCGATCTCCATCTGCGCACACGCGGCCTCCCACGGCCATTTTCCTGAAGCCCCGGTGTAACAGGCCAGATTATACCCCCAGGCCAGACTATACCCGGGGTTAAAGTGGCCTAGGCTAGATTATACCCCGGGTATACTTTGGCCTAGGCCAAACTATACCCCGGGGTATAAAATAGCCTAGGCCAAAGTATACCCCTCCAGGCCAGATTATACCCCCCAGGGTAAGCTGAGGGAAAGCTGCTCATTATTCTAGGTAACAGCTCCCCCTCCCATCGGGCACTGCTCCTTTTCAAGCTCCTCCACCTCTGGTGACGCCAGGGATCTCCCTTTCTAAGCCCCACCCCCTCCCTATAGTCACATGTGACATGAAATCTTCAGCCCTGCTCGGGCCAGCTCGTTGTCTTGGCGCCTTGGATATGCTTGGAAAAGGGCTTTGTATACCTAGGGGGCACTGACGAGCACTGAGGGGTGGGTGGGGAACCCCTTTACTGGTTGCTATGGGATATAGCATGATCACTCTATCCTAGCAACACCTTGGATACGCTTGGAAAAGGGGTTTATCTATCTTGGGGGCACCATTGCAGCACTGCGGGTGGGTGGGGAAACCTTTTACTGGTTGCTATGGGATTTTACATGACCAATTTATCCTAGCAACGCCTTGTATACGCTTGGAAAAGGGGTTAATCTACCTTGGGGGCACTCTCGCAGCACTTAAGGATAGGTGGTTAACCCCTTAGGTGGTTGCTATGGGATTTTACATGACCACTTTATCCTAGCAACGGCTTGTATACGCTTGGAAAAGGGGTTTATCTACCTTGGGGGCACCCTTGCAGCACTGCGGGTGGGTGGGGAAACCTTTTACTGGTTGCTATGGGATTTTACATGATCACTCTATCCTAGCAACGCCTTGAATACGCTTGAAAAAGGGGTTAATCTACCTTGGGGGCACTCTCGCAGCACTTAAGGATAGGTGGTTAACCCCTTAGGTGGTTGCTATGGGATTTTACATGACCACTTTATCCTAGCAACGGCTTGTATACGCTTGGAAAAGGGGTTTATCTACCTTGGGGGCACCCTTGCAGCACTGCGGGTGGGTGGGGAAACCTTTTACTGGTTGCTATGGGATTTTACATGATCACTCTATCCTAGCAACGCCTTGAATACGCTTGAAAAAGGGGTTTATCTACCTTGGGGGCACTCTCGCAGCACTTAAGGATAGGTGGTTAACCCCTTAGGTGGTTGCTATGGGATTTTACATGACCACTTTATCCTAGCAACGGCTTGTATACGCTTGGAAAAGGGGTTTATCTACCTTGGGGGCACCCTTGCAGCACTGCGGGTGGGTGGGGAAACCTTTTACTGGTTGCTATGGGATTTTACATGATCACTCTATCCTAGCAACGCCTTGAATACGCTTGAAAAAGGGGTTTATCTACCTTGGGGGCACTCTCGCAGCACTTAAGGATAGGTGGTTAACCCCTTAGGTGGTTGCTATGGGATTTTACATGACCACTTTATCCTAGCAACGGCTTGTATACGCTTGGAAAAGGGGTTTATCTACCTTGGGGGCACCCTTGCAGCACTGTGGGGAAGCCGGGGAACCCTTTTACTGAGGAAGGAAACAGCACAAAAATTCAAAAGCTGACTTAGGCCATAGTATACCCCCGGGGGATAAACTTTATACCAGGGGGTATAAAATAGTTTTTATAGTATTTCTCTAGGCCATAATGTTATCACTTCACTGTTTTTCTCACCCTATTGCTTATTTGTTGAAAAGTGTGCAGATCTGAACTGACAGTAGATGGCGCTGTCCTGTCAGTGCATAGTTAATGATAACTTGTTTTGTATGTTCTCTATGACACCTCTCTGCTCTCTATGACACCAAATCTTTTCCAATTTTGACAACCATGGAAGATCAATTGTATGACCAGCTTTTGAGATTCTACACTGCAACAGAACAAAGGTACCCTCAGTATACCTACGATCTACCTCCTGAGAAACGTGCAAATGCCAAGTCCCAGTTTAGACAAACAGCAAAGCCATATCGAACCCAAGGAGGAATTGTTTATCATAGGGAAAAGGAGGTTCTTACTAAAAGTCGACTGCCAAATATCCTGAAGGCCTGTCATGACAACCCAATATCTGGGGGCCATTTTGGCAGAGATAAAACTTTAGCCAAAATCTCTGACCGGTTTTACTGGAAGGGAATGAAAAATGACGTTCACCAGTATGTGAAAGCCTGTCAAAAATGTTTTGTTATAAATCCCAAAATCACAAAGGAAGCTCCACCACTCAACAGTATATCAGTGCCTGGAAAAGTATGGAGCTTAGTTGGGATTGATATGATTGGCCCTCTTCAGGAAACATCAAATGGCAACAAATATATAGTTGCTGCCACTGATCATTTCTCCAAATGGACTGAAGCAACAGCTGTCCCAGATAAGAGTGCCAAGTCAGTGGCAAATTTTTTGTACTCCGTTATCTGTCGCCTTGGCTGTATGGAGACTCTGATTAGCGACCAGGGACGAGAGTTTGTAAACTCGATCATTGACAACCTGATGGAACATTTTCAAACAGATCACCGTATTTCATCTGCATACCACCCACAAACAAATGGCCAGCGGGAACGTGATAATCGGACACTTAAAGAAGCTCTTAGTAAGCTTGTCAATGACCAAGGAAACAACTGGGATCAATTCATCCCTGGTGTTCTGTTTGCCTATCACACATCTGTGCATGCTTCAACCAAGGTTACTCCATTTGAGGTCATGTATGGACGGAAGGCCAAGCTTCCCATGGACCTTAATCCCTCAAAAGATGATACGGTGGATCCCATGCCCATTTCAGATCATGCCACCCCTGATGTGCTAAATACACTGTCAAGCATTCTTAAAAAGCTGCACTCAGACGTCAGTACCAACATCCACTCTGCTCAAGAACACCAGAAGTGTGCCTTTGATCGCCGACACAAAAGTAACAAAGAAATCACTGCTGGTACCATAGTTTATATCAAGAATCAGCGCCGTATTCAACGCATAGGTTCAAAGATGGAACCACGCTGGATTGGACCTTATTTAGTTGTGGAATCCTTGACCAAGGGACGAGTAAAACTTAAGAACAACAAAACTGGCAAGATATTAAGCAACACATACCACACCAGCAACCTAAAGATTTACCAGGATAAAGAGGCTTCTCCACCATCCGATGATGATTATTCCAGTGACTCTGCCACACAGAAAAATAAGCAAACTAAGGCTTTCAACCTACTACCAAGTTCAAGAAGGAAGTATCTTAGCACCACTCTTGGCCTTACGTTTAGTAAGGTTGTATACTGTGGATGCAGACGAGACCTTGAACAACCACGGCGTACATATAAAACCAAAGGTGATGGAAACTGCTTCTTCCGGGCCATCAGCTACATCTTGACAGGAACAGAGGACAACCATTCCCTTCTCAGAGATAAAGTCATCCACCATATGAAAACTGACTTGACAAAAAAACTACAGGACTACTTGAACCAAAATGTGAATGAATATGTGAACATCTCTGGAATCTCTCGTGATGGAGTCTGGGCAACTGATGCAGAGATCATGACCACGGCGAATCTGTTGAGTTGCGACATAATAATCTACACAAACGTCGGTGACTCCATGGATTGGTTGACATATCCTGCAAGCTTCAATCTGCAGTCAACAACTGAACATGCACTGTATCTTGAAAATAAGCACGATCATTTCAATGTTGTTATCAGTGTTTAGCTTTAAACATTAATTTGGTAGCAAGGACATGCTAGACTAAATGTCATAATACACAGAATGACTGTTGGGCGATTTGTTGCCCCAGATAATTGCATTGCATGATAAGTGACTTATAGCTAATGAGAAATTATTGCCCCCCCTCCCAAAAGTTTTGTATAGTGGGAGGTACTCTTTAAGAATTGTCAGTTTGGTTTCTCAATAAAATGTTGAAGCATTAAGTAATTCTTGTGTATATCACTCAATGCAAATGATTTCATTGGGGTATAATATGAGCTGAGAGGTATAAATTGGGCTAGGCAACTTTAACCCCAGATTAGTTACATAATCTGGCCTGGAGGGGTATAGTTTTTTTTCCAAGCGTATACAAGGCGTTGCTAGGATAAATTGGTCATGTAAAATCCCATAGCAACCAGTAAAAGGGTTCCCCGGCTTCCCCACAGTGCTGCAAGGGTGCCCCCAAGGTAGATAAACCCCTTTTCCAAGCGTATACAAGCCGTTGCTAGGATAAAGTGGTCATGTAAAATCCCATAGCAACCACCTAAGGGGTTAACCACCTATCCTTAAGTGCTGCGAGAGTGCCCCCAAGGTAGATAAACCCCTTTTTCAAGCGTATTCAAGGCGTTGCTAGGATAGAGTGATCATGTAAAATCCCATAGCAACCAGTAAAAGGTTTCCCCACCCACCCGCAGTGCTGCAAGGGTGCCCCCAAGGTAGATAAACCCCTTTTCCAAGCGTATACAAGCCGTTGCTAGGATAAAGTGGTCATGTAAAATCCCATAGCAACCACCTAAGGGGTTAACCACCTATCCTTAAGTGCTGCGAGAGTGCCCCCAAGGTAGATTAACCCCTTTTTCAAGCGTATTCAAGGCGTTGCTAGGATAGAGTGATCATGTAAAATCCCATAGCAACCAGTAAAAGGTTTCCCCACCCACCCGCAGTGCTGCAAGGGTGCCCCCAAGGTAGATAAACCCCTTTTCCAAGCGTATACAAGCCGTTGCTAGGATAAAGTGGTCATGTAAAATCCCATAGCAACCACCTAAGGGGTTAACCACCTATCCTTAAGTGCTGCGAGAGTGCCCCCAAGGTAGATTAACCCCTTTTCCAAGCGTATACAAGGCGTTGCTAGGATAAATTGGTCATGTAAAATCCCATAGCAACCAGTAAAAGGTTTCCCCACCCACCCGCAGTGCTGCAATGGGGCCCCCAAGATAGATAAACCCCTTTTCCAAGCGTATCCAAGGTGTTGCTAGGATAGAGTGATCATGCTATATCCCATAGCAACCAGTAAAGGGGTTCCCCACCCACCCCTCAGTGCTCGTCAGTGCCCCCTAGGTATACAAAGCCCTTTTCCAAGCATATCCAAGGCGCCAAGACAACGAGCTGGCCCGAGCAGGGCTGAAGATTTCATGTCACATGTGACTATAGGGAGGGGGTGGGGCTTAGAAAGGGAGATCCCTGGCGTCACCAGAGGTGGAGGAGCTTGAAAAGGAGCAGTGCCCGATGGGAGGGGGAGCTGTGACCTAGAAGAATGAGCAGCTTTCCCTCAGCTTACCCTGGGGGGTATAATCTGGCCTGGAGGGGTATACTTTGGCCTAGGCTATTTTACACCCCGGGGTATAGTTTGGCCTAGGCCATTTTATGCCCGGGTATAGTTTGGCCTAGGCCAGTTTATACCCCGGGGTATACTCTGGCCTAGGCCAAATTATACCCGGGGTTAATCTGGGACGGGGTTACTTTGGCCTGTTACACCGGGAAGCAGAGCGCTTCATCTGCACACGCGCGGCCTCAGGAAGATGGCCGCGCCCACCGATAACAACAGGATTCACCCGGCTCTGCTGCTTACCGGGCTGCTGCATCACCATACCGGGGAAAGGGACCCCGTTTACTGCGCCTCCTCTGCCGCTGCACCTCTGCCACCGCACCTCTGCCACCGCACCTCTGCCACCGCACCTCTGCCACCACGGTAAGCCTGCATTGCCTGCACGGTAAGCCTGGGACCCCTCTCACGCCATACCTGTCACTGCACCTCCTGATCCCAGCACCTCCTGATCCCAGCACCTCCTTATCCCAGCACCTCCTGATCCCAGCACCTCCTGTTCCCAGCACCTCCTCATCCCAGCACCTCCTGATCCCAGCACCTTCTCATCCCAGCACCTCCTCATCCCAGCACCTTCTCATCCCAGCATCTCCTCATCCCAGCACCTCCTCATCCCAGCACCTCCTCATCCCAGCACCTCCCCATCCCAGCACCTCCTCATCCCAGCACCTCCTGATCCCAGCACCTCCTCATCCCAGCACCTTCTCATCCCAGCACCTCCTCATCCCAGCATCACCCCACCTCTGCCGACACCTTGCCTCCTGTGACCCTGCTTTGCCACCGCCAGCCCTCAGGTAAGATACTGTAAATTCGGACAATAAGACGGACCCCCATCTTATAAAAAATCTTTTTTTCTGCAATTTTCACCCCAAATTTGGGGTGCGTCTTATGGTCCGGTGCGTCTTATAGTCCGAAAAATATGGACTATATTGTGGGTGAATTGCCTGTTTTATTGTTGTGTGTATATTATTATTATTATTATTATTATACATTTTTATAGCGCCATTTATTCCATGGCGCTTTACATGTGAATACGAGGCAAATATAGACAAATACATTAAACATGAGCAGATAACAGGCACACGGGTACATAAGGAGGGAGGATATATGTAAATATGTATATATTATTTTTTTCATTCTATCCCAAACAAAACTATAAAAATTATTCATTAAATTACTTGTACCCCAAGAAAGTATCAATAAAATCTTAAACCTGTCCCACAATAAATAAGCTAAGCCCTCCTATATCTATAGCAAATGCAAAAGGAACAGCCAGACAGCACCACTGCCAGGAAGAACAAAGTGGGAACCGCTCACCTGTGTAAAGCCAGGATATCTGATCTTGGGTGCATAGCTCCGCTGGAGAAAAGTCCATATGAAATAATGAATGTATAAGGAAATAGAGCGCACTCGCCGATCATCCAGTGCAGGAATCTTTATTCAAACATCGTGCTGTACATCTTCACGACCGGGGGTGCTGTACAGAGAGTGCGGCAAAGCGGGACGACGGCCGTTTCACGCCTGGCTGGCGCTTCAACGCGTGAAACGGCCGTCGTCCCGCTTTGCCGCACTCTCTGTACAGCACCCCCGGTCGTGAAGATGTACAGCACGATGTTTGAATAAAGATTCCTGCACTGGATGATCGGCGAGTGCGCTCTATTTCCTTATACATTCACTACCTCCTATATCTATGTTGACAAAGAAAACAAAATGTTTCCGATCTTCCCATAAAACATGGTTTTACTGTGCAAATATCCAATGCTACAAACTATACTAAACTGTTTTCATATCGGCGTTTTCATGAGAATAAGATTAAATTCTCCATTGGTTTCCACTATGAGAACCATATGAAAAAAGCAGCAAAAAACTAATTTAGAATTGTCGTTTCTTTTGCACTATGTACCCCCCCCCCCAAAAAAAAAAAAAAGAAAAAAAAACTAAATATATGTATACATGATGAAACCTAATGAATAAATTATATGTACATCAAACTGTTTTCACAAAAAATAGTACTTATTTAGCAAAAAATATACATCTTAATATCAACAGATCAATAAGCAAAAATTACAATGGGGAAAAATTATTATTTTGTTCTATCTTGGTTTATTGCAACAATAAAGAAAATCCAAAGTTCCAAATTCAAAAATTGTGACAATTCAATAACGTGACATAGTTCTATTTCCTGAATCGTTTTTAAACCTTGATACGAGTAGGATTTGATGGAAGTGAATTTGACTCTTTTCAAACCTTGTATGTGAAGTAATGTATCCCCAATAATGAATACGGCCTCTGATGGGTATTGTGGAGAACAAAGACTCCTGGAAAATCTCAGTCAATATGTAGAGGAGTAGACTGACCCTAGGGAATTGCAGGCTTTTCATTTTACCAGTCTACCTTCCCCTGAGTATAAGGAAACCCATAAGGACGTTTCACCAGCACTTACCATTAAACACTACATTTTACACCTTGGAAGTGACGAGAAAACACATTTTTTTACTTGAAAATGGGTAAAACCTTACAAGCATAAATATTTTGAATATAAGTCATCACTGACATTTATTCAATATACACAATATAATCTATAAATGTCGAGGACTGGAACACTTTCTTCTGGGGAAAATATGTGGGCAAGAGAGGTTGACTATTTTCAAGACCCTTATAGAGTTGAAAGGAGATGGACGGACATGAATGTAAAGAAATTTGGATAGCAACAAAGTAGGAGCTTTGTCAATTCTTCATTTTAAATTTATTTTTCTTTAATGCAAAATGAGTGATTCTAATATGTATACAATTGTGAGGGAATCATACAATGTGGAGGACATTGTGGTGCATAGTGGGTTTGGATTTATGGGGTGTAGCAGTCGTGGGGACTGGTGGTTTGTTCCCTGACACTCCAAGAGTTAAATGCATTTGATGTTTATGTATGTTATAAAAGGAGTCACCCCAACTGCAAACCGTGGTGGTTGGCTGAGCGTCCTCCCCCATGAGTTTATTGGAGCTATGGAAGTGGATAGACCTGTTCCTGCCGGGGTGGCTCGAAGGGTCTAACACAGGTAGGTGAGAATCAGTTGAGGCGTCCCAAATCCATGGATGACTTGTCAAGTTTGACATCAGGAGGGGGTATGTATTCCTTGAGGAGGAATGGACTGGGGACGAGGTCTACGTCAGCCGTGACATGGTGAAGAGAAAGTATTTAGCCTCACGGTTGCAAAATCTAAGTTCAGGGGAGATCGTGAAATTTGTGAAATGCAGGTGTCAAAGGGGCTAGTATGCAGCAGCCTTGGTGTGCCCGCACACCTGGGAAATGGTACAGGTGACTGGGACCGGGCATCTTAGTGGAGGGAAAATAACCCTCAAAGGGTCTCCTTAAGAACTGGAGGTTGCTGATCAAAATCCCTCAGGGGGCTGTGGACTGCAGGCTGGGTAGGTAAACCCCAACAAGACCAGGATTCAGTGAAGACATCTGGGCCGCAGCAGATCAGGTGTTTCAAAGAGTTAGGGTCACCTGATATGGCCCTACCCAGTCCCGGTTAAATTTCCTGACCAGCCTTTGAGATGAAGGAGGCCACCCACTGCTTGGGCTGCCTTTATGAAGAAAAGAAGGAGGGCCCGGACAAGGCCTTGAGAGAAGTTCAGGACTCAATGTCCATTTTTCTGAAGTACCATGAGTGTAACTTTCATTGCTGCTGACTATGCCCAGTGTTTGTTTTTATCTTTTGCAATTGTTACCATCCACCTCTCGTGTCTCCCGTTTTCCTCATAGTTTGTAAGCTTGCGAGCAGGGCCCTCATTCCTCTTGGTATCTATTTTGAACTGTGATTTCTGTTATGCTGTAATTTCTATTGTCTGTACAAGTCCCTTCTATAATTTGTAAAATGCTGCAGAATATGTTGGCGCTATATAAATAAAATTATTATTATAAATAAATATAAATAAAATTATTATTATTTTTTATTGCGCCTGTGTCATGGTTTGGACTGGATTAATGCCCTGCCCTCTCAGGCTTAATTGTAGTGGCCCCCTTCTGGATCTGGGAGGGATATTTATACCCATGCTGGACTAGGATTCTCTGCCAGTTACAATGATAATAATAACAATCTTTATTTATATAGCTCCAATATATTCCTCATCACTTTACAGTTTAACAGTTTCAAACACAACAGCCATAAGTAACAACGTTAACAATACAATAATTAAAGCAAAATAAGCCGCCCCTGCTCGTGAGAGCTTACAATCTACAATGAGATGGGGAAATACAAAGCACAGGTGTGTATTTACAATGATGTGTTTACAATGATGGTCTAGCCATCTTCAAGGGGTGGAGGATAGATGGAGATAGTGAATGGGCTACACACACACACAAACATAAAATGACTAGTGTTGAGCATTCCGATACTGCAAATATCGGGTATCGGCCGAAATTTGCGGTATCAGAATTCCGATTCTGAGTTGCGATACTTTCACAATATCGGATACCGGAATCGGAAGTTCCCATAATGAGCCAGTTTGATTTAATTCAGCCAATGAGGAATCCTAAGAAGTGTGGGCACATCCTGTTATGCATGTTAGTCATGTAACTACTGGCATGGCTGTGATTGGCTGCTGAAATGATGTCATAATGCACTATAAAAGTCGCTGCCGCCATTTTGGGTTCACTCTGCTGTTAATTCAGTTAGGGACAGGACGCTGTGTTCTGACTGAGGGCCAATTTGAGATAGCGATTTGCTTCATTGTGCTTTACCCAGGCTAATTTAGCAACCGCTGTATGAGAACCTTGTTTTTGCCTTGCAGCCCTGTTCACGGCTGTCTGCAAGGTCTCTGTGTGAGTGCAGCTCACTCTGTAGTCTGTTCTGCAGCCACAGCTGGTTGTAGTCAGCTCAGCGTGCGTCACTGCCTCATACTGTTCCATTGTCCTTTTTTCAATTAGTGCTGCCTGCTGCACATTTTTCCAGATTTATCCTATTAGTGGGTTTCCATCCGTATCCTGCTAGATCGTGGAAAAACACTATATAGGAGTACATAGAGGAGCTTTTTTGGCCTTGCAGTGCCGTTCACGGCTGTCTGCAAGGTCTCTGTGTGAGTGCAGCTCACTCTGTAGTCTGTTCTGCAGCCACAGCTGGTTGCAGTCAGCTACTCAGCGTGCGTCACTGCCTCATACTGATCCATTGCCCTTTTTTCAATTAGTGCTGCCTGCTGCACATTTTTCCAGATTTATCCTATTAGTGGGTTTCCATCTGTATCCTGTTAGATTGTGGAAAAACACTATATAGGAGTACATAGTGGAGCTTTTTTTGGCCTTACAGTGCAGTTCACGGCTGTCTGCAAGGTCTCTGTGTGAGTGCAGCTCACTCTGTAGTCTGTTCTGCAGCCACGGCTGGTTGTAGTCAGCTCAGCATGCGTCACTGCCTCATACTGATCCATTGTCCTTTTTTCAATTAGTGCTGCCTCCTGCACATTTTTCCAGATCTATCCTATTAGTGGGTTTCCATCCGTACCCTGCTAGATTGTGGGAAAACACTATATAGGAGTACATAGAGGAGCTTTTTTTTAGCCTTGCAGCTGGTTCGGCTTCCTCACAGGATCACCATGGAAGAACCTCTGGCACTGTTGTACAGAGACCCAGTGTAATTCCACCCACAGCACCATGTTCCCGTCATCTTTACACTCCCAGCCCAGTCTACAGCCATTGGTAGCACAGGCATGGGAGAAAAGGCGGCCATTCTCGGCAAACCACCCCCGAGCACAGGCTCTGAATGCTAGCATTGCAAAACTACTGTCCCTTGAAATGCTTTCATTCAGGCTGGTGGAGACTGACACCTTCCGTAACTTCATGGCATTGGCAGTCCCACAATACAACGTGCCCAGCGGTTTTATTTCAGCAGGCAAGCCGTCCCTGCCCTGCAAAAGCATGTAGAGGGAAACATTAAACATGCGCTACTAAACACTGTCAGTAGCAAGATCCACCTCACCACCGAAGCGTGGGCCAGTCACCATTGACAGGGACGATACCTTTCCCTCACTGCCCATTGGGTAAATGTTGTGGAGCCGGGTACAGATTTGAGAGTGACGCTGTACGTGTTCTGCCAACTCCAAGGATTGCAGGAATCCAGTCTGTACACATCGACTCCTCCTCATACTTCCATTCCTCTGAATCAGCGCTGCAGGAGCCATCACAGTCTACCTCCACATGGACCCGTGAACGCTTACCTGTTACGACCGATATGAGCACAGCCATGGCCAAACATCGACAGGCCGTATTGAAATTAATTTCTTTGGGGAATCGAAGCCACACAGCTCAGGAGCTCTGGAATTCCATCAAGCAGGAGAGAGACGTGTGGTCTGTGCCAGCGAATCTCCAGCCAGGCATGGTAGTGTGTGACAATGGCCAAAATCTGGTGGCAGCTCTGGGCCTAGGCAACCTCACTCACATCCCATGTCTGGTACATGTGCTCAACTTGGTTTTGCAGAGTTTTTTGAGGGACTACCCGGATCTTGATGCACTGCTGCACAAGGTCTGCCTAGAGTGTGCTCAGCATGGCAAGATCGCACATTGCAGCTCTGCAGCACCGATTCCGCCTTCCAGAACATCGCATCATATGACCCACCAGGTGGAATTCAACGTTACATATGTTGGAGCAGTTGTGTGAGCAGCAGGCAGCAGTACCAGGAGTACCTGGAATACCAGCTGCATCAGGCGCAAAAAGTCGCACTGCGCACCGTTCAGACTTCACAACCACCGAGTGGGCCACTATGAAGGGCATCTGCCAGGTTTTGTGTGCCTTCAATGATTCCACGTGGATGGCGAGTGCAGATGATGAACTAGTCAACATGACTATCCCCCTTATCTGCCTGCTTGAAAAACACTGCAAGCGCTAAGGGAGGAGGTTGTGGAAGAGGTGGAGGATAAGGAGTCACAAATGCCATCTGCTTCTGGACAGTTTGCGCAACATGGATCCTCACAAAGGCCTAGGCAGGGGACACTTTGTGAGGAGGATGAGGAGGAGTCAATGGAGGAGGAAGACATCTGTCCAGAGGAGGGAGTTACACAATGCTCTAGTAGTCAGTATGTAGAGCGAGGGTCTGGTGATGGAGAGCAGGCAGAGATCACGCCTCAAGCAGAAGACAGCGTTTCTTGGCCAGTTGGCAGTCTGCAGCACATGGTTGATTTCATGATGCAGTGCCTGAGAAATGACCGCCGCATCGCCTACATTCTCAACACGGCTGATTATTGGGTGTACACCCTCCTAGATCCTCGCTACCGGGACAACTTACAAAGCCTCAAAATGCAGGAGTACCAAGACACACTGGTGCATTCCATCATGTTCTCCATTCCAACCGAGAGCAGTGCTGCTAGTGCTTTGCAAAGCAACTCAGTGCGTCAAGGCAGTGGAGGAAGCTCTGCACAAAGAGGGAGCAGAAGCAGTGCCTCAGCACAAGGCAAGACCAGTTTGACCCAAATGTGGCAAAGTTTTGTGTGCCCGCCACAAATATCTACACCATCACAGACAGCTCCAGTCAGCAGGAGGCAACGTTTCTGTCACTTGGTGACAGACTACATGTCTTGCCCTCTCAGTGTACTCCCAGACGGCTCTTCCCCTTCCACGTTTTGGGTCTCTAAGCTCGATACATGGCCAGAGCTTAGCCAGTATGCATTGGAGGTGCTGGCTTGCCCTGCTGCTAGTGTATTACCGGAACGCGTCTTTAGCGCCGCAGGTGGTGTACTAACAGACCATCGTATGCTACTATCCTCCGATAACATTGACCGGCTTACTTTTCTGAAAATGAACAAGGCCTGGATCTCGCAGGAATTTGCCACTCCTCTTCCCGATTAAATAATTGGTTGGCAACACAACAGAATCCAGGTCTCCTGTTGTGTTCATGTTTCTACCACCTGAAGTGTAATCCCTGGGCTCCAACACCGCCAGTTGCTGCTCAGAAGTGCCGTCTGCACAGTAAACAGTTGCTCCTCTGTTATTGGGGTTCAGTAACGTCAGCTGATCCCCAGCTGTGCATCCGTCAATTTCTCCTGCTCCATCCACACTCACGCTAGAATAGATATTAAACTTGCTCCAATTAGGCCTCGGCCTACACTCTGCTTCTCCTGGATTCCCTGGGTTCCAACACCGCCAGTTGCTGCCCAGAAGTGCCATCTGCACAGTCAACAGTTGCTCTTCTGTTATTGGGTTTCAGTAACGTCAGCTGATCCCCTGCTTTGTATCCGGCAATTTTTTCTGCTCCATCCACACTCACACTACAACAGATTTTAAACTTTCTCCAATTAGGCCTCAGCCTACACTCTGCTTCTCCTGGATTCCCTGGGCTCCAACACCGCCACTGGCTGCTCAGAAGTGCCGTCTGCACAGTAAACAGTTGTTCCTCTGTTATTGGGGTTCAGTAACGCCAGCTGCTCCCCTGCTGTGTGTGCGGCAATTTCTCCCGCTCCCACCACACTATAACTACAACAGATATTAAACTAGCTCCAATAAGGCCTCGGCCTACAATCTGCTTCAAGCATTGACCCTGGGCTCCAACACCGCCAGTTGCTGCTTGGAAGTGCCGTCTGCACAGTCAACACATGCTCCAGTGTTTTGGGGTTCAGTAACGTCACCTGATCCCCAGCTGTGTGTGCGGCAACTTCTCCTGCTGCCTCTACATTGACACCACTATTTTAAACTTGCTTCAATTAGGCCTCAGCCTACACTCTGTTTCTCCTGTAATTCCTGGGCTCCAACACCGCCAGTTGCTGCTCAGAAGTGTCTTTGGCACGGGTACTCCCTCCTGCCAGCCTGGTTTCAGCATGCCAGCTGTTTCCGGGTAGTGTCAAGGTCACTTTGCCTCCAATATGTTGTCCTGTCTGGTTGCAGTCGGGTTAGCCAACTCTATGGTGCCTGCAGTTTAGGTGCTTCCTATGTGGGCTGCGGGAACTGACAATCAAGGCTGGTTCCGTAGTGCCAATAGGACAAGCTCCCCCTGTAGAACTGTGGGTTTTCGGTAACTCCGGCTGGCTCACGGCCTAGCAATTTTTTTTTCATGTGGACCTTCTGCTGCCTATCTGAGTTCCAGCACCATTAGCTGGTTCTTTGGAAGTCAATCTTGAATAGGTCCCCCTGGGTTCCAGTACCGTCAGCTGGTTCCAGGCAGAGCCTTTAGCTTAGGTGCCTCCTTCTCGGTATCCGAGTTCCACCAACGTCTGCTGGTCCTTGGTAGTGCTTTCTGGCACAGGTACCTCCTGCTTAGTAACTGGGTTCCAGTACCATCAGCATGTCCTTGGTAGTTCCATTGGCTCTTGTACCTTCTGCTACCCATCCAGGTTTCAGTACCGTCAGCTGG
This sequence comes from Ranitomeya imitator, assembly GCF_032444005.1. NCBI lineage: Eukaryota > Metazoa > Chordata > Amphibia > Anura > Dendrobatidae > Ranitomeya > Ranitomeya imitator. The sequence continues at coordinate 830,522,083 of NC_091283.1, forward strand.
TTCTCGGCAGTGTTTTTGGCTCTTGTACCGTCTGCTACCCATCCGGGTTCCAGTACCGTCAGCTGGTTCCAGGCAGAGCCTTTGGCTTAGGTGCCTCCTTCTCAGTGTCCGAGTTCCAGCAATGTCTGCTGGTCCTTGGTAGTGCTTTCTGGCACAGGTACCTCCTGCTTAGTAACTGGGTTCCAGTACCATCAGCAGGTCCTCGGTAGTTCCATTGGCTCTTGTACCTTCTGCTACCCATCTAGGTTTCAGTACCATCAGCTGGTTCTCGGCAGTGTTTTTGGCTCTTGTACCTTCTACTACCCATCCGGGTTCCAGTACCGTCAGCTGGTTCCAGGCAGAGCCTTTGGCTTAGGTGCCTCCTTCTCGGTATCCAAGTTCCAGCAACGTCTGCTGGTCCTTGGTAGTGCTTTCTGGCACAGGTACCTCCTGCTTAGTAACTGGGTTCCAGTACCATCAGCTGGTCCTCGGTAGTTCCATTGGCTCATGTACCTTCTGCTACCCAGCCGGGTTCCAGTACCATCAGCTGGTTCTCGGCACTGTCTTTGGCTCTTGTACCTTCTGCTACCCATTCGGGTTCCAGTAACGTCAGCTGGTTCCAGGCAGAGCCTTTGGCTTAGGTGCCTCCTTCTCGGTATCCGAGTTCCAGCAACGTCTGCTGGTCCTTGGTAGTGCTTTTTGGCACAGGTACCTCCTGCTTAGTAACTGGGTTCCAGTACCATCAGCTGGTCCACTGTAGTTCCATTGGCTCTTGTACCTTCTGCTACCCACCCGGGTTCCAGTACCGTCAGCTGGTTCTCGGCAGTTCCTCAGAATTCTTGTACCTTCTGCTACATTTTCAAGTTCAAGCTTTTTGAAATGGTTTTTGGTAATCGCTCTGGATCTCCCTGATGACGACTCTGAAGGCAACGACCCTGAAGACCACCCCGAAGAAGACAAAGACTCCGAAGACGACAACCCTGTAGACGACGACCTTGAAGACCACACCGAAGAAGACCAAGAAGATGACCCTGAAGAAGATGACCAAGATGACAAAGAACAGGAAGACAACCACCACGATACAGAAGAACAAGAGACAGAAGACCAAGAAGCAGAAGAACAAGAAGCTGCAGAACAAAAAGCAGAAGTACATTAAGCATAAGACCAAAAATCAGATCAAAAGATATTATCAAAATTATAAGCAGAAGAAGACTAAGCAGTGTAAGGGGGTGAGTCCATTCCTCCTCATGATGCCCCTGGAAAAAACCTGCTGCTGCAGGCCAAACTGAACATGGACAAATCCTGTTGTAAATCTTTTGTGACAGGCGGAATGGAAGGTGTAATCTTCAAACTTTTATAGATAACAACTACAGGAATGCCTGTCACAAATAAGAATATGATGAAGAAGAAGAATATGACGAAGATGAAGAAGTAGAATATGAGGAACAATAATAGTTTAATAAGAAGAATATGAAGAATGTAAAAAAAAGAATAATAGGAAGAAGGTGAAGAAGAAGAAGGTGAATAAGGTTAAGAAGAAGTTGATGAAAAAGATGCTGCTGCTGAGGATGATGAAGAAGAAAGTGTGGGAGAAGTAAAAAATAAGGTGAAAAGCATGGAAGAAGTGAAAGATAAATATCTGACAAAATATAAAAAATCTAAACATAGTCAATATCTTTGTAACTCCGAACATCTTAAAAAAAAAATTAATTCCTGCTATTCCATTTGATTGGGCTAAACCTCTATGCCTTTAATGTCTCCTCCACCTCCCCCAATACATTCTACATTATTCTTAGTTGTTTTCCTTCATGTAGAATTAACCTGCAAGGAAAGAAAGGGTTTATTTTAATTCCGATATTTTTGTCCCATTGACTTGCATTGGTTTCTGGAATCAGTATCGGCGATATCCGATATTTTTTGGATATCGGCCGATCCAATCCGATACCGATATTTTTGGATATCGGAAGGTATCGCTCAACACTAAAAATGACTTTGATTAGTGAATGTGATAGGCCACTTTGAACAAATGTGTTTTGAGGGAGCCCCTAAAACTATGCAAATTTGGATAGTCCTAATATCTTGGGGTAGAGCATTCCAGAGGATTAGCTCAGCACGGGAGAAGTCTTGGAGTCGGGAATGGGAGGTACGGATTGGTGCAGAGGTTAGTCGAAAGTCATTTGCAGAGCGCAGAGGTCGGTTAGGCCGATAGACCGACATGAGAGGGAAGATGTAAGGGGGTGCTGCACTGTGGAGAGCTTTGTGTGTGAAAACAAGTACTTTGAATTGAATCCTATAATGAATGGGCAGCCAGTGTAATGGCAGAGCAGACACATCTAAATACCGATTAGCTAGATGGACAACCCTGGCTGCTGCATTAAGGATAGACTCAGCATAAAGAAAACAAATGTCCTTTCCTTTGACCTAAAGTAAAACCAAAAACAAACAGAAGATAAACAGTTCATGTGGTAGCATGGGCTCACCCATTCAGATAAGTGTCCAACTCTAAAAGCACCGTCACACTCAGCAACTTTACAACGAGAACGACGACGATCCGTGACGTTGCAGCGTCCTGGATAGCGATCTCGTTGTGTTTGACACGCAGCAGCGATCTGGATCCCGCTGTGCCATTGCTGGTCGTAGCTAGAAGTCCAGAACTTTATTTGGTCGTCAGGTCGGCGTGTATCGTCATGTTTGACAGCAAAAGCAACGATGCCAGCAATGTTTTTACATGGAGCGAGAATGATAAGTGAGTCGCTGTTACGTCACTGGATCGCTCCTGCATCGTTCTGGTGTTGCCGTGTTTGACGTCTCTACAGCGACCTAAACAGCGACGCTGCAGCGATCGTCTCGTTGTCTATATCGCTGCAGCGTCGCTTAGTGTAACGGTACCTTTAGTCTCTGTAAGAGACCAAACAACACAAGAAGTGTTTCTGCCTCCACTCGCAGACAATGAGTGAGGTAGCTAGACCTCCTCCTTACATGGGCTATTCCTAAGCCTGGAAGTGGACATATGGGAACGACCAGCCCCACACAACTCTATTGGCCGTTCTTAAAACCTGGACCAAAAATCTTGGCCCATTAAAAACTTTCAGTAGTATCAGTGCTGGAGCCTGCACTCTGGGTTTCACATCACTGAAACTAGGCACCTTGGTGACACATACACTTCATCCAAGACTTGTTCGGCTGCAACCTCACAGGCCAAAGAATATCCAGCTTCGCCCTGTTAGATTACAAACTAGATAGAGATGAGCAGTTTTTTAAAAAAATATTATGCAAAAAAAAGTCTTCTATCACCTTTTCCCTTCTTCTATCTTTAATGTGGCCGGGTCATCTGTTCATTGATTCTATGACATCACATGGATCATGGCACATATTGGTGATCGCAAAAGGAGTGACACGTGTCAGTGACTTGCATCGAGCCCCACATGATGACATAGAGCTGTCAGTAGACGAGAGACCTGGACTGAAGGAAGAAGAAGAAAGAACCGATCAGAGGACCAGCGGTGGTGGTACAGGTGTGGTGGGATGAGCGGGCAGAGGACAGGTGAGTATAAGAATTTTTTTAAACCTCTTCCCAGCTCCATTCACATAGAATTTATTCAATTCAAATCAATTTTCCCCCTGAATTGAGCACATGTGCATAAATCGAATTTTGGGAGATTTACACTCCTAAGATTTGCGCTCGTCCAGTATGGAAGCTGCACATGAAGAAGCTACACAGATCACATCCCCACTCACACAACAACATTTTCCAAAACATTTTAATCATCTGGGCGCACTCCTTTCATAGATCTCTTCTTTGACCTCTACCTGTCCAGAGCAAAACACCATAACATCATGTGCATGACATCACTGCACCCGAGCGGCGTGGATTACAAGGCACGAGGTAGGCGACTCTTAACCACTGCATTTGGCAGTTATGCTACTTTCTATCTTCCCGCCAAGTGGCTTGAGACAGTGTACAGAAGTAATATATTTTCAGCACGCACCGTTAATTATGAGAATGAAATACATTGCATCAAATCTATTCTATAGGGCAACATATGCCTGACTGGTTTGGTATTTGTCAGGTTGGTATAATTTGATATACTTTTATTTTTGCTGTACAGAAAAGCCTAGTCTGTTATACCAGGTGAGGTAGCATCCAGGAAAAAATGTATAAGGTGCGCTGCAAGTTTTTTACAGTAGTATTATGCCTGTAGACTGGCACACATCAGAGTTTTCTATCTGAGGTCTACATTATTCAACACTCGTAATGTCTGACGACCGGATCATAGATGATGTGAATAGACCCTTATTTTCCATGTTATAATGACCTGCATAAGCCTCAGCTAAAGCCCAAAAGAAGACAGTAGGCAAAAGAAGACTGCAGGCAATGGCTCACTAAGGTAAGTGCAGCATTGGGAAGATATAGAACTCGTTTAGACAAAGAAGAGATGGAATATAAATCTTTCAACTGGAGTTTCACCATAAGCTTCCCTTAGATGTCTCCATAACACTCTGGCTATAAATCTATGGTCAAGAGTAGAGTTGAGCGACCTTGACCTTTTTAGAGTCGAGCCGGGTTTTGCGAAACCCGACTATGTCCAAAGTCGGGTCGAGTGAAATGGGCCGATTATGACGTAAAGTCGGGATCGACCGAAACACGAAACCCAATGCAAGTCAATGGGGCAGCATAGTCGGCAGTGAGTGGGGGCCAGGAAAACACCTAGAGTGCCCATTTTAATGTCAAAACCATCCATTCTTCTTAATGAAGCTTGTCAAGCGTAATTTACCTTATAATAATTGGAAGGCATTTGAAATTGGGGGTCATTTGGCTAAAGTTGTGGGGGGTAGGGCTGGTTCAAGTAATTAGTGGGCCCAGGAAATCTGGACCACGTCACGGCAGTGGAGCAGGGAGAGGTAAGTATTTCAACTTTGCAAGTGCTGTGAACCTGAGCAAGCAGGGGGGGCCCACTCGTTGGCATTGGCACTGGCACAGGGCCCCTCAAAGTACAGCGGTGTGTTTGCACGGCGGGGGCGCCTCCCACCGGCAGCAACACTTTTGCGTACTATGAGAGGCCCTGTGCCAGTGACGTCGCCAACTAGTATTCCTCCCCCCACCTGATGAAGGAACCTGCACTTTCATCTGCACCTTCCTCTTTGTCCCCGTGTAAGGTGGTATGGTATGCGGGAAGAGCAACCTGACTTTCAGCAGGGTCACAATGTTGTTGTGTAGCGTGCACGGGGAATGTTGCGTTATGGGTCAATGTACCAGCAGACTCATCTATCACTGGCTGGGCAATGGGCACGATGAAGTGGAAACACAGATATAGGCCCAAAGAAGAAAGTGGGCTAAATGCAGTTCAAAATTGGTAACACAGGAATAACCAGGGGGCATTGCAGTGGAGGACAACTGGAATGAGAGGCTGACACAGAGAGTAGGGCCAAATCAGTAAGTAGTCGAAATGCAGTTCAAAATTGGCAACCGTAGTAAACAGGCGGCACAGCTTTGTTCAGTGGAGGAGAACAGCAAGGAGTGGCAGACACCGATAGTAGGCCCCAACCCAACTAGTAGGCCAAATGCAGTTTAACATTAACAACTACTTAACGAGAGGCTGAAAATGGAATTTCAGGACAGGAAACCAGGAGAACAGCAAGGAGCGGCAGACACCGATAGTAGGCCCCAAACCAACTAGTACGCCAAATGCAGTTGTTCCATTTAACCACAATTTAATGAGAGCCTGAAGATAGAAGCTCAGGAAAGGCAACCTGGTGAAAACCTTGGAGTGTAACACAACCTGTCTCTACACCCCATACCAAATTTGTAGGCCTAATGCAGCGTGGTTTCCACCAACTACTAAACGAGAGCCGGAAGATCGAAGCTCATGAAAGGCAACCCGGGGAACACCTTGGAGTGTAACACAACCTCTCTCTACACCACGAAAGGGCTGATTCTTAGGAAGGAAGGCTGTTGTAAATAAGCATTGCGCGTCCGAGGGTGATTATATTCTTATTCGGTATCTACTCACCCTCGGACGCGCCATGCTTCTTGATTTGTAATTAATGTTTATTTGCAATGTGCTTTTGACTTACTCAATTATTTTTTTAATTATTGATTTTATTAAATTAATAGTTTAACATCTTATTGGAAATAATTTAAAGGAGACGCGACAGGACAACACTCGGTGGATGCCATATCTGTGTTAACAACTCCAAAAAACTTTCAGTTAACTTCTTGCAGGAGAAAGAAATTGTAGCTGTTGGACCTTTGTAGTACAGTTCCAGATATTTGTTGTGTGTTTGTTTTGATTGTTAAAATGTCTGCATTTGAGATCTCAACACGATCTTATTTTTTATAATCAAATTAATTTTTTAAATATTTTATTAGGTTGGTTCAAGGGGTACACGGGCCGCAGTAGACAGGTCACTGGAGGCCTAGTGGAAGGAGGGACCGCAGATGCGCCACTGTTTCACCCATACACAATTAGTAGGCCTAATGCAGCGTAGTTTCCAACAGCTACTAAACGAGAGCCGGAAGATCGAAGCTCAGGAAAGGCAACCTGGGGAACACCTTGGAGTGTAACACAACCTCTCTCTACACCACGGAAGGGCTGATTCTTAGGAAGGAAGGCTGTTGTAAATAAGCATTGCGCGTCCGAGGGTGATTATATTCTTATTCGGTATCTACTCACCCTCGGACGCGCCATGCTTCTTGATTTGTAATTAATGTTTATTTGCAATGTGCTTTTGACTTACTCAATTATTTTTTTAATTATTGATTTTATTAAATTAATAGTTTAACATCTTATTGGAAATAATTTAAAGGAGACGCGACAGGACAACACTCGGTGGATGCCATATCTGTGTTAACAACTCCAAAAAACTTTCAGTTAACTTCTTGCAGGAGAAAGAAATTGTAGCTGTTGGACCTTTGTAGTACAGTTCCAGATATTTGTTGTGTGTTTGTTTTGATTGTTAAAATGTCTGCATTTGAGATCTCAACACGATCTTATTTTTTATAATCAAATTAATTTTTTAAATATTTTATTAGGTTGGTTCAAGGGGTACACGGGCAGCAATAGACAGGTCAGTGGAGGCCTAGTGGAAGGAGTGACGGCAGACAGGCATCAAAGGCCTAACATTGGGCTGGCTGTAGGCAAGTTAAAATTGGTTCCAGGGGAACACGGCCATCAGTGGCCTGGTCAGTGTAGTTGTAGTTGAAAGAACGGGACGCAGACAGGCTTCGAAGGCCTAACATAATAACATAGGGCTGGCTGTAGGCAAGTTAAAATTGGTTCCAGGGGAACACGGCCATCAGTGGCCTGGTCAGTGTAGTTGTAGTTGAAAGAACGGGACGCAGACAGGCTTCGAAGGCCTAACATAACAAACTTGGGCTGGCTGTAGGCACTTTTAAATTTGTTCCAGGGGTACATGGGCAGCAGTGTATGGTCAGTGGAAGTCTAGTGGAAGGAGTGACCGCAGACAGGCTTCCAAGGCCTAACATAACAAACTTGGGCTGGCTGTAGGCACTTTTAAATTGGTTCCAGGGGTACACGGGCAGCAGTGGTCTGGTCTGTGGAAGTCTAGTGGAAGGAGTGACCGCAGACAGGCTTCGAAGGCCTAACATAACAAACTTGGGCTGGCTGTAGGCACTTTTAAATTGGTTCCAGGGGTACACGGGCAGCAGTGGTCTGGTCAGTGGAAGTCTAGTGGAAGGAGTGACCGCAGACAGGCTTCCAAGGCCTAACATAACAAACTTGGGCTGGCTGTAGGCACTTTTAAATTGGTTCCAGGGGTACACGGGCAGCAGTGGTCTGGTCAGTGGAAGTCTAGTGGAAGGAGTGACCGCAGACAGGCTTCCAAGGCCTAACATAACAAACTTGGGCTGGCTGTAGGCACTTTTAAATTGGTTCCAGGGGTACACGGGCAGCAGTGGTCTGGTCTGTAGAAGTCTAGTGGAAGGAGTGACCGCAGACAGGCTTCGAAGGCCTAACATAACAAACTTGGGCTGGCTGTAGGCACTTTTAAATTGGTTCCAGGGGTACACGGGCAGCAGTGGTCTGGTCAGTGGAAGTCTAGTGGAAGGAGTGACCGCAGACAGGCTTCGAAGGCCTAACATAACAAACTTGGGCTGGCTGTAGGCACTTTTAAATTGGTTCCAGGGGTACACGGGCAGCAGTGGTCTTGTCTGTGGAAGTCTAGTGGAAGGAGTGACCGCAGACAGGCTTCGAAGGCCTAACATAACAAACTTGGGCTGGCTGTAGGCACTTTTAAATTGGTTCCAGGGGTACACGGGCAGCAGTGGTCTGGTCTGTGGAAGTCTAGTGGAAGGAGTGACCGCAGACAGGCTTCGAAGGCCTAACATAACAAACTTGGGCTGGCTGTAGGCACTTTTAAATTGGTTCCAGGGGTACATGGGCAGCAGTGTATGGTCAGTGGAAGTCTAGTGGAAGGAGTGACCGCAGACAGGCTTCCAAGGCCTAACATAACAAAATTGGGCTGACTGTAGGCACTTTTAAATTGGTTCCAGGGTAACACGGCCAGCAGTGGCCTGGTCAGTGTAGTAGTTGTAGAAAGAAGGGACCGCAGACAGGCTTCGAAGGCCTAACATAACAAAAATGTCAAAACAATGGTATTGTCAGTGCCAGGCATTGAAGGATGTCAGCGCCTAGACTACACATTGGTGAAGCTGTGAGAGATAATTTTGCTAGTGGTAGAGCACTGTTTGAGCTGGGGGGGGGAACTGTCTTGTGGCCGGCGGTACAGGCACAGGGCCCCTCATATTACAACGGTGTGTCTGACGTTGGGTGCGCACCACCACCGCCAGAGACACTTTATTGTACTATGAGGGACCCAGTGGCAGTGCCGTCGACCAAAAGCGGCCACACCCACCTCTTCAGACAAACAGCACTCTCAAGGGTCCAAGCGCAAAGTGGCGATAGCACGGCCCCGTGTGGGGAGTTTGGCCATTTCGTGAGGTGGAAACATGTCGTATGCTGGACAATCAGGTGAAGAAAATTACGAGATTGGAAAAGTCATTCAGAATAGTCCACAGGCAAGACCTTTTCATAGGAAAGCTAGGTGTCAGCCGGGCAGGGTGGGGCAAAAGATTTTGAAATCCAGTTGTGGTTCATTTTAATGAAGGTTAGATCATCTACATTTTGGGTAGCCAGACGAGTCCTTTTTTCTGTTAGTATTGAACCTGCAGCACTGAATACTCTTTCTGATAGGACACTAGCTGCCGGGCAAGCAAGCTCCTGCAATGCATATTCTGCCAATTCTGGCCAGGTGTCTAATTTGGATGCCCAGTAATCAAATGGGAATGACGGTTGAGGGAGAACGTCGATAAGGGATGAAAAATAGTTTGTAACCATACTGGACAAATGTTGTCTCCTGTCACTTTGAATTGATGCTGCAGTACCTGTCCTGTCTGCGGTCATAGAAAAATCACTCCACAACCTGGTCAGAAAACCCCTCTGGCCAACGCCACTTCTGATTTCTGCCCCTCTAACACCTCTGGTCTGCTGGCCCCTGGAGCTCGTGTGAGAACGATCACGGGCGCTGTGTGCAGGGAATGCCAGAAGCAAACGGTCAACAAGAGTTGATTGTTTTGTTGCTAATATTAGTTCCAAGTTCTCATGTGGCATAATATTTTGCAATTTGCCTTTATAGCGAGGATCAAGGAGGCAGGCCAACCAGTAATCGTCATCGTTCATCATTTTTGTAATGCATGTGTCCCTTTTGAGGATACGCAAGGCATAATCCGCCATGTGGGCCAAAGTTCCCGTTGTCAAATCTGCGGTTGTGCTTGGTTGAGGGGCAGTTGCAGGCAAATCTACGTCACTTGTGTCCCTCAAAAAACCAGAACCCGGCCTTGCCACGCCACCAATTTCCCGTGCCCCCGGGAAAGCTTCCTCATTAAAAATATACTCATCCCCATCATCCTCCTCATCCTCCACCTCCTCTTCGCCCGGTACCTCGTCATGTACACTGCCCTGACCAGACAATCGCTGACTGTCATCAAGGCTTTCCTCTTCCTCTGGTGCAGACGCCTGATCCTTTATGTGCGTCAAACTTTGCATCAGCAGACGCATTAGGGGGATGCTCATGCTTATTATGGCGTTGTCTGCACTAACCAGCCGTGTGCATTCCTCAAAACACTGAAGGACTTGACACATGTCTTGAATCTTCGACCACTGCACACCTGACAACTCCATGTCTGCCATCCTACTGCCTGCCCGTGTATGTGTATCCTCCCACAAAAACATAACAGCCCGCCTCTGTTCGCACAGTCTCTGAAGCATGTGCAGTGTTGAGTTCCACCTTGTTGCAACGTCTATGATTAGGCGATGCTGGGGAAGGTTCAAAGAACGCTGATAGGTCTGCATACGGCTGGAGTGTACAGGCGAACGGCGGATATGTGCGCAAAGTCCACGCACTTTGAGGAGCAGGTCGGATAACCCCGGATAACTTTTCAGGAAGCACTGCACCACCAGGTTTAAGGTGTGAGCCAGGCAAGGAATGTGTTTCAGTTGGGAAAGGGAGATGGCAGCCATGAAATTCCTTCCGTTATCACTCACTACCTTGCCTGCCTCAAGATCTACAGTGCCCAGCCACGACTGCGTTTCTTGCTGCAAGAACTCGGACAGAACTTCCGCGGTGTGTCTATTGTCGCCCAAACACTTCATAGCCAATACAGCCTGCTGACGTTTGCCAGTAGCTGCCCCATAATGGGAGACCTGGTGTGCAACAGTGGCAGGTGCGGATGGAGTGTTTGTGCGACTGCGGTCTGTGGACGAGCTCTTGCTTCTGCAGGAGGACGAGGAGGAGGAGGAGGAGGAGGGGGTGCGAACGGCTACAGACAACTGTTTACTAGACCGTGGGCTAGGCAGAACTGTCCCAAACTTGCTGTCCCCTGTGGACCCTGAATCCACCACATTTACCCAGTGTGCCGTGATGGACACGTAACGTCCCTGGCCATGCCTACTGGTCCATGCATCTGTTGTCAGGTGCACCTTTGTGCTCACAGATTGCCTGAGTGCATGGACGATGCGCTCTTTAACATGCTGGTGGAGGGCTGGGATGGCTTTTCTGGAAAAAAAGTGTCGACTGGGTAGCTCGTAGCGTGGTACAGCGTAGTCCATCAGGTCTTTGAAAGCTTCGCTTTCAACTAACCGGTAGGGCATCATCTCTAACGAGATTAGTCTAGCTATGTGGGCGTTCAAACCCTGTGTACGCGGATGCGAGGCTAAGTATTTCCTTTTTCTAACCATAGTCTCATGTAGGGTGAGCTGGACTGGAGAGCTGGAGATCGTGGAACTAGCGGGGGTGCCGGTGGACATGGCAGACTGAGAGACGGTGGGAGATGGTATTGTTGCCGCCGGTGCCCTAGATGCAGTGTTTCCTACTACGAAACTGGTGATTCCCTGACCCTGACTGCTTTGGCCTGGCAAAGATACCTGCACAGATACAGCAGGTGGTGCGCTAAATGGTGGTCCTACACTGCCGGAAGGGATGTTGCGTTGATGACTAGCTTCATTGGCCGAGGGTGCAACAACCTTAAGGGACGTTTGGTAGTTAGTCCAAGCTTTCAAATGCATGGTGGTTAAATGTCTATGCATGCAACTAGTATTGAGACTTTTCAGATTCTGACCTCTGCTTAAGGAAGTAGAACATTTTTGACAGATGACTTTGCGCTGATCAATTGGATGTTCTTTAAAAAAATGCCAGACTGCACTCTTTCTAGCATCGGATACCTTTTCAGGCATTGCAGACTGAGCTTTAACCGGATGGCCACGCTGTCCTCCACCAGGTTTTGGCTTTGCCACGCGTTTTGGGCAAGATACGGGCCCGGCAGATGGAACCTGTGGCGATGTTGATGCCTGCTGCGGCCCCTCCTCCTCCTCTGCTTCAGAACTGCTGCCGCCTGCACCCTGTTCCCCCAATGGCTGCCAATCGGGGTCAAGAACTGGGTCATCTAATAACTCTTCTTGTACCTCCTGCGCAACTTCGTCTGTGTCACCGTGTCGTTTGGTGGTATAGCGTTCATGATGGGGCAACATAGTCTCATCAGGGTCTGATTCTTGATCAGCACCCTGCGAGGGCAATGTTGTGGTCTGAGTCAAAGGACCAGCATAGTAGTCTGGCTGTGGCTGTGCGTCAGTGCACTCCATGTCAGATTCAACTTGTAATGGGCATGGACTGTTAACTGCTTCACTTTCTAAGCCAGGGACGGTATGTGTAAAGAGCTCCATGGAGTAACCCGTTGTGTCGCCTGCTGCATTCTTCTCTGTTGTTGTTTTTGCTGAAGAGGACAAGGAAGTGACTTGTCCCTGACCGTGAACATCCACTAACGACGCGCTGCTTTTACTTTTACCAGTTTCACGAGAGGAGGCAAAAGAGCTAGAGGCTGAGTCAGCAAGATAAGCCAAAACTTGCTCTTGCTGCTCCGGCTTTAAAAGCGGTTTTCCTAATCCCAGAAAAGGGAGCGTTCGAGGCCTTGTGTAGCCGGACGACGAACCTGGCTCCACAGCTCCAGACTTAGGTGCAATATTTTTTCCCCCACGACCACCTGATGCTCCACCACTACCACTACCCTCATTACCAGCTGACAATGAACGCCCCCGGCCACGACCTCTTCCACTAGACTTCCTCATTGTTTTAAAAACGTAACCAAACTAACGTTATTTGTTGCAGTCACACAACTTACACGGTGAGCTATAACTTCAGTATGATTTAGCTACCCCTTTACAGGTTGGTGAGACCACAGCGAAAATCAGGCCCAATGTTACACACTCTGTTTTTGGTGGCTGCAAATTAGAGAGATGCCCCACACGCAGGACTGTCACTGAAGCACAAATGTTAATATTAATGTCACACTATTATTTTTTTTTTATTTTTATTTTTTTCAGGAACACTTTAGAAACACCAAAAAAAAAAAAAAAAAATAGATTTTTGCTGGGAGAATTTAGAAAACAAATGTAACAAACTATATGCTTTCTATGGGCCACTGAGTGAGAGATGACGCACACAGGAATCAGGAGTGGCACACAAGCCCAGAGGCCAATATTTTTCTACCAATGATTGATGGAGTTATTTTCTCTGGTAGATTTTGGAACCCAAATCAAGGAAAAAAAATATAGGCTTTCTATGGACCACAATTGGAGAGAGAGAGAGAGAGAGAGAGAGAGAGATGGCACACCCAGGAGTCAAGACTGGCACACAAGCAGAAAGGCCAATATTAATCTCCCACTGTTTTTTTTGGTTGTTTTTTTTTTTTTTTTTCAGGGAGACTTTAGAAAAAAAAATAATAAAAAAAATATGATTTTATCAGGAAGAATTTAGAAACCAAATAAAATAAAATGATTTTTTCAGGGAGAATTTATAAAACAAATAAAAACAAAAATAGGCGTTCTATGGCCCACTGACTGAGAGATGACGCACACAGGAGTCAGGAGTGGCACACAAGCCCAGAGGCCAATATTTTTCTACCAATGATTGATGTAGTTATTTTCTCTGGTAGATTTTGGAACCCAAATCAAGGAAAAAAAATATAGGCTTTCTATGGACCACAATTGGAGAGAGAGAGAGAGAGAGAGAGAGAGAGATGGCACACCCAGGAGTCAAGACTGGCACACAAGCAGAAAGGCCAATATTAATCTCCCACTGTTTTTTTTGGTTGTTTTTTTTTTTTTTTTTCAGGGAGACTTTAGAAAAAAAAATAATAAAAAAAATATGATTTTATCAGGAAGAATTTAGAAACCAAATAAAATAAAATGATTTTTTCAGGAAGAATTTATAAAACAAATAAAACCAAAAATAGGCGTTCTATGGCCCACTGACTGAGAGATGACGCACACAGGAGTCAAGACTGGCACACAAGCAGAAAGGCCAATATTAATCTCCCACTGTTTTTTTTTTTTTTTTTTCAGGGAGACTTTAGAAAAAAAAATAATAAAAAAAATATGATTTTATCAGGAAGAATTTAGAAACCAAATAAAATAAAATGATTTTTTCAGGGAGAATTTATAAAACAAATAAAAACAAAAATAGGCGTTCTATGGCCCACTGACTGAGAGATGACGCACACAGGAGTCAGGAGTGGCACACAAGCCCAGAGGCCAATATTTTTCTACCAATGATTGATGTAGTTATTTTCTCTGGTAGATTTTGGAACCCAAATCAAGGAAAAAAAATATAGGCTTTCTATGGACCACAATTGGAGAGAGAGAGAGAGAGAGAGAGAGAGAGATGGCACACCCAGGAGTCAAGACTGGCACACAAGCAGAAAGGCCAATATTAATCTCCCACTGTTTTTTTTGGTTGTTTTTTTTTTTTTTTTTCAGGGAGACTTTAGAAAAAAAAATAATAAAAAAAATATGATTTTATCAGGAAGAATTTAGAAACCAAATAAAATAAAATGATTTTTTCAGGAAGAATTTATAAAACAAATAAAACCAAAAATAGGCGTTCTATGGCCCACTGACTGAGAGATGACGCACACAGGAGTCAAGACTGGCACACAAGCAGAAAGGCCAATATTAATCTCCCACTGTTTTTTTTTTTTTTTTTTCAGGGAGACTTTAGAAAAAAAAATAATAAAAAAAATATGATTTTATCAGGAAGAATTTAGAAACCAAATAAAATAAAATGATTTTTTCAGGGAGAATTTATAAAACTAATAAAACAAAAAATAGGCGTTCTATGGCCCACTGAGTGAGAGATGACGCACACAGGAGTCAAGACTGGCACACAAGCAGAAAGGCCAATATTAATCCCCCACTGTTTTTTTTGTTTGTTTTTTTTTTTGTTTTGTTTTTTTCAGGGAGACTTTAGAAAAAAAATAATAAAAAAAATATGATTTTATCAGGAAGAATTTAGAAACCAAATAAAATATAATGATTTTTTCAGGGAGAATTTAGAAAACAAATAAAACCAAAAATAGGCGTTCTATGGCCCACTGACTGAGAGAGAGAGAGAGAGAGAGATGGCACGCTTAGTACTGGCACACAAGCCCAAAGGGCAATATTAATCTCCCTTTTTTTTTCAGGGAGAATTTCTAAAACCCCCCAAAAAAAAAAAATAGGCTTTCTATGGCCCACTATTTGTGAGAGAGATGGGACGCTCAGGACTGGCACAGATGGCACGCTCAGGACTGGCACAGAAGCCCAGAGGCCAATATTAATCTCCCTTTTTTTCTGGGAGAATTTATAAAACCAAAAAAATATTTAAATAGGCTTTCTATGGCCCACTATTTGTGAGAGAGATGGCACGCTCAGGACTGGCACAGATGGCACGCTCACAACTGGCACACAAGCCCAGAGGCCAATATTAATCTCCCTTTTTTTCAGGGAGAATTTATAAAACCAAAAAAAAATTAAATAGGCTTTCTATGGCCCACTATTTGTGAGAGAGATGGCACGCTCAGGACTGGCACAGATGGCACGCTCACAACTGGCACACAAGCCCAGAGGCCAATATTAATCTCCCTTTTTTTCTGGGAGAATTTATAAAACCAAAAAAATATTTAAATAGGCTTTCTATGGCCCACTATTTGTGAGAGAGATGGCACGCTCAGGACTGGCACAGATGGCACGCTCAGGACTGGCACAGAAGCCCAGAGGCCAATATTAATCTCCCTTTTTTTCTGGGAGAATTTATAAAACCAAAAAAATATTTAAATAGGCTTTCTATGGCCCACTATTTGTGAGAGAGATGGCACGCTCAGGACTGGCACAGATGGCACGCTCACAACTGGCACACAAGCCCAGAGGCCAATATTAATCTCCCTTTTTTTCAGGGAGAATTTATAAAACCAAAAAAAAAATTAAATAGGCTTTCTATGGCCCACTATTTGTGAGAGAGATGGCACGCTCAGGACTGGCACAGATGGCACGCTCACAACTGGCACACAAGCCCAGAGGCCAATATTAATCTCCCTTTTTTCAGGGAAAATTTATAAAACCAAAAAAAAAATTAAATAGGCTTTCTATGGCCCACTATTTGTGAGAGAGATGGCACGCTCACAACTGGCACAGATGGCACGCTCACAACTGGCACACAAGCCCAGAGGCCAATATTAATCTCCCTTTTTTCAGGGAAAATTTATAAAACCAAAAAAAAAATTAAATAGGCTTTCTATGGCCCACTATTTGTGAGAGAGATGGCACGCTCAGGACTGGCACAGATGGCACGCTCACAACTGGCACACAACCCCAGAGGCCAATATTAATCTCCCTTTTTTTCAGGGAGAATTTATAAAACCAAAAAAAAAAATTAAATAGGCTTTCTATGGCCCACTATTTGTGAGAGAGATGGCACGCTCAGGGCTGGCACAGATGGCACGCTCACAACTGGCACACAAGCCCAGAGGCCAATATTAATCTCCCTTTTTTCAGGGAAAATTTATAAAACCCAAAAAAAAATTAAATAGGCTTTCTATGGCCCACTATTTGTGAGAGAGATGGCACACTCAGGACTGGCACACAAGCCCAAAGGCTAATATTAACCTCCCACTGTATTTTTATCAGGGAGAATTTATACACCCCACAAAAAAAAATACAGAAAAATGAAAAGGCTTTCTATGGCCCACTATGTGAGAGAGATGGCACACACAGGGATGGCACTCTAGCAGAAATGCCAAATTGCCAATCTTAATCTCCCACCAAAAAAAAAAAAAAACAGGGAATGTCCTACAATTACTATCTCCCTGCCTGCAGTAATCTCAGCCAGGTATGGCAGGCAGCAATAAGGAGTGGACTGATGCACAAATCAAATAAAAAGTGTGGACAAACAAAAAAGATAGCTGTGCAGAAAGGAAGGAACAAGAGGATTTGTGCTTTGAAAAAAGCAGTTGGTTTGCACAGCGGCGTACACACAGCAATGCAGCTATCAGGGAGCCTTCTAGGGCAGCCCAATGAGCTACAGCGCTGAGGGGGAAAAAAAAAAAAAAACTTCCACTGTCCCTGCACACCGAGGGTGGTGTTGGACAGTGCAAATCGCTGCAGCACAAGCGGTTTTGTGGTTAATGGACCCTGCCTAACGCTATCCCTGCTTCTGACAAAGCGGCAGCAACCTCTCCCTAAGCTCAGATCAGCAGCAGTAAGATGGCGGTCGGCGGGAACGCCTCTTTATAGCCCCTGTGACGTCGCAGACAGCAAGCCAATCACTGCAATGCCCTTCTCAAAGATGGTGGGGACCAGGACCTATGTCATCACGCTGCCCACACTCTGCGTTTACCTTCATTGGCTGAGAAATGGCGCTTTTCGCGTCATTGAAACGCGACTTTGGCGCGAAAGTCGCGTACCGCATGGCCGACCCCGCACAGGGGTCGGATCGGGTTTCATGAAACCCCGACTTAGCCAAAAGTCGGCGACTTTTGAAAATGTTCGACCCGTTTCGCTCAACCCTAGTCAAGAGCCTTTGTCTCATTGCAGTGAACTTGGAGGTAGCTACGTTGACCTTGAGCATGCCCTTGAAAAGTTACCTCTATTTGTCTGTTACTTCTCACCATACGTTTGACACCGTATTGCTCCGCTGGTGTAGGTTGTTGCAGACTCAGTAGTTCACACTAGCACATTATGCCTAGAGGAGGATAGTATACTACTCAATTAATTTAATTTCTATTCTGTGTTGCTCTAGAGCCTTTCTATGTCATTTACATTTTCAGTCCAACATGGAAGATATTGGGCTTGACCCATGACCTGACTATGCACAAAGTTATGGACTGTTCTTTTGAGTCCAAAAGTTTGTTGTGGACTGTCAAGTTAATTGTGTCATCACATCGCTTTATGCCTTGAAAATATGATTTAAGAAACCGCCATATTTGCCAGAAATCATCTTGATTTTTGCAGCTTTTAAGTCCATGTTTTCCATTATGGCTACAACTTTCCCATCTCCCGTGTGTGCATCTGAGAAGTCATCTAGGGCAAGAAAACTTGTGCACCTCAGTTTTGTTCCTGTTCTATTGTTTCATTTTAAGTAGCTGTAGTTTCCCTGAAAAAAATTTTTGAATCGCAAATTTGACATCTTTATTTCGAAGACTGTACAAAATTGGATTAAAAATTGGAACCAGCACTGTGTTAAGAAGAGAAATTGACTTTTTACTATGAGCGTTATCGTCTAGGGTAGGTATGATATAGACACAGATCAGACTGAGATACAGCATCAGGATGACCGAAAGATGGGCCGAGCAGGTGGAGAAGGCTTTGCGCCTTGCCAGTGCCGTCTTCATGCTTGCTACAGCGGTTATGATGTAACTATAGGAAGATAATATTAATACAAAATTTATTAAAACCAAAAAAGTGCCTACAATGCAAATAATGGTCATGACTTTGGAGACATCACCGCAGGAGATTTTCATCAAAGGCATCAGGTCACAAAAGAAGTGGTCGATCTCCCTCGATGAGCAGAACGGTAAACGAGAGAGCAGAAGAATAAATGGAAGAGGGCCTATAATGCCGAGAAGCCAACTAACCCCAGCTAAGAGGACACAGACCTTCTTATTCAAGACAAGACTATAACGAAGAGGATTGCAGATGGCCACGTAGCGGTCATAACTCATTGCCGTCAACAAGACGTAATCTAAGCTCTGGAGTCCAGAGTAAAGATACATTTGCACGAAACACTGCAAGAAAGAAATTGATCTCCAGCCCAAAAATGTCAGGAGAAACTTAGGGAAAATTACAGTGGTAAAGCAAATATCCAGAAAGGACAAGTTACACAGGAAGAAATACATGGGGGTATGAAGATTTGTGTCCAAGTAAATGATGACTGTAAGTAGCGTGTTCTCCAAAAGGCAGAGGAAATATATCAATAGGAAAAGAAGAAATATTAAAGCTTGTAGATCTGGATATTCATAAAAACCCAATAAGAGAAACCCGTCTTCTGTTTTATTCTCTGAAATCATCCTGAATGGTCATAGAACAATGAATATATTACTAATGACTACAACCTTAACAAATATAAAATTATTTTTAGCCTTGTGTCATTAATTACCTTTTTTACACCAAATTCTTCAAAATGGCACATATGATTCCTCCATTTTGGTATGAAGTAAAAAAATGGATTTTTTTCTATCTTGAATGTTTTCATAACCTTTCAGAGCAAACCTTCAAATACTTTGCAAAGTGATGAAAAAACTGCACCAAAATACTGTTGTACTTACAAATACACTAGAGTAAGGGGGTGCTGGAGTGAATTTATGCTAAATTTTGTGATTTATTTTTAGAAACAATTTGCAATTGATAAATCAGACGAAAACATGTGGAATTGCTAAACTCTGCGTAAAAAAACAGAAAAAAAATCAGGCAATACAGTGTGACTTGGATGTATGGCCACAGCAATTTCTTAAAATTTACATTGCAACAAAATCAATAAACATATAAACATATACAACTAATAGTAAACTCACATCACAAAATTTACCTTGAGGATATCAATGGCTGCCTCGTTCAAGATCTAGGATGTATATTCAAAGACCCCATTCCTATCCGTTGTTGTGAAAATTCCGCTGATCAGGATGAAGAATCAACCACATCCACGTGCTTTTAAAGGGAACCTGTCACCAGGTTTGGCTGATATAAGATACGGCCACCGCCTTTCAGGGCTTATCTACAGAATTCTGTAATGCTATAGATAAGCCCCCAATCTGACCTGCAAGATAACAAAAATAAGTTTTAATATACTCACCTGCAGGGCCGTCCAGTCTGATGGGTGTCACAGGTCCGGCACCTTCCATCTTCTTATGATCCCCGCCCTCCTGCTTGCTTCACAGGCTCCCCGGCATCATGCTCCGGCGCAGGCGTACTTATCTGACCTGTTGAGGGCAGTCAAAAGTACTGCAATGTGCAGGCGCTGGGCCTCTCTGACCTTTGCCTGTGCCTGTGCATTTCGGTACTTTGGACTGCCCTCAACAGGTCAGATAAGTACGCCTGCGCATGAGCCATGAAGTAAGCAGGAGGGCGGCGATCATAAGAAGATTGGAGGTGCCGGACCTGGACCTGCAATACCCATCGGACCGGACCGCCTTGCAGGTGAGTATAATAAAACTTATTTTTCTTAGGTTCACTTTAAAACTGATAAAAAAAAGAAATAAATGTATGGGACACTCACTAATCTACCAATGACCAGTTCCCAAAGTTCTCCTTTGTCACCAATATTTACTACCGACTGCACTTTTCCTCCCCTGGTTCTTTTTCAATATCTACACTTTTTATAGCTCTGCAACTTCCCTCAAAGACCAAGTTTTTCTTAGCATTATGCCAAGGTCATGGAGCTCTCCCTTTAGCCAATGGCACCTGTACGAGTCCAAGGAGACTTAGGAGAAAATGTGGAGGCAGCTAAACTAAAGAGAAGAAGAAGGAGGCAAAGTAAAAACCTTGGCAAAGTGTGAGAACTTTTCAATTTAAAGTACAAAATGATTTGGGACATTTTTGGAATATAAACATTTTTCAAGCTCAAAAAAGATATTTCCAGTCTTTGTAAAGAACTCAAGGACACAATTTAACAAGTGGATTTATGACCAATTACATCGACATTTCACATCCCAATCAGAGTAACTCCATGTTCCTAAATTTAAAAGTTATCATCTCTATTGTCCTCACATCTGTATCAAAACCTAAGCTTTATTAATTCGGATTACAAAAACTTAAAAAGATTGTCCCAACTTCGATAGCCGAGCGTCGTAGCCAGTCACTTACCCAACTAGAACAGTGTGCAAGTGGACAGCGCACA
Organism: Ranitomeya imitator; assembly: GCF_032444005.1. NCBI lineage: Eukaryota > Metazoa > Chordata > Amphibia > Anura > Dendrobatidae > Ranitomeya > Ranitomeya imitator. Next base: position 830,542,777 of record NC_091283.1, read on the forward strand.
ATGCCAACATTGATGAGGCTGCAGCGCTCATGTGAGGGACCCCGTCCTTTCCAACAGCTAATTGGAAAGGGTACTGAGAGCTGCCCCCAAGCAACCTGACACTGACGGCCTATCTAACTGGAGGATGTCAATATTCTACACCAAGGAAACCCCCTATACATAGAACTGGAAAATCGCAGACCATCCTCAGCTTCTGCACATGTTGCTCTCAGCTCCCGCTGCCCTCAATAAATCCTGTGCTGGTAACCCTAAGATATTCTCCATGAACAATAGCACTGAGAATACCTCTGTATAAAAGTAGAACAATGGAGCATGCTACAATTATTCTTCTGATGGATTTGTACAGAATCTGACAAGATAAACCTTTATGGCATCTCGATGGTGGCAGCCATGACCCTTCTTGAATTCCTATACCATGTGCCTCCAACTGTTTTCTGCAGTATTTAAAAGATTCTCCTGTGAAATCAAGTGATCAGCTGTCCACAGGATCGGTGACGGTCCAACCGCTGGGTCTTGCACCGATTGACTGAACGAGGAATTTTTATTCACAACAGGCAACTTTATCCCTATGACAAAATGAAGCCTCAACTCGGACGCCCGACCACTGCTCCATTCATTCTGTATTCGGCTGCAGTGGTTGAATGGAGCGTTGGTAGAAAACACACACTGCCGCTCCCAAAATAATGAGGTCAAAAGCTCCCTGTCCTGATGATTGGTGCAGTTCCCGGGAAGCGATCCGCCACGATTAGTAAATTTTCCTCTATCCTATGGAGAGGTGATCACTTGTTTTCTCTGGACAACCTTTTTAATGTATCACTTCAATAAATATTATTGTCATGTAAACAGCAGTCACACTGACATTCAGGTGCCGTAATTATTGAATACCTTGACAAATCTTCTTTAATATAAATGTAATTAGTAAAATTCTCAGTGTCTCAAGCAAAAGCAAATACTATGTAATAGTTTTCTAAATGTCATTGAGCCCAAATCCAATGTTTAGACATGTCCTCTGGCACAAACTGGAGGGAAAACATTAAGAATCACAGCAATTTATTTATTCTATATAGATTTCCACATAGACCTCCGAGAATTACCTCTGAGGATTTCACCGTCTTCTTCTTTCTCTTCTGACTCTAGAGTCTTGTTTAAGAAGAATTCCCTTTAGGATAATTTTGTTGCTTTTATATTTGCAAATGTAAAGAAATATTTCTTAATACAAGACAATAAATGAACATACTGACCAACGATACAGTTATTAAACTGTGCTGAATCAAAGAAGTGCTGTTTCTTTTTGATTTAAAAAGTTATAACTTTATTAACATAAACACAGACATAATACATACAATTAAAATAGTGCCTTTGAACCCGAAGAATCACAATAATGCGCTAACAACCACGCAATTCAAGTAAAATTACAATTTTGTCAGTTTCCAAATAGCAGCAAAATGGTATTAATTCATTAATGGGGATATATAGGATGAAGGACAATATTGTGCCAAAAAAGTCTTAAAGCTTGCTGAGAAAGCACCTCAATCATTATACCCAGTAAGCTATTTGGGGTTTCATACACAACATTTAATTATTAATATTTGTTGATTACTGCCAGAAATATATCAATAACAAGTATCAAAGAATGCCGGTACCCATAGATATTTCATAGGGTATACCAAAAGCAGCAACCAACATACCGATTTTGGCAATAATGATGTCTCCCTCTAAACAGTCCTAAAAGCCCTTATCCAGTAAAAAATCAACAGTAATTAGTGCTGACTAAACTGTGTGCATATGGAAATGATAAATGCTAATTCACCCCGACCGGCATCAAAATATGCAGGTTTAATAGCGATAATATATCAACTTTGCAAGGCTCATACAATACAAATGTTTCCCCAAACACTAATTATCAGACCACAGCAATGCTTATTCACCCAGACCGGCATCAAAATATGCCGCTTTAGTAGCGACAATATATCAGCTATACAAGGCTCATGCAATACACCGTTACTGATAATAAAGTTTGTCAAACACATAACTCAAGCTACGGAAACTTATCAATACTTATTACCTGAATGCGTGGTGCTTCCTGTTTATGGCTGCGTGGCACGCTGCACCTTGCCAAACCCCGACGCGCGTTTCACGACAGCTTCCTCCTGGGGGCGTGTCCATAGTGAGGCGTCATAGAGCTTTTAACCACCCATAAGCCAATCAGATTATAATGGGGCGGGATTACTGCTCATGAGTCACCTAGCACCGCCCATTGGTCTCCAACGCAACGCTAGGAACTAGCGCTGCGTAGCAATATGTGGACACAGACTTCTCACATTGGGGATAAGCTCCCTTGCTTTCCTGTCAGCGTGCCTGCTCAGCGACATATCCGCTGCTGACCTCAACATGAACCGCTACTCAAAAAAACAAACAAACAAACAATTGTACCTATCCATGAGTGCCGCTACATCATTCTTTCTATGTATATAATAACCGCAATTTCATGCAGCTATCTCACCAATCAAGGCTATATATATCGAGTTGAATCCTAAATCGGTATAGATCATAAAGCCACGGTATCCAGCACACAATTTTGAAGCATATGCAAGACACATTACAAGCTATTTTTTAAGTGTGTGTATATTGCCTCTTAAAAGAAATCCCTCTATATTCTCCTAAATCAAATACGATTGCACATAACAATATAAATACATATGTAGAACAACTATACATGCAGGCCAACTCTTTTGACATAAAAAAATATATAGATAAGCGAAAAACTGCAAGCCAGTATAAAAAACCTACCCCTATAAATATAGAAAATGATACTAATCAGCAATTGTCACTCTTAATTGGTGTAAGTCTAAAATAGGATAGAAAGGAAAAGAAGTAAGAAGAACTCTCATGTGCGAAGTGCAAAGACATATATTAGAACTGCATATAAATAAGATAACTAATCTATTGATGCCATAACAAGGATAGTAAGAAATAACTGGATCCTCCCCTGCAGGATGGGGTCACCAATCAAAACCATTACTCCCTGCTGGCAGAGTGAAACAAATAAAGATGGACATTAGATCCAGAAAGAAAAAAAGGGAGATGGTGATAAGTGTGACGGCTAACACGAGCAGACCATATAAAATATAAAAACAGTCATATAATAGAGACGAAGAAATAAAAGGGTAGGAGTCAAATTTACAAGATCACAGCACGAGTAGTGAGGAGGACCGACTGCGGCCTCCCCTGCAGAATGGGGTCCCCAGTCGATACCATCGCCCTCGGCATACTTAATTATTGAATAAATTGTAACTGTTCACCCACAAAAGATGATCAATTAACATTATTCACACTTCACCATACAGATCACCCCCAATCCAGCATAAAATGACCCCCATACCAAAAGAGTACAATTTAACAAAAACCTAATCCTTAGGTAATATTATTTAGTTTCCTTTTGCTGGCTTGTAAGAACAACATACCCCATTTTATATTAATCCAAATCCAACCAGAAGAGCATTGGATTTATAGAGATCAACTCAGGTGACTTCCGTATTAGATAATCCAGTCTGTATATCCACTTATTTAATATAGCTTGGGATCCTTTTTAGATAGTCGATCCACCAGAACAGTCACTTAAATGGATTCTCAAATTCCAATAGTGTTCCAATGTTTTGATGGAGATGGTCCACTCTATATATGTAGATCCCAATAGACAATTAGAAACCGGTTCATAGTAACTGATGCAATGTTCCGATACAAAGTTATCCACGAATCAGGTACACACAAGGATCCCACGAAGTGGTAAAAGATACCAGATCCACAATTGAAGATGGAATATTCATTTTGCCTCGAATTCATCACCAGACACCAGCCAGAATCCTAATTATAAGCAGATAGACGCATGGCATGCATCACCCCATGGTTTGGATGGAACAAAGAACTCCAGGCGGTAGATCCACCAATTAAGAGTGACAACTGCTGATTAATATAATTTTATATATTTACTAGATTGTGGCCCGATTCAAACGCATCGGGTATTCTAGAATATGCATGTCCCCGTAGTATATGGACAATGATGATTCCAGAATTCGCGGCAGACAGCCCGTCGCTGATTGGTCGAGGCAACCTTTATGACATCATCGTCGCCATGGCAACCATTATGACATCTACGTCGATACTGTGCCCGTCGCTGAATCAGAAACGTGGGATTTCTACGTCCTTTATGACATCATCGTCGCTGTACCCGTTGCTGATTGGTCGAGGTCTGGCGGCCTCGACCAATCAGAGACGCAGGATATCTACGTCCTTTATGACATCATCGTCGCTGTGCTCGTCGCTGATTGGTCGAGGCCTGGTGGCCTCGACCAATCAGAGAGGCGGGATTTCCAGGACAGACAGACAGACAGACAGAAAGACAGACAGACAAACAGAAAGACAGACAGACGGAAAAACCCTTAGACAATTATATATATAGATAGGCGTAGTTTTTTATGCTGGCTTGCAGTTTTTCGATTATCTATATATTTTTTTTATGTCAAAAGAGTTGGCCTGCATGTATAGTTGTTCTACATATGAATTTATATTGTTATGTGCAATCGTATTTGATTTAGGAGAATATAGAGGGATTTCTTTTAAGAGGCAATATACACACACTTAAAAAATAGCTTGTAATGTGTCTTGCATATGCTTCAAAATTGTGTACTGGATACCATGGCTTTATGATCTATACCGATTTAGGATTCAGCTCGATATATATATAGCTTTGATTGGCGAGATAGCTGCATGAAATTGCGGTTATTATATATATAAAAACAATGATGTAGGGGCACTCATGGATAGGTACAATTGTTTGTTTGTTTTTTTGAGTTTCGGTTCATGTTGAGGTCAGCAGCGGAATGTCAGGAATATGCATCCTAGAATGCCGACATTATACCTCATTCCGAAAATACACAAAGACCCCATTGATCCTCCTGGCAGACCTATAGTGTCAGGCAACGGTGGTCTGTGTGAGGTAGTCACACAAGTCCTTGATTTTTATTTAAAACCTCTGGTTAGTCAGTTGCCATCGTTTATAAAGAACACTACTGCTGCTTTGCACAGGTTAGACAATCTTCAATTGGGTCCGAATAGTATAATTGTCACCGCAGATGTAGAAGCACTCTACACCTCAATCAGACATGTGGATGGGATGGAGGCAGTGGCTTGGTATTTAAAATCAAGCAATCTGGGATAAGAAACTGGTCTTGCTGTTATTGGAACTGTTGGAATTTGTGCTATCGCACAATGTCTTTGTGTTTGGGCAGGGCACGTATCTGCAATTACAGGGTACCGCGATGGGGGCTTGCTGTGCCCCTTCCTATGCAAACCTCTTTCTGGGGGCTTGGGAGAGGGAGATCTTCATGAGCAATCCCATCCCCCAGAGTCATCTCATCCAGGAATGGATGAGATATAATGATGACATTTGGTTTGTATGGGAGGGGAGCATTGAGAATCTCGATGCCCTCATATCTGCTCTCAATCGCTATGATTTAAACATCAAATTGACCTTCAAATATGGTAGGTCTGTAGATTTTCTTGACTTGCAGATACGTGCCCTGCCTGAAGGTGGCATAGTCACCAATGTATTCCGCAAGTCTACAGCTACCAATTCGTTGCTTCATGCAGAATCGGCACATTTGCCATCTACAATTAGAGGGATACCTATCGGGCAATTTTTACGGGTTAGACGCATATGCTCGAGGGATGATGACTTTGAGACCCAACCGGGTGATTGCCCAGTCACGTAGTATATTGCCCAGTGACGTAATATATTGCCCAGTGACGTAGTATATTGCCCAGTGACGTAGTATATTGCCCAGCCACGTAGTATATTGTAGGGTTAGTAGGGTAGGGTTAGTAGGATTGAGCGACTTTAACTTTTTTAGGATCGAGTTGGGTTTTGCGAAACCCGACTTTGTCAAAAGTCGGGTCGGGGGAAATCGGCCGATTATTGCGAAAAGTCGGGGATAAACCGAAACACGAAACCCAATGCAAGTCAATGGGGAATCAAAGTCAGCAGTGAGTGGAGGACAGGAAAACACCTACCGTGCCCATTTTAATGTCAAAAACATCAATTCTTGTTACTTAAGCTTAATTTACCTTATAATAATACTTAGGCATTAAAAATTGGGGGTCATTTGGCTAAAGTTGTGGGGGGGGGGTAGGGCTGGTTCAATTTTTTCGTGGGCCCAGGAAACGCGGACTACGTCAAGGCGGTGGAGCAGGGAGAGGTAAGTATTAAAACTTTGCAAGTACTGTGATCCCGAGCAAGCAGGGGTGGCCCAATTGTTCGCATTGGCATTGGCACAGGGCCCCTCAAAGTACGGTGGTGTGTTTGACGGCGGGGGCGCCTCCCACCGACAGAGAAACTTTTGCGTACTATGCGGGGCCCTGTGCCAGTGACGTCGCCAACGAGTATGCCCCCCACCTGATGAAGGAACCAGCATTTTGATCTGCACATTCCTCTTTGTCCCCGTGTTAGGTGGTATAGTATGCGGGAAGGGGAACCTGACTTTCAGCAGGGTCAGATTCTGGCTGTGTAGAGTGAAAGGGGAATGTAGTGGTCTGGGTCAATGTTCCAGCAGACTCATGTAGCAGTGGCTGGCCAATGGACAGGATGAGGAGGAAACACAGATATAGTCCCAAAGAATAAAGTATGCTAAATGCAGTTCAAAATTGGTAACAGGACTAAACAGGCGGCATAGCTTTGTTCAGTGGAGGAAAATTGTAATGACTGGCAGACACAGTTAGTAGGCCCAAGTAATTTAGTGGGCCAAATGAAGTTCAAAATTGATAACAGGAGTAAACAGGCGGCACTGCTTTGTTCAGTGGAGGAGAACACCAAGCAGCGGCAGACACTGTTAGTAGGCCCAACCAAACCAGTAGCCCAAATGCAGTTTAATATCTGATATAGGCCGAAAGCCTGAAGATTGAAGCTCGTCTTTGCTCAGTGAAGGCAAACAACAAGCAGTGGCAGACACCATTAGTACGCCCAACCAAACCAGTAGCCGAAATGCAGTTTAATATCTGATATAGCCCGAAAGCCTGAAGATTGAAGCTCAGATTTGTTCAGTTGAGAAAAGCAAGCAGCCGAAGACACCATTAGTAGGCCCAACCAAACTAGTAGCCCAAATGCAGTTTAGTATCTGATATAGCCCGAAAGCCTTAAGATTGAAGCTCAGATTTGAAAAGTGGAGGAGAACACCAAGCAACGGCAGACACCGTTAGTACGCCCAACCAAACCAGTAGCCCAAATGCAATTTAATATCTGATATAGCCCGAAAGCCTTAAGATTGAAGCTCAGATTTGTAAAGTGGAGGAGAACACCAAGCAGCGGCAGACACCATTAGTACGCCCAACCAAACCAGTAGCCCAAATGCAGTTTAATATCTGATATAGGCCGAAAGCCTGAAGATTGAAGCTCATCTTTGTAAAGTGGAGGAGAACACCAAGCAGGGGCAGACACCGTTAGTACGACCAACCAAACCAGTAGCCCAAATGCAGTTTAATATCTGATATAGCCCGAAAGCCTGAAGATTGAAGCTCAGATTTGTTCAGTTGAGAAAAGCAAGCAGCCGAAGACACCATTAGTAGGCCCAACCAAACTAGTAGCCCAAATGCAGTTTAGTATCTGATATAGCCCGAAAGCCTTAAGATTGAAGCTCAGATTTGAAAAGTGGAGGAGAACACCAAGCAACGGCAGACACCGTTAGTACGCCCAACCAAACCAGTAGCCCAAATGCAATTTAATGTCTGATATAGCCCGAAAGCCTTAAGATTGAAGCTCAGATTTGTAAAGTGGAGGAGAACACCAAGCAGCGGCAGACACCATTAGTACGCCCAACCAAACCAGTAGCCCAAATGCAGTTTAATATCTGATATAGGCCGAAAGCCTGAAGATTGAAGCTCATCTTTGTAAAGTGGAGGAGAACACCAAGCAGGAGCAGACACCGTTAGTACGACCAACCAAACCAGTAGCCCAAATGCAGTTTAATATCTGATATAGCCCGAAAGCCTTAAGATAGAAGCTCAGATTTGTCAAGTGGAGGAGAACACCAAGCAGCGGCAGACACCGTTAGTACGCCCGACCAAACCAGTAGCCCAAATGCAGTTTAATATCTGATATAGGCCGAAAGCCTGAAGATTGAAGCTCAGCTTTGTAAAGTGGAGGAGAACACCAAGCAGCGGCAGACACCGTTAGTACGCCCAACCAAACAAGTAGCCCAAATGCAGTTTAATATCTGATATAGGCCGAAAGCCTGAAGACTGAAGCTCGTCTTTGTAAAGTGGAGAACAACAAGCAGCGGCAGACACCGTTAGTACGCCCAACCAAACAAGTAGCCCAAATGCAGTTTAATATCTGATATAGGCTGAAAGCCTGAAGACTGAAGCTCGTCTTTGTAAAGTTGAGAACAACAAGCAGCGGCAGACACCGTTAGTACGCCCAACCAAACCAGTAGCCCAAATGCAGTTTAATATCTGATATAGGCCGAAAGCCTGAAGATTGAAGCTCGTCTTTGTAAAGTGGAGAACACCAAGCAGGAGCAGACACCGTTAGTACGCCCAACCAAACCAGTAGCCCAAATGCAGTTTATTATCTGATATAGGCCGAAAGCCTGAAGATTGACGCTCATCTTTGCTCAGTGAAGGCAAACAACAAGCAGCGGCAGACACCATTAGTACGCCCAACCAAACCAGTAGCCCAAATGCAGTTTAATATCTGATATAGCCCGAAAGCCTTAAGATTTAAGCTAAGCTTTGTAAAGTGGAGGAGAACACCAAGCCGTGGCAGACACCGTTAGTACGCCCAACCAAACCAGTAGCCCAAATGCAGTTTAATATCTGATATAGCCCGAAAGCCTGAAGATTGAAGCTCAGCTTTGTAAAGTGGAGGAGAACACCAAGCAGCGGCAGACACCGTTAGTATGCCCAACCAAACCAGTAGCCCAAATGCAGTTTAATATCTGATATAGCCCGAAAGCCTGAAGATTGAAGCTCAGCCTTGCAAAGTGTAGGAGAACACCAAGCAGTGGCAGACACCGTTAGTACGCCCAACCAAGCAAGTAGCCCAAATGCAGTGTAATATCTGATATAGGCCGAAAGCCTGAAGAATGAAGCTCAGATTTGTTCAGTCGAGAACACCAAGCAGCCGTAGACACCCTTATTAGGCCCAACCAACCTAGAAGTTCAAATGCAGTTTAATATCTGATATAGGCCGAAAGCCTGAAGATTGAAGCTCAGATTTGTTCAGTGGAGGAGAACAAGTACCGGTAGACACTGTTATTACGCCCAACCAAACCAGCAGCCGAAATGCAGTTTAATCTCTGATATAGGCCGAAAGCCTGAAGATTGAAGCTCAGATTTCTTATGTTGAGAAAAGCAAGCAGCTGAAGACACCGTTAGTAGGCCCAACCAAACAAGTAGCCGAAATGCAGTTTAATATCTGACATCGGATGAAAACTGAAGCTCAGCTTTGTTCAGTGAAGGACAACCGTAATGGGAGGCAGACACAGTTAGTAGGCATAAATAAGAAAGTAGGCAAAATGCAGATGAAAATCGGTTAATGGAGTACACAGGCGGCATAGCTTTGTTCAGCGGAGGTCAACTGTAATATGTGGCTCAGACAGACAGAGTAGGCCTACAATTAAAAAGGGTGGCTAATTGCAGTTCAAAATTTGTAAGAGGAGTACACGGGCGACACAGCGTGGTTCAGCGGAGGAGGACAAGTGTAATTAGTGCCTCTGACACACTGAGTAGGCCTAAAATAAAAAAGAAGGCTATATTCAGTTCACACTTGGTAAGAGGAGTACACAGGCGGCCTTGCTGGGTTCAGCAGTGGGGGACAACTCTTGTGAGAGTCTGACACAGTTACTAGTCCAAAATAACTAAGTTGCCTAAATGCTTTTATAGATTGGTAAGAGGAGTACACAGGCGGCATAGCTTTGGTTCAGCGGAGGACTACTGTAATAAGTGGCTCAGACAGGCTGACAAGCAGACAGACAGAGGTGTAACCTAAAAAAAGGTGGCTAATTGCAGTCGAAAACTGCAGGACTAACCAGGCGGCCTAGCTTGTTTCAGGGGGGGACAGTTGTAATGTGTGGCACAGACAGACAGGCAGACAGAGGCCTAACATAAAAAAGGTGGCTAATTGCAGTTCAAAACAGCTATCAGGACTAACCAGGCGGCCTAGCTTGTTTCAGGGGGGGACAGTTGTAATGTGTGGCAAAGACAGACAGACAGACAGAGGCCTAACATAAAAAAGGTGGCTAATTGCAGTTCAAAATTTGTAAGAGGAGTACACAGGTTGCATAGCTTTGTTCAGCGGAGGTCAACTGTTAGAAGTGGCTGACACAGTTAGTAGGCCAAAATACTAAAGTGGGCTAAATATCAGCCAAGGAAGTGGTCATAAATAAACTGGTGGCATAGCTAGGTACAGGGGTGGGCTCCTCTGCAGAGTTGCAGACAGGGGTAGTTGGCGCAAAGTATTAAGGGGTGTAAATGGAGGCCGGGGCCCCTGTATATTTTTACAATCATCTCTCATTGCAACAAATTTGTAATGGCAGTGGCATTTAAGGAGTTAACAGCACAGACTACACAGTGGTGGGGCAGGGAGAGGTAAGTTTTGCAAGTGGTAGAGCACAGTTCGAGCTGGGGGGGAACACTCTCTTGTAGGCGGCGGTACTGGCACAGGGCCCCTCATATTATGACGGTGTGTCTGACTTTGGTTGTGCACCACCACCGTCAGAGACACTTCATTGTATTATGTAGGACCCTGTGCCAGTGCCGTCGCCCAAGAGTGGGCACACCCACCTGTCCAGGCAAATGGCACTCGCACGGGTGCTTGAACCAGATGGTGACCACGGCCCTGGGGGGGGGGGCGGGCAGCCCATTTAGGGAGGCATAAAAATGGCCTATGGTGGACATTCAGCAGCTGCAAATGGAGGAATTGGAGAAGTCAGTAAGAGGACAGCAAAAGCAAGACATTTTTCAGGCAAGCTACGTGTCAGCAGGGGAAGGTGGGGCAAAATAATTTGAAATCAATGATTGGTCCATTTTAATGAAGGTTAGATCATCAACATTTCGTGGAGCCAGACGTGTCCTTTTTTCGGTCATTATTGAACCAGCAGCACTGAAGACTCTTTCTGAGAGCACACTAGCAGCTGGGCAAGCGAGCTCCTGTAATGCATATTCTGCCAATTCAGGCCAGGTGTCTAGTTTAGATGCCCAGTAATCAAAGGGGAATAACCTGTGAGGGAGAACATCGATAGTGCCGGAAAAATAGTTGGTAACCATACTGGACAAATGCTGTCTCCTGTCACTTTGAATCGATGCAGCAGTACCTGTCGTGTCTGCGGTCATTGCGAAATCACTCCACAACCTGGTCATAAAACCCCTCTGGCCAATGCCACTTCGGCTTTGTGCACCTCTAACACCTCTGCCATGTTGCCCCCTACAGCTCGTGTGAGAACCATCAGCGCCGCTGTGTGCTGGGAATGCCTGAACCAAACGGTCTACAAGAGTTGCTTGTTTGGTAGCCAATATTTGCTCTAGGTTCCGTTTATCACTCTTGTAATACTATGCATTGTAACGATCCACACTGTATGTCATAATGGATAAGGATAGAAACAAATGCCAATGTGTGTATTGTATGATTTATTCTGCAATTAATAAACGAATTTAAAAAATATTTGCTCTAGGTTCTCATGTGGCATGATATTTTGTAATTTTCCTTTGTATCGTGGATCCAGGAGGCAGGCCAACCAGTAATCGTCATCGGTCATCATTTTGATAATGCGTGGGTCCCGTTTTAGTATACGCAAGGCATACCCTGCCATGTGGGCCAATGTTTCAGGTGTCAATTCACTGCTTGTGCTGGGTTGAGGAGCACTTTCTTGAAAATCTACATCACTTGTGGCCCGCAAAAACCCTGTACCTAACCTTGCAATGCCACCAGTTTCTATTGCCTCCTGAGAAGCATCCTCCTCCCATAAATATTCAGCCCCATCATCCTCCTCCTCCTCCTCTTCATCCGCCACCTCGTCCCTGAGACTTCCCTGACTAGACAATGGCTGACTGTCATCAAGGCTTCCCTCCTCCTCGGCCGCAGACGCCTGCTCCTTGATGTGCGTCAAACTTTGCATCAGCAGACGCATTAGTGGGATGCTCATGCTTATGATGGCATCGTCCGCACTGATCAGCCGTGTTCATTCCTCAAAACACTGAAGGACTTGACAAAGGTCTTGGAGCTTCAACCACTGCACACCAGACAACTCCATATCTGCCATCCAACTGCCTGCCCGTGTATGTGTATCCTCCCACAAATACATGACAGCACGCCTCTGTTCGCACAGCCTCTGAAGCATGTGCAGAGTAGAGTTCCACCTTGTTGCAACGTTGATTATTAGGCAGTGCTGGGGAAGATTCAGCAATCGCTGATGGTTAAGCATACGGCTGGAGTGTATGGGCGACCGGCGAATGTGCAAGTAAAGTCTGCGCACCTTCAGGAGCAGGGCTGGTATATCAGGGTAATTCTTGAGGAAGCACTGCACCACCTGGTTCAAGGTGTGAGCCAGGCAAGGTATATGTTTCATTTCGGAAAGGGCTACGGCAGCCATAAAATTCCTTCCTTCATCACTGACTACCTTGCCTGCCTCAAGATGTACAGTGCCCAGCCATAACTGAGTTTCTTGCTGCAAGTACTCGGCCAGTACTTCCGCAGTGTGTCTGTTGTCGCCCAAACACTTCATTTGCAGCACAGCCTGCTGCCGCTTACCACTAGCTGTTCCATAATGGAACACCACGGGTGCAACACAGGCAGTTGCGGATGGAGTGGTCGTGCGACTGCGCTCTGTGGATGAGCTTTCGCTTCTGGAGGAGAAGGAGGAGGAGGAGGTGCAAACGCCTGCAGCTAACTGTTTCCTAGACCGTGGGCTAGGCAGAACTGTGGCACTATGGCTGTCCCCTGTGGACCCTGCATCCACCACATTAACCCAGTGTGCCGTGATTGACACGTAACGTCCCCGGCCATGCCTACTGGTCCATGCATCAGTTGTGAGGTGCGCCTTTCTACTGACCGATTGCCTCAGTGCATGGGCAATGCGTTCTTTGACATGTTGGTGGAGTGCTGGGATGGCTTTTCTCGCAAAGAAGTGTCGACTGGGTAGGTCATAGCGTGGTACTGCATAGGCTTCGCTTTCAACCAACCGGTAGGGCATCATCTCTAAAGAGATTAGTCGAGCAATGTAGCCATTCAAACCCTGTGTACACGGATGAGAGGAAGAGTATTTTCTTTTCCTATCGAGAGTCTCTTGTAGGCTGAGCTGGACTGGAGAGCTGCATATGGTGGAACTAGCGGGGGTGGTGGTAGACATAGCAGATTGAGAGAGGCTTGGTGATGGTATTCTTGATGTGGCCCTACCTACAGTGTTTCCAACCAAAAACTTTGTGATTCCCTGACCCTGACTGCTTTGGCCTTGCGACAATACCTCCACATTTGTTACTGGTGGTGTCATAACCGGTGGGCTTCCAGTGAGGGAAGCAATGTTGCGTTGCTGACTAACTTCAATATGACCAGGAGCATCAGCAGTACGGGAAGTTTGGTAGTTAGTCCATGCTTCCAAGTGCCTGCTGGTTAGATGTCTACGCATGCTCGTTGTATTTAAACTTTGTAGATTCTTCCCTCTGCTAAAGGTCTTGGAGCACTTCTTACAGATAACTTTGCACTGATCATTCGGATCTTGGTTAAAAAATTGCCACACTGCACTCGTCCTACTATGGAATACCTTTTCAGGCTTTGCACGTCGTGCTACTGTCACCAGATTGCAACGCTGTCCTACACCTGTTGTGGTTTTTGACACACGTTTTGGGCCTGATGCGGGCCTGCCAGATGACAGCTTTTGCGATGTAGATGGCTGCTGCTGAACATCCTCCTCCGCTTCTGAGCTACAAGCAGCAGCATCCTCTTCCCCCAATGGCTGCCAATCAGGGTCAACAACTGGGTCATCTATCACCTCCTCTTCAATGTCATGTGCTTTGTCCTCTGTGTCACCGTGTAAGGTGCTATAGCTTTCAGGACTGGGCACCATAGTCTCATCAGGGTCAGATTCGGGCTCAGTGCACTGTGAGGGCAAAGTAGTGATCTGAGTCAATGGAACAGCACAATAATCAAGCTGTGGCTGTGCATCTGTGCACTCCATGTCCGATTCATCCTGTAATGGGCTTTTAACCATTTCCCTATCTAACCCAGGCACGGTATGTGTAAAGAGCTCCATGGAGTAAAGTGTAGTGTTGCCTGCCGCATCCTTCACTTTTGGTTTGGGTGAAGGACACAAGGAAGCAATTTTTTGCGGACCTGGAGCAGCCACTGACGACTCGCTTGTTTTAGATTTTGAAGCTTCTGAAGAGGAGGTGAAAGAGCTAGAGGCTGAGTCAGCAAGGAAAGCCAAAACTTGTTACTGCTGCTCCAGCTTTAAAAGCTGTTTTCCAACTCCTAGATAAGGGAGCCTTCGAGGCCTTGTGTAGCCAGACGATGACGCTGCCTCAACACCTCGAGCCTTTGGTGCTATCTTGCTTTTCCCTGTACCACCAGATGCTCCACTACCACCACCACCATCAGTACCAGCTGGCAACGACCGCCCACGGCCTCTTCCACCAGACTTCCTCATTTTTGTGGGAAAGTAATCAAAATAACAACCGTTATATGCTACTGTTAAACAAGGTAGAAGGTGTATATTAACTTTAGGATAATTTATAACTCCCTTTTTTTGGCGGGAAGACAACTGGAAAAAACAGGCCCTGTGTATAACACAACACAATGTACAAGGCAGAACGTGGCTGGCAGATATACGCCAAACAGAACTCACGTAGATCAACTTAGTGACAATTTAAAGCTCCTTTTTTTTGTGGGAGACAGCAGGAAAAAACAGGACCTGTGTATTACACCACACAATGTACAAGGCAGAACGTGGCTGGCAGATATACGCGAAACAGAACTCACGTAGATCAACTTAGTGGCAATTTAAAGCTCTCTTTTTTTGTGGGAGACAGCAGGAAAAAACAGGCCCAGGGTATTACACCACACAATGTACAAGGCAGAACGTGGCTGGCAGATATATAAAAAAATACAAGGGCGGTAGTAGAATTTCAATCTCCCTACAATGATCAAAGGACAAGTATGGCAGCAATAAAAAGGACTGCTGCACACAATAGAGTGTGGACAAACAAACAAGAGAACTGTGCAGAAAAAAGCAACAGGATCTTTGCTTTTAAAAAAGCAGTTGGTTTGCACAGCGGTGTACACACAGCTATCAGGGAGCCTTATAAGGCAGCCTAATAAGCTACAGAGCTAATGCACAAAAATATAGCCTCCACTGTCCCTGCAAAGAAAAGGTGGTGTTGGACAGTGGAAATCGCTACAGCACAAGCAGTTTCGGGGTTAATATTCCCTCCCTAAGTATATCCCTGCTTCTGACGAAGCTGCAGCAACCTCTCCCTATGCTCAGATCAGCAGAAGTAAGATGGCGGTCGGCGTGCACGCCTCTTTATAGCCCCTGTGACGCCACAGAAAGCAAGCCAATCACTGCCATGTCCTTCTCTAAGATGGTGGGGACCGAGACCTATGTCATCACGCTGCCCACACTCTGCGTGCTCCTTCATTGGCTGAGAAATGGCGCTGAAAACGTCATATGGAACGCGACTTTGGCTCGCAGATCGCTGACCTCATGGCCGATCCCACAGTGGGATCGGGTCGGGTTTCACGAAACCCGACTTTGCCAAAAGTCGGCGACTTTTGAAATTGTCCGATCCGTTTCGCTCAACCCTAGTTGTTAGCCCTTGCCTGCCATTGTGATTCTTCGGGTTCAGAGGCACTATTTTAATTGTATGTATTATGTTTGTGTTTATGTTAATAAAGTTATAACTTTTTAAATCAAAAAGAAACAACACTTCTTTGATTCAGCACAGTTTAATAACTGTATCGTTGGTCAGTATGTTCATATATTTATTAGAGTGTTACCCATCCCAAGTGTGAGGAAATGGGTCTGGGTTATATGTTTGCAAGACAATAAATTAGAGTTGAGCGACTTTTCCTTTTTTAGGATCAAGTTGGGTTTCGCGAACCCGACTTTGTCAAAAGTTGGGTCGGGTGAAATCGGCCGATTATTGCAAAAGTCGGGGGCCGATAGAAGCACGAAACCCAAGGCAAGTCAATGGGGAATCAAAGTCGGCAGTGAGTGGAGGACAGGAAAACACCTACAGTGCCCATTTTAATGCGAAAAACATCAATTCTTATTACTTTAGCTTGTCAATCTTAATTTACTTTATAATAATAGTTATGCATTGAAAAGTGGTGGTCATTTGGCTAAAGTTGTGGGGGGGTAGGGCTGGCTCAAGATTTTCGGGGGCCCAGGAAACGCGGAATACGTCACTTCCATGGAGCAGGGAGAGGCAAGTATTTCAACTTTGCAAGTGCTGTGATCCTGAGCAAGCGGGGGGGAAGCACTCTTTGGCATTGGCACTGGCACAGGTTCCCTCATAGTACGGTGGTGTGTTTGACGGCGAGTGGCGCCTCCCACTGCCTGAGACACTTTTGCGTACTATGAGGGGCCCTGTGGCAGTGACGTCGCCAACAAGTATGTCCCCCCACCTGCACTTTCATCTGCACCTTCCTCTTTGTCCCCGTGTAAGGTGGTATAGTATGCGGGAAGGGGAAGCTGACTTTCAGCAGGGTCAGATTCTGGCTGTGTAGAGTGCAAGGGGAATGTAGTGGTCTGGGTCAATGTACCAGCAGACTCATCTAGCAGTGGCTGGGCAATGGGCAGGATGAGGAGGAAACACAGATATAGGCCCAAATACTAAAGTAGGCTAAATGCAGTTCAAAATTGGTAACAGGAATCAACATTGCTTTGTTCAGTGGAGGAAAACTGTAATGAGTGGCCGACACAGTTAGTAGGCCCAAATAATAAAGTAGGCTACATGCAGTTCAAAATTGGTAACAGGACTAAACAGGCAGCATTGCTTTGTTCAGTGGAGGACAACTGTAATGAGTGGCAAACACAGTTACTAGGCCCAAAAAAGAAAGTGGGCTAAATGCAGTTCAAAACTGGTAACAGGACTAAACAGGCGGCATTGCTTTGTTCAGTGGAAGACAACTGTAATGACTGGCAGATGCAGTTACTAGGCCCAAATAAGAAAGTAGGCTAAATGCAGTTCAAAACTGGTAACAGGACTAAACAGGTGGCATTGCTTTGTTCAGTGGAGGACAACTGTAATGACTGGCGGACTGTTATGATAAGATAATTCAGTACCACAATGGACATAGAGGTCAGAGCACATACAGTGACCTGACAATAACCCAAAAACATAGAACGAGCTCTGAGACGTGGGAACTCTGCTGACCGCAATCCCTAATCCTCTCCAACAACACTAGAGGCAGCCGTGGATTGCGCCTAACGCTCCCTATGCAACTCGGCACAGCCTGAGAAACTAGCTAGCCTGAAGATAGAAAATAAGCCTACCTTGCCTCAGAGAAATACCCCAAAGGAAAAGGCAGCCCCCACATATAATGACTGTGAGTTAAGATGAAAAGACAAACGTAGAGATGAAATAGATTTAGCAAAGTGAGGCCCGACTTTCTGAACAGAGCGAGGATAGGAAAGGTAACTTTGCGGTCAACACAAAACCCTACAAAAACCACGCAAAGGGGGCAAAAAGACCCTCCGTACCGAACTAACGGCACGGAGGTACACCCTCTGCGTCCCAGAGCTTCCAGCAAGCAGGAAAAAAACAAATAGACAAGCTGGAACAAAAAAACAGCAAACAAAATAGCAAAGCAGAACTTAGCTATGCAGAGCAGCAGGCCACAGGAACGATCCAGGAGGAAACAGGTCCAATACTAGAACATTGACTGGAGGCCAGGATCAAAGCACTAGGTGGAGTTAAATAGAGCAGCACCTAACGACTTCACCACATCACCTGAGGAAGGAAACTCAGAAGCCGCAGTACCACTTTCCTCCACCAACGGAAGCTCACAGAGAGAATCAGCCGAAGTACCACTTGTGACCACAGGAGGGAGCTCTGCCACAGAATTCACAACAGTACCCCCCCCTTGAGGAGGGGTCACCGAACCCTCACCAGAGCTCCCAGGACGACCAGGATGAGCCATATGAAAGGCACGAACAAGATCAGGAGCATGGACATCAGAGGCAAAGACCCAGGAATTATCTTCCTGAGCATAACCCTTCCACTTAACCAGATACTGGAGTTTCCGTCTTGAAACACGAGAATCCAAAATCTTCTCCACAATATACTCCAACTCCCCCTCCACCAAAACCGGGGCAGGAGGATCAACAGATGGAACCATAGGTGCCACGTATCTCCGCAACAATGACCTATGGAATACGTTATGTATTGAAAAAGAATCTGGAAGGGTCAGACGAAAAGACACAGGATTAAGAACCTCAGAAATCCTATACGGACCAATGAAACGAGGTTTAAACTTAGGAGAGGAAACCTTCATAGGAATATGACGAGAAGATAACCAAACCAAATCCCCAACACGAAGTCGGGGACCCACACAGCGTCTGCGATTAGCGAAACGTTGAGCCTTCTCCTGGGACAAGGTCAAATTGTCCACTAGATGAGTCCAAATCTGCTGCAACCTGTCCACCACAGTATCCACACCAGGACAGTCCGAAGACTCAACCTGCCCTGAAGAGAAACGAGGATGGAACCCAGAGTTGCAGAAAAACGGCGAAACCAAGGTAGCCGAGCTGGCCCGATTATTAAGGGCGAACTCAGCCAAAGGCAAAAAGGGCACCCAGTCATCCTGATCAGCAGAAACAAAGCATCTCAGATATGTTTCCAAGGTCTGATTGGTTCGTTCGGTCTGGCCATTAGTCTGAGGATGGAAAGCCGAGGAAAAAGACAAGTCAATGCCCATCCTACCACAAAAGGCTCGCCAAAACCTCGAAACAAACTGGGAACCTCTGTCAGACACGATATTCTCTGGAATGCCATGTAAACGAACCACATGCTGGAAGAACAATGGCACAAAATCAGAGGAGGAAGATAATTTAGACAAGGGTACCAAATGGACCATCTTAGAGAAGCGATCACAGACCACCCAAATGACTGACATCTTTTGAGAGACGGGAAGATCTGAAATAAAATCCATAGAGATATGTGTCCAAGGCCTCTTCGGGACCGGCAAGGGCAAAAGCAACCCACTGGCACGAGAACAGCAGGGCTTAGCCCGAGCACAAATCCCACAGGACTGCACAAAAGTACGCACATCCCGCGACAGAGATGGCCACCAAAAGGATCTAGCCACTAACTCTCTGGTACCAAAGATTCCAGGATGACCAGCCAATACCGAACAATGAACCTCAGAGATAACTTTATTTGTCCACCTATCAGGGACAAACAGTTTCTCCGCTGGGCAACGATCAGGTTTATTAGCCTGAAATTTTTGCAGCACCCGCCGCAAATCAGGGGAGATGGCAGACACAATTACTCCCTCTTTGAGGATACCCGCCGGCTCAGATAAACCCGGAGAGTCGGGCACAAAACTCCTAGACAGAGCATCCGCCTTCACATTTTTAGAGCCTGGAAGGTACAAAATCACAAAGTCAAAACGGGCAAAAAACAGCGACCAACGAGCCTGTCTAGGATTCAACCGCTTGGCAGACTCAAGATAAGTCAAGTTCTTATGATCAGTCAAGACCACCACGCGATGCTTAGCACCTTCAAGCCAATGACGCCACTCCTCGAATGCCCACTTCATGGCCAGCAACTCTCGATTGCCCACATCATAATTTCGCTCAGCAGGCGAAAACTTCCTGGAAAAGAAGGCGCATGGTTTCATCACCGAGCAATCAGAACTTCTCTGCGACAAAACAGCCCCTGCTCCAATCTCAGAAGCATCAACCTCGACCTGGAACGGAAGCGAAACATCTGGTTGACACAACACAGGGGCAGAAGAAAAACGACGCTTCAACTCTTGAAAAGCTTCCACATCAGCAGAAGACCAATTGACCACATCAGCACCCTTCTTGGTCAAATCGGTCAATGGTTTAGCAATACTAGAAAAATTGCAGATGAAGCGACGATAAAAATTAGCAAAGCCCAGGAACTTTTGCAGACTTTTCAGAGATGTCGGCTGAGTCCAATCATGGATGGCTTGTACCTTAACAGGGTCCATCTCGATAGTAGAAGGGGAAAAGATGAACCCCAAAAATGAAACCTTCTGAACACCAAAGAGACACTTTGATCCCTTCACAAACAAAGAATTAGCACGCTGGACCTGAAACACCGTTCTGACCTGCTTCACATGAGACTCCCAATCATCCGAGAAGATCAAAATGTCATCCAAGTACACAATCAGGAATTTATCCAGGTACTCTCGGAAGATGTCATGCATAAAGGACTGAAACACTGATGGAGCATTGGCAAGTCTGAATGGCATTACTAGATACTCAAAATGGCCCTCGGGCGTATTAAATGCAGTTTTCCATTCATCGCCTCGCTTAATACGCACAAGATTATACGCACCACGAAGATCTATCTTGGTGAACCAACTAGCCCCCTTAATCCGAGCAAACAAATCAGATAACAACGGCAAGGGGTACTGAAATTTAACCGTGATCTTATTTAGAAGGCGGTAATCTATACAAGGTCTCAGTGAACCATCCTTCTTGGCTACAAAATAGAACCCTGCTCCTAATGGCGACGATGATGGGCGAATATGCCTCTTCTCCAAGGACTCCTTCACATAACTCCGCATAGCGGCGTGCTCAGGCACAGATAAATTAAACAGTCGACCTTTTGGGAATTTACTACCAGGAATCAAATCGATAGCACAATCACAATCCCTATGCGGAGGTAGGGTATCGGACTTGGGCTCATCAAATACATCCCGGTAATCAGACAAGAACTCTGGAACCTCAGAAGGGGTGGATGACGAAATAGTCAGAAATGGGACATCACCATGTACCCCCTGACAACCCCAGCTGGACACAGACATGGATTTCCAATCTAATACTGGATTATGGACTTGTAGCCATGGCAACCCCAACACGACCACATCATGCAGATTATGCAACACCAGAAAGCGAATAACCTCCTGATGTGCAGGAGCCATGCACATGGTCAGCTGGGTCCAGTACTGAGGCTTATTCTTGGCCAAAGGCGTAGCATCAATTCCTCTCAATGGAATAGGACACTGTAAGGGCTCCATGAAAAACCCACAACGCCTAGCATACTCCAAGTCCATCAAATTCAGGGCAGCGCCTGAATCCACAAATGCCATGACAGAATATGATGACAAAGAGCAGATCAAGGTAACGGACAGAAGAAATTTTGACTGTACCGTACCAATGGTGGCAGACCTAGCGAACCGCTTAGTGCGCTTAGGACAATCAGAGATAGCATGAGTGGAATCACCACAGTAGAAACACAGCCCATTCAGACGTCTGTGTTCTTGCCGTTCAACTCTGGTCAAAGTCCTATCGCACTGCATAGGCTCAGGTTTAAGCTCAGGTAATACCGCCAAATGGTGCACAGATTTACGCTCACGCAAGCGTCAACCGATCTGAATGGCCAAAGATATAGACTCATTCAGACCAGCAGGCATAGGAAATCCCACCATGACATCCTTAAGGGCTTCAGAGAGACCTTTTCTGAAAATAGCTGCAAGCGCACCTTCATTCCATTGAGTGAGTACGGACCACTTTCTAAATTTCTGACAATATACCTCTATCTCATCCTGACCCTGACACAGAGCCAGCAAATTTTTCTCTGCCTGATCCACTGAATTAGGTTCATCGTACAGCAATCCGAGCGCCAGGAAAAACGCATCGATATTACTTAATGCAGGATCTCCTGACGCAAGAGAAAATGCCCAGTCCTGAGGGTCGCCACGTAAAAAAGAAATGATGATCCTAACTTGTTGAACTGGGTCACCAGAGGAGCGAGGTTTCAAAGCCAGAAATAGTTTACAATTATTTTTGAAACTCAGAAATTTAGTTCTATCTCCAAAAAACAAATCAGGAATAGGAATTCTCGGTTCTAACATAGAATTCTGAACCACAAAGTCTTGAATACTTTGTACTCTTGCCGTGAGCTGATCCACACATGAAGACAGACCTTTAATGCCCATCGCTACACCTGTGTCCTGAACCACCCAAATGTCTAGGGGAAAAAAAAGGCAAAACACAGTGCAGAGAAAAAAAAATGGTCTCAGAACTTCTTTTTTCCCTCTATTGAGAATCATTAGTACTTTGGCCTCCAGTACTGTTATGATAAGATAATTCAGTACCACAATGGACATAGAGGTCAGAGCACATACAGTGACCTGACAATAACCCAAAAACATAGAACGAGCTCTGAGACGTGGGAACTCTGCTGACCGCAATCCCTAATCCTCTCCAACAACACTAGAGGCAGCCGTGGATTGCGCCTAACGCTCCCTATGCAACTCGGCACAGCCTGAGAAACTAGCTAGCCTAAAGATAGAAAATAAGCCTACCTTGCCTCAGAGAAATACCCCAAAGGAAAAGGCAGCCCCCACATATAATGACTGTGAGTTAAGATGAAAAGACAAACGTAGAGATGAAATAGATTTAGCAAAGTGAGGCCCGACTTTCTGAACAGAGCAAGGATAGGAAAGGTAACTTTGCGGTCAACACAAAACCCTACAAAAACCACGCAAAGGGGGCAAAAAGACCCTGCATACCGAACTAACGGCACGGAGGTACACCCTCTGCGTCCCAGAGCTTCCAGCAAGCAGGAAAAAAACAAATAGACAAGCTGGAATGAAAAAACAGCAAACAAAATAGCAAAGCAGAACTTAGCTATGCAGAGCAGCAGGCCACAGGAACGATCCAGGAGGAAACAGGTCCAATACTAGAACATTGACTGGAGGCCAGGATCAAAGCACTAGGTGGAGTTAAATAGAGCAGCACCTAATGACTTCATCACATCACCTGAGGAAGGAAACTCAGAAGCCGCAGTACCACTTTCCTCCACCAACGGAAGCTCACAGAGAGAATCAGCCGAAGTACCACTTGTGACCACAGGAGGGAGCTCTGCCACAGAATTCACAACAGCAGACACAGTTACTAGGCCCAAATAAGAAAGTAGGCTAAATGCAGTTCACAACTGGTAACAGGACTAAACAGGCGGCATTGCTTTGTTCAGTGGAGGACAACTGTAATGACTGGCAGACACAGTTACTAGGCCCAAATAAGAAAGTGGGCTAAATGCAGTTCAAAACTGGTAACAGGACTAAACAGGCGGCATTGCTTTGTTCAGTGGAGGAAAACTGTAATGACTGGCAGATACAGTTACTAGGCCCAAATAAGAAAGTAGGCTAAATGCAGTTCAAAACTGGTAACAGGACTAAACAGGCGGCATTGCTTTGTTCAGTGAAGGACAACTGTAATGACTGGCAGACACAGTTACTAGGCCCAAATAAGAAAGTAGGTTAAATGCAGTTCACAACTGGTAACAGGACTAAACAGGCGGCATTGCTTTGTTCAGTGGAGGAGGACAACTGTAATGACTGGCAGACACAGTTACTAGGCCCAAATAAGAAAGTAGGCTAAATGCAGTTAAAAACTGGTAACAGGACCAAACAGGCGGCATTGCTTTGTTCAGTGGAGGACATCTGTAATGATTGGCAGACACAGTTACTAGGCCCAAATAAGAAAGTGGGCGAAATGTCTGCCAAAAAATTGTTCATAAATAAACAGGTTGCATAACTAGGTACAGGGGTGGGCTCCTCTGCTGAGTAGCAGACAGTGGTAGTAGGCGCAAAGTATTAACAGGTCTAAATGGAGGTGATGGCCCCTGTATATTTTAGCTATCATCTATCATTTCAACAAATTTGTATTGGCAGTGCCATTGAAGGATTTAACAGCACAGACTACACAGTCGTGGAGCAGGGAGAGGTAAGCATTGCAAGTGGTAGAGCACTGTTCGAGCTGGGGGGGAACACTCTCTCGTGGGCGGCGGTACTGGCACAGGGCCCCTCATATTACGACGGTGTGTCTGACGTTGGTTGTGCACCACCACCGTCAGAGACACTTCATTGTACTATGAGGGACCCTGTGCCAGTGCTGTCGCCCAAGAGTGGGCCCACCCACCTGTCCAGGCAAACGGCACTCACACGGGTGCTTGCGCCAGGTGGTGACCACGGCCCTGTGGGGGGAGTCAGCCCATTTAGGGAGGTATAAAAATGGCCTATGGTGGACATTCAGCAGCTGCAAATGGAGGAATTGGAGAAGTAAGAGGAGGCCAAAAGCAAGACATTTTTCAGGCAAGCTACATGTCAGCAGGGGAAGGTGGGGCAAAATAATTTGAAATCCGTGATTGGTTCATTTTAATGAATGTTAGATCATCAACATTCAGGGTAGCCAGACGTGTCCTTTTTTCGGTCAGTATTGAACCAGCAGCACTGAAGACTCTTTCTGATAGCACACTAGCAGCAGGGCAAGCGAGCTCCTGTAATGCATATTCTGCTAATTCAGGCCAGGTGTCTATTTTAGATATCCAGTATTCAAAGGGGAATGACCTGTGAGGGAGAACATCGATAAGGGAGGAAAAGTAGTTCGTAACCATACTGGACAAATGCTGTCTCCTGTCATTTTGAATCAATGCAGCAGTACCTGTCGTGTCAGTGGTCATTGCGAAATCACTCCACAACCTGGTCATAAAACCCCTCTGTCCAACCCCACTTTGGATTTGTGCACCTCTGCCATGTTGCCCCCTACGGCTCGTGTGAAAACTATCACCGCCGCTGTGTGCTGGGAATGCCTGAACCAAACGGTCTACAAGATTTGCTCGTTTGGTAGCCTATATTTACTCTAGGTTCTCATGTGGCATGATATTTTGTAATTTTCCTTTATATCGTGAATCCAGGAGGCAGGCCAACCAGTAATCGTCATCGGTCATCATTTTGATAATGCGGGGGTCCCTTTTTAGGATACGCAAGGCATGCTCAGCCATGTGGGCCAATGTTCCAGGTGTCAATTCACTGCTTGTGCTGGGGTGAGGAGCACTTTCTTGCAAATCAACATCACTTGTGTCCCGCAAAAACCCTGTACCTGACCTTGCAATGCCACCAGTTTCTATTGCCCCCTGAGAAGCATCCTCCTCCCATAAATATTCAGCCCCATCATCCTCCTCCTCTTCGTCCACCACCTCGTCCTGGAGAGTTCCCTGAGCAGACAATGGCTGACTGTCATCAAGGCCTCCCTCTTCCTCGGCTGCAGACGCCTGCTCCTTAATGTGCATCAAACTTTGCATCAGCAGACGCATTAGTGGGATGCTCATGCTTATGATGGCGTCATCTGCACTTACCAGCCGTGTGCATTCCTCAAAACACTAAAGGATTTGACAGAGGTCTTGTAGCTTCGACCACTGCACACCAGACAACTCCATGTCTGCCATCCAAGTGCCTGCCCGTGTATGTGTATCCTCCCACAAATTAATTACAGCATGCCTCTGTTTGCACAGCCTCTGAATCATGTGCAGTGTGGAGTTCCACCTTGTTGCAATGTCGATTATTAGGCGGTGCTGGGGAAGCTTCAGCGATCGCTGATGGTTCAGCATACGGCTGGAGTGTACGGGCGACCGGCGGATGTGCGAGCAAAGTCTTCGCACCTTCAGGAGCAGGGCTGGTAACTCCGGATAATTTTTGAAGAAGCACTGCACCACCAGGTTCAAGGCGTGAGCCAGGCAAGGTATGTCTTTCAGTTCTGAAAGGGCTATGGCAGCCATAAAGTTCCTTCCGTTATCACTGACTACCTTGCCTGCCTCAATATGTACACTGCCCAGCCATGACTGAGTTTGTTGCTGCAAGTACTTGACCAGTACTTCCGCGGTGTGTCTTTTGTCACCCAAACACTTCATTTGTAACACAGCCTGCTGACACTTACCACTAGCTGTTCGATAATGGGACACCTCATGTGCAACACTGGCAGCTGCGGATGGAGTGGTCGTGCGACTGCGCTCTGTGGACGAGCTTTCGCTTCTGGAGGAGGAGGAGGAGAGGTGGCGAAAGCCTACAGCCAACTGTTTCCTAGACCGTGGGCTAGGCAGAACTGTCCCACTATGGCTGTCCCCTGTGGACCCTGCATCCACCACATTAACCCAGTGCGCCGTGATGGACACGTAACGTCCCTGGTCATGCCTACTGGTCCATGCATCTGTTGTGAGGTGGCTTTTCTCACAAAGAAGTGCCGAATGGGTAGGTCATAGCGTGGTACTGCGTAGGCCATCAGGTCTTTGAAAGCTTCGCTTTCAACCAACCGGTAGGGCATCATCTCTAACAAGATTAGTATAGCAATGTGGGCGTTCAATCCCTGTGTATGCGGATGAGAGGATGAGTACTTTCTTGTCCTAATGAGAGTCTCTTGTAGGGTGAGCTGGACTGGATAGCTGCATATGGTGGGACTAGCGGTGGTGGTGGTGGATATGGCGGATTGAGAGAGGGTTGGTGATGGTAATCTTGATGTTGGCTTACATACAGTGTTTCCTATCAATAACCTTGTGATTCCCTGACTGCTTTGGCATTGCGACGATACCTCCACATTTGCTGCTGGTGGTGTCCTAACCGGTGAGCTTACATTGAGGGAAGCAATGTAGCGTTGCTGACTACCTTCATTCTGAGCAGGTGCACCAACGGTACGGGACGTTTGGTAGTTAGTCCAGGCTTGCAAGTGCATGCTGGTTAAATGTCTAAGCATGCACGTTGTATTTAAATTTTGAAGATTCTTCCCTCTGTTAAAGGTCTTTGAGCATTTCTTAAAGATAACTTTTGATTGATCATTCGGATCTTGGTTAAAAAATTGCCACACTACACTCTACCTACTATGAAATACCTTTTCAGGCATTGCACGCTGTGCTATTTTCACTGGATGGCCACGCTGTCCTAAAACTGTTTTTGTTTTTGACAAACGTTTTTGGCCTGATACGGGCCTGCCAGATGACAGCTGTTGCGATGTAGATGGCTGCTGCGGATCATCCTCCTCCGCTTCTGAACTACTGGCAGTGGCATCCTCTTCCCCCAATGGCTGCCAATCAGGGTCAACAACTGGGTCATCTATCACCTCCTCTTCAATGTCATGTGCACCTTCCTCTGTGTCACTGTGTAAGGTGCTATAGCGTTCGGGACGGGGCACGATAGTCTCATCAGGGTCAGATTCTGGCTTAGTACACTGCGAGGGCAATGTAGTGATCTGAGTCAATGGAACAGCATAATAATCTAGCTGTGGCTGTGCATCAGTGCACTCCATGTCCGATTCATCTTGTAATGGGCAGTTAACAATTTTCCGTTCTAACCCAGGCACGGTATGTGTAAAGAGCTCCATGGAGTAACCTGTAGTGTCGCCTGACGCATCCTTCACTTTTGGTTTGGGTGAAGGACACAAGGAAACGTCTTGTTCCTGACCGGGAGTATCCACTGATGACTCGCTGCTTTTATATTTGAAGAGGAGGCGAAAGAGCTAGAGGCTGAGTCAGCAAGGAAAGCCAAAACTTTTTACTGCTGCTCCGGCTTTAAAAGCTGTTTTCCTACTCCCAAATAAGGGAGCCTTCGAGGCCTTATGTAGCCAGACGATGAAGCTGGCTCAACACCTCCAGCCTTAGGTGCTATTGTGCTTTTGCCACTACCAACAGACGCACCACCACGACCACCACCATCAGTACCAGCTGGACCACCACCGTCCACGAACTCTTCCACCAGACTTCCTCATTTTTTGGAAAAGCTAACCAAAATAACAACCGTTATATGGTACTGTAAAACAAGGTAGAAGGTGTATATAAACTTGTTGAGAATTTAAATCTCCCTTTCTTTGGGAGACTGAACCAAAACCCAGGCCCTGTGCATAAAACAACACAACGTAAGTGGCAGAAAGTGGCTGGCTGATATACAACAAACTAACAGGACTGACGTATATCCACTTTGTGAGACTTTGAATCTCACTTTTTTTGGGGGAGACTGAACCAAAACTCAGGCCCAGTGTATAAAACAACACAATGTAAGTGGCAGAAAGTGGCTGGCTGATATACGACAAACTAACAGGACTGAAGTATATCCACTTTGTGAGAATTTGAATCTCACTTTTTTTGGGGGGAGACTGAACCAAAACTCAGGCCCTGTGCATAAAACAACACAATGTAAGTGGCAGAAAGTGGCTGGCTGATATACGACAAACTAACTGCACTGAAGTCTATCCACTTTGTGAGAATTTGAATCTCACTTTTTTTTTGGAAGACTGAACCAAAACTCAGGCACCGGGCATAAAACAATACAATGTAAGTGGCAGAAAGTGGCTGGCTGATATACGACAAACTAACAAGACTGAAGTCTATCCACTTTGTGAGAATTTGAATCTCACTTTTTTTTGGGGGAGACTGAACCAAAACTCAGGCCCTGTGCATAAAACAACACAATGTAAGTGGCAGAAAGTGGCTGGAAGATACTGTATATGAAAAAATACAAGGAATGTAGTACAATTTCAATCTCCCTACAATGATCTCAAGACAAGTATGGCAGCAATAAAAAGGACTGCTGCACACAAAAGTGTGGACAAATAAACAAGATAACTGTGCAGAAAGGAGCAACAGGATTTTTGCTTTTAAAAAAGCAGTTGGTTTGCACAGCAGCGTACAAACAGCAATGCAGCTATCAGGAGCCTTATAAGGCAGCCCAATAATCTACAGAGCTGATGCACAAAAATATAAACTCCACTGTCCCTGCAAATAAATTGTGGTGTTGGACAGTGGAAATCGCTACAGCACATGCAGTTTGGGGGTTAATCTTTCCTCCCTAACTATATCCCCTCTTCTAAGATGGCGGTCGGCGTGCATACCCCTTTATAGCCCCTGTGACGCCACAGAAAGCAAGCCAATCACTGTCATGCCCTTCTCTAAGATGGTGGGGACCGAGACCTATCTCATCACGCTGCCCACACTCTGCGTTCTCCTTCATTGGCTGAAAAATGGCGCTGAAAGCGTCATACGAAACGCGACTTTTGTGCGCAGATCGCCGACCTCATGGCCCATCCCACACTAGGATCGGGACGGGTTTCATGAAACCCGACTTTGCCGAAAGTCAGCGATTTTTGAATTTGTCCGATCTGTTTCGCTCAACCCTACTCAGAACATAATAAACATATTTTCACTGCACTTTACATTTTGATCAAGTTTATTCTGCCTGAATCGAATAAGCTGGCCAAACAGAAGGAAAGAGCCTGATAATAAATTCCGTCAGATTGGTTCATCTTTACATAACATTCACGTGGTCTAAAATGTGTATGACTGCATTGGCACAAAAATCAACGCAGATAATCCTTTATTTAACAGTTGTTTAACCATTAGCACACTTTGATCAGTGCTGGAGCCTGCTCTCTGGGTTTCACATCACTGAAACTAGGCACCTTGGTGACACATACACTCCATCCAAGACTTGTTCGGCTGCAACCTCACAGGCCAAAGAATCTCCAGCTTCACCCTGTTAGATCACAAACTAGATAGAGATGAGCAATTTTTTTAAAAAATATTATTAAAAAAAAAACTTCTATCACCTTTTCCCTTCTTCTATCTTTAATGTGGCCGGGTCATCTGTTCATTGATTCTATGTTGTCACATGGGTCATGGCACATATTGGTGATCGCAAAAGGAGTGACACGTGTCAGTGACTTGCATCGAGCCCCACATGATGACATAGAGCTGTCAGTAGATGAGAGACCTGGACTGAAGGAAGAAGAAGAAGGAAAATAGAAAATAGAAGAACTGATTAGAGGACCAGCGGTGGTGGTACAGGTGTGGTGGGATGAGCAGGCAGAGGACAGGTGAGTATAAGAATTGTTTTAAACCTCTTCCCAGCTCAATTGACGTAGAATTTATTCAATTCAAATCAATTTTCAACCTGAATTGAGAGAATCTGCATAAATCGAATTTTGGGAGATTTGCACTCCTAAGATTTGCGCTCGTCCAGTATGGAAGCTGCACATGAAGAAGCTACACAGATCACATCCCCACTCACACAACATTTCCCAAAACATTTGAATCATCTGGGCGCACTCTTTTCATAGATCTCTTCTTTGACCTCTACCTGTCCAGAGCAAAACACCATAACATCATGTGCATGACATCACTGCACCCGAGCGGCGTGGATTACAAGGCACAAGGTTGGCGACTCTTAACCACTGCATTTGGCAGTTATGCTTCTTTCTATCTTCCTGCCAAGTGGCTTGAGACAGTGTACAGAAGTAATATATTTTCAGCATGCACCATGAACTATATGCCCAATGTATTCCATTGCATCGAATCTATTCAACAGGGCAACATATGCCTGACAGGTTTTGGTATCTGTCAGGTTGGTATAGTTTGCTATACATTTTTTTTTGCTGTACTGAAAAGCCTAGTCAGTACTGGCCGGAGCTGAGCCGCCCCTCCCCCCACGGTATAGGAGAAGGCCAGCATGACGATGGTATGGAGGGAGGGGTTAGGGTGAGGGAGGTGGGTGGTTTCGTTTGAAAGAAAACAGGGTATGTGAAGGGGAGGGGAGTGGCTTATTCACTTCCCGCTCTGAAAGCAACGTGTGTCCACTCACCATGGTGGCCGTGGATCGCGTTCTGGAGACCTTGTAGGCAACAGCGGCTTTGCAGCCCCAGGGCTGGTTAGAAGAGGAGGTGGCGGCCATCATCGGTGGGAGCTCGGTTTCAGCGCCGGCGGCTGCGGCATCGCCGATGAGGCGCTCGAGGCGGACTAGGCCACCGGAAAGCCTGTCTCCAGACTCAGCTCCCAGGGCCCCCCGCAGGCGCAGGAGCCCCTCCAGGGAGGAATCCTACAGCTCGGCGGGGTCTGGCGGCGGCTGCTAGGCCTTCGCCCCGCCGCGCTCGTGGGGCTGTGCCAGCGCGCACCAGGCACCTATGAGGCGGTTCCATTTCGGGGGGCCGTGGTGGTGATGTTCCTGCCGCGCGGCATGCCTCTGCAGCATCATCCGGCGGGAGAAGCAGTGCGGCGCGGTCGGTTGTGGGCGGTCCCAGACAAGGAGTGGGGCCTGCTCTTCATGCGGTGGCAGGGTGCTCACCTGCGCGGGTGGATGCGGCTAAGTCACAGGAGTCGTCCCTGGATGATGGGGGCCCGTACGCTGTTGCAGCAGGATTTCAGGCGCGGCAGCCTTTCCGGAGCCAGCTACCTGGTCCTTCTACAGCTACGACTGAAGCGGTTTTTCTGGGGTCTCGCTCTACTTCAAGCCAAGGGGCCCACCAGCAAGCTTCCGCTGATGGAACGGGCACGGATCTAACAGGACATAGGCAACAGGAGCCCGGCATTCTGGCTGGAGGGATCACAGCTCCCTCGCAGCCTGGTGAGTAAGCATCTTTGTCTTTACTGTCTTTTCAGCTTTCTTCTTCTCCTGCTATTGGGGGGCGGCAGGGGGAATTGTTTTCCGCGGGCGTGGCAGGGGTCCCGGGCAGTGTTGACGGGACGGGTGTGGGCGCAGTGCTAGCCAACGTACGGGATTTGCTGGTGAGGCTGGAGAGGGGAATGGATGAGCAAAGGCATTTGGCGGCGTGGGTAGGTCCGCATGGAGGGGCTGTCGGTTTAAGGAAGGAGGTGGTGCCGACTGCGGTACCTGTCTCTGTATCGGTCCAGACTGAGAAGGAAAAAGAGCGTAGGATTCATCTGGATGATAGGGCTCATGGGGACGTCTATGTATGTTTTGAGGGCCCTCTGGGGCACACCTTAAAAAAGAGGTTAGGGAGAAGATTTTAAAAGATGAATATGTGGAAATTTTTTCGCTTCTCCCTTTAGAGAAATTCAATTTGGATAAGGGAAAGAAGGAAGACAGCAAAAAAGAGGAGGAAGAGAAGCGTAGGTGGCAGTTAATACCGCAGACTTTTATAAACTGGCTTCAGGCCTTTGCAATATTGGCGAGCGTAATCGGGGAACGAGCGCCAGATAATTGTTCTGGCCTTTTTTGCTACATGGATTCTATTGGGGAGGCTCATAGAGTTTACGGAGGGAGGCCTGGCTCAGATATGATGAGCAATTTCGGCAGAGAAAAGCCATCTGTCCGGCTCTGAGATGGGACCAAAAGGACATTGGACTATGGCTGCGTGTTATGGCGCAGTATAAGTTCGGTCACTCCTTTCCAGGAGCATCCGGAGGTTCCGGTCAAAATAGTCAGTCCGTTTCGGCAGGACAATCTGGGCAATCAGGGGGGCACAAATCGGGTCTATGCTGGCAGTACAATCATGGCCAGTGTAAGTTCGGGATCAATTGTAAGTTCAAACATCTTTGTTCCCACTGCAGTGCTTCCAGTCACGGAGCCTCAAAATGCTTCAAGAAAGCTAAGTTAAAGTCGGGGGCCACTAATACCCATGGGGGAGACTCCGGTGAAACTGGAAAGGAAGGCCCCTTATCTAAGTAGATATCCTGCTAGAGAGGCGGCGGAGCTGTTGTTTCAAGGTTTTCAGGAAGGCTTTTGTTATTCCTTCCCCTCTGTTTGAGGTCCCTCGAGTTCTAAAAAATTTGCGGTCCGCAGTAGTTTACAAGGAGGTGGTTTCGGAGAAGTTAAGAAAAGTGGTGGCTTTGGGGCGAATGTCCGGCCCCTTTGGGTCTCCTCCATTTGAGGATTTGGTTGTTTCTCCGTTGGGGGTAGTTCCCAAGAAGGAGGTTGGCAAATTCCGCTTGATTCACCACCTGTCATACCCGCGTGGGTCGTCCATTAATGATGGTATTGCGCTGGAACTTTGCTCGGTGGTATATGCGTCGTTTGATGAGGTGATTACGTGGGTTCATAGGTCCGGGAAAGGGGCCCTGTTGGCCAAAACGGATATCGAGGCAGTGTTTAGGTTATTGCCTGCTCATCCGGATAGCGCTAAGCTTTTGGGTTGTTTTTGGGAGGGTTGTTTCCTTGTGGATAGATGCTTGCCCATGGGTTGTTCCATATCCTGCGCATTGTTTGAAACCTTTAGTTCATTTTTGGAATGGGTAGTGAAGGACGTTTCGGATTGTGATTCTGTTATTCACTATCTGGATGATTTTCTGTGTATCGGCCCTGCGGAGTCAGATCGTTGTTGGAGGCTTTTGAAGGCTGTGGAATGGGTGGCTGATCGTTTTGGTGTTCCCTTGGCTCCGGGGAAGACGGAAGGTCCGAGTACATGTTTGAGTTTTTTGGGCATTGTTATAGACACAGTTAAGTGGGAGTTCAGATTGCCTATTGAGAAGATTGAAGGGTTGCGCAAGGACTTGTCCCGGGTGCAGCGGTTGAAGAAAGTGACGTTGCGGGATCTTCAGTCCTTGCTTGGCAAGCTTAACTTTGCCTGTCGGGTTATGGCCATGGGGAGAGTGTTTTACAGGAAACTGGCGAGGGCCACGGCTGGTGTTCGTGCCCTGCATCATTTCATCTGATTGCCGGCGGAGTTGAAGGAGCACTTGGCTGTTTGGAGTACGTTTTTGGAGACTTATAACTGTCGTTCGTTGCATATGGACGAGGATATTGACAGCGATTTGTTGGAATTGTTTACGGACGCGGCTGGAGGTATTGGCTTTGGGGCATACTTCAAGGGGCAGTGGTGTGCAGTGCCTTGGCCGGCAGAGTAGTTTTCGTCGGGTCTGGTTCGGAACATTGCATTATTGGAACTTTTTCCTATTTTGGTGTCAGTGCATTTGTGGCAACAGGAATTTTGTAATAGACGTATTTGTTTCAACTGTGATAACATGGGGGTGGTTTGCGTGGTAAACGGTCTTACGGCATCGTCACGGCCTGTGGTGCGGGTGCTCCGGCAGTTGGTGTTATCTTGTTTGGCCCTGAACTCTCATGTTACGGCGTCTCATGTGCCTGGTATTCGTAACTCCATTGCCGACTCTCTTTCTCGATTTCAGTTTGAGCGCTTTTGGTCGTTGGCTCCCGAGGCAGAGGTCATCGGTTTGGAATGCCCGGCGGACCTTTGGCTTGTGGCATCAGGGATGCAGAAGAGTTGATCAAGTCGTCGCTGGCTCCAAAAACATGGGAGGCTTATCAGGCGGTCTGGGCATCTTGGGAAGGGTTTTTTGGTGGCTTGCCCTTGTGGGGGAGGCACTGATGAACAAGTAGGGGTACTGTTGTCTTGGTTAAGTCGTGGGGCTTCTGAGGGTTGGTCTTGTACGAAAGTGTCTCGCATTATGGCTGCGCTGGCTTTCGGTTTCAAATTGCAGGGGCAACAGGATTTGTCCAAGAATTTTATGGTGAAACAGGCCATGAAGGGCTATCGTAGAGGGAAGGGTCATTTGGATTTGAGGCGTCCGGTGTCTTATTCTTTGTTGGAAAGATTGGGGGAGGTGTTGTTTTCCTGTTGTGGGTCCGATTTTGAATGTCGGCTTTTTGGTTTGGCTTTTTCGCTCGCATTCTTTGGTGCGATGAGAATCGGGGAACTGGTATCTCCCACCAAAAAGCTGATGGGGGCATTTTAGCACAAGATGTCTTATTGTCTCAAGGGCAGGTGGAGTTTTGGTTATGCCGTTCTAAGACAGACCCTGAAGGACGAGGTAAGAAGATTGTATTTGGTGCTGTCGCCGGGTCGGGTATGTGTCCGGTTGGCTGTTTGGTACATTTTTGGGAGCTCATGCCTCGCAGGGTTGGACCTCTACTCTGCCACAAGGATGGTTCCTTCCTTTCCAGATATCAGTTTAATATGGTTTTCAGGAAGGCGCTTAGAGTTTTGGGTTTGGATGATGATCGTTTCGCACCTCACTCGTTTCGAATTGGTGCGGCAACTGAGGCGGCTGTTGGGGGTTGAGGTCATTAAGCGTATTGGGAGATGGAAATCTGATAGGTATCGCAGTTATGTGAGGACATAGAAGGTGGTTGGTTGCCACCAATCCAAATTGTGGATTTTGTGTACTTTCAAAACAAAAAAAAAAATGGCAGGAGCATGTTTTGAGTGACTTGTGCTTGTATTTTGCAGGTCCGTTACCGCTCTTGGTGTGGATTTTCAGCCATTCTTATGTGCACTGGGGAGCACTGCGAGCTGATGTGCGGTCGGAGGGTAGTCAGCTGGGATTCGATCGAAAGATGGCTGTGGTCAGATGAATTGGTTTTAGGGGGATGGCTTGGAGCAGGGTTTTGTGGGAAATACATAATGCTGTCAGTTTGGATAAGGCCCCTGATATTTTGGTGCTGCATGTTGGGGGTAATGATTTGGGGGTGTGGCCTTTTCAGGAATTGGTCAGGGACATAAAGCAAGATTTGTTGCGTTTATGGCTTTTGTATCCTGGGTTATCTGTTGTCTGGTCTGATATTGTGCCGCGGAAACGCTGGAGGAATATGCGGTCATTGGAGAGGCCAGAATAAAAGTTAACAGGGCTGTGTCAGCTTTTGTGGTCAGGAACGGTGGGGTTGCTGTTAGGCATTTTGAGTTAGAGAGGGGGGATGGTGCCTTCTGGTTGGCCGATGGAGTACACTTGAATACGGTTGGTATGGATTTTTGGGCTCTTGGTTTGGAGAAGGCCATAGCATTTCGTTGTGTTGGGGTCTCGGGCCTTTGAGGTATTCAAAGACCCTCGTTGTGGTGGCTGGGTGGAGTCCTTGGAGTTGGTGGAAATTGGCTTGGGGGGTCCATTGGATTACGGCTCCTCTGTCTTTGGAATTCAAATCATTTGTTGGATCTGGTTAATTGTGGAAGGGAGTTCCAGCAGGTGGTCGGTTCCCCTTGAATTTTAGCGTGAACAGTGAACCCGCTGGGTTTTTGGTGCTCCTGAGCCAGTGTGGTAGTGGCTGGGAGTAATTTGGTTTGATGTGCGTTCACGCTATGCAGTGTTAATCACCAGATTCCTCGGAGCTCCAAGGACTCCTCCTAGTTTTTAAATTGTTAATGTTTATTGTAATGTATTTTGTTTTATGTTAAATAAAATGGCTGCTGTGGCCTATAATTTCCAAAGAAAAAGACTTATGTTTTTATTTGGAGTTGACGACAATGTTATGGTTTTAGAAGGTGTGGTGAGTTTGTCCTTTCATACCCCGGATACTCGACATTACCAGGGTCATGTTATACCAGGTGAGGCATCATCCAGGAAAAAATGTATAGGGTGCACTGCAAGTTTTTTACAGTAGTATTATGCCTGCAGACTGGCACACATCAGAGTTTTCTATCTGAGGTCTACATTATTCAACACTCGTAATGTCTGATGACAGTATCATAGATGATGTGAATAGACCCATATTTGTCATGTTATAATGACCTGCATAAGCCTCAGCTAAAGCCCAAAAGAAGACAGTAGGCAAAAGAAGACAGCAGGCAATGGCTCACTTAGGTAAGTGCAGCATTGGGAAGATATAGAACTCGGTTAGACAAAGAAGAGATGGAACATAAATCTTTCAACTGGAGTTTCACCATAAGCTTCCATTAGATGTCTCTGTAACACTGTGGCTATAAATCTATGGTCCAGCTTCTTTGTCTCAGTGCAGTGAACTTGGAGGTAGCTATGTTAACTTTGAGTATGTCCTTGAAAAGTTACCTCTATTTGTCTGTTAGTTCTCACCACCATACGTTTGAAACTGCACTGCTCCGCTGAGAAGGTTGTTTCATACTCAGAAGCTAACACTACCTAAGTAGGCCTAAAGGAAAATAGCATACTACTCAATTAATTTCATTTCTATTCTGTGTCGCTCTAGAGCCTTTCTATGTCATTTACATTTTCAGTCCAACATGGAAGATATTGGGCTGGACAACCCATGACCTGACTATGCATAAAGTTGTGGACTGTTCTTTTGAGTACAAAAATTTGTTGTGGACTGTCAAGTTAATTGTGTCATCACATCCCTTTATGTCTTGAAAATATGATTCATGAAACCACCATATTTGCCTGAAATCATCTTGATTTTTGCAGCTTTTCGATCCATGTTTTCCATTATGACTACAACTTTCCCATCTCCCGTGTGTGCATCTTAGAAGTCATCTAGGTCAAGAAAACTTGTGCACCTCAGTTTTGTTCCTGTTCTATTGTTTCATTTTAAGTAGTTGTAGTTTCCCCTGAAAAAAAATTTTGAATCGCAAATTTGACATCTTTATTTCGAAGACTGTACAAAATTGGATTAAAAATTGGAACCAGCGCTGTGTTGAGAAGAGCAATGGACTTTTTACTATGAGCATTATCGTCTGGGGTAGGTATGATATAGACACAGATCAGACTGAGATACAGCATCAGGAGGACTGTAAGATGGGCCGAGCAGGTGGAGAAGGCTTTGTGCCTTGCCAGTGCCGTCTTCATGCTTGCTACAGCGGTTATGATGTAACTATAGGAAGATAATATTAATACAAAAGTTATTAAAACCAAAAAACTGCCTTCAATGCAAATAATGGTCATGACTTTGGAGGACATCACCGCAGGAGACTTTTATCAAAGGTATCAGATCACAAAAGAAGTGGTCGATCTCCCTAGATGAGCAGAAAGGGAAACGAGAGAGCACAACAATAAACGGAAGAGGGTCTATAATGCCGAGAAGCCAACTAAAGCCGGCTAAGAGGACACAGACCTTCTTATTCAAGACAAGACTATAACGAAGAGGATTGCAGATGGCCACGTAGCGGTCATAACTCATTGCCGTCAACAAGATGTAATCTAAGCTCTGGAGTCCAGTGTAAAGATACATTTGCACGAAACACTGCAAGAAAGAAATTGATCTCCAGCCCAGAAATGTCAGGAGAAACTTAGGGAAAATTACAGTGGTAAAGGAAACATCCAGAAAGGACAAGTTACACAGGAAGAAATACATGGGGGTATGAAGATTTGTGTCCACGTAAATGATGACTATAAGCAATGTGTTCTCCAAAAGGCAGAGGAAGTATATCAATAGGAAAAGAAGAAATATTAAAGCTTGTAGATCTGGATATTCATAAAAACCCAATAAGAGAAACCCGTCTTCTGTTTTATTCTCTGAAATCATCCTGAATGGTCATAGAACAATGAATATTACTGATGACTACAACCTTAACAATTATAAAATTGTTCACATTATGCGCATACATGGATAAGTTCATGAGCCCATTTTTAAAGACATTTTTCTTTTTGGCCTTGTGTCATTAATTACCTTTTTTTTACGCCAAATTCTTCAAAATGGCACATATGATTCCTGCATTTGGTATGAAGTAAAAATGGATTTTTTTTTCTGTCTTGAATGTTTTTATAACCTTTCAGAGCAAACCTTCAAATACTTTGCAAAGTGATGAAAAAACTGCACCAAAATACTGTTGTACTTAAAATACACTAGAGTAAGGGGGTGCTGGAGTGAATTTATGCTTAATTTTGTGATTTATTTTTAGAAACAATTTTCAATTGATAAATCAGATGAAAACATGTGGAATTGCTTCTGCGCAGGCGTACACTTATCTGACCTGTTGAGGGCAGTCTAAAGTACTGCAGTGCGCAGGGGCTGGGCCTCTCTGACCTTTGCCAATGCCTGCGCATTTCAGTACTTTGGACTGTCCTCAACAGGTCAAATGAGGCATGAAGTAAGCAGGAGGGCAGCGATCATAAGAAGATTGGAGGTGCCGGACCCAGACCTGCAATACCCATCGGACCGGACCGCCTTGCAGGTGAGTATAATAAAACTTATTTTTCTTAGGTTCAATTTAAAACTGATAAAAAAGAAATAAATGTATGGGACACTCACTAATCTACCAATGACCAGTTCCCAAAGTTCTTCCCTCAAAGACCAAGTTTTTCTTAGCATTATGCCAAGGTCATGGAGCTCTCCCTTTAGCCAATGGCACCTGTACAAGTCCAAGCAGACTTAGGAGAAAATGTGGAGGAAGCTAAACTAAAGAGTAGAAGAAGGAGGCAAAGTAAAAACCTTGGCAAAGTGTGAGAACTTTTCAATTTAAAGTACAAAGTGATTTGGGACATTTTTGGAATATAAACATTTTTCAAGCTCAAAACAGATATTTCCAGTCTTTGTAAAGAACTCAAGGACACAATTTAACAAGTGGATTTATGACCAATTACATCGACATTTCACATCCCAATCAGAGTAACTCCAGGTTCCTAAATTTAAACGTTATCATCTCTATTGTCCTCACATCTGTATCAAAACCTAAGCTATATTAATTTGGATTACAAAAACTTAAAAAGATTGTCCCAACTTCGATAGCCGAGCGTCATAGCCAGACACTTACCCAACTAGGACAGTGTGCAAGTGGAAGGTGTACGATGCCAACATTGAAGAGGCTGCAGCGCTCATGTGAGGGACCCCGTCCTTTCCAACAGCTAATTGGAAAGGGGACTGAGAGCCGCCCCCCAAGCAACCTGACACTGACGGCCTATCTAACTGGAGGATGTCAATATTCTACACCAAGAAAACCCCCTACACAGAGAACTGGAAAATCGCAGACCATCCTCAGCTTCTGCACATGTTCTTCTCAGCTCCCGCTGCCCTCAAGAAATCCTGTGCTGGTGACCCTAAGATATTCTCCAAGATCAATAACACTGAGAATACCTCTGTATAAAAGTAGAACAATGGAGCATGCTACAATTATTTTTCTGATGGATTTGTACAGAATCTGACAAGATAAACCTCTGTGGCATCTCGATGGCAGTCATGATCCTTTTTGAATTCCTATACCATGTGCCTCCAACTGTTTTGTGCAGTATTTAAAAGATTCTCCTGTGAAAACAAGTGATCCACTGTGCACAGGATCGGTGACGGTCCAACCGTTGGGTCTTGCACCGATCGACTGAACGAGGAATTTTTATTCACAACAGGCAACTTTATCCCTATGACAAAATGAAGCGTCAAGTCGGACACCCGACCACTGCTCCATTCATTCTATATTCGGCTGCAGTGGTTGAATGGAGCGTTGGTAGAAAACACACACTGCCGCTCCCAAAATAATGAGGTCAAAAGCTCCCTGTCCTGATGATTGGTGCAGTTCCCAGCGATCGGTCCATCACCGATTAGTAAATTTTCCTCTATCCTATGGAGAGGTGATCACTTGTTTTCTCTGGACAACCTCTTTAATGTATCACTTCAATAAATATTATCGTCATGTAAACAGCAGTCACACTGACATTCAGGTGCCGTAATTATTGAATACCTTGACAAATCTTGGCTTAGTGATAGAAAGCAGAGGGTGGTTATAAATGGTATAGTCTCTAACTGGGTCGCTGTGACCAGTGGGGTACCGCAGGGGTCGGTATTGGGACCTGTTCTCTTCAACATATTCATTAATGATCTGGTAGAAGGTTTACACAGTAAAATATCGATATTTGCAGATGATACAAAACTATGTAAAGCAGTTAATACAAGAGAAGATAGTATTCTGCTACAGATGGATCTGGATAAGTTGGAAACTTGGGCTGAAAGGTGGCAGATGAGGTTTAACAATGATAAATGTAAGGTTATACACATGGGAAGAAGGAATCAATATCACCATTACACACTGAATGGGAAACCACTGGGTAAATCTGACAGGGAGAAGGACTTGGGGATCCTAGTTAATGATAAACTTACCTGGAGCAGCCAGTGCCAGGCAGCAGCTGCCAAGGCAAACAGGATCATGGGGTGCATTAAAAGAGGTCTGGATACACATGATGAGAGCATTATACTGCCTCTGTACAAATCCCTAGTTAGACCGCACATGGAGTACTGTGTCCAGTTTTGGGCACCGGTGCTCAGGAAGGATATAATGGAACTAGAGAGAGTACAAAGGAGGGCAACAAAATTAATAAAGGGGATGGGAGAACTACAATACCCAGATAGATTAGCGAAATTAGGATTATTTAGTCTAGAAAAAAGACGACTGAGGGGCGATCTAATAACCATGTATAAGTATATAAGGGGACAATACAAATATCTCGCTGAGGATCTGTTTATACCAAGGAAGGTGACGGGCACAAGGGGGCATTCTTTGCGTCTGGAGGAGAGAAGGTTTTTCCACCAACATAGAAGAGGATTCTTTACTGTTAGGGCAGTGAGAATCTGGAATTGCTTGCCTGAGGAGGTGGTGATGGCGAACTCAGTCGAGGGGTTCAAGAGAGGCCTGGATGTCTTCCTGGAGCAGAACAATATTGTATCATACAATTATTAGGTTCTGTAGAAGGACGTAGATCTGGGGATTTATTATGATGGAATATAGGCTGAACTGGATGGACAAATGTCTTTTTTCGGCCTTACTAACTATGTTACTATGTTACTATGTAAATCTTCTTTAATATAAATCTAATTAGTAAAATTCTCAGTGTCTCAAGCAAAAGCAAATACTATGTAATAGTTTTCTAAATGTTATAGTGCACAAATCCAATGTTGAGACATGTCCTCTGGCACAAACTGGAGGGAAAACATTAAGAATCACAGCAATTTACTTATTCTATATAGATTTCCACACAGACCTCCGAGAATTACCTCTGAGGATTTCACCGTCTACTTCTATCTCTTCTGACTCTAGAGTCTT
The DNA here is from genome assembly GCF_032444005.1 of Ranitomeya imitator. Taxonomy (NCBI): domain Eukaryota; kingdom Metazoa; phylum Chordata; class Amphibia; order Anura; family Dendrobatidae; genus Ranitomeya; species Ranitomeya imitator. Next base: position 830,584,239 of record NC_091283.1, read on the forward strand.
GTTTAAGAAGAATTCCCTTTAGGATAATTTTAAAGTTGTTGCTTTTATATTTGCCAATGTAAAAAAATATTTCATAATACAAGACAATAAATGTAAACCGTCAGCAAGTTATTACTGTATAATCTGAGACCATCATGATGTAGGAGCAGAAACCCTGATTCCAGTGATTTGTCACTTACTAGACTATGCTTTGCTGTTTCAGTACAATCAGTGTTTTATGAGAAGGATATTATCACTACAGGACTAAGCGTCTTGTGCCTCCTAGTCCAACCACGCCCCCACCACTGATTGGCAGCTTTCTGTCTAACCACAGTGTACACAGAAAGCAGCCAATCAGTGATGTGGGCGGGGTTATATACATCTCAGCATTTCAACTCTGAAAGATCTGCAGCAAAGAGAATTGGGATTCTATCACAAGTGCTGTACTTAGTAAATTAAGTGATATATTGCTGGAATTAGAGTCTCACCCTCAACAATGTGCTGCGGACAGATTATATAGCAAAAACTGCTGACAAACTAACTTTAAGGCTTACATAAAATAGAAATGAAAAATCATTAAAAAAAATTGAAAAATGTAAGAGACAGGACTTTGACAACTTTTTTAAAATCCAGAACTGTTGTAATTGTTGTTTTTGGTTGAGTAAAGTCAGGAAGCTCCATCATTAAGGCACTCAAGAAAAAGTTTGGAAATCTCTGAGTTGTTGCTGAAACCTCTGTCCGAACTTGTAGATGCTTTCATGTGTCTGATGCCGGGGTGCAACATATTTAGAAAGGGCTTGTTGTCTGAATTCTCACTCAGATTGTGGGTTATAGTGGTGTTTGGTTTACAGTCCTGAAAAATCTGCATGCTCATTTGAAAAATTTTCAACAGAACATTGTGCACCAGAACCTCTGGGAAGGCCAACCCTGAAAATGATGGATAAAGTATGCGATAAGATTAGGGCTACTGTAACTGTGACAGCGTATTGGGAAAAGTGTTAGTGAAGAAAATGTAATCTTTGACACAGGTAACATATAACATATTAACGTCTGTGGACGAGAATCTACTTAAGGACTCGTGCAGACGACCGTATTTTTGGCCTGTGTGCGATCCGTTGAAAAATTGCACTCGGACGAATATTATTCAATATGGCAGTGCACATATCTAGAGATGAGCAAATATTTCAATATTCGGCTCTGATTACGATCGCCGATTTTGCAGTATGAGCTGATTTATTTGTCGAATATTCGTTAAACATAGCCGACCGCCATTGGAATCAATGAAAGGCAATAACAAATGCATACACAACACCTTCAAACTGCCAAAAAGCTACCAAAACACATCAAATTAGGAGCAGACACCAGGAAATTTGCCTCAATTGACCACAGTACAAATTTTAGAATGGCACGGCAGCAATCAGCCATGCATGAGGGCCAGCATTTACAGCTTTGAATTGAACTTCAAATTAAGATGTGGTAGGTGAGGGATCGGTGTAGGCCTGCTGTGCTGGGAGCCCTGATACCACATGCAACAGCTCAACCTGCTTTCATGCTCAGGTGGCACAAATATCAGTTTCGTAGACTACTATCGTCAGAAAAATGTAAGGATTGTAATATGGGTAGTTGACTGAAAGTAAGTGGAGGCCTGATGGTCTTGGAGGCCTACTGCTACAGTCAACACACATGAAGGAGACCCAACCAGGAGCCTACATATTTCCAAAAGTTAGTAGCAGACATCACCAAAGTGGCATCAATTTCACTAGAGTAGAACTAGTATAATGGGGACCGACACCTCTTTCACTACAGCCAACCCAGCAGATGGAGACTGTAAAGGGCAAGGTAGTGGAACCACTGTGCCGTAGCCCTTGGAAAGCCTGGAGGGGCATAACTAGGTGGCCTAACAAATCTGACCTTGGATAAGCAGCAGCAGGCCACACCGTGAATCAAGGAGAGACAAGGAGGTGGCATGAGGTCCTACTCCAGGACTAACCTACAGAGGGTGGCAGCTGAACCCCTAGAGTGGGTAGGCTGGTAAGGCCCAAAGGAGGGATGAAGAATGCAGGCAGGCACTGTAGAGACATTGGAACCACTGGTACAAATGGGACTCGCTGAGGAACAGAAAAGCACTGGCAGGTGCGGGCTGGACAGGCAGTTAGACAGATGAGAACTGGAAGGTACAAGCTGGACTGGCTTAGGAACAGGAGAGTGCTGGCAAGTGTAGACTGGACCAGGTGTTAGACAGATGGGCACTGGCATGTGCATGCTGGACCAGGTGTTGAACAGATGGGCACTGGTAGTTGCGGGTTGGACCGGGTTTTAGACAGAGGAGCTCTGGCAGATGCGGGCTGGATCAGCATTTAGACAAATAAGCACTGGCAGGTGCGGGTTGCTGGACCGGCTGAGCAACAGAAGAGCTCTGGTAGGTGCGGACGGGACTGCGTATTAGACAGATGGGCACTGGCAGGTGCAGACTGGATCAGGTGTTGAACAGATGGCTCTGGTAGGTGCGGGCTGGACCAGGTGTTAGACAGAGGAGCACTGGAAGGTGTAGGCTGGACCGGGTATTAGACAGAGGACTGGCAGGTGTGGGCTGGACCAGCTGAGGAATAGGAGAGCACTGGCAGGTGCATACTAGGTCAAGTGTTAGACAGATGGGCACTGGCAGACACAAGCTGGACTGGCAGTTAGATAGATGAGGGCTGGCAGGTGCGGGATGGACCGGCAGTTAGACAGATAAGGACTGGAAAATTTGGGTGACTGGGCTGCCTGAGGAACAGAAAAGCACTGGTAGGTGTGGACTGGACAGGGTTTTAGACAGATGGGCATTGGCAGGTGCAGACTCAACCAGGTGTTGAACAGATAGGCTCTGGTAGGTGCAGGCTGGATCAGGTGTTAGACAGAGGAGCATTGGAAGGTGCAGACTGGACTGGGATTTAGACAGAGGAGCACTGGCTGGTGTTGGCTGGACCAGCAGTTGGGTGAGAACTGGCAGGTGTGGGATGGACCAGCTGAAGAACAGGAGAGAACTGGCAGGTGCGGGTGGGACCGGGTTTTATAGAGTGGAGAGCTGGCAGGTGCAGACTGGACTGGGTGTTGAACAGATGGGCACTGGCAGGTGCTGGCTGGACCGGGTGTTAAACAGATGAGCATGGGCAGGTTCAGGCTGGAACAGAAGTTGAACAGATGGGCACTGGCAGGTACGGGCTGGACTGGCAGTTAGACAGATGAGCACTGGCAGATGAGGGCTGGACCAGCAGTTAGACAGATGAGCACTGGCAGGTGCGGGCTGGACCAGCTGAGGAATAGGAGAGCGCTGACAGACTGGATTAAGTGTTAGACAGATGGACACTGGCAGGTGCGAGCTGGACTGGCAGTTAGACAAATAAGGACTGGCAGATTTGGGCGACTGCACTGCCTAAGAAACAGAAGAGCACTGGTAGGTGTGGCCTGGACTGGGTATTAGACAGATGGGCATTGACAGGTTCAGATTGGACTGGGTGTTGAACAGATTGGCTCTGGTAGGTGCAGGCTGGACCAGATATTAGACAAAGGAGCCCTGGAAGGTGCAGGCTGGACTGGGTTTTAGACAGAGGAGCACTGGCAGGTGCAGACTTGACTGGGTGTTGAACATATAGGTGCTGGCAGGTGCAGGCTGGACCAGGTGTTAGAATGAGGAGAATGGGCAGGTGCAGGCTAGAACTGGTGTTGAACAGATGGGCACTGGCAGGTGCAGGCTGGACTGGCAGTTAGACAGATGAGCACTGGCAGATGTGGGCAGGACCAAAAGTTAAACAGATGTGCACTGGCAGGTGCAGGCTGGACCAGCTGTGAAACAGGAGAACACAGGCAGGCGCAGACAGGATTAAGTGTTAAACAGATGGGCACTGGCAGGTGTGGGCTGGACCGGCTGAGAAACAGGAGAGCGCTGGTAGGTGTGGACTGGACCGGGTGTTGAACAGATGGGCTTTTGGCAGGTGCGGCCTGTACCAGGTTTTAGACAAAGGAGCACTGGCAGGTGCAGGCTGGACTGGGTGTTAGACAGAGGAGCACTGGCAGGTGCAGGATGGACCGGCGGATGGACAGAAGAGCGCAGACAGGTACAAGCAGATGGGTACAAGGTAGACAAGCAGATGAGAAGACCTGGGTAACCTGACAACTAACAAGCATGCAAGGGAAACTAACAACATTGCTCAGGCACCTCCATATTGGAGGAGCCTTAAATAGAAGGTGTTGCGCGGTCCCTTTAAGAGGGAGGTAGCATGCGCACCCTGATCATAGTGCCTGGGGACCTGCGAGTGGTGCATGCACCACAGGCCTGGGCAAACGTGGAGGAAAAAGTAGGTGCGAGACAGAGGCTGCAGTGGTGATAAAGTCGGCATCTCTACCTGGAAAATGACACAGAAGGCAGAGGCTACAGACACTCAATCAGGAGTCTCCACTTTTCATAAAATTGGGGCCTGAGACCACCAAAGTGGCATCAATTTCAGCAGAGTAGAAAAAATATAATGGGGATCAACACCTCTTCCACTACAGCCAACCCAGCAGATGGAGACACCCAATCAGGAGTCTCCACATTTCCAAAAATTAAGGCCTGACACCACCAAAGTGGCATCAATTTCACCAGAGTCAAAATAGTATAATATGGACCAACCCAGCAGATGGAGAGACCCAACCAGGAGTGTTTACATTTCCAAAAATTTGTGGCAGATATCTTGCAGCAGCAACAGCAGGCACAGAAGCCACACTAAAAATGACAGACTGTCATTACGCAAGATCAATGCAGCACACTAAATCTACAACATCTGCGATTGGCATGCAAAAGTCCTTGAAGATACATGACTTGTTAATCTTGATGAAAGTTAGACAGTCTACACTTTCTTGGGACAGTAGGCTATGCTTATCTGTTAGGACACCACCAGCAATGCTGAAGACACGTTCTGAGAGAACTCTGGCTGCCAGGCATGATAAAACCTCCAAAGCATGAGAGGAGAGCTCAGGGCACTCATCCATTTGTGAAGACCAAAATGTAAAAAGGTATAAACCTTCCCTGATGGTATTGCTATTGAGTTCTTGATACTCCTGCACCATCCTCTCCAGTCATTCACGACATGTCAGACTTGGACTCTGTTGTGCTGTGTACAAGCTGGTCTAAAAAATGTGTCAAAGGACTCACAGAAATTGATTTTCCCGGAAACGTGATATGCCCCACATCTGTACTGCATTGTCCCAGGCTGTACGACATGACGTGCTGCATCAGGACTCGTTGCTGCTGCCACAGGTGCTGCAACATATGCAGAGTGAAATTCCACCGTGTCGGCATATCGCATTTCAACTTGTTAATTAGCATGGAAAAAGACCCCTGTATCGATGCAAGTCTATGACCTGTGGGGTGCGAATGGCGAAAGTGAGCAGAGAGTTTCCGTGCTTTCTGCAGCAGCTCACCCAGGCCAGGATAGTAGTGGAGAAATTATTATATCACCAGGCTGAGGAATTGAGCCCTCTGGCTGTTCCAGTCCAGCCCGTGGACAACCAAGGAGCTGAACACAGTGGCCCATGGGCCGCACCATGCCCGCCCACCAGCTCCTTGTCTCCGCCCACTCGCTGTCTCCGCAGTTGCTCTCCATCCATGCTGACTTCATTGGTGGAGGAGGGACCTCTGGGTCCTTCCTCTACCACAGGGGTGGGGAATCTTTTTTATTGCGAAGGGCCATTTGGATATTTATACCATCCTTCAGGGGCCATAAAAACTCTTCCTATAAAGTACATGCTGACTCTGGCACTGGCTTCAGGATGTAATCTTTCATTGCATGCCCTTCAGTGTTCAGTAGTGAACACTGCATGTGTGTGCTAACAGAGCAAGAAGAAATTAATGAGCTGGTTGTAATCAAAATACACCTCCCTGCCCAAGAATGTGGTCCCTGAGAATCTGCACAGGGGCCTGATAAAAGGTCATCGAGGGCCGTACATGGCCCTGGGGCCTGAGGTTTCCCACCCCTGCTCTACCAATCAGCTTGTGAAACAGCTGACACGATGACGTCATGTCATCGCGTCAACTGTGTACTGCTGTGAGTCAGCGTATCAGAGACAGAAGCAGACCAGAGCGCCTTGGGTATGGGAGAAAGGTGAGTATGTGTTGCTTTTTTCAAATTTATTTATATGTATGGGATGTTTGGCTGCACATGGGGAGGCTATAGGGTCTTATCATGGACATGGGGAGGATATATGGGTCTTATCATGGACATGGGGAGGCTAAATGGGTCTTATTGACATGGGGAGGCTATACAGATCTTATCATGGACAAGGGGAAGCTGTGTGGGCCTCAGATGCTGGACATGGGAAGGCGGTGTGGATCTCATATGGTGGCCATGGGGAGGCTGTGTGGGACTCATATTGTGGCCATGTGTTGTGAATTCTGTGGCAGGGCTCCCTCCTGTGGTCGCAGGTGGTACTTCGGCTGATTCTCTCTGTGAGCTTCTGTTGGTGGAGGGAAGTGGTACTGCGGCTTCTGAGTTTCCTCCCTCAGGTGATCTGGTGAGGTCGTTAGGTGCTTCTCTACTTAACTCCACCTAATGCTTTGATCCTGGCTTCCTGTCAATGTTCCAGTGTTGGACTTGCTTTTCCCTGGATCATTCCTGTGGCCTGCTGCTCTGCATAGCTAAGTTCTTCTTTGCTATTTGTTTGCTATTTTTTCTGTCCAGCTTGTCTAATTTGTTGCTGGAAGCTCTGGGACGCAAAGGGTGTACCTCCGTGCCGTTAGTTCGGTACGGAGGGTCTTTTTGTCCCCTTTGCGTGGTTTTCTTTAGGGTTTTGTGTAGACCGCAAAGTTACCTTTTCTATCCTCGATCTGTTAAGATAGTCGGGCCTCACTTTGCTGAATCTATTTCATCTCTACGTTTGTCTTTTCATCTTAACTCACAGTCATTATATGTGGGGGGCTGCCTTTTCCTTTGGGGTATTTCTCTGAGGCAAGGTAGGCTTATTTTCTATCTTCAGGCTAGTTAGTTTCTCAGGCTGTGTCGAGTTGCATAGGCAGAGTTAGGCGCAATCCACGGCTGCCTCTAGTGTTGTTTGGAGAGGATTAGGGATTGCGGTCTGCAGAGTTCCCACGTCTCAGAGCTCGTTCTATGATTTCGGGTTATTGTCAGATCACTGTATGTGCTCTGACCGCTATGTCCATTGTAGTACTGAATTGCCTTTCATAACAGCCATGTGGAGGCTGTGTGGGGCTCATATGGTGGCCATGGGGGGGCTGTGTGAAACTCATATGGTGGCCATGTGGAGGCTGTGTGGGGCTCATATGGTGGCCATGAGGAGGCTGTGTGGGGCTCATATAGTGGCCATGGGGAGGCTGTGTGGCCCTCATATGCTGGCCATGGGGAGGCTGTGTGGGCCTCAAATAATGGCCATGGGGAGGCTGTGTGGGCCTCAGATGATGGCCATGGGGAGGCTGTGTGGGCCTCAGATTCTGACTATGCGGAGGCTGTGTGGGCCTCAAACTATATATTAAAGGGACTGTATTCGGGTTCAAACAGAATCTAAAGGGATGTTAGCATACTTAATTCCACTTATTAAGTGATATAAATAATATAATTATTAATATAATAATTATGATTAATATATTGATATTCATATTGAGTATAATTAGTTTCATTGGTTCGGACCTTCACGGTCACAGTCTCTCATTTGGCCCCTCAGGAAAATTAATTGCTCACCTTTGACATAGAAGATATGCTCCAAACAAGTTAGTAACAGAAGAAAGTATTTTTTTGTGTGGATGAGGCCTGTATAACATAGAAGATCAAAATAATTTCAAACTGACATCTAGCCTGCTGTATGACGTTACTGCAGCTGCTGTGCACACAGATGAATTTCACCGCCACTAAATGAAAAGGTGAGATATGGCATGCTAAATCACGTAAGCAACAGATATGGCGTGCTGTGTCACATTTGTGGCAGGAAAAAATATTTTTTTTCACTCTGCAACAGCTTTGCACACAGATGAATTTCACCGCCACTAAATGAAAAGGTGAGATATGGCATGCTAAATCATGTAAGCAACAGATATGGCATGCTGTGTCACGTTTGTACCAGGAAATAATATTTTTTTTCACTCTTCAACAGCTTTGCACGCAGGTGAATTTCACTGCCACTAAATGACAAGGTGAGATATGGTGTGCTGAATCATGTTAGCAACTGAAAAAAATATTTTTTTTTACCCTACAACAGTTCTGCACACAGATGAAATTGAGGGGCTCAAAATGACAAGGTGACATATGCCTTTCTGAATCAAGTTAGCAACAGAGAAAACTAGTTTTTTTACTCTGCAACAGCTCTCCATACAGATGAATTTCACCACCACTAAATGACAAGGTGAGATATGGCATGCTGAATCATGTTAGCAACTGAAAAAAATAGATTTAGAAAGGTCTTCTTGTTCATGGAACACAGTAGAAGCAGTGAACAACACACTTGTATGACATGTGCCCTGCTGGCTTTGTCTGTGGGCCTCAGTAATGGCATAACAAAAATCTGCTGGAATGTTGATTTCACAGCAACACAGGACATTCGCTATCCAAACAATATGACTTAAAGACAACCGCCTAGCTAACTATCTATCAGGACCCAGGACCAGTGGCAAGAGCAGCCTCTCTGTGCTGTTCTACTGAGGAAATGGCGCTAAAACAAGATGTCCTCTATTTGGAGGTGATTTCAGCAGCCACGGGCACAAGCTGTTGTGTCTGGACATTGTGGATGGTTCCTGTGCTCTGATTGGCTAGCCGCAATGTGCGTACATAAAGTTAGGAAAAAAAATTACAAGCATGCCCCTCCTCTAGGCTCAACCCACCCACTCCCCTCATCAAACACATGTCCCCCACTTATCATACACCACGACTATCCTAGCCAAAGTGCTCAAAATACTTTAGTGGCAACGCAATTATCTCCCCACACTTTTACCAAATTTTACAGTTTTTTTCCAATTTTAAGAAAATCTGCTTGTGTTTCCGATCACGAATCCGAATGTGCCATATTCGTGCCGAATTTTTGTTTGCTGATGGTCTTCCGAACATATTTGCTCATCTCTACACATATCCCATATTTTCCTCAGACTGAGTGGTCGAAGGAAAAAATTCACAGCATGCATATTTAAGTCTATGGATCCGTGAAAAAAATCGGACCGGACTTAGATGCCAACCCGAGCAACGAGTATACTCACTCATCACTAGTCATCTTTAATGTGTGAAGCCCTGACGTGTAGGAGGAAGTTCTTAGGGCAATAATGGAGACCTGACGTGGCCGCTGGACCAGGGTCCTGCAAATACAATTAGGAATTTAGTTGCAAAAATAAAAAATGTCTAAAATTCAGACATTTACCAAAAAAAAAAAATCAAATTTTTTTTTGCTTTCATATGAGATGGAAAAATAATGAGACTCAATAATTTTTTCATTTCGCGTTTCAGGACAGGGAGGATGCGACGCTCTGCAAATGTGCCACAACCAACGAGGTGGAAGAGAACAATGAGCAGTGAAGCATTGTACGCCAGGTGTATATAATCCAGGAGGATTGTGCCTCCCGACCAGTCAGTGAGCCGACATGACTCCGAAGAACCTTCTCCTGACTGTTCTCCTCCCGTGTCTCCTCTCTGCAGGCACATCGGAACCGTAAGTTCTTGGGACCAGGGTCACTCATCACAATACTTTATCTAAACTATATCTTTATTTAAAGATGCGATACCCCGAGCGTCCGAGTGGTTACAGTACTAGTTATTCCCTCAGTATCTAATGGTCTCTCTGCCAAGATCTCCTTTTTAGAACTTCAGTATATAAAACATATCAGTAAATGTTACACCTTTGCAACATATTTTAGTGAAATAACACTTCATTTTATTTAACTGGGTGTCAGATTGTAAATCTATTATTATCTTCAAGATATAACACATATCATTGCAATGACTAATATTATGAATGCAGGACATTTTAAAATTTTGATCTATCTATCATCTATCTATCTATTATCTATATATCTATTATCTACTTATTATCTATCTATCTCTATCTATCTATTATCTATCTATTATCTATCTATTATCTACCTATTATCTACCTATCTATCTATTTATCTATCTAGTATCTATCTAACTATCTATCTATCTATTATCTATCTATCTATTATCTATATCTATCTATCTATCTATCTATCTATTATCTATGTATTATCTATCTATTTATCTATCTATCTATCTATCTATTAACTATCTATATATGTATCTATCTATCTATCTATCTATCTATCTATCTATCTATCTATCTATCTATCTATCTATCTATCTATCTATCTATAAGTGGGACCTACCATCTATAGTTTCCTGGCCAGTCCATGAATACAGGGGATATTTTTTTGCCAGTATTTTTTAAATAATATGCAAATTGCCTCTTCAGAGAAAAAGAAGACTTTAACTCTATAGCGCCACCTGTTGGAAGTAGCGATCCTACAAGTCGCAATCACCCCTTTAACGAGTCTTGCAATATGACTTAGGTTAAGAGCCAAAGCAGACACATCTGCGATTTTTCCTTCTCCAGGCAATTCATAGTTGTTGCATGATTTTCCTTTATAGTGTTTGTTTTTTTTGGGGGGGTCTCAACATTTGCTGCAACTATTTAAAATATAAAGAACATTCTTAAGGAGATTAGAGAAATTAATAAAACATGAAGATCGGAGTGCAAAATTTAATTGGATAGAATGTTTCAGAAAGTAAGAGCATTTAAAGGGGACCTGTCACTGGGTCAAAAGTGAATTCTTTTTTTTTTTCGTACACTGCACCCCTGAGTATTTCACTTTAAAAGAAAAAAAAATCTGCCATACTGTTCCAGAAATATGATTTTTAGTTTTTTTTAACTTAGTGCAAATTTTTCTGTGGGATTCTGTGGGATTGTGGGTCACTAGATCCTCTGGGGCGTGTCTTTAGGGTGCTCTGCATAATTAGCCACGCCTCCTTAGTAAAGACCATAACAAATTGTATTAAAAGTAAAGAAAAATATCTCTGGATCCATATGGCGGAATTTAAAAAAAGAAGAAAGTGGAATAGACCGGAGAATAGGAGAATATAAAGCAGAAGCAAAACCAGGAAACTTTTGATGCGGTGAAAGGTTCCAACCATAGGAGTTTTGGTAGCAGTATTTGGAGGAACGTCTTAGGGGGGTTGTTCGGAGCTCTTCTAAGTCTTTGCTTTGTGTCCCTGTAGCCAGTATGCACTATCCATTCCAGTAAAGCTGAACAGCGGGGAGACTGGAAAAGCCTGTGTGAACCTCCAGTGCTTTAATGACACGCTGGACCTCAAGGTCGTCCTCCAGTACAGCGGGATTAACACCACCATATTCAGTGACTGCGTCTCCCCTCCTGCGTACTTCCAGTGTAATATCTTCACAGTAAGTGTCATGTGCTAGATTTGGGAGGCAGATGCAGGACCTTTAATTCTCCTTTCTCCTATTTCTTTAAATTAGGGCTTTATTAATGACATCCTGCACCTGTCCCTTCTTAAATAAGATCCAAGACAGTATTTCCTGTGCCTAGATACGGTCCCACCATTAACGTTGGGAAAGGATCTGTGGAAGCAGCATTTCTCTTGCTCAGCTTCTTCTCTAGTGCACTCCCAGTCATTACATACGGAACAATATTAACATATACAAAGTAACTAAAAACTCTTGCAGACTACTGTCATTATTGGACGAACAGTAGCTAAAACAAAGCAGTAGCATGGGACGTATGCATAGCCACCAATGTTTTACTGCCACCGATTAAATACTAACACTGACGGCTTTATTTCCAGTAATTTACTGCTATGCTCGTGAAATCGGAAATATTCGTAAGGCCTCCTGAAGCATTTACAATAAGCAGGAGACATGCATACGTCCAGAAAACGGGTCTATATGGATAAAATATAATCTTTTTTTGTACATACAGTATATATAAAATCACTGACACACGTCACTTAATAAAAAATTTAGACACGTTTTATGAATTAAGTATGGATTTCCGAAACGCGTCTGCAGTTCTTATTAAGTGACATGTATCTGATATATATATATATATATATATATATATATATATATACACTGTATATATATATTTATTATATTGTATATTAATATATTTTATTATATATATATTATATTATTATTATATTGTATATTAATATATTTTATTATATATATATATATTATATTTTATTATATTGTATATTAATATATTTTATTATATATATATTTATTTATTATTATTATTTATATGTATATATACTGTATAATAATAATACGTTTATCCAAGTGGACCTGCTTGCTGGAATTACACCTTTCTCCTCAGTCTTCTGTGATGTTTCATTGGAGCATTTTCAGACTATGGTGACGTTGGAGGAGGAAAAGAAACTGCTTTGTGCAGCATGAAATAACTTCTATCCATATGAACACGACTCTCAGTTATCTTGCCCCCAAGTTCGTGCCTGCTGGACTGTTCCCCTTAGCATTATGACTGCCATTGACATCCACAATACTGGGTCTGCTGCCCCCGATCGCTCGCCTCGTCAGCTCACGCCATCCAACCGACTGCTCACTCGTCACTTACTGCTTCCACAATTGATGAAAATGTTGAAGGTTCCTCTAGACCAGACTTTCTCTTATCTCTCAGGTCCCTGTAGTCCGAAAGGACGTCCCCGTCCTTGTATGGCTTTCTGTCTCCGGAAAAGACGTGGACATATTGCGGAGATACACCGTGGTCATCACCGTGCTCAGCAACATCTATCTGGTGCAAATGGACAAACCCATCTACAAGCCAGGACAGATAGGTATCCAACTCTTGCTTCAAGTACAGGTCCCTCATCAGATCCAAAAATCCAGACATTTGGTCCCGAGTTGTGGGACGTTTTATGTTACCAGTGAGTGCACTGGCAAGCTGACCTTTTTAAATGCTGCTGCCAGTGATTGACAGCAGCATATAAACAGTTAACAGCAGCAATCATTGATGTGCTCCACACTGGAAATAGATCACTCTGTAACGACTCTATACAATATATGAACTTCACTTTTTGTATTGAAGAATGAAATAAATTCACTTTTTGACGATATTCTTATTTTGTAAGAAGCCCCTGTATATAGCACAGCCGACAGCTGCCCGGTATGAAGCTCCATACACTCCATGATGAAAATGTACATGACAGCCTGCTATGGGGTTGACCTGTTGGGTGCAACAAAGCCAGGTTTTCATTTGGACAGGACTGATAAATCTGAACCTTTATATTTGATTATTTACTAACACTATAAAGTGATACCGATAGCCTCATTTCTCTCCATAGTGCGGTTTAATCTGGTTTCTCTAAATCAACAGCTGCTTCCCGTTAATGAAAAGGTGAGTCTCCTGTATGGGGTTCACTGGGGAATGGGAACTTTCACAAAAAGGTCCTTGACTCTAAAGAAAAAAAAATCATTATTTTATGTGCCAACATTATCAGGTAGCCCTCAACTCTATTCCCCGCCTCCTGCTTGACTGATGGCTCATTTGTCCCAAGCGACACAGCGTGGAGATTGTCAGTCAAGCAGGAGGAGGAGGCGACGTTAGGTATGAAATAGAGCTGGAGTGACCGGGGCTTCAGATCTATCATAGCTGTTCAGCCTCATTTGCATATCAATTCAAACCCTGATTTCTCAGTAACAAAGGAACGGATTGGTCATAGAAAAGTATTGCTGGACTTGTTTATAAAAGAGCTACATGCACCTAAAAATATTGTATACAAACAAAAAATTAAGAGTACCAAAATCCAAAACAAGAAGTAAAATCAAGATAATTTTATTTACTAATAAATATAAAGCACAAAAATAACATAAAACATGTCAAAACATAACGCCTTTGGCTGAGATCAGCCCCCTGACGAAGCCCACGCGAAACGCGCGTACGGGTCACAAGTGCGACGAGCACCACAGCTATGGGTAAGAATTATTGAACTTATGTGATTTTTAGTGGATGCCGTGTGGTAATATGATCATCTTTACATGATTACTATATGTCACACTGACCACACTATGTTTTGACATGGCTACCCCTATCATCACTATTTAATTTTGGAGATACTTGAAGCTCTGTCACTTTACTTAAAGGGGTATATCTTCTTAAATGATCTTGCATGGTTGTGCTGTTTGTTTGCATGTGTTCTGCTGTATCTTAATATTTGTCTTGTTAAAAACTCAGTTAATGATATGATCATGTTTTATGTTATTTTGGTGCATTAAATTTATTAGTAAATACAATTATCTTGATTTTACTTCTTGGTTTGGATTTTGGTGCTCTAATTTTTTGTTTGTATACAATATTGTTGGGGGTATTTCCATGGCTATTGCATGTGGTGGTTGGGTTACGCACCCATATGAATATGTATGCTGTCCTAAAGATTTTGTTTGCTATGCACCTATAAATAGTCTTGGGGTGGAATCTTGCTGATAGATTTCCTTTAAATATTAAAAATAAAAAAATATACTAAATTTTTTTTTTTTTTCAGTATTCTGAGGTTTATCTGACGGTAAGAAATCCAGTATATCATATCTTCTACTATGTATGAAATGTAATATTGTCTGCACCTAGAAAAAATGACATTGTCGAGAAAGGGGTCATCTTGACTAATTATAAAACTATTAGGGGCCCAGTTATATGGGGTAGAAAAGTGATTGGTGGATAATGGGACCTAATTAGGATCTTGGAACATATTTCCCACTGGGATCCAATTTCTTCTTCCAAAGGTTCATTATTACTTCTTAATTCTTTTTTTTTAGCTCAGAGCAGGAGACCCCATGGTCAGCAGGTTATTGTGATCTCATCATGTTCCCTATTTCATGAATGTCTGAAACCAGCCTCATAATGGGCTTGGCCAGTATGTCAAATATCCTAATGTTCCCCTAAATTAACTGTTCAAAGGTCTCAGACAGGTTAAAAATAAAAAATAAACTATACTCAATGCATGTTGATCAGATGTGTGGGCCCTTATAGCATTCTAGATCCTATAAAGAAATACGTGTTCGTCCTCCATGTTATAATGTCCCTATACTGACCTCTTCTTGTAATAATGTCCCCATACTGGCCTCTTATTGTAATAATGTCCCCATACTGGCCTCTTCTTGTAATACTGTCCCAATACTGGCTTCTTCTTGTAATAATGTCCACATACTGGCCTCTTCTTGTAATAATGTCCCCATACTGGCCTCTTCTTGTAATAATGTCCCCATACTGACCTCTTCTTGTAATAATGCCCCCATACTGACCTCTTCTTGTAATAATGCCCCCATACTGACCTCTTCTTGTAATAATGTCCCCATACTGACCTTTTCTTGAAATAATGTCCCCATACTGACCTCTTCTTGTAATAATGTCCCCATACTGACCTCTTCTTGTAATAATGTCCCCATACTGGCCTCTTCTTGTAATAATGTCCCCATACTGGCCTCTTCTTGTAATAATGTCCCCATACTGACCTCTTCTTGTAATAATGTCCCCATACTGGCCTCTTCTTGTAATAATGTCCCCATACTGACCTCTTCTTATAATAATGTCCCCATACTGGCCTCTTCTTATAATAATGTCCCCATACTGACCTTTTCTTGAAATAATGTCCCCATACTGACCTCTTCTTGTAATAATGTCCCCATACTGACCTCTTCTTGTAATAATGTCCCCATACTGGCCTCTTCTTGTAATAATGTCCCCATACTGACCTCTTCTTATAATAATGTCCCCATACTGGCCTCTTCTTATAATAATGTCCCCATACTGGCCTCTTCTTGTAATAATGTCCCCATACTGACCTTTTCTTGAAATAATGTCCCCATACTGACCTCTTCTTGTAATAATGTCCCCATACTGACCTCTTCTTGTAGTAATGTCCTCATACTGACCTCTTCTTGTAATAATGTCCCCATACTGACCTCTTCTTGTAATAATGTCCCCATACTGGCCTCTTCTTGTAATAATGTCCTCATACTGGCCTCTTCTTGTAATAATGCACCCATCATGTCCCCTTCTTGTAATAGCGTGCTTCTTCCTATTTCCTGTCTGTAATAATGCCCCCTGTCCTGGTCCCTTTTTGTAATAATGTCCCTCATCGTGGTCCTTCCTGGTATAATGTGCACCATTCTGTGCCCCTTCCTGTTATAATGTCCCCATGTCCTGGGCCACTTCATGTTATAATTTCCCACTTGCTGTTATATGTCCTCATCATGGACCCCTTCTTGGTATAATGTCTCCGATCCTTGCCCTTTCCTATAAGGCCGGCGTCACACACAGCGTATGAAAATACGGTCCGTATATTACGGCCGTAATACGCTGAAAAGTCCCGAAAATAGTGGTCCATAGCTCCTCCGTAGGGTGTCTACTGACATATATATATATATATATATACCTATTCTATGTGTACACATTTATTCTACCTATTGGACTGTAAACTGTCAATGTGATTTTACTGTACACCGCACTGAATTACCGGCTTTCTGCTATATCGCGCTGGATGAAATATTAATATATATACATATATGTGTCTCACTGACCCTTATATACAGTGGGGCAAAAAAGTATTTAGTCAGTCAGCAATAGTGCAAGTTCCACCATTTAAAAAGATGAGAGGCGTCTGTAATTTACATCATAGGTAGACCTCAACTATGGGAGACAAACTGAGAAAAAAAAATCCAGAAAATCACATTGTCTGTTTTTTTAACATTTTATTTGCATATTATGGTGGAAAATAAGTATTTGGTCAGAAACAAACAATCAAGATTTCTGGCTCTCACAGACCTGTAACTTCTTCTTTAAGAGTCTCCTCTTTCCTCCACTCATTACCTGTAGTAATGGCACCTGTTTAAACTTGTTATCAGTATAAAAAGACACCTGTGCACACCCTCAAACAGTCTGACTCCAAACTCCACTATGGTGAAGACCAAAGAGCTGTCAAAGGACACCAGAAACAAAATTGTAGCCCTGCACCAGGCTGGGAAGACTGAATCTGCAATAGCCAACCAGCTTGGAGTGAAGAAATCAACAGTGGGAGCAATAATTAGAAAATGGAAGACATACAAGACCACTGATAATCTCCCTCGATCTGGGGCTCCACGCAAAATCCCACCCCGTGGGGTCAGAATGATCACAAGAACGGTAAGCAAAAATCCCAGAACCACGCGGGGGGACCTAGTGAATGAACTGCAGAGAGCTGGGACCAATGTGACAAGGCCTACCATAAGTAACACACTACGCCACCATGGACTCAGATCCTGCAGTGCCAGACGTGTCCCACTGCTTAAGCCAGTACATGTCCGGGCCCGTCTGAAGTTTGCTAGAGAGCATTTGGATGATCCAGAGGAGTTTTGGGAGAATGTCCTATGGTCTGATGAAACCAAACTGGAACTGTTTGGTAGAAACACAACTTGTCGTGTTTGGAGGAAAAAGAATACTGAGTTGCATCCATCAAACACCATACCTACTGTAAAGCATGGTGGTGGAAACATCATGCTTTGGGGCTGTTTCTCTGCAAAGGGGCCAGGACGACTGATCCGGGTACATGAAAGAATGAATGGGGCCATGTATCGTGAGATTTTGAGTGCAAACCTCCTTCCATCAGCAAGGGCATTGAAGATGAAACGTGGTTGGGTCTTTCAACATGACAATGATCCAAAGCACACAGCCAGGGCAACGAAGGAGTGGCTTCGTAAAAAGCATTTCAAGGTCCTGGAGTGGCCTAGCCAGTCTCCAGATCTCAACCCTATAGAAAACCTTTGGAGGGAGTTGAAAGTCCGTGTTGCCAAGCAAAAAGCCAAAAACATCACTGCTCTAGAGGAGATCTGCATGGAGGAATGGGCCAACATACCAACAACAGTGTGTGGCAACCTTGTGAAGACTTACAGAAAACGTTTGACCTCTGTCATTGCCAACAAAGGATATATTACAAAGTATTGAGATGAAATTTTGTTTCTGACCAAATACTTATTTTCCACCATAATATGCAAATAAATTGTTAAAAAAACAGACAATGTGATTTTCTGGATTTTTTTTTCTCAGTTTGTCTCCCATAGTTGAGGTCTACCTATGATGTAAATTACAGACGCCTCTCATCTTTTTAAGTGGTGGAACTTGCACTATTGCTGACTGACTAAATACTTTTTTGCCCCACTGTATATATATACCTATTCTATGTGTAGACATTTATTCTACCTATTCTACTGTAAGCTGTCAGTGTGATTTTACTGTACACCGCACTGAATTGCCGGCTTTTCTCTCTAACACCGCTGCGTATTCCTCGCAAGTCACACTGCTGGTCCGTGTGTAATCCGTATTTTTGGGGCTTCCATAGACTTTCATTGGCGTTTTATTTGCGCAATATGGTGACAAACGCAGCATGCTGCGATTTTCTATGGCCGTAGAAATCCGTATAATACTGATCAGTAAAATACGGCAGATAGGAGCAGGGACATAGAGAATAATTGTGCCGTATGTTATGCGAGTTTTATGGACGTAGTTTCTGCGCTCTTACGTCCGTAAAACTCGCAAGTGTGACACCGGCCTAAGAATGTCCCCCATCCTGGTATTAACCCCCATCAATGCCCCCCAAAACTATAACAATGTCCTCCATCCTGGTATAATGGCCACCATCCTGGGTTCCAGGCGCGTCTCTCGGCGCTGCAATACCCTTTAGGAGAATGTGCTTCCTCGGTCGCACATGCAGCTGAGATAGGCACAGGTGTTGATGGGTCTCCTTGCCGTACCTCTGCGACCTTGATCGCTACACACCTGAGTAAGGAGACAATAAATCTTGAAGATATTTCTCCCGTGCCTGCCCTACTTGTATGATCTGGAATATTTCACCTTATGACTGTATCTGTATGTTACCTTTACTGCAGGATCCTTCCGGCAGCCGCATTGCCCAATGGTTGAATTTGCTAGGTGAAGATGGATTTGTATCTTTACAATACCCTCTGGTGGATGATGCCAGTCCAGGATATTACTATGTAACGGCTATGAGGGCTTCTGACCAGGTGGTGATGGAATGGTTTACAGTGGAAGAATTTGGTATGTATCAGTCATCCTAATCGATATTTATAACTTTCTTTCCAAAAAAAAAATTCATTTTTAAAAGTTAATTTTTTTTCACGAACATTGATGAAATTATAGCACAATCAATTCAATAACCGACTTGAAGTTTGAAGTTATTCCTTAACTATAGGATTGGAAGTAACTTAATTATTTCTGGGTGGGCAACCACTAATATCATTACCAAAGAACAGAAACCCCCTTCTGAATGCAGCAGAGGCTGAGCATGTGCAGCACCACCGCTCAATTCATTCTCTATGGGGCAATAAGGAAAATCCAAATACATAGACGAAGAATCAATGGAGTGGAGATGTGCATTGCAGGATCAATATATTCTCCTTTCAGGCAGAGACTTGTCCTCAAGATTGGTGGGGGGGTCCCAGTGATTGGACCCCTGATGATTGGAACGTTATCTACTATCCTATAGATAGAGGATAACATAAAAACTTAGTGCAAACACTTGAAAGTCCTTTTATGTGGGGCTTCAGTGCACATCATTATCCCCAGTAGAGTTCTTTAATTGCATGAAAAGTTGTCATTTTAGATGTTTTTTTAATTTTTTTCTTTCTTTTTTAATGTTTCAGTGCCACCTAGATTTGAAATGACTTTGGAAGCTCCGTCCATTTTATCCGTTTTGGACAAAGCCGTATATTTTAATATCTCTGCGAAGTGTGTGAGATGGAATCATTTAGCATTTAAGTACCAGATATGTACATTAGTCTATGGAATATGTACAATTTTGTCTATCATTTTAGGTACACGTACGGACAGCCAGTGCCTGGAGCCGTAGCAATAAGATGGTGCAGGGAACCGACCTACGGCCTATTGAATAATTGCTTCAGGGACAAAAATGGAGTTTGCTTTTATAAAACGGCACAAGTAAGAGAGACCTTTCCTGATTAGGGATGTGACTGGGGCACAAGCAACTCGGGACATGTGCCTGGGGCACTGAGCACTGCGGGTGTGCCAATGAGGACCCCAAACTGAACCTCTGTTTCAAATAAAAGCCCACTTTTTTTTACTTTTTTTCATTTTACTTAAATGCATTTACTTTTTTTTTTTCCTTTATTTTACTTATATGCATTTACTTTTTTATTATTTTACTTACGGTATATGTATTTATTTTTTATTTTACTTAAATGAATTTACTTTTTTGTGTTTATTTTACTTATATGCATTTACATTTTTTATTTTACTTGTATGCATTTATTTTTTAATTTATTTTATTTTACTTATATGCATTTATTTTGGCTAAAAATCATTGCCCTTGGATTTAATTAAAAAAAAAATGTTGCACTATTTGGCTTTAATGGGCATTTTGTTTCATGGCATTTTCAGCTTTGATTTGGTCTATGATCATAAATCAGCTGACAGGAGCTCAAAAATAGACAGATAAAGATGTGTGATGGTATGAGCGAGCTCACTGACAAATTTTCAGTTCACTCATTATGGCCACACGTCGCATCCGTCGTGACGAAAAAACGTTCAATGTAACGTTTTTTCGTCCGTCGGAACCGCCATTTACGACCGCGCATGCGCAGCCGGAACTCCGCCCCCTCCTCCCCGGAACTCATAATGGGCTGCGGATGCCTCTGAAAACTGCATCCGCACAACGTCCGTCGGTACGTCAGGCCGACGGTTTGCGACAGCCTCGTACCAACGGAAATGTGAAAGAGGCCTATAGAAGGCAAACACTGCAAAATTTTTATTGAAACCCATTTACAAAAAAATTAATTTTATGCCCAAAATGCACGCATTTAACAAAAAAAAGTCAATAAAAGTAGACAGACTTTAACTTATAGCTCTTCTACAGATGCTGATCTATGTTTTTAACCCCTTCACTATTGGTTGATTTTTCGTTCCTGGAATTTTTTTCCTACTATCCAACTCATCTTTCAAAAGCCCTAACATTTTTTTTAAATTTTGCGTAGACATAGACGTACAATAGCTTCTTTTTTTTTTTTGCAGGATGAGCTGTAGTTTGCAATCACACCATTCTTTTTACCATATAAAATACTAAAAAACTGAAAAGAAAAAAATTCAGGTTGTGGTGGAATTAAAAATTCACAGTAATTTTGCCTTAATTTTGGGGGTTTGTTTTGACAACGTTCATTTTATATTATAAACGATTAGGTAACTGTTTTATGAATCAGTATGGTTATTATAATGCCAAATTTTTGTAGTTTTCCCCCCTGTTTTTCTACTTAAAAATAAACCAAAAAACTTAAATTTTAATAAAATTGAAAAAAAAAAAAACATAACATTTTTTATGGTTTTTTTTTAATTATTAGTCAGTGAACATGTAATCGTACCTACTGCAGTCTATTGTTTAATTACCGGTCTTGTATAAAGGCCAGACACAGGAATAACAGAATGGCCGACATGTAGGTCTCTAGTTAAACTTTTGCAATCGTAGCAAGCACTGGTCACAGCAGTTACTCACGGGTGTTGGCAATAACTTTATGTACCTCCATTCAGCCTAGACCCCCGCCTCCACCACATACATATTAGGTGGTCATCACCAAGGAGTTAAAGCATACCGATTTTTAGGATTATTCTGCATAAATCAGTAGTACATTTAAATATATAAAACATTTGAAAACATCTAAAAGGGATCTACAATCTTCATCACTTTCGAGTAACCCTGAAGTTCATCTTCTCCTACTTATAAATGTTCAGAAATCTTCACAATTACCCAAAAGACAGCCTTGAACAATAGAGGTAATAGAAGAGAGGGAGGAGGGGGATGCAGCTGCAGTGTTTTCTCCTAGCTGTGTGTGAGATGCTGTGAGAGGGGAGAGGGAGCAACATGGGAAGACTGAGTTGATATGAATAAGTAAATGAAGGAGTTAAGCAATATTTTGTTACTTTTGCCCCAAGCCACATATGATATAGTCTCACCAGTATTACCGGTGTTGGGTCATCTTGAAGGTTTTTTGAGCAGTTGGGTAGAACCTAGTTGACTTCAGAGAGGTTTCCCAAAATGTTACAATCTGCACCACTTTGTAAATTCAAACTTGTCTTTAAGAGAAGTTGGTCCTTTTTAAGAAATATATGTAATATTCGAAGACCAAGGTAAACGCCTAAAACTTTGTTCGCATCAATGAATCCAACTAGAATGAAATTTTGGCCCAATAGATTTTTCCTTTGTTGGGATAAGTTATTTTTTCGGCAAAACGCTGCCCCAATACTTTGTGTTTGCCCTTGGCAGCGTCAGACAAATGAAGCCCAGGTGCTTGATGCTCTTGGAATATTGCAGATGTTTGCTGAACATAATAGTTTATAGCTCAGGATTTTTAAGAACTCTGTGAGCCATGAAAACTTAATTCTCATAAATATCAGTTTATCCAACAAGATGTCAGCGCTCTATTGTGTGCGTCCGGCTGAGCAAGTGTCGTGATGACCTTGTTCATCCTCTTTGTGCTTTATATCAAATATTACAGTTGGCTTCAGATGGTACTTACCATGGAGAAATCGACCTGACGTCCATTCAGATGGATATCTCCGGATTTGAAACCACCCTCAATTTATCTGTAACGGTTACAGAGCATGGAACAGGTAACAGAAGGCATCACTTCGATTTTACATTTGTTTTATATATATATATATATATATTATACTAGCTGAAGAGCCCGGTGTTGTCTGGGCATAGAAAATATCTGTGGTTAGTTATAGCACCTCACTTCTCTTATTTTCCCATCACAACTCTCATTTTCCCCCTCACTCCTCTTATTTTCCCCCTCACTCCTCTCATTCCCCCCTAACACTTGTCATTTCGATCTCACATCTGTCATTTTCCGATCACTCCACTATTTTCCATCACTCTTCTAATTTTGCACTCACACCTTTTCATTTTCACCTCACATCTCTCATTTTTCCCTCAGTATATACATGTTTGTCATCTCCCTTATATATAGTATACACCTGTATGTCATCTCCTGTATACAGTATATACCTGTATGTCATCTCCCCTGTAAATAGTATATACCTGCTGTATGTCATCTCCTCCTGTATCTATAATATAACGCTGGGAGCGTCACTCTGTCCGAAGCCTTTATAGACTGCGCAGGCGCGACGCTCCTAGCGTTACATTAGTGTCAGGAAAAAAAATGGCGCCGGAAGGCGCGGACTGCCGGGAGCAGGGGGTCGGGAGCAGGGGGACACCTTGCACATATTTGCGCCCTGATTATGCTGTGGCACTTCATGCCACAGCAATTTGTTACTTACGGCATTCCTTTGCCATTTTCTTGGTCCTCCTGCTGCCGGAATCGGCGCCTGCGCAGTCCGTGCTTTCTGGCGCCATTTTCTTGAAGACACACTGCAGTGTAGCACGTGCACAGGATCATTAGCGATTTCTTAATTTTAGGCCCCCTGACTCCGGGCCATGAATTTCTCCCTGCTCCCGCAATCGGCGCATGCGCAGTCCGCGCTTTCCGGTGCCATTTGGTTGGAAACCTCAGTGTGTCGTCAAGAAAATGGCGCCGGAAAGCGCAGACTACGCAGGCGCCGATTCCTGAAGCAGCAGCAGTGTACGGGGCATATAATATGGAGCATCTTATGGGGGCCATAAACCTTTATGGAGCAGTGTATGGGGTATATACTATGGAGCATCTTATGGGGGCCATAAACCTTTATGGAGCAGCGTATGGGGCATATGGATGGGAGCAGCAAATTAAAGAACGGTGGCGCAGGATGGGAGCAGCACATGACAGAATGGGGGTGCAGGATGGAGGCAGCACATGACAGAATGGGGGCGCAGGATGGGAGCAGCACATGACAGAACGGGGCACAGGATGGCAGCAGCACATGACAGAACGGGGGTACAGGATGGAAGCAGCACATGACAGAATGGCGGCGCAGGATGGGAGCAGCACATGACAGAACGGGGGCGCAGGATGACAGCAGCACATGACAGAATGGGGGTGCAGGATGGAAGCAGCACATGACAGAACGGGGGTGCAGGATGGGAGCAGCACATGAGAGGATGGGGGCGCAGGATGGGAGCAGCACATGACAGAATGGAGGCGCAGGATGGGTGCAGCACATGTCAGAATGGAGGTGCAGGATGGGTGCAGCACATGACAGAATGGGGGCGCAGGATGGGAGCAGCACATGACAGGATGGGGGCGCAGGATGGGTGCAGCACATGACAGGATGGGGGCGCAGGATGGAGCAGCTCATGACAGGATGGGGATGCAGGATGGAGCAGCACATATCAGGATGGAGACCATATACCAATATAAATGCTCACCACCCAGGCATAGAACGGGTTCAGTAGCTAGTATTATATATACCTATGTGTCATCTCCTCCTGTATATAGTATATACCTGTATGTCATCTCCCCTGTATATAGTATATACCTGTATGTCATCTCTTCTGTATATACTATATACCTGTATGCCATCTCCTCCTATATATAGTATATAACTGTATGTCATCTCCTGTACATAGTATATACCTTTGTGTCATCTCCTCCTGTATATAGTATATACCTGTGTGTCATCTCCTCCTGTATAGTATATACCTGTATGTCATCTCCCCTGTATATAGTATATACCTTTGTGTCATCTCCTCCTGTATATAGTATATACCTGAATGTCATCTCCTCCTTTATATAGTATATACCAGTGTGTCATCTCCTCCTGTATATAGTATGTACCTGTATGTCATCTCCTCCTGTATATAGTATATACCTGTGTGTCATCTCCCCTGTATATAGTATATACCTGTGTGTCATCTCTCCTGTATATATAATATACCTGTGTGTCATCTGCTCCTGTATATAGTATATACCCGTGTGTCATCTCTTCTGTATATACTATATACCTGTATGCCATCTCCTCCTATATATA
Organism: Ranitomeya imitator; assembly: GCF_032444005.1. Taxonomy (NCBI): domain Eukaryota; kingdom Metazoa; phylum Chordata; class Amphibia; order Anura; family Dendrobatidae; genus Ranitomeya; species Ranitomeya imitator. Next base: position 830,609,176 of record NC_091283.1, read on the forward strand.
GTATATAACTGTATGTCATCTCCTGTATATAGTATATACCTGTGTGTCATCTCCTCCTGTATATAGTATATACCTGTGTGTCATCTCCTCCTGTATAGTATATACCTGTATGTCATCTCCCCTGTATATAGTATATACCTGTGTGCCATCTCCTCCTGTATATAGTATATATCTGTATGTCATCTCCTCCTGTATATAGTATATACCAGTGTGTCATCTCCTCCTGTATATAGTATGTACCTGTATGTCATCTCCTCCTGTATATAGTATATACCTGTGTGTCATCTCCCCTGTATATAGTATATACCTGTGTGTCATCTCCTCCTGTATATAGTATATACCTGTGTGTCATCTGCTCCTGTATATAGTATATACCCGTGTGTCATCTCTCCTGTATATAGTATATATCTGTGTGTCATCTCCCCTGTATATAGTATATACCCGTGTGTCATCTCTCCTGTATATAGTATATACCCGTGTGTCATCTCTCCTGTATATAGTATATATCTGTGTGTCATCTCCTCCTGTATATAGTATACATCTGTGTGTCATCTCCCCTGTATATAGTATATACCTGTGTGTCATCTCCTCCTGTATATAGTATATACCTGTATGTCATCTCCTCCTGTGTATAGTATGTGCCTGTATGTCCTCTCCTCCTCTACAGTGGGGCAAAAAAGTATTTAGTCAGTCAGCAATAGTGCAAGTTCCACCACTTAAAAAGATGAGAGGCGTCTGTAATTTACATCATAGGTAGACCTCAACTATGGGAGACAAACTGAGAAAAAAAAATCCAGAAAATCACATTGTCTGTTTTTTTAACAATTTATTTGCATATTATGGTGGAAAATAAGTATTTGGTCAGAAACAAAATTTCATCTCAATACTTTGTAATATATCCTTTGTTGGCAATGACAGAGGTCAAACGTTTTCTGTAAGTCTTCACAAGGTTGCCACACACTGTTGTTGGTATGTTGGCCCATTCCTCCATGCAGATCTCCTCTAGAGCAGTGATGTTTTTGGCTTTTCGCTTGGCAACACGGACTTTCAACTCCCTCCAAAGGTTTTCTATAGGGTTGAGATCTGGAGACTGGCTAGGCCACTCCAGGACCTTGAAATGCTTCTTACGAAGCCACTCCTTCGTTGCCCTGGCGGTGTGCTTTGGATCATTGTCATGTTGAAAGACCCAGCCACGTTTCATCTTCAATGCCCTTGCTGATGGAAGGAGGTTTGCACTCAAAATCTCACGATACATGGCCCCATTCATTCTTTCATGTACCCGGATCAGTCGTCCTGGCCCCTTTGCAGAGAAACAGCCCCAAAGCATGATGTTTCCACCACCATGCTTTACAGTAGGTATGGTGTTTTGATGGATGCAACTCAGTATTCTTTTTCCTCCAAACACGACAAGTTGTGTTTCTACCAAACAGTTCCAGTTTGGTTTCATCAGACCATAGGACATTCTCCCAAAACTCCTCTGGATCATCCAAATGCTCTCTAGCAAACTTCAGACGGGCCCGGACATGTACTGGCTTAAGCAGTGGGACACGTCTGGCACTGCAGGATCTGAGTCCATGGTGGTGTAGTGTGTTACTTATGGTAGGCCTTGTTACATTGGTCCCAGCTCTCTGCAGTTCATTCACTAGGTCCCCCCCGCGTGGTTCTGGGATTTTTGCTCACCGTTCTTGTGATCATTCTGACCCCACGGGGTGGGATTTTGCGTGGAGCCCCAGATCGAGGGAGATTATCAGTGGTCTTGTATGTCTTCCATTTTCTAATTATTGCTCCCACTGTTGATTTCTTCACTCCAAGCTGGTTGGCTATTGCAGATTCAGTCTTCCCAGCCTGGTGCAGGGCTACAATTTTGTTTCTGGTGTCCTTTGACAGCTCTTTGGTCTTCACCATAGTGGAGTTTGGAGTCAGACTGTTTGAGGGTGTGCACAGGTGTCTTTTTATACTGATAACAAGTTTAAACAGGTGCCATTACTACAGGTAATGAGTGGAGGAAAGAGGAGACTCTTAAAGAAGAAGTTACAGGTCTGTGGGAGCCAGAAATCTTGATTGTTTGTTTCTGACCAAATACTTATTTTCCACCATATTATGCAAATAAATTGTTAAAAAAACAGACAATGTGATTTTCTGGATTTTTTTTTCTCAGTTTGTCTCCAAAGTTGAGGTCTACCTATGATGTAAATTACAGACGCCTCTCATCTTTTTAAGTGGTGGAACTTGCACTATTGCTGACTGACTAAATACTTTTTTTCCCCACTGTATATAGTATATACCTGTGTGTCATCTCCCCTGTATATAGTATATACCTGTGTGTCATCTCCTCCTGTATTAGACCTCGTTCACACGTTATTTGCTCAGTATTTTTACCTCAGTATTTGTGAGCTAAATTGGCAACCTGATAAATCCTCAGCCAACAGGAAGCCCTCCCCCCTGGCAGTATATATAAGCTCACACATACACATGATAGACAGGTCATGTGACTGACAGCTGCTGTCTTTCCTATATGGTACATTTGTTGCTCTTGTAGTTTGTCTGCTTATTAATCAGATTTTTATTTTTGAAGGATAATACCAGACTTGTGTGTGTTTTAGGGCGAGTTTCATGTGTCAAGTTGTGTGTGTTGAGTTGCGTGTGGTGACATGCATGTAGCGACTTTTGTGAGATGAGTTTTGTGTGGCGACATGCGTGTAGCAATTTTTTGTGTGTCGAGTTGCATGTGACAGGTTAGTGTAGCAAGTTGTGTGCAGCAAGTTTTGCTCATGGTGAGTTTTGCGCGTGGCGAGTTTTATGTGTGGTGCGTTTTGAGTATGTGCAAGTTTTGTGTGAGGCAACTTTTGCATTTGTTGCAACTTTTGTACATGTGGCATTTTTTCCGCGTGTGCAAGTTTTGCATGTGGCGAGTTTTCCATGAGGTGAGTTTTGCACGTGTGGCGAGTTTTGCATGTGGCGAGTTTTGCATGTGGCGAGTTTTGCGCGGTGACTTTTGTGTTTCGACTTTTGTGGCGAGGTTGGTGTATGTGTGGTGAAATGTGTGCTGAGCGTGGTATATGTGTTCAAGCACGTGGTAGTGTGTGACGCATTTTGTGTGTGTGTTCATATCCCCGTGTGTGGTGAGTATCCCATGTCGGGGCCCCACCTTAGTAACTGTACGGTATATACTCTTTGGCGCCATCGCTCTCACTCTTTAAGTTCCCCTTGTTCACATCTGGCAACTGTCAATTTGCCTCCAACACTTTTCCTTTCCCTTTTTCCCCATTATGTAGATAGGGGCAAAATTGTTTGGTGAATTGGAACGCGCGGGGTTAAAATTTCGCCTCACAACATAGCCTATGACGCTCTCGGGGTCCAGACGTGTGACTGTGCAAAATTTTGTGGCTGTAGCTGCGACAGTGCAGATGCCAATCCCGGACATACACACATACACACACACATTCAGCTTTATATATTAGATTATTTTTTTGTTTCCAAATACAGATTCAAAAGTGACAAAAAAGTCATATGTGGCCCAAAATAATAGCAATGGTAAAGGCCTTTCCCAGAAACCTCATTAGCTGTCATGTCTCTCAAAAAATGATGACAGAAAAACATGTTTTTTTTAATTTCAGTATATTTATTATACGCAAGTAGTAAAAGAAAAAAACTACATAAGGTTTATATTGTCATAACTGTAGTGACTAGCGAAGGAGAAAGTGATGAACAATGTTTATCTTCTCTGGCTGTTTTTGACAGTTGGCTCCTTGCGCCCCACAGCTGCACAATCTCATACAAGATGCCTACTCTGCATTGAGGTTTTAGAACGTCAGTGCAAAGTAAAGTGTGGACTGCCCGGCTATTTCTAGTCTACGGCAGTCCAGAAGTATTTAATTATTAATCAGCCTTTGTAAAGTTATGAAACTTTGTAAAATTTTAAAATTTTCCATTACCTTGGGAAGCTTAGACCCATGAGTAGAAGATTTCGAGGCTTTCCTCCTGATAGACAGAACTTGTGGCTATCCATGTTAATTTTCTCATAAGCTTCATTCTTATCATTAAAAAAAACAGGATAGATCATCCTTAAGATCTAATAGGTTGTATATCAATCATCACAAAATAAATTGACGATAGTGACAGGAAGTTTTGTCAACTCCTAGCCTCGTTGTCTTCTTTTAGAACTTCTGTTGGACCTTCTATCCTCTGTTGAACCTTTTATGAAAAAGAGGCACGGATCTCCCACCAAACCAAATTATGAAATTGACCCACTCTTGACCTTCATGACCACAACTGATTGACAGTGCTGCAATTATTAGGTTCTGTAGAAGGACGTAGATCTGGGGATTTATTATGATGGAATATAGGCTGAACTGGATGGACAAATGTCTTTTTTCGGCCTCACTAACTATGTAACATGATATAGGACCGAATCCTGCCATACCCAAGGAATAACCAACCAGATGGCACAATTTCACCGATTGCAGCCCTTTTTCTCATGACTCTCATTAGTGTCAAGGTATTTGGCTAGCCTGAAAACGTAGGTGCCGATAGCTGGTACAGTAGTTTATTCCATGGATTTAGAAGGTGGAGAATGGCAACAAGTATAAGGCAGATTCAGGTGTGATACCATAGTCACATAAGCCAAGGGTAAGTAACAGTAGTCAAGAAGATCCGTATATGTTGTATAAATGAGGACAGAGCAACAGATGAGTGAAAAAGGAGTCAAAATATTCAAAGAAGAGTAAAAAAAAACACTGAAGCCCAGCTAAGGATTGGGGAACCTATAGCCCCCCGTGCACTTTATACAGTTGTCGAACTTGAAATGGAAAGAAGGTGAGCACCACTTAATAAAATACAAATACACCATACAGCCAGGTGATACTCAATGCGCAACCAGAGTTATAAATAGTAAAGAAAAAGAGCGCAAAATATAGTGCACACAAGGCAATAATAAATAGAAAGAGGCTTTATTATAACAACAATGCCAAGACAGACAAAAAATGCAATTAAAAACAATTAAAATCATGATGGAGCGACATGCAAGGCAATGAAAGGCAAGTGAAATAGGAAATGTGCAAAATTACAAAAATCTTCAAAAGTTATTATAAAGGCAGTCAATATTGTGAATACATGATAGATCTGGTATAAAAGAGGCAATGAAAGGATTTCCAGGGAGAATGATATCAAATGTCCATGGCTGGAAAAAAGAAAAACCAAAATATTGGGTGTCTAACAGACTATGTGATATGATAATGAAATGTTCAAATAACTGTAGTAAGCCACCTGATCAATCTCCCCGAGAATCAAATCATATATAAATACCCACCTGACAATTGTCATATGTACAAAATATAAACAAGCATGAATCAATGTATAAAGTCATAGATCACCAGAGTGTAGACCGTCCATCAGAGGCTCAAACACTCAGAATGTGTTTGTAACAAAATGCTAAGGCAAAAATAAGCCAAATAGGGATCACGTGTGTGAACAAGCCCCCATGGTGAACTGACAGTCACCAAGTTTCTCAACAAAGACCGCACAAATACCTAAACATACTTAGTAAGTCAGCATGCCCTAGCTCTTCCCAACGCGTTTCGCTGCCTCAAAGCAGCTTCATCAGGGGTGGTTCATATAGTTGTCGGCAAAACGATTCCACGGCCGCGGAAGCTTGTCTCTCAGAGAACGAAAGGTCTGAAATTGGACGTACTGGATACTTATCTCTGCCTACATCATCTGTTGGGGACAAATACACATTAGACCGTTCACCAAAAACGTCAAAATTATCAGTTCGCTAGAGTTAATCTAAGATGTGTGGGGGTCTTACAACTGGATCTAAACTTAGTGGGCAGAGATTTCAGACAGTCTTGGGTTCAATTTAAATTGCCAAGAATCAATGCATTCTGTCAATGGTTTGCCAGTCCAACCTCAGGACTCAATATGGCAGCAGCTTAGTGCCGTGCAGACATGAACCAAGTATCCAACAGCTAAAATCAGTTAAAAAAAAAAAAACAATTGGCGCATGCTTTTAATTTCTTTAATAAGAAGCTAATTTCTCATATCTTTATCTCCAGAGATCCAAGTCACAAAGACCCAGTATTTGTGGGTGACCAGCCAACTTGCCAGGATCTTCTTTAATTATGAACGCATGAACCAATATTATAAAAGAGGACTGCCATATACTGTTACGGTAAATGTCTATGATTATTGGACGTGGTGGGGGGCACGTGACAAGGATGATATAAGGATATTCCTCCACTTTGTGAAGCAAAATATTGGCTTATGCATAGTACAAAGAGTCAGGTGCCCTAACAATAGTATACAAATTTCACCATTTAGATATGTTTGATGGAACTTGTGTGATAAAGCATCTTTCAACAAAAATGAGAAATCCCCAGCTTGCTCAGACTGATTGTTTTCTCCATGAATTACTGTCATTTGAAGGTAGGGATGAGGGAACCCAAACGGTAACGTTCGAGATCCGTATTGTACACCTAGTGTCTGGTAACCAACCCTGAACATGGACTTTTTACTGGACATTTGGTTTCCTGTTCAGGTTCACCAGTCTAATAAAGCTTGTTGAAAGGCTGTAGCGCAGTCACTTGAGCCCAGCAGCTTCCAAGAGACTTGTACATGTGGAAGTGTGGCCCCTATCAGGGTCACAAAACACCCTGAGTCCAGAAGTTCTGTCACTAGGACACTGTTCACAGTCATCTGGCATGAGGCTTCTCGACAGTATGCGGAACAGCACTGCAGGCAGGGTAGGTGAAGTAGGAGCAGCGCCGACCCATGCTGCAGTTCAATGGCTACGTGGTCAAGGGACGATTGTCTGATATATGACCTGGGGCACTACACCTTCAATAGACAATGAGATGAGAAGTACCCCTTGAAACCAGCTCTGACCCCTCCTGAGACCTTAGGAGTCTCTCTGAGGTGATCTTGAGCCCTTTCTTCTGGGTATCCCTAACATGAGAACTCAGGTTTCATTAACTGCTCAGGGACTTCTCTGCAGCCACATATTCCTCTACAAGACTCAATAGGTCATCTGCATTCTGGAGATCTCCCTGGGCAACCCAGCTTTGCACAGATTTTGGAAGTGAGTGTATAAATATGTCCACTACCACTGTTTCCACCATCTGTGCCAGAGAGCAGGTCTCAGTCTGCAGCCATTTTTGCATCAAGTGTAACAGGTTGAACATCTAGGACTGGGGAGGTTTGTCATTTTGGTAGAGCCAGAGTTGCGCCCAGACTACAAGGGGTTATGTCCGAATGTGTCATAAACTCTGCCTTCAGCTTATCGCACTCCTTGGCGACCTGCAGGGCAAGGTCATCATAATACGCCTTCTGTGGTTCCTCAGTAATATACAGCTCCAGATTCTCCACCCATTGCTCTGGGGGCCGTTTCTCCCTTTCTGCCACTCTTCCAAAGACAGTCAGAAGAGCCTCAACGTTGTCCTCCACAATCATTTTCTGTAAGGCCTCCCGTACTGTTCACCTCACGCAGCTACCTTCACTTTAGCTGGTGGGAGGTATAGTCTCCCGGCCTGGACAGTTTCTGCCATGATAGCCATCTGCTGCTGATGTTGCTGCTGAACCTGCTGTAACAGCTGCTGTAGAAGCTGCTGTTTTACCTCCTGCTGCTGTTGAAACTGCTGGATGAGGAGTTTATTAGAGCAGCAGCAGACCCAACAGGAGACTATCTGCTGCTGCTGCATCTGGACTAGTTGCTTAACAATCTCCTCCATGCTTTCATACCGTGTTCGCAATGCTGTAGCTGCCTTTATCCAGTACAATCAATCTTTACACTGCAATCGCTTATACTTTCTGGAACTTCACACCTGCATTTCATCCACCAATTGTAGGTATTTAGATCGTTGGTAGTTGGCATTGTTCACACAGGCACACAGTTTCTTGTCCAAACAGGAAGGTTTACTGTTGTCATAAACTTCCTACAGAAAGTAATAATCCAAAGAGTCCATACAGCAGTATGAGAAACCGAGCGGTTCGCCTGCTCAATATTCAAAGTCAAATACTCAGTAACTTACAGAGTCTAAGCAACTTACACAGGTCCGCCACCTTGCATACTCAGATCCAAATACCAGAGGTGTTTGCACCTCTACTGCCAGACAAGGAATGAACAGCTCAGCTGCACCTCCTGGATTAGAGGGTGAAAATGACTAGTCCCGCTCATCTCATCTAATCATTCCTAGCAAACCTGGACCCATGTATTGGTCCTATTGCCCCTCTCAGCTCCTCTCATCCAGGATCCTGCCAGCTTCCTATCTATAATATATGGCTTCGGTATATTTATACTGGATGTGTGCCGAATGGGTGCTTAACATTAGGCGCATATTTACTATGTTTCTATATTGTACTCTGAGCCCTAAATGGGTAATACGTATTAATACCGTGTGTGCTAAATGAGTATTGTATATATGATACTACACAGTATATGTGTACTAGTGATGTGGATTTGTTAATAGAGTGCTGTGTGTGAGTACTACGTGTTTTGTATTGATACTGTATGCATTCTCTATTGGTACAGTACCATTAGTTCTGTCTGTGCTAATTGGGCACTGTATATGGGTACTGTTCAATATATATCCTTATGGGTTCTGTATGTTTGTAATGTGCTTCTGATGAATGCGTAGAGTAAATTGGTACTGTATGCATGCTGTGTGGGTATTGTACATTAATATGGGCGTGCTGAATATTGGTACAGTATATTGGTACTAAAGGAATGCTGTATGGATACTGTACTTTACTAGTGTGTCGGTGCTGCCTAGACATCGTATATTGGTACAATGTGTGTGCTGAATGGGTACTGTATATTGGTATAGTACGTGTACTGGAGGGAATTGTGCATTGACACTATGTCTGTGCTGTATTAGCATCTTATTTTGCTACTTTTTGTGAGCTGAATTAGTTTTTCACTTGTACTATATATGTATTATACATTGGCACTATGTGTGTGCGGAATGGGTAATGTATGTTAGTTCTGTGAAAGTACTGACTGTTATTACTATATTTTGCACTATATGCTTATTGTATAACTAGATGTTGGCCCGATTCAAACGCATCGGGTATTCTAGAATAGAATAGACAATTAGACCCTTAGACTACACAATGGCGGCACTTGACAGCAGTGGAGGACAATGATGAGTCCAGAATTCGCGGCAGACTGTGCCCGTCGCTGATTGGTCGAGGCCACGCGACGCGCACAGGCCAGCCGGCCTCGACCAATCAGAGACTGTGCCCGTCGCTGATTGGTCGAGGCCTGGCAGCCTCGACCAATCAGCGACGCAGGATTTCCAGGACAGACAGACATTCCCTTAGACAATTATATATATAGATGTGCAGGTACTGTGTGTGCTAAATGGTTGTACTGTGCACTCAGGCGACACTTCCCACACCTGGCGTCAGCAGGATTAGTATTATTGTATTATTTATAGTATTAATTTACAGAATATTGCATACTTTTGGACAATAACAATTTACATTCTTTCGTCTTGTGATGTTGTCGATCTTTCAGGTTTTTCTGCGCGATGAGAATGACCTTCCTATAGTAGGTGAAGAGGTGGAACTTGAGTATGATGGAAGTTTGGAAATTCAGAAAATAATAACCGACAGCAACGGAGCAGCAAATTATGACATAGACACATCTAATTTCTTTGTACCAAATTTTACAATCAGAGTATGTATCAAAAGTGAACTGTTAGTGAATACAACAGGAAAGTGCGAATGAATTGGACAGCTGGTTCTGAATCTGTAAAGCACATCTGCCATGCTCAGCATAACTGTGATGTGTGGAGATGGGGAATAACACTTTGTGATCATTCTATGACTTTTATCTTGCAGCTTTCCACTCTGCAATATCTATCTGTAATTTGCAGTTTTCTCTGAGCTAGTGGGTAACTGCAATAAAGACTTCCAATCACAGCACACACAAGGGATTCCTACTCCCCTGTTTCTCTGTACCATTTGCTCACAAGCAGCAGCAAAATCTTTGGACCACTCCATATTTAACCCCCGAGTAATTGGAGAGGAACTGAAGGATTCATTTTCTGGTCCTAAATTGGAGTAGGTAGAGTAGACACTGCTGCTTAGGGTGCCGCAGGTCAAATACTTAATATTTAAAGGGAATGTGTCATTAGAAAATTATCTATGGTTCCTTCTGTTAATTTTTTTTTTTTTTTTAGCAGGGACTGGGGAGCAAAGAGAGCACAAAATAGGGTTGCAAAAATCTTGCAAACCACGCTGCTGCAAACCATGGGTCATCAGACCAAGAGATAAACTGTGCGAAAATCAGATGTTTTTCTTGTGCTGCTGGTAGGATCCTATGAATGAACTCGGGAGAGGAAGAAGATTGACATGCAGCATTTATTTAGCGGTTTTAATGTCTACGAGTTTTGAAGTTAGCCAAATTCTCCATTAGTCTGGTGGCAGTAGGGGGTGTCCGCTCTGACCTTGTAAGATCCGACTAGACACCCCCTGCTGCCACCGGACTAGTGCAGAAGCTGGATAACTTTGAAATAAGATCAGAGCAGACATTGTTTTCCGCCAGTGCAGAATTTGGATAACTTCAATACGCGTAGACTTTGAAAATGCTAAATAAATGCTGCTGCATCTTCTTCATCCCCCGCATCCATTCATGAAATCCAGCAGCAGCGAAAGGAAAACCGCCGGATTTCCACACAGTTTAAACATTTTTAAAGACTTTTCATCAGTCTCATCACCACAGTCAGGATAAAAATGAATGGTAACAGTTCTATTTATAGTAGATTCCATTGGTCTAGTGTGACTCCCCCACATTGTATAATTAGGTAGCTTAGGCTTCCTTGCATTCGGACCAATGCTTGTAATGAAACTGCTTTACCCTTAAAATTGTTACTGTGAATTGTTTCACTTGCATACTACATACTACATTGTTGCACATGTATACTATATTCTACATAAGTGGGCATGCATATATTTTTCTACTTGCATATTACTGGAAAAAGGAAGGCAAGAAATTATATACAGTGGAATGTAAAATTTTGAGCCAAACTTTTACATGTCACTGTATATATACATATACATATACAGTTGTGCTCAGAAGTTTACATACCCCAGCAGAATTTTTGCTTTCTTGGCCTTTTTTCAGAAAATATTTGATAAAACCAAAACTTTATTTCCACTCATGGTTAGTAATTGGGTGAAGCCATTTATTGTCAAACTACCGTGTTTTCTCTTTGTAAATCATAATGATAACCCAAAACATCCAAATGACCCTGATCTAAAGTTCACATCCCCTGGTGATTTTGGGCTGATAACATGCACAGACGTTGACGCACATGGGTTGAATGGCTACTAAAGGTAACATCCTCACCTGTGACCTGTTTTCTTGTAATCAGTGTGTGTACATAAAAGCAGAGTGAGTTTCTGGGATCCAGACAGACTCTTGCATCTCTCATCCAGACACTGACGTTTCTGTATTGTGAGTCATGGGGAAAGCAAAAGAATTGTCAATGGATCTACGGGAAAAGGTAGATGAACTGTATAAAACAGGAAAGGGATACAAAAATATATCCAAGGAATTGATAATGCCAGTCAGCAGCTGTTATGACCTGGTGGTCAGGACAATAATGGACCTGGTGGTTAAGAGCACACGGAATGACCTGATAGTTACTGATAATAAGGACGAGCTCTGGGACGTGGGAACTCTGCTGACCGCAATCCCTAATCCTATCACGCACACTAGAAATAGCCGTGGATTGCTCCTAACGCTCCCTATGCAACTCGGCACAGGCTAAGGAACTAGCTAGCCCTGAAGATAGAAAAATAAAGCCTACCTTGCCTCAGAGAAATTCCCCAAAGGAAAAGGCAGCCCCCCACATATAATGACTGTGAGTAAAGATGAAAATACAAACACAGAAATGAAATAGATTTAGCAAAGTGAGGCCCGACTAACTGAACAGAATGAGGATAGGAAAGGTTGCTTTGCGGTCAGCACAAAAACCTACAAAAAGACCACGCAGAGGGCGCAAAAAGACCCTCCGCACCGACTCACGGTGCGGAGGCGCTCCCTCTGCGTCCCAGAGCTTCCAGCAAGCAAGACAACAATAAAAATAGCAAGCTGGACAGGAAAATAGCAAACCAAAGAAAAACAAGCAGGAACTTAACTTCTGCTAGGAAGACAGGTCACAAGAACGATCCAGGAGTGAACTAGACCAATACTGGAACATTGACAGGTGGCATGGAGCAAAGATCCAAGTGGAGCTAAATAGGACAGCCAGCTAACGAATTAACCTCATCACCTGTGGAAGGAAACTCAGAAACACCCACCAGAGGAAGTCCATGGACAGAACCAGCCGAAGTACCATTCATGACCACAGGAGGGAGCCCGACAACAGAATTCACAACAGTACCCCCCCCTTGAGGAGGGGTCACCGAACCCTCACTAGAGCCCCCAGGCCGACCAGGATAAGCCAAATGAAAGGCACGAACCAGATCGGCAGCATGAACATCAGAGGCAAAAACCCAGGAATTATCTTCCTGACCATAACCCTTCCACTTGACCAGGTACTGGAGTTTCCGTCTCGAAATACGAGAATCCAAAATCTTCTCCACCACATACTCCAACTCCCCCTCAACCAACACCGGGGCAGGAGGATCAACGGATGGAACCACAGGCGCCACGTATCTCCGCAACAACGACCTATGGAACACATTATGGATGGCAAAAGAAGCAGGAAGGGCCAAACGAAATGACACAGGATTGATAACCTCAGAAATCTTATACGGACCAATGAAACGAGGCTTAAACTTAGGAAAGGAAACCTTCATAGGAACATAATGAGACGACAACCAAACCAAATCCCCAACACGAAGTCGGGGACCCACACAGCGCCGGCGGTTAGCGAAACGTTGAGCCTTCTCCTGGGACAATGTCAAATTGTCCACCACATGAGTCCAAATCTGCTGCAACCTATCCACCACAGTATCTACACCAAGACAGTCCGAAGACTCAACCTGCCCTGAAGAGAAACGAGGATGGAAACCAGAATTGCAGAAAAACGGTGAAACCAAAGTAGCCGAGCTGGCCCGATTATTAAGGGCGAACTCAGCCAACGGCAAAAAGGACACCCAATCATCCTGATCAGCAGAAACAAAGCATCTCAGATATGTTTCTAAAGTTTGATTAGTTCGTTCGGTTTGGCCATTTGTCTGAGGATGGAAAGCCTAGGAAAAAGACAAATCAATGCCCATCCTTGCACAAAAGGATCGCCAAAACCTCGAAACAAACTGGGAACCTCTGTCAGAAACGATGTTCTCCGGGATGCCATGTAAACGAACCACATGCTGGAAAAATAATGGCACCAAATCAGAGGAGGAAGGCAAGTTAGACAAAGGTACCAAATGGACCATCTTAGAAAAGCGATCACAAACCACCCAAATGACCGACATCTTTTGAGAGACGGGGAGATCCGAAATAAAATCCATAGAAATATGCATCCAGGGCCTCTTCGGGACCGGCAAGGGCAAAAGCAACCCACTGGCATGAGAACAGCAGGGCTTAGCCCGAGCACAAGTCCCACAGGACTGCACAAAAGAACGTACATCCCGTGACAAAGACGGCCACCAAAAGGATCTAGACACCAAATCTCTGGTACCAAAGATTCCAGGATGCCCAGCCAACACTGAACAATGAATCTCAGAGATAACTCTACTAGTCCATATATCAGGGACAAACAGTTTCTCCGCTGGGCAACGGTCAGGTCTATCAGCCTGAAATTTTTGCAGCACCCGCCGCAAATCAGGGGAGATGGCAGACAAAATTACCCCCTCTTTGAGAATACCCGCCGGCTCAGGAACACCCGGAGAGTCAGGCACAAAACTCCTTGACAGGGCATCAGCCTTCACATTCTTAGAGCCCGGAAGGTATGAAACCACAAAATCAAAACGGGAGAAAAATAATGACCATCGAGCCTGTCTCGGATTCAACCGTTTGGCAGACTCAAGATAAGTCAAATTCTTGTGATCTGTCAAGACCACCACGCGATGCTTGGCTCCTTCAAGCCAATGATGCCACTCCTCGAATGCCCACTTCATGGCCAACAACTCTCGATTACCAACATCATAATTACGCTCAGCAGGTGAAAACTTTCTAGAAAAGAAAGCACATGGCTTCATCACCGAGCCATCAGAACTTCTTTGCGACAAAGCAGCCCCTGCTCCAATCTCAGAAGCATCAACCTCAACCTGAAACGGGAGCGAAACATCTGGCTGGCACAACACAGGGGCAGAAGAAAAATGACGCTTCAACTCCTGAAAAGCCTCTACAGCTGCAGAAGACCAATTGACCACATCAGCACTCTTCTTGGTCAAATCAGTCAACGGTTTAGCAACACTAGAAAAATTTGCGATGAAGCGCCGATAAAAATTAGCAAAGCCCAGGAACTTTTGCAGGCTCTTTACAGATGTCGGCTAAGTCCAATCGTAAATGGCCTGGACTTTAACAGGGTCCATCTCGATAGTAGAAGGGGAAAAAATGAACCCCAAAAATGAAACCTTCTGAACTCCAAAGAGACACTTTGACCCCTTCACAAACAAGGAATTCGCACGAAGGACCTGGAACACCATTCGGACCTGCTTCACATGAGACTCCCAATCATCCGAAAAGACCAAAATATCATCCAAATACACAATCAGGAATTTATCCAGGTACTCTCGGAAGATGTCATGCATAAAGGACTGAAATACTGATGGAGCGTTGGAAAGCCCGAATGGCATAACCAGGTACTCAAAATGGCCCTCGGGCATATTAAATGCTGTTTTCCATTCATCGCCTTGTTTAATACGCACAAGATTATACGCCCCTCGAAGATCTATCTTGGTGAACCAACTAGCCCCTTTAATACGAGCAAACAAATCAGACAGCAACGGCAAAGGATACTGAAATTTGACTGTAATTTTATTAAGAAGGCGGTAATCAATACAAGGTGTCAAAGAACCATCCTTCTTGGCCACAAAAAAGAACCCTGCTCCTAACGGTGATGACGACGGGCGAATATGGCCTTTCTCCAAGGATTCCTTTATATAACTCCGCATAGCAGCGTGTTCTGGCACAGATAAATTGAACAATCGGCCCTTAGGAAACTTACTACCAGGAATCAAATTAATTGCACAATCGCAATCCCTATGAGGAGGTAGGGCACTGGCTTTGGGCTCATCAAATACATCCCGGTAATCCGACAAAAACTCCGGAACCTCAGAAGGAGTAGAAGACGAAATAGACAAAAATGGAACATCAACATGTACCCCCTGGCAACCCCAGCTGGACACAGACATAGATTTCCAGTCCAATACTGGATTATGAACCTGTAGCCATGGCAACCCCAAAACGACCACATCATGCAGATTATGCAACACCAGAAAGCGGATATCCTCCTGATGTGCAGGAGCCATGCACATGGTCAATTGGGTCCAGTACTGAGGCTTATTCTTGGCCAAAGGCGTAACATCAATTCCTCTCAATGGAATAGGATACTGCAAGGGCTCCAAGAAAAAACCACAGCGCCTAGCATACTCCAAGTCCATCAAATTCAGGGCAGCGCCTGAATCCACAAATGCCATAACAGAATAGGATGACAAAGAGCAAATCAGAGTAACGGACAATAGAAATTTAGACTGTACCGTACCAATGGTGGCAGACCTAGCGAACCGCTTAGTGCGCTTAGGACAATCGGAGATAGCATGAGTGGAATCACCACAGTAAAAACATAGCCCATTCCGACGTCTGTGTTCTTGCCGTTCAGCCCTGGTCAAAGTCCTATCACATTGCATAGGCTCAGGCCCATGCTCAGGTAGTACCGCCAAATGGTGCACAGCTTTACGCTCACGCAAGCGTCGATCGATCTGAATGGCCAAAGACATAGACTCATTCAGACCAGCAGGCATAGGAAATCCCACCATGACATCCTTAAGGGCTTCAGAGAGACCCTTTCTGAAGATTGCTGCCAGGGCACATTCATTCCACTGAGTGAGCACAGACCACTTTCTAAACTTCTGACAATATATCTCCACTTCATCCTGACCCTGACACAGAGCCAGCAAGATTTTCTCTGCCTGATCCACTGAATTAGGTTCGTCATAAAGCAATCCAAGTGCCAGAAAAAACGCATCAACATCACGCAATGCCGGATCTCCTGGCGCAAGGGAAAATGCCCAGTCATGAGGGTCACCACTTAACAGAGAAATAATGATCTTTACTTGTTGAACAGGGTCACCTGAGGAGCGAGGTTTCAAGGCAAGAAACAATTTACAATTATTTTTGAAATTCAAGAACTTAGATCTATCACCAAAAAACAAATCAGGAATTGGAATCCTAGGCTCTGACATCGGATTCTGAACCACAAAATCTTGAATGTTTTGTACCCTTGTAGTGAGATTATCCATCCAAGAGGACAGACCTTGAATGTCCATGTTTACACCTGTGTCCTGAACCACCCAGAGGTAAAGGGGAAAAGAGAGACAAAACACACTGCAAAGAAAAAAAAAATGGTCTCAGAACTTCTCTTATCCCTCTATTGAGATGCATTAGTACTTTCGGCCACCTGTACTGTTATGACCTTGTGGTCAGGACAATAATGGACCTGGTGGTTAAAAGCACACGGAATGACCTGATAGTTACTGATAATAAGGACGTGGGAACTCTGCTGACCGCAATCCCTAATCCTATCACGCACACTAGAAATAGCCGTGGATTGCTCCTAACGCTCCCTATGCAACTCGGCACAGCCTAAGGAACTAGCTAGCCCTGAAGATAGAAAAATAAAGCCTACCTTGCCTCAGAGAAATTCCCCAAAGGAAAAGGCAGCCCCCCACATATAATGACTGTGAGTAAAGATGAAAATACAAACACAGAGATGAAATAGATTTAGCAAAGTGAGGCCCGACTAACTGAACAGACTGAGGATAGGAAAGTTTGCCTTGTGGTCAGCACAAAAACCTACAAAAAGACCACGCAGAGGGCGCAAAAAGACCCTCCACACCGACTCACGGTGCGGAGGCGCTCCCTCTGCGACCCAGAGCTTCCAGCAAGCAAGACAACAATAAAAATAGCAAGCTGGACAGGAAAATAGCAAACCAAAGAAAAACAAGCAGGAACTTAACTTCTGCTAGGAAGACAGGTCACAAGAACGATCCAGGAGTGAACTAGACCAATACTGGAACATTGACAGGTGGCATGGAGCAAAGATCCAAGTGGAGCTAAATAGAGCAGCCAGCTAACGAATTAACCTCGTTACCTGTGGAAAGAAACACAGAAACACCCACCAGAGGAAGTCCATGGACAGAACCAGCCGAAGTACCATTCATGACCACAGGAGGGAGCCCGACAACAGAATTCACAACAGCAGCATCCAAACTGTGATTAACCAATGGAAAATCAGGAGCTCTTTAAAAACAAAGCCATGGTCAGGTAGACCAACAAAAATGTCATCCATGATTGCCGGCAAAATTGTTCGGGATGCAAAGAAAAACCCACAAATAACATCAGCTGAAATACAAGACTCTCTGAAAACTAGCCGTGTGGCTGTTTCAAGATGCACAATAAGGAGGCACTTGAAGAAAAATGGGCTGCATGGTCGAGTCGTCGGAAGAAAGCCATTACAGCGCAAATGACACAAAGTATCTCACCTCCAATACACAAAACAGCACAGAGACAAGCCTCTACTGGTTGACCTTTGGAACTATTAGGGTGCATTCAAATTGTGTTCTGTGTCCCCGTGGGGATATACGTGAGAAATCCCCCACAAAACAAGGTCTGGACGCATGCGCTGATGGGGCCAATAGACTGTAATGGTGACGGTAGTGCGAACATGAGCTCAGCCTACTACATCTGAGTGTCCTCTAGGCGTACACTTCTGTTATGGCTGGCAATCAGGCAACACAGCGTGCAGTAATCAGCGCACATACAGAGATCTGGCAATAACCAAAAACAATAGGACGAGCTCTGAGACGTGGAATCTCTGTAGACTGCAGTACCTGATCTATCCTCACACAACTATAAGCAGCAGTGGATTGCGCCTATCACTACCTATGCAACTCGGCACTGCCTGAGGAGCTGACTAGCCTGAAGATAGAAATACAAGCCTGACTTACCTCAGAGAAATACCCCAAAGGAATAGGCAGCCCCCCACATATAATGACTGTTAGCAAGATGAAAAGACAAACGTAGGAATGAAATAGATTCAGCAAAGTGAGGCCCGATATTCTAGACAGAGCGAGGATAGCAAAGAGAACTATGTAGTCTACAAAAAACCCTAAAACGAAAACCACGCAAAGGGGCAAAAAGACCCACCGTGCCGAACTAACAGCACGGCGGTGCACCCCTTTGCTTCTCAGAGCTTCCAGCAAAAGTTAATAGCAAGCTGGACAGAAAAAACAGAAAACAAACTAGAAGCACTTATCTAGCAGAGCAGCAGGCCCAAGGAAAGATGCAGTAGCTCAGATCCAACACTGGAACATTGACAAGGAGCAAGGAAGACAGACTCAGGTGGAGCTAAATAGCAAGGCAGCCAACGAGCTCACCAAAACACCTGAGGGAGTAAGCCCAGAGACTGCAATACCACTTGTGACCACAGAAGTGAACTCAGCCACAGAATTCACAACAGTACCCCCCCCTTGAGGAGGGGTCACCGAACCCTCACCAGAACCCCCAGGCCGACCAGGATGAGCCACATGAAAGGCACGAACAAGATCTGGGGCATGGACATCAGAGGCAAAAACCCAGGAATTATCTTCCTGAGCATAACCCTTCCATTTGACCAGATACTGGAGTTTCCGTCTAGAGACACGAGAATCCAAAATCTTCTCCACAATATACTCCAATTCCCCCTCCACCAAAACAGGGGCAGGAGGCTCCACAGATGGAACCATAGGTGCCACGTATCTCCTCAACAACGACCTATGGAATACATTATGTATGGAAAAGGAGTCTGGGAGGGTCAGACGAAAAGACACCGGATTGAGAATCTCAGAAATCCTATACGGACCAATAAAACGAGGTTTAAATTTAGGAGAGGAAACCTTCATAGGAATATGACGAGAAGATAACCAAACCAGATCCCCAACACGAAGTCGGGGTCCCACACGGCGTCTGCGATTAGCGAAAAGCTGAGCCTTCTCCTGGGACAAGGTCAAATTGTCCACTACCTGAGTCCAGATCTGCTGCAACCTGTCCACCACATAATCCACACCAGGACAGTCCGAAGACTCAACCTGTCCTGAAGAGAAACGAGGATGGAACCCAGAATTGCAGAAAAATGGAGAGACCAAGGTAGCCGAGCTGGCCCGATTATTAAGGGCGAACTCAGCCAACGGCAAAAATGACACCCAATCATCCTGGTCAGCGGAAACAAAACATCTTAGATATGTTTCCAAGATCTGATTGGTTCGTTCGGTCTGGCCATTAGTCTGAGGATGGAAGGCCGAGGAAAAAGATAGGTCAATGCCCATCCTACCACAAAAGGCTCGCCAGAACCTCGAGACAAACTGGGAACCTCTGTCAGAAACAATATTCTCAGGAATGCCATGTAAACGAACCACATGCTGGAAGAACAAAGGCACCAAATCAGAGGAGGAAGGCAATTTAACCAAGGGCACCAGATGGACCATTTTAGAAAAGCGATCACAGACCACCCAAATGACCGACATTTTTTGAGAAACGGGAAGGTCAGAAATGAAATCCATCGAAATATGTGTCCAAGGCCTCTTCGGGACCGGCAAGGGCAAAAGCAACCCACTGGCACGTGAACAGCCGGGCTTAGCCCTAGCACAAATTCCACAGGACTGCACAAAAGCACGCACATCCCGTGACAGAGATGGCCACCAGAAGGATCTAGCAACCAACTCCCTGGTACCAAAGATTCCTGGATGACCGGCCAGCACCGAACAATGAAGTTCAGAGATAACTTTACTAGTCCACCTATCAGGGACGAACAGTTTCTCGGCCGGACAACGATCAGGTTTATTAGCCTGAAATTTCTGCAACACTCTCCGCAAATCAGGGGAGATGGCAGACACAATGACTCCTTCCTTGAGGATACTCGCCGGCTCAGATAACCCCGGAGAGTCGGGCACAAAACTCCTAGACAGAGCATCCGCCTTCACATTTTTAGAGCCCGGAAGGTATGAAATCACAAAATCAAAACGAGCAAAAAATAACGACCAACGGGCCTGTCTAGGATTCAAGCGCTTGGCAGACTCAAGATAAGTAAGGTTCTTATGATCAGTCAAAACCACCACGCGATGCTTAGCACCCTCAAGCCAATGACGCCACTCCTCGAATGCCCACTTCATGGCCAGCAACTCTCGGTTGCCCACATCATAATTACGCTCAGCAGCAGAAAACTTCCTGGAAAAGAAAGCACATGGTTTGAACACTGAGCAACCAGAACCTCTCTGTGACAAAACCGCCCCTGCACCAATCTCAGAAGCATCAACCTCGACCTGGAACGGAAGAGAAACATCAGGTTGACACAACACAGGGGCACAGCAAAAACGACGCTTCAACTCCTGAAAAGCTTCCACGGCAGCAGAAGACCAATTAACCAAATCAGCACCCTTCTTGGTCAAATCGGTCAATGGTCTGGCAATGCTAGAAAAATTACAGATGAAGCGACGATAAAAATTAGCAAAGCCCAGGAATTTCTGCAGACTTTTTAGAGATGTCGGCTGAGTCCAATCCTGGATGGCCTGAACCTTAACCGGATCCATCTCGATAGTAGAAGGGGAAAAGATGAACCCCAAAAATGAAACTTTCTGCACACCGAAGAGACACTTAGATCCCTTCACGAACAAGGAATTAGCACGCAGTACCTGGAAAACCATTCTGACTTGCTTCACATGAGACTCCCAATCATCTGAGAAGATCAAAATGTCATCCAAGTAAACAATCAAGAATTTATCCAGATACTCACGGAAAATGTCATGCATAAAAGACTGAAAAACAGATGGAGCATTGGCAAGTCCGAACGGCATCACCAGATACTCAAAATGACCCTCGGGCGTATTAAATGCCGTTTTCCATTCATCTCCCTGCCTGATTCTCACCAGATTATACGCACCACGAAGATCAATCTTAGTAAACCAACTAGCCCCCTTAATCCGAGCAAACAAGTCAGAAATCAATGGCAAGGGATACTGAAACTTAACAGTGATCTTATTAAGAAGGCGGTAATCAATACACGGTCTTAGCGAACCATCCTTCTTGGCTACAAAAAAGAACCCTGCTCCCAATGGTGACGACGATGGGCGAATATGTCCCTTCTCCAGGGATTCCTTCACATAACTGCGCATAGCGGTGTGTTCAGGTACGGACAAATTAAATAAACAACCCTTAGGGAATTTACTACCAGGAATCAAATCGATAGCACAATCACAATTCCTATGCGGAGGTAGGGCATCAGACTTGGACTCTTCAAATACATCCTGAAAGTCAGACAAGAACTCTGGGATGTCAGAAGGAATGGATGACGAAATAGACAAAAATGGAACATCACCATGTACTCCCTGACAACCCCAGCTGGTTACCGACATAGAGTTCCAATCCAATACTGGATTATGGGTTTGTAGCCATGGCAACCCCAACACGACCACATCATGCAAATTATGCAGTACCAAAAAGCGAATAACTTCCTGATGTGCAGGAGCCATGCACATGGTCAGCTGGGCCCAGTACTGAGGCTTATTCTTGGCCAAAGGTGTAGCATCAATTCCTCTCAACGGAATAGGACACCGCAAAGACTCCAAGAAAAATCCACAACGTTTAGCATAATCCAAATCCATCAGATTCAGGGCAGCGCCTGAATCCACAAACGCCATGACAGAATATGATGACAAAGAGCACATTAAGGTAATGGACAAAAGGAATTTGGACTGTACAGTACCAATAACGGCAGAGCTATCGAACCGCCTAGTGCGTTTAGGACAATTAGAAATAGCATGAGTAGAATCACCACAATAGAAACACAGTCTGTTCAGACGTCTGTGTTCGTGCCGTTCTACTTTAGTCATAGTCCTGTCGCACTGCATAGGCTCAGGCTTACTCTCAGACAATACCGCCAGATGGTGCACAGATTTACGCTCGCGCAAGCGACGACCGATCTGAATGGCCAAGGACATAGACTCATTCAAACCAGCAGGCATAGGAAATCCCACCATTACATCCTTAAGAGCTTCAGAGAGACCCTTTCTGAACAAAGCCGCTAGTGCAGATTCATTCCACAGAGTGAGTACTGACCATTTCCTAAATTTCTGGCAATATACTTCTACATCATCCTGACCCTGGCATAAAAAGCCAGCAGATTTTTCTCAGCTTGATCCACTGAATTAGGCTCATCGTAAAGCAATCCCAGCGCCTGGAAAAATGCATCAACATTACTCAATGCAGAATCTCCTGGTGCAAGAGAAAACGCCCAGTCCTGTGGGTCGCCGCGCAAAAAAGAAATAATAATCAAAACCTGTTGAATAGGATTACCAGAAGAATGAGGTTTCAAGGCCAAAAATAGCTTACAATTATTTCTGAAGCTCAGGAACTTAGTTCTGTCACCAAAAAACAAATCAGGAATCGGAATTCTTGGTTCTAGCATCGATTTCTGATCAATAGTATCTTGAATCTTTTGTACATTTACAACGAGATTATCCATTGAGGAGCACAGAGCCTGAATATCCATGTCCACAGCTGTGTCCTGAAGCACTCTAATGTCTAGGGGAAAAAAAAGACTGAAGACAGAGCTAAGAAAAAAAAATGATGTCAGGATTTCTTTTTTCCCTCTATTGGAAATCATTGGAGGGCTCCTTGTACTGTTATGGCTGGCAATCAGGCAACACAGCGTGCAGTAATCAGCGCACATACAGAGATCTGGCAATAACCAAAAACAATAGGACGAGCTCTGAGACGTGGAATCTCTGTAGACTGCAGTACCTGATCTATCCTCACACAACTATAAGCAGCAGTGGATTGCGCCTATCACTACCTATGCAACTCGGCACTGCCTGAGGAGCTGACTAGCCTGAAGATAGAAATACAAGCCTGACTTACCTCAGAGAAATACCCCAAAGGAATAGGCAGCCCCCCACATATAATGACTGTTAGCAAGATGAAAAGACAAACGTAGGAATGAAATAGATTCAGCAAAGTGAGGCCCGATATTCTAGACAGAGCGAGGATAGCAAAGAGAACTATGTAGTCTACAAAAAACCCTAAAACGAAAACCACGCAAAGGGGCAAAAAGACCCACCGTGCCGAACTAACAGCACGGCGGTGCACCCCTTTGCTTCTCAGAGCTTCCAGCAAAAGTTAATAGCAAGCTGGACAGAAAAAACAGAAAACAAACTAGAAGCACTTATCTAGCAGAGCAGCAGGCCCAAGGAAAGATGCAGTAGCTCAGATCCAACACTGGAACATTGACAAGGAGCAAGGAAGACAGACTCAGGTGGAGCTAAATAGCAAGGCAGCCAACGAGCTCACCAAAACAAAGGGAGTAAGCCCAGAGACTGCAATACCACTTGTGACCACAGAAGTGAACTCAGCCACAGAATTCACAACACACTTCCAAAAAAAAGTGCACAGCAGCGCTCGTGTTTGCTCTACTGTCACCATTACTGTCTATTAACCTCGTCGGCGCATGTCTCTGGACCCCATCTGGGGGGATTTCGGCCGGGACGCAGAATGCAATGTGAAAGGCACCCTTACTCATATATAAGGTCAGATTTAATCTTAATGTTTAACCCCATGTGACTTGCTGGGGAGGTCAGAATTCTGTTTATTTGAGGTTTACTTCTATTTTTACGCTACTGAAAACCTACATGTTATCCATGTCTATGATGGAATGATAAACATAAGGATGAATCAACGGGGAGATCAACACGTTGCTTGCGTTGAGAAACACGTGATGGTGTCTCCGCGGCTTTTCTTACATGCATTATGATAGAATGATGACATTATAATCTCCAGAACTAAAGGGCTATCACAGTCTTCTAAGAACCCAAAAGTCCTAGACAAATAAACATTTTTAAATAATATTGATCCTTTCGGTAACTTTACTATATGATTGACAGGCCAGTTACCCAAATACGGAGCAGTGCTACCATGGAGGCTGGCAATATCCTTACTATCCCACCGCTGAGTTCTTGGTCTTTCGGTTCTATTCGGTGACTGGGAGCTTCCTGCAGATCATTCCTCCCGAAGGGACACTGAGATGTGGTCATAATCAGAGCATTCAGGTCCAGTTTCTTCTAAGCACCGCAGGAATATGTGATGGAGCTACTAATGCCACGTTCTACTACCTTGTGAGTATCTGGATATTGTAACTAAGGAAATGGTGAAATATAATATGGGTGGTAGAAGACAAAAAATATGCAATGAATGAAAAGATTGACGGTTGGAGGAGAGTTGTGAGTGAAAGTGAACCCCTTCTCTAACATTCATATGCTCTATGGACATGTTCAACTCTTTTAAGCTTCAACCTAAAGGTGGTCATACACTTTCAAAAGCGGACACTCGCACTACTGATCCTCCTTACCTTCCTTCCACATGCAGGCTTGGTGCACATGCAGAGGAATAGCTTGGCCAAGCATGCGTGTGTCCTCCTGAATTAGGAACTTGGGTAAAGCTTCTTCCTGACACCTCAGTAGGGGAGATATTTCCTCCAACAGCCAAAGGATTGAGCGTTGTATTATGTATGTAATATGTCCAGTTTTTATCATCTCTTGGGGGTAAATCAGAAGCCCCACGTACACATAAAATAGTCAACTGCATAGGCATCTCCAAGGTCCATGCACACAGCAGTAGTCTGACTCAATAAATCACAGGTTGTACTGATAATACAGCCCCCACAGATGTCTATGAAGCCATGCTATACCTTCTTACGCACCTAAACATATTTTGTAGAAAAGCTCTGTGCACACATCTTTGCTTTGTTCATAGGTGATAAAAATGATTTTAAGGTTTATGGGATCTGAATATTAAACTATAATCCGCATGTTATATACTTCATTCCTTTACAGGCTATGTCAAGATCACAGATCATTTACTATGGACAGAAGGACGTTAGCCTAACTTATGGTGAGTTATTTTTACTTTTTTACGCGTCTTGGATTCATTGTGCTCACACAAGAGAACTCTATGACAGATCGCAGACTCGAGCTTGTTATGATGTCAACTTCACTAAGCGCTGGGTTGGCACATCTTTAAGTGTTACTCATTCCCACTTGCATGCTAGCTAAGGTGCAGGTGTTCTTTTGTGTTACAAAGTTTAATTTCCTCTATCCGTCTGCACGAGTCATTTTTTGACCATTCACTTATCTCCCGTATAATGGCTAGTTCACTTACTGATATATCTCATGCGCTGTAGCACTTATGAATGTCGAAAATTTGTCACATCATGTACATAACGCAGTATTATAATTAAACATCAGTGTGGCATTACCTAAAATAACTTACTGGTAGCTATAATGCTACCTGGCATTAACATTTGCTGGTAGTAGGTAGCACAAACAACATTATATATCATAAGGTATGGCATATAACAGCACATACATGGTAACAGAATGATATTTGCGTTGAATGGAAGCTACTTAGGTAGCCAGAAGCTATCTCCACCCCAACAGGATTAATGATAGCCAAAAGCCACCAGTAAAGGATATGGCAAGACTAAGTTTTCAACCTTTTTGCATGCTGGCATAAGTGTTAAATGGAAGCATTCTGCAAGCTAGAATAGCATAATAGCAGGCAAGACTTTATATCTATTAAGGCTAGCGGAACGCACCGAGTAAATATAGATGTTTTTTATTGTTATTGGTGCGTTCGCAGCCCGGGGTCCACCGTGCAGGAGAACCTGCTGCTAGCAAACGGCGGCACTATATGGCGGTATGGACTAACTCAGTTAATTCACCGAGTAGCCGTGAAAGCAAAGCACTGTGCCCTGTTAGACTTCACAGAGGCACAGGCTACCTGCCCAAACAGAGAGCAGTCAGTGGTCACGCATGCACACAAAACTCCTCGCATTCTAGGGGCTTATTTCAGTCAGGTCCTTGAATACATACAAACACAATCTCCTCGCCGGAGGTGCCAGCATTCTAGGGGCTTATTTCAGCCGGGTCCCTGAACACACTCTTACGTGACCACACTGGCGCAAAGCACATAACGTAGAACAATACTAGCGCATGGCCATGCGGCCATGCGAGCCTTAAATAGTTGCAGCACGTACAGGACCTTCCTAGAAGGACCAATGAGAGGCTGCCACAGAGCGTGAGCACCTACAGGACCTTCCTAAAGGACCAATGGCCTTAGCTGCAGTATCTGATCATGTGACCCTCGATCTCCACTGAGAGATCTTACTCTGGGCATGCTCAGAACGAGAAAAGCAGGACTTAGTCCCAGAAGCGTCTGCTCGCCGCTGCCCAGCACTGAGTCCAATGGCAGAAGCAGGAAAAGCAGCAGTAACTCTTTGTACAGAGTCAGACTGAGCAAGACGCTGGGACCGACGTCTCTGCTGAGCAGGCTCCACTGCGGCAGGAGAAGAATGGGAGACCGCAGTGGAGACAGCCCGAGATTCCCCCTGTGCAGAGGCGGGAACTCAACCCCTAACAATATCTTTATAAATGCTACCCTCGTGTTAAAGTATTACCATTGGCAAAGCTGATATCTCAGCTCATAAATTGTGCACCCCTCTGTATATCTACTTGAGAAATGACACCTAGTTTGTAGAATCAGCAAATCTAGGGCTCTGCCGAGAGTCAAGAACCTCCTGAAAATTAAGAATCTTAGCAGGTTTCTTGAGTCCTGGAGCCCAAGAGAAGAGTGAACCAAGACATTGAGGGGTGCGTAGAATAGGTATAGTGAGGGCATGACTGCTAACCGTGGACTTGGCCAGGTTAGAAAATTTCTAAGGGCGTATGCAGCAAAGTTGACCCATGTCGATAAACCATTAGTAAAGTTGACATGTATGGACAGCCGTCAAGTGATTTTGTGTTTCTAAAGTATCTATTCTGGCTTTACAGCTATGAACGGTACATTCTTTTTTGAACTTCCAATAACTTCAGAAATGGCCTTCAAAACAGACCTCATTGTGTACTGCATTCTACAAAATGAGATAATCTCAGACACAAAGTCATTCAATGTTGAAAACTGCTTCAAAAATGAGGTATGTTGGACTGGATGATGCTACAAACTCTGGTGACTGGTGAGATCCATTCTTGGCTCTTTTTGTATAGAGGTTGTATGTTTTTTATGGTGGATAATTGGTTCAACACTTTCATTTGGCTCCCCCAACAATCAACAAATCTTAGATATCTCTTCAGCGCCACCACGGGTGAAATGAAGCATTACACCTTTCTCATTAAAATGATTGTGATGTATGCTAAAGCCACGGATGTTCAGTTCTTCCAGAGCCAAAGACGGTCTGTGTAGTTGTCACTAAATATGACGTGGATTTAAGAGCCAAGTGTAACCTATTCTGACTCCATAACTAACCTGCAAGTGTAGGCCGCTTGAGATACCAGTTCTAGGCTATCTCCTTCAACCGTTGCTCCCACAGTGATGTCCTAAGGCTACGTTCACATTTGCGTTGTTGTGTGTTGCGTCGGCGACGCAACGCACAACGCATGCACAACGCATGCAAAAACGCATTGTTTTGTGACGCATGCGTCCATTTTTGGCTTGATTTTGGACGCAAAAAAAATGCAACTTGCTGCGTCCTCTGCGCCCTGACGCTTGCTCCAAAAATGCCGCATGCCTCACAAAACGCAAGACAACGCATGACCATGCGCCCCCATGTTAAATATAGGGGCGCATGATGCATGCGTCGCTATGCGTCGCCGAACCTGCGCCCGACGCAACGCAAATGTGAACGTAGCCTTAGATAGCTTAAACTTGACTGTAGGAGGCACGAATGAAGATCCCAAAAGAAGGTTTATTTTCCAGCTGAATTTTTGTAAATATGCATACAAGTAAAAAAAACTTTTTGTTGCAACATGAGCCTCATGTGTTGCAACATGAGCCTCATGTGTTGCAACATGAGCTTCTAAGATGGCTGATATAGTGAATAATGAGGAAGAAGGGAGGAGTTACTGACATCAGAGGTACATCAGAGAGAGATGGGGAGAGAGGAAGGACAAACTTCTAAAGAACCTTATTACATTGCAACGCAACAATACAATATAACAACATAATGATAATACAATACCGTCTGTATGATTCCCAAATCATGGGACATGACACCGCCTGTAAACAGTATAAACAAATCATAGCCTAAATGTAAAATGTATCAGATAACAAAATATTACCAGGTATGGAACCAGTTAATACAAGGAAGAGAACCAGGGATCCACCACTCCTCGCGTATGTTTCGCAAAGAAATGCTCCATCCAGGGTTCAAGGATAAAATGCATCCCCAATAATAAGTCAGAATTCTCTAATAGAGTATTTGAAAATGGGTTTTCTAAAACACTTTACTTGTCTCTTATGTTGTAGTGGACAATCTATTATTCTGATTTCATTGATATCGTGAACATGACGTATTTACTTTTTTTTAGGTATCGCTAAGTTTCTCTACCGAGATTGGACCTCCGGCCTCCAATGTCAGCCTACAGATATCAGCATCTCCAGGTTCTCTATGTGCAGTCAGTGTGATCGACTCCAGCATACTTCTTCTTAATCCATACATAAGGTTGACACCTGAAACAGTACGTCTTCAGCTCTATTCTAGCTATAAAAAGTACTGAAATCCTTGGTCAAGACCAGTTGGATTCAGGGCTGATGATTCCATTATCGTCTGCTAATTACAAGTTTTTTTGCTGTTAAAATCTCACAATAATCAGCTATGATTTGTGGGGAAAACCTGAAAACGTGTTCAATTTCCCTGCAGGACAAATTGGACATTGCACATTGTCCATGGCCTTATCTAGTTATTCGGGACCAGAAACAATGTGTAGCTGTCCTCTATAGTAGATCCGAAATTGAAGACCTGCTTTAATGAATTCCCTAAGGTTTGATTCCAGAATTGGTTTTCTATACCCAAGAATCCCTTGTAGCTACACCACTATTACCCTGAAGTATATGTGGGAAGTACTGAAGTATAAAAAGGACACTCAAATCTGGCTCCTTCTAGGTACTTATTCCTCAATCAAATCCACCCTTCTTCAGGACTAGAGGGTCATTTCCTCCTCCTTCTGCTGTGTTTCCTTCTAACACCTGGAAAGATGGTAATCTGGCCAGAGTTGGGGACCAGAAATTAACTCCTGGTATGACATAATGACAGTTTATGTATATATTACAGCATTCGGACACGTTGGGTTGGCAATCAGAATTATTCCTAGTAATCCCTAAAGTACCGAAGGCCTACACTGAAGGTCCTCCAAGATTTGGTTGAGGTCACGAAGTCATAGAGTACTAGAGTTTTTTCCTCCTTTTATTTGTCTTTATGTTACCACCAGGGTGATTATTTCTTTCTCCATCAGGTATATTTCTCCCTGCAATATTGGTTCTATGGCTATAATGTTGGAGGCTTCAATGTTGAGGAGCCAGGTCCCCCCTGTGATGACCCTAACAAACAGATATTTTGTAATGGAAAATATTATGTTCCTGTGAGTACCGATAATGAAGGAGACACCTATAATAACCTCAAGGTGAGACGCTTTTTATTATGAGTTCTCTACGGGCCTGGAATGGAGTCGATGGATTTGTTGGTAGGATTCATGGGCTAGAAGCAAACACTGTCATCTCCTATCTCAGGAATGGAAAATCTATCTTGTCTGATTTCAGATTTTACTTGCGAATTCAGAATTTTGTCAATTAATGATCCATCCTGGGGTAGAAAGAAGCAGATTTATTGCAAAGTTTCTTATTTGCACTTGTCTTATTGATTTATAGAAGAAAATAAAGGAAACGATGGTTACTTTTGAACGTTTCAGTGGCTAAAGAGAATATCAAAAGTTATATTGACCATTATCTTTGCAATCTTAATTGCAATGTTATTTTATAGAAATATCATATACTGAACAAAGCGATTCAATGTAAATTTTTAGGAATTTGTTGAGTCTGGTGAATTCGAACAACTCTCTGCATGTATTGACTAAAAGATTGGATCAGCTAGAGAAGGATCATATAATTGTGGGTGGGCTTCGCCATAGGGTCTTGCAGATCTCGTTTCACGTATTATAGCTCAGCCAATCAGGGGGACTGTCATAGCCTATATAAAAACCAAGGCAGGGAATGCAGCAGCAATTTTAGGGTGAATCTGGATAGTTGGAGGACGTCACAGCTTAGCTATAGACTTTGAGAAAAAAAAAGTCATAAAATACTAAAGTAATTGTACGGACAGTGTGTGTCACAGCACGGCAGAGAAGAAAATTAGTGTGTGATGAGAAGAGAATAGATTCATACACATTTTGTAGTTTTGAAGCTTGCAAATTCCAATTTAGAAAGATCAGCTCATCCCTAGTAATTAACTTTTTAAAGGGGTTGTTTCATGAAGACAACGGCCGTGCATATGTCTATAAGGCTACAATGACAATCATACAAGAAGACCCCCAACTCTTTGATCCTGAACGCACAGCTGATCTGTAGGAGTGATTCGTTCAAACCATCCATTTATACATGGATGATCGTTTATATTAAAGGCCACAATGTAATATTTTACTTTCCCCTGAAAAATCCACTGTACATCTCGGCCCTTTTTTGATATGGGAAGTCTCTGATGACACATCCCCCTTAACAAGATCAAAAGGATTTTCACTCCATAGTGTCATAAGACGGTGATCAGTAAACCCTGGAAATCCAGAGAACGGACTGGTTTAGTTTCCAGTTGTCGGCAGACATCATGAAAATGATCAAAATTGAATTGTTAACTCTTTGAATGTAGTGAAAAAACAGTCCTGCATGAACTCAGCCACCACTGGGGATCAAAATTAGTTTCATGACATTTTCTTAGATAGAGAGAATAAAAATAAAAAAATGTTTGCTCAATGGATTTACTTTATCAATTCCTCCTGTTGTCTAGAGCATAGGCTTAATTGTGGGGACGGATCTCACTGTGAGAAAGCCTGAAGTCTGCCGTCCGAGTGTACAAACCTATCCAAAACGTAAATACAGATCTCTTTATATTATTGTGGGTTTATTCTTTGTTTTGCATGGCGACTTTATACAAAATTTATATGGTGGTGTTATCTCCACATAATGTGGGATGGTCTGAGATGTTATGCCTGTTCCAAATTAAATTGTAAAATCCGAGTGCGTGCACAGAAAAGCCACGCTGATACACTGAGCATCAAGGCAGATCTCTCTTTATTGCATCATGACATCATATACAGGCATTTCTTGGTCAATCATTGTAGCAATATAATTGGCTCAGCTTATCTCTTAATATGTGCTGGTATTAGCATACATACATCTCATTGGCTAAAGGTAATACTGTCTACACCCAGCTGAAGAGGTTAGGTGTGTCTTTCACTTTGATTTCTTTTCTCTAAAGGTACCTTCACACTGAACGATATCGCTAGCGATCCTTGACATTGCAGCGTCCTGGCTAACGATATCGTTCAGTTTGACAGGCAGCAGCGATCAGGATCCTGCTGTGCCATTGTTGGTCGGCGCAGAAAATCCAGAACTTTATTTCGTCGCTGGACCTCCCGCAGACATCGCTGAATCAGCGTGTGTGACGCCGATTCAGCGATGTCTTCACTGGTAACCAGGGTAAACATCGGGTTACTAAGCGCAGGGCCGCGCTTAGTAACCCGATGTTTACCCTGGTTACCAGCGTAAATGTAAAAAAAACAAAACACTACATACTTACATTCCGGTGTCTGTCCTCCGGCGCTCTGCTTCTCTGCACTGTGTAAGCGCAGCGGCCGGAAAGCACAGCGGTGACAGTGCAGAGAAGCACAGCGCCGGAGAGGACAGACGCCGGAATGTAAGTATGTAGTGTTTGTTTTTTTACGTTTACGCTGGTAACCAATGTAAACATCAGGTTACTAAGCGCGGCCCTGCGCTTAGTAACCCGATGTTTACCCTGGTTACCAGGGAACTTCGGCATCGTTGGTCGCTGGAGAGCTGTCTGTGTGACAGCTCTCCAGCAACCACACAGCAACGCTGCAGCGATCGGGATCGTTGTCTAGATCGCTGCAGCGTCGTGTGACGGTACCTTAAAGGTACCGTCACATTAAGCAGGGCCGCGCTTAGTAACCCGATGTTTACCCTGGTTACCAGCATAAACGTTAAAAAAACAAACACTACATACTTACATTCCGGTGTCTGTCCTCCGGCGCTGTGCTTTCCTGCACTGTCAGCGCCGGCCAGCCGTAAAGCAGAGCGGTGACGTCACCGCTGTGCTTTACGGCTGGCCGGCGCTCACAGCCAGTGCAGGAAAGCACAGCGCTGGGGGAACAGACACCGGAATGTGAGTATGTAGTGTTTGGTTTTTTTACGTTTACGCTGGTAACCAGGGTAAACATCGGGTTACTAAGCGCGGCCCTGCGCTTAGGCTACGTTCACATTAGCGTTGCACGCCACTGCGTCGGCGACGCAACGCACGACGCACAAAAAAACGCGCGCAAACGCATGCAAAAACGCTGCGTTTTGTGACGCGTGCGTCGTTTTTTGACGAAAATCGGACGCACGAAAAATGCAACTTGTTGCATTTTCTTGCGTCTGACGCTAGCGTCGGAAACGACGCACGTGTCGGAAAACGCAACAAAAAAAACGCACGCGTCCCCCATGTTAAACATAGGGGCGCATCGCCGCTGCGTCGCCGACGCAACAGCGACGCACATTAGCGGAACGCTAATGTGAACGTAGCCTTAGTAACCCGATGTTTACCCTGGTTACCAGTGAAGACATCGCTGAATCGGCGTCACACACGCCGATTCCGCGATGTCTGCGGGAGTCCAGCGACGAAATAAAGTTCTGGACTTTCTGCTCCGACCAACGATGGCACAGCAGGATCCTGATCACTGCTGCCTGTCAAACTGAACGATATCGCTAGCCAGGACGCTGCAACGTCACGGATCGCTAGCGATATCGTTCAGTGTGACGGTACGACAAAGACATTCATAAAACACCCAGACTGACACGATTTCGGAAAGCAGGAGATGCATGTAGAATATCCAACATGAAGTCAGGATACCTAAATAAATCCTGCTCTCACAGTGGGATCATGTAAGGCTACATGGTTGCAATATTTATAATCTATTTGGCCATTGTATTGCGTGCGGTTGTATTACTTGAAAAACATGTGGCGGTATTATTTACGGACTTAAAAAATGGGTTTTGAATATACCATAAAAGAAAACAAAAGCTTATTGGATTTCAGTGTGAAGCCATTGTTCCCCATTTTCCTCGGAGTATTAGACCACTCCTATATTTTGTCTTTCAACATTCACAGCTGCATTCAGAATTCTGCTTAAAGCTGACAAATCTAGATATTTTCACATTTACGTGCACTTTTTCAGCAGTAGTAATGAAAGATATTTTTAAATTTAAGGGATTATCCACCTCCGAGAATATATATATATATTTTTTTTACTTTAATGGATGTAGTCGGAGGCTAAAAATCATTTTAATTAAACATTCAACTTCGATGTGGTTTACGGTCACAAATCAGGTGGGAGCATCTAGAAGAAGACATTGGATCGTCAGAACGAGCTCACTGAACGGATTGTCAGTAAACTCATTCTGCAGCAAGCAATAGACACACAGCGCAACGCGGTACAGTGTAAAAGTTTTAACGAAGCCCAATTGTGAAAATGATTTGCATCCAATGATACATGCATTTAAGTAAGGAAAAAAAAATGGTCCCTTCCAGCTGTAATTTTTAGCAATTGTTGGCATTAATTTTAGATAATTTCTCGGGATGTGAAGACCATTCCCCTCTCCTAAGACCTCTCGCGTTTTTCAAAAAGTTGCTCATTTTTGAAGCAAAACAAAATCTCTCAATCTTGGACTTTTTTTTGGACAAAATTTTGGAAAAAGTCACATAATAAATGTCCACCTCAGTGTCCTTACCTACAAAACAGCAGCTAACAGCTCAGCTAATCTTTTTGGGGAACGTCTGTCAATGAGCTCCGATACTTGTTTCCAATAGGAGCCAGCAGAATTGTGAAAGCAGCTCTGACCTAGAGAAAAGAAATATTATGATTTATCAACTGTACAAATAGGACCATTTCCCCCAAACTCCGGCTCCGTGATGCTCTGCATTCACATTTCTCTATGTATATTCTCATGTGCTGAATTTTGTATTTCTTTTTTATTATTATGTTTCGGGAAAAGCAATTATAAATGAAGTGGGGGAAACTACCCCTTCTGATTCTGCAACCGAAAAGATGACATTACCTGCGAGTGAGGAAACAATTAGAAGAAACTTTACAGACACCTGGGTGTGGACAAAGGTGTCTACTAAGTAAGTAGGCAATCGCTCTTCAATACACTTCATTTGAGCAGGATATTAGGACATACAGTTGCATGTAAAAGTTTGGGCATCCCTGGTCAAAATTGCTGTTATTGTGAACAGTAACATATTGAGTTGAAGATGAAATGATCTCTAAAAGGCCTAAGTTAAAGATGACACATTTCCTTTGTATTGTAAGCAAAAAAAAATGTAATTTTTTTCATCTTCTACATTTTAAAAATTACAAAAAAGAAAAATGGGCCAATGCAAAAGTTTGGGCACTTTGCCCAAATTTCAGGCCTTAATTAGTCTATTAGGGTTATGTCTTGTTCACTATTGTCGTTAGGAAAGGCCAGGTGATGCAAATTTCCCGGCTTTATTAAAACCCAGCCTCCTCTAACCTTATGCCAAAAAAACAGCAGCCATGGGTTCTTCTAAGCAGTTGCCTAGCACTCTGAAAATGAAACCGGTGGAGGGCCACAAAACAGGAGAAGGCTATAAGAAGATAGCAAAGTGTTATCAAGTTGCCCTTTTCTCAGTTGGAAATGTAATGAAGAAATGGCAGCTAACAAGAAAAGTTGAGGTCAAGATAAGGCCTTGAAGACCAAGCAAGATTTCAGTGAGAGCCGCTCGTAGGATTGCTAGAGAGGCAAATCAGAACCCCTGCTTGACCGCAAAAGACCTTCAGAAATGGTGCAAGAAACTCTGGGGTTGTGGTACATTGTTCTACTGTTCAGAGACACCGGCACAAATATGGCCTTCATGGAAGAGTAATCAGAAAAAAAGCTCTCCTGCATCCTCACCATAATGTTCAGAATTAGAAGTATGCAAGAGAACATCTAAACAAGCCTGATGCATTTTGGGAACAAGCCCTGTGGACTGATGAGGTTAAAATAGAACTTTTTGGCCACAATAATCAAAGGTACAGTATGTGTGGAGAAAAAAGGGAACAGAATTTCCAGAAAAGAACATCTTGCCAACCATTAATCATGGGGGTGGATCAATCATGCTTTGGAGTTGTCTTGCAGCCAATGGCATGGTCAACATTTCACTGGTAGAGGGAAGAATGGATTCAATGAACTTTCAACAAATTCTTGATGCAAACATAACTCCATCTGTAAAAAGCTGAAGTTGAGAAGAGGATGGCTTCTACAAATGTATAATGATCTTAAACACACGTCAAAATTCCCAGTAGACCTCAAAAGGTGCAAGCTGAAGGTTTTACAATGGCCCTCACAGTCCCTTGATCTGGACATCATTGAAAATCTGTGACTAGACCTCAAAATAGCAGAGGAAGCAAGGTGACCCAGGAATCTCACAGAACTGAGGGAATTTCCAACGAAGAATGGATGAAAATCCCTCAAGCAAGAATTGACAAGCTGTGGTACTTTCAAAAAAAGGGTGCTACTAGATATTAACCATGCAGGATGCCCAACTTTTGCATTGTCCCATTTTCCCTTTTGCAATTTCTAAAATGTAAAAGATGAATATATATACAGTACAGACCAAAAGTTTGGACACACCTTCTCATTTAAAGATTGTTCTATATTTTCATGACTATGAAAATTGTAAATTCACACTGAAGGCATCAAAACTATGAATTAACACATGTGGAATTATATACTTAACAAAAAAGAGTGAAACAACTGAAATTATGTCTTATATTCTGGGTTCTTTAAAGTAGCCACCTTTTGCTTTGATGACTGCTTTGTACACTCTTGGCATTCTCTTGATGAGCTTCAAGAGGTAGTCACCGGGAATGGTCTTCCAACAATCTTGAAGGAGTTCCCAGAGATGCTTAGCACTTGTTGGCTCTTTTGCCTTCACTCTGCGATCCAGCTCACTACAAACCATCTCAATTGGGTTCAGGTCTGGTGACTGTGGAGGCCAGGCCATCTGGCGTAGCACCCCATCACTCTCCTTCTTGGTCAAATAGCCCTTACACAGCCTGGAGGCATGTTTGGGGTCATTGTCCTGTTGAAAAATAAATGATGGTCCAACTAAACGCAAACCGGATGGAATAGCCAGCCACTGCAAGATGCTGTGGTAGCCATGCTGGTTCAGTATGCCTTCAATTTTGAATAAATCCTCTGCAGTGTCACCAGCAAAGCACCACCACACCATCACACCTCCTCCTCCATGCTTCACGGTGGGAACCAGGCATGTAGAGTCCATCCGTTCACCTTTTCTGCATCACACAAAGACACGGTGGTTGGAACCAAAGATCTCAAATTTGGACTCATCAGACCAAAGCACAGATTTCCACTGGTCTAATGTCCATTCCTTGTGTTCTTTAGCCCAAACAAGTCTCTTCTGCTTGTTACCTGTCCTTAGTGGTTTCCTAGCAGCTATTTTACCATGAAGGCCTGCTGCACAAAGTCTCCTCTTAACAGTTGTTGTAGAGATGTGTCTGCTGCTAGAACTCTGTATGGCATTGACCTGGTCTCTAATCTGAGCTGCTGTTAACCTGCGATTTCTGTGGCTGGTGACTCGGATAAACTTATCCTCAGAAGCAGAGGTGACTCTTGGTCTTCCTTTCCTGGGGCGGTCCTCATATGAGCCAGATTCTTTGTAGCGCTTGATGGTTTTTGCCACTGCACTTGGGGACACTTTCAAAGTTTGCCCAATTTTTCGGACTGACTGACCTTCAATTCTTAAAGTAATGATGGCCACTCGTTTTTCTTTACTTAACTGCTTTTTTCTTGTCATAATACAAATTCTAACAGTCGATTCAGTAGGACTATCAGGACTTCTGCACAACACAACTGATGGTACCAATCCCATTTATAAGGCAAGAAATCCCACTTATTAAACCTGACAGGGCACACCTGTGAATTGAAAACCCGGTGACTACCTCTTGAAGCTCATCAAGAGATTGCCAAGAGTGTGCAAAGCAGTCATCAAAGCAAAAGGTGGCTACTTTGAAGAACCTAGAATATAAGACATAATTTCAGTTGTTTCACACTTTTTTGTTAAGTATATAATTACATATGTGTTAATTCATAGTTTTGATGCCTTCAGTGTGAATGTACAATTTTCATAGTCATGAAAATACAGAAAAATCTTTAAATGAGAAGGTGTGTCCAAACTTTTGGTCTGTACTATATATATATATATATATATATATATATATACATATATATATATATATATATATATATATACATATACATATATATATATGTATATATATATATATATATATATACTCAAAATCAAAGTGGAAAATTAAGTTACAGGCTGATCCAACTTCAGTGGAAATGCCTCAATACAAGGAAATGATGCTCAGTAGTGTGTGTGGCCTCCACATGCCTGTATGACCTCCCTACAATGCCTGGGCATGCTCCTGATGAGGCGGCAGATGATCTCCTGAGGGATCTCCTCCCAGACCTGGACTAAAGCATCCGCCAACTCCTGGACAGTCTGTGGTGCAACGTGACGTTCGTGGATGGTGCGAGACATGACGTCTCAGATATGTTCAATCAGATTCAGGTCTGGGGAACGGGTGGACCAGTCCATAGCTTCAATGCCTTCATCTTGCAGGAACTGCTGACACACTCCATCTACATGAGGTCTGGCATTGTCCTGCATTAGGAGGAACCCAGGCCCAACCGCACTAGCATATGGTCTGAGGATCTCATCTTGGTACGTAATGGCAGTCAGCCTACCTCTGGCAAACACATGGAGGGCTGGGCGGCCCTCCAAAGAAATACCACCCCTCACCATTACTGACCCACTGCCAAATTGGTCATGCTGAAGGATGGTGGAGGCAGCAGATGGCTCTTCACGGCATCTCCAGACTCTGTCACATCTGTCACATGTGTTCAGTGTGAACCTGCTTTCATCTGTGAAGAGCACAGGGCGCCAGTGGCGAATTTGCCAATCCTGGTGTTCTGTGGCAAATGCCAAGTGTCCTGCATGGTGTTGGGCTGTGAGCACAACCCCCCTCTATGGACCTCGGGCACTCAGACCATCCTCATGGAGTCGGTTTCTAACCGTTTGTGCAGACACATGCACATTTGTGGCCTGCTGGAGGTAATTTTGCCGGGCTCTGGCAGTGCTCCTCCTGTTCCTCCTTGCACAAAGGCTGAGGTAGCGGTTCTGCTGCTGGGTTGTTGCCCTTTTACGGCCCCTTCCATGTCTCCTGGTGTACTGGCCTGTCTCCTGGTTGGTAGCGCCTCCAGCCTCTGGACACTACGCTTCCAGACACAGCAAACCTTCTTGCCACAGCTCGCATTGATGTGCCATCCTGGATGAGCTACACTACCTGAGCCACTTGTGTGGCTTGCAGAGTCCGTCTCATGCTACCACGAGTGTGAAAGCACAATGAACATTCAAAAGTGACCAAAAGATCAGCCAGAAAGCATTGGTACTGAGATGTGGTCTGTAGTCCCCACCTGCAGAACCACTCCTTTCTTGAGTGTGTCTTGATAATTGGCAATAATTTCCATCTGTTGTCTTTTCCATTTGCACAACAGCATGTTAAATTGATTATCAAACAGTTTTGCTTCGTAAGTGGACATTTTGATTTCACAGAGGTTTGATTTACTTGAAGTTACATTCTGTTGCTTAAGTGTTCCCTTTATTTTTTGAGCAGTGTGTATTTATATATACTGTATATATACTGTATATATATATATATATATATATATATATATATATATATATATATCAAATGCAAAAGGAACAGCCAGACAGCACCACTGGCAGGAAGAACAAAGTGGGAACTGCTCACCTGTGTAAAGCCAGGATATCTGATCTTGGTTGCGAGCTCCGCTGGAAAAAAGTCCATATGACATAGTGAATGTATAAGAAAATAGAGCGCACTCGCCGATCATCCAGTGCAGGAATCTTTATTCAAACATCGTGCTGTACATCTTCACGACCGGGGGTGCTGTACAGAGAGTGCGGCAAAGCGGGACGACGGCCGTTTCACGCCTAGCTGGCGCTTCAACGGGTCAGACTGACCCGTTGAAGCGCCAGCCAGGCGTGAAACGGCCGTCGTCCCGCTTTGCCGCACTCCCTGTACAGCACCCCCGGTCGTGAAGATGTACAGCACGATGTTTGAATAAAGATTCCTGCACTGGATGATCGGCGAGTGCGCTCTATTTTCTTATACATTCACTTTATATATATATATATATATATATATATATATATATTTTTTTTTTTTTCACTAAAATAAAAATTAAATGTGTCATCTTTACTTTAAACATTTTAAAGATCATTTGATCTACAACTTGCTTAACTGTTCAATAGACTTTCCATAAAATGTCAATATCTAGGATCCTATTACACTGAGAAAATGAAGAAAAATGTGTGGTTAAAACGACATAATATCCTAAAAAATATTATTTTGTATTCACTGTCCAGTTAGAATATATTCTATGAATCCCCTGTAAGATGATGAATTTCTTGAAAGGTTCGCTTTCCAAAGTCAAAATCAGGTCTTTTGGGAGTTGATTTTTATGTTTTGGCATCTCGGAAGTTACCTCTGTAAACTTGACATTTTTTGTAAAATTTCCTAATAAAAAGGGAGGCTCGAAAAACCACAAGATGCTCCTTTATTAAGGCGGAGGACTGTGTTTGAATCTCTTAGGATAAATGACCGGTGGGGTTAAAGTCCTGACACGCCTGCCTATGGGATTGCAAGAAGATCGAAAATGGACATTGGGCCTTCACTCACAAAGAGATGACCCTTTAATTGTCAAATGAAAGCCCCTCCACCACTTATATTTATGAACTTATGACTTATTGTTTGCATTATTGTTTCTCAAGCAGTTGGTCCCAAGCATTAGCCATGCAATAGAGTATAGTGCCTGTTGTGCATGTGACTGTGCATGTATCACTGCAGGGTGAGGGATGCCATGTCCTATCGGTACCAGGGAATAAGAAATTAAGGTGAGGTTTTACATTGTGTCAGACTAGGTGGAGAGTATGGTGGCCAGGTTGCATAGGTAGAGATGAACAAGGTTTTTTAGGGACAGAGGTTCCCCTCACTCGATGTCAGTTGCAGAAGGCTTGTGGAGCTGGTAGGAGCCACTCATCTGTTATCAGGCCACAAGTTGTGAGTGGGGAACAGACACCGTGTGCCACTTGAGGTTACTTAATTGAGGCAAGATTTCCAATGTGATTGTTCTGGTCAGAGGAAGCTGGGTCTGACCATAAGGAGTGAAGGAGAAAACCACCCTGTGGAGAGAATTGCTCCCCGTAGCAAGTGAGAGATAAGGTTTGTCTAGAGGACTTCCATAGTGTTGAGATAGGAGAGAAAGAGCCACTGGGAAGGTCATGGAGAGCCTGACGTCTAAAAACAAGTGATGAGTTGTTGCCAATAGCATGGCAAGGGGCTGACGAGCCAAAAGTCCAAGCGATCTGAGTCACTACCCAGGAGCGACCATAATGTGAGTACTGAAGCATGCCACTGTAGCAGATAAGTTCCTCCTGAAGTGAGAATGAGGAAAAGCATTGCTAAGAGGTTGACTCTAGTAAGCTTCGACCGGACAAAGCTGATTGTCACCTGAAGCAAGGACTTGGTCATAAGGTGGTCCTTTGTGGTGAGTCCTCAGAATGCATGCGCACATGGCGTAAGACATTGTCCTGTAAAGAAGTTTTTAATATGGTTATAAACCTTTAAAGTGAATGCGCCTCAACATCATGTAACGTTTGCCAATTGACAAAGAGTTTTTCCCGAGTTGTACTTCTGTGCCAATGAGTGTTGAATCTGAATTTCTTGAGCCCTAGAATAAAGGGGCCATGCTGGTCATGACACAGCTCTAAACACTTTGATGTGGGTGTACCTGGTTCTGCAGCCTTGGACTAATTTGTTGTGAGCTGGGGCCCATCCATTCCTCAGGGGTGCCAGAAGTTGGACAAGATAAGATATTGATTGACATAGTTATAAAAAAGCTATCCAAATAAAATTCCTGGAAAACTTTTTCTGGATCGCCCTCAAGGGAAGTGGGGTACTCGGCACCGGGTCCTTCGGTTCTCAAGGGGGATGTCACGGTGGCTGACCCAGTCTGTGGCCCTGGGACGTCTGTGTAAAAGGGGGGAAAGGTCTTTAAAGGGATAATGTTCGTGACGCCACCTATGGTATTCGGTCAGGATGACCGACGCTGCCTTAAGAGGTCCGCTGGGGTGATGTTATGGCAGCTAGATGGTATACCTTCCCACAGGTGAAGTATGTCCCCAGGGCTTCCCAGTATGTAGATGGTGGATTGTGAATGGTGTAAGGCGCAGTGAAGAACGAGGACACAAGGTTGCAGTCTCTTTACCTTTTTACTGAAGGTTTCAGCATCCACAGTCCAGAGCACCAGATCACAGGGCAGGCAGAGTCCGGCCGGTTTGAAGGCAAATCCAGAGTCCCCCTATCCAGGTGGAAATCAGTAGCTTTCCTTCCTCTAGCGCCTGGGTGTTGTAGTACCTTATTGCTGAGCCTCTCATAAGGTCCTCACAACTGTTGTAGATGTTCTAGATGTTATGTCTCTCTCTGTCCCCAGATGGATAGGACAAACCCGTATGACCGGTGGCTTGAGGCTTTTTACAGGTACTTTAGCACGCCCCGGCCTCTCGTGGGTGCCACCGTGCCTCCTGGGTATAGGGCGGATCAGTAACTTGCAACTAGCTGTCCTGCCGGTCTCTGGAGCAAGGCATAAAGGACTGTTGCTCCCTCGGTGTTCCAGCTACTGGACCCTGCGCCTCAGAAGGAGGCAGCCTGTGCAGGGCAGAACTCCTTCTGGTTTCCACTCCTTTTGCTATGACTTCTTCTCACTCTTTACAATACAGTTCTCTGTTCATGTCCTTTCTTAGGAACTGCCGCACGTGGGGCAGGCGCAGCTCCGTGCCCTTCGGTCTTGGCCTCTGACAGGCTCCCACTCCTGCCAGGGACCAACTGCTTGAGTGAAGCTCAGCCAGCATCTGCCTAACTTCCTATCCAGGCCACCAGTTTTACCTAATTGTGAAGAGTGCCCTAATAAATAGGAGCATAGCTCCCCCTGGTGGACTGGAGTATGAAGTGTGTTGTATGTTTGTGTTACCTGGTAAAGAGATCTCCTTTATTGCCTCCAAACGTAACATCACTCCCCACTAGAGGAGAGTGACATTACTGCAACGACCAGGACCCTGGGGCGCTGCATTTCAATGTCTAAGAAAGCATTTCTCCTGGACTTGTCTTCTGCCTTTGACACTGTAGACCACTCCCTTTTGCTACAAATCCTCTCATCCCTTGGCATCACAGACTTGGCCCTTTCCTGGATCTCGTCATATCTGACAGACCGAACATTCAGTGTCTCCCTCCCCCACACCACCTCCTCACTTCGCCCCTTGTCAGTCGGTGTTCCTCAAGGCTCTGTTCTAGGACCCCTACTCTTCTCCATCTACACTTTCGGCCTGGGACAGCTCATAGAATCCCACGGTATGCAGTACCATCTCTACGCTGACGACACGCAGATCTACCTCTCCGGACCTGACCTCTCCTCCTTGCTTACCAAAATCCCGCACTGTCTGTCTGCCATTTCAGCCTTCTTTTCTGCTCGCTTTCTACAACTGAACATGGACAAAACAGAATTCATCATCTTTCCCCCACCTCACTCTACCCCTCCACCAGACCTATCCATCAATGTCAATGGCTGCTCACTATCCCCAGTCCCACACGCCCGGTGCCTCGGGGTGATCCTCGACTCTGCCCTCTCTTTCAAGCCACATATCCAAGCCCTTGCCTCCTCCTGTCGTCTCAAACTCAAAAATATTTCCCGGATCCGTGCTTTCCTTGACCGCAACACTGCAAAAACGCTAGTGCATGCCCTTATCATCTCCCGCCTCGACTACTGCAACCTCCTACTCTCTGGACTCCCCTCTAGCACTCTGGCACCACTCCAATCCATCCTACACTCTGCTGCCCGACTAATCCACCTGTCCCCCCGCTATTCCCCAGCCTCTCCCCTGTGTCAAGCCCTTCACTGGCTTCCTATCGCCCAGAGACTCCAGTTCAAATCCCTCACACTGACATACAAAGCCATCCACAACCTGTCTCCTCCATACATCTGTGACATGGTCTCCCGGTACCTACCTACACGCGACCTCCGATCCTCCCAAGACCTCCTTCTCTACTCCCCTCTCATCTCTTCTTCCCATAACCGCATCCAAGACTTCTCCCGTGCTTCCCCCATACTCTGGAACTCTCTACCCCAACACATCAGACTTGCACC
Source organism: Ranitomeya imitator (assembly GCF_032444005.1). Classification (NCBI taxonomy): domain Eukaryota; kingdom Metazoa; phylum Chordata; class Amphibia; order Anura; family Dendrobatidae; genus Ranitomeya; species Ranitomeya imitator. The sequence goes on from NC_091283.1 coordinate 830,652,788, forward strand.
TACCATAGAAACCTTCAAAAAGAACCTGAAGACTCATCTCTTCCGACAAGCCTACAGCCTGCAGTGATCCTCAACCTACTGAACAGCCGCACAGCCAGCTCTTCCCTCTCCTAGTGTATCCTCACCCACCCCCTGCAGACTGTGAGTCCTCGCGGGCAGGGTCCTCCCTCCTTATGTACTCGTGTGCCTTGTTATCTGCTCATGTTTAATGTATTTGTCTATATTTGCCCCGTATTCACATGTAAAGCGCCATGGAATAAATGGCGCTATAAAAATGTATAATAATAATAATTTCAAGAACCCGTCATGAAAAGCATATTTTCTTTAGCTATCCTGTTATAATATTGTAAGTCATGTATCTAAATTTCAGGATGCATTTCGTTCCTTTTTCTCACAGCTTACAATTAGTCAGTAGATTTCTCTGTCTATGCTCTTTAGTGTTAATGGAAATGGCACGATATTTCAGACGGCTCCTCACACCATCACTGAGTGGAAGGGCTCCATGATCTGCACATCTAAAGATGACGGGTTTGGGATGACGAAGGATTTTGCAAATTTCACCACGTTTCTCCCATTCTTCGTAGAGATGTCTCTGCCTTATTCTTTTAAGAAAGGAGAAATTCTTGTTCTCATCGCCTCCGTGTCCAACTACCTGGGCCAATGTGTAAAGGTAGTGAAATACTAATGTATGAAGTGAAATTTGGTTGGTCATTACTCTTTTACTATAGTTTGATGTCTAGAAAATTTTATACCTACAGTTGTGGCAAAAATTAAGAGACCACTGCAAAATGTTCAGTTTCTCTGATTTTTCCCTTTATAGGTATATTTTTGAGTAAAATCTAAATTGTTCTTTTATTCTATAAACTACTGACAACATGTCTCCGAAGTTCCAAGGAATAAATTTTGTATTTATTTTCTGAAAATGAGAAATAGTCAAAATAACAAAAAAATGCAAATGCAAGTTCATAATCATTTAGAAACAACAATACTAATGTTTTAACTCAGGAAGAGTTCAGAAATCAATATTTTGTGGAGTAACCATGATTTCTAAACACTGCCTTCATGCTTCTTGGCAGCTTTCCACCAGTCTTTCACAGAGCTTTTGGGTGACCTTAGGCCACTCCGGGTACAAATGTCAGCAGTTCTTCTTTGTTTGATGACTTGTGACTATCCATCATCCTCCTGATTACATTCCAGAGGTTTTCAATGGGGTTCAGGTCTGGAGATTGGGCGGCCATGACAGGGATATGATGTGGTGGTCCTTCATCCACACCTTGATTGACCTAGCTGTGTGGCATGGCGCAGTGTCCTGCTGGAAAAACCAGTCCTTAGAGTTGGGGAACATTGCCTGGACATTGGGGTCCACATGTATGGACCACAGTGCCTGGACTGATCGTAGGTTTCTGGACACATTGACACATATGAGACAGCATGTTCAAGTGGGGAGACCTGCCACAACACTGGGAGTTGCGGTCTGTACATGTACTGTAAAATATACTCATATGAACCTGATCTTAGCAGCAGGGAGAGAAGGGGGGTTGTAAATCGCAGATCACAGTGTGGAAAGGGAGGAAAGCATCTACAGGAAAACAAACTGTAGATAGGGAGGAAAGCAAATGAAAGCGAAATTCACTTCAGAAATGTAGCTGTGCTGATACATGAGTGCTAGTGAAGACAGCAGCATCCAGGATATAGAGACCTGCCATCCAGCAAGCATTACAGGGAAAGACACATTCACACAAGAAAAGGAGCAGGCTGAAAATTGTATATCATGGTATTAAAAATACATGAAAAAAATGAGGATTACAGCTGAAATTTAAAGAAACTTGTTGCATAACATATAATTTTAATGAAAATGTATACCTGATCCCTAAAATTCATTTCTACAGGCACCACTAGAGGGAACTTGACACATACTTTGTTCATAGTCAGTTCAATATATTCAGTATGCAGAAAGCTCCTGAGCTCCCTCTAGTGGTGGCTGCTGGACAACTCCTTCAAACCTTAGGTAGAATTGTTATTTCTGCTATAGGAATTTTTTGGATTTATGTAGTCAAGCAAAAGGGGTTGAAGTTAAACTTGTCACTTACCTCTCTTATACTAGTTCCACTACTTTTCTATATGACACGTATTCTTGATTCAGGTCCGTGTTTATTTATGGGACTGTGATGATTATACAGCTACAGTCCAAGAAGGAGAACAGGATACATGCATCTGCACAAAGCAAAAGGCCTACTATAGATGGAACATAAATGCAAAAATCTTAGGTAAGAACTCTTGATGCTCCTTTTATTTCTATTCATTTTATTTATAGAGGAATGTGACAAATTGGCAAGTTAACATTAAGAGGATAGATGATAATAACCTGCGGATCGCTAGGGGTCCCACCACTGGGTCTTCCACCAATCCCAAGAATGAGGGTCTGAAATTTTATGTCTGTTAGTGCCATAGACAATGGTTGGAGCAATGATGCGCATGTGCGATCACTCCTCTTGGGATTGGTGTGGTTAAGTAATAAACTACCAATTTAGGACAACCCTTTAACTCTCCCTGTTCCCTCTAAAGGAACAGGCTGAATTAGTTACCTAGACTTCTTACTAGGATTGTCCTGGGTCATACATGGGTCCAGTTTCCGGAGGATCTAAAGGGCAGAAATGTCCAAGAAGGATGGGAGATTTTGCTAAATGAAATTCTCACTGCACAATCAGTAACAATTCCGAAAAGAAGGAACAATTGGAAGCATGTAAAGAGACCACGATGGATGAACACAGAACTTAATCACTTGTTAAAAAGGAAAAAAAGAAATGTATATTAAAATGGAAAGAAGGGGCATATCTAAAGACTATAAACTGTCTGCAGGGAATTCAGGGCAAGAGTTAGAAGAGCTAAAGACAGTAGTGAAGTAAGGCTTGCAAGGGACACCTAAAGCAATAAAAAAAGGATTTTGAGGGTATGTCAAAATAAAAAGAAAAGTCAAAGATGCTCTAGGATTTTTACAGGATGAAAAGGGTGCAGTGGTCAAAAATGATGTTGAGAAGCTGAACTTTAAAATTCCTATTTTGCATCTGTGTTCTCTAAGAAAGCAAATGTAACATCAATTGATCTTCACTGTGCCATCGAAGGAATAGAAAAATACACACTATCTATAAACAGAGAGATGGTGAGGGAACACTTAGCTAATTACATACATTTTAATCTCCTGGTCCAGATGAACTGAAAGAGATAGCAGAGGAAACTGCCGAACCACTAGCCATAATCTTTTAAAAATCCTGGAGAACAGAACTCCCAGAAGATTGGAGAAGAGCAAATGTTCCTATCTTCAAAAAAGGAAAGAAGATGGAGCCAGGAAATTACAGGCCAGTGAGCCTTACTTCTATACTGTGAGGCAGTAACCGGTGTCATATGCGAGGGTCGCTATGTATCCCCCAGGATGTGCTTAAAAGCATATTAGATCCGCTGGAGTGCCCTGTGCTCACAGCAGGTTGTCTGTGAGACACAGGGAAGAATAAAAGTGAATGTGAACTGGGTCAAGTTATTTGACCCAGAAATTATTCAGGAAAACCCGGTATGGGCTTTTATTTTTGAAACGGACTGCAGGAAGGTAGTGGGGCCGGTCCGTTTCCTCCAGCCCAGATCTTATAGTGGCCCATGGCCATAGAATCTGGAGGAAAGAAAAAAAAAACCCTGCAAGAAAGTTTGGGTGTGTCAGTATTGGTCTGGGAGTCAGACCGAGCAGGAGGCTTATGAGGAGCTCTTTCCGTGTGGAGCAACACGGGCCAGGCAGAGCCTAAAAAGCCTGACACCCCAGCGTACACAGTGGGGTAATACGTTCACGGCAACGGATTGTGGACTGTCTTTGTTTTTCCCGGCTGCATACCAAAGGACTTGTTTGCTTATGTTTTTGGTTTGTGAGTATGCTATAAAATAAACAAGACTTTTTTTGAACTTTATATGGGTCACTGCCTTGTCACTGCACAGCAAGGACATCGCTGCATCACAATACCAAGAAAGATCTTTCAACAAATTATTAAACAGCATGTATGTAAGTACTTGGATAAGAATACAGTAGTTAACCAGAGCCAGCTTGAGTTTGTAGCAAACAAGTCATGCCAGATTAATCTAATTTCTTTCTGTGATGGAATCACTGACTGGGTGGATCAGGGAAATGCAGTAGTAAAGTATATTGGAATGCTTAGCTTGCAAAAAAGAAGGCTAAGAGGAGACTTAATATCTGTTTACAAATATCTGAAGGGATGTCACAGTGTAGAGGGATCATCATTATTCTCATATGCACGTGGAAGCAATGGAAGGAAACCGAAAGGGAGAAGATACAGATTACATTTGAGAAAAACTTTCTGACAGTGAGAGTGATCAACAGGCTGACCCGAGAGGTGGTGAGTTCTCCTTCAATGGAAGTCTTCAAACAGAGGCTGGACAGACATCTGTCTGAGATGGTTTAGTGAACCCTGGATTGAGCAGGGGGTTGGACACGATGACCCTGGAGGTCCCTTCCAACTTTAACATTCTATGATTCTATGAAATATGGAGTTTCTGCTCTTTTAATTCCGAGGAATTTGTAGAAAGCAGAAACAATTGATTTTAAAAGTCTTAGCAATTCTAAAACGTTTGATAGGATGATATTCTGAATTAGAAATAGTTAAAGGATATGTAGACTTTTGCAACTGTTCTTTCATTGCACCCCCAATGTGTCCAAAATAAAACATAGAAGCCTCTTTGTAATTAGTCTGCAAGTAGAATCTCCTACTGTTTAATGTATAAAGCTCTTATGTAACCTACACATTATGTACCAAAAATGGCTGATGACTGAGGGTCCCACCAAATAGGATCCTCAACTATCAGGACAACAGGAAATTCAATGAATTTAATGCTGGTGATGTGCAATAGATCCCAAAAGCTCTTGAAATATCCAGGATAGTGAAGGATCTACCCCAAAAAACATGCTTGTTCAACTCTTTTTTTTTTATAGTTGCATGAATCATGTTTCTTTTGCATTATGTCCACTTTAACACTTGTTTTATTTCCTTCTACTAGGAGTCACCAATTTTACCATTACGGCTCAGACTACTTACATCAATCAAACTTGTGGCGGAGAAAATAACATTTCTCATCCTGTCTATAAGGATACTGTATCACAAAGTATTATCATTGAGGTGAACAGTCTGGATTTTGTTACATCACATTACTTGATGATATGTCATCTCCTGGTTCAGATCATCATCTACATCAATGTCCACACCTATAGCCACATAATTACCAATCTTCTGTCCAACCAGGATCTTGAGCGAGAGATGGAAGGAGATTTAACCCACACATTTATATGTAAATGTAAACAAAAATAATTCTATAATTCTTCTAACATACTTCTTGCAGAGAGTGTCTTATTTGTCCATTTGAAAAAAAAATGTAGTCAATATAGTAATGAATGAACCCGTAGAAGTTCGGGTTCATTGGGTTCGGCCAAATTTGAGTTTGGTTTGGGTACAAGAACTTGACCCGAACTTGACCCCAGACCCAAAGTCAATGGGTACCAAACTTTAGTCCTGTAAAATGGTTGTAGTAAGAGCTAAGGGGCTGCAAAAGGAAGGAAAATGGTGGTAAGAGAAAGACAATTGCCCTGCAAACAAATGTGGATAGTGAAATTACTTAAAATAACAGAATTAAAAAAATTATAAAAATAATCTTGAACCAGGAGGCGGAAATCCAAGTGGAGGAGTGGAGCAGTGCTGTGCATGTGTATTTTACCGTACTCGTTAATAAATAAATTCATGAAAAAAATTATGCTGGGAAGGGCTAAAATCCATGGATCTTCCCAGCCTATTAATATCAGCCCCCAGCTGTCTGCTTTGCATTTGCTGGTTATTGAAAATGTGGGGACCCTAAAAAAAAAACAAGTGGGGTCCCCGCCATTTTTAATAACCAACTAAGGCACAGCAGACATGTGGGACTGATATAATAGATTAGGAAGGGCCATGGATATTGTTTTCTTCCCAGCATAGTAATACCAGCCCACAGCTGTCTGCTTTCCCTTGAATGATTATTAAAAATATGGGGACTGCAAGTCGTTTTTTAAATTTATTTAATTTACATTGTCAGGTTGGGTGACATGATGCGCCGGCCAATCACTGCCATGCCATTACTTGGCATGGCTGTGATGATGTTGGAAGTGCCCACAGTTTTAAAGCTTGCTGATTGGCCTGTCAACAAGCTTTATTACAGTAACAGCAACACGGACGTCCAGTAAGAAGTTCATGTTCGGGGTTCGGCACCGGACAACTAGGTGTCTGGTATGAATCTTGAACTTTACCATTCGGGTTCGCTCATCCCTAATAGTCAACAGATTGTGAGCCTGTCAACAGCCCTCTCTCATAGAAGTTAATAGATTTTGAGTATACATAAAGAACTCTTCTACAGAATCCAATAGATTGTAAGCATGCCCACAATACACTCCGACATAGAAGGTATTCCATTGTGAGCATGCCCACAGGACTCTCCCACATATAAGTTAATAGATTGTGAGCATTCCCACAGTACATTCTACCAAGAGCATGTCTACAATGATTTTTTTACGGAAGTCAACAGATCGTGTTTTTTAGACCTTCACTATATATATATATATATATATATATATATATATATATATATATATATACATACTGTATATACACATATAAGATATATATATATATATATATATATATATATATATATATATATATATATATATATATATATATATGGTACAATAAACTCACAATTCCTTTTTTTTCTGCTTTCTTAGCCTGAAGGGATACAGAAAGAAGTGACATCTAGCTGTCTCGTTTGTCTCCAAGGTAATAAAAAATATCTCAAACGTATAAAACTAGCACTTTCATTCAATGCTCCTACTATTCGTAAACCGACTCTCAGCTTTAGACTGTGTCTTTTTTATGATGAATTAAGGTCGTCATATATGTAAGAAAATAATCAGCCGCAATGAAAGGTTATTTATGACCATTTGACGCAACAATCATTCAAAATGATACACAAACGGACCAATGACTGATGGTAACTTACTGTCTGCCGAAAACAGTTATCCGTCATGTTGGTAAAATAACGGCATTATGCTGCTGTACAGGCTAAGTATTAGTACACATAAAGGATGTAGAGGTTAAATGATGCAAACTTTTAAACAAAACCATTTGGAGAAAAATGTTTTTTTAGCCACATATACATGCATTTTTGCAGAAATAAAAAATTATGCTCTCAACAATGTCCACGTCCTATTAATTCTAATGTAAAAACTGTATACAGTAAACTTCAGAGCTCCCCCTAGTGGTGACTGTAATTTGGCAGAGATTTATGGTTTACCTCTATAATGTGGCAATTTGAAGCTCTGTAATGAATTTCTGAATTTTCTAGAAAAAAAAATTATTGATATTTCGGGTTGTTATTAGTGAGAGACCAGATAGTTTAAGATTTTCTGTAATATTTTCTGTGACCTGTAAATAAAAAATTCCATTTTATTTTTATTGAAAATAGCTTCTGAAATTAAAAACAGCACACGTAAAGAAATATTCATTTATTTGTTCATAGGGAATTCATATCAAAACTATAATATTCAATTGAAATTATCTCCACCACCCGGTATGGTCCCCGGTTCGGCAATAGCATTTCTTAGAGTCATGGGTGAGTTCTGGTCGACGAAGGCTAAATCATTGCTTCCTCGATTGCCGTATAATGTAGTAACTCTTCTAAAAGTGTCTGAACATCTATTCTCACTGCTGACACATCTACTAGCACAACTGTGTCCAAAGGTCAATGATGTTCTACCTTCTGCAAATCTATCTCAATGGAAAGATATTTATTATTAATAATAATAATAATCTTTATATAGCGCCAACATATTCCGCAGCACTTTACAGCTTAACAGTTTCAAACATAACAGTCATAAGTAACAACGTTAACAATACAATAATTAAAGCGAAATAAGACGACCCTGCTCGTGAGAGCTTACAATCTACAATGAGGTGAGGGAGATACAAAGTACAGGTGTGTATTTACAATGATGTATTTACAATGAGGGTCCAGCCATCTTCAGGGGGTGGGGGGTAGATGGAGATAGTGAATGGGCTACACACACACAAACCTAAAATGACTTTGATTAGGGGACGCGATAGGCCGCTCTGAACAAATGTGTTTTGAGGGAGCGCCTAAAACTATGTAAATTGTGGATGGTCCTAATATCTTGGGGTAGAACATTCCAGAGGATTGGCGCAACACAGGAGAAGTCTTGGAGTCGGGAGTGGGAGGTACAGATTAGTGCAGAGGTTAGTTGAAAGTCATTTGCAGAGCGCAGCGGTCGGCTAGGCCGATAGACCGAAGTGAGGGAGGAGATGTAAGGGGGTGCCGCACTGTGGAGAGCTTTGTGGGTGAGAACAAGTACTTTGAATGGTATCCTGTAATGAATGGGCAGCCAGTGTAATGACTGGCAAAGAGCGGATGCGTCCGAGTAATGATTAGCCAGATGGACGACCCTGGCTGCTGCATTAAGGATGGACTGGAGAGGGGAAAGTCGTGTGAGGGGGAGGCCAATTAATAGAGCATTGCAGTAGTCCAGGCGGGAGTGGATCAGGGCGACAGTGAGGTTTTTTTTGTTTCCATGGTGAGAAAAGGACGGATTCTAGAGATGTTCTTTAGCGGGCAAGAGCTTCTATATATGGGATGTGAAGGAGAGATTGGAGTCAAACATAACACCCAGACAGCGCGCCTGCTGCCGGGGTGTTATTATGGTGCCACCCACGGAGAGGGGAATGTCAGATTTAGGGAGGTTAGTAGATGGCGGGTGCAGAAGAAGTTCAGTTTTGGAGAGGTTGAGTTTCAGATAGAGTGCGGACATGATGTTGGAGACTGCGGACAGACAGTCAGTGGTGTTCTGTAGTACAGCGGGAGTAAGGTCAGGGGTGTTGTGAATTCTGTTGTCGGGCTCCCTCCTGTGGTCATGAATGGTACTTCGGCTGGTTCTGTCCATGGACTTCCTCTGGTGGGTGTTTCTCAGTTTCCTTCCACAGGTGACGAGGTTAATTCGTTAGCTGGCTGCTCTATTTAACTCCACTTAGATCTCTGCTCCATGCCACCTGTCAATGTTCCAGTATTGGTCTAGTTCACTCCTGGATAATTCTTGTGACCTGTCTTCCCAGCAGTAGCTAAGTTCCAGCTTGTATTTCTTTGGTTTGCTATTTTTCTGTCCAGCTTGCAATTTTTATTGTTGTCTTGCTTGCTGGAAGCTCTGGGACGCAGAGGGAGCGCCTCCGCACCGTGAGTCGGTGCGGAGGGTCTTTTTGCGCCCTCTGCGTGGTCTTTTTGTAGTTTTTTTTGCTGACCGCAAAGTAACCTTTCCTATCCTCGGTCTGTTCAGTAAGTCGGGCCTCACTTTGCTAAATCTATTTCATCTCTGTGTTTGTATTTTCATCTTACTCACAGTCATTATATGTGGGGGGCTGCCTTTTCCTTTGGGGAATTTCTCTGAGGCAAGGTAGGCTTTATTTTTCTATCTTCAGGGCTAGCTAGTTTCTTAGGCTGTGCCGAGTTGCATAGGGAGCGTTAGGCGCAATCCACGGCTATTTCTAGTGTGTTTGATAGGATTAGGGATTGCGGTCAGCAGAGTTCCCACGTCCCAGAGCTCGTCCTTTATTATCAGTAACTATCAGGTCATTCCGTGTGCTCTTAACCACCAGGTCCATTATTGTCCTGACCACCAGGTCATAACACAGGGGATGACGTGTATAGTTGTGTGTCATCAGCATAAAGATGGTATTGAAGGCCAAATCTGCTGATGGTCTGACCAATTGGGGCCATGTAGAGAGAGAAGAGAAGGGGGCCAAGGACTGAGCCCTGAGGTACCCCGACAGCGAGAGGAAAAGGAGATGAAGTGGAGCCAGGGAACAGAACGCTGAAGGAGCGGTCAGAAAGATAGGAGGATAACCAGGAGAGAGCAGTGTCCTTAATGCCTAGTGACTGGAGCCTAAAGAGTAGGAGAGGGTGGTCAACAGTGTTGAAAGCAGCAGAAAGGTCGAGAAGAATGAGCAGAGAGTGGTCACTGTTACATTTTGCTGTCAGAAGGTCATTGGTCACCTTGATGAGTGCCGTTTCTGTCGAATGTAGAGGGCAGAAACCGGACTGTGAAGGGTCTAGGAGGGAATGAGTGAAGAGGTAACGGTTAAGGCGGGAGTAGACCAGGTGCTCCAAGAGTTTAGAGATAAAGGGGAGATTGGAAACTGGTCTGTAGTTGTTTGTGCAGGATGGCTCGAGGGCGGGTTTCTTTAGTAATGAAGTAATGATAGTGTGTTTGAAGGAGGAGGGGAAAATGCCAGAGGAGAGGGAGAAATTAAAGATTGTAGTTAGGTGAGTTGTGACGACTGGAGAGAGGAGAGAGAATGGAGGAGATGTGAGGGAATGGGTTCGGTGGTGCATGTAGTCGGACGAGAAGAAGAGAGGAGCCTGGAGACTTCTTCTTCTGTGATGGGATTGAATGTGGAGAGTTAGCCAGGGGAAATGCAGGGAGGGATGGGAGTCACTGCACTTGGTGATTGGGAGTGGATTTCCTGACGGATATTGTCTATTTTCTCTATAAAGTGGGAGGCCATGTCATAAGCACAAATGCCTGTGATAGGGGCTTGTGCTTTTGGCCTCAGGAGGGGGTGAAAGGTCTCAAAAAGTTTCTTGGGGTTGTTGGATAGTGAGGAGATCAGGGTGGTGTAGCAGTTCTGTTTGGCGAGTTGAAGGGCAGAGTTATAGGCTTTTAACATAAATTTGAAGTGTATGAAGTCTTCTGGTGTGCAAGTTTTCCTCCATAAGCGTTCAGCACTCCTAGAGCATCGCTGGAGAAATCGGGTTTGCGATGTGAGCCAGGGCTGTTTTACTGTGTGCTTGGAGGTTCTGAGGGTGAGGGGCGCTACTTGGTCCAGGGTGCTTCTAAGAGTGTCATTGTAGTGATGTACAGCCAGATTAGAACAGGAAAAAGAGGAGATTAGGGACAATGATGAGTGTAGGGAGTCAGAAAGTGTGTGAGAGTTGATAGCGTGTAGATTTCTGAATGTGTGGCAGGTAGGAGGGGGCTGGGGTTGGGCGAGGATTTGTGAGTGTGAAGGAGAGACTGTTGTGGTCAGAGAGGGGAAGTGGTGAGTTATCTAGGTAGGAGATTGAACAGAGCCGGATGAAGACCAGGTCAAGGGTGTTACAGTCTTTGTGTGTTTCAGAGGTTGAGAGGTGTGAGGCCTAGAGAAGTGGTTAGTGAAAGAAGCTGGGATGCAGATGTGGAAGTGGGGCTGTTTATGGGGATGTTGAAGTCTCCCAGGATAAGGGTTGGTAGTTCTGAGGACATGAAGTGCGGCAGCCAGGCAGAGAAATGGTCCAGGAAGTGGGTGGGTGAGCCTGGGGGCCGGAATATGACCGCTACTCTGACGGAGAGGGGACTAAAGAGCCTGATGGTGTGGACCTCAAAAGAAGGGAATGAGAGTGATGAAGCTAGGGGGTGACCTGGAAAGTGCATTGTGGGGACAAGAGTATGCCGACTCCACCACCATGTCTGTTTGTGGGTCTCGGGGAATGTGAGAATTGTAAGCCACCATGGGAAATGACAGCAGGAGAGACCGTGTCAGAATCCTGAATAAAGGTTTCCGTGAGGGCCAACAGAGTAAGAGAATTTTTCAGAAAGTAATTGTGTACGAAAGGAAGCTTGTTACATACAGACCGTGGATTCCAAAGGGCACAATTAAAAAGAGATGAAGGAGTGCAATTAATATTAGTAAGATTATTAAGGTTTCAATGTGAGGTAGGGTAGGGGTTGAGGTTGGGGGATGGTGGACCAGGGTTGGGGGAGATGTCCCCTGAAATCAGTAGGAGTAGGAAGATAAAGAGCAAGTAGTTTTTGGAATTGTCTGAAGTTTTTTGTGCAGTGTGTTTGGGCAAGATAGGCTTAGGTTTTTCAAGAAGGTGAGAAGTGCATGGGAGCTGTACATGGGAGAGGGAAGGAGTGGGGAGCTGATGTATATGAGTTGTGATGGAGGGGGTGTTGGGCGGTGAATGTGGACTGCAAGGGAACATAGGAGGATAGGAATAAAGCACATGGATAGATGGGAGTGCAGAGTGTGGGTTACCTGACTCCTGCCCTGACTAACTGCCAAGGAATAACTGCTGTATCACGACGCTTATTTTCGTGATGCTTTTCTTCGGGATGCTTGCGTGCACCCCCACATGCGTGCACCCCTAAGGATGTTTCTTAATTTATAGTCCAGAATGCTGGGTCAGAAAAGATTGATTGTGGGCACTGGTTGGGGATAATTTGGCAGCTGGGGCCAGCACCCCAGGGGGTGATTAAATGATCAAAACAAAATGATCAACAAAACAAAAAACAAACAAAATCAGAATAAAAAAAAATTAATTTGCATTCTTTGGACAAGTTCTAAAAAGCTGGTAACGACTCTGGCGCTTTGTGTGAATGATACATAAGCCACTCGCTGAGATTTGAGAAGATCCTTATAACTCTTTATTCTTGTCTACCAGGAGATATTCTATGTCTTCCACTTCAAAATCTTCAGAACTTAGTCCAGATGCCTTTTGGCTGCGGAGAACAGAATCTTGCCCGGATTGCGCCCATTCCGTTTATTATGGTTTATCTCTGTAACACAGATCAACTTACAGATGAGTTTCTCCAGCACGGAGTTCAGCTCATGAACATCGGTAAGAATGTACGATAGTAATGTCTCAACAACTCATCCTCTCGTGTAGACTTTACCGCTACGTCTACAAACACGTTCTACCTTTCACCATGTTCAACCTCCAAATACTTAATATACAGGTGTAACTGAGCTGAATTTGTTCTGTATCTGTAAGTTGGTCATTTTTAGTTGAGCAGTCCCATGATTTACTACCACACATACGCATGGCACGGTAAGTTGCATGGAAAAAGCAGAATTAAATCTTACCGACATACTTTCAGCATGAAGCAACAAGCTTAGAGGTTTTAGTCTGTCAACAAGGGCACAATCTTGACAATTTCAGAATTTAAACTAAATTCGTACAGCAGAATTAAGGCATGGAGCTTAGTGGTTACACATCAAGGTTGAGGCACAGAGCTTTGCCATTACTCACCAGAATTGTGACAAAACTTGGCAGTTGCACATCAGAGGTGGTTACAAATTTAGGTTGAACCACAGAACTGGGCATTTATACATCAGAGTTGAGACACAGAGCTTGATGGTTGCTCATCATAGTTGAGGCACAAAGCTTGGTGGTTACACATCAGAGTCAAGGCACCATATGTGGAGGTTGCATTTGAGAAATGAGTAATGAGTTGGTTCTGCTCATCTCTAGTGCTCGCTACTGACCAGTGTCACTATTCTCTGCAGGATCCCCTATATCCGTTAACCCACTGCCTGGCTGCTATTGATCACTGGTTCTTCTACACTATAGCAATCCCTATGCTCAGGGTGATGAAAATCTCACCCATTTAGATATTTGTATTTTTCAATATTTTATTCTCTGAGAAATCTTGAGAAAATGTTATAACCTTGCTAATAGGACCACACAACTCCTACCCAGTACAACCTCTCCACCATTACATGCATGCTTTTAGGAAATCAATCCAAACCTCTCCAAATTTTAAGTCTGATGCTGGTAATTTTTGTTTTATTTCAGGTTATGCTCGTCAGCTCAAATACAGGCTTTGGTCAGGCGCTTACAGCTTATTTAGCGGAGTAAATAAGGAACCAAATTCATGGTAAGTCCCGTTTGGCTCTTCTGTTGTGGGGAGCTAAATTTTTGGTTGTTATTTTTATGAATGGGTATGATAGACATTATGTAATGTCTGATTTAGAAAACCCATTCATCAACACCTTATTTGGAGCTCCCGTTCAGGATTTACACCTAAGGGCTGAGTTTTTTAAGGAGTTTTGCAGTAGAAGCGGAGTGGATTTTGGATTTTTAGATTGGGGGTTATTTCAACTTTTACATTTTAGAAATTTTTAAATGTTTTTGTTTGAATTTATTTTTTGCCCAAGATGACTTGAGCATATACTGTACAGTATAGCAATGTTTTAATGTTGTAGTATATGGTGCAATTAATAATCACCTATGAAGCCAAGCTATTGTGTATTCATACAGTATGTTTGTCTTTTCATGCCTTTGTTATAAAGCAAATAATGCTTTATCTAAAGTACCATCGAACTCGGCGGTTTTACAGGGGACCTAATGCATAACAACAAGTGTGTGACCGGGTCACATCTTCTTCATTGCAGGTTGACCGTTAATGTCTTCAAGACGTTCGCAGAATGCAAGAAATACATTTACATAGATGACACAATCCAACAACAAACACTCATCTGGCTGTCAAACCTACAGCAACTTCACAGCGGCTGCTTTAGAGCCATCGGCGATCCCGTTATGACATGGGTACGAGTTCCAGTTGACTTCCATATTTAGAGGATAAATTGAGCGTGCACTTTCCATTCACTTGAGGTGTGCTCAGAAGTAACGACAAACGTCAATGCTATAATATACTATAATTCAACACGAGGAGAATGATTTCTTAGGCAAAAAATAATATTTCACACTTAGATATATCGGCCCAGCCAACGTTTCGACCTTACCAGTCTTTATCAAGGGAATCTGAATATTAAACAGAAAATGCTGAATTCGAGAAGACAAAGTATAAATTTATAGTATGTACATGAAAAGTGGTCAACATTTATAAAGATATCTTGGCAAATAGTTAGTGATGAGTGAGTGTACTCGTCTCTCGGGTTTTCCGGAGCACGCTCAAGTGATCTCTGAGTATTTGTTAGTGTTCGGAGATTAAGTTTTCATCGCGGCAGCTGAATGATTTACAGCTTGATGCATATGGGGATTTATTAGCCAGCTTGATTACATGTGGGGATTCCCTAGCAACCAGGCAACCCCCACATGTACTCAGCCTGGCTAATAGCTGTAAATTATTCAGCTGAGGCAATGAAAACTTAATCTTCGAACACTAACAAATACTCGGACATCACCCGAGTGTGCTCGGGAAAACCCGAGCAACGAGTACACTCGCTCATCACTACAAATAGTTAATACATGAACGTTACACTGAAGAAAGATCATGCTAAGACATTTATAAAAATGTCAATAAATTATCACAACATCATTTATCGTCCCAAGTATTTGCTGGGATGGAGGGAACTTGAGGGAGGGGTATCGCAAAGGGACCCTAAGGGAAAAGGTTATAGGTTACTGAATGAGTCATGGTTATAGATTAGGCTACTTTCACACATCAGGTTTTTGCCGTCAGGCTTAATCTGGCGAATTTTGAAAAAAAACTGATCCGGCAAAAGTTGCTGCTGGATCCGTTTTTTTGTCATAGACTTGTATTAGCTCTGGATTGTGACAGATGGCCTCATGTTTCATCTGTTTTTCACCGGATCTGTCGAAAATTTGTTTTCCAGCGGCCGGAGAAAATGGACATAGGAACGTTTTTTTGTCCATCGAAAAAACGAACAGCGACGACTCTGGCGGCGTCCGGAGTTTGCTATAATAAAAGCCTATGACGCCGTACCCGTGAAATGATGAATCCGGCAACAGATTCCGTTTTTTTTTCAATTGAGCATGCCCCGTAGCAGCATTTTCCATTCTGAGGTCTCGCTCTCTCTCTCCCCAGACCAGCTAGTGCCCGGATATCAGCTAGTCAGATCCGGCAAAAAACAGATCCGTCGCATCATTTTTTCAAACGGATCCGTTTTTTTTTCAAAAGTAGCCGGATCCAGCCTGACGACAAAAACCTGATGTGTGAAAGTAGCCTTAAAATGAGTGAAGGCAGGACAAAACCATTCAATAAAATTAAAATGGAAAAATAAAAAGAAAGATAGTAAGCAGAAGCAGAAGAGCTTGGCAGTCTTTTTCAAGTATAATGCAGTAGAGACTCCCATAGTTTGAATAAGAGCCAAGGATAAAACAGAGAAGTGCACTGATGTCATTGCCCGTGAGACATGACAGCGAGTAACCTATGGAGCGTCATTCTCAGAATGACATTCCATAGGTTGCAGTAGAGAATTGGTGGACGCTGTTCAAACGCCATAGATTACGTCTGACCTGGGGGAATTCTTTTTTAATAATAAATGGGTGAACCAGGAATGTATTGGGGAGTCTTTATTCAAATAAACTTTTTTTTCCTGTGTGTCTTTTTATTTTTAAATACGGGATTAGTAATGGGGTGTCTGATAGACGCCTCTCCTTTCCTAACCCCAGGGGTTGATGTCAGCATCAGCTGCTGACATCAACCCCATAATCCCATTATCCCGGTTGCCACCGCACCAAGACAATAGGTAAGAGCCGAAGCTAAGTGCCAGAATTGGTGTATCTAAAAAATTTAACTTTTTGGCCACCAAGGTAAATGCTATTTGTGGTGCAAAACCAACACAGCTCATCACTCCAAGAACATCATCCCCACATTGAAACATGTTGGTTGCAGCTTCAAGCTGAGTATGTTTTTCGGTACCAGGGAAAATGGTCGAGGAGAAGATGGATGATGCGAAATACAGCGATATTTTTTAGCAAAACCTGTTTCAGTCTGTCAGAGATTTGAAACTGGGACAGGGGTTCACCTTCTAGCAAGACAATGACTCAAAGCATACTACTCAAGCAACATTAGAGTGGTTTAGGGGAAACTTGTACATGTTTTGGAGTGGCCTAGTCAAAGCCCCGACCTTAATCTTATAGAGAATCTTTGGTTAGACTTGAAGATTGCTATTCACCAGTGGAAACCATCTAACTTGAAGGACCTGGAGCAGTTTTGCCTTCAGCAATGGGTAAAAATCCCAGTTCCAAGATGTGGAAAGCTCATAGAGACTTATCCAAAGTGACTTGCAGCTATAATTGCAGAAAAAGGAGGCTCTGCAAAGTACTGACTTTAGGGGCTGAATAGTTATGCACACTAAAGTTTTCAGTTATTCTGCACCATTTGAGGTTTGCTTCACAATCAAAAGAAAACCAAATGTCCACAGTGGTAGGCATGTTTTTTTTTACATGAAATGATGTAAACCCACTAAAAAAACCCGACAGGTTTTAAGATAGCTAAACATGAAAAATGACAGGGGGAGTAAATACTTTCGCAAGCCACTGTATACCAAATGCTGAGCTCGTCGCACCAGGCGTTAATTTCCGGATAGGGAGTGATGTCCTAAATAGGGCAGGACTGCTGTGATGTGGCCAGAGTGCATTGGTGGGTAGTGCGCCTGTGTGAGACCTGGGAGAATCCGAAGGCTTCCAGCAGATGCCGAAGAGAGGAAAATATAGCGCATGTGCACCAGTGAGATCGCGTGGTTAAAATGAATGCAATGTGTTGAATTAAGATAAGACTGGGAGCCAAGAAAAATTATGGGAATGACTGTTAAAGAATATAACAGATTACTGTATATCCAAACAAGGAACGGAAAATGTTTAAATAACAAAAATAAAGAAAAAAAATAAAAAACAAAGAAAAAATTAAAAAATAAAAAATAGGAAAGTTAGGGGAAAAAAATGAAAACAATAAGAATAAAAATTAAGGAAAAAAAAAAGAAAAAATAATTAAAAATAAGAATAAGAAAAATAATGAAAAAATAAGGGAAAAATATATGACTGCCATATTTATTTTGCCACGTCTGGGACATAGATTACAGTGATTGAGACAAGTCCTAGAATGTTCCTTTTATTTAATTCAGCCTTTTGACCAGTAATTAGTAGATTTACTGCTCAGGATCCCAGGACCAAGGTGTATGTACCAAAGCGACAACCCTTGCGGCTGCAATAAGGCTGCATTGGGGACTGGTGGCTCAGTCATGGTTAATCCTATCACTTTTGAGTTTAGGTGGCAAATTCACCCAAATGGTTGGTGAATTGGATGAAAACATGCATGGAAGTGGTGGGGGAGGCCCAACACCCTGCACCACAATAGAGGACCACATTTGATATCAATGAATTATTCCTATGTCCACCTTCGTCCGAAGTGAATAATCAGTCGTTGATTATACAGAACACGTATCATTGTGTATCTAATAAAACTCTTCTTTCTTTTATATTGCACAGGGAGAAGTATCGGATAATGATGTCACCTTTACAGCCATCTTTTCCATCGCTTGCCTGGAGTCTAATTACAGTCTTGGGGTAAAATATTTATTTTTATAGTTTACGTTCACTTTATGACATACAGTACAGACCAAAAGTTTGGACACACCTTCTCATTTAAATATTTTTCTGTATTTTCATGACTATGAAAATTGTACATTCACACTGAAGACATCAAAACTATGAATTAACACATGTGGAATTATATACTTAACAAAAAAGTGTGAAACAACTGAAATTATGTCTTATATTCTAGGTTCTTCAAACTAGCCACCTTTTGCTTTGATGACTGCTTTGCACACTCTTGGCATTCTCTTGATTAGCTTCAAGAGGTAGTCACCGGGAATGGTTTTCACTTCACAGGTGTGCCCTGTCAGGTTTAATAAGTGGGATTTCTTGCCTTATAAATGGGGTTGGGACCATCAGTTGTGTTGTGCAGAAGTCTGGTGGATACACAGCTGATAGTCCTACTGAATAGACTGTTAGAATTTGTATTATGGCAAGAAAAAAGCAGCTAAGTAAAGAAAAACGAGTGGCCATCTGTTATGTTTGCTAATGACAGGTGTTATGAAGGCAATCCAGAGACACAGTGTGCTTAGCGATCAGAGCGCACACAGTGGTCTGACAAATTTCCAAAATACAAGAACGAGCTCTGAGACGTGGAAACTCTGTAGACTGCACACCTGATCCTATCCTAAACACAACTAAAAGCGGCTGTGGATTGCGCCTAACAACTACCTAGGCAACTCGGCACAGCCTAAGAAATTAGCTAGCCTGAAGATAGAAAAACAAGCCTGACTTGCCCCAGAGAAATTCCCCAAAGGAAAAGGCAGCCCCCCACATATAATGACTGTGAGTAAGATGAAAAGACAAAACGTAGGGATGAAATAGATTCAGCAAAGTGGGGCCCGATATTCTAGGACAGAGCGAGGACAGAAAAGCGAACTTTGCAGTCTACAAAAAACCCTAAAGCAAAAACCACGCAAAGGGGGCAAAAAAAAACCCACCGTGCCGAACTAACGGCACGGCGGTACACCCTTTGCGTCTCAGAGCTACCAGCAAAACAAAAGACAAGCTGGACAGAAAAAAAGCAACAAAATAGCAAAAAGCACTTAGCTATACAGAGCAGCAGGTCACAGGAACAATCAGGAGAAGCTCAGATCCAACACTGAAACATTGAAAAGGAGCAAGGATAGCAGCATCAGGCGGAGTTAAGTAATGAAGCAGTTAACGAGCTCACCAGAACACCCGAGGGAGGAAGCTCAGAAGCCGCAGTACCACTTGCGACCACAGGAGTGAATTCAGCCACAGAATTCACAACAGTACCCCCCCCTTGAGGAGGGGTCACCGAACCCTCACCAGAGCCCCCAGGCCGACCAGGATGAGCCGCATGAAAGGCACGAACAAGATCGGAAGCATGAACATCAGAGGCAAAAACCCAGGAATTATCTTCCTGAGCATAACCCTTCCATTTAACCAGATACTGGAGTTTCCGTCTAGAAACACGAGAATCCAAAATCTTCTCCACAATATACTCCAATTCCCCCTCCACCAAAACCGGGGCAGGAGGCTCAACAGATGGAACCATAGGTGCCACGTATCTCCACAACAACGACCTATGGAATACATTATGTATGGAAAAGGAGTCTGGGAGGGTCAAACGAAAAGACACAGGATTGAGAACCTCAGAAATCCTATACGGACCAATAAAACGAGGTTTAAATTTAGGAGAGGAAACCTTCATAGGAATATGACGAGAAGTAACCAAACCAGATCCCCAACACGAAGTCGGGGACCCACACGGCGTCTGCGATTAGCGAAAAGTTGAGCCTTCTCCTGGGACAAGGTCAAATTGTCCACTACCTGAGTCCAGATCTGCTGCAACCTGTCCACCACAGAATCCACACCAGGACAGTCCGAAGACTCAACCTGTCCTGAAGAGAAACGAGGATGGAACCCAGAATTGCAAAAAAATGGAGAAACCAAGGTAGCCGAGCTGGCCCGATTATTAAGGGCGAACTCAGCCAACGGCAAAAAGGACACCCAATCATCCTGGTCTGCAGAAACAAAACATCTCAGATATGTTTCCAAGGTCTGATTGGTTCGTTCGGTCTGGCCATTAGTCTGAGGATGGAAAGCCGAGGAAAAGGATAGGTCAATGCCCATCCTACCACAAAAGGCTCGCCAAAACCTTGAAACAAACTGGGAACCTCTGTCAGAAACAATATTCTCAGGAATGCCATGCAACCGAACCACATGCTGAAAGAACAAAGGTACCAAATCAGAGGAGGAAGGCAATTTAGCCAAGGGCACCAGATGGACCATTTTAGAAAAGCGATCACAGACCACCCAAATGACTGACATCTTTTGAGAAACGGGAAGGTCAGAAATGAAATCCATCGAAATATGTGTCCAAGGCCTCTTTGGGACCGGCAAGGGCAAAAGCAACCCACTGGCACGAGAACAGCAGGGCTTAGCCCTAGCACAAATCCCACAGGACTGCACAAAAGTACGTACATCCCGTGACAGAGATGGCCACCAGAAGGATCTAGCCACTAACTCTCTGGTACCAAAGATTCCAGGATGACCAGCCAACACCGAACAATGAAGTTCAGAGATAAGTTTATTAGTCCACCTATCAGGGACGAACAGTTTCTCCGCTGGACAACGATCAGGTTTATTCGCCTGAAATTTTTGCAGCACCCGCCGCAAATCAGGGGAGATGGCAGACACAATGACTCCTTCCTTGAGGATACCCGCTGGATCAGATAAACCCGGAGAGTCGGGCACAAAACTCCTAGACAGAGCATCCACCTTCACATTTTTAGAGCCCGGAAGGTACGAAATCACAAAGTCGAAGCGGGCAAAAAATAACGACCAACGGGCCTGTCTAGGATTTAAGCGCTTGGCAGACTCGAGATAAGTCAAGTTCTTATGATCAGTCAATACCACCACGCGATGCTTAGCTCCTTCAAGCCAATGACGCCACTCCTCGAATGCCCACTTCATGGCCAGCAACTCTCGATTGCCCACATCATAATTACGCTCAGCGGGCGAAAACTTCCTGGAAAAGAAAGCACATGGTTTCATCACTGAGCAATCAAAACCTCTCTGTGACAAAACCGCCCCTGCTCCAATCTCAGAAGCATCTACCTCGACCTGGAACAGAAGAGAAACATCTAGCTGACACAACACAGGGGCAGAACAAAAACGACGCTTCAACTCCTGAAAAGCTTCCACAGCAGCAGAAGACCAATTAACCAAATCAGCACCCTTCTTGGTCAAATCGGTCAATGGTTTGGCAATGCTAGAAAAATTACAGATGAAGCGACGATAAAAATTAGCAAAGCCCAGGAACTTTTGCAGACTTTTCAGAGATGTCGGCTGAATCCAATCCTGGATGGCTTGGACCTTAACTGAATCCATCTCGATAGTAGAAGGGGTAAAGATGAACCCCAAAAATGAAACTTTCTGCACACCGAAGAGACACTTTGATCCCTTCACAAACAAAGAGTTAGCACGCAGGACCTGAAAAACCATTCTGACCTGCTTCACATGAGACTCCCAATCATCTGAGAAGATCAAAATGTCATCCAAGTAAACAATCAGGAATTTATCCAGATACTCACGGAAGATGTCATGCATAAAAGACTGAAACACAGATGGAGCATTGGCAAGTCCGAACGGCATCACTAGATACTCAAAATGACCCTCGGGCGTATTGAATGCAGTTTTCCATTCATCTCCTTGCCTGATTCTCACCAGATCATACGCACCACGAAGATCTATCTTAGTGAACCAACTAGCCCCCTTAATCCGAGCAAACAAGTCAGATAACAATGGCAAGGGATACTGAAATTTAACAGTGATCTTATTAAGAAGGCGGTAATCAATACACGGTCTCAGCGAACCATCCTTCTTGGCTACAAAGAAGAACCCTGCTCCCAGTGGTGATGACGATGGGCGAATATGTCCCTTCTCCAGGGATTCCTTCACATAACTGCGCATAGCGGCGTGTTCGGGCACGGATAAATTAAATAATCGACCTTTAGGGAATTTACTACCAGGAATCAAATTGATAGCACAATCACAATCCCTATGCGGAGGTAGGGCATCGGACTTGGGCTCTTCAAATACATCCTGATAATCAGACAAGAACTCTGGGACCTCAGAAGGGGTGGATGACGAAATCGACAAAAATGGAACATCACCATGTACCCCCTGACAACCCCAGCTGGATACCGACATGGAATTCCAATCCAATACTGGATTATGGGTTTGTAGCCATGGCAACCCCAACACGACCACATCATGCAGATTATGCAACACCAGAAAGCAAATAACTTCCTGATGTGCAGGAGCCATGCACATGGTCAGCTGGGCCCAGTACTGAGGTTTATTCTTGGCCAAAGGTGTAGCATCAATTCCTCTCAATGGAATAGGACACCGCAAAGGCTCCAAGAAAAACCCACAACGTTTAGCATAATCCAAATCCATCAGATTCAGGGCAGCGCCCGAATCCACAAACGCCATGACAGAAAACGACGACAAAGAGCATATCAAGGTAATGGACAGAAGGAATTTGGACTGTACAGTACCAATGACGGCAGACCTAGCGGACCGCCTAGTGCGCCTAGGACAATCAGAAATAGCATGAGTGGAATCACCACAGTAGAAACACAGACCATTCAGACGTCTGTATTCCTGCCGTTCAACTCTAGTCATAGTCCTATCGCACTGCATAGGCTCAGGTTTAACCTCAGGCAATACCGCCAAATGGTGCACAGATTTACGCTCGCGCAAGCGTCGACCGATCTGAATGGCCAAAGACAAAAACTCATTCAAACCAGCAGGCATAGGAAATCCCACCATGACATCCTTAAGAGCCTCAGAGAGACCCTTTCTGAACAAAGCTGCCAGCGCAGATTCATTCCACTGAGTGAGTACTGACCATTTCCTAAATTTCTGACAATATACTTCTATATCATCCTGACCCTGGCACAAAGCCAGCAAATTTTTCTCAGCCTGATCCACTGAATTAGGCTCATCGTACAGCAATCCGAGCGCCAGGAAAAACGCATCGACACTACTAAATGCAGGGTCTCCTGGCGCAAGAGAAAATGCCCAGTCTTGAGGGTCGCCGCGCAAAAAAGAAATAATAATCAAAACCTGTTGAATAGGATTACCAGAAGAATGAGGTTTCAAGGCCAGAAATAGCTTACAATTATTTTTGAAACTTCGTTCTATCTCCAAAAAACAAATCAGGAATAGGAATTCTTGGTTCTAACATAGATATCTGATCAATAGTATCTTGAATTTTTTGTACATTTATAACGAGATTATCCATTGAAGAGCACAGACCCTGAATATCCATGTCCACACCTGTGTCCAGAATCACCCAAATGTCTAGGGGGAAAAAAAAAAGTGAACACAGAGCAGAAAAAAAAAAAAAAATGATGTCAGAACTTTTTCTTTCCCTCTATTGAGAATAATTAGTTTGGCTCCTTGTACTGTTATGTTTGCTAATGACAGGTGTTATGAAGGCAATCCAGAGACACAGTGTGCTTAGCGATCAGAGCGCACACAGTGATCTGACAAATACCCAAAAATACAAGAACGAGCTCTGAGACGTGGAAACTCTGTAGACTGCACACCTGATCCTATCCTAAACACAACTAAAAGCGGCTAACAGCCTAAGAAACCAGCTAGCCTGAAGATAGAAAAACAAGCCTGACTTGCCCCAGAGAAATTCCCCAAAGGAAAAGGCAGCCCCCCACATATAATGACTGTGAGTAAGATGAAAAGACAAAACGTAGGGATGAAATAGATTCAGCAAAGTGGGGCCCGATATTCTAGGACAGAGCGAGGACAGAAAAGCGAACTTTGCAGTCTACAAAAAACCCTAAAGCAAAAACCACGCAAAGGGGGCAAAAAAAAACCCACCGTACCGAACTAACGGCACGGCGGTACACCCTTTGCGTCTCAGAGCTACCAGCAAAACAAAAGACAAGCTGGACAGAAAAAAAGCAACAAAATAGCAAAAAGCACTTAGCTATACAGAGCAGCAGGTCACAGGAACAATCAGGAGAAGCTCAGATCCAAAACTGAAACATTGACAAGGAGCAAGGATAGCAGCATCAGGCGGAGTTAAGTAATGAAGCAGTTAACGAGCTCACCAGAACACCCGAGGGAGGAAGCTCAGAAGCCGCAGTACCACTTGCGACCACAGGAGTGAATTCAGCCACAGAATTCACAACAGCCATCATTACTTTAAGAAATGAAGGTCAGTCAATCCGAAAAATTGGGAAACTTTGAAAGTGTCCCCAAGTGCAGTGCTGTTGTGAATTCTGTGGTCGAGCTCCCTCCTGTGGTCACAAGTGGTACTTCGGCTGATTCTGTCTATGAGCTTCCGTTGGTGGAGGTGAGTGGTACTGCGGCTTCTAAGTTTCCTTCCTCAGGTGATGTGGTGAAGTCGTTAGGTGCTGCTCTATTTAACTCCACCTAGTGCTTTGCTCCTGGCCTCCAGTCAATGTTCTAGTGTGGATCTTGCTTTCTCCTGGATCGTTCCTGTGGCCTGTCTTTCCTGCATAAGCTAAGTTTTGCTGGTGTTACTTTTGTTGCTATATTTTCTGTCCAGCTTGCGCTATTGGTTTTTCTTGCTTGCTGGAAGCTCTGGGACGCAGAGGGGGTACCTCCGTACCGTTAGTCGGTGCGGAGGGTCTTTTTGCACCCTCTGCGTGGTTGTTTGTAGGGTTTTGTGTTGACCGCAAAGTAATCTTTCCTATCTTCGGTCTGTTCAGTCAGTCGGGCCTCACTTTGCTAAAATCTATTTCATCTCTGTGTTTGTACTTTCATCTCTACTCACAGTCATTATATGTGGGGGGCTGCCTTTTCCTTTGGGGAATTTCTCTGAGGCAAGGTAGGCTTATTTTCCTCTCTTAGGGCTAGCTAGTTTCTCAGGCTGTGATCGAGGCGCCTAGGCCTGGACAGGAGCGCTCCACGGCTACCTTTAGTGTGGTATGATAGGATTAGGGATTGCGGTCAGCAGAGTTCCCACGTCTCAGAGCTTGTCCTTGTTATTGGTAACTGTCAGGTCACCTTGTGTGCTCTTAACCACTAGACCCATTGTGGTTCTGAATTACCTGTTCATAACACAGTGCCAAAACCATCAACCGCTACAAAGAAACTGGCTCACATGAGGACCGCCCCAGGGAAAGGAAGACCAAGAGTCACCTCTTCTTCTGAGGATAAGTTTATCCGAGTCACCAGCCTCAGAAATCGCAGGTTAACAGCAGCTCAGATTAGAGACCAGGTCAATGCCACACAGAGTTCTAGCAGCAGACACATCTCTACAACAACTGTTAAGAGGAGACTTTGTGCAGCAGGCCTTCATGGTAAAATAGCTGCTAGGAAACCACTGCTAAGGACAGGCAACAAGCAGAAGAGACTTGTTTGGGCTAAAGAACACAAGGAATGGACATTAGACCAGTGGAAATCTGTGCTTTGGTCTGATGAGTCCAAATTTGAGATCTTTGGTTCCAACCACCGTGTCTTTGTGCGATGCAGAAAAGGTGAACGGATGGACTCTACATGCCTGGTTCCCACCGTGAAGCATGGAGGAGGAGGTGTGATGGTGTGTGTGTGTGGGGGGGGGCTTTGCTGGTGACACTGTTGGGGATTTATTCAAAATTGAAGGCATACTGAGCCAGCATGGCTACCACAGCATCTCGCAGCGGCATGCTATTCCATCCGGTTTGCGTTTAGTTGGACCATCATTTATTTTTCAACAGGACAATGACCCCAAACACACCTACAGGCTGTGTAAGGGCTATTTGACCAAGAAGGAGAGTGATGGGGTGCTACGCCAGATGACCTGGCCTCCACAGTCACCAGGCCTGAACCCAATCGAGATGGTTTGGGGTGAGCTGGACCGCAGAGTGAAGGCAAAAGGGCCAACAAGTGCTAAGCATCTCTGGGAACTCCTTCAAGATTGTTGGACGATCATTCTCGGTGACTACCTCTTAATGCTCATCAAGAGAATGCCAAGAGTGTGCAAAGCAGTCATCAAAGCAAAAGGTGGCAACTTTAAAGAACCAAGAATATAAGACATATTTCCAGTTGTTTCACTCTTTTTTGTTAAGTATATAATTCCACATGTGTTAATTCATAGTTTTGATGCCTTCAGTGTGAATGTACAATTTTCATAGTCATGAAAATGCAGAAAAATCTTTAAATGAGAAGGTGTGTCCAAACTTTTGCTCTGTACTGTATGCCAACTTTAAAAAGCACTATTACCTCCTGGGAAATCTTATGACATAAACGAAAATTAAATAAAAAAATCTTAATAAAGACTGTTACCCTTTAAGAGAGGTGCATCATCAATCTTACATCATACTGAATAATGTAATAACATGATAAAAAATATAATGAAGATAATAAAATGTAGGAAGCAATTAAAGATGGATTCCTGTGTAATACGCTGGTAAAATCGAAATAAAACTTGCATCCTGGGAATAATTTAAAAAATAATTTAATTTGATAATGACATATTTGAGAAAAGGCTTAGATCTTGATACACCAAAATCGGCGTTAGACAAGCTGAAGTCAAAAGCGTCTCTTCATTCATTCCTCTGAATCAGGCGCGTCTGAAAAGAGGTATGTGCCTCGGTGAGCCTCGCCATAAATCATCAGGCCCTTGCTTCCAACCTGTCCCAAAATGGGCATAGATTGG
This sequence comes from Ranitomeya imitator, assembly GCF_032444005.1. Taxonomy (NCBI): domain Eukaryota; kingdom Metazoa; phylum Chordata; class Amphibia; order Anura; family Dendrobatidae; genus Ranitomeya; species Ranitomeya imitator. The sequence goes on from NC_091283.1 coordinate 830,679,654, forward strand.
AGAAATTAGAGTAAAAACGTCAAAAGTGACACGTTTGAGCAGCTCTGCTTCACGAAGTAATTGTCACAGTGTGACTGTGGCAAATGGGCTCCTACACAGTTCCTCAGTCTACGGATCTCTAGCTATCCCTGTACCCAGGAATACCCCTGATGGTGGGAACGCATGGGTCTCGTTCCTCACGATGCTACTGAGTAGCACTAATCTTAAGTGTATGGGGAGAACACAAACAATACAAACAGGACAAAACAAACAGTCACACAGTAAAAAACACTAAGGAACAAAAGTTCTGCTCATCGGTGACCTCGTCACTTGATTGCGGGTCACCTATAGGCTGGTATGACAACCAAAGATCTCCAGCAAACCTCTATGGTTGTCAGTGCCGGATTGCTTTGAGCGCCACAGCAAGTGAGCAATTCTGCTACATACAGTCGATCTGATCATCGCCTATATGTAGCAGAGCCGATCCGAATATTGCAGCTTCTAGTCTCCCATGGAGACTATTAGAGCATGCCAAAAGTAAAAAAAAAAAGTGTTTTTAAAAATATTAAAAAAATAAATATAAAAGTTCAAATCGCCCCTCTTTCCCCCATTCAATATAAAATCCAACATTCACAGATTTGGTCGTATTCAGAATCGCCCGATCTATCAACATAAAAAAAAATTAACCTCATCGCTAAAAGGCGTAGCGAGAAAAAAAAGTCAAAATATCAGAATTACATTTTTTGGGTCGCTGCAACATTGCATTAAAATGCAATAATGGGCGATCAAAAGAACATATCTGCACAAAGTTTGGATTTTTTTTTCACCACTTAGATAAAAAAGAACCTAGACATGTTTGGTGTCTATAAAGTCGTAATGACCTGGAGAATCATAATGGCAGGTCAGTTTTAGCATTTAGTGAATATGGTAACTAAAAAAATAAAATAAAATAACAACTGTGGGATTGCACTTTTTTTGCAACTCGTTCCGCAAAAAACAAGCCCTCACATGGCCATGTTGATGGAAAAATGAAAAAAGAATATGGCTCTGGGAAGGAGGGGAGCAAAAAATGATAATGCAAAAACGAAAATACCTCCAGGGGTTAAGGCACATTTTGGGGGATACACTGAGCTATACCGAGTGCAAGGGCAAAGGGAAAGTCCATGTGTTGTCCTACAGTCTCTTAGGACAAAACTGATACATTATTGCAGGACTAATGTCTGAGTGTGACATTATAGTGATACTATACTTCAAAACTCAAGGTCCTAAAACAGTAAAAAAAAAAACAAATTACACAAAATTCCCTAACTAGCTCATTATGGATGGCAACTTGGGCAATTGTCTACGGCTTAGCTTTGTCTGCGGACAAAGCAGCTGGAGAAGGTTTCTATTACAGCAAGCTGCCTCCCAAAGAGGAAAGAAGGAGACAACATCAGAGTCACCATGGTGGGAATAAACTTTTAAAACTTTTTCTTTTTAACCTGGACCTTCCTTTTGAGAAGAGTAAGAGGAAATGTGATAAAAAATAAATAATAACTCATCTATTAAATCTACCAGCACTCCAGTGTCACCATTGGGCAAAGACATCATGTACATCCATGTGACCGCTGCTGCCAATCACTGGCCTTAGTCAGGTTAGCACTGTACATTTTGATATCAGCTGAGGCTAGTGATTGGCTGCAGTGGTCACGTAGATATACGTTACCACATACTGAGGAGTGTAATGTCTATTAGACATTCATGGTATATCTTATGGATACGTCGTAAATATTCGAGATGGGAATAAACCCTTTAAGAGTTGAGTTTTTTTTATTTTATCACATTTCTCTCTCTTTTATAGTTTTTAAAAAAAATCCTAGACATGTCTTTTATTTGACTGTAGAGCATTGTCTTGTATTTTCCTCAGATGACGTTGTTGAGCGGTGCATTGACCTGTCTGCAAAACGTTGTTGACACCAACCACAGCCTCAGTGTGTACCAACAGGCCATCATGGCCTACGTCTTCACACTGGCTCAGGATTGGGACAGGAGGGAATGTCTTCTCACATCACTAATGTCCAAGGCCATCATGGAAGGTAAGACGATACGGCAGATCTATACAGCACGTTACATACGATGGCGCTAAAGGGTAATGTGCAAAGATATTTCTAAGCGGCTTCTACCGATACGGGAAACCTAGGTATCCGTTGAGTAACATGTAAAACCTTCTGGTCATCAGGGGGCACGATCCACTGGGAACGTGATGACAAACCTACAGCACGACCGGTTGACTTTTTTTATCCTCCAAGTTCTCCTGCTGAGGTTATAATTGCTGCGTATGTGTTACTGAGCCTCGCTCTGGGCCCCAATGCTACAGCAACAGGAGAGCTGACGACCATGGGGAAGATCTCTGTCTGGCTGATCAGGCAACAAAATCCATATGGAGGATTTCAGTCTACAGAGGTAAGTACTCTATCTATCTATCTATCTATCTATCTATCTATCTATAGTTGTGTTCAAAAGTTTACATACCCCGGCAACATTTTTCCTTTCTTGGCCTTTTTTCCAGAGAATATGAATGATAACACCAAAACTTTTTCTCCATTCGTGGTTAGTGGTTGGGTGAAGCCATTTATCGTCAAGCTACTGTGTCACCCACACAGTGTGACACACTGCTCAGACACCGCTGTGTCTGCTACCCACACTGCGCCACCAATGATCCCTTGGGAAACCACCAGGACAGCGGCTTCCTGGGAATTTAATGCGCACATTGGACAGCCAACTATACTGGACATTGCGCTATATGAAATATTGCATAGCAGTGACTCTACCTACTCGGTGACACTAAACTCAAAAGGCGTCCATATGATAAAGGCCGTTTTACCGGTTGAAACGTCTAGCTGTCGCTTTTCTCATCACCATTAATAAATATTCACTTGAAGCATACTTTTCCCATTTCATGAGTGCAGTGATTCTACATTGAACTTGTATCTTCGGGGTCAATGGTCCCTTTTCACTAGCACCTTATACTCATAGTAATTTGTCGAGTGCTAACCATCGATATTATATACCTGATCAAAACTTCACATATCCCATTTCTTAATACCGTCTTTTGTCTCCTCTAACATCAATGACAGCTTGAAGTTTTTTGTGGTAGTTGTGGATGAGGTTCTTTATTTTCTCAGATGGTAAAGCTGCCCACTCTTCTTGGCAAAAAGCCTCCAGTTCCTATAAATTCCTGGGCTGTCTAGCATGAACTGCGCGCTTGAGATCTCCCCAGAGTGGCTCAATGATATTGAGGTCAGGAGACTGAGATGGCCACTCCAGAACCTTCACTTTGTTCTCCTGTATCAATGACAGGTCGACTTGGCCTTGTGTTTTGGATTGTAGCCATGTTGGAACGTCCAAGTACGTCCCATGCACAGCTTTCGGGCTGATGAGTGCAAATTTGCCTCCAGTATTTGCTGATAATGTGCTCCATTCATATTTCCTTCAACTTTGACCAAGTTTCCTGGGCCTTTGTAGCTCACACATCCCCAAAACATCAGCGATCCACCTCCGTGCTTTACAGTAGGAATGGTGTTCCTTTCATCATAGGCCTTGTTGACCTCTTTCCAAATGCAATGTTTATGGATGTGACCAAAAAGTTCAATTTTGGTCTCATCACTCCAAATTACCTTGTTCCAGAAGTTTTGAGGCTTGTCTCTGTGCTGTTTTGTGTATTGTAGGAGAGATACTTTGTGGCATTGCACAGTAATGGTTTTCTTCTGGTGACTCAACCATGGAGCCAATTTTTCTTCATGTGCCTCCTTATTGTGCATTTTAAAACAGCCACACCGCTAGTTTTCAGAGAGTCCAGTATTTCAGATTATGCTATTTGTGGGTTTTTCTTTGCATCCTGAACAATTTTCCTAGCAGTTGTGGACGACATTTTTGTTGGTCTACCTGACCGTGGTTTTGTTTTTACAGAGCCCCTGATTTTCTATTTATTAATCACAGTTTTAATGCTGCTGACTGACATGATCACTTCCTTGGATATCTTTTACATATGATTATGAGCGGCCGAACAATATTGCACGCCACACTTTTCAGTTTTTGAATTTCCACAAAAATTTAAAATAACCAATAAATTTTGTTCAATTTCACAAGTGTGTTCCACTTGTTATTGATTCTTCACCAAAAATTTACATTTGGCATCTTTATGTTTGAAGCATAATATGTGGGAAAAAGTCGAAAAGCTCAAGGGAGCCGAATACTTTCGCAAGGCACATATATATATATATATATATATATATATATATATATATATATATATATATATATCTCCATTGTCTGTCTATCGTCTTTCTTCCTTGTCTTTTGTCTCTTCCAGGACACCGTGGTTACTCTTCAGGCTCTTTCTGCTTTTGCCAAAATTGTTTTTACTCCCAATGCTCATCACACTATAAAAGTGACAGGACAAAATAAGATAACAGTGAATAAGTCGAACAGTTTTCTAGTCCAGAGGCGACCACTCAGCATTCCTGGGAATTACACTGTCAGCATCAAGGGGACAGGCTGCTGCCTTGTACAGGTAATGAAAAAAAAACAAGCATTATTTCTATCTTGTCCTGAGATCAGGCATACAAATTTGACTATGAGTGATTAGGATTTCCTGATTCTATTCCAATTGCACTAATACATTACAACACATAGCATCACTTATCCTGTACTGATCCTGAGTTACATCCTGTATTATACTTCAGAGCTCCACTCACTATTCTGCTGGTGCAGTCAGTGGGTACATATGGATCGCCCCCATGTAAGGGCAATGGGGTACTCGGTACCAGGTCCTTCAGTTCCCTCAGCGAGGATGTCACGGTGGCCCGACCTGGACCGTGGCCCTATGAGGGGCGCCCAATAAAAGGCAAAGTTTGTAAATAACGGTAGTGTTCGTGACGCCACCTGTGGTATTCGGTCAGGGTGACCAACGCTGCTTAGGGGTCCGCTGGGGTGATGGAATGGCAGCTAGATGGTATACCTTCCCACAGGTGAAGTGTGTCCCCAGGGCTTCCCGAAAGTGTAGATGGTGATGGTGAATGGTGCAAGGCGCGGTGAATAACGAGGACACAATGGGTGCAGTCTCTTTACCTTTACTGAAGGCTTCAGCATCCACAGTCCATAGTGCCGAATGACAGGGTAGACAGAGTCCGGCCGGTCTGATGGCAATTCCAGAGTCCCCTTATCCAGGTGGAAATCAGTAGCCTTCTCCTTGCGCACAGTAACGTAGTAGGACCCTACTTGCATTAGCTACCATAAGGTCCTCACTCTTGTTACTTCTCTCTCTTTGTCCCCCAGATGGATAAGACAAACCCATATGACGGTGGTGGCCTGAGGCTATTTTATAGGGACCCTAGTGTCTCCCCTCCTCCGCGATTGCCACCTTGTCTGCTTAGGTGTTTAGGTCGGACAGCCAACTTGGAATCGACTACCCTGCCGGTCTCTGAAGTAAAGCGTAGAGTCTATTACTCCCTCGGTGTTCCGTCTACCGGATCTGCGCTCAGTGGGAGGCAGTCTGCGTCTAGCTGGTCTCCCAATGGTGTTTCACTCCTGTTGCTACGACTTCTGTGCTCACTCACTACAGCACACTTCCTTTCGTGTCCTTTCTTAGGATGCTGCCGCATGGGGTTGCAGGGGCAGCTCCGTGTCCTTCTTTCCTTCCTCCTCAGACTTCAGTCTGGATCTGACCAGGGATCACCCCAGCCAGGAGCTCTCCTCTCCTCCGACTCCCTCTGACTCTGCCTTCAACTGGCTGACTTCCTAACCCACTAGTTTTACCCTATGTGAGGAGTGGCCTAGTGATTAGAACCCTTAACTCCCCCTGGTGGACTGGCGTGTGAAGTGTGTGTGTGGCTGTCATACCTGACAGGGTGAACTCTTTTGGTGCCATCAGATGTAACATCACTCCCCCTGGTGGAAGAACGACATTACTGCAACGACCAGGACTCTGGGGCGCTGCACATACATTACTGATCCTGAGTTACATCCTATATTATACTCCAGAGCTGCACTCACTATTCTGCTGGTGCAGTCACTGTGTACATACATTACATTACTGATCCTGAGTTACATCCTGTATTATACCCCAGAGCTGCACTCACTATTCTGCTGGTGCAGTCACTGAGTACATACATTACATTGCTGATCCTGAGTTACATCCTGTATTATACTCCACAGCTGCGCTCACTATTCTGCTGGTGCAGTCACTGTGTACATACATTACATTACTGATCCTGAGTTCCATCCTGTATTATACTCTGGAGCTGCACTCACTTTTCTGCTGGTGCAGTCACAGTGTACATACATTACTGATCCTGAGTGACATCCTGTATTATACTCCAGAGCTGCACTCACTATTCTGCTGGTGCAGTTACTGTGTACATACATTACGTTACTGATCCTGAGTTACATCCTGTATCATATTCCAGAGCTGCACTCACTATTCTGCTGGTGCAGTCACTGTGTACATACATTACATTACTGATCCTGAGTTACATCCTGTATTATACTCCAGAGCTGCACTCACTATTCTGCTGATGGAGTCATTGTGCACATACATTGCATTACTGATCCTTTACTGATCCTGAGTTACATCCTGTATTATACCCCAGAGCTGCACTCACTATTCTGCTGGTGCAGTCACTGTGTACATACATTAGATTACTGATTCTGTGTTATCTCCTGTATTATCCTCCAGAGCTGCACTCACTATTCTGCTGGTGCAGTCACTGTGTACATATAGAGCGCCCCCAAGGGCGGCGGGGTACTCGGAACTGGGCCCTTCGATTCTCAAGGGGGATGTCACGGTGGCTGACCCGGTCTGTGGCCCTTGGGAGGTCCGTTGTAAATGGGGGGAAAGGTCTTTAAAGGGATAATGTTCATGACGCCACCTGTGGTATTCGGTCAGGGTGACCGGCGCTGCTTTAAGGGGTTCGCTGGGGTGATGTTATGGCAGCTAGATGGTATACCTTCCCACAGGTGAAGTGTATCCCCAGGGCTTCCCAGTGTGTGGATGGTGAGAGGCGCAGTAAAGAACGAAGACACAAGTTTGCAGTCTCTTTACCTTTTACTGAAGACTTCAGCATCCACAGTCCAGAGCACCAGATCACAGGGCAGGCAGAGTCCCCCTATCCGGGTGGAAATCAGTAGCCTTCCTCTAGCGCCTGGATGTTGTAGTACCTCCCTGCTGAGCCTCTCATAAAGTCCTCACAACTATGTTGGTGTTCTAGATGTTAAGTAGTGTTGAGCGATACCTTCCGATATCCAGAAGTACCGGTATTGGATTAGATCGGCCGATATCCAAAAAGGATACTTTGGGTCCTATAGAGCAGTGACATCACCCGAGATCGTCGTGGGACACTCGTTATTAATTGGACTACGGCGGACAGGTAGTACACGGTTTATTACTTTACGTTTTTTGCAGGCGCTGAAGTATGGTAAGTATGGTTAAATGAAGAATATTAAAATACTTTTTTCCTAATGTGTGTGTTTTATTAACCCTTTATTACTATTGGATTAATAATGGATAGGCGTCTTATTGACGCCTCTTCGTTATTAACCCGGCTTAATGTCACCTTACAATAGCAAGGTGATATTAACCCCTTATTACCCCATATCCCACCGCTACACGGGAGTGGGAAGAGAGATGCTAAGTGCTGGAATTGGCGCATCTTACAGTTGTGCCATTTCTGGGGCGGCTGCGGACTGGTATTTGTAGCCGGGGAAGGGGAGTGGGGGGTGGGAGGGTCTGCGACAATATCCATGGCCCCTCTCTAGGCTATGAATATCAGCCCGCAGCTGTCTGTGTAACCTTTCTGGCTATAAAATATAGGGGGACCCCACGTCATTTTTTTTTGCGTCCCCCTATTTTAATAGGGCTGATATTCATAGCAGGCTACAGATATTGGTCCCTGGCCATCGGCTTTCCCCCTCTGGCACAGAAAATTGCGCGGGAGCCCATGCCGTTTTTTTTAGTTTTTTTTTTAAAATTCAACGCTCATTAAGGCCTCTTTCACACTTATGTCGGTACAAGTCCGTCGCAATGTGTCGGGCCGACGTACCGACGCACGTTGTGAAATTTGTGCACTACGTGGGCAGCGGATGCAGTTTTTCAACGCATCCACTGCCCATTCTGAAGTCCAGGGAGGAGGGGGCGGAGTTTCGGCCGCGCATGCGCGGTAGAAAATGGCTGACGCGACGGACAAAAAAACCTTCACTTGAATGTTTTTTCGTGCCGAATATCCGCCAAAACACGACGGATCCGTTGCACGATGGACGTGACGTGTGGCCATCCGTCGCTAATACAAGTCTATGGGTAAAAAACTCCGGTAAGTTTTGAAAAAAAAGGATCTGGCGGAAAAGAACGGACCCGGAAGAAAAAACGGATACGGCAGGTAAAAACGGATTTGTAAGAAAAAAACGGATCTGGCGGAAAAAAACAGATCCGGAAGAAAAAATGGATCCGGCGGAAAAAAAACGGATCTGGGGGGAAAAACTGATCCAGAAGAAAAAAAAATGGATCCGGCGGAAAAAACGGATCCGGAAGAAAAAATGGATCCGGCGGAAAAAAACAGATCCTGTTGAAAAACGGATCGGTGGAAAAAACGGGACGGCTGAAAAAAAAAAGGATCTGGTGGAAAAAAACGGATCAGGCGGAAAAAAATGGATAATTCGGAAAAAACGGATCCGTTTTTTTCAAAACTCGCCGGATTGTGCCTGACGGCAAAAACCTGATGTGTGAAAGCAGCGAGATATATGGATAGATACATCTATGTATCTATAGATATATCTATCTAGAAATACATCTATAGATAGATATATCCATAGATATAAAATAGAAAGGCCGATGTTTCTAAGGCTACTTTCACACTTGCGTTTTTAGCAATCTGTCGCAATCCGTCGTTTTGGGAAAAAAATGGATCCTGCAAATGTGTTCGCAGGATGCGTTTTTTACCCATAGACTTGTATTGTTGACTTGTATGGTCAACGTCGCATCTGTCGTGCAACGGATTTGTCATGTTTTTGCGAACCGTCGGCACGAAAAAACGTTCAAATGAAGGTTTTTTTGTCCATCGCGTCCGCCCCCTCCTCCCCGGACTTCAGAATAGGCAGCGGATGCGTTAAAAAACTGCATCCGCTGCCCATGTCGTGCACAAATTTCACAACGTGTGTCGGTACGTCGGCCCGACGTATAGCGACGGACACGTACCGACGCAAGTGTGAAAGAGGCCTTAATGAGCGTTGAATTTTAAAAAAAAATGGAAAAAAACAGCGTGGGCTCCCGCGCAATTTTCTACGCCAGAGGGGGAAAGCCAACGGCCAGGGGCCAATATTTGTAGCCTGCTATGAATATCAGCTGCGGGCTGATATTCATAGCCTAGAGAAGGCCACGGATATTGCCTCCCCCCCCCCCCCGGCTACAAATGCCAGTCCGCAGCCGCCCCAGAAATGGCGCATCTATCAGATGCGCCAATTCCGGCACTTAGTCCCTCTCCTCCCACTCCCGTGTAGCGGTGGGATATGGGGTATGAGGTAATAAGGGGTTAATGTCACCTTGCTATTGTAAGGTGATATTAGGCCGGGTTAGTAACGGAGAGGCGTCAATAAGACACCTATCCATTATTAATCCAATAGTAATAAAGGGTTGACAAAACACACACATTAGGAAAAAAGTATTTTAATTTTCTTCATTTAACCATACTTACCATACTTCAACACCTGCAAAAAACGTAAAATAATAAACCGTGTACTATCTGTCCACCGTAGTCCAATTAATAACGAGTGTCCCATGACGATCTCCCCTATAGAACAGTGACATCGGGTGATGTCACTGCTCTATAGGACCCTCAGTGACACACTGACAGGAAACAATGGCTCCTGCAGTGCATCACTGAGAGGTTACCTTAGGACAAAGTCTCACTTTATGGCAATTGCTGCATGGGAAAATTTCTCATACAGCAATGCGAAAAGTGAGACTAGGGACTATTTTTTTTTACAGCGGCGGAGGAATGCAGTGTGGAAGGATACCTTCCTCCCGTCATTATGTTCCTGGAGCCCCTAGATAGCGGTCGCATCAGCTGATGCTGCTGTTCTCCACGGGAGATCGTCGTGGGACACTCGTGGATTTCTGCGGACAGGGAGTATTTTGGTTGTTGGTTATTTTCAGATTTTTTTAACAGATGACACTGGCTTCGGGGAACAAAGTGACAAGTAATGGTGAGTATGTACTCTATGTTTAATGTACTGTATGTCTGTATGTACTGTATGTATTGAATGTAATGTATGAATGTAATGTATGAATGTACTGTATGTAGTATGTATGTAGTATGTATGTAGTATGCATGTATGTATGTATGTATGTATGTAGCATGTATGTAGTATGTTTGTTTGTTTTTTCATTCAACACATTAGCCGGATGATGGGACTACTACTGTCCCATCATTGGCTAATGTGTCAATCACTGTCACTGTAGTAGGCATCGTCCGATGGGACTTGTAGTCCCATCGGACGATGCCTGCACACAGGCACAGAGCCCCGGCAGCCCGCACAGAGCCCCGGCAGCCCACACAGAGCCCCGCACGCCACACAGATCCCCGGCACGCTGCACAGAGCCCCGCAACGCCGCACAGAGCCCTGACACGCCGCACAGAGCCCCGGCACACACGCACAGAGCCCCGCATGCCGCACAGAGCCCCGGAGCACCGCACAGAGCTCGGACACGCCGCACAGAGCCCCGGCACACACGCACAGAGCCCCGCATGCCGCACAGAGCCCCGGAACACCGCACAGAGCTCGGACACGCCGCACAGAGCCCCGGCACACATGCACAGAGCCCCGCACGCCGCACAGAGCCCCGGCAGGCCCGCACAGAGCCCTGGCAGGCCCGCACAGAGCCCCAGCACACACACACAGAGCCCCGGCAGGCACGCACAGACCCCGCCCTCACACACACATGCAGTCTCTGCCCACACACCACCCACACTCCATTATAGTGCATCATTGCACTATAGGAACTTCTGATTCCGGTATCGCAAAAGTATCGGAACTTGATATCGGAATTCCGATACAGCGAATATCGGCCGATACCCGATATTTGCAGTATCGGAATGATCAACACTAATGTTAAGTCTTTCTCTCTGTCCCCCAGATGGATAGGAACAACCCATATGACTGATGGCCGGAGGCTTTTTACAGGGACTCTCGCATGCCCCGGCCCCCACAGTTGCCACCGAGCCTCCTGGGTAAAGGGTCGGGCAACTAATATGGAATTAGCTGTCCTGCCTGTCTCTGGAGCAAGGCTTGGAGACGATGACTCCCTCGGTGTCCCGGCTACCGGGTCCTGCGCCTCAGAAAGGAGGCAGCCTTTTACAGGGCAGAACTTTTTCTGGTTTCCTCTCCTTTTGCTATGACTTCGTTTCTCACTCTCAGCAACGCAATTCTCCTTCAATGTCTCTTTCTTAGGATGCTGCCGCATGTCGGGCCGACGCAGCTCCGTGGCCTTCTGTCTAGGCCTCTGACAGGATCCCACCCCTGTCAGGGACCCACTACCTGAGTGGAGCTCAGATAGCAGCTCACTGGGTGAAGCCCAGCTCGCTTCTGCCTAACTTCCTATCCAGGCCACCAGTTTTAGTCTAATTGTGAAGAGTGCCCTACTAAATAGGAGCATAGCTCCCCCTGGTGGACTGGAGTGTGAAGTGTGTTGTGTGGTTTGTGATACCTGGTAAAGAGATCTCCTTTATTGCCTTCAGATGTAACATCACTCTCCCTGGTGGAAGAATGACATTACTGCAACGACCAGGACCCTGGGGCGCTGCACATACATTACATTACTGATCCTGAGTTACATCCTGTATTATACTCCAGAGCTGTACTCACTATTCTGCTGGTGCAGTCACTGTGTACATACATTACATTACTGATCCTGAGTTACATCCTGTATTATACCCCAGAGCTGCACTCACTATTCTGCTGGTGCAGTCACTGTGTACATACATTACATTACTGATCCTGAGTTACATCCTGTATTATACTCCAGAGCTGCACTCACTATTCTGCTGGTGCAGTCACTATGTACATACATTACATTACTGATCCTGAGTTACATCCTGTATTATACTCCAGAGCTGCACTCACTATTCTGCTGGTGCAGTCACCATGTACATACATTACATTACTGATCCTGAGTTACATCCTGTATTATACTCCAGAGCTGCACTCACTATTCTGCTGGTGCAGTCACTATGTACATACATTACATTACTGATCCTGAGTTACATCCTGTATTATACTCCAGAGCTGCACTCACTATTCTGCTGGTGCAGTCACTATGTACATACATTACATTACTGATCCTGAGTTACATCCTGTATTATACTCCAGAGCTGCACTCACTATTCTGCTGGTGCAGTCACAGTGTACATACATTACATTACTGATCCTGAGTTACATCCTGTATTATACCCCAGAGCTGCACTCACTATTCTGCTGGTGCAGTCACTGTGTACATACATTACATTACTGATCCTGAGTTACATCCTGTATTATACTCCAGAGCTGCACTCACTATTCTGCTGGTGCAGTCACTATGTACATACATTACATTACTGATCCTGAGTTACATCCTGTATTATACTCCAGAGCTGCACTCACTATTCTGCTGGTGCAGTCACCATGTACATACATTACATTACTGATCCTGAGTTACATCCTGTATTATACTCCAGAGCTGCACTCACTATTCTGCTGGTGCAGTCACTATGTACATACATTACATTACTGATCCTGAGTTACATCCTGTATTATACTCCAGAGCTGCACTCACTATTCTGCTGGTGCAGTCACTATGTACATACATTACATTACTGATCCTGAGTTACATCCTGTATTATACTCCAGAGCTGCACTCACTATTCTGCTGGTGCAGTCACAGTGTACATACATTACATTACTGATCCTGAGTTACATCCTGTATTATACTCCAGAGCTGCAATTTCAATTTAAAGGGCTTCAGAGCTGCTCTAGCACTTTTTCATTCTGAAACTTATCATCTTTATCTTATGTGTTGCACCCTAATATGATGCAGGAAACATGCACAAGGTTGTTGACTGTTTCCAGTAGCTACTAGCAGAATTGTGACTGCAGCTCTGGATAATATTACAGGCTTTAAAAATATTTCAATAAACAAAAAACAAGTTGCACTCTATCATGCTAAAGCATGTCAATGTGAAATATATGAAATATAATTAACAATATGGCTTCTGAATACTAGGAAAAAATGAGACGCTTAGCACATAATTTGGCCAATTCATGCCTGCCTCTCAACCAACGACAAGGTGGTCTCAAAACTGATGGGTCCTTACGTGTCTAATGTGAATACCTCTCAAAAACTGAAGTCTGAATTCCTGGGTAGACGTAGACATGTTAGGACCCATTAATTTTGAGACCACCTTGTCGTTGGTTGATAGGCAGGCATGAATTGGCCAAATTATGTACTATCAACCAAAGACAAGGTGGTCTCAAAACTAATGGGTCCTAACATGTCTACGTCTACCCAGGGATTCAGACTTCAGTTTTAGAGAGGTATTCACATTAGACACGTAAGGACCCATCAGTTTTGAGACCACCTTATCGTTGGTTGATGGGCAGGCATGAATTGGCCAAATTATGTGCTAAGCATCTCACTTTTTCCTCGCATCCAGAAGCAGTATTGCTATTCATATTTCACATTAACATGCTTTAGCACTACAGAGTGCAACTTTTTTTGTTTCTTTGTACATGGAGGTAGCTGCTCTGTTGTGAATTCTGTGGCAGAGCTCCCTCCTGTGGTCACAAGTGGTACTTCGGCTGATTCTCTCTGTGAGCTTCCGTTGGTGGAGGAAAGTGGTACTGCGGCTTCTGAGTTTCCTTCCTCAGGTGATGTGGTGAAGTCGTTAGGTGCTGCTCTATTTAACTCCACCTAGTGCTTTGATCCTGGCCTCCAGTCAATGTTCTAGTTTTGGACCTGTTTCCTCCTGGATCGTTCCTGTGGCCTGCTGCTCTGCATAGCTAAGTTCTGCTTTGCTATTTTGTTTGCTGTTTTTTCGTTCCAGCTTGTCTATTTGTTTTTTTCCTGCTTGCTGGAAGCTCTGGGACGCAGAGGGTGTACCTCCGTGCCGTTAGTTCGGTACGGAGGGTCTTTTTGCCCCCTAAGCGTGGTTTTTGTAGGGTTTTGTGTTGACCGCAAAGTTACCTTTCCTATCCTCGCTCTGTTCAGAAAGTCGGGCCTCACTTTGCTAAATCTATTTCATCTCTACGTTTGTCTTTTCATCTTAACTCACAGTCATTATATGTGGGGGGCTGCCTTTTCCTTTGGGGTATTTCTCTGAGGCAAGGTAGGCTTATTTTCTATCTTCAGGCTAGCTAGTTTCTCAGGCTGTGCCGAGTTGCATAGGGAGCGTTAGGCGCAATCCACGGCTGCCTCTAGTGTGGTTGGAGAGGATTAGGGATTGCGGTCAGCAGAGTTCCCACGTCTCAGAGCTCGTTCTATGTTTTTGGGTTATTGTCAGGTCACTGTATGTGCTCTGACCTCTATGTCCATTGTGGTACTGAATTATCATAACAGTACTGGAGGCCCAAAGTACTAATGATTCTCAATAGAGGGAAAAAAGAAGTTCTGAGAAGATTTTTTTTTCTCTGCACTGTGTTTTGCCTTTTTTTTCCCCTAGACATTTGGGTGGCTCAGGATACAGGTGTAGCGATGGACATTAAAGGTCTGTCTTCATGTGTGGATCAGCTCACGGCAAGAGTACAAAATATTCAAGACTTTGTGGTTCAGAATTCTATGTTAGAACCGAGAATTCCTATTCCTGATTTGTTTTTTGAAGGTAGAACTAAATTTCTGAGTTTCAAAAATAATTGTAAACTATTTCTGGCTTTGAAACCTCGCTCCTCTGGTGACCCAGTTCAACAAGTTAGGATCATTATTTCTTTTTTACGTGGCGACCCTCAGGACTGGGCATTTTCTCTTGCGTCAGGAGATCCTGCATTAAGTAATATCAATGAGTTTTTCCTGGCGCTCGGATTGCTGTACGATGAACCTAATTCAGTGGATCAGGCAGAGAAAAACTTGCTGGCTCTGTGTCAGGGTCAGGATGAGATAGAGGTATATTGTCAGAAATTTAGAAAGTGGTCCGTACTCACTCAATGGAATGAAGGTGCGCTCGCAGCTATTTTCAGAAAAGGTCTCTCTGAAGCCCTTAAGGATGTCATGGTGGGATTTCCTATGCCTGCTGGTCTGAATGAGTCTATGTCTTTGGCCATTCAGATCGGTCGACGCTTGCGTGAGCGTAAATCTGTGCACCATTTGGCGGTATTACCGGAGCATAAACCTGAGCCTATGCAGTGCGATAGGACTTTGACCAGAGTTGAACGGCAAGAACACAGACGTCTGAATGGGCTGTGTTTCTACTGTGGTGATTCCACTCATGCTATCTCTGATTGTCCTAAGCGCACTAAGCGGTTCGCTAGGTCTGCCACCATTGGTACAGTACAGTCAAAATTTCTTCTGTCCGTTACCTTGATCTGCTCTTTGTCATCGTATTCTGTCATGGCATTTGTGGATTCAGGCGCTGCCCTGAATTTGATGGACTTGGAGTATGCTAGGCGTTGTGGGTTTTTCTTGGAGCCCTTGCAGTGTCCTACTCCATGGAGAGGAATTGATGCTACGCCTTTGGCCAAGAATAAGCCTCAGTACTGGACCCAGCTGACCATGTGCATGGCTCCTGCACATCAGGTGGTTATTCGCTTTCTGGTGTTGCATAATCTGCATGATGTGGTCGTGTTGGGGTTGCCATGGCTACAAGTCCATAATCCAGTATTAGATTGGAAATCCATGTCTGTGTCCAGCTGGGGTTGTCAGGGGGTACATGGTGATGTCCCATTTCTGACTATTTCGTCATCCACCCCTTCTGAGGTTCCAGAGTTCTTGTCTGATTACCGGGATGTGTTTGATGAGCCCAAGTCCGATACCCTACCTCCGCATAGGGATTGTGATTGTGCTATCGATTTGATTCCTGGTAGTAAATTCCCAAAAGGTCGACTGTTTAATTTATCTGTGCCTGAGCACGCCGCTATGCGGAGTTATGTGAAGGAGTCCTTGGAGAAGGGGCATATTCGCCCGTCATCGTCGCCATTAGGAGCAGGGTTCTTTTTTGTAGCCAAGAAGGATGGTTCACTGAGACCTTGTATAGATTACCGCCTTCTAAATAAGATCACGGTTAAATTTCAATACCCCTTGCCGTTGTTATCTGATTTGTTTGCTCGGATTAAGGGGGCCAGTTGGTTCACCAAGATAGATCTTCGTGGTGCGTATAATCTTGTGCATATTAAGCGAGGCGATGAATGGAAAACTGCATTTAATACACCCGAGGGCCATTTTGAGTATCTAGTAATGCCATTCGGACTTGCCAATGCTCCATCAGTGTTTCAGTCCTTTATGCATGACATTTTCCGAGAGTACCTGGATAAATTCCTGATTGTGTACTTGGATGACATTTTGATCTTCCCGGATGATTGGGAGTCTCATGTGAAGCAGGTCAGAACGGTGTTTCAGGTCCTGCGTGCTAATTCTTTGTTTGTGAAGGGATCAAAGTGTCTCTTTGGTGTTCAGAAGGTTTCATTTTTGGGGTTCATCTTTTCCCCTTCTACTATCGAGATGGACCCTGTTAAGGTCCAAGCCATCCATGATTGGACTCAGCCGACATCTCTGAAAAGTCTGCAAAAGTTCCTGGGCTTTGCTAATTTTTATCGTCGCTTCATCTGCAATTTTTCTAGTATTGCTAAACCATTGACCGATTTGACCAAGAAGGGTGCTGATGTGGTCAATTGGTCTTCTGCTGCTGTGGAAGCTTTTCAAGAGTTGAAGCGTCGTTTTTCTTCTGCCCCTGTGTTGTGTCAACCAGATGTTTCGCTTCCGTTCCAGGTCGAGGTTGATGCTTCTGAGATTGGAGCAGGGGCTGTTTTGTCACAGAGAAGTTCTGATTGCTCGGTGATGAAACCATGCGCCTTCTTTTCCAGGAAGTTTTCGCCTGCTGAGCGAAATTATGATGTGGGCAATCGAGAGTTGCTGGCCATGAAGTGGGCATTCGAGGAGTGGCGTCATTGGCTTGAAGGAGCTAAGCATCGCGTGGTGGTCTTGACTGATCATAAGAACTTGACTTATCTCGAGTCTGCCAAGCGGTTGAATCCTAGACAGGCTTGTTGGTCGCTGTTTTTTGCCCGTTTTGACTTTGTGATTTCGAACCTTCCGGGCTCTAAAAATGTGAAGGCGGATGCTCTGTCTAGGAGTTTTGTGCCCGACTCTCCGGGTTTATCTGAGCCGGCGGGTATCCTCAAAGAGGGAGTAATTGTGTCTGCCATCTCCCCTGATTTGCGGCGGGTGCTGCAAAAATTTCAGGCTAATAAACCTGATCGTTGCCCAGCGGAGAAACTGTTTGTCCCTGATAGGTGGACGAATAAAGTTATCTCTGAGGTTCATTGTTCGGTGTTGGCCGGTCATCCTGGAATCTTTGGTACCAGAGAGTTAGTGGCTAGATCCTTTTGGTGGCCATCTCTGTCGCGGGATGTGCGTTCTTTTGTGCAGTCCTGTGGGATTTGTGCTTGGGCTAAGCCCTGCTGTTCTCGTGCCAGTGGGTTGCTTTTGCCCTTGCCGGTCCCGAAGAGGCCTTGGACACATATCTCTATGGATTTTATTTCAAATCTTCCCGTCTCTCAAAAGATGTCAGTCATTTGGGTGGTCTGTGATCGCTTCTCTAAGATGGTCCATTTGGTACCCTTGTCTAAATTACCTTCCTCCTCTGATTTGGTGCCATTGTTCTTCCAGCATGTGGTTCGTTTACATGGCATTCCAGAGAATATCGTTTCTGACAGAGGTTCCCAGTTTGTTTCGAGGTTTTGGCGAGCCTTTTGTGGTAGGATGGGCATTGACTTGTCTTTTTCCTCGGCTTTCCATCCTCAGACTAATGGCCAGACCGAACGAACCAATCAGACCTTGGAAACATATCTGAGATGCTTTGTTTCTGCTGATCAGGATGACTGGGTGTCCTTTTTGCCTTTGGCTGAGTTCGCCCTTAATAATCGGGCCAGCTCGGCTACCTTGGTTTCGCCGTTTTTCTGCAACTCTGGGTTCCATCCTCGTTTCTCTTCAGGGCAGGTTGAGTCTTCGGACTGTCCTGGTGTGGATACTGTGGTGGACAGGTTGCAGCAGATTTGGACTCATGTAGTGGACAATTTGACCTTGTCCCAGGAGAAGGCTCAACGTTTCGCTAATCGCAGATGCTGTGTGGGTCCCCGACTTCGTGTTGGGGATTTGGTTTGGTTATCTTCTCATCATATTCCTATGAAGGTTTCCTCTCATAGTAACATAGTAACATAGTTAGTAAGGCCGAAAAAAGACATTTGTCCATCCAGTTCAGCCTATATTCCATCATAATAAATCCCCAGATCTACGTCCTTCTACAGAACCTAATTGTATGATACAATATTGTTCTGCTCCAGGAAGACATCCAGGCCTCTCTTGAACCCCTCGACTGAGTTCGCCATCACCACCTCCTCAGGCAAGCAATTCCAGATTCTCACTGCCCTAACAGTAAAGAATCCTCTTCTATGTTGGTGGAAAAACCTTCTCTCGTCCAGACGCAAAGAATGCCCCCTTGTGCCCGTCACCTTCCTTGGTATAAACAGATCCTCAGCGAGATATTTGTATTGTCCCCTTATATACTTATACATGGTTATTAGATCGCCCCTCAGTCGTCTTTTTTCTAGACTAAATAATCCTAATTTCGCTAATCTATCTGGGTATTGTAGTTCTCCCATCCCCTTTATTAATTTTGTTGCCCTCCTTTGTACTCTCTCTAGTTCAATTATATCCTTCCTGAGCACCGGTGCCCAAAACTGGACACAGTACTCCATGTGTGGTCTAACTAGGGATTTGTACAGAGGCAGTATAATGCTCTCATCATGTGTATCCAGACCTCTTTTAATGCACCCCATGATCCTGTTTGCCTTGGCAGCTGCTGCCTGGCACTGGCTGCTCTAGGTAAGTTTATCATTAACTAGGATCCCCAAGTCCTTCTCCCTGTCAGATTTACCCAGTGGTTTCCCACTCAGTGTGTAATGGTGATATTGATTCCTTCTTCCCATGTGTATAACCTTACATTTATCATTGTTAAACCTCATCTGCCACCTTTCAGCCCAAGTTTCCAACTTATCCAGATCCATCTGTAGCAGAATGCTATCTTCTCTTGTATTAACTGCTTTACATAGTTTTGTATCATCTGCAAATATCGATATTTTACTGTGTAAACCTTCTACCAGATCATTAATGAATATGTTGAAGAGAACAGGTCCCAATACTGACCCCTGCGGTACCCCACTGGTCACAGCGACCCAGTTAGAGACTATACCATTTATAACCACCCTCTGCTTTCTATCACTAAGCCAGTTACTAACCCATTTACACACATTTTCCCCCAGACCAAGCATTCTCATTTTGTGTACCAACCTCTTGTGCGGCACGGTATCAAACGCTTTGGAAAAATCGAGATATACCACGTCCAATGACTCACCGTGGTCCAGTCTATAGCTTACCTCTTCATAAAAACTGATTAGATTGGTTTGACAGGAGCGATTTCTCATAAACCCATGCTGATATGGAGTTAAACAGTTATTCTCATTGAGATAATCCAGAATAACATCCCTCAGAAACCCTTCAAATATTTTACCAACAATAGAGGTTAGACTTACTGGCCTATAATTTCCAGGTTCACTTTTAGAGCCCTTTTTGAATATTGGCACCACATTTGCTATGCGCCAATCCTGTGGAACAGACCCCGTCACTATAGAGTCCCTAAAAATAAGAAATAATGGTTTATCTATTACATTACTTAGTTCTCTTAGTACTCGTGGGTGTATGCCATCCGGACCCAGAGATTTATCTATTTTAATCTTATTTAGCCGGTTTCGCACCTCTTCTTGGGTTAGATTGGTGACCCTTAATATAGGGTTTTCATTGTTTCTTGGGATTTCACCTAGCATTTCATTTTCCACCGTGAATACCGTGGAGAAGAAGGTGTTTAATATGTTAGCTTTTTCCTCGTCATCTACAACCATTCTTTCCTCACTATTTTTTAAGGGGCCTACATTTTCAGTTTTTATTCTTTTACTATTGATATAGTTGAAGAACAGTTTGGGATTAGTTTTACTCTCCTTAGCAATGTGCTTCTCTGTTTCCTTTTTGGCAGCTTTAATTAGTTTTTTAGATAAAGTATTTTTCTCCCTAAGTTTCTCTCCTAAGTTTAAACCTCGTTTCATTGGTCCGTACAGAATTTCTGAGGTTCTTAATCCTGTGTCTTTTCGTCTGACCCTTCCAGATTCTTTTTCCATACATAACGTATTCCATAGGTCATTGTTGCGGAGATACGTGGCACCTATGGTTCCATCTGTTGATCCTCCTGCCCCGGTTTTGGTGGAGGGGGAGTTGGAGTATATTGTGGAGAAGATTTTGGATTCTCGTGTTTCAAGACGGAAACTCCAGTATCTGGTTAAGTGGAAGGGTTATGCTCAGGAAGATAATTCCTGGGTCTTTGCCTCTGATGTCCATGCTCCCGATCTTGTTCGTGCCTTTCATATGGCTCATCCTGGTCGTCCTGGGGGCTCTGGTGAGGGTTCGGTGACCCCTCCTCAAGGGGGGGGTACTGTTGTGAATTCTGTGGCAGAGCTCCCTCCTGTGGTCACAAGTGGTACTTCGGCTGAGTCTCTCTGTGAGCTTCCGTTGGTGGAGGAAACTGGTACTGCGGCTTCTGAGTTTCCTTCCTCAGGTGATGTGGTGAAGTCGTTAGGTGCTGCTCTATTTAACTCCACCTAGTGCTTTGATCCTGGCCTCCAGTCAATGTTCTAGTATTGGATCTGTTTCCTCCTGGATCGTTCCTGTGGCCTGCTGCTCTGCATAGCTAAGTTCCGCTTTGCTATTTTGTTTGCTGTTTTTTTCTGTCCAGCTTGTCTATTTGTTTTTTCCTGCTTGCTGGAAGCTCTGGGACGCAGAGGGTGTACCTCCGTGCCATTAGTTCGGTACGGAGGGTCTTTTTGCCCCCTTTGCGTGGTTTTTGTAGGGTTTTGTGTTGACTGCAAAGTTACCTTTCCTATCCTCGCTCTGTTCAGAAAGTCGGGCCTCACTTTGCTAAATCTATTTCATCTCTACGTTTGTCTTTTCATCTTAACTCACAGTCATTATATGTGGGGGCTGCCTTTTCCTTTGGGGTATTTCTCTGAGGCAAGGTAGGCTTATTTTCTATCTTCAGGCTAGCTAGTTTCTCAGGCTGTGCCGAGTTGCATAGGGAGCGTTAGGCGCAATCCACGGCTGCCTCTAGTGTGGTTGGAGAGGATTAGGGATTGCGGTCAGCAGAGTTCCCACGTCTCAGAGCTTGTTCTATGTTTTTGGGTTATTGTCAGGTCACTGTATGTGCTCTGACCTCTATGTCCATTGTGGTACTGAATTACCTTATCATAACACTGCTCCTAGTTGGCACCTGTTCACATTATCTTGGAAGTGCCAGTCAGTCTTTTTGTCATTAAAAATAGTTCTCATCGCGTCACCGTTTTACACCACAAGAGGACACTAGTTTCATCTCCCTCCATTCTTCCTTGCAGAGCACTGTTCGGTACAACGTCCCGGTTCCTCAGGAGAACTCCACTTTCCTATTGTCAGCAAACACTTCTTCTACGAGCTGTGTGAACGGAGTGGCGTACACCTTTGCTATTACTATCAGCGTCAGGTAAAATCGACCTCATCAGAATACCTGGCTTTCGGACAGTTTCACCCTCACTCTTACACATCTTTTATGTTACAGCTATAGAGGAAACCGATCTCAAACCAACATGGTGATCATCGATATCACCATGCTCTCCGGATACCAGGAAGACTACTGGTCTCTACAAGAGGTATATTTCATTAGTCACTGACTAACGTTGCAACACTTGACTCTTGGGTCTAATGTGAACTCACTTATATTTTCATCTTGACTTCAAGGGTAGAACAAGGGAAGAGCGAATCTCCAAATATTCTAATATGGCATGTGGTCGCACATGCTCACTACCACTCCAGTCACACAGGGGGCCTCCTGTGCTTGGTGGGGTCCTGTACAAATCAAACATTAATAGTCTATCCTGTGCATAGGTGATATACATTGCTCTCTTTTAAAAGGAATCAATTAGCAGGTTTTTACTACCTAATATGAGAGCAGCATTATGTAGGGGCCGAAACCCTGATTGCAACGATGTGTCATTTACTTAGCTGCTTGCTGTATTTTGGATAAAATCCCAGTTTTATCTGCTGTAGATATACAAGTTCTTTGCATGCTGAGCTCTGTATAACCTCACCCACATCACTGATTTGCCGCTTTGTGTGTGCACTGTGCATAGGCAGAAATCTGCAAATCAGTGGCATTGGAGGAGTTATAAAGAGCTCATGAATATGGAGAACTACCTGGCAGCAGGAGTTCTAGTCCTCTGTGCTAGTAATTAACTTTAATGGGACTATTGTGAAAATTAATAGGCCTGTTTTTTTTGTTTTTTTTTTACAGCTGGTGAACAGCAGAGTGATCTCCAACTTTGAAACTAAGAACAATCATCTGTACTTGTATCTGAAATCTGTGAGTAGACTTTTACTTCTTATTGCCCCCATATACCACAGTCCCTGTACCAAAGGGGATTTATTATCTGATTTTCCTATCCCAGACACCTGATAATGTGAATTTACCTACTTTGATGTTGTTATGAGCTCATCTGGTAAGATGGACTACCTAAGCCATTCGTAAGAGCAAGTAGCAGAGGCCAGAGACGATAATGCAGCAGAGCTGGACTTGCCAGACAGCATATGGATCAGTGAGGTCTGGTACAGCAGGGTATGCTGGTCAGCAGATTGACAAACAGAGCTGGAAGCACTAGATGCAGCTGAGCTAGGTGTGTGGATAGTACAGGAACAGCAGAGCTGTGTAGGCAACTCGATCTTTTCTGCAGAAGTGCAGATACACACAGGAATACCGGAAAAGCATAGACCGTCTGGTATCTTGCTTGCAGAAGTGCGGTTACACACAGGAATACCGGAAAAGCATAGACCGTCTGGTATCTTGCTTGCAGAAGTGCGGTTACACACAGGAATACCGGAAAAGCATAGACCGTCTGGTATCTTGCTTGCAGAAGTGAGGTTACACACAGGAATACCGGAAAAGCATAAACCGTCTGGTATCTTGCTTGCAGAAGTGCGGTTACACACAGGAATACCGGAAAAGCATAGACCGTCTGGTATCTTGCTTGCAGAAGTGCGGTTACACACAGGAATACCGGAAAAGCATAGACCGACTGGTATCTTGCTTGCAGAAGTGAGGTTACACACAGGAATACCGGAAAAGCATAGACCGTCTGGTATCTTGCTTGCAGAAGTGCGGTTACACACAGGAATACCGGAAAAGCATAGACCGTCTGGTATCTTGCTGTCAGAAGTGCAGATACACACAGGAATACCGGAAAAGCATAGACTGTCTGGTATCTTGCTTGCAGAAGTGCGGTTACACACAGGAATTGCGAAGGTGTAAAACTGGTAACTTGCTTGCAGAAGTGCAGTTACCTTAATAGCAGAGTAATTATTGTGTGCAGACTCAGAATGGCAGAGACTCATTTGTGAACATAACTTGACACAGCATAACTGAGATTGCAATTGCACCAGGAATTGCTGGACAGAGCTTGGATGTAGTAAATGGCTGCTGGATTGAAGACAGGAGTAACTGGGAAAATAATTAGACACTTGGCTGGAACAGAATGATGGTACCTTCAGGGTGGTAGCACGGTGCTGTACTTCCTGAATGCTAAGGCGGTGGGTTGGCATCAATCGTGCTTGCCAGGCTTCCACAGAAACCAGCGCGAACCATCACAGAAGGAGCCAGCCATATGGGAAGGAAGCAAAACTTGACATTCGAGCCAGAACAGGTGAGAAACAAAGGTTTATGGATTGCAGTAGAAAAACAGAGGACCTTGAGAGACCCACCAAACATGGGGAGGACTTAAAAACTTCCTGTAAATGTTATCATTGGTCAGATCCAAAGTCATTATCAAGCAGGTGATTGTACTTTCCACTGAGCCACCACTCTGCCGACATCATCCAAATCCTAGGAGATGTTAGGATGTTAGGATGTTTCTGCTTATACAATGATTGATGCATCAGATCCAATGTGGCAGAGTCCCATATGGTATATGGTTTTTTTAAGCCACCCCTAAATTGTTAGAAATTACTTAGGGGTGCGGGTCTCATTCCTCAGAATTGTCATCAATTGGTGGTTGTACATCTGATTTAGTAGTAGCTTAATCAGGAACAAAGAGCAGAGTTGTGACTAGGAGTTATGTGAAGGTCTACCAGAGCCATGGCCAACCGAAAAACCCAAGAACGGAAGTGAGGAGGAGTCAACGGAGGCGAGGCCAAAGTTCCTGGGTTCATTGATTGCGGACCATCTCTACGTGTGTCTATGGTTATTTGTTGAGTGTTTTCTTCTATCTTGAACTCCTCTAGGTTTCTCATGAAACAATCTACCTCTCGGTCAACGTTATAATGGGCAACAGGGTGCTAAATGTGAAGCGTGCTTCCATCTATGTGTACGATTACTATGAAACAGGTAATTTAGAGCTGTAGAC
Organism: Ranitomeya imitator; assembly: GCF_032444005.1. Lineage (NCBI taxonomy): Eukaryota > Metazoa > Chordata > Amphibia > Anura > Dendrobatidae > Ranitomeya > Ranitomeya imitator. The sequence continues at coordinate 830,704,365 of NC_091283.1, forward strand.
TCGTCTCAGCAGAAGTAGAGGTCCTTGATCGAAATGAATGCGTCCTCAAAATCCGTCATACAGTAGATATGTACACAGTATGTCTTCTAGGTACACTGTTAGTATCCCTGAAATAATATTAGGTTCACCATGTAAAGTATGTCCTAACATTAAGCAAAAGACACAAAAATAATAAAACTGAACTTGTAGAGTTGCCAGTAGATGATTAATGACTACTGCTGTTTGGTTTTAGACAAAAATCAGAATATCTATTGATTAATTAAAAATTTGATTCATCTATCCCCACCTTGACAGGGCTTACATGACATTAATTAGACTATGAATGGGGGCTCTGATGCTTTAACTAGAAAGTTCCTATCCTTTCCTACTGCTTGTTTGATAATGTTTTGTTTGAGAAACCCCAGTGCATGCTGGGATACTCAAACAAAGCATTGTCAGGGGGCAGTGACCTCCATTTCAGAGGCTGGACTAATCCCATCTAAGCTGAGCATATGTCGGTTGTCAATTCCAACGGAGACTCACTAGATTCTTATCACTGTACGATGTGCACAATGACAGTGCACTCTCTCACCAGGTTTGATCAGAATTAATGGGCAGGCAACAGAGCACACTGGCATTGTGCAGTTTATAAGAAGAATAATCCCCATGCAGAGACCAGTGCCATCCCCACAAATAACGCCACTTGCAGTGTGTGGCCTTAGTTTCTGCAAGCCAGGTATGCTTCTTACAACGCGCACAAATGCACTCTTATTGGCTAGTTACTACTGATCACAGCCTGCGTTAGAGTGCGCTTGGATCGCCCCCAAAGGGCAGTGGGGAACTCGGTACCGGGTCCTTCGGTTCACAAGGGGGATGTCACGGTGGCTGACCCGGTCCGTGGCCCTCAGGACGTCCGTGTAAATGGGGAAAGGTCTTTAAAGGGATATGTTCGTGACGCCACCTGTAGTATTCGGTCAGGGTGACCAACGCTGCTTTAAGGGGTCCGCTGAGGTGATGTGATGACAGCTAGATGGTATACCTTCCCACAGGTGAAGTATGTCCCCAGGGCTTCCCAATGTGTAGATGGTGGATGGTGTGAGGTGCAGTGAAGAACGAGGACACAAGGTTGCAGTCTCTTTACCTTTTACTGAAGATTTCAGCATCCACAGTCCAGAGCACCAGATCACAGGGTAGGCAGAGTCCGGCCGGTTTGGAGGCAAATCCAGAGTCCCCTTATCCAGGTGGAAATCAGTAGCCTTGCTTCCTCTAGCGCCCTGGTGTTGTAGTACCTCACTGCTAAGCTGCTCATAAGGTCCTCACAGATGTTGTAGATTTTATCGATTTTTCTCTCTGTCCCCCAGATGGATAGGACAAACCCATATGACCGGTGGCGTGAGGCTTATTACAGGGACTCTAGCACGGCCTCTCGTGGGTGCCACCGTGCCTCCTGGGTATAGGGCGGATCAGTAACTTGCAATTAGCTGTCCTGCCAGTCTCTGGAGCAATGCATAAAGGACTGTTGCTTCCTCGGTGTTCCAGCTACCGGGATCCTGCGCCTCAGAAGGAGGCAGCCTGTGCTGGGCAGAACTCCTTCTGGTATCCACTCCTTTGCTATGACTTCTTCACCCTCTCTACAATACAGTTCTCTTTTCGTGGCCTTTCTTAGGAACTGCCGCACTTAGGGCAGGCGCATCTCTGTGGCCTTCTGTCTGGATCTCGGACAGGCTCCCACCCCTCTCAGGGACCAACTACCTGAGTAAAGCTCAGCCAGCAACTGCCTAACTTCCTCTCCATGCCATCAGTTTTTCCTAAGTGTGAAGAGTGCCCTAATAAATAGGAGCACCCCCTGGTGGACTGGAGTATGAAGTGTGTTGCATGTTTTGTGATACCTGGTAAAGAGATATCCTTCATTGCCTTCAAACGTAATATCACTCCCCCTACAGGAAAATAGTACTGCAACGACCAGGACCCTGGGGCGCTGCACGCTGTCATTGTGCACATTACACAGTGACAATCTGCTGAGTCTCCATTGGAATTGACAACCGATGCATGCTCAGTGAAGCAGGGAACAGCCCAGCCCCTGAAAGGTAGGTCACTGATGACATTTCGTTTCTGGAAGGGGGCAGAGGCTACAGCAGTGACTGACTCCTCTGGCCACCTGATAACACTTTGTTTGATTATCGCAGCATGCACTGGGGATTCTCAAACAAAACATTATCATATAGGAAGTAGTAAAAAAAAAAGAAAAATCAGGTATTTAGAATTAAAATTAATTTGTGTTTTGGACTACCCCTTTAACTGCTTTCTGACATAGTATGAACAACAAAGTAGAGGCAGGCACCGCCGCCCGGGATCACCTTCAACATGCTACAGGAACATAGTATAACCAACAAGAAAAGAATAGCATGCACAAAAGAAGGGATCACCGCAAATAGTAGCAAAACATAACAATTTTATTATAACACCACACATAAACACTACAAAAATCATAAAAACAGTTAAAATTGCACAACAAAGTACAAAGATGAATGAAAACCAGACCCAAAATAAGGTCAACCACGGTGCCCCCCTATATATATATATGCAAGAAGCTGCCTAATCTATCGATGCATGCAAGGGATACAAAAAAAGGGATGGTGACTCCCTCATACAACCAGACCCCTATGGAGCCCTATGGAGAACAACCTGAACAAGGTGAGGTAACCCATACAACCTGATAGAATAAGGCAGGTGTCCAAGGCAGCATTCCTGGCAATAATAACAGGGTGATAATGGCAGATGGCAATAGAGAAGGGGGAATGACACCGGGCACAGAAGCCCAACGCGTGTCGCCAGTAAAAGTGGCTTCTTCAGGGGCAGTACTATTAGTGAGTATAGTGTGTGGTTAAATACCTTCATGTAAATGAGCAGAGTCGTGACAGCTGGAGACCAGGGGTGATCAGGAGAACTGCACATGCCGCCCGGCCGGAAGTAACCAGGACGCCGGCGGCTGCGCAGTGCGGGGGCTCCAACAGCGCTGCGCCCGCACAAGGCAAGTGCGCACGCGCCGAACCGACGCGCGCACAACGAGCACAGCAGGCCCAGCACAGCAGGGGACACCTCGCATAAAGCCCCGCCCACCGCTACCTACGTAGTAAGCTCAAGGGAGAGGGAACCTCCCGTCCCAAGGAGACCGCCCGTGGCCCAACGCGCATGCCCAGGCCGGCAACATGGGCCAGGGGCGGACGCCGAGAAGACAGGAGAGACAGTATACAACAAGTGGAAGCAGGGGGAGGCTGGGCACTAAAAGGACAGGGGAACTGCACACACTTGTTGTATACTGTCTCTCCTGTCTTCTCGGCGTCCGCCCCTGGCCCATGTTGCCGGCCTGGGCATGCGCGTTGGGCCACGGGCGGTCTCCTTGGGACGGGAGGTTCCCTCTCCCTTGAGCTTACTACGTAGGTAGCGGTGGGCGGGGCTTTATGCGAGGTGTCCCCTGCTGTGCTGGGCCTGCTGTGCTCGTTGTGCGCGCGTCGGTTCGGCGCGTGCGCACTTGCCTTGTGCGGGCGCAGCGCTGTTGGAGCCCCCGCACTGCGCAGCCGCCGGCGTCCTGGTTACTTCCGGCCGGGCGGCATGTGCAGTTCTCCTGATCACCCCTGGTCTCCAGCTGTCACGACTCTGCTCATTTACATGAAGGTATTTAACCACACACTATACTCACTAATAGTACTGCCCCTGAAGAAGCCACTTTTACTGGCGACACGCGTTGGGCTTCTGTGCCCGGTGTCATTCCCCCTTCTCTATTGCCATCTGCCATTATCACCCTGTTATTATTGCCAGGAATGCTGCCTTGGACACCTGCCTTATTCTATCAGGTTGTATGGGTTACCTCACCTTGTTCAGGTTGTTCTCCATAGGGCTCCATAGGGGTCTGGTTGTATGAGGGAGTCACCATCCCTTTTTTTGTATCCCTTGCATGCATCGATAGATTAGGCAGCTTCTTGCATATATATATATAGGGGGGCACCGTGGTTGACCTTATTTTGGGTCTGGTTTTCATTCATCTTTGTACTTTGTTGTGCAATTTTAACTGTTTTTATGATTTTTGTAGTGTTTATGTGTGGTGTTATAATAAAATTGTTATGTTTTGCTACTATTTGCGGTGATCCCTTCTTTTGTGCATGCTATTCTTTTCTTGTTGGTTATGCTTTCTGACATAGGACGTAATACTACTTCCAATGTTTGGTCACTATGCATGGAGCGGCCTCAGCAGATGTCACTAGGGCGAGCATACACTTGCTTGTTTTGACCCCCTGCAACACGATTGTAGGTTGACGATAGATTTTAATCAAAGCCGGGGGTCTAATAAAAAACCCCTGTGGATGCAATCTTAGTCCTCTTATGAATCCCTGTCATTTTGACAATATGCTGATCGCAAGTTCAAGTACCTTAAATGATTAAATAATGTCTGTTCTCAGTCACCACTAGAGGGAGCTGAAGGGTTAACTGTGTATACTGTGTATGCATTGATTTCTAGTAAGCTCCCCCTAGTGGTGGCTGCCGGAAGCCATTATTTTATCCTTTTACTGTGCATTTGGAGATGTGTATAAGAAAAATCAAGTTATAAAAGTACATTAAAATAGGAAGCAACGCAGAAGCTTGGACCTAAAATTTTCTGATAATAAAAGGTAGACTTTCTCTAAAAAATATGAATATATATGAATATATGTCCAGTCAGATGTTTGAAAGCAAATACATTATTCCTATTATATGCTTACTATGAGATGAGATTATCCAGTAACTCTGCTGTTTTCTTTCTACAGCTGAAAATGGTTATGCATCATATCGCCACCCCTGTGCCCCACCGTAAGAGGAAAGACCCCAGACATTCAGAAATATCACAAGAACTTATTTATGACCGGCTAAATCATGTTTAAGCAGTACAGTATGAAACTATATGGAATATATGTAAAATTGCATTATAGAATTGTATTTAAGGGAACCTGTTGTAACGATTTTACTACTAAAATTAGTGGTATGGATGCGTAGGTCATAGCTTATAAAACCATCCTAACACCACAAGATATTGGCATGTTTCCATCCACCTTAGTTATTTGGTGATCCTTGATTTTATTTTTAATTACCGTATTTTTCGGACTATAAGATGCACTTTTTCCCAAAAAAAATTGTGAGGAAAAAGGGGGGTGCATCTTATAGTTCGAATGCAGGCTTATCGGCAGTGGTGTGGTGGCGGCAGAGGTGCAGGGATGATGAGGCGCGGTGAGCGGTATGGAGTGAGCAGGGTCCCTTCCACAGGTGAGGTGACACCGCTGCCCGGTATCCAAGGAGAGCAGCAGAATCGGGTGAATCACGGCTTTCACGGTGGAGGCGGCCATCTTCTTGAGGCTGCGCGTGCACAGATTGAGTTCTCTGCTTCCCGGGGCTTCAGGAAAATGGCCGCGGGAGGCCGCGGGTGCGCAGATTGAGATCGCGGTGGCCATTTTCCTGAAGCCAAGTTCGCAGAGTGAGATCTCAGCTTCAGGAAAATGTCCGCCGCGATCCCCATCTGCACACGCGCGGCCTTCCGTTGCCATTTTCCTGAAGCACCGGGAAGCAGAGCACTCAATGTGCGCACGCGCGGTCTCAGGAACATGGCCACCGCCACCGAGAAACCGATGATTAACACAGCTCTGCTGCTCACCTTGGATACCGGGCCGCGGCGTCACCTCACCTGAGGGGGTGACCGCACGTCTGCCGCCGCCACAGCACTGCCTTAACCCCCCAATGGACACCAGGTCGTGGCATCACCCACCTAAGCAGGAAGGGACACTGCTCAGGTGCACGCCGTACCGCCCACCGCGACTCGGCGTCACCGCACCTCTACCGACACCATGCCTCCTGTGACCCTGCTCTGCCACCGCCAGCCCTCAGGTAAGATACCGTACCTTAAATTCGGACAATAAGACGGACCCCCATCTTATAAAAAAATATTTTTTCTGCAATTTTCACCCCAAATTTGGGGTGCGTCTTATGGTCCGGTGCGTCTTATAGTCCGAAAAATGCGGTATACTCTTCTTTGTATTAGAGTAAACCTTATATGATGGAAATATTGCCAACATTTGACAGTAGAATGGTCACATAAACATTCTCGGCACGCATTCAGAGCCTGAATCATTATTGCACCTGCATTTTCTGGAGTTTTTATTCGTTTTTTGTTCCTTTTTTGTTTGCATCAAATTCATCTTGACATTTGTGCTTCTTTTGAAGTTTATTTTATGTCTTCCCTTTTTTTTCTTTATTAGCAATTGAGAACACGGTTAATGGTTTCCAAATGGTTTTTTGCCAGATTCAACATTTGCAACAAATGTATTTCAGTCCCCAGACTGGAATGATTTTAGACAAATCAGAAATTTTGCAGCAATTTTTGTGACATATTGAAAAAAAGTGCAACTTTTTGCTTGTAAAAAAAAAAATGGTTAAACACGGAAAAAAATAATATTTTTGACTGCGTGCGCCACTTTGATGAATTTTATGCAAAAAAAAAGTCAATGAATAGAAGTGAGAAAAAGTGACTTAAAAAAATAAAATGCAAACGATGAATACGGTGCTCCTGCTTATAATTAATTGTGATTTATATTTCAGAATCCTATGGCTGTTGTTGTGTTTTCCAACTTTAATTAAAACCTTTGAACATTTCAGTTGTCGGTAAATTGTGGTCAAGAAGGTTCATGGCATAAAGGGGACACAGGGGTCCTTCAGACTCATCGACACACAGAGATACAGTATAGATACACAGAAATCTGTAAAAGCACCTTCAAAATATTAGAGATGTTCCTCTGTGATCCTCCTTTTCCACACACATTGTAGGAGCCATACGTAGGGCTTTATGGACCAGACCTCCAACGGTGGCAGTAGGAGACTGAGAATTTGTGTTCGAGAGGGGAAAAATGTTGACTTCTGTGGTTGGGGCATCTTGGGCGGCTGCTTTTTAAAAGAGGTCCGGATGGATGATTCATCAATCCAGTTACAATCCTCACCATCCCTTTCTCAAACCAGCTGAAAACGAGACATCTACATAAGAAGGTCTGGTCTTCCAGATGAGCAGAATATATCATAGCCCCGGAGTCCTAGTGCATAGTTTGCGCTCCAGCTCTGCCTGCTTGGTGCCATATTGAGGCCTAAGGATCATAGCAAGTCAGTGTTTCCAGAAACATCTCTGGCACTCTTGACCCATCTCAGTTGCAGCCAAGCGCACTACACATTGAGAATTACGTGCCTGGTGCTTCCTTCTGACGGCTGGGACTAAGACTGATGTTAGGTTTCACAAGCAGGGGCGTGACAATTGCGGTTATAGATGATGTAATCATGACCGTGGAGGCGAAGGGCCCTTCGACGCACATTTATCTGAAGTGTATTGCGGCACAGAGACCCGCTGGGTCCGTGCGCTGCAATGGACGTGACCGGGGTCACATGGCAGTGATGTCACGCGCTCCCGTCTCTTGCAAGCTGAAGTCAGCTGCTGGATTCAGAATAGGACGACGCCCGATGGGGGAGCGCAGGGAAGGTGAGTAGAATCATTTTTTGTTCTTTGCATTAAAGAACAGCAGCAGAACATGAATCATGTGAGATTCATCAGAACATGTGAGACAGGGTAACGGGAATCCCCGATGGGCCCCTGTGTAGATCTGGGCCCCCAACCCCACTGTATAGGCAGTACTTGGCATAATTCACTCTCTCCGGAAAGGAGAAGCATCTCATTCATTAACCACACTACCCAGTTTATTATTATCAAAATGGGAGAACCAAGAGTCAAAACTGGCCACAACAATTCACAAAAAGTAATATTTATTAAATAAATAATAAACACAAATACAATAGATAATAATCAATAGTATATAAAGTGCATAGCAACTATATCCATAGATACATCCGTGTCATCCAGGTACATAGGACAGGACCAAGGTAAGTATACGAAAACAGTATATTTAATCATAAGAATCAAAATTAGGTACTACCCACACATGAGCTGTACTACCTGTACTAACCAGGGATTCAAGCTTCAGGAGGCTAATTTGCATATTCCAGGTGCCTTCTGGGAGAAGCGAAGTCTCCCTAAGCTAGAAGATCGTTGGGTACAGCCGGGACCAGCTGCTTCGAAAGCATCACCAAACCAGGGATTCAAGCTTCAGGAGGATAATTTGCATATTCCAGGTGCCTTCTGGGAGAAGCGAAGTCTCCCTAAGCTAGAAGATCGTTGGGTACAGCCGGGACCAGCTGCTTCGAAAGCATCACCAAACCAGGGATTCAAGCTTCAGGAGGCTAATTTGCATATTCCAGGTGCCTTCTGGGAGAAGCGAAGTCTCCCTAAGCTAGAAGATCGTTGGGTACAGCCGGGACCAGCTGCTTCGAAAGCATCACCAAACCAGGGATTCAAGCTTCAGGAGGCTAATTTGCATATTCCAGGTGCCTTCTGGGAGAAGCGAAGTCTCCCTAAGCTAGAAGATCGTTGGGTACAGCCGGGACCAGCTGCTTCGAAAGCATCACCAAACCAGGGATTCAAGCTTCAGGAGGCTAATTTGCATATTCCAGGTGCCTTCTGGGAGAAGCGAAGTCTCCCTAAGCTAGAAGATCGTTGGGTACAGCCGGGACCAGCTGCTTCGAAAGCATCACCAAACCGCGCGCCGCGAGTAGATTACACAAGAAGGAAAACACACAGCAAGTCAGCAGGATCTAGGAGCAACATGGCAGATGTGACAACCTACATGGTGAGCTGCAGCATGTGCTACATGTTCACAGATCGACCAGAAGAAGAATCCAATTTCACCTGTCAGAAGTGTAGACTAGTGGCCCTTTTAGAAGAAAAGGTGCGGGGTCTGGAAGAAAGAATAGCAACTTTGAAACTCATCAAAGAGAATGAAGACCTTCTAGACAGAACAGAAGCATCTCTACTGGTCACAGAAGGTGCAAAAAGTGTCAGAGAACCTCCAAAAGCAGATGAGTGGAAGCATGTGACCAAAAGAAGCAAGAAGACCATGGAGAAATCACCAACCACACAACTGAAGAACCGATATCAAATCTTTGTAGAGGATGAAGATGGCACACCTAAGAATGAAGCAATACCAGCAAGCAAAAAAGAAAAGGGCACACAGCAACAAGTGACAGCAAAAAGTACAGCCAAGAAGCAACGAAGAGTGGTGGTGGTGGGAGACTCACTACTGAGAGGCACAGAAGCAGCCATCTGCAGACCGGACATAACTGCAAGAGAAGTATGCTGCCTTCCAGGTGCGATGATCAAGGATGTGACCGATAGGATACCAAAGCTCTTCAGCTCCAAGGACGTCCACCCATTTCTTCTGATACATGTTGGCACCAATGACACGGCAAGGAAGGACCTACCGACAATCTGCAAGGACTTTGAAGAGTTGGGGAAGAAAGTAAAGGAACTGGATGCACAGGTAGTTTTTTCTTCTATCCTTCCAGTAGACGGGCATGGCACCAGGAGATGGAACAGGATCCTTGATGCAAACAACTGGCTAAGACGATGGTGCAGACAACAAGGATTTGGATTCCTGGACCACGGTGTGAATTACTGGTATGATGGACTCCTCGCCAGAGACGGACTACACCTCAACAAACCTGGGAAACACACATTCGCCAGAAGACTCGCTACACTCATCAGGAGGGCGTTAAACTAGAAGAAGAGGGGACGGGAAGAAAAACATTAGACTCGAACAAAGACGACCCAGGAAAACATACTCAGAAGGGAGGTAAGAACATTTCTAAAACAATCCACAGTGAGGAGATTGGAACAAAACAAAATCCTCTGAACTGCATGCTCGCAAACGCCAGAAGCCTGACAAACAAGATGGAAGAACTAGAAGCAGAAATATCTACAGGTAACTTTGACATAGTGGGAATAACCGAGACATGGTTAGATGAAAGCTATGACTGGGCAGTTAACTTACAGGGTTACAGTCTGTTTAGAAAGGATCGTAAAATTCGGAGAGGAGGAGGGGTTTGTCTCTATGTAAAGTCTTGTCTAAAGTCCACTTTAAGGGAGGATATTAGCGAAGGGAATGAGGATGTCGAGTCCATATGGGTTGAAATTCATGGAGGGAAAAATGGTAACAAAATTCTCATTGGGGTCTGTTACAAACCCCCAAATATAACAGAAAGCATGGAAAGTCTACTTCTAAAGCAGATAGATGAAGCTGCAACCCATAATGAGGTCCTGGTTATGGGGGACTTTAACTACCCGGATATTAACTGGGAAACAGAAACCTGTGAAACCCATAAAGGCAACAGGTTTCTGCTAATAACCAAGAAAAATTATCTTTCACAATTGGTGCAGAATCCAACCAGAGGAGCAGCACTTTTAGACCTAATACTATCTAATAGACCTGACAGAATAACAAATCTGCAGGTGGTTGGGCATTTAGGAAATAGCGACCACAATATTGTGCAGTTTCACCTGTCTTTCACTAGGGGGACTTGTCAGGGAGTCACAAAAACATTGAACTTTAGGAAGGCAAAGTTTGAACAGCTTAGAGATGCCCTTAATCTGGTAGACTGGGACAATATCCTCAGAAATGAGAATACAGATAATAAATGGGAAATGTTTAAGAACATCCTAAATAGGCAGTGTAAGCGGTTTATACCTTGTGGGAATAAAAGGACTAGAAATAGGAAAAACCCAATGTGGCTAAACAAAGAAGTAAGACAGGCAATTAACAGTAAAAAGAAAGCATTTGCACTACTAAAGCAGGATGGCACCATTGAAGCTCTAAAAAACTATAGGGAGAAAAATACTTTATCTAAAAAACTAATTAAAGCTGCCAAAAAGGAAACAGAGAAGCACATTGCTAAGGAGAGTAAAACTAATCCCAAACTGTTCTTCAACTATATCAATAGTAAAAGAATAAAAACTGAAAATGTAGGCCCCTTAAAAAATAGTGAGGAAAGAATGGTTGTAGATGACGAGGAAAAAGCTAACATATTAAACACCTTCTTCTCCACGGTATTCACGGTGGAAAATGAAATGCTAGGTGAAATCCCAAGAAACAATGAAAACCCTATATTAAGGGTCACCAATCTAACCCAAGAAGAGGTGCGAAACCGGCTAAATAAGATTAAAATAGATAAATCTCCGGGTCCGGATGGCATACACCCACGAGTACTAAGAGAACTAAGTAATGTAATAGATAAACCATTATTTCTTATTTTTAGTGACTCTATAGCGACAGGGTCTGTTCCGCAGGACTGGCGCATAGCAAATGTGGTGCCAATATTGAAAAAGGGCTCTAAAAGTGAACCTGGAAATTATAGGCCAGTAAGTCTAACCTCTATTGTTGGTAAAATATTTGAAGGGTTTCTGAGGGATGTTATTCTGGATTATCTCAATGAGAATAACTGTTTAACTCCATATCAGCATGGGTTTATGAGAAATCGCTCCTGTCAAACCAATCTAATCAGTTTTTATGAAGAGGTAAGCTATAGGCTGGACCACGGTGAGTCATTGGACGTGGTATATCTCGATTTTTCCAAAGCGTTTGATACCGTGCCGCACAAGAGGTTGGTACACAAAATGAGAATGCTTGGTCTGGGGGAAAATGTGTGTAAATGGGTTAGTAACTGGCTTAGTGATAGAAAGCAGAGGGTGGTTATAAATGGTATAGTCTCTAACTGGGTCGCTGTGACCAGTGGGGTACCGCAGGGGTCAGTATTGGGACCTGTTCTCTTCAACATATTCATTAATGATCTGGTAGAAGGTTTACACAGTAAAATATCGATATTTGCAGATGATACAAAACTATGTAAAGCAGTTAATACAAGAGAAGATAGTATTCTGCTACAGATGGATCTGGATAAGTTGGAAACTTGGGCTGAAAGGTGGCAGATGAGGTTTAACAATGATAAATGTAAGGTTATACACATGGGAAGAGGGAATCAATATCACCATTACACACTGAATGGGAAACCACTGGGTAAATCTGACAGGGAGAAGGACTTGGGGATCCTAGTTAATGATAAACTTACCTGGAGCAGCCAGTGCCAGGCAGCAGCTGCCAAGGCAAACAGGATCATGGGGTGCATTAAAAGAGGTCTGGATACACATGATGAGAGCATTATACTGCCTCTGTACAAATCCCTAGTTAGACCGCACATGGAGTACTGTGTCCAGTTTTGGGCACCGGTGCTCAGGAAGGATATAATGGAACTAGAGAGAGTACAAAGGAGGGCAACAAAATTAATAAAGGGGATGGGAGAACTACAATACCCAGATAGATTAGCGAAATTAGGATTATTTAGTCTAGAAAAAAGACGACTGAGGGGCGATCTAATAACCATGTATAAGTATATAAGGGGACAATACAAATATCTCGCTGAGGATCTGTTTATACCAAGGAAGGTGACGGGCACAAGGGGGCATTCTTTGCGTCTGGAGGAGAGAAGGTTTTTCCACCAACATAGAAGAGGATTCTTTACTGTTAGGGCAGTGAGAATCTGGAATTGCTTGCCTGAGGAGGTGGTGATGGCGAACTCAGTCGAGGGGTTCAAGAGAGGCCTGGATGTCTTCCTGGAGCAGAACAATATTGTATCATACAATTATTAGGTTCTGTAGAAGGACGTAGATCTGGGTATTTATTATAATGGAATATAGGCTGAACTGGATGGACAAATGTCTTTTTTCGGCCTTACTAACTATGTTACTATGTTACTATGTTACCTCAGACATGTGGTGATCAAATAGGTGGCATACTCCCAGTGGCCATACTCCAAAGATCACCACATGAGCTAAGTGTACCGATAATCACATTTAGAAGAAGTTCAGATAGATAAATTACCCATGTGTGCAGAGGAGTCCTGTCAGGGTCCTGGATCACGTACCCCAACGCGCGTTTCACGTTCTATTGTTACCCCTATCTCGGGGCGTGGTTTAATACGGATCTCTATCCGGTTTAAATAGTGTGTGCGTCCGATCACGTGATCTAATAATAGTAAGGTGCGCAAGCGTGAAACGCCGGAGTTTCCCCGCACTGCGCTCCAAGCCTCAGTCCCGGCCAACAGATCCCAGTCACGTGAGCGGGCAAGCGCCACGCCCACATCACGCGACCCAGGACCGCTACCAGTATGGAAAGGAGAAGCAGGACCGCCTGCTGTACGGAAAGGAGAAGCATCTCATTCATTAACCACGCTACCCAGTTTATTAATATATAGAGATATAGGTAAATTTGTGAACGAAGGTAGTGTAATATTTGCATGCAAGTGAAAAGTGTCCCCCCCCCAAAGCCCAAACTCAGTGTTATTGGTGGGCCCTCGTCACCCCAGTCCGACACTGCATATTGGTATATGTCCCTCATTCGGCTGCTGTTCTTTAATGCAAAGAAAAAAAAATGGGGTTGGGGGACTTATATACCAGGATAAGGTACAAATACTAGGATGGGGGATATATACCAGGATAAGGCACATATAACAGGATGGGGGATATATACCAGGATAAGGCACATATAACAGGATGGGGGATATATACCAGGATAAGGTACATATAACAGGATGGGGAATATATACCAGGATAAGGTACATATAACAGGATGGGGGATATATACCAGGATATAGCACATATACCAGGATGGGGAATATATACCAGGATAAGGCACATATAACAGGATGGGGAATATATACCAGGATAAGGCACATATAACAGGATGGGGGATATATACCAGGATATAGCACATATACCAGGATGGGGAATATATACCAGGATAAGGCACATATAACAGGATGGGGAATATATACCAGGATAAGGCACATATAACAGGATGGGGGATATATACCAGGATAAGGCACATATAACAGGATGGGGAATATATACCAGGATAAGGTACATATAACAGGATGGGGAATATATACCAGGATAAGGTACATATAACAGGATGGGGGATATATACCAGGATATAGCACATATACCAGGATGGGGAATATATACCAGGATAAGGCACATATAACAGGATGGGGAATATATACCAGGATAAGGCACATATAACAGGATGGGGGATATATACCAGGATAAGGCACATATAACAGGATGGGGAATATATACCAGGATAAGGTACATATAACAGGATGGGGGATATATACCAGGATATAGCACATATACCAGGATGGGGAATATATACCAGGATAAGGCACATATAACAGGATGGGGAATATATACCAGGATAAGGCACATATAACAGGATGGGGGATATATACCAGGATAAGGTACATATAACAGGATGGGGGATATATACCAGGATATAGCACATACACCAGGATGGGGAATATATACCAGGATAAGGCACATATAACAGGATGGGGGATATATACCAGGATAAGGTACATATAACAGGATGGGGAATATATACCAGGATAAGGCACATATAACAGGATGGGGGATATATACCAGGATAAAGCACATATACCAGGATGGGGGATATATACCAGGATAAGGCACATATAACAGGATGGGGAATATATATACCAGGATAAGGTACATATACTAGGATGGGGAATATATACCAGGATAAGGCACATATAACAGGATGGGGGATATATACCAGGATAAGGCACATATAACAGGATGGGGGATATATACCAGGATGGAGGATATATACCAGGATGGAGGATATATATACCAGGATGGAGGATATATATACCAGGATGGAGGATATATATACCAGGATATATACCAGGATGGAGGATATATATACCAGGATGGAGGATATATATACCAGGATATATACCAGGATGGGGGATTTATATACCAGGATGGGGCCCAGGGTGAGGGACATATTTACCAAGACGGAACCCAAGATGTGGGACATTATTTCATAATAGGGAATGGGGTGCAACTTGTATGTCCTTATAGGATTTAGAATGCTACAGGGGCCCATAGACCTGACCGCCCTGACATGTTAGTGCTTTGTCCTGCCTTCTAATACCTCTCGCTCTGTAGCTCCTCGCTCTGTAACAAGTTGGAGGACCTATAAAACAGAGAGAAGTGGAATAATCTCATACGTGTACCAGAAAATATTTTTGGAGATAATTTAATCACCTTTCTCACTCCTGATGTAATACAAGCCTTGCAGCCTCCTATCACTCTGGGCTCAGTGGTTGAGAGCCCATGGCATAGGACCTCCTAGGGAGCAAGGAGGAGGTTGTCCACATCCGGGCACGGCTAGATTCCTAAACCGGTCCTTAGAAGAACAAATCTTCAGAGCGTGCCGTCAGATGAACTCACTAACAATCACAAACAACCGTATCTTCATCTTTCACTACTTTTTTTCTACAGTAATCAAACTCCATTGCCTTCCGTATTATAGGAATATTCCCAAATCATTAAATACAAAGTAGTAGAACCATTTTATAATTTACTTTTGCGCGAAATCGTAATTTAGTCAGCTATGGCCAAATACACCACAAGATGGCAATATAGGCGTAATAAAAAAAACTTAAAGTTCGAGACTAGATTTTTTAACAATCTATGATTTATTCCATTTGAGGGGTGCATTTATTTTTGCAATCCAACATTTTATATTTACACAAATCAATCTAAGTTATGGTATTATGTTTAGGATTCAACTTTGAATAGAGTTAAATCTTTCTTTCGGGATCTACTTCAACTATCTTTTCCGTCTCTCTGGAGGACCCAACATGTGTTAATTAGACATGTCATTGATTAACCCCTTTACCACTCGAGATGTATCCATAAGTCCCTGTCACCTGGGACTTATAGACCTGGGACTTATTCTCCTGGCCTGTGAGGTATAGATACGTCCCAGCAATTTTGCGTGCACAGGGGCTGTGAGTGTGTGATTGCCGCTGGGTGTCAGCTGATTCTGACAACTGTCACTTGACACTCAGTGCCAGGAGTGGTCCCGCACCGCACACGGCACTTTAACCCGCTAAATGCTGCAATTGAACTCGATCGCTGCATTTTGGCAGCAAAGAAAGGCCCTTTGCCCTTGGATCGGAGACACCGTGACATCATCACGGGTCCCAATCGTTGCCAGGGTGACCCGATGTCATCATGGATCACCAGCGCATGATAAAGCAACTTTGTCTGTCCATGGAGCGCTGACTTTTTGCATAACATAGGGATTCTCCTGCATCTCTATCCTATACAAGAGATCACCCGGCAAAAAATGAAAGTCCAAAAAATTGTAAACATATATAAAAAAAATATAAAAATTATATAAAAAAATAAATATATTGTACCCATAAATAAATATTTTCATGAAAATAAATAAAAAAAACAATAAAAGTACACATTTTTGGTTTTGCAACTCCAGAACGACCCGACCTATAAAACTGTCCTACTAGTTAGCCCCTTTAGTGAACCCCATAAAAAAAGGAAAAAAACAATGCTTTATCATCATACCGCCAAACAAAAAGTGGAATGAAATGCAATAAAAAATATGAATATGAATAAACATGATACTGCTGAAAATGTCATCTTGTCCTGCAAAAACCAAGCTACCATAAAGCTCCATCAGCAGAAAAATAAAAAAGTTTTAGCTCTCAGAATAAAGCGATGCAAAAATAATTATTTCTATACAATATTTTTTATTGTGTAGAAGCACCAAAACATAAAAAATCTATAAATGAGGTATCGATGTAATCGTACTGACCTGAAGAGTATAACTGCCTTAACAATTTTATCACATGTGGAACAACATTAAAAAAATCAAAAAAAATAATTCCTTAATTGCTGATTTTTGTTCATTCTGCCTCCCAAAAATCGGAATAGAAAGCCAATAAAAACGTCAACTCGTCCTGCAAAACACAAGCCTTCACGTGACTCTGTGGACCGAAATATGGACAAATTATAGCTCTCAAAATATGGTGATTCAAAAACTAGTTTTTGCAATAAGAAACGTTTTTTAGTGTGTGACAGCAGCCAAACATAAAAACCCGCTATAAATCTGGTATCGCTGAAATCGCATCGACCTGAAGAAAAAGGCGTCATATCACTTGTACCGCATGAGGAATGTCGTAAAAAAATAAAAACAATTCTTCACCTGCTGATGATTTGCTCATCCTGCCTCCCACAGATCGCAGTAAGGCCCGGCTCACATTTATCCTGCACTCTGCGCTGAGTGCTTACACTGGGGTTTCCATGTAAATCTCTGAAATACATGACTCAGATGGAACCCCCAGTGGAAGATTCCCTATAATGAGGCAGATGGAAGAACTGTGGAAGGAATAGGACCTGTGATCCGGTGTTGTCCGTCTTATCAGGGTTGCATTAAAGTGCCATCTGAAAAAGTTTTGTGCACTTCTGAACAGAAGGATACCACTTGAACAGAGGCCAGAGGGAGTCTAGAGCAGCTCTGCTGCCTCATTATGGTGAATAGATCCTTCGGGGGGTTTATCTGAATCACCTCACTGAAAGATAAAGATGGAAACCCTTATGTAAGTGCTCAGCGTGGAGCGCCGGATAAATGTGATCCTAAATGTTATGTAAAATGTTCCCAATTACAGCTTCAACTCAATCCACAAAAAAAGCAAGACCCCACTCAGGTCTGTCATCTGTTAATGGAAATATAGGGGGCATCCACGGTGCTGGGTGCATGTCTCCAGAAGCATGAGCTTAGCATAACGAACTGGTCAGTGTAAGGTATTTGTCACTACAATGTACTGGTCACTAAAGCATACTGGTCACTACAAAGGCAGTTTGCAGCTTTCACTTGGCAACATTCATTGTTGCTTGGTTCTGGAAACATCTATGGAGTCAAAATCGTCACTACACCTGTAGATAAATTCCCAGAGTGATATAATTTCCAAAATGGGGTCACTTGAGGGAGAGATTCTGCTCTTCTAGCACTTAGTGGCTCTGTATATGGAGTCTGTAAACTATTCTAGTACTCTGTATTCTGGAGTCTGTCCCTCCAGACGCTCTCTGTATGGATAAGTAATACTGTACAGCCACATATGGGGTATTGCCACATTAAGTAGAAATTGTGGGACAAATTATGGTGCCATTTTATTATTATTATTATTATACATTTTTATAGCGCCATTTATTCCACGGAGCTTTACTTGTGAACGGGGCAAATATAGACAAGTACAATATTTGCCCAGTTCTTGTGTGAGACTGTAACATTTGGGGCTAAAGCTAAATGTTGGTGGTAAAAATTTAATTATTTTTTCTTCACTGCCCAATAGCATAAAATTCTGTCACACACCCGTAGTGTCAATATGTCTACTACACCCCTAAATGAATTTGATGAGAGGTGGAGTTTGCAAAATGGGGTCACTTATGGGGGTTTCTACTGTTCTGACACCTCATGGGCTCTCCCAGTAGGTCATGGAACCTGCAAAGCATAGCAGTAAAATCTGGTGCCCCTTCCCTTCTAAGCTTTGCATTGTGCCTCAGAAGTAGTATTCCCCCACATATGGGGTATCGGCGTACTCAAGAGAAGTTGCACAACAAATTGTATGGTGCAATTTCTCCTGTTGCCCTTGTGAAAATAAAAAAAAATGACATTTTTGTGTGGAAAATATGATTTTTTTATTTTCACGGCTCAAAATTATAAACTTCTGTGAAGCACCTGTGGGTTCAAGGTGCTCACCACACATCTAAATACATTCCTTGAGGGGTCTAGTTTCTAAAATGGGGTCACTTGTGGGGGGGTTCCATTGTTTAGGAACATCAGGGGCTCTCCAAACGCGACATGGCAAACGTTAATGATTCCAACAAATTTTACATTCAAAAAGTTAAATGACGCTCCCTCCCTTCTGAGCCCTGCCGTGCACCCAAACAGTAGTTTTCTCCCACATGTGAGGTATCGACGTACTCAGGAGAAATTGCAATACATTAGCAAAAACTAAGAATTACCACTAAATAATACCTCCAATAATGGCATTAGGATTCTGAGAATATTAGTGTTCAAAAGGGGAAAAATGGTGACTCATATTAAAGTAACTGAGTACCATTGCCTTCGGTATTATAGGAATACTCCCAGGTATTAAATAAATAGAACAGAAGAACCACATTAATTATAGTATTTTATATCGCTGGAACTGTATGGTAGATTAAAAAAATCATAGGGGAGAAGCAAAAATAAAATAACAGCAAAAACTGGCCTCTTTTGATCTGGTGGAAGGTTCTTTTTAATAAAAGCTTTGCAATTCTTTATTTCTCCAGTGGTGGCGCTGCAGAGAAATTGAACACTTGCTGCTAGATTCCCAGAGCTGATTGCTGAGTACTTACCAGTAAAACAACCTGTAATCATCTTTATTTTGTGAGGTCTCTAACAAAGGGATAGTAAAAAGCGAACAATCCCTTAAATAAATAATTTCAGACTTTCCTTAGTTTTTATTACAGAGTATGTAATTTGTATAAATCGCTTACTCAGCATAATGCAGTGTAATACCAGGCTGACATGTACTGCATGGATGCAGGCCAAGCAGGCAGGGAGTGTAGCTAGGTGGATATTTTTTTCTGCCCAGATCGGGTGCAGATGACTGTTGTAATATTACGTTGATTGAGGGTTTGGTCTGTAATATCCCATTGTATGTATATAGTTCTGGGTGAAACACGGTGATGAGGTGGTGCAGGCTGCCGCTGCGTACGATGGCTCATGGGTGGAGTAGGGATTACACAAGGTATTTCTGACTGATGATACTTTGAATAAACCTATAAATCCACCCAGAAGTCATCACAATGGTGGGCACTACAGGGCACCCATCCTTCACAGTATATGTGGTCCCACAAAATATATTTTGGTAACGTAATTTCATGGTACAGAATAATATTTCGTGATGCAGATTGCACAGCTGTAATATTCTAAGGCACAGCCGACATAAAATGTTTTGCGTCTTATACCTAAGTTTATTTCCAAAATTACAGAAGTGCAAACTGTCGGAAAACTTGTAATTTTGTCTCTCAAAAGTTAATTTTGTACCATTTTGTGTTCTGTGTCACAGATTATTATACAGTAGGTATCTGTGACAGAATGCTCATAATAATACACTGATGTGAAAAGGAATAGACGTCTGTAATTTTGGGGTACGGAATGCAATTTTGTGAAAATAATAAAAATTTTGTATTATTACTACTAATAATAATACCATTATGATGCGATGCTTATGTCTGTACGTGGAGAATATTGAATGTACCATAAATACATTAAGAAATACAAAATCCATATGTAACCAAACAGCACCCTGCAAGGTAACATGGTATATAGATGGTCACTGTCTTTTCAACAAACTTTGCGTAAGTCAATTAGTACAAGTGAGTAAAAGCGACATTGTAATATATCTTATTAAATTATATTATATCTTATTAAAAATATAAGTTTTTCTCCACTTATTAGCCATTTCTGCTCATACTGCTTCCAGAAATAATTCAATTGGGAAATGTGCTGGATTCGCATATGGCATTTTTCGGACTATAAGACGCACTGGACCAAAAGACTCATCTAGATTTTAAAGGAAGAAAATCGAAAAAAAAAAATTGAAGCAAAAAACGTGGTCAATCCTGTACTAAAATCACCTATCCTGGTACTGTATATATATATATATATATATATATATATATATGTCCCCAATCCCCAGGTATACATGGTCTCGTCATCCTTATCCTGGCATGCATGGCCCCCTCATTCCTATCCTGGCATGTATGGTCACCTCATCCCTATACTGGTATGCATGGCCCCCTCATCCCTATCCTGGTATGCATGGCCCCCTCATCCCTATCCTGTTATGCATGGTCCCTTCATCACCATATTGGTATGCATGGCCTCCTCATCCCCATCCTGGTATGCATGGCCCCTTCATCACCATATTGGTATGCATGGCCTCCTCATCCGCATTCTGGTGTGCTGGGCCTCCTCATCCCCATCCTGGTAGGCATGGCCCCTTCATCCCCATCCTGGTGTGCATGTGTGGCACCCCAGGGTCCTGGTCGTCACAGTAGCATTGCTTTCCTCACGGGGAGAGTGATGTTATGCTTGAAGGCAAGAAGGGATAACTGGAACCAGGTAACCACAAGCATGCAACTCATTCACACTCCAGGCCACCAGGGGGAGCTTTTGATCCTATTTACTAGGCGACTTCCCATATATGAGGTACTTTTGGAGGGAAAGGTCAGAAACAGTTCTTGTCAGGAAACAGACTGGATCAGTCTGAGGCAGAAGAGGGTTTACGGAGCTGTGTAGCTGCAGTGCAGCAGTTCCTGGAAAGAGATTATACAGAAAGCCGAATTGATTGCAGAGAGCGTGCAGGAGAGCAAAGCACAGATGAGGATACCAGGGAGAGACCAGCCACGAGCAGGCTGCCTCCTTCTGAGGTGCAGAAATTGGTAGCCGGAACACCGAGGTTGTAAGGAGCTCTACGACTTACAGCAGAGAGCGGCAGGACAGCTGAACTTCACGTTACCTGTCTGCCTTAATACCCAGGAGACACGGTGACACCTTTAAAGCCCGGGGCGTGCTAGAGTCCCTATAAACAGACTCAAGTCACCAGTCATACGGGTTATGTCCTATCCTATATGGGGGACAGAGAGAGAGAGAACATCTGTGAGGACCTTATCTGAAGCCTTAGGCAGTAAGGGACGACAACACCACTGCGCTAGAGGAAGGCTTTGATTTCCACCAGGATAAGGGGACTCCTAACTTGCCTCCAAGCCGGCCAGACCTTGCCCGCCCTGTGATCTGGTGCCCTGGACTGTGGCTGACTGAAGTCATCAGTAAACCAGGTAAGGAGACTGCAAACCTGTGTCCTTATTCTTTACTGCGCCATTCACCATCTTCCATCTACACACCGGGAGCCCTGGGGATACACTTTACCTGTGGCAAGTTATACAATCTAGCTGCCATAACATCACCCCAGAGGACCCCATAAAGCAGCGTCGGTCCCCACTGACTGAATACCACAGGTGGCGTCACGAACATAAACTTTATTCCCTTTAAAGACCTTTCCCCTTTTACATGAGCGCCCTGGGCCATGGACCGGGTCGCCACCGTGACATCCCCCTGTGAACTCAGGACTCGGTACCGAGTACCTCACGTCCCTGGCGGGGCAACTCACATGGCCCCCTCATCCCCATCCTGGCATGCATGTCCCCCTCATCCCTATCCTGGTATGCATGGCCCTCATCATCATCCTGGTATGCATGGCCCTCATCACCATCCTGGTATGGTCCCCGAAACTCCATTCTGGTATACATAGCCCCCTCATCTCCATCCTGGTATGCATGGCCTCCTCATCCCCATCCTGGTATACATGACCCCCTCATCCCCATCCTGGTATGCATTGCCCCCTCATTCCTATCCTGGTTGGCATGGCCCCCTCATACCTATCCTGGTATGCAAGGCCTCCTCATAATTATCCTGATATGCATGGCCCCCTCAACCCCATCTTGGTAGGTATGTCACCCTCATTCCTATCCTGGTTGGCATGGCCCTCTCAAACCTATCCTGGTATGCAAGGCACCCTCATCCCTATCCTGGTATGCATGGCCCCCATTAAAAAAAATAAAAAAACATAAACCTTTCTACTTACCTTCCCTGCACTCCCTCACAATGTCTTGTTTTGATGCCAGCAGCTGATTTATGCTTGTAAGTAGTGCTTGGCAGTTACGTCATGCGCTGGTTACAAGCCAAGGACATCTGCCAGAATACTCACTGCTGGGACTATGGGCATGTGGAGCAGTGATTATTTATTGATCTTTAATAGTGGAAATGCTGTTGCCGCATCCACTGGTTTTCTGCATCAGCTGCTACTACTGTGCCCGCTATTTAAGCTCATGAATAATTACTGCTCTCCACATCCATGGGAGTGGGAGCAGTGAATATTTATTCTCCTAAGTAGCGGGCACACTATAGAGCCCAGCCATGGCTGGAAGCCGGCGGCAGCAGCTAACGTGGTGTCCGCTGTTAAATAGAAATTAATATTCACTGCTCGCCACTCCCATGGGCGTGGAGAGCAGTGAATATTCATTGATCTTTAGCAGCAGGCACAGCAGTTAGCCGCCACCATAGTACATGCACAGGTTGTCATAATACCATTGCTCTCGTACTTGTACAGAGAGTTTGACTTGCTCTGCAAGCATCAGCTCTATAGCAGGAGGTGGAGCTTATGGCAGCAAGGGGTACTGGAAGGTTGGGATCGACCTATGAGGTTACCCATCAAGAGAAAACTATTGAGTCTGTTCCAGAGCATGCTCATGGAAACAGAGATCAATCCTAGCAACGAGGTATAAAAGGCAATCCAGAGTGGATGGTATATCTCTGCTTTACAACTCATCCTTAAAAGAACAGGACGGACCCTGCCAGAAGATTGCCACCAGGGCTTCTTCATTCCAGGACATCACTGCCGCCAGGGTGCAGAAGCGTAAGGCATACTGGGCCACAGTACAGGAAAACTAACATATTTGCAAAGTGAGACAACCAGCAGAACAGCAAATGCAACTCTGGGGTATAATACAGAATGTATGTCATGATTCTGTTGTCAGATAACGTAGGGCCAGGGGCTCCTTCCCTGCCACTAATGCTAGGGGCGTCCTAGCTGTTCCTGCTCTCCAGGTTACTTCTATTCGTGAAGATGCTGGGGCCACATACTTTGCTGAACTCCTGAATCAGCCCTTATCTGTCCCTTCCCCCACCCAGGAAAATGGGGAGGAATAGTGTATGTAAATACACAAACAAGGAAGGACATACAGGGATAAATGAAAATGCCAAACATACAAAATATGCACTCACAGACAACAGAGGGAAACACCGGAGAGATAAGAAAATTAAACGAAATAGGACCGGGTAGTCAAAATGCCAAGCAACAGTCACAGAACAATTCTCCAAAACACCTCTACCAACAACCGACTCTTCCACTCCACACCAGGCAGTACAAGGCTTAACACTGGCAATCCAGATTAACAGAGGCGAGAAAATATAGGAGAGGGGAGTGGCTAATACTGCACAGCTGAGATCATCCAAGCAAGAGGCTTCAGAGACTCCAAGCTGAAGAGTTTAAACTCTGCACTGCTGACAGAAACCAACACAGTTTAATATGAGGGAGAAATGCTTCTAATCAGTGCAGGAATACATGTAATCAAACGCTGCGGTCTTCTGGCTTCTCTCTGTCGCGGAAAACCAGTGACAATGTAACTCAGGATCAATCATATAATATATGCAAACAGTGATGCCACCAGCAGAATAAAGAATGCAGCTCTGGAGTAAAATACAGGATGTAACTTAGGATCAATAAAGGATTGTAATGTATGCACAAAATGATTTCACCAACAGAATTGTGGGATCAGCTCTGTGGTATAATACAGGATGTAAATCAGGATCAGTAATGTAATGTACGTACACAGTGACTGCACCAGCAGAATAGTGAGTGCAGCTCTGGAGTATAATACAGGATGTAAATCAGGATCAGTAATGTAATGTACGTACACAGTGACTGCACCAGCAGAATAGTGAGTGCAGCTCTGGAGTATAATACAGGATGTAATTCAGGATCAGTAATGTAATGTATGTACACAGTGACTGCACCAGCAGAATAGTGAGTGCCGCTCTGGGGTATAATACAGGATGTAACTCAGGATCAGTAATGTAATGTATATACACAGTGACTGCACCAGCAGAATAGTGAGTGCAGCTCTGGGGTATAATACAGGATGTAACTCAGGATCAGTAATGTAATGTATGTGCACAGTGACTGCACCAGCAGAATAGTGAGTGCAGCTCTGGAGTATAATACAGGATGTAACTCAGGATCAGTAATGTAATGTATGTACACAGTGACTGCACCAGCAGAATAGTGAGTGCAGCTCTGGGGTATAATACAGGATGTAACTCAGGATCAGTAATGTAATGTATGTACACAGTGACTGCACCAGCAGAATAGTGAGTGCAGCTCTGGAGTATAATACAGGATGTAACTCAGGATCAGTAATGTAATGTATGTACACAGTGACTGCACCAGCAGAATAGTGAGTGCAGCTCTGGAGTATAATACAGGATGTAACTCAGGATCAGTAATGTAATGTATGTACACAGTGACTGCACCAGCAGAACAGTGAGTGCTGCTCTGGAGTATAATACAGGATGTAACTCAGGATCAGTAATGTAATGTATGTACATAGTGACTGCACCAGCAGAATAGTGAGTGCAGCTATGGGGTATAATACAGGATGTAACTCAGGATCAGTAATGTAATGTATGTACACAGTGACTGCACCAGCAGAATAGTGAGTGCAGCTCTGGAGTATAATACAGGATGTAACTCAGGATCAGTAATGTAATGTATGTACACAGTGACTGCACCAGCAGAACAGTGAGTGCTGCTCTGGAGTATAATACAGGAAGTAAAGGTACCTTCACATTAAGCGACGCTGCAGCGATACCGACAACGATGTCGATCGCTGCAGCGTCGCTGTTTGGTCGCTGGAGAGCTGTCACACAGACAGCTCTCCAGCGACCAACGATCCCGAGGTCCCTGGTAACCAGGGTAAACATCGGGTTACTAAGCGCAGGGCCGCGCTTAGTAACCCGATGTTTACCCTGGTTACCATCGTAAAAGTAAAAAAAAACAAACACTACATACTTATCTTCAGCTGTCTGTCCCCGGCGCTCTGCTTTCCTCTGCACTGTGTGAGCACAGCGGCCGGAAAACAGAGTGGTGACGTCACCGCTCTGCTTTCCGGCTGACCGGCGCTCACAGCCAGTGCAGGAAGCAGAGCGCCGGAGGACAGACAGCTGAAGGTAAGTATGTAGTGTTTGTTTTTTTTACTTTTACGATGGTAACCAGGGTAAACATCGGGTTACTAAGTGCGGCCCTGCGCTTAGGAACCCGATGTTTACCCTGGTTACCAGTGAAGACATCGCTGAATCGGTGTCACACACGCCGATTCAGCGATGTCAGTGGGAGATCCAGCGACCAAAGAAAGTGCTGGCCTTCTAGCTCCGACTAACGACATCACAGCAGGATCCTGATCGCTGCTGCGTGTCAAACACAACGATATCGCTAGCCAGGACGCTGCAACGTCACAGATCGCTAGCGATATCGTTGTGAAGTTGTTTAGTGTGAAGGTACCATTACTCAGGATCAGTAATATAATGTATGTACATAGTGACCACACCAGCAGAATAGTGACTGCAGCTCTGGGGTATAATACAGGATGTAACTCAGGATCAGTAATGTAATGTATGTACACAGTGACTGCACCAGCAGAATAGTGAGTGCAGCTCTGGAGTATAATACAGGATGTAACTCATGACATAGGGTATACGTGAGTTCCGTGACCTGGAAAAAATTACCCCAACCCCCTTAAACAGATCTCTTAACAATCTAAAGAATAAACTTCTAACGTACTCAAAACAGCAGACGGAGACATATGTTGGATTTAATTGGCCACAGCAGCCATTTTATTAAATAAAAGATAACAGAACTTTTATGACAACCCAGAATAGGAGGGGCGGTCCTCGAAGCCCCAAAGTTATAAAAAACTCAGTATCCCAAAAACTCCACAATGTTCAGCCCAGGATGAGTCTTACCCCCAGCCGTAAAGCACCAGCTCAGGGATAGATAACAACCAATCCTGGTCCACCGAACCCACCCCCATGCCAGGGGTCCATAAATCCACCTCACGCGGAATAACCGTACCGCGCCTTGTTAAATTCTCTCATGGGGTGTCCAGGACCTCTCAAGATCCCCACCCCATTGAACCACGATTTACCATTTCCACCGACTTCGAGGACCTCCACCCCCGCCAACTGCCGTGACAATACCCTGACAGCATTCACATAACAAAATAAATACATTTAGACGCCTCTTAAAACAATACTCCAAAAGCCCACATATGCCGACTTCACCCCCCCCATTACCCTAACCAAAAAAGGGAGGGTGGGCGGGAGATTCCTCACTTGTCACGCAGGCACCTAAAATGGATGCCTGCGTGAGGAGCGTGCCCCTTTTTATGTGCCCCCTCCCCACAGTCCCCTAGTTCCACCCCTTATTTTCAAAAAATGCCCCTAAAGCCACCCCTCAAGTTCCCAGTTAACCCCTTACCACCGTATCCCTTCTAACTGCTCCAGCTCCCCAGGTCCCACGTAACCCCGTCATGGCGGCCTCCCTTTACGTGCCGTGGGCCCCCAGTACGGCCTTTCTTGACATAGGGTATACGTGAGTTCCGTGACCTGGAAAAAATTACCCCAACCCCCTTAAACAGATCTCTTAACAATCTAAAGAATAAACTTCTAACGTACTCAAAACAGCAGACGGAGACATATGTTGGATTTAATTGGCCACAGCAGCCATTTTATTAAATAAAAGATAACAGAACTTTTATGACAACCCAGAATAGGAGGGGCGGTCCTCGAAGCCCCAAAGTTATAAAAAACTCAGTATCCCAAAAACTCCACAATGTTCAGCCCAGGATGAGTCTTACCCCCAGCCGTAAAGCACCAGCTCAGGGATAGATAACAACCAATCCTGGTCCACCGAACCCACCCCCATGCCAGGGGTCCATAAATCCACCTCACGCGGAATAACCGTACCGCGCCTTGTTAAATTCTCTCATGGGGTGTCCAGGACCTCTCAAGATCCCCACCCCATTGAACCACGATTTACCATTTCCACCGACTTCGAGGACCTCCACCCCCGCCAACTGCCGTGACAATACCCTGACAGCATTCACATAACAAAATAAATACATTTAGACGCCTCTTAAAACAATACTCCAAAAGCCCACATATGCCGACTTCACCCCCCCCATTACCCTAACCAAAAAAGGGAGGGTGGGCGGGAGATTCCTCACTTGTCACGCAGGCACCTAAAATGGATGCCTGCGTGAGGAGCGTGCCCCTTTTTATGTGCCCCCTCCCCACAGTCCCCTAGTTCCACCCCTTATTTTCAAAAAATGCCCCTAAAGCCACCCCTCAAGTTCCCAGTTAACCCCTTACCACCGTATCCCTTCTAACTGCTCCAGCTCCCCAGGTCCCACGTAACCCCGTCATGGCGGCCTCCCTTTACGTGCCGTGGGCCCCCAGTACGGCCTTTCTTGACATAGGGTATACGTGAGTTCCGTGACCTGGAAAAAATTACCCCAACCCCCTTAAACAGATCTCTTAACAATCTAAAGAATAAACTTCTAACGTACTCAAAACAGCAGACGGAGACATATGTTGGATTTAATTGGCCACAGCAGCCATTTTATTAAATAAAAGATAACAGAACTTTTATGACAACCCAGAATAGGAGGGGCGGTCCTCGAAGCCCCAAAGTTATAAAAAACTCAGTATCCCAAAAACTCCACAATGTTCAGCCCAGGATGAGTCTTACCCCCAGCCGTAAAGCACCAGCTCAGGGATAGATAACAACCAATCCTGGTCCACCGAACCCACCCCCATGCCAGGGGTCCATAAATCCACCTCACGCGGAATAACCGTACCG
Organism: Ranitomeya imitator; assembly: GCF_032444005.1. Taxonomy (NCBI): domain Eukaryota; kingdom Metazoa; phylum Chordata; class Amphibia; order Anura; family Dendrobatidae; genus Ranitomeya; species Ranitomeya imitator. The sequence continues at coordinate 830,732,766 of NC_091283.1, forward strand.
CGCCTTGTTAAATTCTCTCATGGGGTGTCCAGGACCTCTCAAGATCCCCACCCCATTGAACCACGATTTACCATTTCCACCGACTTCGAGGACCTCCACCCCCGCCACGAACACGAATGGCCTGACACCTTAGCCATTCATGTCCCTCCACACCTTCAAGCTTAATTCAATGCCACTACGGATAGCCAAACACCACATATCATTACCCACCGCATTCAGGTGCACGCCATCAGCTCTCCAGTAAGCTCCTTGACCCGATTCCAAGTCCACATGTCTCACGGCCAACGCGCCATTCCTCACCATAAACCGAGATATGGCCCTGTTTATTTTAATCCGGGCCCTGTTCACCCCCTCGTGTGATCTAGCACCTCTCCATCTTTTACGGGGAATGATGTCGGACCACACCAACAACACTTTTGGAAACATGACCCAGAACCTCAGGATATCGAATTTGATATCCTTAATCAGCTCCCTACAAGACCGTTTAGCCAAATCATTCCCCCCTAAATGTATCACCACGATCTCCGGCACTCTATCCAGTCTAACAAAACGATGAAATTCAGGTAACCATTCCTTCCACACCATCCCCCTTTTACCGATCCATCGTAAAGTCACTGTCTCTCGAGAAAGACCCAACTGACGACCGTCCGGACGAACCGCAGCACGCAACGCAGCCCATACAACATACGAATGCCCCATGATCCAGACGAGCATCGGATCAGGCCCTGCAACACAGAAAGAAAGGCAACAAACAATTAACTTAACACAGCTTCTAACTCACAATAGGTTTGGGCGAACATACGACTGGAATCTTGAAGATTCCCACCTCCCAATTCTCCGAACCACATCCTCACCAAGGCCCCACCTAGCGGCCTCAGTCGCTGCCCCGATCCTGAAGGAGTGACCACTATATTGTGTTGCAGGTAAGCCCGCTGCCGCCAAACATTTCCTAAAAACAGAAATAAACTGAAAACGGGACAAGAAAGACCCATTTTCGTGCACCAAGAATGGCTCGTCTAACACCCCGCCCTTTGCCATGTACTTCTTCACGGATGCCACCGGGCACACCGGGGATCCTTCAACATTGAACAACACCACTTTGCACCCTTTCCCATACACGTCCGTTTTGGAAGCCTTAATAAACACTACCACCTTATTCCCTTCGACATCCACGTTTTCTCTTAACAAAATACCTTTTTTACTAACGGACGGGCTAACCAACTCACCTAACCGAAATGCCCCAAAGAAGGCCAAAGAAAAGGCTGCACAGAACAGAACCACTTCCCATTCGGAAAAACACACCTCTTGCAACTTCCGCTCAATGGCTGAGAGCACCTCATAAGATACGGGTCGGCGACCGTCCGAAGCCTTCCAGCCTTTCTTCCAACCCCGAACAACTTGCCGAACCAAGAAGGATTTCGTTATATCCTTACCCCCCCTCCATTTAAGGTTGAAGGCTAGCCCCGCCAGAAACTTATTCAAACGTGTCACAGACCAACCTGCCTCCCAATGATGACCTAAGAACAACAACAAACCATACTCCTCCTCCATATCCTGGTCCATACTTGACATCCAGGATTCCCACAAGCTCCAAGCCTGATTATAATGAGACCAAGATGAATCCGCGAGCGATTTGGTAAATAACTCTGTTACGGCCCTCGCGGCAGGTTCCACAACTCCACTGGACAATCCCGGCCCGCGCTCTCCGCCTGTGGTGCCAAATCCCGGAAAAGCTGCCACTGAAATTGAGAAAGAGCAACAACTATTGGATCAGGCGCTGACAAGCTAACTTCAGATACAATCCATAAGTTAAACTTAAGACCCAGGAAAACCAAGTGCTGCAAGACCTTCACTACTGCAGGCGTAGCCGCTGACAACGAGTTTACCGCCGTCACCGTTCCAACATGCTCACAATGAAAAGAAATCTTCAAATTCCTCAATTTGTCACCCCACAGGGCCAACGCAACTACCCTGGGGAACAAATGCAACAGTATCCGGTTGTTTGTTAACCCCTCCTCCTTCCATTCTTCCGGCCAAGCCGCTGCTGACCAGCTACCATGAAAGAAAAGACCAAAGCCACTCATTTCAACGACATGCACCAAAATGCCCAAGGAGGTAGCATCTGCCACCGGCTGAATCCACAGAGATCTGCCATTGTACTCGTCCAGAAAATCCGCCCACATCTTCAAATCGTCCCGAAACTCTTTCTTTATCCTGATGAAATGCAAAGGGGACTTTACCCCTACTGTTGCCAAGGATAGGCGGCGGCAGAACGCTCGACCCATCGGCATGATCCTACATGCAAAGTTCAGTTTCCCTAACAACGATTGCAAACTGCGCAAATTTATCTTCTTCAAACCAATCGTATTAACCACATCTTGGCGCAACGCGGTAACCTTGTCTGCAGGTAGCCTACATTCCATTGCTACCGTGTCGATTTCAATGCCTAGGAAGCTCAACACTGTCACCGGACCAACTGTTTTATCCTCCGCCAAAGGCACCCCGAAGTTTTTTGTCACACTCTCCATTGTATGCAACAAAATCGAACAATCTGCTGATTCCGCTGGCCCTATAAACAGAAAGTCATCCAGATAGTGCGAACATGAGCGTATCCCAGACACATCTTTCACCACCCATTCTAGGAACGTGCTGAAGGCCTCAAAGTAAGCACATGAAATCGAGCAACCCATGGGAAGACAACGATCAACAAAGAAGCCGCCATCCCAAAAACAACCCAATAAATGCAAACTGTCAGGATGAACTGGCAACAAACGAAAGGCCGCTTCGATGTCGGTCTTAGCCAGCTTAGCCCCCTTTCCACATGCTCTAACCCACTCCATCGCTGAATCGAATGATAAGTACGACACCGAACTCAACTCGGGATCAATACCATCATTAACCGAAGATCCCTTCGGAAATGACAGGTGATGGATTAACCTAAATTTATTAGGTTCTTTCTTAGGGACCACGCCAAGAGGTGACACCCTCAGATTTGCAATCGGAGGGGCGACAAACGGGCCTGCCATTCTTCCCAGAGCAACTTCCTTATTCAACTTCTCCGACACGACCTCCGGGAATTGTAAATTTTTTCTTTTTAAACTAACATCCTGCTCAACATAAGGGATTTTGAAACCCTCCTTAAAACCGTCGCGCAATAAAACTGCAGCTGACCTATCAGGGTATCTACTTAGAAAGGCCTCCATCACGACCCACTGCACCGGAGTCACCCCTTTTGTCAGCTGAATCTCCAACTTTTTGCCTGTTACCCCTGAAACATTTTGAAGCGCTATGCACCCCCCCGCAGGTTGAACACTCGTGCCTATATTTACACTTGCTCCCGAATCTGCATATGCCATCATTGAAGGCGAAACACAGTCCCTTCTGCAAAGCCGCCGAGTGTCCTGACTGCCCTGAACTCCCGGCGCCCCCGTGAAAAGGCTGGCTAGTCTGACCTAAACGGGACGGGACCATAACTCTCATCCACAACGCTATGTCCTTGTGATCCCACCTGATACTTGGCCTAAAAGCCTTACGCTGACGAAACTGTTCGTCATAGCGTAACCAACCCTGTCCCCCATAGGTCCTGTAAGCCTCCCCTATGGCATCTAAGTAACAAAATAATGCCGAGCAATTTTCCGGGGCCTTCTCCCCGATTACGCTAGCCATAATAGCGAAAGCTTGCAGCCAATTTGAAAATGATCTGGGAATCAGCCTATATCTCCGTTTCTCCTCATCTCCTCATCTTCTTTTTTAGAGTCCTCCCTTCTAGGTCTATCCAAATTAAATCTCTCTAGGGGTAAAAGAGAAAATATTTCTATGTACTCCCCTTTCCAGATTTTTTCCCTAACCTCTTGTTTTAAATGTGCCCCTAACGGGCCCTCGAAGCAGACATAGACCTCCCCCCTAGCCGCATCGTCTAGTTGCGGTACATCCTCCTTTTCCTTATCCTGCAAAGCTCCCTCACCTGGTGCATCAATTCCTGACCCAGGCCCTGGTGCTGTTCCGTCCTTCTCCCTTGATGAGCTCCCCGTGTCTGCCGCAGGACCCGCACTGCTGGATGTACCCGTAACTTCAGACAACTGTCTAGACCCCTCAAACGACCCCGTATTTCCCAACCAAGCAGCTGACGGCAAAGACCCCCTGCTAAAACCGGACCCCCACAAGCCCGCTAGCTCCCCTAAACCTCTAAGGATTAAACCCATACCCCCGCTAGCAACTCCCGAAGTAATGTCACTATTCCTAGCTTCAGGGGAAACTATGCCTGGCAAATTAAAGATAGGGAAAATGTTCTCACCTAGCTGCCTGGGTGCTGTGAGCCCAGCAGCCGAAGATCCAGCTCCCAGCCGAAGGTGTCCTGCATCCCGACCGGCTTGATCCGCGATGTTGCCCGCCGAACTCCTGGCGGCCGTATCCGTGTCCTGGCGACTCGGTGATGCCGTCGACTGCCCTGGTGCTGCGGAAAGGGAAAAGGCCGAGCCAGCATCCTGCCGCCCGATGGAAGATGTGCGGCTCCTTGCCACGGATACGTCCCCGGCACTGCGTACCGAAGCGACGGAATGTCGCCTGCCGGAATCTGGAAAATTTCCGCCACCACCAGCAGAGGACGCAGATCCAGGAAAGTTCCGGCCATCACCAGCAGAGGGCGCAGATCCAGGAAAATCCCGGCCATCACCAGCAGAGGGCGCAGCTGCAGGAAAATCCCGGCCAACACCAGCAGAGGGCGCAGAACTTGCAATATCCAGGCCACCACCAGCAGAGGGCGCTGCTGCGTTGAAGACTCCAGAGCTGTGCACTGCAGAAGGCCGCACGCTGATGCCAGGGCCAGCCGACTGCCGCCCGCATAATCCTCGGCGCTGAGGGGCCACCGCACCTGACCCCCGTCTCCTCGGCTGTCGCTGCCTCCCACGCTGAGCGGCGCCAGCGGGCATGCTGGCGGCTGCCGTACCGGCTCCTGCTCCTGCCGCCCCACGTCGCCCGGACACTGAAGGAGGGGAGGAAGGATCCACCCCCCGTTGTAGGCCCCGCCGCACTGGAGGATTCCTCCCGGCGCCGCGCTGTGAGGTGGAGGGAACAGCGCTGCTTACCGGAGGGTCCGCAGAGGGGCTCCTATTTCGGCGCCGGGCCCTGGGGATGATGTCCGGGCTTAGGCGCGCCGGAGGCCTAGTCCTCCGCGGCCGGCGCCCGTCCTGCGGTGCCTGCGATGGTGCTCCCGATGTCCCCTGGAGAAGGCTGTTAACGGATGCATTCAGCCAATCTGTCCCCTGGGAGCTGGCTGCCGTCCGGAGACGCTGGAGGATCGCTTCAACGTCCATTCTGGTAAGTGTGACAGAGATTCCTCACTTGTCACGCAGGCACCTAAAATGGATGCCTGCGTGAGGAGCGTGCCCCTTTTTATGTGCCCCCTCCCCACAGTCCCCTAGTTCCACCCCTTATTTTCAAAAAATGCCCCTAAAGCCACCCCTCAAGTTCCCAGTTAACCCCTTACCACCGTATCCCTTCTAACTGCTCCAGCTCCCCAGGTCCCACGTAACGTATGTACATAGTGACCGCACCAGCAGAATAGTGAGTGCAGCTCCGGATTATTACACAGAATGTAATGCAGAATTAAAGTATTAATAACGTCACTTAACATTTTATATACGCACATGCTCTACATATACAGTTATGTGAACATATACTTAAATGTGGGAAAGGGCTTGACCTTATGGAATGCACATAGATCCATTAATTGTAGTGTCCCCTTCATTGTTTGATAAGTATAATTGCTGGATTGTATAAGCCCTAACGCTGGACACTGCACACTGGAGACGTTTGAAAGGTGGAAACGGCTCTGTAATGCAGCGTTTACATGCTGCAGCTTTGCTGTTTGTATTTTTGCTCCAGATTGGGACAATGTGTTTTTGCCACTACAGCATTTTTTACGGAGAGAAAAAATCCAGAAAGAAACTACATGTGAACATACGCTTTAACGCTTATACTATGTAATCAAATTGACAGAAACAATGATCAATTATCCAGGATGCTTGGTAATGTCATACATGTTTGGTCATGTTCAGGTTCTCGGTGTTAGTTAAGTTTCTTCATCAACCTTGTTCTCTTCATTTGCCAAACTCTCCGGCAGATAATATATGTTGGTAGCTCATGTACATATCAATGCCCTCTAGACAAAAAATTGGGCGAGGTAAACCTGGAGAGCAACCAGTTATGCTAAACTAAAAGTTGGTGCAGGGTAAACTATCCATTGTGACAAATTTGCTAGAAGAGACATTTAGGGAGCACATACTATTGATATACAGTGAGAACATATATCTGGTTTTATTAATGCAAGATATTGACGTCATATATACTTGTCTGTTGTCCGGTCAGACTTGGGCTCTATACTTTATTATAGGTCCTATTATAGGTCCTGGCCATGGTCTCTGGCTGCAAGTCCTTCTGACAGAGTCAAGCAATATTCTCTGGGCTTTTCTCACACTGGCCGGTCCCTGTCCCGTCTGCTGCACTACCCCAGACTGCACCATGTACCATACATCAGTGCTTAAAGTGACGGACTGGCTCACTCACGTCTCCGAGTTACCACAACAGATGTCCACTTCCGGGTCACTGTCCCCACCGGATCCTCAATACTTGACCTTTGATGGTCATCTATCGGGCCTGAACAAAAGAGGGCTGGGTTTCGGGTTTTTGGATCTTGATGGTCTGGTTCATGGATCTTGCCTGGTGTCATCTGGATCCTGCTCATGGGCATACCATGACACACTAGTTCAGGCCTCTTGGCATGGTCCAGGATCTTGGCCTCAGCGTCGCCCTGCACACACATCCTGCTTGTCTCACTAGTTGCTGCAAATCCTTTCCCACCTTTATATTCTGACCTCTTTTATCAGTGAACTGCGTCATCATGGCCAAATGACCCGGTGCTCTGTCTAGACCCTTCCTCCCAGAAACTCTTCCCCTTCCTGTTATTTCCGCAGGGTTCTGATCAAGCAGTAGATGGCAGTCTCCGGCCATAAATGCTGTATAGCGCTGGGAAATGTCATCCTTTTGCTGCATACCATCTTACAAATGCTATAAAACGCTTTGCGAATGTCCTGACCCCTTAGTCACAGAGACTGTTTGATACCCCAAGCACGTCTTGTTTAAACAATGCTAAATGTTGCTAATAGTATATGTTTTAATACCTTATGCTGCGGCTCGGTCGACACCCTATTCTATGCACGCTGCCCAGTCAAACACTTCCCCTGCCGTGCCCTGGCAATCAATGACATCTGCGGCTGCAGAGTAATCAGCCCCAACTCAGACCTGGAGCTTAAAAGCCGACGAGACGGCACGGGATGCATGCCGTTGAACTGATATTGCTGATTAAAGGAAGTTGTGCTAGCTGCACCATTCTGTTTGAATGGGACTGTCCACATCCTGGCGGGCAAAGGAGCCCTGGACCACCCCCAGAGTCGGGAGTAATGCGGCTGGTACGGCCTGGAGTGAATATTGTTTTCTTTGTTAATGTTTTTGTTGCGCCTTTTCTGCTGGAAAGCATGAATGTTCCCTGGAACTGTGTCATGGACTGTGTGCGGCTGCAGCAACAGACTGTACTCCAGAAACAGGCAGTGCAAATGCAAAGAGAGGGCAGCTCTGTGGACAAAGGAAGGGGGGAAAACCCCCTCTAAAGACCTGACGGACAGGCCGTGTTAATAAGGAACTGTGTAAAAAGTTATTGATGGACAGCTTATCTGCTCGGGTCCTGTGGACAGATGGGACCAGGGCCTAATGGACTGCAGGTGTCACCCAGGGGACTGTGTGCCAGGCACTTATGTTTTATTAAAGGCAAAACAGGCTTTGTTGTGGAAAAAGAGACTTGCTTTGGCCGCTAGGAGTTTTTCTTCTTTTCTCCGTTTTGGCAAAGTACTACCTCATAAGAGCGGTTGCCTCCATGCATAGAGTATTACGTTGTAAATAATAAAGTTTCACATGGCATGGTCGGGGACGACCATCATAAACGAAGGGAGAATGTAAGGGGTCACAGAAACTGTTTAATACCCCAAGCACATTCCGTTTAAACGTTGTTAAATGTTGCTAATAGTATACGTTTTAATATCTTATGCTGCTTTGTATAGACATGATGTGTAAATACTGTTATATACTGCATACTGTAAGATGTGCATTATGTTGCAGCTTAGGGAGAGTGCAGTTTGTAGTTAGGACACTAGATGGAGATACTTTAGTACTATAGTTTTTATAGGAACAGTAACAGTTAACATAGGAGGGGCCACTGTGTGATAAGATAGAGAGCATTTCCTGTATTGAGTCAGTAGAGCCAGGGAGCTCAGACAGGCCAGGAGGGTGAGATAGCCCAGGCAGTCCCGAAGGGCCCTAGAGCCTAGGGCAACACAGTCGCCCCATAATGTTGAAGCAAGGGACCCAGCCATCCAGGGCCCTGTAGGCCAGAAGTACAGCCTAGCAGCAGAGTTACAAAAGTGGTGGAACAGAGGCTACAGTGAAGGCCAAGACAGTATGGGGATGCAGGTGGCTCTTTAATGTGGCAGCTCACTGCATGGGCTGATGCCCTCAGATCTGTAGCGAAACGGATGAGGGAACACCTGAGCGTGGTGAGTCTGAACAGGGAGGACGCTGCGTTACCGCAAGAGGCGGTAGGACCTGGGCTCGTACTGAAGGCCATAGGAAGAAGTGTAGGGAAAGAGGAGAATGTGAACTGTGTGGAACCCTATGCTGATGTTGTATCTAATGAGGATGTGCTGCGTAAAGGAAAAAGTAAAGTTCTATGTTTAAAGTTACAACTGGACTGTGTCTCTGTGTGCGCAACCGTATGGAGAAGGCCCACAGCAACTAAGAGGAGATTCAGAAGGTGCGGAGGCAATAGAGGCAAGTACTCTGACAAAGGAACATTGTTTTCATGTGACGGGAGACCAGGCCGCGTGTAAAAAGATTTTCTCAGGCAGGACTACGGCCCTGTTCCTCCCTCACATGAACACTGCGGTACGAGAAGCCGCTTCATGAATACGCTAGCGGTTCCTTCTCCTGAAGTGGCTTTGACATTTTTATTTTGTACCATCTTTTCCCTGTAGTTTGATCTATAACATTTTGAAATGAACATGTCATTTCTTTTAACAATTTAAATTGCGGTGCATGTTTTCATAAGTGATGTTTTTTCGAGGAGGATATCAGGTGGAATCCGCCTGTAAAACCATTGCGTGCACATGGCCCTTTCTGGAATCTGGGAAATGTATAAACAGTATTAGAATCTGCTGCTGTAAGAGAACCAAGATGAAGGATCGTCTCCTCCCCACCCTTACCTTACAATATACCCAGGCACCTCTCTGTCCACCTGTCTCAACACGCAGCACAAAATGATCTGGTATTAGCAAGAATAGAAAGATGATCTGTTTGCTGGATGTAATTTGTTGCATTCTGTTTGCCAAATTTCTGGAGAAGTTGCATAACCTCATCGCTATCTGAATAAAAAAATAAAAACTTTGAGAATACGTTTATGCGCGGCATATATTTTGTGTAGATTTTCTGTGCATGTAATGAAACTCTCAATGTGGAAATTTGCATGAGTTGTGGATTTTAAAATCTGCAGCGTGTCATTTTTGCGGAAGAATTTCGATGAAGATTTGTAAAGGATGTCGTGGAATCCGTGGCAAATAATCAACGAGATCAGCGTGAAACAAAGATACATTTTGCTGCAGATAAGCTAAGGAAAAATCCGCACCAAATCCACAATGTGTGAACTTAGCCACATGGAATATATCAGGCTAATACTGCTAATTGTAGCAGTAAAATCCTGTCCATACAAGTTCTCCGCTCAGCCCTTGGGAACCATTGCCCACCAGTCTACAAGCCCATGTTCTTTACAGAGGGCTGTCGTCACTAAGAGCACCACTACTTTTACCATGAGACAGTAATAATACAACACAGTGATAAGTACCCGCTGTGCTTGTAAGATACCACTCGTACCCACTCTGAGAGCATTAATGTATTGGTTCTATGTAATCTGAGAGTAGAGGCGGAGACCCTGATTTCAGTGATGTGTCACTTAATGGGACTGATTGCTAGCGTTACAGTAAGATAAGTGTTATATCAGCAGCCGATTATCACTACAGGACAAGGTGCCTAGTGCCACCCAGTCCTCATGCTCTGTGTAACCCCGCACCTATCACTGATTACTGAGCGGTCTGAAGCCTCTCTATAACAGCAGTCTGGAGCCACCTATAACAGTGATCTGGAGCCCCCTATAACAGTGATCTGGAGCCCCCTATATCAGCAGTCTGGAGCCCCCTATAACAGTGATCTGGAGCCCCTTATATCAGCAGTCTGGAGCCACCTATAACAGTGATCTGGAGCCCCCTATAACAGCAGTCTGGAGCCCCCTATAACAGTGATCTGGAGCCCCCTATAACAGCGATCTGTAGCCCCCTTATAACCGCAGTCTAGAGGCCCCATATAACAGCAGACTAGAGCCCCCTATAACAATGATCTGGAGCCCCCTTATAACAGCCGTCTAGAGGCCCCCTATAACAGCAGTCTGGAGCCCCCTATAACAATGATCTGGAGCCCCCTTATAACAGCAGTCTAGAGGCCCCCTATAACAGCAGTCTGGAGCCCCCTATAACAATGATCTGGATCCCCCTATAACAGCAGTCTGGAGCCCCCTATAACAGTGATCTGGATCCCCCTATAACAGCACTCTGGAGCCCCCTATAACAATGATCTGGAGCCCCCTTATAACAGCAGTCTAGAGGCCCCCTATAACAGCAGACTGGATAAGTACGGTACTAAAAGTAATTTAAAATCCAACCTTAATAAGATGTCATTAGATTTGTTCCCTTGCGTGATGAATTAATAGTCTGGGTGACGTCTCGGTGCTCGTCCCTCTCAGGTGAGGAAAGGTTTGCTCTCAGGATCTGGGTCACAACATGTTGTAATAGTCATGACAGGTGGAGAAACGATTGTGCTTCATATGTCTTCCATGGAAGACTCATATTTTTGTGCCCCAGGCGTAACATAGGGATGAGTCAATAGTCGTTGACGAAATTACATAATAATCATGGGTTTATACTGATACTGAGAAATGTCAGGTCATTTACAGAGTGCTGTATCCGTAGAGCCCCCAATACACCAATGTTTTCGTTGTCAGTGTGTTCGACTGGAAGTTATGGAGTCTCACTGTTTATGATAACCAGCCAAGGTAAAGCAGACAGATGGGGGGCTGATATTATCAGGCTAGGAAGGTCCATGGTTATTGGTCCTTTCCAGTCTAACAATACCACAACGCAGCCGCTCCAGAAGTGGCGCATCACATTAGATGTGCCAATTCTGGCGCTTTGCCCGGCTCTTCCCAATTGTGCTGGGGTGGTAGCAATCGGGGTAATGGTAGTTGGGGTTGATGTCAGCTGGGATTTGTCAAAAAATAGAATCCCTGACAGAGTCGCAGAGTCTCATAGATGGTAGTGTGACCCAGCGACTGATGAGAGGTATCGTTTTCGTCACCGCTGTTCAGAACCACCGAGTCTCGCGGAGAAGAGCGGGACCGAGTGGCTGCTGCTAAAACCTGTGGAACTTGGTTCTCTGAACGAGGCTCCATAGCCTTTGGACATCGTATTCGGGGATCGTCGTGAGAATGCCAAGGACTATGTTGGACATGCGTGACATGTTTTTCAGGTTTCCAGTTTTGGACTACAGCAGATCGGTTTACTACGGCGGAATCCCTGGACTACAGTGGAAAACAGGGATGTATTTTCATAATAAAATATTTTTTGTGTGTGTTTTTGTATTTTTTTTATTACTGGAATAGTAATGGGAGTGTATGCTTGACACCTTTCCATTACTAAAACCAAGGCTTGATGCCAGCTGTGATTTTTGTCAAAGCACAGCTGACATCAACCCCAGCTAGCATTTCCCCGATTGCCGCCGCACCAGGGATCTCCTTTATTTAGGCCATCATATTTATAATCTCCTGCTGCAAAAAAAATTGTAATAGAAAATAATTGGAGCGATAGAGAAGTTGTGATGATCACAACTGAACATGTTGCTATCAATATTCCTTTCTTTTGTTACATTGCTTTTTTGCACAGTTTATTGTAATTCCCCTTTTTTCACCAGCATCATACATTTTTTGTGGTGGTCACTTCACCTCCACTTTTTTGCTGGCTATCAATATTCATTGCAAAAATAGCAATCACACACGAGACCTGGTTACTGGGGCAGACCCAATGGTCTTCCACAAGACGGCTGTTTAAAAGAACACATAGCTAATGGAGGAAGACTGAACAGATTTTGCGCTGGGCTCCTGAGGGTTATTTCATGCCTCTGGGGTTGGGTATAATATATAATTATATTATTTTATTTTATTTATTATAATATACAGACATCATACAATGGAACCCCTTCCTAGGTCAGGCTGAAGGCCAGGCTACACTGCGTTTTTTTGTAGCGCTACTGATACATTTTAACTATGTAAAATAAACCTTATCCCTTTTAGCCCAGTTGCCAACCATGAGTTTCAAATGACCATATAATATTACAAAAAATAGATACGCATTATATCTAAATGTACATTTTTTTCTAAAAGGTCAGATCTTTGCGCAAGACATTTAGCAATAGAAAAAAAAGGAAGTAACCTTGTCCATGTGAATCTGTGCAATGACTAAACAGGGAGGGGGAGAATGCTGTGACTTCGATGTTATGATACTGAATCTGAAGGTGTCATTAGAGTTTTCCAAGTTGTATTCACAATGTTGTTGAAAAACATTCAGATAAACTGATCACATATCTTTTCAGGGCGCAAACAATATCTCTTAAAGGAGACTTACTTCCACTGTTTAAAACTATCTGTAATAGTAGATTAGCAGCAGAGGACACTGATAAACTAGGTAACAATTGTCCAAGGTTTAATAGAATAACAATTCTGAAATGGCGCCCCCTGTCTTTAGGACCGGTTTCTGTTGTGTGTATCGATATGAGGTGGTCATCCATGCAGTGTCGGACTGGGGTGCGAAGGGCCCACCAGTAACCAGCTCCAGGGCCCCACTTTTCAGCTTCATGCAAATATGACAATATCCTCAATCACAAATTTATATAAGGCTAAGTTCACACTGCGTTAGTGCAGTCCATTCAACACATCCGTTAAACGGACTGCACTAACGCAAGTGCCGACGTTTGCACAGCGCTAGCGCAGATGGAGCATCTGCTAGCTCCATCTGCGCTAGCAGTGCGCTAGCAGTGACGGACCTGGAAACGCTGCAGCCCGCGTCTCGGGTCCGTCACTCAATGACGGCACATCGCTAGCGCACGCCCATTGTGGGCATGCGCTAGCGATGCGTCCGCCATTGAAAGTAATGGCGGCGTTAACGGACTAGGTTATGCCGCGGTGTAACGTAGTCCGTTAAACGGGTCACACTAACGCAGTGTGAACACAGCCTAACAATGAGCCGGGTAGATTGTTACATGAATAAGATGCTGCCTCTGTCTGTACATAGTGATTCCAGTATATTGTGCCAAGAACTGCTCATATAAAAGGGTTGTGGCCCACTTTTGCACAGGGGCCCTCCGGAGGATTCTCCTGATCTCTTATGACCCAATCCAAGGCTGCGTAAATGTGCAGTATTTCTCGCAATTACATGCTGATCTTCTCTACTCTTTCTTTATAGGCTGCAAATCTGCTTGTTACACACAAGACCGTAGTTACTCAGTATGGCAAAACTGGGATTATCAGTAAGGCTAGGTTCACATTGCGTTAATGGGTTAACACTAACGAACAGCGTTGCACGGCGAAAATGTCGCAATTAACGCCGTGCAATGGGTCCGTTAGCGCACCCATTGACAGCAATGTTATTTCTGCCTGTAGCGCATCGCTAGCGTCTGCCATTTTCGGCACGCGCTAGCGATGTGCCGTTCTTTTGTGACGGACCTCAGACGCTGCTTGCAGCGTCCGATCCACGTCCGAGGTCCATCCCTCGCTACCGCAGATCGGGGATCTGCGCTAGCGGGGACGGCGAACGTGGACCAAAAAGAAACATTGCATTAGCGCAATCCGCTAGCGCTATGCGCGTAACGGATTGCCCTAACGCAATGTGAACCTAGCCTTACTGAGTGTGGTAGACCTGGGATTATCAATTAGTCACCGTGGCAAATCTGGGATTATCAGTTACTGAGTGTCGCAGACCTGGGATTAACAATTACTCAGTATGAGAGTCCTGGGATTATCAATTACTGAGAGTGGCAGACCTTGGATTATCAATTACTCAGAGTGGCAGACCTGGGATTATCAGTTACTCAGTGTGGCAGACCTGGGATTATCAGTTACTCAGTGTGGCAGACATGTGATGATTAGTTACACAGTATGGCAGACCTTGGATTATCAGTTACTCAGTGTGGCAGACCTTTGATTATCAGTTACTGAGTGTGGCAGACCTTTCATTATCAGTTACTTAGTTACTCAGAGTGGCAGATCTGGTATTATCAGTAACTCAGTATGGGAGACCTTGGAATATCAGTTAATGAGTGTGGCAGATCTTTGATTATCAGTTACTCAGTGTGGCAGACCTTGGATTATCAGTTACTCAGTATGGCAGACCTTGGATTATCAGTTACTCAGTGTGGCAGACCTTGGATCAGTTACTCATTGTGGCAGACCTTGGCTTATCAGTTACTCAGTATGGCAGATCTTGGATTATCAGCTACTCAGTGTGGCAGACTTTGGATTATCAGTTACTCAGTGTGGCAGACATGTGATTATCAGTTACTCAGTATGGCAGACCTTGGCTTATCAGTTACTCAGTGTGGCAGACATGTGATTATCAGTTACTCAGTATGGCAGACCTTGGATTATCAGCTACTAAGTGTGGCAGACCTTGGATTATCAGTTACTCAGTGTGGCAGACCTTTGATTATCAGTTACTCAGTGTGGCAGACCTTGGATTATCAGTTATTCATTGTGGCAGACCTTTGATGATCAGTTACTCAGTGTGGCAGACCTTTGATTATCAGTTACTCAGTGTGGCAGACATGTGATTATCAGTTACTCAGTATGGCAGACCTTGGTTTATCAGTTACTCAGTGTGGCAGACATGTGATTATCAGTTATTCAGTGTGGCAGACCTTGGATTATCAGTTACTTAGTGTGGCAGACATGTGATTATCAGTTACTCAGTGTGGCAGACCTTGGATTATCAGTTACTCAGTGTGGCAGACATGTGATTTATCAGTTACTCAGTGTGGCAGACTTGGATTATCAGTTTCTCAGTGTGGCAGACCTGGGATTATCAGTTACTCAGTGTTGCAGACCTTGGTTTATCAGTTACTCAGTATGGCAGACCTTGGATTATCAGCTACTCAGTGTGGCAGACCTTGGATTATCAGTTACTCAGTGTGGCAGACATGTGATTATCAGTTACTCAGTATGGCAGACCTCGGATTATCAGTTACTCAGTGTTGCAGACCTTGGCTTATCAGTTACTCAGTATGGAAGACCTTGGCTTATCAGCTACTCAGTGTGGCAGACCTCGTATTATCAGTTACTCAGTGTGGCAGACCTTTGATTATCAGTTACTCAGTGTGGCAGACATGTGATTATCAGTTACTCAGTGTAGCAGACCTTTGATTATCAGTTACGGAGTGTGGCAGACCTTTGATTATCAGTTACGGAGTGTGGCAGACCTTTGATTATCAGTTACGCAGTGTGGCAGACCTTGGAATATCAGTTACTCAGTATGGCAGACCTTTGATTATCAGTTACTCAGTGTGGCAAACCTTTGATTATCAGTTACTCAGTGTGTAGACCTTTGATTATCAGTTACTCACTGTGGCAGACATGTGATTATCAGTTACTCAGTGTAGCAGACCTTTGATTATCAGTTACGGAGTGTGGCAGACCTTTGATTATCAGTTACGGAGTGTGGCAGACCTTTGATTATCAGTTACGCAGTGTGGCAGACCTTGGATTATCAGTTACTCAATGTGGCAGACCTTGGAATATCAGTTACTCAGTGTGGCAGACATGTGATTATTAGTTACTCTGCATGGCAGATATGTGATTATTAGTTGCTCAGTATAACAGACCTTTGATTATCTAGACCGCAAGAAGTCTGGTAAATGTCTGGAGCGGGATAACAATGGTCATGGGATTCGGGGATGCCCTGGCATGCATATTTATTGGCGATGTGGGTGAATATTGCTGTTGACCAAACTTGCCTACAGGTATCTGAACACCTTGGCTAGCTGTCAGACCAGTGCTCTTTTTTACTCTTTTTGACGACAGTTCTCCCATTTCCCCATACACATTTATGCTCAGCTTTCTTAGCATTCATGCGTTTACAATGGAGGAGGATAGTAGTTTTATCTCCAGGGAAAACAATTACTGGGCATTTAACCTAAAACAACCCCATTCTTCACGAGGCCACCATACGCATTGGATAGTTAGGGGATTTCATGTAAATTGATGGTGGATGCCTTTTATTTGCATGGTGAATATAAGGAGTCAGTATCTATCCATATATATATATATATATATATATATATATATATATAATTGTCTAAGTGTCTGTTTATCTGTAACCGAAATGCCACGTCGCTGATTGGACGCACACGAGAATAACATGAAGGACAGTCTGTGAGGGAGAGAATAACATGGAGAACAGTCTGTGAGGGAGAGAATAACACGGAGGACAGTCTGTGAGGGAGAGAATAACACGGAGGACAGTCTGTGAGGGAGAGAATAATATGGAGGACAGTGTGTGAGGGAGAGAATAACATGGAGGACAGTGTGTTAGGGAGAGAATAACATGGAGGACAGTGTGTTAGGGAGAGAATAACTTGGAGGACAGTCTGTGAGGGAGAGAATAACATGGAGGACAGTCTGTGAGGGAGAGAATAACATGGAGGACAGTCTGTGAGGGAGAGAATAACATAAAGGACAGTCTGTGAGGGAGAGAATGACATGGAGGTCAGTCTTTGAGGGCGAGAATAACATGAAGGACAGTCTGTGAGGGAGAGAATAACATGGAGGACAGTGTGTGAGGGAGTGAATAACATGGAGGACAGTGTGTGAGGGAGAGAATAACATGGAGGACAGTCTATAAGGGAGAGAATAACATGGAGGACAGTGTGTGAGGGAGAAAATAACATGGAGGACAGTCTGTGAGGGAGAGAATAACATGGAGGACAGTCTGTGAGGGAGAGAACAACATGGAAAACAGTCTGTGAGGGAGAAAATAACATGGAAGACAGTGTGTGAGGGAGAGAATAACATGGAGGACAGTCTGTGAGGGAGAGAATAACATGGAGGACAGTCTGTGAGGGAGAGAACAACATGGAGGACAGTCTGTAAGGGCGAGAATAACATGAAGGACAGTCTGTGAGGAAGAGAATAACATGGAGGACAGTGTGTGAGGGAGAGAATAACATGGAGGACAGTCTGTGAGGGAGAGAATAACAAGGAGAACAGTCTGTGAGGGAGAGAATAACATGGAGGACAGTCTGTGAGGGAGAGAATAACAAGGAGAACAGTCTGTGAGGGAGAGAATAACATGGAGGACAGTCTGTGAGGGAGAGAATAACATGGAGGACAGTGTGTGAGGGTGAGAATAACATGGAGGACAGTCTGTGAGGGCGAGAATAACATGGAGGACAGTGGGTGAGGGAGAGAATAACATGGAGGACAGTCTGTGAGGGAGAGAATAACAAGAAGAACAGTCTGTGAGGGAGAGAATAACATGGAGGACAGTCTGTGAGGGAGAGAATAACATGGAGGACAGTGTTTGAGGGAGAGAATAACATGGAGGACAGTGTGAGGGCGAGAACAACATGGAGGACAGTCGGTGAGGTAGAGAATAATATGGAGGACAGTGGGTGAGGAAGAGAATAACATGGAGGACAGTCTGTGAGGGAGAGAATAACAAGGAGAACAGTCTGTGAGGGAGAGAATAACATGGAGGACAGTCTGTGAGGGAGAGAATAACACGGAGGACAGTGTTTGAGGGAGAGAATAACATGGAGGACAGTGTGTGAGGGTGAGAATAACATGGAGGACAGTCTGTGAGGGCGAGAATAACAAGGAGAACAGTCTGTGATGGAGAGAATAACATGGAGGACAGTCTGTGAGGGAGAGAATAACACAGAGGACAGTGTTTGAGGGAGAGAATAACATGGAGGACAGTGTGAGGGTGAGAATAACATGGAGGACATTCGGTGAGGCAGAGAATAATATGGATGACAGTCTGTGAAGGAGAGAACAACATGGAGGACAGTCTGTGAGAGAGAGAATAACATGGAGGACAGTGTGTAAGGGAGAGAATAAAAATTTTCCCCATTTTTAAGTTTATCATATGGTAAAATAAATGGTGTCTTTGAAAACTATAAGTCATCCTGTAGAAAACAAGCTGTCATACAGCGATAGATGACTAATAAATTTTGACTCTTAAAATAAAGACAGGAGATAAACAATGACAGTGTGTCTAATGGGTTAAAACATTAATGTAAGCACCAATGTTTATATGAATACTAGATAGTGGCCTGATTCTAACGCATCGGGTATCTACTATATAATTGTCTAATTCTGTCTGTTTGTCTGTAACAGAAATCTCGCGTCGCTGATTGGTCTCTCCAGCTGCCCGCGATCAATCAGTGACAGGCGCAGTCTGGCTGTGAATTGGCACGGGATTTGAACCATGCTTCGCTGATTGGTCACGGCTAACCGCGACCCAGTCCGAGTGTGCTCCATTAATAACCACCCTTTGTTTCCTATCCCTGAGCCAGCTCTTAACCCACTTACACATATTTTCCCCTATCCCCATTATTCTCATTTTATGTATCAACCTTTTGTGTTGCACCGTATCAAAAGCTTTTGAAAAGTCCATATACACTACGTCCACTGGGTTCCCTTGGTCCAGTCCGAAACTTACCTCTCCATAGAAATTGATCAGATTAGTCTGACAAGAACGGTCCTTAGTAAACCCATGCTGATAATGGGTCATGAGGTTATTCCTCTTCAGATACTCCAGCATAGCATCCCTTAAAATGCCCTCCAGGATTTTACCCACAGTAGAGGTTAAGCTTACTGGCCTATAATTTCCGAGTTCAGTTTTTGTCCCCTTTTTGAATATTGGCACCACATTTGCTATACGCCAGTCCTGTGGTACAGACCCTGTTATTATGGAGTCTTTGAAGATTAAAAATAATGGTCTATCAATGACCGCACTTAATTCCTACAGTTCCATCCGGGCCCAGAGATTTGTCAATTTTAGTGATTTTTAGATGCCGCCGTACTTCCTGCTGGGTTAAGCAGGTGACACTTAATGTGGAATTTTTGTTGTCACTGATCATATTGTCTGCCTTGGGATTTTCTTGTGTAAATACTGATGAAAAAATGTCATTTAGCATATTGGCTTTTTCCTCATCCTCATCCACCATTTCACCCAGGCTATTTTTAAGGGGCCAACACTATCATTTTTTAGTTTCTTGTAGTTAAAGACTATTTTGGGATTATTTTTACTCTCTCTGGCAATGAGTCTCTCTGTCTCAATCTTTGCTGCCTTGATTTGCTTTTTACAGAATTTATTTAATTTTCTGTATTTATTTAATGCCTCATCACTACCTGCTTCCTTTATTTCTCTAAATGCTTTCTTTTTTGTCACTTATTGCACCCCTTGCAGCTCTATTTAGCCATATTGGTTTTCTCCTATTTCTAGTATGTTTATTCCCATATTATTATATACTGTGCACAGGTCCTATCCAGGATGCTAATAAGCGTCTCCCATTTTCTTTTTGTATTTTTATGTCTCAGGATATCGTCCCAGTTAATTGCACCAAGATCATCTCTCATCCGTTGGAAATTTGCCATCCTGAAGTTTAGTGTCCATGTAACCCCTCTACTACACATCTTATTAAAGGATACATGAAAACTTATTATTTTGTGATCACTATTCCCCAAGTGACTCCCAACCCTTATATTTGCTATGCGGTCTGGCCTGTTGGTTAATATTAGGTCTAGCAGTGCCCCCCTTCTTGTTGGGTCCTGAACCAGTTGTGAAAGGTAATTGTCTCTCATAGTTGTCAAAAACCGATTACCTTTGCTGGAACTGCAGGTTTCTGTTCCCCAATCTATTTCAGGGTAGTTGAGGTCCCCCATAATAATGACTTCTCCTTGAGTCGCAGCTTCATCTATTTGCTTTATGAGGATATTCTCCATTGTTCCATTATTTTTGGAGACTTATAACAAACCCCTATCAGTAATTTATTATTTTTTCCCCCTCCCCTTATCTCCACCCACAGGGACTCTACATTTTCATTAGATTCACCTATATTATCACGCAGGATGGGTTTTACGGACATTTAGATTCATAATCTGGGCTTCCAAATGCACAACATGCTCACATCTCACACAGCATTATGCACCCTCGACCGGCTGCTCAAGGACTGCATACATGTGGCAAGATGTGCACTGGATGGCATTAGCAATAGTGGAGCACATTTCCTAATGGCTATTACACCAGACAGAAAAGTTAACTAAAAAATGAATGCAAAGTATTAATAAAATACAGACAGCAATTCAGTAATTCCTCCCTTGGAAACTCCCTGAATCCAAAGTCACTGAATCACAAGCACACACTTACCGCCGTTCACACTTACGCTCAGGTCACACTCAGCTCGTTCACATTCGCTAAGCTGAAGATTTAAAGAGATTTTTTTTTCTTTTTCCCTACAGCAGCAATCCACCTTGCTGTTCAATGCACTTCAAAAAAGTGCTAGACTTTGATTCTTGATTATCTGTACTAATGATGCTTTATAGACTATAGAATCAGAACTGTAAGTAATATTGGTTATCATGTCTCCACGGGCCATTGTAGATTCCATGTAGACGTTACATGCAATGGAACGTTTCATAAAAGGCTTTGTCACCAATTATGGTCACCTAGAAGAAAAAAGATCAAAGAAAATAAAAGAAAATACCAAATGACAACCAAGTCTTAAACTTACCATACACATTACGTGTCAATATGAACTTAAAATTTGGGAGATTTAAGTCCCACCTCTAGGAAAACGCTCACATACCCAGAAATGCCTTCAAATATCCACCTTAGGTTAGCTAAGACCAACATCACTGCAATCCAGTTGTCACGACTCTTTTGTCGGGTGACACGGGACCAGGGTCTCCTTCCCGGTCTCTAATGCTAGGGGACGCCCTAGCTCGCCCTATTACCCGGTTACTTCTGAAGGTGAAGATGCTGGAGCCATGTACCTTGCCTTATCTTCCAAATCCGCCTCCATCTGTACCTTTCCCCCCACCCATGGAAAAGGGGAGTAGTTGTGCACCGCAGTACACCAACCAGACGAACATGGTAACACGAACAGGGGAAAAAGAAAATACCAAGCATACAAATATTCACTCACATATAACAGAAAAATGCACGGGATAGTGGAAGATGGGGAAAAAAACAAAATAGAAGGAAAGGGAAGTTTCACAATTAAACCAAGCAACAGTCACAGATAAATCCACCAAACGCCTCCTCTTATAACCTCCAACTGTTATCCTCCCTGTCAAGCAGCATAAGCTACTATGACGATGTGTGTCAGTCAGGACCCAGATTATATAGAGGATAGATGTGGCTAACCGTGCTCAGCTGACATCCCTAGCTCTCAGAGTTTTCTAAACATGCCCGATTAATCCCTGAACTGCCAAAATAAATTTACACCATTTAAAAAGGAGAAGTGCTTCTTTTCAGCGCTGGAGTAGGAGCAATTGGATGCTGCGGTCTTCTGACTCCTCTCTGTCTCAGTAGCCCCGTGACATCAGTTCTCAAGACTGTCCTAGCAAAAGTTGTACTGTTGGTAAGTATTTATGGGCAAGGATATTGCTTTTTGCGATGCAGAGTAACAATTATTACTGGGCACTGGTGCCTAAGGGGATCAATATTATAAATGGTACATAGATGGTCCTATGTCACGGCGCCACTTTGTGCTGCTGCACCTGCTGCCGCACCTGCCGCCGTGCCTGCCGCTCACTCCTCTGCTCGCCGACATACTTACCCATCCCGGTGCGCTCCTGCGGTGTGCGCGCACCTTCCGGTCTCTTCTTCTCCAGACTCGCTGCCGGTCCTTGTGTGCGCACCTATCTCTCCAACTCCTTCTGCGCATGCGCACTTCCTCTCTCTGGTCTGCAGATGCTCCATTCCTCCACTCTATGACTCTGGAGGATCCTGACCCGGAAGTCCTGCAGCACTCGGTCTATTTAAGGTGACTCCTTCCTCTGCTCCATGCCTGATTGTCATTTGCATTTTCATGTGACCCAGGTCCCTCCTTGCTCTGTGCCTCCACCATAGCCAGTCTGCCCTGTGTCTCCACCATAGCCAGTCTGTCCTGTGTCTCTGCCATAGCCAGTCTGCTCTGTCTCTGCCATAGCCAGTCTGCCCTGTGCCCCCGCCTTAGTCTGCCTGTCCTGTGTCCCCGCCGTACCCAGCTTGCTCTGTGTCCTCTCTTTATCCAGCCGGTCCAGCTTCTTTCCCGCTCCTACTTTCTGTCCCTGGATATCAGCTTCTGCGGCAATAGTCTCCCTTGGGCCTGCCCCTAACGCTTCCTGTATTGGGGGTGGCCCACCAGGTCAGCTCACCCTTGGGAGGTTCGTTGTCGTGGATCTGAGGGTTCACTTTAGGAGTTCCAAAAGATCTTACATCCTACAGGTTGACATTGAGTACAGGATGTCCAATGACGTCTCTATGTATTGGGGCCTTTGAATTATCCCCTTAAGGAAGATGTCACAGGGATGGAGGATCGGCATGCTGCATTCACATGCTCAATACTTTGCTCCCATAGTAGACCCCTCTGCTTTTTCCGTCTCCACAGTGAAATGCTCGCCCAGCCAAGACAGGTCAGAAGACCTAGCCGAGAGCTGAATGAGCATTTGGCCAACACCCATATCACATAAATGGCTGACTTCAGCTTGGCCCAGTTGTGCCAGTTACAATTAGGACTGGTTCATCTCAATGGGATGTTCTCTGTGTTGCAATGTGAACTACGTTAACTTCCTTATCTGATGTAGTTCCTTATGTCAGATGGGTTGGTGATATTTGCCTTTTTTTTCACATTAATGACTAAACGTGTGTTGAAATTTTGCTGATGACATTGTATAGCATCGATGTACTAATGAGTAACACAAGTCCTTAACTGCAATTATACACTTAATTGTTTCTCTATTTATAGTCTGTTTGACGTGCTAGGGGTAAATCCCAGTCTAATAAGCGACCCTTGGTCGTGAGAAGGATGTCCACGACTAGTATATTGAATATTCCAAGGGATGGTATCAGATGATCATCTCCAATCTGGCTCCTGAAACTCTCAGGAAATGTAGTATTCCATTCAATAAAATGGTCATCCTAGCAATATATGGTTGAGCTTGGCCTGATGGAGACCATTCTGTAGTATCATTGGAAACATTTTAGGAGTTGAATATGCACTTAGGAGTCTATGAACCCAATGTACTTCGAAAGAGTGTCATCTACGCATATGTTTAGGGAGAATGTGTTGACTCTTTGCTTTACCCTACTATCGAAGGGCTCGTTCAAATGAACGTGTTTTCGGGCTACATGCTGTTTGAGTGTATGATGGACCTTACACGGACCCATTCAGGCCAATTGTGGCAAATGGGCTAGTGCAGATAGGTATTTTTTCCCTTGGTTCAAGAGTAAAAAAAAAACCAAACACTCTTCTGCATGCAATAGAAGGCGATGCGTGCAGCGGTCTGTGATACAGATGGACACACATACCTGCACACGGAGCCAATTTTGTAAGAAATTTGCAGACATGATTGGGCAGATGTTTAATGTGACCGTCCGAACCTGACGTATGGCCTCCTTTAGATATCCATACGTTTTACTTAAAGAGTGTAATTAACTCTAGGTTCAAAAGAGGAATCTTCGCAGAAGAATCCCCACTTTATGATGTCCATAGGCACTATAGGTTAAAAGTGCCCTCGAATAGCGATAGGTCAATTACATCTATAATTAATAAGGCTCTGAAACCATCCTCTCTACACTTAGTACAAACCCTAAGGGTAAATTTATAGTGAAGCAAGAAGACCTGATAAAACATGGATTTCATCAGATGCTTATTATTCTGGATGACACTCCTCATTGAGGTGCCAGAATCACACGACCACTAGACACGATGAGCAAGTTTCAGAAATTATAGACATGGAACGTTTGTTAGGAGACACTTTTATGGAAAAAAAAAGTTCAAAAGGTTGCAAGACTTATTTACTATAAAGTTTTATAAGGTTAAAATCAAAAAGGTCAATCAAGTCTGACTTGTAGGAGATAATTGCATTTCCTTAGGTCACAGTTGCGCGGTCACTTAAAGTTGACTATGAGTTGTCCAGAAGTTGCAGCCAGGTATCGCGTAATTTCTATGACAAACCTTGCACAATGTCCTTTACAAAAATTCCATTATTTCATGGACGGTTAAAAAATCACAAGTGTGAATAAGGACTCGTGCAATTTCAAAGATAAAGCCGTGTGCACTACTACTAGTGGTGCCCAGGTAGGTTCCCACACCATGTGATACTAAAAGAAAGAACCTGGCACTCAACTTAATGCTCGTGAGATTTTAATGGTAGTAGCCAAAAAAACGTTTCGGTCCTATATCTGGACCTTCATCAGTTACGTACTATGATGAAAAAGTGAATGACTAGTGTCATATAAGGCACAGCATGGTCTGCGTCTGGTATTTGCGCAGATAGGTTTAGGCACACAGATTGGACTTATTAACGCTGATAGGTGCTGTGCTTGGGTCCAGACACGGAATCCCCGCTTGTCTCTTATATGACACTAGTCATTCACTTTTTCATCATAGTACGTAACTGATGAAGGTCCAGATATAGGACCGAAACGTTTTTTTGGCTACTACCATTAAAATCTCACGAGCATTAAGTTGAGTGCCAGGTTCTTTCTTTTATTAAGGACTCGTGCAGTCATCATCGGTGAAACTTGGGTATTGACCACAATGCATGGATTATCCAAGGTTCTCAGAACCTGGCTGTGGCAGCCTCATAGACTGTCGAGTTTGGGTCAAAGGACACAAGGACAGTCCATACTTTGCAGTCCATGTTCAGGCTGAGTTTCACGAACAACTGCATGAGGTATGAAGATGTGTTCACACGTTGCGATCACAAATCTTGGCCCAAAGTGTGGCCATGATGTGCCTGATAAAAAGCAATGGCTTGCAGCTAAATGGACTTTCATTGTGTCACTGTTGGTCAGGCAGTGATCTTCTGTTTCCCCAACTATTTTGATCAGCATGATCGCTTTGAGCCCCATCTTGGTCGTACCTCGGCCCCAATATATAAATGTAATCGAAGTCCTTATGCACAAGGATGTGAAGACATTAAACCATACACCGCTTCTTTACCCTATTGAAGGGCTCGTTCATGTTTTCGGCCTATGTGCTGTTCGAGTGTAGGATGGACCTTTCACGAACCCATTCAGGCCAATGGTTGCAAATTTGCTAGTGCAGATGGGTGTTTTGGTTCCAATGTAAAAAAAAAACCCCAAACACTCTTCTGCATGCAGTAGAACGTGAGCCTGCACCCGTCTGTGATACAGATGGACACACATACCTGCACACGGAGCCAATTTTGTAAGCAATTTGCAGAAGTGATCAGACCGATGTTTCATATGGCCGTCTAAGGCTACGTTCACATTTGCGTTGTGCGATGTTGCGTCGGCGACGCAACACACAGCGCAAACAAAAACGCACCAAAACGCACGCTAAAACGCATAGTTTTGCGACGCATGCGTCGTTTTTTGCCGAATTTTGGATGCAAAAAAATGCATCTTGCTGCGTCCTCTGCGCCCTAAAGCTTGCGGCAAAAAAACGCATGCATCGCAAAACGCATGCAAACGCATGTCCATGCACCCCCATGTTAAATATAGGGGCGCATGCCGCATGCGTTGCCGCGGCTGCGCCCGACGCAGCCTGGCAGAACGCAAATGTGAACGTAGCCTAAACCTGACATATGGCCTCCTTTAGATATCTGCATTTTTGTCATGAAGGAGAAAAATGGTCAGATTTTCATCAGTGTTTTGGATTCGATTTTCATCAGTATTTGGTCAGTGTCTGTTTTTACCATCAGTGTCTCATCAGTAATGTCCTTCTAAAAGTGCAAAAAAATGGTTACCCATTACATTGTTATAAAAGGATAGGACACAAATGTAATCTGTGTACTTTCTGTGATTTTCACAGAGCCTTCGACTTGTATAAGTGATTTTGATCCACGAATAAGAACAAAAATGGACTCGTCTCGCTGATATTTTTGTGGATATGAAAAAACACTGATATGTGAAAGCTCCATAGGCTATAATTTTAATGTGTTGTTTCCGAGCAAAAACTAGGAGAGAAATCGCAATCATTTTTAAACCTGCGTTTTTATAGTGTGCTTTTTACTGACTTCATTGGGTGAAAAAACACTGCAAAAACGCAGATTTCATACAGATCTCCTGCCCACTGTGCTTCTTTTTAACGCTGCGTAAACTGACCTCTGATGCGTTTTTTAAATCCGCAGCATGTCAAGTTCTCTCTCTGGTATGCTGAGCTTTCTATGTGGATTTTCCCCATATACTTGCATTAGGTACAAAAATTATGCAGGTAAAAAAAAAAAAAAAATCACATTTGCATTTTTACTGTGTGCAGAAACGCATGTAATCCGCACCTAAAGGTACCTTCACACATAACGATTTCGTTAACGATATCGTTGCTTTTTGTGACGTAGCAACGATATCGTTAACAAAATCGTTATGCGTGACAGCGATCAGGCCCCTGCTGTGAGATTGTTGGTCGCTGGGAGTGATCAGGACCTTTTTTTGGTCGCTGATCACCCGCTGACATCGCTGAATCGGTGTGTGTGACGCCGATCCAGCGATGTGTTCACTGGTAACCAGGGTAAATATCGGGTTACTAAGTGCAGGGCCGCGCTTAGTAACCCGATATTTACCCTGGTTACCATTGTAAAAGTTAAAAAAAAACAAACACTACATACTCACATTCCGATGTCTGTCACGTCCCCCGGCGTCAGCTTCCCTGCACTGTGTCAGTGCCGGCCGTAAAGCAGAGCACAGCGGTGACGTCACCGCTCTGCTTTACGGCCGGCGCTTACACAGTGCAGGGAAGCTGACGCCGGGGGACGTGACAGGAATGTGAGTATGTAGTGGTTTTTTTTTTTACTTTTACAACGGTAACCAGGGCAAATATCGGGTTACTAAGCGCGGCCCTGCACTTAGTAACCCGATGTTTACCCTGGTTACCCGGGGACTTCGGCATCGTTGAAGACAGTTTCAATGATACCGAAGTCGTTCCCTTGATCGTTGGTCGCTGGAGAGAGCGGTCTGTGTGACAGCTCCCCAGCGACCACACAACGGCTTACCAACGATCACGGCCAGGTCGTATCGCTGGTCGTGATCGTTGGTAAATCGTTTAGTGTAACGGTACTTTAAGTATGCCAAAAAAATTTTTGTCAAAGTAAAAAAACAGGAACAATCAAAAACAATGCAGCTTTCTTTACAGCATGACACACCAAAAAGAGACAAAAAAGCAAAGTCAAAAACGCGATAAAAACGCATGTTAAAAAACGCAAGTAACCTAATTGAAATAATAAGTGCTTCTGCTCATAAACCTCTTAATAAAACTCAGGGTGATCATGGCTGAAGGCTGGGGTCAAATAAGCGGATAAATAATCTGATTTTTCCTCCAAAAAACTGGGATGGTTTTTCCTCCCTTGTCATCCGTTTTGCACTCAGCAGCTGTTAATCATTTACTGTTTCCTATGCGCCAGAGTTACAATGTATCCGTAAAAATCGGATGCTGTTCTGATGATCAGATGTGTTTCTCGCACTCATCCGATTTTGGAGCCAAATCACAGCGTTCTGCTATTTTTTGCTCACGCTGAATACAGCTGAAAAAATAGATCCAGATGTGCACGGCCTTATGGGATAACATTGATCTGAGTGTAATCCCATTTTTTCCCCGGGGTCCCACTAGCGCATCACATCCAGTGCGATATACTAATGACATTCGGCTCCTGCTCCTCTGCGAGCGTGCTCCCAGCGTCAGGCATCAGCGGGAATCGCGCTGCACTCGGGTGATATCTGAGTGCACTGTGATGTTTCACAGGCACCCATAGACTTATATGGGAGCGTGCGATCCGATTCACTGGTGCAATCGCAGCATGCCGAATCAGCATGAGAAACTAATCGCGGATGTGAGCTGCCCCACAGAGAAACATTGGGGCCAGTGCAATGCAGTTTTTTTTTAATCAGATTGCACTTGTCCGATTTTTGCTCCTGTCGGAGTGAACCCTTTGGGTATGTGGCCGTGATGTGGAACTAGCAGCGCTTTGGATGTCACTGTGTCCAAAGCGCTGCTGAAATCCGCATGTGACCACTGAACCGTTCGGATTCACTGCATTAAATACATTCTAGTGATTCAATGTCTGTTGTGGAGACTCGCATCTCCAGAAGATAAACTGACAGGCTGCAGTCTGGAAAGACGCGCCGTATGTCTGTCTCCGCGTGTGATCCACAGGCTCTGTGGACGCACAGTGGGCATGGGATTTCATCCACTATGCTGTAACATCTGGACGCTGCAGGTTTGACAATGCACAGGTACGCAGCAGCTCTATACCTGTGCACGGACCCTCACTGTCTATCTCCTTCAGTAGAGGACTGAGCCCCCTGGATTTCTGCCGCACTCCTCCCTTCCTCCTCCTCTGCTTCCTATCTGAACTACTTATTACTATGATGAGGAAATGATGCAAATGAGGGCGCTCCTGCCTATGTGTCAGCCTATAAAGGGCGAGCAGCGGGAGGCTGTCAGCTGTCTGCACTATGGGGCGGTTGCTGCTGTGTGCTGCTCTCCTGAGCCTGCTGATCGGGGCCAGAGCTGACCCGTAAGTTCCCTGGAGCAGGAGGCTTCTACACATGGCTCCTGCATGTCTGACTGTTTACAGCTCCTATTGCATTAACCTGTGAGCTGCTGGTGGAGGATGGGGGGGTAGTTCTGGTAGTTCAGATTCCTAGGTGACAGTCTCCACCTGGGAGCAATATTCCCACTTATTAAGATGTAGTGGTGCACAGATCATATTATATTCTGATGGCCGCTGTTATGAAACATTATCACAACTTTTAGAGATTGTTAAAGGGTCAGATCTGTGGACTCTACAGCTTGTGGAGGAGTCTGGAGTGAGTGCTGGGGGGGCTTCACACCAAGTGATGTAGGGGGTCTGGTGAGCAAAGTATAGTTAGAGTTTAGATTAATGGATGTGCTTGAGATCTATCTGTGACGGGGGGCACTAGTCTGTGGCTGCCGTAGTGGCGGGGGGCACTAGTCTGTGGCTGCCGTAGTGGCGGGGGGCACTAGTCTTTGGCTGCCGTAGTGGCGGGGGGCACTAGTCTGTGGCTGCCGTAGTGGCGGGGGACACTAGTCTGTGGCTGCCGTAGTGGCGGGGGACACTAGTCTGTGGCTGCCGTAGTGGCGGGGGGCACTAGTCTGTGGCTGCCGTAGTGGCGGGGGGCACTAGTCTGTGGCTGCCGTAGTGGCGGGGGGCACTAGTCTGTGGCTGCCGTAGTGGCGGGGGACACTAGTCTGTGGCTGCCGTAGTGGCGGGGGGCACTAGTCTGTGGCTGCCTTAGTGATCTGGATTATTTGGCTCGGCTCACAAAAAAACTGTCTCTTTTGGATCCATAAAATCTTCCTTCTTGCCTGGTAACCTCGCATGTAGGACTCGCTCACACTACCATATAGCACGACAGTTAGGTTCTATCAGGTAACACTCAGCCCAACATTATACTATGGGGCATTGCAGATCAGCAATTTTTCTCCTGCCTATTCAGCATGCTGCTAGTGCATCTGATGCACACACCCATGTAAACCTATAGGGGTGTGTGTGAAACATTTAGCTGCACTCTGATGTAATCTGAATGCAGTCCAATTGGCAGCAATGGAGAAATTGCCTTCTCCGTCTCCTCTTCATGCAAGACAATCGGAGCACTGACCTTTGGCTCAAACTCTAAGGTCAGGTGCCCACGATCTGGCAGCACTTTGGACACAACAGTTTGCTGTATCTAAAGCACTGCCGTCTATTGAACCCGCATGTGTTCACTGAATGTGCAGATTCACCGCGTCCTATACACTGTACAGGTGGAATTTCTTGGGCTACGTTCACATTTGCGTTGTGCGATGTTGCGTCAGAGATGCAATGCACAACGCAAACAAAAACGCATGCTAAAACGCAGCGTTTTGCGAAGCATGCGTCCTTTTTTTGCCAAATTTTATGGATGCAAAAAAAAGCAACTCGCTGCGTCCTCTGCGCACTACGCTTGCGGCAAAAAAACGCATGCGTCGCAAAACGCAGCACAACGCATGTCCATGCGCCCCCCCATGTTAAATATAGGGGTGCATGACTCATGCGTTGCAGCGGTTGTGCCCGACGTAACGCAAATGTGAACGTAGCCTTAGAGACGTGCGTCTCCGCCTGTACAATGTATTGGACGCGGTGAATCTGCACAGTAGAAATTGACATGCTGCGGTCTGGATAGAGGTGCTGCGTGTCAAGTTGTGCCATGGGTATTTTGACAGCATGTGATTCCTAAAATCTCATCCTGTGAAACCTAGTGGTTTGTTAGTGAGATTGGAAAGTCTGTGGGAACCAAGCCTAAAAACGTGTACATGTAACAATAGGGCAAATAATCGATGACATGCAGGTAATTGTACAAGAAAATATGCATTAATCTATAGGGGTCTGAATGGGCCTTTAGATTAGAAAATTGGATAATGCACCCTGATCAAAATTGGTCTGCTGTTCACACTTGCACAAAAAATCCCTGACGTGAATGGGGCCTTGTTCATATGTTTTATTCCTCTTTACTAAAGAGGATGTTTTTGTTCTGCTCAACAAAAGAAAGGAAGAAGGTTTGTAAAGCTACTGTTATATTAAGCTCTAAATCCTGTGCCGTCATCAAACTCTCCTATTCATCAAGATTTAGGTGTTAAACAGACCTGTCACTAGATTTCACAATCTAAACTCAATACATTACATAGCTCTTAGACCTGATGACACTTGTGTACTTGCTTTGAAAAAGCATATCTTAATGGCTTTATAACCTTGTAATACTGAGCATTTTGGCTCTGGTAAAATGTACACTTTGACTGGGATTATACAGCCCTTCTGATGCTTAGTTTCACAGTAAGTACACCAGTCTCATTAGGTCTAAAATCTAATTAATAATGTATTCAGTTTGACAGATGCCAAAACTGTCCTTTTGGCCTCTACCTGCTGGTTGCGTATCTGCATACTGTATATGTAAGGGAAGACTGAACACTCCTATCGAGGGTCACTGGCAATAGGCATTTTCTATGTAATTTATCTGCACATATTACATTTATGATGATCAATCTTGTGCATGACTATTGAGCCTTGGCCTAAAGCTAAAAAAACTTGCACATTAAGCTGAAGGGCGGGTCACATAAGACCACCATATAGTGTCAAGTTGATACTGCTGAAATAATAGAAGTTGCAAAATACTGACTTTTAGTTACTCTTTGGGCACATGTCAGTTTGCCACTCCCAAGACCTGTGAAATCCCTTTTATTACATAGTTGGACAGTTGCAACATCCACGTCATGTTCCAGCCCGGCCATGGCTCTGCAGTTTGTGTAATACCAGGAATATTAGTCGTCCCAGCAGATGACTATTCTGGACCCAGCCCAGTGTCGTGCCCGTTCACACCCTCCTCCACCCAGTGTTCCTGTTCTGCAGGTCTGTACTCCTATGAATTATAGGGTGCAGAATCCCCAAATCTGCTGTGCACAGACTAGAAATCACATAAGGAGACCACCAGAGCCCAAATCACTAGGGGTATAAATGCAAGAAGCCATGTCTGATCCAGCCAGGAGCACGATCACCACAATGGGAGTTTTGGGCTCTTCAGTGGCACGGACTCGTAAACAGGAGGCGAGATTACGGTTCTAATGGTATAATTACAGCACTTTTTATGAACAGGGTAATTGCTTATAAAGATGTATTTTACACTATGCTTAGTGGTAACTTAACTTTGATTATGAGGGTTTTTACAGATAAAAAAACATATTTTTTTTTTCTCTCCCCCACTCCCATAATCGCTTTAAGGACACATTCAGGTTGGCTTACAAATACTGATGTAAAATTGTGAACGTGACCTGAAAAGAACAGCATCACTGCCAATGGCTGCCGGCTGTGCAACTTCTGTGGTCCATAAGCTGGGGAGACCTGGCGGCAAATGTTCCCCCCTCACACTGGGAGCACTTGTATGGAGCGGGTTTACAAGCTCAGGTTCCTCCATATCAAGCAGATGCCCAGTATCTGCCTGGACTAGGGTTTAACCCCTTAAATGCTATAGTGAACAGCTGCCATGACACCTTATGGTTACACAGGGGGGGCTGTCTGAGCCCAATAGATTGCCAAGGTCAAAATTATACAAACAATGGGGAGTCTGGGGACCCTCAGACTCTTATATATGCTCCTAACACCACTCATGTGTTTTTAGTACTGATATTTGGTTGCATAACAAATTGAGGTTGATCTGCAATAGCTAATACAGTAGGCCTCATTTAGAGGAACTAGTTGTTGCCCATAGCAACCAATCACAGTTCTGCTTTCAGTTCTGAAACTGCTCTGGTAAAATGACAGCTGTTCTGTGATTGGCTGTCTTGGACAGTTTTGACAGCCTTGCTAAAGCATCAGCAATTTAAAGCTGATATAAGATGGCAGGGGTCAGAGGCATGGATTCTGATCCTTGCAGCCCCATGTGTGGGGGATATATATATATTTTTTTTTTTTGGGGGGGGGGGGGAGGAAAAACTTTAGTTTTCAATTCAAAGATTCATTAAGACTGGCATAGCTCATGCTATGCCATATGCATGAAGAAGCGCACGCCACTTAATGAGTTTGGCGCCTGTAACTTAAGAGGGTGACTACCCAGAAAATCGCTATGGACTCATCAAAATGGTGTCTGGACCACTTAGACTCCCACAGCCTACACTGTCTTGGTATCTCTTGTGAGGCTTCACCAGCCACTTTCCTAGGATTCTGCAACTCCCCCCTATGAATGTCTGGCTTATTTCCTTCAAGAAATTCTTTCCTGACAGCCTGTGGTTATGTGTAGAAACTCGTACAACCAGGGAGGCTCCTGAATCCTAAACATAGGTGGCCGACACAATTCAAGCCCGTTCTTATGAGCTATGTCTTTAAGAACCTTGGCTGGATTATTCAAGATTGAGAAATTTCAGTTTTGCTTGACCATTTCACAACTAGATGTGTTAAGACATACAGCTCTTATTTCATAACTGCACTTGGCACCACTTGTGCCGTCTTGGCTTGTAGGAGGAGGGTTCCTCGCAATGGTCTTGTTTACTAAGGCACGAGCAAGTTTATACCAGAAAATTACTGAAATATCAAACTTTTTGCTGAACAAACATTGACTACTGACATTTTTAGACCAGTCCCAGTCTGCTACATCAACTTTTAAAATCTGCACATGGCAACTAAAAGATGTTCCTGCTTCATTAATGGGGCACTTCATGAGCTTTGTACATCTTACTCCAGCTCACAATTCTTCAAGACTGGTGTGAGAATTCCAAGTCTTGATAAATTTGTGCCCAGTGTCGGTTTCTTTGTCCAGATGCCTTGGGCTTCTGGCCAGAAAATCGGCATGACCTGCTGATCCCTCTCGGCTAGCTCCTCTTCAGCATACACCATTTCTGCTGCATCTTCCAAATTCCAGACAAAAGTCCTGACCTGACTACGATCCCTTGATGAGTCAGGTCACGCTGTATCTGGAAGCCTTAATATAGATAAGTACAGGATTATGAATTGGGTGTCAACTGTCTTGGATTTCTGTGGACACCATGTTGAAGATGAAGGAAGCACCACTCGAATATGGGTATTACTGGAAAGGTGGGTGGTGGTGGTCCCATGAGGGTCAGCTTTGGGAGCTTGACAAATATCCCCACAACTGTTATAAATGGCCTTAATTATGCAGTCTCTTCTGGCCCATTGGAACCAAGAGTTCCACCACTAATTTGCTCTTGTAGAGAAGATCCCTCTGCAAAGCTTTCCCAGGTTGTCGGTTGTGTTCTTTCTCTTGGTCCACCAGCTTGCACCTTAGCACCTGGAACATGGGCCTGCTTCTCTGCACACTTCCAGAGCAGGTGTACAATTAAATGTATAAGATACAAAAAGCCAAATGAAATGTACGTGATATTTCATACATCATGCAAACAGTCACTTGGATGAAGGTACGCTGGGGATTTAGGACCAACACCCCTCCCGAACAAGCACTTCTGCATCCATGATCTAGTCTAATACTGACAGGCAATTACTAATAGGCTGGAATGTACTTGGAGGATTAATGGTAAACTTCAGACTAAATTGTACATTTACTCACCATTGTAAAACCAATGACATCAGGTCAGCAGTCTGGATTTTGTGTTCTCTATTATGTTTTGTTGTGGACTATACAATCCCCAAAAGATTACACCTACTTAATATTGAGGAGAAAGATCCCTACTTGTTCTTGACAATCCTTGTGTGATCATAAAACAAGAGGCTTGGGGCAAAATTGGGAGACTGGCTAGTAAGGACAGGTCATGTTTCTGCTACATTGTTGGGATGCCTGTACACTAGGCAATGATCGATGAACTTCAATATGTACACCAATGAATGTTGGATTTTAAGGGGAAGGTGGTAATGAAGAAATACATTGTGTATGTATATATTTAATTTTTTTTTTTTTTTTTTTTCCATTTTAGCCAATATGTTCTCAGCACGCCTGCACTGCTGGTCAGTGGAGATACTGGAAGAGCCTGCATAAACCTTGTGGGGAGTCAAGAACGCATGGATGTGTCTGCTGTATTGGAACACAATGGAAGGAATACCACCATCATTGAAGAAGACGTTTCCTCTGCTAATTATTTCCAGTGCGGTGACTTTAAGGTAAGGCTTTTACTCCACTGCCAACTCCTTATTCTTGGGAGTTTTGTCTTCAATTAAAATTCAGCCCATAATGACTTTAAAATAAGTTGAGCTGCAGTTCCAAACATAGCCATAGACAAGTGTGGTGCTGCTTATAAATGGGCCATTTTGATGAGCTGGCTTCTTCTTCTACCTTCCGGAACTCACAACAATGCCACTGCTATGGACAGATACAGCGAGGAGGTCCAGCTCAAATGGAAGTAAAAAATCTTGGCCAATTTTATAAAATCATTACATCCAAGGGTTGTCCTTTAGGTCACCAGATGGAGCCTTCACAGCATTTGTAAGACACCAGAAGTTAGGGCGCTGTACAGCCCAGAAATACACTGGTGACCTTTCTTATGGACAACCCTTGAATATAACATGATTTTATTATTCCTCAAAAGTTCAAGGTTTGGCTCCTATTGCACTAGACCTTTTCTATCCTGCACTGTTTAATTCGATTTTGGCACTATGTATATGTCAAGGTCTTAAAGATTTAACGCTTCCAAACCCTTGTGTTGGTATATTGATGACGTGACTAAATTATTATCATCAGAATTTGACATGGACACGGCATTTCATAATGTTAATCTGCTAAACAAACGCGATTATTGACTTGGCTCACATGCATGATGGCACAGTATATAAGCCTTTTGTTTCTGGATTACAAGTCTAGCTGGATGCAAATCTCTAATTATATGTACATTGCCTTGTGAAATGAAACTAAATCAATTGTCTTGTTCCTTGTCTCAGGTTCCCACTGTCCTCAATGCTGTTCCTGTGGCAATCATTTTTTCAGCAACCGGGACAAAGACTGACCTAAGGGAACGGAAATCGGTGGTAATTAACCCTGCTAAAACGAGCTGCATGTTTCAGATGGACAAACCTACATACAAACCTGGCCAAAAGGGTGAGCAGCATTGGTGGATATGTCACTAGATATTTAGTTTGTCTCTAAAATGTGTCCCAACGAGTTTATTTTTGGGGGGAGGTATCCTGTTATATTGAAGTGGGTTGGGTTTAAAGATCTAGCTTTAAGACTAATAAAAGGGTGTGCCATCGAAGACACTCCCCCCAAAAAAGTGGCTGAGAATTCTTGGTCTGGTGGACCCCATATAACAATAGATTAGAGCACCAATTAATACCTCTTCCATTTGAGGTGATGGCCCTCTAATGCCAAAGATTTTCTTGGTTAATGGTAAAGAGAACATTGCACTGCAACATGGGATCAGTTCAGATTTGGAGGAATGGACTCTCTACCAATTGGCAAAATGAGGAATCTGTAGGGTATAGGGTTTTTCTCTGAACTCATCCATTTTGAATCAGCAGATTGGTGCAGGTGGTAATCCAGCTCATCATGAGTAGATGGACGTACAAGCTAATTCATATTGGATGAATGGGCATCTAGCTAATGAGACCAGAATGTGGTATAGATCAGCTATTCTAATAAAGGGACAGATTAATACTCGCAAAAGGAGATTAAACAGTGCTTGTAAAATGTACAGAACAAAGCTTCCTCAAGGCAAACACTGTGTAGCCCAACACTGCTGAAGCCGTCCCTAGATTAGTGACATTTTCTGGATCCTAGCAAATGGACACCAACTTCTAATGGAAAGTGCTGATCTAATAAAATGGCTTATCCAAAGTAAAACTGTTTTCATCTAGTGTTTCTAGTTTTATTTGGTCTCTACCCACCCCCTTGAGTATTTCAGAGACCACCACAGTGATGTTGGTTCCCGATTTGTCAGCTCTTGTAAACTTGCCAGTGATCTGTCACTTGTTGGCCAACTGAATTGAGTCTGATGGCATAATCATCCCTGTGAGCAGTGATTTACCCTGTGTGTAGTCCATCAACGCTTGTAATGGGGCTGAAATCCATCCATATGAAGACTAATACTTAGGAGATGGCTGCCGATCCAATTTCACTACTGAACTCTAGCAGTTATCTGACACTCATTATAAAATTGTGTAAACTTCTAGTTTGGCCACATCAGCTCATGGTGACGCTTGTTGCGATGCCATTAATGTAGGCATTAAATTTGACATTCTTTAATAATGGCTTCCATTTCCTTGCAGTGCTGTTCCGCTTGATCTGTCTAGATGCTCAGCTGAAGCCGGTGGATCAGAAGGTGAGTGACTGCACTATAAAACCATAAATATGGTAGTACATAATGCATGGAACCAATTGACCAACATATGCTACCATTTTAGGTGAAGTTTATGGCACATGACCAATAAAAATTAAAAAAAAAAGCAAACAAAACCCTATTTATTATAGTGCCATTTATTCCATGGCGCTTTACATGTGAGGAGGGGTATACATAATAAAAACAAGTACAATAATCTTAAACAATACAAGTCATAACTGGTACAGGAGGAGTGAGGACCCTGCCCGCGAGGGCTCACAATCTACAAGGGATGGGTGAGGATACAGTAGGTGAGGGTAGAGATGGTCATGCAGCGGTTTGGTCGGTCGGTGGTTACTGCAGGTTGTAGGCTTGTCGGAAGAGGTGGGTCTTCAGGTTCTTTTTTTGAAGGTTTCGATGGTAGGCGAGAGTCTGATGTGTTGTGGTAGAGGGTTCCAGAGTAGGGGTGATACGCGAGAGAAATCTTGTATACGAATGTGGGAAGAGGGGAGTAGAGAAGGAGATCTTGTGAGGATCGGCGGTTGCGTGCAGGAAAGTACCGGGAGACGAGGTCACAGATGTATGGAGGAGACAGGTTGTGGATGGCTTTGTACGTCATGGTTAGGGTTTTGTAGTGGAGTCTCTGTGCAATGGGGAGCCAGTGAAGGGATTGACAGAGGGGAGAGTCCGGGGAATAGCGGGGGGCAGGTGGATTAGTCGGGCAGCAGCGTTTAGAATAGATTGGAGGGGTGTTAGAGGGGAGGCCACAGAGCAGGAGGTTGCAGTAGTCAAGGCGAGAGATGAGGGCATGGACTAGGGTTTTGGGTCCATTGTTATATAAAAATGTATCGCATGGGGTCATAGAATATGCAGTCACTTTCTAAAGTGTTCTGGCTAAAGGTTGGATTAATCGAAGTCATCTCAACAATAAACAATGCTCTATTCCTTTTTTCATCCCTTATTTTTGTGCTTTACCTAATGTGCCTTTTTTTTTTTTTTTTCCCCTCCAGTTCTCATCAGTCTACCTGCAGGTAAGCGCATGTGTTGGGTCATCTTTAGTGATAGTGAGTACGGCTCAAGTACCTCACATAGTGGAGATCTTCTCTTTCCGGCCACTAGACGGAGGTACCATGTATCTTTCTTCATGGGTGCTTAGGTTCTTGCCCATATTGTCTTGCTTGATTTGCTGACCATAAAGGTCCTGACACTCCCATAAAGCACCCCCTAAGGCACACTCACACATCCATTCCTGGTTGCAAATGGTATACTCCATAGTTAAAAGAAAACTGTCCTCACTATGGCAGTCATATTCGTGTGCTTCTGGATTCACTAGGGTGTTATCTTCAGATGACTAGCAATTATTGAGAATGTTTGGATGTCAATTACAGGATCCCTCAAGAACCAAGATTGTCCAGTGGCTGCTTCCACAGTTAAACCATGGAGTGCTTTCCTTGGAATTCAACCTGATTTCTGATGCCCCTCTGGGTTCCTATGTAATAACAGCCGAAAGAGAATCTGACTATCCTTTAAGTCAGTGGATCACAGTGGAGCAATATGGTAACTTAATTTTTTTGATGGTCCCAAGCTTTTACACGGTCTATAATGACATATATTATATAATTTTGGGTGGTGGAAAGCAAAGTCCTTAGAGTGCGACAGGGTGGAGATTTGTGGATGGCCTAACTGGGTAATGAGGTAGGAAATTAATCTATCCTCATCCAGCTGATGGCTTCATTCCTAAACACATGAACAATCAACTTTGTTCCCATCCCAAATTCACCTTTTCCTTTTTGACCTTGAGGTTGCACCACATGGATGGTTGCTGCTAATAAAATGACCTGGTTTGCTCAACTTTATGAATATATTGCCAACTATGTTGCAGCTCGCAGGCTTCATCTTTTATTCTGTCTTCCAGTGTTGCCCAGATTCAAGGTCGACGTGGTTTCACCACGAACCGTATCGGTGATGGAGAAGACTGTGACATTCAACGTTTCTGCCATGTATGTAAAGCTCTTGGTACTTATTTAGGTGTGCAGAATTTTGCTCCCTTTATTTTACTAATGAAATTGCTTTTTCTCTAGTTACACCTACGGAGAGCCCGTGGCCGGCTCTGTCACGGTTCGTTATTGTACGCAACCACAATATTATGGCAGACAACAAAACTGCTTCGGTGAGAAAGGTGAAACTTGTTCCAACATGATCGGAGAGGTGAGTCATAGTAAAATGGGGGAGAGTTGCCTCACTGTAAAGAAACCCCCTTATGGTGTCTACTCAGGATTAGAAAAATGGCTGCTTTCTGACACGGCACCACCCCAGACCATAGGCTGTGGGTGATGTTACAGCTCATGGAGCACACTATTGAAGGCACAGCAATCTGCTGCAATTAACTGATCATTGTCATGTCTTTCTCTACTGAGACACCAACAAACTACTAAAAGATAAAGGTGGATGGGGCCAATAACAGTCTTGACTTGACTCTGATGCTGATTGGGATTTAGTCACCAAAGCAGGTGCTGAAATATACCCAAATTGCTTGTGAAATTTGTACCCAAATATGCCCCTGGGCTGCATTCAATACCATCTTGCTTTCCCAGCAGCTGACTGACATTAGTTGTCAGTTGCATTGCTTGAAGCTCGTGGACCAAAAAATGATAAATCTCCAACAAAAACTGCTGATCATGGGGGGGCCCTAACAGGAAGTTCTTGTATATGGCACCCACTTGGCTCCGGGGCACAAGGGCAGCTATTATAGCTGCCCCACCTGCTAGCTGCCACTTTTTGGCTTGTCCTACAAAGCACAATGCTTTCCTAGGTTTAAAATAGTCTGTGCAAGGCAACTGGCCTGAAATCCCCACCGCTTTCAGATAAGTGTGCAGTCTGACTTGTCATGGACTGATAGAATACTGAGATCATTCTAATTTCTCAACGTATGAGAAAATCTGACAGAATAAACTGAGTTTTCTCTTATGGGGGGAAAAAATCAAAGTCTGGGCCTTAAATAATATCCATTAATTTCCCCGGCAGCTTGGTCCAGATGGCTCATACAGTGGTGTGATTGACCTGTACTCATCAGTAATGAAGTCAACAAGAGGACGTTCCTTCAACTTGGAAGTCACTCTGACTGAAGCGGGAACAGGTAACCAGCTAACAAGATGGAATATCTAAAACTGGTGGTAGACTGGGAGGATTGTGTGTGTGTGTGTGTGTGTGTAACACACACTTGTTGGACACTTCAGATGAATGATACCAACTTCTCGTATTTTTAGGAATTCAAACCACAGAATCTCGTTACATTTGGGTTACGGGTCAACCAGCTAGTATCCGCTTGGACTATGAATCCATGAACCAGTATTATAAGAGAGGCCTAGCCTACCCTGTTGTTGTGAGTATCTGTATGACTGGCAGCCAAAAAAGATTCTTATGGCAATGAGTATAATTCATAGACTATCCCAAAACTGATGTCTAGACCCAAGGTACATGCTAATGAGATATTTAATTGTTTATAGAAGTGTGCATTTATATTAATGGCGAGTTATATGGAGGTCTATATAATTGTGTACAAATCCATCGTGCTCAGAGTTGCTCTACACTTGTTGTTTTATGGCCGTTTTCCTGAGGCCTTACAACTGGTGGTTGGTAGGCATCCATACTTGCCAACATTTACTTCTCCGTTCATTGACTACAATCTAGCTACATGACCAAGGCATTAAATATACTTTGATTATTGCATATGGGAATTCTGTTTTGTTTTATTTTTTTATTTATTTTTTTTCATTAGGCCCAGCTAGTAGATGAGAGTGATCAGCCAATGGCAGGTCAAGAAATTGAGATCCAGGTTGAGAACGGTGAACCCGCAAAGGCCATCACTGACTCTGACGGCAGAGTGGTCTATGGGATAGATACCTCCAAAATGGTTGAAGCAAACTTTACTGTCAGGGTGAGTAAACTAAAAATGATGCCAGGATGTGGGATTTTTTATTTTCTCTCAATTGGAATTTAATAACATGTTTCCTCTGTGCCTCATAGGTCAGTTACACAAACCCCGATCAGTGCTACTTTTCAGAGTGGTCAGACAGGGAATACCCCTCCGTTGAATACACGGTCTACCGGTTTTACTCCTATTCTGGTAGCTTCCTACAAATGACCCGTCCTAAAGGTGAAATTCCCTGCAGACAGAGCCACAGTATTGATGTGTCCTACATCGTAAGCCCGGAAGGAACTGGAGCTGGAGTGAACACAGCCACCGTCTATTATCTGGTGAGTGTCTATGTAATCGATTACATGATTGCTCGAATAACTCAACTACTCATCTCTATTCACATGCTGAGCTACATGGGCATGGCCTAAAATGTCTCCAAAATGCATAGAGCTAACTTTATTTTTTTTTTTGCAAACGCAGTAGTAAAGCCCTGTGTACAGCAGAACCTAATGCAACCACATACTAGGGAGCCATAGGCACTTCATGTGCTGCCATATGGTACCGAAGTATGTGGTTCTCTAATAGCAATGGTATGTTCACACTATAGTATACCCCATAATGGCAGCAAACCAGTCCAGTCTGAGACCTGGACTTTAAGAGCTTTTGTTTGTTGTCAATAGGAATGGGACACATCTACTCCATGTTGACGTTGTAACATGGGCTCCAGCTTAATATCTAGTTTTGTACACTACTGAGCAAACAAGAATGGCTTTCACAAGGTTTTCACTCCCATATTTGAGGTTGTAAATGGTGACTAAATCTGTATTTTATACTTTTTGCCCTTTTTAGGTGATGTCAAAGTCAGTCATCGTCCAGAGTGGTCAGAAGGACATTGATCTGAGCAATGGTGAGTTGTGTATGTTTGTGTAATATTATACTGCAACTTTAGGGAAAAATGTAACCCCCTGTTCCACTCTGGACAATCCATATTTGTTAAGATGGCATCTTGACATAAAGCAGAGTAACCAGCTGTAACTTTGTCCTATTTCTCTGCAATGCCATCAAAGTGGGCATCACACAATGGCCGTTCAAATTCATGGGCTGTTTGTATGAGGAGACCAGATATGCCCTCCAGAGATTACGGTAATACCGGCCCCCCAACTTCTGTGGGCTCGGTTCTATGATCTGGTAGACAATAGATTTGTCATACTTAATATTTTGATATGATTTTGTGGATTCGTGTTTCTCACTCCAAAAAAAACCCCTTTTATACCAATACATTAACTGGCTTCCTATGAACTTTACCCATGTGGGGCTGAAAGGGGTAAACTGGCTTATTTCTATTCAGATACATACTTAGTTTATCTGTGACGCTGCATATTCCAGAATCGGCACAAATTGTCAATTTCTCCATAGTGCATTATAGAAATTAGAAATAATTTAACTTTTCTCCTTTGCAGAAAGAAATGGTTCCTTCTCGTTGGATGTCATGGTGTCTCCTGACATGGCCCCCAATGCTGATTTGATTGTGTACAGCATTTTGCAGAATGAAATGATTGCTGATACGATCAGTCTCGACATTGAAAAATGCTTCAAAAATCAGGTAGATGGCTTTGTCATAACTTGGTTGTGACTAGTCTAGAATGGACTGGTGTAGTCATATTGAACTACGTAAAAGTGGGCGCCTACAGCAGAAGCCAATTTGTAGAGGGTTGACTAAGTCATGTCATTGGCCAAAAAATCAGCAATAGTGCAATCTCTCCAGTCATGTCCTAGAGGAGCCTTTAGATCTCCTTGGATGTGAAGACCTAGGTTTTGACCTTGCCACTCTTCTGGTCTATTTTACAATCATCCTTTATGCAACTTTTTAATTTTTTTTTTTTTTCTTAGGTTTCTATGACTTTCTCAGCAGAAGGAGGCACTCCTGGATCCACAGTTGATGTACAGCTTTCTGCAGATCCAAACTCATTTTGTGCCCTACGTGTGATCGATTCCAGCCTCTTAATTCTTAATCCCTATGAGCAGTTTTCAGCTGACAGAGTAAGTTGTGGGCAAACTATCTTTAAATGTTAGTAATTTTGGTTAAAAAAGACGACTGAGGGGCGATCTAATAACCATGTATAAGTATATAAGGGGACAATACAAATATCTCGCTGAGGATCTGTTTATACCAAGGAAGGTGACGGGCACAAGGGGGCATTCTTTGCGTCTGGAGGAGAGAAGGTTTTTCCACCAACATAGAAGAGGATTCTTTACTGTTAGGGCAGTGAGAATCTAGAATTGCTTGCCTGAGGAGGTGGTGATGGCGAACTCAGTCGAGGGGTTCAAGAGAGGCCTGGATGTCTTCCTGGAGCAGAACAATATTGTATCATACAATTATTAGGTTCTGTAGAAGGACGTAGATCTGGGGATTTATTATGATGGAATATAGGCTGAACTGGATGGACAAATGTCTTTTTTCGGCCTTACTAACTATGTTACTATGTTACTATGTTATTTTATGGGTTCCACCTGTGCAGGAATGGTGGTTTTGAACAATGGCTAATTTTTTTTTGTTTCAACTTTAGGTCTACAACTCTCGTCGGTACTACTACTATGGCTACAATGTGGCTGGATTTGATGTTGAAGACCCAGCACCCCCTTGTGAGGACCCAGACAAGCTAGTCTTCTACAACGGAAGATACTATCTGCCTGTGAGCAGCTCCTCAGAAGGTGATACCTACGGTAAATTTAAGGTTAGTAATTCCTTTTCTGCAGAGACTTATTAGCATAACTATGGGATGGCTCTCTTGGATGTAGATAGTTTAATTATATATATATAAAAATTTTTTTTTTTTTTTTTCCATCTTCTAGTCACTTGGCCTGGTCATTGGCACAAGTCTCAGACTAAGAAAACCTGAAGTCTGTGATAAAAATCCATCTCCACAACGTATTGTTCCACTGGCAAAAGAAAGTACGTGTCTTGGTAACTTTTATTTATCTTTTTAACCTTAATCCTTGTGTAAGTTTTACACTGACGACCTTCTCTTGTCACAGTGGTCGGTGGTGAGGTCAATGCTAAATTTGCCAGTTTAGATGCAAGTCCAGGAGGTGCAGGTGGAGCTGCACCAATTGAATCTGTTAGAACAAACTTCGCTGAAACTTTCATGTGGGTTATGCTTCCTCTCGAGTAAGTATATCTCTATTATAATTGCTTAACTAGCTGGTAACACTTGCTGGAATTTTTTTTTTTTTTTTTAATGCTATATTGGGCACTTTCTTGCAGTACTTGGCTGGTTCTGTTCAGGAATCCTTAACTGTCTAACTCAGTTCAAGTGCCAACAATGGTCCCTGTAGGAAGAAATGTACCCCCTTCATGGTTTTTTTTTTTTTTTGTTTTTTTTTTTAGCACTGAAGGCCATGCCACTCTATCGGAGACTGTACCCGACACAATCACAAAATGGCAAGGAACAGCTTTCTGTACCTCTGAAGAAACCGGTTTTGGAATGACTAAATACTCCGCTAACTATACCACTTTCCTTCCATTCTTCATGGAACTCTCTTTACCATATTCTTTTATTCGAGGAGAAACCTTGGTCCTCATCGGAGTTGTACGCAATTACATGGAAAAATGTGTAAAAGTAAGAAAATTCGTTGTTTCTTCTTTTCTACACTAACCCTTAGAGAACCTAATAACACTGGAGATTTACATTGCTGCCACTTTAGGTCCAAGTGACTTTAGAAAACACCAATGCATTTAATGCTGAACTGAAGGACGGCCAGCAGGGTGCCTGCATTTGTACCGATGGTAGAGCCTCCTTCACCTGGGAAGTACAAG
Organism: Ranitomeya imitator; assembly: GCF_032444005.1. NCBI lineage: Eukaryota > Metazoa > Chordata > Amphibia > Anura > Dendrobatidae > Ranitomeya > Ranitomeya imitator. The sequence continues at coordinate 830,777,672 of NC_091283.1, forward strand.
CCAATATTATTGGTAAGCATCATGTTCGTGTACATGTGCCAACATGCATACATTTCTGTAGCTAATTATGTATTCCTGGCTTGTTCCTCGCTACAGGTGAGCTCAGTTTTACCGTGTCTGCTGAAACAACTCAAATTAGCGACACTTGTGATGGACCAAATGACCCTGGCCAATCTCCCCGCAAGGACACCGTTGTGCAAACTGTGATTGTGGAGGTGAGATATTTGATAGCTTAAGACCATTACACCGTGGGGTAATAGTCCAAAGCTATGATACCAAGAAAGTGAATGGGGTTTATTTGGAGTCGAGCAAAAAACTGCAGCACTCTCATCAAGTGCCCACATCGGTTGTCCATCACTGCCAAAGCAGATCATTAAGAACCTCTTACATGGTGCCTCCTCTTCTTACTAAGGCTACTTTCACACTAGCGTCGGATTCGGCCCATCGCAATGCGTCAGGCTCAGATTCCGACGCTAGCGTTTGATGCGCTGCACAATGGAGGCAGTGGATGCATTTCTCCGGCGCATCCACTGCCCCATTGTGAGGTGGGGGGCGGAGTTCCGGCCGCGCATGCGCAGTTGGAAAAAGTGGTCCGTCGGCAGCAAAAACATTAAACGTTTTTTGCTCCCAGCGGTCCGCCACAACACAACCGTCGCACAACAGTTGCGACATTTGTCAATACATCGCAATGCGTCGGTAATGTTACTCTATGGGGGCAAAAAACGCATCCTGCAAACAATTTTGTAGGATGCATTTTTTCCCCCCTAAACGACGCATTGCGACATATTGAAAACAACGCTAGTGTGAAAGTAGCCTAAGCCATCATCATGTTGTAGGCACTCGTGCATTGTTGTGGTGGCTTATTTGAAAGGATGTCACAAGCAGTAGGATCTCTGATGGCAACTGATAATTTTGGCAGCTAAACAAGTGTCCTGTAAAAAATGATTTGTTTGATCATTGTGGAAATGCCCTTATTAAGAGTACATTTTCCATCTTTTTGCTTTCCAGCCTGAAGGAATCTATCAGGAATACACTTCAAGCAATCTAGTTTTTGTGAATAGTAAGTGACTTCCCACGCCTCCTCCAAACTAATTACCATAGAGCACAGGTGGGCAATTTTCCTGAGGGGCTGGTGTGGTGGGGCCACATGAGACCATGAATGTTCTGTAGGGCTAAAATAACTTTGTTCAATATTGGCATATGTGCAACACAGAGCAGAAAGTCTGCGGACACCCTCCTGGATACTTTGAGTCCCCACATGGCCCTCCTGTATACGGACATGCCTGAACACACTCTGGACTTTGCAGTGTGCGCTGACTCTTCACGTAGCGGACATAAAGTAGTGGCGTCATCACGTCTGTCGTACATGTTGAATGGTGGCAGAAGGAGCAGGCAGCTCCCTCCTCCACCATTGTATTTACTGCTATTTGTTTTCTGAGGATGCAGATGGCAGTGATATTGGGACGCAGGGGGAGCAGCTGCATGTTGTGGACCAGTGTTTAAAACCTCTCCATTCACAGGCTGGATTATAGCAGCCAGATTTGGCCTACGGGCCACTCTTCCCAGGTCCTATCGTAGGACATTATTTATAAAAAGTCTACTTTTTTGCGCACATCTTCATTACTTTTTAATTTTTATATTTTTATTTTTTTTATATAGACGACAATGTCCAGCTGCCTATCCATATTGCTCTTCCGGAGAACGTGGTTCCTGACTCTGCCAAAGCTTATGTGACTGCTGTCGGTAAGTATTTCTTTTCCTACTAATCGCATTACTTCTCAAGCTCCTGACTGTCTTCCAAGGAATGGATCTGGTTCTGAAGCTTCATCTATGAATAAACACAATGCTCACAATCTTCCCTACAGGTGATCTTTTTGGAGTCTCGTTAAGAAGCCTTCAGGATTTGGTCCAGAAACCTTATGGTTGTGGAGAACAGAATCTCGCTCGAATGGCCCCTATTCCACCAGTATTGGATTATCTAAATAACACCGGACAACTAACTGAAGAAATGTACCAAGAAGCAAAAGCTTACATGACCGAAGGTGAGTGTCATTGCTTTAGGCTGCTGTCACACTATCAGTATTTGGTCAGTATTTTACATCCGTATTTGTAGCCAAAACCAGGAGTGGGTGATAAATACAGAAGTGATGCATATGTGTCTATTATACTTTTCCTCTATTTGTTCGACTCCTGGTTTTGGCTACAAATACTGATGTAAAATACTGACCAAATACTGCAAGTGTGACGGCAGCCTAATACTATGAGGGGGAAAAATAAATGGTTTCTCATAAAATGGCTTGTTATAGTCTACTAGTATCTATTTTTTTCTTTTTTTTTTTAAGGATACTACCGCCAGCTTTCTTTTGCTTCTGGTGGAGCTTACCGACTATTTCAGAACTCCATAGAAAACGTTAACTCTATGTAAGTAACATTGTTGCTGTTAATGAACAGCCACTTAAATATTAAAGGGTAATTCCAAGGTGTGTACAATAAATATATATTCAGATTCCCTTTTAAAGAGCCTGTTCATATTGGCTGAGTACACATTGCCAAGCTACTTTCCTAAGTGCAGACAAAACATCGGCTTGCACTCAGACTAGTGTTTGGGGCCGTGGGCCAAACGCCTCCTATATTAACCTTCACGACCAATGGCTATGAATTATATATAATCTCTTATGTCCCTGCCTTTGATGCCGGCTCCAGCATCTTTCCCGGTACTTGATGGCTAATTTAATCGGCCATCAAGTACCTCAAACACCTGCAGGTAGATCCAAGATCCTCCCATGGCTAACAAGTTAAAATCCGCTGACAATCACTGACAATGGCTTTTGGCACGCACCAACCTGAAGCTCATCACAGTTCCACACATCAGCATCCCAGTCATGTGATCGTGGGGCACCATTGGGTTTTCATGACGGTTGGGGGTCTGCAGAAAACCCCTGCACCTGTCATTATGATCACCAGCGTTCATAGATCTTTATTTTTGCTATACACAGCAGGGCTGACTGCCCCCCTGCTTCACATCTCCTAGGGCAGGGGTGGGGAACCTCGGGCCCATGGACCTTTTATGGCTCTTGATTACTTATTATCCAGCCCCCTGGCAGATTTTCAGGGACCATGGGATTTACAGGGCAGCTGTACTTTGATGGCCACCAGCCCATTAATTTCTTCTTGCTCTGGGAAGTGCTTTACAGTGTTCATTACTGAATGTGGCAGCGCGTGCAATGGAAGATGTGCCAGCATCAGGACGTACTTTGTGGGTGCAGTTAGAACTTGATTTGTATGGTCCCTGAAGGACGGTATAGATGTCCAAATGGCCCTTGGCAGGAAGGTTCTCCACCCCTTTAAATACCTAAGAGGACTATTAAAGTAAATGAGATTTAAATAAACAAGCTCCAATCATCCCCCCCTGTAAAATAAAACGAAAAAATATACTTTATATCCTCACATTCAGAAATGTCTAATTATCAAAATGCCAGAATTGGGGCTTGTTGGTCGACGCAACATTGCAGTAACAGGTGATGAAAATATCTTATCTACCCCAAAATGGAATAAAGTTGCAAAAAATAAGCCCTCACCGAGCTCCAGAAAATGGCGACATACAAACCATTTATACAAATTTGAGTTGTGTGGTTTTTTTTTTTCTTTTTGTTTTTTTTTTTTGTTACCACTTCAAACTAAGCTCTGCATGTTTGGTATGTGCATTCGTACAAACCTGGAAAATCCTAACAGATCAGTTTTACCATATAGTGAACATTTTATGTGTAATATATATATATATATATATATATATATATATATATATATATATATATATATATAGCAACATCAACCCACTTGGATTTCCCCCCCCCCCCTCCCAAGCACACTATATGGTGTCATTCAAAAATTGGCCCATCCTACAAAAAAAGCCCTCGTGCAGTCATATTGATGGAAAAATAAGTTATGGATCTTGGGAGAAGGGTGATTGATAACTGTCTAGGGGTTAATCTAACCTTCTCCAAATCCAAGAAAACCTGATCACGTTGATCAGCATGTTATTGGCATAATCTGCCCAATTATCTCAGATGAAGACATGATCCCCGGCCTTACAACTTGCTACTTAATCCACAGGCTGACGGCTTACAGCTTTAAGACATTTGAGAAAGCCAAAAAATACATCTACGTCGATGAGGGCCGTCAACAGCAAACCTTAATCTGGCTGGAAAATGCCCAAAGACTGGATAATGGCTGCTTTAAGTCCCAGGGAAGACTCTTCACAGTCCAGGTGAGGATCTTTAAACCCTTCATGACAAATCTTTATTTTGTCCTACTACTGTTGGTAAAAATCAGTCTCCCATGAAACACATGCTGGTTTATACAGGGACCCCCTATGAAGGCATGAGTCAGTCAGTGTTAATTGGGGGAGGTTACCAGTTAAAAAAAAAAAAATATGTTCTGTACTTTTTATTTTTTTATTTTTCAGGAATCTGAAACAGATCGTGATCTTTACTATACAGCTTATCTTGCCATTGCGCTTTTGGAATCCGACTACAGCTTGGGGGTATGTAAAGTGTGAAAAATATATAATTCTGCCAAGAGGTTTGGCAATTAAGGGGCCTTCAACACTGAGGAACAAAATTCAACCTAGGTGTCTCCTGACAAAGCAGGAGCTAGACCTATAAATGGTCATAGGAGCCACTGATGCCGACACTAATGTTTGTCTCAGTTGTCGAAATTGATTGTTCGTGGCTGATATGAAGGAATGCTCTTTTGACTTTGGTTCCCAGATTTTACAGTAAAACTAAATTTTCACATGTTAATTAAAATCTTATATTAATTGGAAGTGAACTGACTGTAATGGCATAAAGCTAATTAAACTTGTACCTAGGTGTCAATCAGATGTTCTGTTTTGAAAAAATTGATCATTTTGATTTGTAACTAGTTGGATGAGAAACGGGCAAGTCTGATAAAGATGTATTGATGAGACTTGCCAGTTTCTGATCCAACTAGTTACAGATAAACTGTTCTTTAAAAAAAAAAAAAAAAATAACCTAAAAATCACTGAAATCTGAGGTGGTATGAAAAAAATGCTAACTGGTGCTTCCACCACTTAATCTCCAGAATACTCTGCTGACTGGTGCTTTGGAATGTCTGAAAAACGCATCCAAGAGCGAGCAGAAAATCTACGATCAAGCCATCATGCTCTACGCCTTCACACTGGCCAAACTCCCAGAATATAGCCAACCCTTGCTTCAGAGTCTGATGAGCAAGGCCAAAGTTGAAGGTAGCACTGCTCAAGCGTTGTAGAAATTTCTTGTTACACTTATCTGTCCTGTACTTTAACTTTTTTAATCTTTGCCTTATTTGTAAATGCAGGCGGCACAATTCACTGGGAACGTGAAGATGCTCCCGCGAGAAAAGCTGTTCCGTTCTTCTTGCCTCCGTATCGCTCACCAGAGTTGGAGATTACCTCGTACGTTTTGCTAAGCATGGCAGCGGACCCCGATGTAACTCAAGGAAGCCTTACAAAGATGGCCCAGGTCTCCATGTGGCTTGCTCGCCAGCAAAACTCACACGGTGGATTTGTCTCTACCTGGGTAACTATTAGTTAGGACTCTTCCTCCAAGTTCACTCTCATTGACTCGAGATTAACCATTTTTTGTTCTGTTTTGTAGGACACTGTTGTGGCCATTCAGGCTCTGGCTGCCTTTGCTAAGCTACTATACACTCCCAATTCTCAGCAAACTGTAGTAGTCCGAAAGGACAACGGTGACGTGGCCACATTTGATCTGAATAAGGACAACAGATTAGTGGTCCACAGAGAGGCCCTGCCAGAAGCTAATGGAAACTATGTCATTGATGTCAGTGGGAACGGCTGGAGCATGATACAGGTGACTGGTCTTGGCTTTGGTGAAACCATTTAGTACCTGAGGCAGGGGTGCAACAAGGTGTACAAGACTAGGTATGATGAATCTCCTGAAGACACAAGCACCCTAATTATATCCTTGCCAACAGTCCTGACTCTGCTGGGACAAACCACTAAAGGGCATGACTTGTGCAAATCCCACCCAAACGTGGACTCTTTTGGGGCTTTTTAAGGTGGCACTGGGAGGTACAGTACAAGGAGGAGGCTGCTACAGATGTTGCCTTAGTGCATAAGAGACCCAGGATATGCCTCCTCTCCAAATGTGACCTGGCTAGGTTTCCCCCCCACTACCCATATCCTGTACTTATCAATGGGCCTCCACCCTATCCCTTTACCAGAAGTGCACACAGGTAGCGGAGTTTCGCTCCAAGGCCACCTCAAGTGTTGCCACAAAGCTTTACACAGTCAACATAGAAATCAATGGCCGGTCTGCATAACGCATGGACTTGAGTCCTTTGTCTTTCCACTTTGAAATATGGAGCAGCTACCACAACACCCCACCCAACCTCCTCTTACACCATCACGTTTATTGCAAAACATGGTTGAGGGGAAAACTTATAATTTTATTTACTTTTTTTTCTTTGCAGACTACAGTTGGCTATAACATCCCTGTGCCCAAAGAAAACGCTGCTTTCTCACTGTCCATATTGGCCTCTTCAGACAACTGTGTCAATGGAGTGGCTTACAGCTATAATCTCAACTTCAAACTCGGGTACATTAATGGCTTTGGCGCTAAAAATTCATATGGATATGCTGGGTCCTAAATCACAACAGTCCAAACGTTAATGGAGTTGTTGCATTTTGCCATATTTGCATTACTTTAGAACATTTTAGATATTTCTGGAAGCTTAAAGTGTAACTTGACAATTATCAAATATATAATCTATGTAACATCTGCCATCGTACATAATTTAAAAACTCGGCAAAACCTTGTGTGAACCCACCAGTTATGCCATTAACCCATACTGGTGTGGAACAAAATGCAGATTGCAAGTAAATAGGACAAATATCACACGACTCCTGGGATCAAGAGGCTTAGAATGTTTTTATTTCCAGTTATAATGGAGCGCACAATGAATCCAACATGGCAATTGTGAAGGCAAGAATGTTATCCGGCTACAGCGCCGACTGCTCATCTCTTAACAAGGTTGGTGTTTTGTTTTTCACTTAATTGTATTAAAATAAATGAATAAATGAAGTCTTTAAAATACATTGTGTTACACCAAAACGCAGTACTAGAATACCCAAATTTTTGTGGCTCTATGGTGGTATACTGTCAAGTCTCTAGTGCAAGGAGTTCACTACTCAGAATAGCAGAAGCCTAGTATAGTATATTGTAATGTGAGTGGATATCCCTGAGGTTAACCAATACTTGCCTCCACTGACTAACTGTATATAAATTGTCATTTTCTTACAGCTGGTGGAAGATAAAACTATTTCTAAATTTGAGCTGAGCCCTAAAGGAGAAGTCGTCATGTACATGGAAAATGTAAGTGAGCCAAATGTTCTTCTCTAGATTTGTCCTAAGAGCCCATTCTAGGAATATATTAATGCTAGTCACTAGTCGTTGATTGTTCTTAACCGATCCCCACTTTTCTCTTAGCTTCAAAAGGATCTGCCTGTTGAATTCAACATGAAAGTCTTGATGGGCCAGCGTGTCCTGAACGTGAAGAGCAGCTCCGCAATTGTGTATAGATATTACGAAGAAGGTAACTTTTTTTTTTTTGTGTACATTTTAAGACTTTATACAGATGTAGCAGAGGTAAATGGGTTCAAGAGAGGCCTGGATGTCTTCCTGGAGCAGAACAATATTGTATCATACAATTATTAGGTTCTGTAGAAGGACGTAGATCTGGGGATTTATTATAATGGAATTTAGGCTGAACTGGATGGACAAATGTCTTTTTTCGGCCTTACTAACTATGTTACTATATATCAGACCGCAAACACTTGATGTTTCATTGAGAATATTTACCATAGACATTACTGTAGTTGCCCAACACTTGGTTGCGTGGTCATAAACTCTACCATCAAGTTTGTAACTTTTTCTTTTTTTTTTTTCCAGTGGAGAATGGATATGCATCCTATCAGTTAAATTGTGCAGAATCTAAGAAAGGTAAGGAGAAATTCTGACCTAATGGGTCAATCTTCATAAATCAGTTTGCTATGCCCAGACACTGAGCTGATCGTTGGTGATCGCCTTGAACCCATGCTGAATGTCTGTGTTTAAGAAGAATATGGATGCATTGTTCTGAGGGGCCAGTGGCCTGGATGGACAACCTCGGGGATGCTGTTAGTCTTGGTTTTGTACTTGCATTTGAGGTTGAAATAGACTAGTTTCACATTCATATAATGGCTTGTAGTCTAGGGATGTCTTATTTGGAAAAACGTTTATTGATTTGTGATCCAGTTGTTTAAAATTTGTCATTGCGAAACTCTAATAGGCTCATGTTTTGGATGATCACTCACGTAGAGAGAAAACAATTCAGCTTTTAGTCAAAGTATGACAATTTCCAGAACATTCTAGTAGGAGGATCTCTAATCTTAAGGATTCAGCTTTTTAGTACCAGGAAACTCTTTTCCTTTACAAAAGCATGGCTTCTTAAAGGAGGTATGATGGCAGAATCCTCACTTGCAATGTACTGGGTCAACGTGACCTCCATAGTAACAGAAAAGTCTTTGGGTGCAAGCAGGGCTGCCACTAGAAATTTCAGGGCTCCATATTGGCAAAATTTTCGGGGCCCCCTTGAGACTCCGCCCAGGCTCCACCCCTGCCCCACCTCCACGCTCCACACCTCAAACTGTCCAGTCCCACCGCTCTCTTGAAAAAACTCCACTTCTCACCTAACAGTTCCCATCACCAGATCAAATACATAGCCGGCAGCTTTTGTTTTGGCAAAAAAAATTTTTTAAGCTGCCACCATAACACGGTAGACACTTTTGGCCGGGCCCTACTCTACTGTAACCTATTAAATATTTGTTAAAATATGCAATACAATTTGTGTATTTTTATTTTTCAATTTTTAAAATGACCAATAATATCACATACAAAGAACAAATACCGCTACACCATGTCCAGACCACATATTACCACCACATAGTGACTGAATACTACAATTCTGATCAGTAATTAAAAAAAAAAGCACCATACTATCACCATATGTGCCATTATACACAGGAGATCTGTACTTGGTATGCAGTGTCTGTGTACAGGTAATACAGTGATCACTAGTGAAATTATACACAGGAGCTCTGTATACAGTGTCAGTATATAGGTAACACACTGACTCACCAGTGACGTCTCTAGGTGAAGTCTTTCATCCAGCACAGACCGCCATCATTTCATCCCGCCAGGACTTCTCTCTGCAGGAAATAACAGTTATCTCGAGCTCCACTTGTAGAATAAATTACTTAATTTTTCCCAACTTCTACATTACACCACATGAAGAAAGGAGCGACAGTGTCACTCTACAGTAACAGGATTGCCCCCCCCCTCATTTAAAACCGTGCCCTCAAAAAAAAAAAAATAAATGCATCACTGCAGTAATAATATCCCTAAATTAGCCCCTATGGTAATAATAATCCCCATCCTGGCCACCATGTGTCTCATTCCTCCCTCCAGCCATATGTTCTCCCATCCTGCCCTCAGGAGTATCCATTCTGCCCCATATGATCTCCCCATCCTGCCCCATGTGATCGCCCCATGTGATCTATCCATCCTGCCCCATGATCCTGCACGATCTCTCCAATTCTTGCCCCATGTCTCCATTCTGCCCCCTATGTCTCCAACCATGCCCCCATGTCTGCAATCTGCCACTTGTCTCCAATCATGCCCCCTGTGTCTCCATTCTCCCCCATCTGTCTCCAGTCATGCCCCATGTCTTGCATTCTGCCAGTGTCCAGCATTCTGCCCCTGGGTCTGTCTGCCCCTGTCACTGTGTCCAGCATTCAGCCCCCCTGGATCGCCGTTCTCAAAGCAAAAAAACAAGAGTTCTTACCTGGCCATGCTCCTGCGCCGGGCAAAGCTCCCTCCAGGCTCCACGCAGACTTATTCGCCGGGCCCAGCGGCTGAGAATGACGTCAGACACCGGCGAGTGCGCACTGCGGCCCTATTCAGCTGCCAGCCTCAGACTGGCTGGCGGCTGTTAACTATTGACGTGCGGGCCCGCACGTCAATGGTGTGCCGCAGCGCCTGGTGAGCAGATGAGACAGGGCCCGATGCGGGCCCCCTCTGCTCACCAGGCCCCATACACCAGTCACAGCTGTAATGCCGTGATGGCGGCCCTGGGTGCAAGCTTCAACATCATGATCAATTTAACATTTATTGGCTGACTTTAAAGCAAAATATTTCTGCCACTAAAATCTAGCGGGGGGAAAAAATGGATCATTCGTTTTAGATCATATTAAGAAGTCCTGGTGGGGAAAAAAAACAGATTCAGGATTGTCTCTTCTGTAGGATCCACTAAACCCCTGTCTAATACCTCGGCATGTGGTGGTTAAACTATAACAATTTTTATTTTGTAGGTTAAGAAGATGACAAAATGCTTGGAAGAAAGATGCAGTGTTGGCTTAATTTCTATAAGCTCACAACTTTTCTGGGGCGAGGAGAGGGTGGGAAACATCATCAAAATGGAAGATGCTAAAATGTATGTCGTGACACTATTAAATGTTTCAATTTCTAAATCTGCATGTTTAATTGCCTTTTTTGTGAGTTGATAAAACAAAAAAACTCCTCACGAGAACCATAGTAGGTTTAGTTTTCCTTGAGTTGTCTATGTATCACATGGTAATTGACCACTAGTCTCCAGCCTGTGACCCTCGAGCTTCTACAAAACTACAACTGCTAGGTGAAATATTGTGCAGGTGCAGTTGTTGCTGAGGCTGCACATGCGCAGATTGCGTGTTCTGCTCAATTGCCTCATTTAGGTCAACGCCTAACATTCTTTTAGGTTGCGTTCCCATGATCTTATAGTGAATTTTTGACTCTGCTTCTCTTACTAAATGGGTGCAGAACAAAAGCTCATGGGAAAGTAGCCTAAGCTTCCACCACCCCCTCCATTTTTCTTAGAGCCTGAATCCTGGCCTTGGTGCCTACTTATCCTGAGCACCTGATGGGAGATCTGATATGTTGCTCTTGCCCACTGAACTAATTGCATAGCCTTGGGTGAGCCATTAGTCCTGAGAAGTAGGGTGTGAGAAACGCAAGCTTGCATCAAGTTTTATACTGAATGTCCGGCCTTACTAGTGAGGTGTCATCCCCAATTTTGGGGGACTGTCAATCGGTTATCTGATAATTCCTGGTGCACCGTTCCTTATGTCAGTGCAGATGCATATGTAAAGCTGCAAAAGTGTATTTCTCTATCACACAAGAGTAAGGAGACTTGTAGGCCATGCATGTGCCTCTGGGAAATTATAAGTATGCAAATTCTCTTCTGCAAGGAAGAACACAGGAACTCTAGGAAACTGCAATCCTAAGTCAATCTACCTTAACGAGCCTTGCCACATGACTTGAGCTAAAAGCCAAGCCAGAATCTGTTTGCATAAACTGTACTTTGGGGTTTTGAAACAGTCTGTAGCACAGTACACAAAAAGCAACCCTTGCTTTCAAGGACGATAGGACATTTTTTTTTTTTTTTTTTTACCTCTCTACACTTTTACAGGGAGTGTATTTCTCTGTTTTCCATCCATTGTTGCTAGTTGCAAAATCTTGTTTAATGCAAAAAAAAAAGTTTAAACGGGAGAAAAACGTGTCACAAATCAGGATTGTACACTGCTGCAATCAGTGTCAGACTGGGGTGACAAGGGTCCACCAGTAACTGACTTTGGGGGAGCCCATTTTTCACCTGCATGCAAATATTATACTAGCCTGTATACCTATAGAATAAACTGGGTAGCATGGTAATGAATGAGATGCTGTTTTTTTTTTTTTTTTTTTTTCTGTACAGAGTGAATTATGCCAAGTACTGCCTATACAGTGGGGTCGGGGGGGCCCAGATCTACACAGGGGCCCACCGGGGGATTCCCGCTACCATGTGAGAGTCTTGAGTCTGTTACATGTTGAGGGAAGACAATTATGGCATCTAAATTAGGAAAGGGTTCTTTACAGTAAGAGCAATCAGACTGGAAGGCCGACCACAAGAGCTAGTAATGGCAGTTACTATAACCTTTAAATAAGGTCTAAAAGCTTTTTAAACAAAACATGACGTGAGTTATTAATCTAGCAATAAAAAATATATAACTTGGGTTGAGAAAAGACCTAGGACTATCAAGATAAACCTATGTAATTATGTGAACTGTACATTAGGAAAATGCTTGAAATGTAATTCCCTATAATACTATTTTACAAGTAATTTCCTCTTATTTTTTGTGTAAAGTGCTAGCTATAAATCCAATCTCTGGATTTAAAACGTGCAAAACACTCCTGAAACACTTGCACGTTTATCTGTATTTGTTATGGTGCCCAAGGGAAGCCATAATGATAGGCGCCTGCTTGGTAACAAGTGCAGTTATTTGCCTCTGTAATGAAGTGAACTACCAATGATGAATATTTAAGTCCTGCATCAGTAATGGCCCCTGCAGTAACCATGACAACTGAGGTAAACGTGATAAAGAAGATTCCATAATAGAAGTCTGCATTGCCACGATCAGCACCATTACTGATGCGCTTGAGGACGTTGAGCTTGACCCCCCCCCCCCCCCCCCCACGTAATGTGTTGACCTTGGAGAAATTTGGAGGCTCTAGCAGGGAAAGGGTTTGTCTGATTTAGACACCCCCAGGGCATGGGAAGGTAACCGGGGGGGGGGGGGGGGGGGTCCCCCAGCACAGGATCCTTCTGTTACCCTCTACAAAGAGCTGCTCTCCTTTGGGAGTTCAGGGAAGCACCCTATGACTTTAATGGGTGATAAATTGGGATGGGGGAGGGGGTATTTCTCCTATTAGGGGTTATCAATTATGAACAATCCCTGTAACTAAATGTCTAAATTCATGAGGTGGATCTGTAAGGAAGAAATGGTTCATCCATCTGGGCAATTAGATCTAACAATCAATGTGGTGACCGATATCGCATCCAGATTGCTCCCGCATCCGGTTTATCACATTTATAGTCTAGATTGTCGTTCTCTGTAAACCTGGTAAAATGTACAAATGTAACACCGTTATATATCGGCACTAACTCTCTAAGCCCAAGGGAAGGGCGATCCTCCAGCCATGGTTTCCTAGAGGTTTCCACCACAAGGGGGTTTTTCCTCTCCTCAGTGCTGGAGAGTGACTCTTCATGAGTTGAGGGTTGTTATTTTTGTTAAGTGAATATAAATAAAATTGAGAATGTTTGACACCTAACTACAATGCTTTGTGTATTCTGTGATTCATTTTGTTTGGGAGTCGGGGGTCAATCACATGTCAGTGTCATAGGGCCGGACATCTGCTGGCCAGTTTTGCCCCTGGTGTTGCTCCTGCTCTGATGAATATCATGGAGTAATCATGCACTAATCATTGGAATAAGGACTTGTACTACAGCAGGATTACAAGCGGCTTCCTCACCTCATTCACACAGTATTTTGGCCAGTATTTTACATCAGTATTTGTCAGCTAAAAAGACAGGAGCAAACACTGAAAAATAACTGAATGACTTTCACCTCTTGTGTTTTGGATCCACTCCTGGTGTCTAACAAATACTGATGCAAAATATTGCAATATAAAAGTGCTGTAAATCCTTACTGACTTCATCATTCCATCTGACAGCGCTGCAGTCTGTAACTTGGCTCAGTGACTCTGAGTTGACATCATAAGCTGCTGAGCTCGCTAATTGTCTGCAGCGCTGTCTGTGAAGCCAGTGCTGCAGACAATAACAGATACCATGGTTGGCACCAGAGATTCAGCCCTGGAACAGGGGAGAGTGTGTACAGGGGACAGATTTCACTTTCTAAATTCCCTTCATGAAAACCAACGCATTTCTAACCAGGAATAAGAACATTGGTCCTTATATAAGTGTTTACTTCAACCTTTTGCAAAAAATTTTTTTTCCCACTTTTTTTTTTAATGCATTAAATTATTCTGGAAGCAGAGGATCCTTTACCGTTCTTGGACTTATTACATTTTTTTTTTTTACTACAAAAATCTGTGTTGAATTTTTGAAATCTTGTGAACTATGAGTTTTATTTGTGCAACTTCCCCATACACTTTACTGAGATGCCAAATATTCACATATAAACAAAATTCACATGGGTTTTTATTACATTTCAGCAGCAAAAAAAAATTGTAATGCACATGCACACACATATAACATTATCAATGAAACATTATTGAAGTTCACTGCAAGACGCTTACAAAGCAAAGTAATTTTAATTGAAGAACTATATTCAAAAAGAGCGAAACTGAAAAAATGCAATAAAAACATGTAAAAAAAAAAAAAAAGCACTCCAACAAAAACACAAATAACCTAATGTGGCTATTTGAAGAATGAAATTCTGCAAGAAATCTAGTGTCAAAATCTCACCAGATACTCATTGTAGAAACATAGCCTTAGAGGGTAATTTCACTGATTGTGAGACAGAAGATGAGACAATCCATAACAAAGAAGAAGACAGCGCCACACCGGTCAGTGAAAAATGACTTACAGATTTAATCTGCGGCGACGTTTCGGTACAATGACCTTTATCAAGCACAGTCTGACACATGTTCCAACCACCATTATATACTACTAGCACCACCCCTCATTACATAATCCACCAATAGGAGTATAGCACCATAAAGGTAAACACAAATGAATACACATAAATACATTTACATATAGAAAATACATTACAAACACATAGAAACAATGCTGCATCATCTAACAAAGACATACTAGCCCTGATTGCCAAAAATCCAAAGAACCAGCCCGCTACAATGTAATCCAGATCCCCCACATGGTGATATAAACAAACCGCAGTCCTCCAATAGATCAGTAGCATGCGCCGTAGCTAGGATACAGGCCAACCCTCCGAATGATGTCATCACGGCCATAGTCCAATTGGAAGTCGATCAAGAGTCATGTGAACACAGGGGTGGATAAGATTGCTGCGCAAGTCCAGTTCATTCCTGCAATAAAACCCCACTGAGCATGACGGCCACAAACTCCAGGACATAACTCCACCCCCAGAATGAAGCCATGGTAACCGTCGTCCAATCAAATACTCAAACGTCCTTCACATGATCGCAGGGGTAAAAACAATAGCCATGTAAGTCCAATCTGATCTCTCCTGCGTATAACACAGACAAATTCCAAGAAGAAGTCCGCAGATGTAACAGCATTGCGCAGATTCACCATCTTCCAACAGCGGTTGCTTGATCAGCCATACAGGGGCAGTGACATCCATGTCCCACAAGACTTCCATGCGCTGACGATTGTAGATACTTCTCCATAATATATGGCAATCCGGCAATATAAAAAAGTCTATTGATTCAAAGCTGAGACTCATGAGATAATTAGGAAAAAAGCAGCTATATATAATATAACACAAATCCCTTAGGCTACGTCCACATTAGCGCTGCGCGCCGCTGCGTCGGCGACGCAACGCACGACGCACAAAAAAACGCGCGCAAACGCACGCAAAAACGCTGCGCCCTGCGACGCGCGCCGCCCCTCGACGAAAATCGGACGCACGAAAAATGCAACTTGTTGCACCTTCCTGCGTCCGACGCTAGCGCCGGAAACGACGCACGCGTCGGAAAACGCAAAAAAAAAAAACGCACGCGTCCCCCATGTTAAACATAGGGGCGCGTCGCCGACGCAACAGCGACGCACATTAGCGGAACGCCAATGTGAACGTAGCCTTAAACATTACATTTAAACTGTAACAGCATTGCACAGATTCACCATCTCCGAGCAGCAGTTGCTTGATCAGCTATACAGGGACAATAACATCCGTATCCTAACAGCACATATATCTCAGATCTAACCAACATATACTGACAAAAATGCAAAATATCTGCATCATAGAAGATAAATTCCGCCAACTTACAATAGACCTCTCCATATATGCTAACTGGTCTCCCTGGTGTGAACCAAGCACAGTGAACTAACAAGTGCATCATGCATGGACACACCAAGTAGTACAATAGCTCCCCTCAAAAAAAAGGGGGGGGGAGTAGGGGGGGGGGAAGTCATATAATGAACACAGAATATTAAATATCGGGGGAATTGTCAATCATGTTCAAATAGCTGGTCTGATAGGGCCCATCATTGCTAATACAGATACATCATACACATACAGAATAACAAAACTTATTTAGATATAGCAAATATATATAACAAAGATGGTTAAAAACAATATACCTGAAGAGTACTGCAAGAAATATAAACAGGTCACTAGAGACAACAACTTTGTTGATAGTCCAAGTTCATCCCCCTAGGGTGTAGGGTATCCAGCTCAAAGATCCACCTTAGTTCCTTCCTTTTCAAAAGGGTAATACGATCACCACCCCGGCGCATCACTGGTACATCATCAATCACCCTATACCTTAGTTGATTGACCGAATGTCCCTTATCATGAAAGTGCCTCGGAACAGGTAAATCCAACAACTTCGTTCTAATCGTGCTCTTGTGTTTGCTAATTCTCGCCCTGACCTCCATCGTGGTCTCCCCCACATAGAAAAGACCACAAGGGCAGGTCAAGACATACACAACATAACTGCTCCTACACGTATACCGTCTCTTAATATCATATCTTCTACCGGTATATGGGTGACAAAAAAAGGCCCCCTTGAGCATGTTACTGCAACTAGCACAACCCAAACATGGAAAATTACCAAGACTAGGTCGGCTCAATGTCATCTGTAAATCCCTTTTTGAGCTGCCGATATCAGAAGAAACTAATTCATCCTTCAAGTTCTTGTTCCTCCTATACAAAAATAATGGAGGTGTTTGAAACTCAACAACATTAGAATGACCCTTGTTCAGCAGGGACCAATGTTTTCGTATAATCCCCGAGATCCTAGAACTCAAGCGATTATACGTACTCACAAATGGGATTCTTTTATTTCTCTCAATCCTATCCTTCGGAACCAAAAGATCCTCACGTCTGGTAACCAAAGGCCGCTGCTTAAATTTCTCAAGGTCAACCCTAGGATATCCCCTTAATAAAAATTTACAACACATTTCTTCCAATCTATCGTCTACAGAGTCCTCACAGGAAACAATCCTCCTCACCCTCAACAGCTGACTCCAAGGCAAGGACTCAATCATCCTGCGTGGATGCTCACTGGAGAAGTAAAGAAGATTGTTCCTATCCGTTTCCTTGACATATAGATCAGTCTGTAAACAACCCCCAGTCTTGTAAACACAGGTATCAAGAAACTGGATCCTGTCCCGAGAACACTCCATGGTAAAACCAAGGCCAGGGTGGACACTGTTTAGATGGATAAGGAAGGATTCGAGCTCATCCCTATCCCCATCCAGAAGATGAGACAAGTCTGCTGCCAATGGGAGAGAATTTGTGGTCTAAATTCTGAGATTGTCAAGCTAAGAAAGTGCACAAAAAACCCAAAACATATTGATATAGCATCTTGAATAGTAAGGAATATAGGGGTGTCCTTTGTCCGTGATCCTCGTGGTTAGAGAGAACATGTCTTGCTCTTGCCTTCGGACGGCTGTTATACCCTGCAGTAACTGACAATTCACGGATGTGAATAAGCGCTGCATTGAGTGGCAGCCAGGGCCGTGGTCATGGCCCACATAGGTGTTTGCTTTAGCATTCCCTGACCACCCGCATCACATATATATATATATATATATATATATATATATCCCACTTGCCTGGTTCTCAGAGGCCTCCCTTACACGCAGGGACACTTCACATAAAGACAGTCCAATTCCAACTTAAAACGTATAACTTTGCTTGTTTCCAATCGCAGCACGTCCACATCAGTTACAGCATCAACACAGACTTCTGCACCGTTCACATCCTTCACTTTCCCTGTGCTCTTCCCTATGTCCTTTAGGTTGTACCCAGTGTTTCGTCTCGTACTGCAGCGTACTCCCTGTTCAGCTTCGCAACATTCAGGAGTTCCCTTGTCCGTTTTGCACCAGACATAAGGGCATCTGCCCAAGTAGAAAGCTGCCACATGGAGCCTGGCTGCAATAATCTGTCAGTTCCTGTGGTTCCTGGTACACCCCAACAATCCACAATCAATGATGGTTTGGGAGCCATGTCATCCACTGGTGTAGGTCCACTGTGTTTTACCAAGACCAAAGTCAGAGCAGCTGTCTACCAGGAAATTTTAGAGCACTTCATGCTTCCCTTTGCCGACAGACTTTTTGGAAATGGAAATTTAATTTTCCAGCAGGACTTGGTCCCTGTCCACACGGCCAAAAGTACCAATACCTCGTTTACAAACAACAGTATCACTGGGCTTGATTGGCAGCAAACTCGCCTGACCTTAAACCCATAGAGGATCTATGAAGTATTGTCAAGAGGAAGATGAGACACCAGACCCAACAATGCAGACGAGCTGAAGGCTGCTATCAAAGCAACCTGGGCTTCCATAACCCCTCAGCAGTGCCACAGGCTGATCACCTCCATGCCACGCCGCATTGATGCAGTAATTGATGCCAAAGGAGCCTGACCAAGTATTGAGTGCATTTACTGAACATACATTTCAGTAGGACAACATTTCAGTTTTTAAAATCATTTTTCAAGCTGGTATTATAAAGTATTCTAATTTACTGAGATGACTTCTTGGTTTTCCTTGGCCGTAAGCCATAATCAACATTAACAGAAATAAATACTTTAATAGATCACTGTAATGATTCTGTATAATATGAGTTTCACTTTTTGTATTGAGCTGAAATTAACTTTTTGATTAAATTCTAATTTTGTGATCTGCACCTGGACCTTTAAATTATTCACCTAATGGGATCTTGTAAATTCATTTTCTTGTGTAATTTGTTCAATTTACGACATATTCTTATTGTATAAAGTGCTATAATTCAGCCGCCTGCCGTTTGGCCGCACAGATTTATTGGTTAATATATCGTGCACAACAATGGAGTTAGAACAATAGAACATTATCTGGAGTAAGTGCAACATTGTTAATAAGCAAAAGAAGTGGATAATGGTTTATACAAGTAATTTTAGATATTAATAATCCTGGGATAAAACTGTCAAGTAATTCATACCAAGGTAATTTTATTAACTGCCATTATTTTGCAGTCCTTCATTTGACCTTGGGCTAAATGAGACAGAAGGGATTACATTGATTGCCCTCATTGCGGATTCCTTTGTATACCCTATATAACATTTGATGCCAACATGACTAGAATGCAGACGCTGGACAGACATCTGTCTGAGATGGTTTAGTGCAGTGTTCCCCATCTCCAGTCCGCACGAGCCACCAACAGGTCATGTTTTCAGGATTTACTTAGTATTGCACAGGTGATTGAATGCTCGCCTGTCCAGGTGATGCAATTATCACCTGTGCAATACTAAGGAAATCCTGAAAACACGACCTGTTGGTGGGTCTTGCGTACCGGAGTTGGGGAACACTGGTTTAGTGAATGCTGCATTGAGCAGAGGTTTGGACACGAGGACCCTTTCAACGCTAACATTCTATGTATGCTCCATATTGATGTTCCCAAACTCCAGGCCTCAAGTCATCAACATCTCAAGTTTTCAGGATTTCCTTAGTATTTTCCGTGTAAGAATCGGTATCTCAATTCGCACACACGGTGTTTCGGGCTGTTGGCCCTCGTCAGTGCGAAGCATGAGAACTAATTTGGCTAGGTGAGAGGCCAAACGTTGCCCCTTAGACCCCAGTCCAGAGCCGCTCATCTATCCAATATAGTTCTCATGCTTCGCGCGGACGAGGGCCAACAGCCCGAAACACCGTGTCTACGAACTGAGATACTGATTTGGCTTTTATCCTAAGTCATATTGTACGACTCGTTAAAGGGTTGATTGTGACTTCTAGGATCGCTACTTCCAACAGGTTGGCACTATAGAGTTTAAGTCCTCTTTTTCTCTGAAGAGGCACTTTGCATACCAATGAATCAGTAATAGAGGACATGTAAAAAAATAAAAATAAAATATAAGTCACGAGTTTTTGTACCATATGCTGTAACTGTTGAAAAATCTCTATGAACATACAGTTTTATGTCAAATATACGGAGCGCTTAATTAGGCAGAAATAACTTTTGACATAGCTAAATAGAGCTGTAAGGGGCGCAATAAGTGACAGAAAGCATTTAGAGAATTAAAGGAAGTAGGTAGTTATGAGGCATTAAATAAATACAGAAAATTAAATAAATCCTGTAAAAAGCAAATCAAGGCAGCAAAGATTGAGACAGAGAGACTCATTGCCAGAGAGAGTAAAAATAATCCCAAAATATTCTTTAACTACGTAAAAAGAAACTAAAAAATGATAGTGTTGGCCCCCTTAAAAATAGTCTGGGTGAAATGGTGGATGAGGATGAGGAAAAGGCCAATTTGCTAAATGACTTTTTTTCATCAGTATTTACACAAGAAAATCCCATGGCAGACAAAATGAGTAGTGATAAAAATTCCCCATTAAATGTCACCTGCTTAACCCAGGAGGAAGTGCGGCGGCGTCTAAAAATCACTAAAATTGACAAATCTCCGGGCCCGGATGGGATACACCCCCGAGTACTGCAGGAATTAAGTACAGTCGTTGATAGACCATTATTTTTAATCTTTAGAGACTCCATAATAACAGGGTCTGTACCACAGGACTGGCGTATAGCAAATGTGGTGCCAATATTCAAAAAGGGAACAAAAACTGAACTCAGAAATTATAGGCCAGTAAGCTTAACCTCTACTGTGGGTAAAATCCTGGAGGGCATTATAAGGGACGCTATACTGGAGTATCTGAAGAGGAATAACCTCATGACCCAGTATCAGCACGGGTTTACTAGGGACCGTTCATGTCAGACTAATCTGATCAGCTTCTATGAAGAGGTAAGTTCCGGATTGGACCAAGGGAACCCAGTGGATGTAGTGTATATGGACTTTTCAAAAGCTTTTGATACGGTGCCATACAAAAGGTTGTTACATAAAATGAGAATAATGGGGATAGGGGAAAATATGTGTAAGTGGGTTGAGAGCTGGCTCAGGGATAGGAAACAAAGGGTGGTTATTAATGGGGCACACTCGGACTGGGTCGCGGTTAGCAGTGGGGTACCACAGGGGTCAGTATTGGGCCCTCTTCTTTTTAACATATTTATTAATGACCTTGTAGGGGGCATTCAGAGCAGAATTTCAATATTTGCAGATGACACTAAACTCTGCAGGGTAATCAATACAGAGGAGGGCAATTTTATATTACAGGATGATTTATGTAAACTAGAAGCTTGGGCTGATAAATGGCAAATGAGCTTTAATGGGGATAAATGTAAGGTCATGCACTTGGGTAGAAGTAATAAGATGTATAACTATGTGCTTAATTCTAAAACTCTGGGCAAAACCGTCAATGAAAAAGACCTGGGTGTATGGGTGGATGACAAACTCATGTTCAGTGGCCAGTGTCAGGCAGCTGCTACAAAGGCAAATAAAATAATGGGATGCATTAAAAGAGGCATAGATGCTCATGAGGAGAACATAATTTTACCTCTATACAAGTCACTAGTTCGACCACACTTAGAATACTGTGCACAGTTCTGGTCACCGGTGTATAAGAAAGACATAGCTGAACTAGAGCGGGTGCAGAGAAGAGCGACCAAGGTTATTAGAGGACTGGGGGGTCTGCAATACCAAGATAGGTTATTACACTTGGGGCTATTTAGTTTGGAGAAACGAAGACTAAGGGGTGATCTTATTTTAATGTATAAATATATGAGGGGACGGTACAAAGACCTTTCTGATGATCTTTTTAATCATAGACCTGAGACAGGGACAAGGGGGCATCCTCTACGTTTGGAGGAAAGAAGGTTTAAGCATAATAACAGACGCGGATTCTTTACTGTAAGAGCAGTGAGACTATGGAACTCTGCCGTATGATGTTGTAATGAGTGATTCATTACTTAAATTTAAGAGGGGATTGGATGCCTTTCTTGAAAAGTATAATGTTGCAGGTTATTTATATTAGATTCCTTGATAGGGCGTTGATCCAGAGAACTAGTCTGATTGCCGTATGTGGAGTCGGGAAGGAATTTTTTTCCCCAATGTGGAGCTTACTCTTTGCACATGGGGTTTTTTTTTGCTTTCCTCTGGATCAACATGTTAGGGCATGTTAGGTTAGGCTATGGGTTGGACTAGATGGACTTATAGTCTTTCTTCAACCTTAATAACTATGTTACTATGTTGACCTTTTTTATGCTACTGCAAAAACTCACTTGAAAATAGACACATTTGTGAGTCATTCGTTTACCCATTGAAATCAATTTATTCCATGAGTTTCAGAAGAGTGTTCTGGTTTGGAAATCCATGGGGAGAGGGGGAGGGGATCTGTTAGGCCTCCGTCACACATCCGTGCTTCCAGTACTTATGTCAGCCGTTTGTTTTTTCATGGGTCCCATATGTACCCATTATAACCAATTGGGCTGCTCGCATGTTTTTACAGGCACAAACCACATGGAGACATGTCCAGAAGACACGGGTCAAATCAAGTCTATGGGTCCATGAAAAACCAGTACAGTAAACGGATGGCAGCTGTGTCCAGTCTGTGTGTCATCAGTGATTAACACTGCAAAGTATGGGAGGAGCTGTCGGATTTATTCATTTCTTTATCCATACGGGAAAAACACTGATGGTAAAAACGGACACACTGATGGTAAAAACGGACGCACAGGTGACACTGATGATAAAAACGGACACACCGTAGACACACTGATGGTAAAAACGGACACACATGACACACTGATGGTAAAAATGAACTCATGGATGACAATGGTGGTAAAAATGGACACACATGGATGATACTGATGGTAAAAATGGACCCGGATGACACACTGATGGTAAAAACGGACACGGATGACACAGATGCTAAAAACGGACATGGATGAAACACTGATGGTACAAACGGACATGGATGACACACTGATGGTACAAACGGACACAGATGACACACTGATGGTAAAAACAGACACGAATGACACACTGATGATACAAACGGACACGGATGACGCACTGATGGTAAAAACGGACACGGATGACACAGTGATGGTACAAATGGACACATGCGGATGACACGCTGATGGTACAAATGGACACATGCGGATGACACACTGATGGTAAAAACGGACACGGATGACACACTGATGGTAAAAATGGACACGGATGACACACTGATGGTACAAACCGACAAGGATGGCACACTGTTGGTAGAAACGGACACGCAGATGACACACTGATGGTAAAAGCAGACACATGGAAGACACACTGATCCAAAACACTGACACCATGGTACTATTTTTTTTCCATGTACCTTAAGTTATGCCTAATGGTATGTGCACATTGTCTTTTCCTACAGCATTTGTCTGGAGCTCGCCTAAAAAAGCGTTAGAAAACGCTGTGGTCAACGTCATGTCCCAAGCTGAAATTGCAATAAAAGAGTGACGTTATTGGTAAGATGCCCCATCTGGTATGTGTTAAATCCTGCTACTATGGGGCTCATATTAGGCAGGGACTAATTGGTCATCTGAGGCTGGATTATGGGGGCATACAAGGGAATCGCTATGGGGTCACCTGCAGAAGGCAATATTTAGGAATATAAGGCAGGTATAATGAGGACATCTGAGACGAACTATGGGCGTACCTGAGGCAGGTAATATGGGGCCAACCATAGCAGCCACTATGGGCCATTCAGTGCAGGTATTATGGGGTCATCTGAGGCAGGCACTATGGATCACCTACCTGATCAGGTACTATGAGACCATCTGAGGCATGTACTATAGGGCCAACTGAGAAAAGTAAAATGGGTCATCTGAGGCTTGTATTATAAGACCATCTGAGACATGTACTATGGGGCCATCAGACGCAGACTAACATGGTGGTCTTTGAGACAGTTATGCTCCTGTACATCTGTAATGCCATTTTCCAATTATTTGAGCTAATTCGACCTTCCCTCTAAGGTCCTGAAGACTGACCAACAGAATTTTTCTTACATTTCTGGAAACTTTTTTTCTGCACATAATTCAAGCGAATGACAAAAACAAGTCAAAGACGATGCTGAAGACTGAATGTTTTTTTACTACCGTATATTTCATAAAGAAACTACAGAAGTAATATCACAGAAGAGGTTAAAATGAGAGAAAGTTAAGTTGGTCATAAGAGTCAAATTAATTTCTTTGAGCTGCAGATATAACTACACGAGGAATGCTGTGAATTCTTCTTTTAGTTCTTGTATTTTTTTCTTGCCGGATTTGTCTCATCTGCTTGGTTTTTATAGATGATATTTCAGTCTTGCAGTTTGCAAAGCGCTACAGCTTCTCTACATGTTGCGGAACGCATAATATCCTGAAAGGTGATCCATGGGAAGTTTCCAAGGTTATTCCTGGAGAAAGAAAGATAATCAGTTACAGTCGTATGGTCTCAATGTGCCTTACTCTGTGTTGACCAAAGGTATTTACTAACATATGAAATAACCAAATCGGGATGAAAACTGTATATATCAGTTCCTAGTTCCTCCAATATGTAATATTACCATCTCACTGCAGTCTAGAGCCATCTCGGCCCATTGCCACCCAATGCCAAAATGAATTGGCTCGACTGACTAACCTACTGCACTAATGGGAAAAAGGTTTTGCTCTGCTGCAAACAAATTTTAAGAGGTGCTCAGAAGTAAGATGTTATTATCATAGATTCAAATTGCAAAATCAAGAATAATTTTATTCAACCACCCGTGTGAAAAACAGATGAATTCGGAAAGACAACGTTTCGGCTTACGTATGGATCACTTCTGGACCTAATTATTTCATTCTATGTGGCTATGATTTATTCAACCCATGGATGATACTAGATGAATATTTAATGTAAGTCATACTATACTAATTGTGCTTTGTTTTGTAATTCTTATTTATTATTTTTTTTCCCTTCATGAATATGATCAGTTTTTGTTTTGTTAAATTTATACCTTGAAAAGGGCTTGATATGGCCGAAAGGTTGGCTTTCTGAATTTATCTGTTTTTCACATGGGTCGTTGAATAAAATTATTCTTGATTTTGCAATTTGTGTGCCAAAGTATATAACCTACTACCTCGTAGGATGCCGATGAGTCAGCTTTGACAGACAAACATTAGCAGGGGTCTGACTATGTCAAGACACCAGCCCCTATAGTACTTCTCCATATTTGGGTCTTATAGACCTTGGTTACCAGATCTTCGGCTTGATTGACTTTGCTCACATTCTACCGTGGTATTTCATACCCCAATCTGTCCAACTCTGAGGGTGACTTCTTCAGTGCTTTTGGTCAAGCTTCCAGTACCACATCACTTAAATATTTTTTTCTCGGCACTAGATGAACAAATCTGATGAAATTTGAATTCGAAAGATTCCCTTAAACTCTGCCGGGTAATTTGATTGGCATTCAATGGTCTCTGCAAACCCCAGAGCATAATATAGGTAGTGTTTACTGAATGCTCACCAACCCTTACAAGCTTCTATGTGTAGCTGCTCACCTGGACTTCTTATCCCCCTAGGTGCCTCCTGTACTCTTCCATATTCACTGAGGTTTTTGGCAACCCTGATGCTGCCTAGACATCGAGTAATATCTTCTGCATTACAACATGTGCATTGTGATGATGAGCATTGCTTCACAACCTCATGATGTCACACTGTCTAGTAAGTTTCAGAGACCCAGAAGTCTATATTGAAGATGGAAGAATACTGTAAGCCCTTAGAAGATGACCAGAAGCACTTAGAAGAGGATTGGAGGCACCTAGAAGAGGACTGTAAAACCTACCCCGAGGGACAGGTGAGGATCTGGAAAATGAAATTCATTTGCACTTATTTGTGATCCCAAATATCAAATGTGGCATATACAACCCCATGACTTATGGAGGCAGCCTACTGGAAACGACACCTTCAGAAGATCGAAGCAATTCAGAATTTAATCTTCTATACAGTTAGAGAGGACATGTCGAGACACTCAATCTATTCTTACCTCATGTAAAGGTGAGCAGGGGTGGTAGTATGGTGCGGAAACGACGTCCTCTGTAAATTAAATAGAAAAAAAAATTCCCAAAAATTATTGTCAAAGTCTCAAGCAGACTACAAAGAAAAAAAACAATAAAAAACAAAAGGATATTTCGACTTTAATGTTTCTTAAATTGGTAACAACATTTGAATAACTTCTTTTATGATAAAAATTACTTGTTTGTTGTCGCTCTTATATCCTTCTGTATTGCAATGTATGTGCATATTACTATTTCCCTCTTAAACCCAGTGTAGCTTGGGGAGAATAGCGTGACAGAGACTTTTTTCCCATTGTCTAACCACTTAAATGCCTTGGTTGGTATTGACTACGTCATCTAAGGTGGTCACAAGCTCAGGACCTTCCCACTATGCCTCCTGAGTACATCTGCCGTACATGTATGATAGTGAATCATACCACAAGAAATAGACCCTAGTGATTAAAATCAACAGTAAATTGGGAAGTCTTCTTCTTCATGGTCCTGTTGTATTAGAGACCTATTGGAAGATCCTCCAATACTTTGAAAAATGCCTTTCAGAATGAGAAAAACCCACTAGCTCAGGTAGATGCGGGAGAATTATCATTGCTCTTGTACCCAATAATTTGCAACATTTTGGCTAAACATTTGGTTTCATGTATTTATGAATTCATTTCTATATAAAAAACTGTATAATCTACGTCGATCACAGTTGTCATAAAATGCGAGGAATAACTACAGTTCTGCTGCAACCATAACATGTCGAAAAGTAGCATTTTGCACAAAAATTGCACATTAATGTGGATCCACAAGCATGACATGTCGAGGTGAGGAGACTTTTAAGCCACAATACTCTTCTGGGAAATATGCAAGTTTTCTCAGAGAGGAAGAGGACTACAGCTCTAGTGCCACCTATAGGAAATAGCAATCCTAAAAGTCAATATCGATCCTTTAATGAGCCTTGTCACCTGATAAACGCCAAAACAAAAATCTCGATTTGCAGACACTGTGTTTCGTGGTACTGCCCCTCATCAGTGCAAAGTGTGAGATCTGGTTTCGGCTGGGACATTTGACGACATTGTTCTCCTGCTCTTATCTAACATTGTGCACCACCATGCTTAAAAAAGTCTGCTGGCTTAATTTATGACAAACTTCTTATTAAGTTGCAAAATTTGATAATTATGGATTTTTGGAATTTAAGTGCGTTCGCCAAAGCTTTGTCACAGATTATGTATTTTTTTAATTTATTTTGGGCATTGTTTTCTTTGCTGGGTTTGTCTGTACATCTACGCGCAGTGAATTGCAGAAGCCGCACAGACAGATCTTACTTTATCATATAAGTTAGATGCGTTACCTCCATAATAATAATCACGGGCGATAACAGTGCCGCTGTGGTAGGCCAAAACCCGATTTTCCATGTACGATGTCACGGAGAAGCAGACTTCAGTGTCAGCACCAATCTAAACAATATAAAGGATGTTACACGATGTATTTGGAACCTTAAAGTGAATTTGTCAGAAAGTTGGAAGACAGGAGAGTACTCACAGGTTGCAGATACAGATATATGTGATTATCTTCGAATCCATGTTCCGATATTTTCTCTTCGGACACCAACTAAAAAAAAGAACATAACTTAGTTTTAGCCGAAGGTGCAATGAAATTCTTTTGAGGAGATCTCAAAGAGATTTTCCACAATCCAAATTCTGTAGATAGTTATGATTAATATGGCTGCCACTGATGGGGCTCCCACTGATTATCCCGATCCCCCCCATTCCTCACTCCATGACCACAATGAGAAGACATGTGACTAGAGCAGCGGTCAATCACTGGTGCCAGTTCCTTCAACGTCGCTGGTGCTCACGGAGACATCCAAGCACCGTATTGAATGTCTTCATCAGTCATGCAGACTTTGCCAATTTAAAAATTTAACTTTTAAGATTATTTAGCTAAACACGTCGTAGAGTACATTTTTTTCACATGCCACATAAATAATATAAAAACAATCCAAACCCCCCCAAAAAAAACATACCCTACATACTGATCCCCCAGGTATCCCGTCAGTCTTTTCTTATGAGTGGGAATAACGTGAATAATGCATTACCGCTGAGGCTAAAAATTGTCTGCAGCGGTCATATGAAAGCTTGGAGATTAGCAAGGAACTTGTGTTCCCCAAGTTCAGTCCTCAAGAGCCACCAACAGGTCTTGTTTTCAGGATTTCCTTAGTATTGCCCAGGTGAGAATTCCATCACCTAGACAGGCAACAATTCCATCACCTGGGCCATACTAAGGAAATCCTGAAAACACAACCTGTTGGTGGCTCTTGAGGACCGAACTTGGGGAACACTGGTCTATGGGATCTGTACTAAGGGGGAAGAACAGGTGAACGTCTTTTTTTTAAATTGTTGGACCATGAAATGGCATTGAGTGCAAAAAAAAAAAGAAGTACTGGACAATCCTTTAACTTTAGCAGGTAACGTCTTGACTTCTATTTTACACAAACTTCTGATACTTACTTTGTAGACTGAGTTTCGGTCAGTTTGATATCCGGTCAGTTCTTTAATGTCAACTAATATCATATTAGTGATCCCTCGACTTCCATGGTAACTAAAAATAAGAAAAAATAGACAATATTGCACAATGTCTGTTATTGGCTGCTTGAGTCAAGAGTAAGTTTCGAAAGTATAGTAAAAATGTATTGGAAGCCAAATTGGAGCCCAGCATTCTATAAATTCACAGGAAATTGCACAATTAAAACCCCCTCCATGCGCTTGCGGAATGTTTTTTTTTGTTGAGTTTTTGCAATACTTCCAGCAGAGAATGAAGACAAAAACTCAAGCCTGACAGTGTCTACTGCATGCTCCAATGGAATATGTACCCCCATGGACATTCACACGCCAATTTTTGTGTCCTTTTTTATTTATGAAGTTTACTAGTTCTAGAATTAAGGTGAATTTGGCAGCAGGTCCCCATATATCTGGATGGACCATTACATTGTGTACGTTTTGACAAAGTCAAAGCAACAGCAATTATAGGCGTGGATCAAGTGATGAGCTATAGCCTGTTCGTTGTCCACTTCTTTGAAGATTCAGCGATGGTTCCTCCTCTTGGCAGAGGAAGCAGGCAACATCAGCAACACATTGAGTCCAAACTCAACCCTCTTTAGGCCAGCAAGAGCATGGTAAGTCTAAACATCGAAGACTCAGGAACAGGCAGCGGCCAATCAACTGAAGCATATCTAAACTTTGGGAAGGTTTAGACTCTTTATGCGCAAAGTCCAATTGTGAAATGGGGTCTGATGGAGATCCCAAAAGTGCAAACACCCAAAGACACTCCACACAATTAGGAAGGCATCAAAGAGGGATAGTGATACTGGAGAGTGGGAATGAGTGGCCCTTGTTACTCAGCATTTGTAACCACTCTTTAACTCTTAATTTATGATATGTGATGGGAGTCAAAAACAGGGTGAGCAATGTAGGCTAATTTCACACTAAATTTTTGCCTTTCCCATAAGACAAACTCCTTTTTACAGTTCTTTTCACTTGTTAGCTTCTACATCTTATGAAACCTGTATTGTCAACAAACGTTGCATAGGTCAATAGTGCAGGCGATTGTAAGAAACTTTGTAATGTTTCTCATCAGAGAAATCAGCTTTCTTCCTCACTTTTCAGTCACTTTTTTCCCCTCTCCCCTGCCTCTTGAACTTGTCATCCACTGTGAAAAATCATTTCAAGACTGTCGAAGAGGTGAACTATTTGTCATGTGGCACCGCAGCCCATTATCCTCTATGGAGGTGGGAGGAGGAATGAAGAACACAGAATGGAACAGACAGAGGAAGAGAGAAAAACATCATGCAGAGCTTTATAACAAGTGTTTTATCTCACAGGAGAGCTTGATTCAGATCAAAACAGCCCAGCTCTGCTGCTTGAATCTGTGAGACAAAAAGTGAATGGAGAGCAGGAATCCTTCATGTCTGGCCTGTCCTGTGTATGGAAGAAACTCTCCAGAGGGGGGGCTGTATGGGGCGCAGCTAAAAGGAGGCCCCCACATGACTGCGTTGCCATGGGAGCAGTGCAGTAGGTTTTCTTTTAAAAAATAAAGGTGTTATTGAGTAAAGGAGCCCGGGGATTGGAAGAGTAGGATTTGGGGTGGGGATTTATGCAAAAAGGGAGGTGGGGGCTTGGGAAAGTGCGGGAAAAGGGGAGATCAGTTACCTTAGACGGGCGAAGTGAGTGGACCTGCTGCCACATCCCTCTCACCATGTCTTCTGTGGACAGCCTGGTAGCTCAGCTTCGTCGGGAGGCCAGTTCCAGGAGGGCCGGATGGCTGGAGGAGCAGCTCACAGGGCTGCTCGGAGGCAGTGGGAGCCAGGACAGCGGGAGCCGGGGCAGCAGAACCAGGCGGTCTAGGCCGCCAGACAGGCTGTCCCCCGACACTACACCGCGCGGCAGGCGCAGGCCGCGGAGCCCCTCCAGGGACCCTGCGGGGGCTGGGGGACGCGGCCGATCCACCTTGCCCGCCCCCTCCCCCGGCAGGAATCCACCTGGCGGCCCTGCCGGCGCGAGGCGGCGCGGTGCTGGGCGAGCGGTGCAGACGCGGCAGGACGCCGGCGCTGCACAGGATGTCAGGGCCGCACTTCCGGTGCGGCCTAGCAGAGGGCACGGCGGCGCCGCAGCACCAATAGCAGCAGCTTCTACCCGCCGGGGAGCACCTCCCGCGGTGGCGGCAACACGAGCAGGGGGACGGGGAAGGAGCCCAGCGGCGGCGGCAGCATCCACCAGGCAGGAGCCGGGGAGTATCGCGGCGGGCGCAATTGCGGCGGGGGCACCCGGATCCCATCCCCCCAGTGCACCTGGCTCTGCGACAGGACGGCAGAGCAGACTATCGGGCAGGACAGCGGCGGCATCACGGCAAGGAGCGGGTCGCGGTCGGGCCGCAGGAGCGGCGTCCAGAGGAGACAGTCCAGCGGCTGGAGGCAGAGGAATCACGGAGCCGGACAGATCCAGATCCAGCAGGAGGTCGAGGGACCGGTCGCCTTCGCCAGTCTCGGTCCCCCCTGGTGACGTGGAGGCCAGGGGCGCGGGCCCGGGGCAGATGAGCGGCAGCGATGATTCCGGGAACGAACATCGCGACGAAATGGACCAGCAGGATTCAGGAAGCACGGCTGGTGGGGACACAGCACCTGCGCAGCCACGTGAGTACATGTCCAGTCTTTCCCCAGTGCCGGGTGTTTCGGGTGTGGTGGAGCGGGGTGGGGGCTGTAATGAGGTCCCGGGGGTCAGAGAACTTCTAGCGGGTATGTCGCAGATTTTGCGTAGATTGGATGGGGGCGGGGGTAGCTCAGTTGCTAACAGTGTGGGATCGTCGCCCGCTGGTGCCTGGGTGTCAGTTGCCGGGGGCGTAGCAGGGGGTTCGAACGAGATTGCGAGCTCGGGTAGCGGGACACCTGTTTCTGTGGCGGGGGTGTCGGTGTCGGTACAAACGGAAACGGGAAAAGGTGATACCGTTAAGTTAGACGACAGGGCAAAAGGCGAGGTATATGTGTGTTTTGAGGGTCCGCTGGGGGCCCATTTGAAGAAAGAAGTCAAGGAAAAGATTTGGAAAGATGAATACGTAGAGATTTTCTCTCTCCTTCCTTTAGAAAAATTTAACTTGGATAAAGGAAAGAAAGACGACAGCAAAAAGGAAGAGGAAGAAAAGAGGCGTTGGCGCCTTATTCCTCAGACGTTCGTTAACTGGCAGCAGGCCTTTGCCATTCTAGCGAGTGTTATAGGGGAGAAATTCCCCGAGAATTGCTCGGGCCTGTTTTGTTATTTGGATGCTATTGGTGAAGCGCATCGTACCTACGGGGGCCAGGCTTGGCTGAGATACGATGAACAGTTCAGGCAGCGAAAAGCAGTGAGGCCGGAGATAAGGTGGGACCAAAAAGACATCGGGTTGTGGCTGAAGGTGATGGCTCCGGTGCGTTATGGGCAGTCCTTTCAGGGGGGAGGGGGGGTAGCAGTCAGCAGTCAGGACAAAGTGGAGGACACGGGTCTCAGGGTTCAAAGGAAAAATCTGGGACATGCTGGCAGTTTAATGAGGGCCAGTGCAAGTATGGCACCACTTGTAAATTTAAACACGTGTGCTCCCATTGCAACGGGGCCTCTCACGGAGCCGCTAAGTGTTTCAAGAAATCACGTGGTAAGCCATCAGTGGGTGGCGGTCAAGGGGGTGACTCCGGTGAGGGTTCAAAAGATGGCCCCCTATCTAAGTAGATACCCGGATGTTAAAAAGGCGGAGGTTATTAGGGACGGTTTTTCTTGAGGGGTTTAAGATCCCTCACCCGATGCATGTTGTTCCTTTTTCTACAAAAAATTTGAGATCAGCTGGCTTGCATGCGGAGGTGGTTTCGGCTAAATTGGCAAAAGAGGTTGAGCTGGGAAGAATGGCGGGGCCTTTTAGTTCGTTGCCCATGGCGGGTGTAATTGTTTCCCCGCTTGGGGTGGTGCCCAAGAAGGAGCCGAACAAGTTCCGGCTAATTCAGCATCTTTCATATCCCAAAGGATCCTCGGTTAATGACGGGATTGCGGAGGAGTTGTGCTCCGTTGTTTACACATCGTTTGATGCGGCTGTTCGGTGGGTGCGAATGTACGGGCCTGGAGCATTGCTGGCAAAAACGGACATCGAGTCGGCATTTAGGCTCTTGCCGGTGCACCCGCAGAGCATTCCTTTGTTAGGTTGTTGGTGGGAGGGTGGTTTTTACTTGGATAGGTGTTTGCCTATGGGATGTTCTATTTCCTGTGCATTGTTTGAGACTTTCAGTACCTTTTTAGAGTGGGTAGTGAGAGATGTATCGGCCGTTCCTTCTGTCATTCACTATTTGGATGATTTTTGTTTGTTGGTCCACCGGATTCAGCAGTGTGCTGTCATTTACTTGGGACCATGGAATGGGTGGCCGGACAGTTTGGTGTTCCTTTGGCACAGGGAAAAACGGAGGGCCCCTGCACGGTCTTGAGTTTCTTAGGGATTCTCATTGATTCTGAGAAAATGGAGTGTAGGTTGCCTGATGATAAGTTGGAGTTGCTTAAGCGAGAGGTGAGTCGGATTGGAAAATTGCGGAAGACTTCATTGAAGGAGTTGCAGTCGCTGCTGGGCCGCCTGAATTTTGCTTGTCGTATTATGCCAATGGGCAGGATATTTTGCCGCAGATTGTCCAGGGCGACGGCTGGAGTTCGGTCGGCTCATCATTTTATTCGTTTGGGTAGAGAGCATAAGGAGGACCTTCTTGTTTGGCAACGTTTTTTGGAAGGCTATAATGGCAGGTCGCTTATTCAGCAGGAGGATCTGAATGCTTTTGATTGCGAGATCTACACAGACGCAGCAGGTGGAGTTGGTTATGGGGCCTACTGTGGAGGAAAATGGAGCGTCGGGGTGTGGCCAGAGGATTGGCGAAAGAAGGGGCTCACCAAGAATTTGGCATTGTTGGAGTTGTTCCCGATTGTGGTGTCAGTGTTTGTTTGGGGTGACAGCTTTCGTGATCGGCGAGTACGTTTCCATTGCGATAACTCGAGCGTGGTGGCTGTGATTAACAGCTTATCTTCTTCTTCCCCTCCAGTAATTAGGTTGGTCAGGGAGTTGGTACTGAGATGCTTGGAGTTGAATGCATGGATTACGGCGGTGCACGTGCCAGGAGTTCAGAACAATATAGCTGATGCTTTGTCTCGTTTGCAGTGGGACCGATTCCGGGATTTGGCTCCAGATTCGGAGGCGGCAGGAGCAGCATGTCCTTTGCATCTGTGGCAGGTGGTTACGGAAGGGGAGGCCGATTGATCCAAGCCTCGGTGTCAAACAGGACATGGTCAGATTATGCGGCGTCATGGGCCATGTGGGAAAGTTGGTTGTTTCAATGCGGCTCGGCTGAGTCAGATAGCGACAGGGCAATGGCGTTATTGGCACTGGTAGGTAAGGTCGTGGAGTGGGGTTGGTCCGTGTCTAGGTTAAACAAGTTTATAGCAGGTTTGGCTTTTGGTTTTCAGTTGCAAGGATTGAGGGACGTCACAAAGGACTTTGTTATACGGCAGGCGTTGAAAGGTTTTCGTAAGGGTAATTCGACTTTTGATAAGCGCAGGCCCATTTCTTTTGGGTTGTTGCAGCGGTTAGGGGAGGCCTTGGGCGTAATTTGTTCATCTCAGTTTGAGGTGGTACTGTTTCAATTGGCCTTTTCTCTAGCGTTTTTTGGTGCTTTGCGTCTGGGTGAATTGGTTTCCCCGAGCAAGGACAGGTCAGGTGGTCTTTTGGCGGAAGATGTGGTTTTTTGGGAAGGGGGAGTTGCCTTTTGGATAAGGCGTTCAAAGACGGATCAGCTAGGTAGGGGAAAGAAAGTAGTGCTAGGAAGGGTGGCGGGTAGCGGGATGTGTCCGCAACGCTGCTTAGAGGCATATTGGAATTTGTCATCAGTCAGGTCAGGCCCTCTGTTGCAACACCAAGAGGGGGATTTCTTGTCACGTTTCCAGTTTGTAGCCATTTTGAAGAAGGGCTTGGGTTTGCTGGGTGTTAACCCGGAAAATTTCGGCTCGCATTCTTTTAGGATTGGGGCCGCATCTGAGGCCGATGGTTTGGGCCTTGGGCCGGAGGTGATCAAGAAAATAGGCAGATGGAGTTCTAATCGTTACCTGTCTTATGTGCGGCATTAAATCAACAATGCGGGGTGAAGAGGGACGTCTTTGCGGATTGTTAATTATGGTTGTGTTTTTCAGGTCGTACCCCTCTTTTGGCGTGGATTGTCGGACACTCTTTCGTTTATTGGGGCGCCCTCCGGGCTGATGCGCGCGCGAATGGTAGGCAACTGGGTTTCGGCCGAGAGGCAGTGATCATCCGTTGGATGGGGACTCGTGGTATGTCGTGGCGTAGTTTTTTGCCGGAATTCTCCCGCGCCGCCCGTCTGGATCGCCCTCCGGATATTTTAGTGGTTCACTTGGGGGGTAATGATTTGGGGGCAAAACCCGTGAGGGAACTCATTCGGGATATCCGTTATGACTTGTTGAGGCTGTGGGTATCTTTTCCCGGTATGCTGACTGTGTGGTCAGACATTGTGCCGCGGAAGACGTGGTGGGAGGCCCGTTCCCATAAAGGGATTAACAGAGCCAGGGTAAAATTGAATAGGATGGTGGCGAGTTTTGTGTCCCGGAATGGGGGTATTGCCGTGAGGCATTTCGAGCTGGAGGCCGGGGTCGGTAATTTTTGGAGGGATGATGGAGTGCATCTTAACGAGATCGGGATGGATTTATGGGCGCTCGGTCTACAGGAAGGAGTTGAAAGAGCTTTGGCGGTGGTGGGGCACTCACGAGCCTGAGGTGGTCAGGGCTGTTCGTGTGTGGCGGGGGGTGGGGTTCTTGGAGTTGGTGATGATGCTGATAGGGTTGATCTGGCTTTTGGTACGGGCTCTGGACGGGGTGTTTACCTCGGGAGCTTTGTGGTTGGTTTGCCCGAAATGGGTTACATGGTGCCCTCGAGCTGGTGGTTACGGCTGAGGGTAAATACGTGTTTTTTGTAAAAATTTTGGGTAGGCTCTCTGCCTATTATGAGCCAGATTTTTTAGCTCCAAGAGCCCCCCCCTCGAGGTTTTATATATTTACTGTTTACATGTTGTTATTTATGTATTTGTTTGTTAATAAAATGGCCGCTGTGGCCAAATTATCCAAAAAGAAATTAACGTGGTGGTGTGTTTTCCTGGGTAATAGATGGAGGGGTTAAGAGGGGCAAGGTAGTTGGGGGTGGGGGATGCTTTACGGAAAGGATCCTTTATTGGCCATACGCGGTCAAGAGGGGGGGCTGTATGGGGCGCAGCTAAAAGGAGGCCCCCACATGACTGCGTTGCCATGGGAGCAGTGCAGTAGGTTTTCTTTTAAAAAATAAAGGTGTTATTGAGTAAAGGAGCCCGGGGATTGGAAGAGTAGGATTTGGGGTGGGGATTTATGCAAAAAGGGAGGTGGGGGCTTGGGAAAGTGCGGGAAAAGGGGAGATCAGTTACCTTAGACGGGCGAAGTGAGTCCCTCCCACCCTCCCTGTTTTAGCGGTTCTATGAGGCAACGTAGCTTTAGGCAAGATCGGCGAGTTCGTCAATTCTTAAGGTAAAAAAAAAAAAAAAAAAAGGGGTCTTTTGAATTATATTTCTTTTCTGTTGATTTATTGAAGGCAAGCATTCTGTATTATTGTCACAGTGGCGTTGGCGGGGGGTGGGGTTCTTGGAGTTGGTGATGATGCTGATAGGGTTGATCTGGCTTTTGGTACGGGCTCTGGACGGGGTGTTTACCTCGGGAGCTTTGTGGTTGGTTTGCCCGAAATGGGTTACATGGTGCCCTCGAGCTGGTGGTTACGGCTGAGGGTAAATACGTGTTTTTTGTAAAAATTTTGGGTAGGCTCTCTGCCTATTATGAGCCAGATTTTTTAGCTCCAAGAGCCCCCCCCTCGAGGTTTTATATATTTACTGTTTACATGTTGTTATTTATGTATTTGTTTGTTAATAAAATGGCCGCTGTGGCCAAATTATCCAAAAAGAAATTAACGTGGTGGTGTTTTTTCCTGGGTAATAGATGGAGGGGTTAAGAGGGGCAAGGTAGTTGGGGGTGGGGGATGCTTTACGGAAAGGATCCTTTATTGGCCATACGCGGTCATGAACTCTTTCCATGACCCTTGGCTTAATTGCTCAACTCACGTATTCTAAAAAAAAGGGCTGGACTCCCATTCTCCTCCAAAAACAGACACATAGCCCTCTTTTATGGGTGATTTTTCCCTACATAAGATGGAAATAATACACATTTAATAGACTTATACACCCTTGAAAAAGTAGTAGAAAAATGCTATTGAGACAACAAACAATTGTGCTCAGCCCAACAAACAAATTAGAATATCGAAGAGTATGGCTGACTGTCTAATGTGTATGTGTTCCTTATTATTGGGGAAGATATTAATTCTGCATGTCTGATTTCTGAATGCTGATCTTCTTGTACTCTAGGAGACAAGCCATTGGCAAGCATGTCTCACAGTGACTCTCTCATAGAGAGCACAGGAATATTCGGCTTAACGAGCACTCCTGTGTATAGGGGAGCCGTTCGAGATAGCTGCCGGCAAAACCGTTGGTTAAAGCATAGTTTGCCATCTCATGTGTATGGCGGTCCTTATTAAAAAGGTCAAGATGAAGAAGAAAAAAAAGTCTTTGACGATCAAGCTTGGAGAACATATCTAATGTGACCCACATTCAGGACCCCTAAACATTAGCCAAGTTGAGAGAAGCTACATGATGTTTCCCTCGTTCGCGAGGACTAAACATATCCATACAATTGGCAGATTTCAATTAACGGTAATGTAATGCGTTATTTCCTTTGTGGTGGAGCTGCTGTTTCCATAATGAACAGCTTATTGCTAAGGATCCAATATCGGGAAAACTAGTAATGAATTTACATAGAGGTATTGGTAGTAGCATCCCTAAGTATAATATTTTACAAAAGAGCAAGAACTGTGCCCACCGAGACTCACCCTACACAAATATCAAAGTGAATGGCATGAGCGATGCCGTTAGTGCAGCTTTCGTCTTGAACAGTAACAGTCAGTGATAATGAGCTTCCTTCATTTGTTGCCTTGGTGTTGAAATAAGAATTTAACTGCAAAAGAAAAATTCAGGTCATTATTTATTCCTACAATCTGAACATGTTAATACCTCTTCGAAAATGTAAGCCCTGCCTCCGATCCTCATAGGAAGGCCAAAATAACTTCCCACATTGGGACATATTTGCATGAATGCTGCCTTGATGTAATTAGTTTCAAAGGAAATTAAAGTGAAAAACTGCAAAATCTGGAAAAATACTGCTGGCCTAAAAGCTAAAGAAAATTCTCTAGACCGAAATGTTTTTCTAGTTGCGACAGTTGCATCAAACATTGTGTGACATTCTGCTCAAAGTGATGAAAAGAGGTTTTAAAATCCAGCAAAGCTAATTAAAAGCAAAAATTCTTTATCGTGACTTCATTAAAATATTAGCGTGGACATGAAAAATACTAACGCGTTTCGAGTCTGGCTGACTCTTAATCATATCTTCAGGGGAGGAAATCGAGGCCATGGATGGGTAGCTGGCAGGAACACAAAGCAACAGTTATCGGCAGAAGAACTAGATGCACACCTGGATGCCAGGATGGACATCAGCTAGACCTTCTTCATGTTTCTGTGCCGATGTTCTAGCGTTTCTACTCAACTGTTTTGCTTTTAGTCTTGATAAGTTTTAAACTCATGTATCTACGACTAAGAGTCAGCCACACTTGAAACGCGTCAAATATTTTTTATGCCCATGCTACTATTGCAATGAAGAATTTTTGCTTTTAATTCGCTTTGCTGGATTGAAAAAAACTCTTTTCATCACTTTGAAAGCTGCTTGATACCTCTCTAGCTTTATCCGTGCACAGTGGAGTGGATTGCCCAGGAACCAGATTCAACTCTATACATATAATGGACTACACACCTTAAATGCTACTGTGAAAGAATGGCAGTTAAGGGGTTAACAGCAGTAATTGGAGCATTGCTTAGCTCTGATCGCTGCTGCTGCAGGTAGATCCCATACACAGGGACCTGACATAGGAAGTACCAGTATTTCCTATGTCTGGGAGGGGTTAATGGATATGGACATTTTCAGGGGATTTTTTTTCACTTACGGTAAATGTATGTTTTTTTGGCTAAAAAGATAATTTTTTACAAGACGGTTACATTATAAATATTGCACCATTTGCCTTCTATGACTTCTGTGTTGCATTATCTATCCCTGGCTGCAGAATGAGTTAACTAAGAAGTCGACCAGCTTGATATGATAGGAACGTTATGGCCGGAGTCAGACTTGCATCAATATCCGGCACTACCGCCGGCACTCAGGCCTGGAGCATGCGGCTTCATGTATTTTTATACAGCTGTAGGCTCCGCTCCCGACTGCTGGCGGCAGTGCCGGTTGTTGAGGACAGAGACTCATGCGAGTCTCTCGCATTGCACTTGTAAATGTGACCCCGGCCTATATCTTTTATCCTGACCATGACAGTGACCTTACGCTCAAATTTCATGTGGTCATAAATCCACCAGAGGAAGATAAGAGTTAAAAACTCTCCATTTAGGACAAGCTCACTAGCAGATTCTCAGTGAACTCATTCTGTAGCTTGCAATAGGCACTGCAACACAAAAGCTATTGAAGGGAAACGGTGCAATATTTTTAATGAAACCCAATTGCAAAAACAATTTCTAGCCAAAAAATACATGCAGTTTTAGTAAAAACAAAGACCCCAAAACTGTTTATATCCTGTAGATAGCCCTTTAATTTTATGGAGGGGGCTGGGGTAGTGAAGTTCTGGAGGCAGTCCTGTGATGTGGAAATGGAAGTAAGACAACAAAACGATTTGGACTTTTATCTTACCTGTACCAGGGGATTGCCTGTTCCCGTAGTATAAATTTTGTACTCTCCTAGTACAACGTCCAGCTTCACCCTCTGAACCAGCAGCTTGTTGCTCTCATCTACATTTATTCGGGCAACTTCAATATCTCCTTGCTGGACAACAACGACAGCATCACTTTCCTCAACGAAGAACAATCGACCATACTGAGTCATGGCCTCAATGGCCATCATTGAGTCCTAATGGAAGAAGACAACATTGACATAGTCGTCCATTTCTTTTTCATTGGAGTTGTGAAGATCTGACAGGGGTCTTTGTATAACCTCCTGAATACCTGTGAAGATGAGTAGCCACCTCTGGAGTTCTGACAAAAAGTCAGCCATGCCGCTATTTGGCCCAGAAAAGCTTTGTTCTCCGGAGTTGGTGTGTAGGTCTTTAGAAGAGCCAAGAAAATGTTTGCTGTTATGTCGACATCTGCTGAGGCATAATAATACGGCCTCCTTAAAGGTAAGTTTTCACTCTCCCAGTGTATTGTACCACCTAGAGGCAAGACAATATGAGAGAGTCATAAATAAGACATTTCCACTTTTACTTAGAGGTGAGTCGAAATCGGAATTTACCAACTTCACCTAATTTTTCCCAGGTAATTCGATTTGTGGCAAATCATGGCGAATCAAAAGTATTTCAAAGACTACAAGTAAACTGAAAACACGATTCATTAAGACTGGAGTTGTGCAGGCCATTCTAAATAAAGGGCTCATGCTACAAAATAATTAAGAGGTGCGCACTACGGAATGAATTCAGCGAATCTTCTCAGTGGTGCGCGCCTCTGTGCGCTGTGCCAGAAATGCTACTTCATTTCCATTTGTTGCTGAATTCGACAGGCAGTCGTAGCCGTGCTCTTGTTCCTCCCTGGGTCCTCCACAGCTCTGCCCATCTTAGTTTAGGTGCTTCAAGCTGGGGTGAAAGTAACAAAAGTCAAAAAATGATTGCGCAACTCCATGTTCAAAATGTTTGTGACTTTTCAAAGTGTTTTCTGTAATGACTCTGACGGTGTCACTGGCACAGCCTAGGGGGCGCTATCAGAGGGCACAGGAATGAGTGCAGGGAGTGGAGGAACAAGGCACGCAGTGTGCAAGGACCTGAGACTAAGCAGTGATCACAGGACCTGGAACAAAGCAGTCATGTGATAACAGGGGGACAGAGTCACCGCCTGTGCGGCCAGGGAATTCAGCTGGGAGTGCGGAGTAAAGGGTACAGAAGGTAAATATAGTCAAAGGAGAGCCGAAAGTAAACCGAGACGAGCCAAGGGGTCAGATAACAGGAAGGATAGGGCAGTACAATGCAGGATACGGAGGCAAAAGTCAGGGAATAAACCGGGTCATACACAGCAAAAACTCACACGCACAGAGGAACAACGATTACGAACAGGTAACCTGGGTCAGCAACCACAATCCGAGTATACGGAAGTATCACCGACATCAAACCCAGGAACTAACAACATTAAATAGCCACCCCAGAACCAAAAAGAGGCGGACTAGAATTAACCCTGACCTGACCAGGATGGAGGCGGAACCATCCTGTCAGTGTCATGACACATTCCCTGCCTCAGCTTTTATACAGTCTATGATAATCCCTCCGGATTTTGTGTACTTTACCATGTGATGTGATAGCTGCAAGGGAGTCCCCCGGAGGTCATGTGATCCCTCACGGGTTGATGCAAACTTCTGCAATGTGTGGTCATTTTAGGTAACTCATTTGAAGCGGACCACAGTTTGTACAAATTTGCCAGGTGAACACGTAGTGGCATTAAATCAATTTGCTCATCTCTAGTGTTCTAGTATTACTAAGAGTCAGGATTTTGTTGGTAAATTCCCATGTCTTTGGCTGAAATGGGCTGGACTTATGCAAGACCCACTTTTATATAGATGGAACTTAAATGTCTCAATTTTGGGCTTCAAAACTTTAGTAACTATGGAAAAACGAATCTTCCAGATTTGATATTTCAAGGAGAATACAAGAATTTGCTAAAACAGACAGGTTTTAGTCATTTATACAGATTTTGCAGCATTATAAGCAGATAATGGCTGATGTTACAGTTTGTATCGCTTACGTGTTTAGGACCACAGGGATTTATAAAAGAATAGTTTTAAAATACCTTCAGCAATGGCCTTTGGTCTCAAAATGTTCAACACTCTATTGAAAATATCTACATCAGCCAGAGCTGCGGCATAAGACGTGTAGGCAAGCGCGTACGTATTCAGAGACTCTAAGTCAGCATTTCGGAGGCACCTCAAACCTCCTTGCAACAGGGAGTCCTATGAGAAATGGAAAATACAGTAACGTTGAACTTTTCAAAAATTTTACATAGAACTTCAAACTTATAGAGGTCAGTTTAAATACCATACGAAGCTCATCAATGAAATCTTTAGCCCAAACTTAAATGGTTATCCAGTGCTAGGACAACCCCTTCTCATACCCCACGCTTGGCCCCGATAAAATAAAGAAGCTTATACTCACCTCCCGTGTCGGTGGCGTTCCGGTGGAGTCGGCACCCGCTCCCTTGGAAACTCTCATGCGGTGTTGTGACACGTGACCCCGGCTCCCAGTCAGCGCTGGCGTCACTGTCTCCGCCTTCATACGATTGAACATGAAGAGGAAGTCCGGGCTGCAGCTAATCCCAGACTTCATCTTCATGTTCGATTTGTCCAAAGGCAGGGACAGTGACCCCGGCGCTGATTGGACGCTGGGCTCAAGTGTCACAACAACCGGGAGAGCGAGTGATGACTCCACAGGAAGAATGTTGACACGGGAGATAAGTATAAACTTTATTATTTTATTAGGGCAGAGCGAGGGGTATGAGAAGAAGTTGCCCAAGTAGTTGAAAACTTCTTTAACTTGTGTCAACACCTTAATCCATTGATTAATTCATATCTCTTATTATGGTTGTCAAGTTCGTTATTTGTGACTTAGTTGTCCAGAAAAAAAAAAAAAAAACATAACTACGAACCATTTCTTGCATCGCACACAATTTTTACATTACCTTCTAACCAAAATAGCAGGGTTCTCGAAAAATCAGGGCATGTGAACATCCGCATAGATTATATTGGATACATGTAATATAGGTGAAAAACATGGATAGAACACATACATGCAACATGGATGTCTGAATGAGGCCTAGGTCACAAACATTTTGTTGTGGTTTGTTTAAAAAAAAAAAAAAAAAAGAATCTCATCTGCTTTTTGGGGAGGTGGGGGTGTTTGACATTTTTTTTCAATGAGTATTTAATTGAAGGTTTTTTTCTTTTCCATTACAAAAGTCTATAAGAAAATAGCAGAATACAAAAATCACAAACCTAGGGCACGCTGTTTAAAAAAAAAAAAAAAGAAAATGTCCTGTTGGAGTATTTAATATTAATATTTTGTCTATGTTTTCAAGAAGACGATAAAGAACAAAAAACATTTAGCAAGTGCAAAAAAAAACTGTATTGCATATTTTCATGACTTAGCTAACACCTAACCAGAAAATACAAAAACATTTTTTTTTTTTTAATAAAAATAAAAAATGCTAAGTATGAAGGCGCCCTGACAAAAAGGAAAAGTTGAC
Source organism: Ranitomeya imitator (assembly GCF_032444005.1). Classification (NCBI taxonomy): domain Eukaryota; kingdom Metazoa; phylum Chordata; class Amphibia; order Anura; family Dendrobatidae; genus Ranitomeya; species Ranitomeya imitator. The sequence goes on from NC_091283.1 coordinate 830,820,684, forward strand.
AACAATGGCTAGTGAAGGGTGGACTACTGTTGGATGGAGTGAGTTAAAAAAACAAACAAACAAACACACCCACCATTTATGGATGAATTTATTAATAGGATCAGTAACGATGTTATGCTATCAAATTTTACAATTTTGTAAATATAACTTATTCACAAACTCAACATTTTTCAAATTTATTTTAATCCATGTAGTTTTATCTCATACACTAGAACATTTAGATTTACTCACCCCGATGCCGTATAAATAACATTTCAGTAATCGTTGTACCACGTATGCCGTAAAGAGGATGTCATTTTCCTTTTTATCCTACAAAACATTTGTTGTGTTAAATTAAGCATATACAATAATTACATAATAATAAATTATATCTGCAAACTGTCAAGATTCCATACACAGTAGTAGATTTCAGTTTCCCCTTTATTATTTTGTGAGGAAGGAAAAGATTCAAAGCTAAACCATAAAAGGAGCCAGCAGTGTGCACTAAAGTCGAAGGGTCCCTAAAGCAAAGTCAGTTTGGTACACTTCTTTTGGCAACCGATCCCGAACACTCTACTGACAACAGCCGATCTTTTTCTGCCCAATCCATCACCTGTGTGACTTTACTCAGGGAGCAGTATCTGTATGAATTGGACCAAAGACCCCTCAATCCCAAATATTGTGAACAAGAACGTAACTCAAAGATCAGCTCAACCAGTGTGATAAAATTACCAACAGTCCTGAAGATGTTGGAACTGACTCAGTGTTATGCACCTGCCCCGGATCTGTGCCTTACTTTTCTCACCCTTGTCGGTAGTCTCTGCTATGTTCCACATCTTTGCAGATGGCCTGCATGATCACATGTGAGCACCTGCCCGGGCTTACAGTTGTGTGAAGAAGTGTTTGCCCCCTTCCTGGATTTCTATTCTGTTGCATGTTTGCCACACTTAAATATTTCAGATCACCAAACAAATTTACATATTAGACAAAGATAACACAAGTAATCACAAAATGCATCAAAGAAATCCAAATCTACAAGGCCCTGTGTGAAAAAGTAATTGCCCCCTAAACCTAAAAACTGGTTGGGCCGCCCTTAGCAGCAACAACTCCAATCAAGCATTTGCGAAAACTGGCAATTAGTATTTTACAACACTCTGGAGGGATTTTGGCCACTTATCTTTGCAGAATTGTTGTAATTCAGCCGCCTTTGAGGATTTCCGAGCGTGAACCGCCTTTTTAAGGTCAGGCCACAGCATCTCAATCGGATTAAGGTCAGGACATTGACTAGGCCACTCCAAAGTCTTAATTTTGTTTTCCTTAAGCCATTCAGAGGTGGACTTGGTGGTGTGGTTTGAATCATTGTCCTGCTGCATAACCGAAGTGTTCTTCAGCTTGAGGTCAAGAACAGATGGCCGGAGCTTCTCCTTCAGGACTTTTTGGTAGACAAAATAATTCATGGTTCCATTTACCACAGCAAGTATGCCAGGTCCTAAAGCAGCAAAACAGCCCCAGACCATCACAATACCACCACCATATTTTACTGTTGGTATGATATTCCTTTTCTTAAATGCTGTGTTACTTCTACATCAGAGGTAATGGGACATACACCTCCCAAAAGGGTCAACCTTTTTGTATCATCAGTCCAAACAGAAAAGTCTCAGGTATCTTCAGTATGTTTTCTGGCAAAACTGAGATGAGCCTTCATGTTCTTATTGTTCAGCAGTGGTTTTCATCTTGGAACTCTACCATGCAAGCCAGTTTTGCACAGTTTCTTTCTTATGGTGGAATCATGATGTTGGATGTTGTTGTGGGGTCTTTTGTGACCTCTTGGATGAGTTGTCGCAGTGCTCTTGGGGTAATTTTGGTCAGTCTGTGACTCCTGGGGAAGTTCACCACCGTTCCATGTTTTTGCCATTTGTGGATAATGGCTCTCACAGTGGTTCACTGGAGTCTCAAAGCTTAAGAAATGGCTTTATAACCTTTTCCAGACTGATAGAACTCAATTATTTTGTTTCTCATTTGTTCCTGAATTTCTTTGGATCACGGCATGATGTCTAGCTTTTGAGGATCTTTTGGCCTACTTCCCTTTGTTTATCAGGTCCTGTTTAAGTGATTTATTGATTGAGAACAGATGTGGCAGTAATCAGGCTTTGTGTGGCTAGGAAATTTGAGCTCAGTTTCCCAAAGATGTGATAAACCACAGTTAATTTATGTTTTAAGGGGGAAAGGGCAATTGCTCCCTCGCAAAAAAAAAAAAATTCAGGCTGGGCTGGAAAGATTGAGCGTTTATGCAAAAATAAGTAGACAATTCTACCCCCATCTGAAGATATTCCCAGGGCTATGCTCGAATTTAAGTGGAATCTGTCACCCCAACTATATGGTGGTATAGGGAACTTAGCCCTTAAAAAAAACCACAGCATCACTATTCATCTTACTAGTACAGGTCTCGAGAAAAAATGTTTAACTTGTATGCAAGTGAGTGGACTTAGGTGCACTGTGGGCATGGCCAAAAGGTTGCATACCCCCGTCATTTTGCATCATAGGGGCTTTCCCTGTTTCTGATTGACAGTGCAACTTTCCTAGATCGAACACAGCCGTGTGTGTGTGTGTGTGTGTGTGTGTGTGTGTGTGCATGCGCACTGACACTTGCTGTGGTGACCCAGTGAGCACACATTTCATTATGGGCATGCTCACTGTGCCAAGGCAAATGGCTTTTGTCTACTGATGACACTTGCTGCAATTCCGCGTGTACAAGTGCATTGAGCGGCTTCAGAGAAGAGGAGAGGGTGGAGAATTGGGGCGCCTGATATAATTGATAGGGCAAATTTTTTGAAACTAGCTGCTAAAGTGTTATCATTGGTGGCAGTAGTGATGATAATCCCACATTATGTGATGCAATGAAGTCAGGCATGTTACCTGCCCTTCCCTCTGAAGTCGCTCGATGAACTTCCTGGTGTTCCAGCACGACCACTGGTGCCAATAGAGAAAAGCCAGGAAGGAAACATGAACCGCCTCTACGCGTACACCCGCAATGACATGTGCGCATGCGAGGCCGGCACAACCGGTGTCAGTGTGCATTCACACACATGAAAGGCAGAGTTCACTCTGATAAGGGAGCCCCCAAGATGCAAAATAAGGGTGATAATGGTGCACAGAGATTTTGGGCATGCCCAGGGTGCACCGAAGACCTCTCATTTAGTCACAAATTAAAAGTTATTTTTTTCAAGCCCAATACCAGTAAAGTTACAGTGTTAGTAAGATTTATATAGGGGCTAAGTCCACTATAACACTGTATAGTTAGTTTAATATGGATTTTAGGATTTAAAGCCCTATTATACCAACTGAATAGTTAGTTATTAAGGAAATCCTCTTACTTGTACATAAATATAATCTTGTTAGACAAGAGGGTGTGATCCTCAACTCTTCCATTTGGATGTCTCCTTGATGACTTCACCCACTCAACTAACAAGACATGATATTCATAGAAAGAAGAGGGTGTCCTATCTTTGTAGCACAGTGATGTAGGAGCAGAAGAAAGATAGTGGTAAATTCAGGAGAACATCATGGGTCACCATGGATATCCATGACCAGTAATAAATATTGGTTTGGCGCTGTGTTATACATTATGGATTTGTTTATATCTGAAATGAGAAATTCTACTTATGTCTTCAAGAGAGTGCCCGTTACCTGGGTGGTAAAAAATGACCCGACTGGATGGAAACAGCCGGTTGTGAGGTCCTGGAGATTTCCTAGGTGTAACAGTGTCTGTTGTTGCATTTCTGTATCAACATAAATAATATCCTTGGCCAGTTCAAACGCATAGAATGAGTTCACGAGCACCCTGAAACATAGACGATACAACTAATTAGTCGTAGAAAGAAAAAAATTATGCTCAAAACTCTCAAACCTTGAGGTGTGTAGACATAATGTCATGATCCGTTCCAGGGTTTGTTAGTGTCTGCCCTTTTTTGGATGGATCATGTCAAGGGTTAACTTTGCCCTGCCTCATTCTGGGTTCAGGTTTGCTATTTAGCTCCCATGAATCTTGCTGGCAGTGTCAGTTATAGTTCTGTCTTCGGCTTGTGAACCTGACTCTGGAAACCCTTGGTTTGTCCTGCTGTGAACCCTGACTTGTCCTGTGTCTGTTATCCCCCTCTGTCTGCCCTTTCCCTGCGTTTGTCTGTTCTGCTTCATTCTCTGATTCTGACCTCCTGGCTTGGCTATTGACTCTGTCTTGATTTGTCCCTATTGTACCGTATTTTGCTTGCCCTGGTTTACTGATCTCTTGCTACGTCTTGATTATCCTTTCTGTTTTAATCCTTTTTGTACTGACTTGTTATCATGTGCCGTGACTCGGCTTTTCTGACCACTCTCTTGCCACTAGGTGACAGCTGCTCAGTGTGTGCAGTCTCGCTTCCCTATAAAATTCCCCCTGGTGAAGGTTGCGCTGTACTGCACTGCAGCTGCATGACACATAACAACTAATCAGATCCCTGCTTCCAAACTGGTCTTCATATTTTTCATCACTGCCATCTGCCCCTTTGGATGCATTTTACTGACATAAGACTAAATATATCACTTTGCCCTTACCAAGAATTTGGAACGAATGAATTTCGGTAGACAGAATATTGGCCATCCCAGCTTCTGCATGGAAGTTGTCGAGCATAGGCTAAAAAAAAAAGAAAAAGACTAATTTTAACAGTTACTTTTTTTAACAGCTGGCTTAAAACTGTCCGTAGGTCCTCCATTGCGGCAATTTCAGGAATTAGGCAGAGAATTCAATTGGGAGAAATAGAAAATCTTAGCTTGATCCCTTTGACTTTATATGGACTGCGGTAATCAGTAGGTAGCCCAATGACTTCTGCATGGTAGCGTATGGGATCAGTACAGCATCGTACCAGTAGAGCAGTTTGGCTCCACACGATGGCGTTGGGAATCCTGCTAGTGTGAATGAGTACTACCGTTGGCCTTACATGTGCCACGCAAATTTTGGTAACATTAACCAACGACCTGACCCATATCAAAGCCTCTAAACTCTTCAGACTCCCCCATAAGTCATAACTCTACAACCGAACGTCCATGGCAGAGCAGCTTAGAAGGCCTTACCATTAATGAGAACATTTTTTACTGTTTCATTAAGCTCGGGAGTTAATCGTCCCATGTCACTGAGGTATTTGTGAAAAATTGCAGTGGAAATTATCCGTAAAAGGTTCTGTTCACAGCATCCATCTGGCAAGTTCAGCAGACGATTAAGATTCTCGACTCCGAGTTGCATCGTGTCACCTGAACGTTGTAAAAAAAAAACAACAACATTGTATAAAATAGAACTTAAAGCAGAAATCATTTTTTAATATTTCATCCCAAATTTAAGAGAATGCGTCACTGTCTTATTTTTATGTGAGCGTCCTTATAAGAAATGAAATTATAATTTAACTTCAGCTATAACGTTACATTTTTCCATTTTTAACTATGTTTTATCATTTACAACTATTGAGCAGATACTTTATAAATAAAATTTGCCTTTTTTATTGTTTCAAGAAATGTAAAAAAAAATACAAATTGCTCGATTTTTGAGCTTCACATTCAACCTAAAGTTTTAATAAATTAAAAGACAATAAAAAGTCCTAAAATAAAAATGATATTTTTTCGTCATTACGCAACAGGTATTTTCATATACTGTATGATATGCCATAGCTGAGGCCCATACATTCAGCGCAGATCTTTATTTATTATTGTGCAGCATTTATTTGTTTGTAGCAATATCATGATTTTTATAGCATAACTATTTTTTTTAACATTTTTACTTTTTCCTAATTTTTTAATGATGTTCCACCCAAAAGGTAAAAAAAAAGTTGATTTTTTTTTTTACTTATTTTTCCGTTACGTCTCAGGGCTTTCAAGGCTTCATTGAGTCTTGAGTAATTCACAGTGATAACATTTGTTTATGGAAGATCAGGAAGGCAAAAATTGTAAAATACTTTGTCTGCCGCCTCCTGAAAATGGCTGTCTGTCTCTGAAGCTAAGATACAGGAGTTTTTTTTGGTGCTGACATAAGAGATAGAGGAAAAAATGAGTGTCACTATTGATGCATGGAAGAGTGCTACCATAATGTTCCTGTTATAGTATGTGCTGCGATATACTGGGAACTGTAATAAACTAGTGACCCTATAGGGGTATTCCCATTTCCAAGATCTCGATATGTAGTAAGAGTAATAATAATAATATAATAATATTAGCAAATATCTCTAATTAGAAAATGTAGTATAGTTCTCCTGATAAGCTACGTCGCTTACCTCATGTGAAGGGCAGTGCAGTAGCTTAGGTTACGACCACTCATATAACAATTAGTTATTTTCTAGTGATTGTAACCATGGATACCTAAGCTGTTGCAATGCCTGACACATGAGATAAACAACACAGCTTATCAGAAGAACTATACTACATTTCTAATTGGCAGTATTTGCTAATATTATTATTGTTACAACAACTAGATATTAGGATATGATCCTGGTGATAGGAATATATTACAGTTAAAGTACATATTTGGTAAAAATAAATACAAATTTGAATTTTGCCCATGTGGGTTTCAACTCTTGATGCGGCCTCTAAAGAGAGTCAAATTAAGTGAATTAATTAATGGCTAGGGAGCTATAAATTAGGCATCTCAGTCTTTATAGAAATGCATGATCACCATTCTGTCCTCTCTTCTCGCTTTTGACCCCACCCCCATTTTTCTCTGAATTTAAGAGGGGTATACAAGAGGTATACAAGTCAAAATTGGAACACCAATCACAGCCAAGCACAGTTGCTGCCAGAGGTATGACATTGTGCAATGCATCTGACATCCACGAGTGTAATGCAAGTACAATCTGATTTTTCACACCTAGAATTCGATCTACATCCTATTGCAATGCGATTTTAACATGAGCTATTACATACAGAAATTCTCTGTCATTTACATATCGTTTTCAAAGGAAAAATTTGTCAAAACACACGCACACATATATATATATATATATATATATATATATCTATATATACAGTATATATATATGTATATATATATTAGATAGATAGAAAAAAAGCCAACATTTTATGTGCCGTGTACAATATAATCACACTGACAATTTAGAAAAGAATAGATAGAATAGATATATACACGTAGAATACATATACCGTATATACTCGAGTATAAGCCGAGATTTTCAGCCCAAATTTTTGGGCTGAAAGTGCCCCTCTCGGCTTATACTCGAGTCACGGTGGGTGGCAGGGTCGGCGGGTGAGGGGGAGAGGGCGCTGAGGCACACTTACCTAGTTCCGGCGATCCTGGCGCTCCCCCTGCCGTCCCACGGTCTTCGGGAGCTGCAGTTCTTCCCCTCTTCAGCGGTCACGTGGGACCGCTCATTAGAAAAATGAATATGGACTCCACTCCCATAGGGGTGGAGCCGCATATTCATTTCTCTAATCAGCGGTAACGGTGACCGCTGATAGAGGAAGAGGCTGCGGCACCGAAGACAGCTGTCCGGGAGAAGGAGTGGGACGCCGGGAGCAGGTAAGTATTACATATTCACCTATCCCCAGTCCACACGCCGGGCGTCGCTCCATCTTCCCGGCGCCGCACTGTCTTCCCGGCGTCGCTCCGCTCTGACTGTGCAGGTCAGAGTGCGCGATGACGCATATAGTGTGCGCGCCGCCCTCTGCCTGATCAGTCAGTGCGGAGAGACGCCGGGACCGGACACCGGGAGCTGCAAGCAAGAGAGGTGAGTATGGCTTTTTTTTTTTTATTGCAGCAGCAGCAGCAGCAATGGCAGAGCTTTCTATGGTACATCAATGGGGCAATAATGAACGTGCAGAGCACTATATGGCACAGCTATGGGGCAATAATGAACGGTGCAGAGCACTATATGGCACAGCTATGGGGCAATAATGAACGGTGCAGAGCACTATATGGCACAGCTATGGGGCAATAATGAATGGTGCAGAGCACTATATGGCACAGCTATGGGGCAATAATGAACGGTGCAGAGCACTATATGGCACAGCTATGGGACAAAAAGGAACGGTGCAGAGCACTATATGGCACAGCTATGGGGCAATAATGAATGGTGCAGAGCACTATATGGCACAGCTATGGGGCAATAATGAACGGTGCAGAGCACTATATGGCACAGCTATGGGGCAATAATGAACGGTGCAGAGCACTATATGGCACAGCTATGGGGCAATAATGAACGGCACAGAGCACTATATGGTACAGCCATGGGACAAAAATGAACGGTGCAGAGCACTATATGGCACAGCTATGGGGCAAAAATGAACGGTGCAGAGCACTATATGGCACAGCTATGGGGCAATAATGAACGGTGCAGAGCACTATATGGTACAGCTATGGGACAAAAATGAACGGTGCAGAGCACTATATGGCACAGCTATGGGGCAATAATGAACGGTGCAGAGCACTATATGGCACAGCTATGGGGCAATAATGAACAGTGCAGAGCACTATATGGCACAGCTATGGGGCAATAATGAACGGTGCAGAGCACTATATGGCACAGCTATGGGGCAATAATGAACGGTGCAGAGCACTATATGGCACAGCTATGAGGCAATAATGAACGGTGCAGAGCACTATATGGCACAGCTATGGGGCAATAATGAACGGTGCAGAGCACTATATGGCACAGCTATGGGGCAATAATGAACGGTGCAGAGCACTATATGGCACAGCTATGAGACAAAAATGAACGGTGCAGAGCATTGTATATGGGGCACAGCTTTATATGGAGCATCTATGGGGCAATAATGAACTGTATGGAGCGTTATATGGGGCTCCTGATTCAATATGGATATTCAAAAACACTTAACCTACTGATGTTTCAATTAATTTTACTTTTATTGGTATCTATTTTTATTTTTGACATTAACCGGTAGCTGCTCCATTTTCCACCCTAGGCTTATAATCGAGTCACTGAGTTTTCCCAGTTTTTTGTGGCAAAATTAGGGGGTCGGCTTATACTCGGGTCGGCTTATACACGAGTATATACGGTATATATATATAGATGTCAATGACACACACATGTATATATGTGTATATATTACATAGAGAGATAGATAGAAGAAAAGCCGACAATTCATCTGTCGGCTTCTGTAAAATCACCGCAGGAGCCGACAGGATAGAAGAGATGGATTACATACAGTAAATACATATAGAATAGGTAGATATATAGATGTCAGTTACAAATACAACTAGTACAGTGTGTGTGCAAATTACTGGACATGTATTTAATTAATAAAAGATAATTTTTTTGAAAAAATTGGAGTGAGGTCCCTCATAATTTTCGGAACCAGCAGAGGGAAAGCTGATGGCTGGGGGCAGATGTTTATAGCATGGGAAGGGGGTAATACCCATGGAGCTTCCCAGACTATTAATATCAGCTCACAGCTGTATAATTAGCCTTTACTGGGGGACCCTAAAAAAATGATGTAGGGTCCCCCTATAATTATTAACCAGCAAAAGCTATGCAGACAGCTCTGGGCTGATATTAATAGCCTAGGAAGGGGCCATGGATGTTGCCCCCCCCCCCCCCCAGGCTAAAAACATCATCTCTCAGCCATCCCAGAAAAGGCGCATCTCTAAGATGCACCAATTCTGGCACTTAGCCTCACTCTTCCCACTTACTATGTAGCGTTGGCAAGTGGTGTGATAGTTGCGAGGTTGTATTGTCCGATAACATCAAGCCCCGAGGTTAATAATGGAGAGGCGTCAAAGAGACGCCACCATTAATAACCCCATAGACACATTGTAAGAAAACACAGACATCCATAATAAAGTCATTTAATTGAAAAAATGACACGAACTCCTTAAATAATCTCAATGAAACCATACTTACGACCTCGCCTAATTCCACTGTCACCCTCGATCTCCCGTAATAAACCAAAAATAAAAAGCAACAAAATCCCTCACCTCTCCGTTGCTCAGTCCCACGCCGTAATCCATGTCTGGGGGAGAAATAGTTTTCATCCTGGACGGTGCTAAGATGCGACCGTCCAGGCTGAGAACTACTGGTGAATGAGCAGACTAGCGGTGATGTCATTGAGGCTCCGTTCCCAGCTGGGCTGAACTGCGGTGACCTCAGTGAGATCCCCGCTAGCACCGTGAGAAAGTCGCACAGTGCAGCGGCGAGTTCACCGGGAGAATTTCACTGTGGTGAATAGGTGATAACTTTATTTCACTAGTCAACTCCAACCCTGTTAAGCTTTAGGAACTTATTGGAAAATATCAGTACAATACAAGGAACAGCAAAAAGTAGAATAAAAAAGTTTCAATATTATCATTTATTTTTAATTGTGAAACTGAAACTCACCTACGACAGTTGCGTATAACTCATATGAACCTTCCACTATGTTATATGGATTCTGAATTTCTATGGAAGATTCCTCACTTGAATCTTTAAAAAAACAAACCAAAAACATTCAGTTAGATGGGATATATCATCACTTCCAGACTGGTTGTTGGTGGTGGGGGTTTGTTCTGTCTGGACCTCTTCAATCCCTAATAAAGGAATTACGTCACCTTCAAATAAGTCGGGCTTTATCATACACTGATGTCTAAGTTTATTATGTTTTATTTATTTTTTTAGTAAGAAATGCAACAACAGCGCCAAGCAGCAGCTCCAAAGCAAATAAAAACTTAGGGAGTGCCTAAAAATAGAGGTAAACAAAAATGTGACAAATTTAACATTGTCCCTCTAAAACTCTTTGCAAATTTCATAAAACTCAAAATGTGATCACGTCCTACCATCCACATGGTGCAGGTAACTGAATGCAACTTCGTTTTTTACTCCTTCAGCCTTAGGGGGGAAAAAAAAAGAAAAGAAGACTCTGAATAAAATGCATTCTCAACTTTCCAAAAATGTTTTTACACTTAGTGTTAGTTTATCCAATCTTGCCTTGCGCAGGCGTGTACTATGGAGGACAGAGAATGAACTTCAATCCAATATTGCGGCCAGCATGCAGCCAGCGGGTAAGGAAAGGATGAATCAAACACCTGAAAACTCCGCCCATATGACCAAAAGCTGGTCCCGCCAAATTCAGGTTTCATTAATGGATCTCAAAAAGTGATACCCACCTCCCGGAATCTTCATACTCATCACTGTGTCCTCCACTGGTCTGCAGGGATCAATAGCTGACGGGAGCATAAAATGAGTGCTGCGGCTGATCCTCAGGCACTGATCGGATGCAGCGTTCACATATTGTCCGAGTAGGAGAAGCAGTGATGAGTACAGAAGTGCCATTTTGATCCAGGAGTTGAAAATCAATCTTTTCCATTTTTTTTTTAGCTTTCCTAGACCCATTAATAAAAACTTGGCCAGTAGTGTACGTAACCTTCTAAAATTTTGAGTGTTTAAAAAGTTCAAAACAATGTGAAAAATTTTAGTTTTTGTATCACCATTTTCTTCTTAGATCCCTTTTTTTTTTGTTTTGGTGAATGGGGCAGTGCTAGGTCTTGTTTATTTATTTTTTGCAGGGAAAACCACTGTTTTTGCTGGCATCACTTTGGGGTATGTATGACGTTCTGATCTCTTTTCGTTACATTTTTCATGTGATACAAGATGGCCAAAATAGCAGCAATTCTTCTGCTTTGAATCTGTTTTATTTCTTATTTTTCTTACCATAGTTTTTTATTGTTATTATTATTATTAATATTTTAATAGATCAGACTTTTACAGACGTGTCAATACCAATTTTTTTTTTATATATTTGGAAAGGGGGATGATTCAAACATTTTTATATATTTTAATATATTTTAGATTATTTTCACTTTTTTTTCTGTCCTGATAGGGGACCTGAACCGGTGACTATTTGAAAGTTTTTATTATATAATATAGTAAAATGTACAAATTCCATGAGACCAAGCCTGTGGTGGCAACTGGTGCCTTCAGTAGTCAAATTAATGCTGTATTATAGAATCTGCAGCTGCATTGCCCTCCTCTCCCTCTTATTTGTCTTCTGCTTGCTCTTTTATATAAGAAATACATTTTTTTTGGGGGGGACAAGGAATATTTATTTTTAACATTATCAGTCTGAAGAAACAGAAAACTGAATTTCGGGCTGTAGTACGGCAAGAAACTGTACGCAATTTATTGTATTCACTTTGAACACATTTATATAAAACAGAAACAAAAGGTACTACAAACAGAAAACAGAACTGTAGCAGTAGCGGAACCTTTACCTCTACTTTTATGACTTTTATGACTGTGTCTTTACGAGTTCCTTCATTATCGCCGTTCGGATCGTGACATGAATCAGTATCCAATGTTTGCATTGTTGATGCCGATGCTGTGACGCTGATATCACCTTCGGATGACAGTAGAAAAGATACCAATGAATTAGAAATATCGGCGCCATCAATAATCCCAATGTCCCCCCCCAAAAAAATAATGCTAGAAAAAAGACAGACGATCTTACCTATATTAGTAAAATCTAGAACCCACTGCTTGGAGGCTCTTCCTTTATCGCATATGAAGACCTCATCATCATCATCACTATAGGGAGTGGCCACATAATCATCAGAAGCTTCGATTTCTAATTTCACCTGAGCAAAAGCAAAAGGATTGATATTAATCCTGTAAGGACCAAGGGCGGTTTTGTTTTTTCCACAACTTTTTTCCAAGAGCCATAACTTTTTCACTTTTCCATTAGCATTGCCATATATAGAGATTGTTTTTTTTTTCTTTCCAGCACGACTTATAGCTTTAAATGGCGCCATTCATTTTAATATATTATGTACTGAACAACGGTAACAAAAATTCCAAGTGGGATGAAATGGTGAAAAAATGCAATTCCTTCATTGTTTTTTTGGTTTTATTTTTAAGACATTCATTGTATGGTAAAAATGACCTGGAAACCTGATTTAGAAGATCAATCTGATGACAGCAATTACCAAACCCCCAAACATGCATCAATTTTTTATCCTATATAGGTGATGAAAAAAAAAACAGAACATTATGTACTGAACAACGGTAACAAAATTTCCAAGTGGGATGAAATGGTGAAAAAACGCAATTCCTTCATTGTTTTTTTTTTTTGTTTTATTTTTAACACATTCATTGTATGGTAAAAATGACCTGGAAACCTGATTTTGAAGATCAATCTGATGACAGCAATACCAAACCCCCAAACATGCATCAATTTTTTATGCTATTTAGGTGATGAAAAAAACAGAACATTTAAAAAAAAAGTGTTTTTTTGCTTTGTATTGCCTATTTCTTTCTACTTTTGCACGGTGAGCTGCTGACTGTATTGATACTAACTTTGTGTGTATACTTTGTTTTCATTCCTTATAATGCCATTTTTAGGGAGGTTTGGTGACCAAAATAACCCGCAATTTCTTCTTATGACGTTTACAAATTGGGTGAGTTAACAGATTGGACATTATTTTTTTTTCCCACGAAAGCAAGGTGTTTGAACTTTTATATCTTTTTATTACCTTTTTTTTTAAACTTTTTTGGTACATTTTGTACATTATTTTTAAGTTCCCTTAAGGGACTTGAACCTGCGATTGTTTGCAGTATACAGTGAAAGTCTCAGTCTCCTATGGTGGCCAGCCTACATGATAGCGATGGCGGAGAGTTGACTCCACCGGTGAGTGATCGGAAAATCTGGTGATCGGAAAATCTTCAAACTATACTTTTCTCTGAAACACCGTAGCGTTTCAGTGAAAAATATACCTGGCTTTATGAAATGTTGTGTGGTGGCGCATAAAAGGCTCCATAGTATGAAAGCCTTGGGACTCCATGTGCAGAGGTATGACGGCTAGGTACATATGGTTTTGCTGAACCCTAAGGCTGTACAGTTGGAAACAATCTCCCGATCCTCTTCTTGAAGAGTCCAAAATTCGACATATTTGGAAGTGGATTCGTATGAGACAATATGAAGAGTGAGTTACCTTGACGCACTTTCCTAGGTAGTTTGAGGCAGATACAACTATGATGCTTCTTTCTCCTCTGGTGCAGTACTGGGCTACTGTCACTTCCGCAAAGAAAGGTAGAAATGTCAAGACCTTTGCAGGCTCATTGGTCAAACCAACACCTGCCGATTCTGAAATGCAAAACGCGCTGCTCTCCCACTCGGTGATCGTGTGTGGGATGGTGGATGTTGCTGTTCCTCTACCGTCGGACCTAAGGATTATGGAAATATTCAGTAATACAGTGTTAATCCTGTAAAGTCTGTTCTTACATGATCAAGAAGATATGGCAGAGGTGCAATACATGAGACAACACTGGGCTCTTTTGTAGTCTCCATCCATGGAGGTGCAAATTGTGGTCTGGTGTAAATGTCCATTCAGGGATTACCATGTAATTAAGCAGAAGCAGGTCAGGTCAGAGAGAAATGGGGCACCTGAGGAAGGGATAGTAGTCGTTCATGAACTCTTCCGTCTCTTTTCTATTGTATGTAGTGCTCTGTGAGCTGTATGGGAAGGCAGGAGCTGACATGGGCATGGGCATCCTCCACGAGAGCCGCTACATCAGAGCAGACCTAGCTCAGTTTTGTCAGTGGCTGAGATCCTCAGGATAGGTGATAACTTTCTAATTGTTGAGGATTTCCCCCACGATCCTGAGAATTTGGATCTGGAATGTCCCATTAGATGGTGGAGTAGCTACGTACGAGTGGTCGATAGGGCTGCAAGAGTTGGCTGAGGACAGTGATAGAAGACCACTGATTTATCCAGATGGGATTTCCAATCTCGAAGACCATTTTTAATTGGTCATTTTAAAAGGGTTTTACTACAAGATTAGTACAAGATATATAACACGTACTTACCCTATGAGAACGCTATCCCATCCAAATGTGCTTGCAAAATTGCTGCGAACAATATTAAAGCCGGCACCACCTAGAAAGAGAAGACATTGTAGATTACAATTACCTTATCAGAGACAAGGGCAACATCATTGTCCTATCACTGATTTTAGATGCTTCTGTATTGTCCAGTCTGATAAGTACAATGTGTCCTACTGACGACACCCCCAATGATAAACTATGGCGAATTCGTCAGTAAATATTTAAATAAGGTATTGCACAATGGCCAGTCACATGTATGAGCGTGCCAGGTCTAAGGTGTGAAACAGTTTGCTGCTGAATTCTGCCCTGGTCCTCAACTCGAACAGCGCTTACAAGCTCTTTCCATAGAGCTTGTAAGCACTGCACTGAAGATCACTGGAATGCACTTATAACTCCTTATCTCAGCCAGCTTCCATGTACCGGTGCTCCTCTAACTCTTCAGAGACACAACTGCACTCTGCTTCCAGTATCTCAGATTGCACAGTTCAGGCCTGCGGAGCAAAGATGCCATACAGCGGCATGTAAAAGTTTGGGCACCCCTGGTCAAAATTGCTGTTATTGTGAACAATGAAGCAAGTTGAAGATGAATTGATCTCTAAAAGGCCTCAAGTTAAAGATGACACATTTCCTTTGTATTTTAGGCAAAATATATATATATATATATATATATATATATATATATGTATATATAAAATATATATTCATCTTCAACATTTTAAAAATTCCAAAAAGGACTTTTCTGGCCCATATCTATTTACCCATACTAAATGGACAGCAGGTTGTTCACTGCTGCAATTATTGACTATGCCGAGTAACAATCTAGGGATTCTGTCTGTAAAGTACATAGCCCTGTTACAGTTTTTAGACTAAAAAATGCAAAACACCATTGACTCCTGATTTCTGGTGGCATGTTAATGAACATGTACATTTTTCATGAGCACTGACAGGCCCCCATTGCACTTCTGCACTAATTTGACACAGTGGACCATTCCCTATTATTACAGACCCTCTCATCACTTGGCATCACAGACTTGGCCCTATCCTGGATCTCGTCATACCTAACAGACCGGACATTCAGCGTCTCCCACTCACACACCACCTCCTCACCTCGCCCCCTATCTGTCGGAGTCCCACAAGGTTCAGTCCTTGGGCCCTTGCTCTTCTCCATTTACACCTTTGGCCTGGGACAGCTCATAGAATCTCATGGCTTTCAGTATCACCTCTATGCTGACGACACACAGATCTACATCTCTGGACCAGATATCACCTCACTACTAACCAGAATCCCTCAATGTCTGTCCACTATTTCATCGTTCTTCTCCGCTAGATTTCTGAAACTTAACATGGACAAAACAGAATTCATCTTCTTTCCCCCATCTCACGCGACCCCCCCAACGAACCTATCCATTACAGTAAATGGCTGCCCACTCTCCCCAGTCCCACAAGCTCGCTGCCTTGGGGTAATCCTTGACACTGATCTCTCCTTCAAACCACATATCCAAGCCATTTCCACTTCCTGCCGACTTCAACTCTAAAATATTTCACGAATCTGTTCATTCCTCAACCAAGAATCTGCAAAAACCCTAGTCCATGCCCTCATCATCTCCCGCCTCGACTACTGCAACCTCCTGCTCTGTGGCCTCCCTTCGAACACTCTTGCACCTCTCCAATCTATTCTAAACTCTGCTGCCCGACTAATCCACCTGTCCCCCCGCAATTCCCCGGCCTGTCCCCTCTGTCAATCCCTTCACTGGCTCCCCATTACCCAGAGACTCCAGAACAAAACCCTAACCATGACGTACAAAGCCATCCACAACCTGTCTCCTCCATACTTCTGTGACCTCGTCTCCCGGTACTTACCTACCCGCAACCTCCGATCCTCACAAGATCTCCTACTCTACTCCCCTCTTATCTCCTCTTCCCACAATCGTATACAAGATTTCTCTCGCGTATCACCCCTACTCTGGAACCCTCTACCACAACACATCAGACTCTCGCCTACCATCGAAACCTTCAAAAAGAACCTGAAGACCCACCTCTTCAGACAAGCCTACAACCTGCAGTAACCACCGATCGACCAAACCGCTGCACGACCAGCTCTATCCTCACCTACTGTATCCTCACCCATCCCTTGTAGATTGTGAGTCCTCGCGGGCAGGGTCCTCTCTCCTCCTGTACCAGTTATGACTTGTATTGTACTGTACTTGTTTTTATTATAAAATACCAATACGAGGGTGCCACATAAATACCAATCCACAGCGTAAAGTAATAGTGATGACGATAATAATAATAATACTAATAATAATATTGGTAGTATGGTAGTAACTTAAGGGGACAAATAGTAAGGGACAATCGGGAAAATAGCCAAACAAGAACAAAAAGAAAAAAAACAATCAAAAAGACCAGAGTAATTAATATAAAATCATGAAAATTTTTATTAAATAATGATATATCAGATTTAACATGAATAGAGCACATGCAATGAAAAGTATATATATATATATATATATATATATATATATATATATATATATATATATAATATATTATATAATATATAAAGGGCGCACTTAACCAGGATAAAATAATCTACCGTATATTTATTAAATGACACACATGAAGTCCAAAGACATGGAAAAAATAATAAAAAATAATAAAAAATAGAAATAAAAATAAAAATGAAATAAATAACAAAAAGAAAAAATGTAAATGCCTAAAAAAAGTGATAACCACAGTTGGGCACCGTTTGAGATGGTAATCTCATACGGGGAAGTACTAATTTGCACACAATGTGCAAGCCAAAGTGCACATATAGGAGAATTGTAATAAGAATGTAGGCCTGACGAAGGCAGCGTGCCGAAACGCGCGTTGGGGGGGGAGGCGCCATCCAGGAAACCGGGATCTTAAGAGTACAGTAAGTACATGTCTATTATGACCGCATTATATCTTTACCACTATCAGTCTCTTTTTCCCCGTGTGCTAATACTTGTTGCTACTAACAGTGACACCTAGTGAAATTTCTGTATATTCCAGTCTACATTCTTTAACACTTCCCCATGTGAGATTACCATCTCAACGGTGCCCAACTGTGGTCATCACCTTCTTAGGCATTTACAATTTTTCTTTTTGTTATATATTTCATTTTGATTTTTATTTCTATTTTTTATTATTTTTTATTATTTTTTCCATGTCCTTTTGACTTCATGTGTGTCATTTAATAAATATAGATCCTTTTATACTGGTTAAGTGTGCTATATATATATATATATATATATATATATATATATATATATATATATATATATATATATATATATATATATATATATATATATGCTTTTCATTGCATGTGCTCTATTCATGTTAAATCTGATATATCATTATTTAATAAAAATTTTCATGATTTTATATTGATTACTCTGGATCTTTTTTTTTCTTTTTGCTCTTGTTTGTTTTAATTATGTATACCCCTTCTCACATGTAAAGTGCCATGGAATAAATGGCGCTATAACAATAAATAATAATAATAATAATAATAATAATTTGCATATGGCTTCTGCCCTTTATTTCTCATGACTGGCACATCAGACATTTATAAAACAAACAGATATCATTTTTATTGTAGAACGACACAAAATGTGACTTTAAACTTGCATCCCGATCTGAGAGACCGTGACCATCACATTATCCTATCCACATTCTGAGTGAACCCGTTTCACATTAACGCTACCATGTCTGTGTCTATCACAGTGCCGTTCCTTGTGTGGTCAGGCACAAATTCTGAACCGCTCACAAATACATGAGAAACCTGAACATTGTTTATATCCGCTCAATAAATGAACCGTTTAGTTTGATTATGTCTCAGTTCCTACACTGTTGGGTGCAGTAAATTGCTGATCCTTACCTTGTGGTGCGTCAAATGCAGCAAATCTAGGTGAAGCTGAAGAAAAGCATAAAACAAAATTATGAGCCATTCATCATAAATCATCCACATTTATCTTTGCCCATGTCTTTAAAGTCAGCGTATATATACATATATTTGTGAATCGCGCCTCAAAAAAGCTTCAAAAATTTTTAAAGGGGGTGTTTCATTCGGTCAAAATTGTCAAGTTTTTGCTGCTCCTATTTTTCCCGCTGCTTTACTGAGTATTCTGCTTTTTTAATTTTTAAAATCTGCCATATAGTTCCAGAGATATGAGCCTTGTTGTTTGGTGCTCATTATTATGGCCTTCTCCAAGAGGGCGGTGCTCACGGGTTTGTATGTGGGCGTGTCTTTACCCTATGAACCACGCCCCCTTTGTGAAGACCAGGTCACATTATAAATGTCTGTAGCTCTTCAACCGCATGTCGTATTGAAACAAAATAAAAAATGGCAAACTCAGAGATGCAGCAGGAATACTATACGAACAAAGAAAGGCCACTTTTGACCTGGTGAGAAGTTTTCTTTAACCGCTTTTAGACATCCGTCGTATATGTACGGCGCAAGTCAGAAGGGGGTGCATTGAGTGGGCTCACAAGGTGATAGCTGCGTATTGCAAGTAGAGGAAAAGACCAGCACATCCAAACTAGTGTGAACAGGTGCCAACCAAAAAAAAAAGCATATAACTTAAAAAACAATAAAAAGTTGCACCAGGCTGCATATTATAGCCAGAGCCTGCCTCTAACAATCGCGGGTGGAGCGGCACTATGAGCACGAGTACCGAGATGGCAGCCAAGGTGGCCTTCAGCATGCCAACATGGAAATGCAACAGATGGGTATCTGAGATAGAACGTTCCCATGATTGCACGCCTTAAGTGACGCTGTCAGACATTCATAGAAGGAAAATTAAGTCGTAATGGCAGCGATCAGTGTTAGCTCACATTGCTGCTGTTACGGGCTTTTGAGCTCACTGCAAATACAACGCCTGACACGTATGCTGTATTTTGGGATGGGGATAATTTTGTTTCCTAACTGGGCAGTGTCTGAGGTACAGATAATACCTACCACGATTAATCAAAGAAAACTCTGTGCAGACATTGAACAAGCAGAAGGCACTGAACAAGCAGAAGGCACTGAACAAGCAGAAGGCACTGAACAAGCAGAAGGCGCTGAACAAGCAGAAGGCGCTGAACAAGCAGAAGGCGAGAGAAACATAAAGAGGTCTAGATACAATAAAGATATTTAATCTTTACATTTCCTAGGACAGGGGTCCCCAACCTGTAGCTCGGAAGCCACATGTGGCTTGCGGTCCCATGAATTATGGCTCGTGGCTGTCTGCCAGCTTGGTGCTTTAGCTCCAGGTTTAGCAAACAGGTATGAAGAGCAAATCTGAAAATGGTGAATTTTGTGAGCAACCCTGTACAGAAGAGCAGATCTGGATGCACATACACTGGTCTTAGGGGTCTAGAGATAATTTAAGTATGCTACGCTGGAGACAAGATGATACCACCTGTCAGAGGAGGTGTTGGACGCTGGATGTGACATAGTCTTGGGAGTTCTTTATAGGAGAATACTTAATGGAGGAATTGTGGGAACCTCTAGATCTTAATATACTGCTTTGGGGTGATTTTTGTGGAAAAGGTTTAGTTACCATTATGCCTGTAATGAGGGCTTTGCTTGCCACTATTGTGAGGGGGCGGGAGCTGAATGTGACTCGCGAACCTCTCTCAAAGCTGAATGTGACTCGCGACCCTCTCTCAAGGTTGGATGTGGCTCTCAAGGTCAGAAACGTTGGGCACGTCTGTCCTAGGACATGGGTCCTCTGTACCCACACATTCTGATTGCTTGATAATATTTCACATGTGTTGGGTATCTCCATATTATTCCAGTTTTAGATGCTGGTAAAGAAGAGACGAGCGCTTGCTTTTATGAGATGCGTGCTGGTCGCCTTGCTTCTATACATGTCCACCCTTCATGTAACGGTGCTGGATAAGGAATGGGTTTCAAGGTAGACAAACTCTGAAATAGGACATGGTGGTTCCATGTAATGTAGAATTTTTAAGGCTATGTTCACATTTGCGTTGTGCGCTGCTGCGTCGGTGACGCAATGCACAACGCAAACAAGAACGCATGCAAAAATGCATAGTTTTGCGACACATGCGTCCTTTTTGACGCAAAAAAAATGCATCTTGCTGCGTCCTCTGCACCCTAACGCATGCATCGCAAAATGCATGCAAACGCATGTCCATGCGCCCCCATGTTAAATATAGGGGCGCATGGCGCATGCGTCGCCGCGGCTGCGCCCGACGCAGCCCGGCAGAACGCAAATGTGAACGTAGCCTAATAGTTACCTGTACTATACATTGTTCCTCCATAATAGCTGTAGGCATTCTCCATTCCACAGACTTGTGGTTTTCTAACCAAGAGATTGCTGGCGACGATCAGGCTGGATGACTGGAATAAAGAGATAAAGAAATGGGTTTTTAAAGATTAGCTAGCTGAATTATTTACTTTGTAAAGTGAGATTGTAGGAAAACATGGCTGCTGTCTTTTAAAGAAAAGTTATGTGTGGTATTGTCTACTCATGATAGCCCAGAGCTTTGCTCGGCGATTTTCTCCAGTACTATTGACTTTGAATGCAGCAGTGGGGCACAAGTGGAAATGGCTGCTGTCTTGAACTTCTCTTGGCAAGATGTTAATCTTTGCCAAGTATAAAAATGGAGGAAATGACAGTAGCTAAGTACTGCTCTCCTCCAAGTCTGAAGTCAAACTCCGTCATAGACTTTCCGGTGAGTCTATCTTGTGTCTAGAAGAAGAGAAGCTCTACACTAGGATGTCTGTGCCAGTGTCATAGACTTTTAATGGAGCAGCAGGCTGCAAACACGACTGGTCACTTTATTCAACTCCTTCTTGGCACAATTTTTATCCCTACCAAGTTCTAAAATGTAGGAAAAGAAGTCATCAGCTGAGTGCTACTCTACGTCTAGACTAGATGGACTATATAGACTTTCAATCAAGAAGAAGAGCATTGTCACGCTAAGCTATATTTGCAATGCCATAGATTTTGAATTGAGCAACATAGTACATGTGCCAACTGGCCACTTTAGTCAACGTCTCCAGCCTGTGATTTTGATCCCTACTGAGTAATAAAATGGAGGAGAAGAAGAAAGCAGCTGACTACTGCTCTCCTCCAACACTGAAGATTGACTCTGTAGACCTTCTGCTTCCTCTGTTGCCTCTATATTGAGTCTTGGAGAAAAATAATGTTCTAATGGAGCACTGTTCTACTCTGAGACTTAAGATAGTCTCAACAGAAAAGTCTATGAAGTCCATCTTCAGTCTTGTGCTAAGAGTAGCCAAGTGCCGCACTTTGCTTTCTTTGTCAAGGGCAAAGGCATTGAACGGACTAGCATGGCACAAGCATGACCGGATATTCCATTCAACTTCTCCTGACCACAATCTTGAACTATATTGAGCACTAAAATAGAGGAAAAGAAGACACTATCTCAGTACTGTGCTGCTCTAAGACTGAAGATGGATTCTATAGACTTTCTGTTGAGTCTCTCTTGAGTCTCAGGAAAGAATAATGCTTAGCTGATCCATGTTCATCTCCAAGAAAAAACGTTGGTTCGACAGGAGGTCCATGGAGTCCATCGTCAGTCTTGTGCTGATAATAGCCCAGTGATACACTCAGTTACCAAATCAGTGTGACAGAGTTGAAGTGGAGCAGCAAAGTGACTGGCCATAATATTCAAGTCCTCATGGCCAAAAATATTGATCCCTACCGAGTACTAAAATCGGTGAGACGAAGAGCAGGGCTGCACTAGGTTATCTGTGCCAGTGTCATAGGCTTTAAATGAAGCATTCACAACTGGCATCTCTTACAGGCCCTAATCTTGATCCCTAGCAAGTACTAAAATTGGGGGAAATTCATTAGTTGAGGGCTGCTCTGCACCAAGACTGAAGATGGACTCCATATACTTTGTGTTGACCCTATCTTGAGTCTCGGAGAAGAGTAATACTCACCGAAGCACTTTGGCTTCTTCATTTTATCGATCAGTGGTGACCTCAGCACCCAGAATTTCACTGTTCAAAGCTTCATACATATCTCTATGATTTGTGAAAACTATAGTTATTGATGTCCATGCCGTTTGGTTATAGAGCGTTGCCACGAGAGTCGTTTATTCTCTTCTCTATCAGCTCATCTACCGTGTAGTGTCCGGATTCTACAAGATACCGATTTACTGTTACTTTGCACTTACCAGGAAATTTTGGTAGCTGTCCCCATCTGTCGGGCTGCTCACACGCCGATAATATCTTCCTTCACAAAACACTTCTGTGTTTGGATCCTCACAAGGTGGAGCTGGTTCTGTTAAGTCAAAACCTTGAATGTAGTAGCCATACTGATAGGAGTTCACCGAGCCATATATCTTTAAGACAGAAACAAGTACAAGGCATTAGAAATAGTGAACTGCAAGATAAAAAAGAACATTCAATATGAAAATGTCAGTAATTAAAGGGATTGTCTTAAAAAAAGTTCCTTATTAAAATAGAAGCCGGCTGGGTGGTCAACTGATCGCCGCATGTTCGACTTCGCTAACCTTTGGCAATCACACCTCATCTGGGGCTGGACCACCCGCCAATCCAGAGATCATGGTTCCTATTTCCTCTACAGATGAAGCTATGGGCCTCCATGTGAACTATCATTCTATTTGTTTTTTTATGGGATGGACAGAGACAGACGAGCAGTAGTGTGAATGTGTGCCTGTCACTAAAAATGAAGGAAACAGGACGGTCCTTCTCATGACTGGAAGAGGACCTGGTTGTGGAACACCCATAAATCACACAATTATCAGCGAGCCTGAGGAAGGGTCTTTTGTGGGCTCTGGTTGCTTCAAATGGGGCACAGAGGACCCTCGCTTCTGAGATCCATGGAGGGCTTAGTTATGCAGCCCCTATGGATTATGCATTTATCACCCATCCTGTGGATAATTTTTTGTGTGTCATCCCCTCAAAAGGGATCTTTGGTGAGGATTTCACGTTTATGACATCCATACACCCAAATATGAAATACTCTATAAAAGGGGTACTCATGATGAGACAAACCCTTTAAGAAGTAACTTGTTTATTTAGCGCTTATCGTCTATGGTTTGTACAATATCTTCTTTATTCAAAGCTGTATATAATGGAAGTTCTCAGCCCATTGATGCTACAAGGACTCTTACATAATCCGGGCTGAAAGAGTCATATGATCCAAGTAAACGGAGACTGACATCCGAAGCTTTTAGCCCGCAGAATGAACCGGGAGCTGCTGATATTTCTCGTACAACTGTTGAGCCAGGCGTTACCACCGCTTCTGTGAAATCCAAGGAAACCTAAAAACATAAATTATATGCAAAGAAAAAGATTAACCCCAAATTAATTTAAATATATAAAAATGAGATCATCATCACAGATATATTGCAACTGGCTGGCCAAAAAAGAGGGCAATGTATACATTACTGATCCCGAGTTACATCCTGTATTATACTCCAGAGCTGCACTCACTATTCTGCTGGTGCAGTCACTGTGTACATACATTACATTACTGATCCTGAGTTACATCCTGTATTATACTCCAGAGCTGCACTCACTATTCTGCTTGTGCAGTCACTGTGTACATACATTACATTACTGATCCTGAGTTACATCCGGTATTATACTCCAGAGCTGCACTCACTATTCTGCTGGTGCAGTCACTGTGTACATACATTACATTACTGATCCTGAGCTACATCCTGTATTATACTCCAGAGCTGCACTCACTATTCTGCTGGTGCAGACATTGTACATACATTACATTACTGATCCTGAGTTACCTCCTGTATTATACTCCAGAGCTGCACTCACTATTCTGCTTATGCAGTCACTGTGTACATACATTACATTACTGATCCTGAGTTACATCCTGAATTATACTCCAGAGCTGCACTCACTATTCTGCTGGTGCAGTCACTGTGTACATACATTACATTACTGATCCTGAGTTACATCCTGTATTATACTCCAGAGCTGCACTCACTATTCTGCTGGTGCTGTCATTGTGTACATACATTACATTACTGATCCTGAGTTACCTCCTGTATTATACTCCAGAGCTGCACTCACTATTCTGCTGGTGCAGTCACTGTGTACATACATTACATTACTGATCCCGAGTTACCTCCTGTATTATACCTCAGAGCTGCACTCACTATTCTGCTGGTGCAGTCACTGTGTACATACATTACATTACTGATCCTGAGTTACATCCTGTATTACACTCCAGAGCTGCACTCACTATTCTGCTGGTGCAGTCACTGTGTACATACATTACATTACTGATCCTGAGTTACCTCCTGTATTATACCCCAGAGCTGCACTCACTATTCTGCTGGTGCAGTCACTGTGTACACACATTACATTACTGATCCTGAGTTACATCTTGTATTATACTCCAGAGCTGCACTCACTATTCTGCTGGTGCAGTCACTGTGTACATACATTACATTACTGATCCTGAGTTACATCCTGTATTATACTCCAGAGCTGCACTCACTATTCTGCTGGTGCAGTCACTGTGTACATACATGACATTACTGATCCTGAGTTATATCCTGTATTATACTCCAGAGCTACAATCACTATTCTGCTGGTGCAGTCACTGTGTACATACATTACATTACTGATCCTGAGTTACATCCTGTATTATACTCCCGAGCTGCACTCACTATTCTGCTGGTCCAGTCACTGTGTACATACACTACATTATTGATCCTGAGTTACATCCTGTATTATACTCCAGAGCTGCACTCACTATTCTGCTGGTGCAGTCACTGTGTATATACATTACATTACTGATCCTGAGTTACATTCAGTTTATACTCCAGAGCTGCACTCACTATTCTGCTTGTGCAGTCACTGTGTACATACATTACATTACTGATCCTGAGTTACATCCTGTATTATACCCCAGAGCTGCACTCACTATTCTGCTGGTGCAGTCACTGTGTACATACTTTACATTACTGATCCTGAGTTACATCCTGTATTATACTCCAGAGCTGCACTCACTATTCTGCTGGTGCAGTCACTGTGTACATACATTACATTACTGATCCTGAGTTACTTCCTGTATTATACTCCAGAGCTGCACTCACTATTCTGCTGGTGCAGTCACTGTGTACATACATTACATTACTGATCCTGAGTTACATCCTATATTATACTCCAGAGCTGCACTCACTATTCTGCTGGTGCTGTCATTGTGTACATACATTACTGATCCCGAGTTACCTCCTGTATTATACTCCAGAGCTGCACTTACTATTCTGCTGGTGCAGTCACTGTGTACACACATTACATTACTGATCCTGAGTTACATCTTGTATTATACTCCAGAGCTGCACTCACTATTCTGCTGGTGCAGTCACTGTGTACATACATTACATTACTGATCCTGAGTTACATCCTGTATTATACTCCCGAGCTGCACTCACTATTCTGCTGGTCCAGTCACTGTGTACATACACTACATTATTGATCCTGAGTTACATCCTGTATTATACTCCAGAGCTGCACTCACTATTCTGCTGGTGCAGTCACTGTGTATATACATTACATTACTGATCCTGAGTTACATTCAGTTTATACTCCAGAGCTGCACTCACTATTCTGCTGGTGCAGTCACTGTGTACATACATTACATTACTGATCCTGAGTTACTTCCTGTATTATACTCCAGAGCTGCACTCACTATTCTGCTGGTGCAGTCACTGTGTACATACATTACATTACTGATCCTGCGTTACATCCTATATTATACTCCAGAGCTGCACTCACTATTCTGCTGGTGCAGTCACTGTGTACATACATTACATTACTGATCCTGAGTTACATCCTGTATTATAATCCAGAGTTGCACTCACTATTCTGCTGGTGCAGTCACTGTGTATATACATTACATTACTGATCCTGAGTTACATCCTGTATTATACTCCAGAGCTGCACTCACTATTCTGCTGGTGCAGTCACTGTGTACATACATTACATTACTGATCCTGAGTTACATCCTGTATTATACTCCAGAGTTGCACTCACTATTCTGCTGGTGCAGTCACTGTGTATATACATTACATTACTGATCCTGAGTTACATTCAGTTTATACTCCAGAGCTGCAATCATTAATCTAACCCATAACGGTTTAAATTAAAAATAAATTGTGTGCATTGCATTATTGATGATCATTTTAATTCACTGGTGAAATAAAAATGGTGTTACCGGTGTGACATCAACATTCCCCACAGAATTTCTGTGCACATTTTTGTATGCTTTGTATCATTGTATCTACCTGATTGTTAAAGCAGCTTTCTATGGCCAGAGTCACGGAGTCTGAGATGATTTCCGTCTGCATCGTTGCCAGAACCAGGACTTGAGCGCTGGTTCCATAATCAGAGTTTACAAGAAGGTCTAGCTGGTAGGATCCTTTCCCATCTGTAAGGAGAGAAGATAAGTGTTACAGAGTGGGTGATACTGTGTAACCATTTATGTGCTGGGCGCATTCTCACCGTCGCTCAGATCAACGCTCTTTGTACTATGTAATGTCATCTGTCCTCTTGCTTTGATCTAAACAATAACAAAAATTGTTAAGCGTGAAAAAAAAAAATCAACTTTGGAGATTTGCAATTGAAAGAGAAATATTTGTCTAAAATGGGTCTGACCATAATCCAGCCACTTGCAATTTGTTACCATCTTTTCAGTTAGCCTTTAAAAGGTATCAACCCATGAAAGTTACAACATTGATTTGTAGGCCTTGGTCCAGTGACCACGTTGGTATTCCGTGACCGCTAGACCAGAGCATGCGAATTTCCTTCAACATGCCGGCATCCTTGGTGCCTCTTCTGATTAGTAAGCCTGACCCAATGTCCTCATTGAAGCATGATGTGATGGGGGCCTAATTATCAGAAGAGGTTCCAAAAATATAGCTTTGGTCGGGTGGCCATGAACTACCAACATGGGCTGCTATGTTTTTGTTCAAATCAATATCTTAGATGTGGGTAACCCTTTTAGTTGGCCTGTACGACTGAGGAGAAAGCCACTTGGCCACAGAGACTAATGAGTAAGGCGTTGGGAAAAACATGCAAAATCTGTATCAGAATCCAGATCAAACTTGACACAAATGTCAAATGACCCAAATAGTAAAGGAGCTTTGGCGAACCTAAGTGCTGGCGCATCAATGGATTCCAAAAGTGTGCCAAAAAAAACCCAACAAGGAGGACATTTTGGAACCATTCACTTGACACCAGGGTTTTTTTTCTTATGGGAAGGTTCAAAATTAACCTATTTGATGTTTTCCTGTAGGGTTCCGACATCTGATACTGGATCCATCAATGTGCCACTACTTGTCACCTCTGATTATAGCCTCTGAAAGGTCACAGAAAACTCTTTGAAAGGTTTGCTCAAAAAATTAGAGGCGTCTTCAAGAGCGTCAAGTTGGGACATTAAGTAACAATGTGTCTAGACAGATTTTCTTCCCTTCCTTCACACCTACCAAGTGATAGAACGTCACCGATGTTGCATGTTTCCCCACTCCGGCTGCCGTGACTTTGTATTCCACCTCTATGCTATGATTCTTATTGCAGGAGAGCGGTCCCTGCACCCTTTTCATTTGTATGAAGCTGTTCGACTCGGAGAAAAAGCGATAAGCGGTTATTTCAGCTGAAGGATATTCTGGGTTAGGTCGATAGGGATATTCCGGATAATACATCCATGAGGAATCCTGATTTGTGACGTAACATTGATCTTCATTTTGATAGCTGGCCTAGAAAAGGAGAAAACAAAAATGTCTAATATGCAGAAAAATAACTGATGTCATATTATGACATAACATTGGGTAGAAATGATGTAAAACATGTTCACCCTCCCCCACACTACAGCAATTAAGGCCTCATTCACACATCAGTATTGTAAGATCACACCATTATAAGGAGTTTTTATGGATCCAATTATTTTTTTTGGAGAACACACATAAAACTTTCCTGATTCCCTCAATGTTCATGATTACGAAAGGGGTGGAACTTGGATACAAGGGCGGCTACTGCTGTTTCTGCTCATCTATAGCAACCCGAGCAGTGGTGGATCTTGGCGTGGTCTTGACCTGGTGTTCCTATCTATCAATGACAAGCTGAGCTTAGATAAAAAGGCAGATATTGGTGTTCTTCTTCACCTCTCAGAAACTGAGAGCTCCTCCTGCGGCCTGTGCTCAAGAGGTGGATCTTAAATAAAGAGAAACTATTAGATCTCCTGTTCTCCTCCTGTGCACTAAGAAGTGGGGAGAGGCTCCTGCTGCAGTCAGTTGCCTTACCTAGAGTTATCACACTTTTACTTGAAGCATGAAGCAAAATCAGATCACAGGAAAGATCAAAGTAAGAAAATCATAATTTATTTATTTTTTATTTTTTGGCTTGAATTAAAGGGAATCTCTTTGCATATTTTTGCATTAAGATTTGAGAGCCTCATGTTGTAGAGGCAGAGAACCTGATTACAGTGATGTATCACTTACTGGGAAGCTTGGTAAAGTTTTGATAGAATCTGTAATGATCTGTTGGCCTAGGAGCAGCATGAGACGTACTCTGGAGAAGGTGGTACCTGTACTGACCGCAAACCCTGAACTAGCAGCGCTACTAGAAGTAGCCGTGGGGGGTACCTAACACTCCCTAGACCCCTCGACACAGCCTAAGAACTAACTTCCCCTAAAGACAGAAACAGGAAACCTATCTTGCCTCAGAGAAAATCCCCAAAGGATAGATAGCCCCCCACAAATATTGACTGTGAGAGGAGAGGGAAATAACATACGCAGACATGAAATCAGGATTTAGCATGGGAGGTCATACTAGCTAAAAAGAATGAATAGGACAGAGTACTATGGGGTCAGTATAAAAACACTAGAAAATATCCACCACAGAAAATACAAATCACCACATCTGACTAAAGACATGGGGGGTATATCTGCATCTCCAGAGACACAGCTTGGCTGCAAAAAATCCTTCACAGACAAAGCTGGACAAGACAAAACATGAAAATGCACATTCCTATAAGGTCCACAGCAGGTGGACAGCAAAAACAAAGCCAGGACTTATCTTTGAAGAAAAGCACAGCAAACAGGAGAGACCAGAAGGGATGTGAATCCTCCAAAAACAATGGACAACTGGCACTGACTAAAGGATCAAGCAAGGCTATATAGCCCAGCCCAAATTGCAAAAAATAGATACACCTGATAAATGCTGCGATCCAACTACCACCGCACTACCACTCACAACCACCGGAGGGAGCCCAAGAGCAGAATTCACAACAAGAATCCCAGTCTTCTGTATTGTAAATGTGGCAGTGCTCTAAATGCTGAGCTCTGTATAACCCCACCCACAACCCTATTTGGCAGTTTTCTATACAGAAAGCTGCCAATCAAGGGCGTGGGCGGGGTTATACACAGCTCAGCATTTATAGCACTGCTACATTGTCAGCCAATCAGTGGTAGGGGTGTTGTTACACAGATTAGCTGGACTAACTGGCACGAGACACCTAGTCCTGCTATGATAATCTTAAAATACTGATGATGTTGAAACTACAGCAAGCTGCTAAGTAACACATCCAGCAATCAGTCTCTTTGTCCCTACATTACGCTGCTCTAAGATTACACAGCAAAAACCTGCTGACAGATTCCCCTTAACATTTTTAATTCTCCTATTAAAATTTCAGTGATCACCTTTTGCATTTTCACTCATTTGTAAATTGGGTGAGAGACCAGCAGCCCTTTCCTCATCTCCAAATTTCCCACAAGAATGTAAAATAAGGCTGTCTTTCCTTATTTCCCTGACACAACATATTACATCCACTATCTTGGACAAAAAATGGCTTTGGTAAAGGGAAATGGTCCGAACAAAATCTCTTCCGGCACTTTTCCTCCAATTTGGTCTCATCAATGGTCAATTATTGAGACCAAATTAGAGGAAAAGTGCCGGAAGAGATTTTGTTCGGACAATTTCCCTTTACCAAAGCCATTTTTTTTGCCCAGATAGACAATTATTTACCAAATCCAAAACGACCCTCCCGTTAAAGTGACTGATATTTTGAATGCCAAGGTCTTGATGGACCTTGATCTTTTTACAATCTATGTAACTATATAATACATATACATACTCTGATGGTGATGTTTGGCGTATAGTACAGCGCCGTATTGATCGCACATTCTACCCTTCCTTTGTCATCTGTTGTTAGTATCCTTACGATTTGCCCATCGACCTCTATGATAATTGTCTCCTGGGGCATTGGAGTGCCTTTTTCGTCTGTTAACGTGGCCTATAAAAATGAAATGGGGCCAAAGTGAGCGGAGAAATGCATTCAAAATAGGGTGAAGTAATTAGAGCGAAGTACCGTTAGCTGGAATGGACCACCATAAGATTATTTATACTCACGGCAAATAGATAATCTAGACCATGCTTGTAATATTGGTTATAATAGGAATAATCCAACTGCAGATTCACCGGCTGGTTGGTGATGTAAATATAACAGGATTGGGTATCTAGGACATCTGTAAAATGAATATAGACAGTATTTTGCAGCTTTTACAACTTGAGAGACTAATTTTGATTCCTTTTCATAAAGGGTTATTCCTAGTGATGAACGAACTTTCTTGGTCTTATTCGAGCATGCTCAAGTAGTATCTTGAGTGTGATCGTATATTATGTTCGAGTCCCCGCTGCTGCATGATTAGCGGCTGACAGCCTGAACACATCTAGATATTGCCTATTTGTTAGGGAATCCTTACTTATGTCCAGGCTGTATAAGAACCGCAAATCATGCAGCTGTGGGGACTCGAACATAACATACGAGCACGCTCAAAATACTCAGATAACATCCGAGCTTACTCAGATAAGTCGTTCGCCCATCACTAGTTATTCATAAAGATACACGTTCTTCTCCAACAAAAGCATAGAGAAAAATTCTCTGATCGCTGAGTTTCCCGATGGTCCCCAGTAAGTAGCTCTGCAGCCCCATCCTGCAGGGAGCGGAGGTATTCATGCTCGGCTTCCACTCCGTTCAAGATGGGACTGCAAAGCACATTCTCCGGCTTCCAGAGCCCCAATCTTGGAATCCCAGCAGATGGCAAAACTATTCTCCTACCCTACGGAACTTTTTTTTTTCTGAATAATCCTTTAAAGGGTTTACTATAGTATAGATGACCGTTTCTTAAGATTAGGCCATCAACGGATTGATAGGGATTCAATTCCCACAGGTAAATTACTAAATGGGTCGCAACGGTCCCCTACAGGCAACATCTCACTGTTTGTACACCCCACAGGACTCCGTCTTCTCACTATTGCTACTACCGCCCGTTCATTTGGATAGGAATGAGTCGTAGTTTGCTGCGATAGCAGGGGAAAGTCTGTGGAGCTGCGCTCAGTAAACTCGGCAGAGATCTGATCATTGGGGGTGCCATCAATTTTGTAGTCTTGATATATAGTAAATAGAAATAATTGGGTTACAAATGTATAGTTTCCTATGAAATGTTTTTTTTATGACTCTGATTGATCAAAGTCATTCGAGAGTAATTGGTGGGAATAAAAAACAAAAAACAAAGTTGTCTTAGGCTTGGTTCAAACTTCTGTTGGGTGTCGTGTCATTGGGTTCAGGTTTTTTACAGGAGAAGTAGTCTACAAAGACACTAGAACCCATATGGAAATCATATTAAGCCTATAATAAGTATTAGGGGGTCAATCTAGATATATTTGGAGCCATCACACCTGTCATAGGTCCACTCGGAAGGAAATCAAAAATGCCATTTCCAAGCCAAGTGTGCCCTTGGGTTAAATAGTCTTATGTCGTTAGACCAAGCAGACAAATATAGGTGTCCATTTTTGGAGAAAACATGGTACACAATGCATTATAGCTCCTTGCAACGTTACTGCTTTCAATAACATCAGATACCCCCCAGCTTCCAGTGTACATTTCATGGATGGATGATTTTCCATACAATGATAATCAAATAAATTAAAGGTAAGATTAACCATAGGATATTCTGGGATCAGCAAATTTCTAACAGCATTTCGGGCAAATTGTTTAAAATGGTTACTGCCATTTTATACATTGCAGAAGATTGCATCAGTCAGATAACGATCATATGATTTCTGGTGGGCTTTTCCATAATGTGTTGCAGTGATTAAATCATATGGTATAACACAGCCAATCAGGATGGACTATCAGAGCCTGTATAAAAGCTAAGGCAGGGAATGCAGTGGCTACTTCGTGGGGATAGTGAAAGGATGCCACAGCTTACAGCTTAGCTGTAAAGATAGGTTGAGAAAGCCATAAAAAACTGAAGTAACTGTACAGATAGTGAGTATGTTAGGATAAGAGAATAATACAGATATAACTAATAGGGAGATATGGGAGACACTGTGTTGCTGGTTACCATCCATTTACCCATAGCAATATATGCTGAGGGTATTTGACATTAGTAAAGCTGTTTTAGCTTAAAAGGTGTTTGATACAGTTCTAGGAGACCCCAGAGTGTTGCACACATGTTTTCAATGCAATTGGGAGCTTTGGAGAACTTTTTCAATTCTCGATGAAACGACTCACTTCTAGAGATGATTTTCCTGGGAAAGTATGGCTAACCCGGCTAATTCTAATTAAACAGGAATCGCTCATCATTTATTACCTGTCCCGTCTTCCTTTACAGTAACTTCACAATTGATGCTATTGTCGTATTCTGAAAACTGCAGTAAAAAGATGTCCAGGTCTAGAGATTTAATGTAACCTCCTGAGTCCAGCTGCAAAAGAATACAAATGAGAGTATGTGAGAAGTATTTGACAATTTTAGATAACGTTGGATATGCTCTGGAACTTTGTGAAGGATTCAAGTTGTGACAATAAAGAACCAAAACACTTATAATATACTGTTGCGGTCTACTGGTCTACCGGTGTTACCGAGCCCTCCGGTTCTAGGAAGACATGTCAGCCTACAATAGTCGAAAAATGCTATACACTCTGTATCTTGCCCAAATGATCCATGTATCAGAGAGATGAACTTCTAACCCCACATTCTCATTGGTACAACCAGTGGAGTGCAATAGTTCATCAATATAATTCTGACTCTTGAACCAAAAATGTGTCACTTTGTGGTTTAGCGGTCTTATGATTTGATTGTGTTTTATTTCTTTTCGTCACCCTTCAATCATCTTAGGATTCATACTATTTTGTCTTATGTTCCATTTTGGCACTCTCCTGGATGTATTTTTTCCTAAAAGTATATTTTTAGGGGAGGATGCCTCTGTAACGGAGAACTGTAGCAAGTCAACATATGACGGTTCTTGGAGGGTCTTTTGTCGCAGTACATGTTCCAGCATACAAGATCTTAACAGGTAACTCTTAAGTTTTGAAAGTGATATAGAAAAAAAGGTTGATTTTATTATTTGGAATTTACCTCTCCAGTGAAGTCCACACAAATGTTTTCCAAGCCCCTCATGCAATTTTTCGCTCTACCATAAGTGTATCCTACATTCCTGCAGCACTTTCCAATGACGCTGCCCTGTAATGGCTTACCATATACGTACCTGTAAGAGTTTAAAAAAGAAAAGATGAAATAGGAAACAACAGTGTTGTGTTTTTAATATTAAAAATGTATTCGTGCAGTTTTTCATTTTGACCATCAGAGACGAGCAAGAATGTAAATAGTCAATTCATCGATGGCCGATCTTCCGACTGCAAAGTCAACTTTTTGGTAATGGAGGCTGAAATCCAATTTTGACACATCTTTTCAGTTAATCTTTACTAATCCCTTTTCAATAATGGAAAGCCAATTAAAAGGACCCTGAATGGTGGCCAGTAGAGTCCCTATCACAGGCAGGTCTACATCTACTAGAGTAATTCAGAATTAAAGCCAACGCTTTACTCCAATAATCATTGTACATGTGTATTTCATAAATTGTGGTACATACTCAGCAGATACTTCAATTGGTGCTGATTTCTCCAGAACTGAAATTTGATTTGGACAGACGATCGCGGTTCTAAATCTTGGCAATTCTGTAATATAATGGGAAGCATGGATGAGATAATACAGTGGAAAGTCAACATTGGAGGCTCAGAGTTAACCTTCAACCAAGACAGACAATGACCACATGCGGAAAATGTGGCAGATCTAAAATCATAGCTATCCACCCACTTAGGTCTCCTTCCCCCTGTTGTAGGATATACATAAACTGCTATGGGCTTACACTGTAACTCTGTGTGCATCTGTATACAGAAGTCTAGTGGGTACTGTTTCTCCTTGTGGAGATCGCCAGCTTGTGACTTATAGGCCAGGTATTGGGAAAATGGGCATGCAAACTAGTTCACATCCAGCATGACAATCACCGGCACTCTACTGCCACCTATGGGTGGAGCATTGCCTGACTTATAAGTCTCCCTATGCAGTCTCCGCATGGTGTACCCCCCAAATAGCCTCCAAACCAGTCAAACAAAACCCTGCTCAGATAGATGTCTCCTGAAACATCTGTATACAGATTGGTGTCTTTTCCTTTTAGAGACTGCAGATAGCTAAAAATTCTAAGTTTTAGAGTTTTATGGTGGTGGCACTAGAGTTCTAGTCTTCTTCCTCTCCGAAGAGACAATTTGCATGTTTCCCAGAGGAGCATTGCTGCTTTAAGTCTCCTCATCTTGACATGCTTAACATGTCACTCTCCGCAAGGAGAAACGATATTTCCTGGATCCATGGTTGAAGGAAGACACCATTCCATGTAGTTCAACCTACACCCTAACATGTTGATTCATACGAAGGCAAAAGTCCCAAAGACAGCTGCTAATTGCCCCACGTAAGGGGGAAAAATTCTCTCTCGACTCCACATATTGCAAATCAGACTAGTTCCTTACATCACGGAATATAGTGCCCATAACCTGTACTGTTACATTTATCAAGAAAGGCATCCAGACCCTCCTTGGACTTTTTCAGTGAATCAACCAAAGCTCTTTAAAGGTCGTGCATTAAATTGTAGGATAGGTTCCTTTAATAGAAGTCTTTAGAGGGCCATCTTATTTCTTCTTCGTAGAGGACAACTATTTTGCACATCTGTTTTTGGAGGCACACAGAGGCCACTTCT
This sequence comes from Ranitomeya imitator, assembly GCF_032444005.1. Taxonomy (NCBI): domain Eukaryota; kingdom Metazoa; phylum Chordata; class Amphibia; order Anura; family Dendrobatidae; genus Ranitomeya; species Ranitomeya imitator. The sequence continues at coordinate 830,856,598 of NC_091283.1, forward strand.
TACAAAATCATATGGAATATGTAAAAAAAAAGTCTTGTTCTATCACGTGCCAGGTGTCTATATGGCTACCTGGGTCATCGACACCTTGTAGATCAGTGAATTTTGCTTCAGAAAGCTATGGAGCCTTAACTAAGCTTGTGTCAATGATGCCGATTCACTTAGAGCCATTGTGAACAGAGATTTTCCCAGGTGGAAGTGGGGACTCGTGACACCGATTTGATCAGTTTTAGCATGCAGTCGTAAGGGGTCGAAGTTCTTTACTCCGCCTCCTCACAAGTGAGACAGAAATCATTTTACTGCTGTATTTACTATGTGCCGTATATAAGTGTACCCCCGTGAGAGACTCTGTACCCTGGATTAAAGGGGTTTTTCCACGAACAAAAGTTGATTTTAATCAATAGATCTTGGAATAATAATAGGTTTTACAATTGGATGAGTTTAAATAAAATGTTCCTGTTCCGAGATAATCTTATAAATGTGCCCCTGCTGGGGAAAAGCAAAAGAGAGTATACAGACATTACAGCAGGGGATCACAGCTGCTTCTTTTTGAGAGATAAAAAATTGAACTATCTTTTTTAAAACAATGTTTTAAAATAAAAAAATAAAATAAAATAATTCTTAAAATATAATAATTTTAATAATTATTAAAATAAAGAATCGTTTGCTATCCCTGCTGTCCTGTCTGTACATTTTTTTCTCCACTACCCCCCCCCCCCCAGCCTAGGAGATGTGGTATAATCAGACCATGTTCCTGTACGGTCAGACATGGCCATTACGCAGTACACAGCAGAGGCGCATTTATAAGATAATCTCGGCGCAGGAACATTTTATTTACACACATCCAATTGTGGAAGTTATTATTTTTCCAAAATCTATAGATTAAAATGAACTTTTATTCATGGGAAAACCCCTTTAATGTTGCCTCATACGCACCCCACTGAGTATGCTATTGCAAAAGTATTGCATTTAGTGAAGAATTTTCACCCTCACAGAGGTGCGATATGGTGCCACACATAGATAGAAAATCATTAAAGTGTTTTCAAAGTGTTTTTGTCGTAAACTGCTTTGAAAAGTTGCAAAAGGTTTGCGCAACGCACACAATTTTTTTTACTTTTGCAATTTTTATGCCAATTTGAAGCATCTGGGGAGGAGCCAGTTGGGGTGAGGTGTGGTTACATCCATCAGATTCTATTGTATTTTTTGACTTACGTAGCCTCATGCACAGAGGTGCAAGCCACTAAGATGATGCACTACACTGTGCCCTTCATTAAGACCGGTGTGCACCACGCCAGCCTTAAAGAATACAGATGTGTGTGGGACCTTTGGCTGTGGTTAATCCAAAACTAAAGTGATGTCAACCATAGCAAATTTATGTTTGACTAGAAAAAATATGAATTAAAGTGGAATAAGAGAGATAAAACTACACCTCTGAGATATAGGAGATATTGGGAAAGTCGAGAAGGGGTAAAATAATCAATATTCAAGCTAGGTATTGAAGACAATGAATACATACGGTATCTTTCCACTGTAAAATAACTGTATACGGATTCACCAGATTCCTTTTCAAATACCAAATAGTACGATCCGGTGCCAGCGTCCTCATTCAGGGGAATTTCCACTGACGTCACGTCATGATCTGACGACGGATCCAATATTTGTGCAAGTCGTGCTCCATTTGGCTCCTTGTAAAGATTTAGGTTAAAGTGAGAACATGCTGAGCTCAATGATCTGGAGGACCAGGCATATGTATGAATTACATGAATGACTTATCAGTTTTAATGGGTAGCATGTAATACTTTATTTTTCCTCTGGGGGCACTGCAGAATATCTACTGCCGGGAGTCTCAACTGTGGAAAAACTGAGGATAAGCTTTTATTAACATAATTTTTTGTATTATTGGTTAATCTTTTACCCCATTTTTTTTCAGTCCTTCTATGTGTACCTAGGTGATTTTTCTCTGTAAAAAAAAGTCCAAGGGTTAAGGGGTGCTCACTGACACGAAAAAGATGTCGGTGCTCTGAAGAAATAGTATCAGAAAAATTAGCCAAGAACTTCGGCACTCAAACTGAAGCAATCTGTATCCACTAGGGTAGTGTTTTCTGTTTTTTGATGAAACAATTTTGGCCCACTAGGGTTGTGTTTTCCTTTTTTTCTTGCTTGTTTTTTTGCCTCTTACGTTATATACGACAATAAAATTTCAGTTTGAGTGCCGAAGTTCTTGGCTAATTTTTCTCTGTAAAACACATGCACTGATGAAGTATGGCACACAAGGTATAGGATAGTAGTGACAACAGCTGACCTGGTCTTCAGTTTTGTAGCCCTACAATGTTAGCTTGGCATCACGTCTGTGGAGCATGGAAGCCACTACCATCATCCTCAGTCTTCTGCCACCATCATTGGAGCCATCTTCGTTTACCGGAGTGAACCAAGATTGGACACCCCAGGTGCAGATGACATGTTTTCTTACAGGGCATATTTTACAGATATTTTTAGTGGTCTGTGCTTGGACTTATCACCTCCAGTCGGCTCCAGATGTGAGACACTAAGTAGCCGTAAAGGTCCACCCAAAAACCTACTTATTTATTTATTAGTAAAAGATTATGGAGTCCATTAATTCCCTCTAGAGTCTATTTACAAGATTAGTAACTACAGGGGTGCAGAAATAGCAGTCAGACCGGAACCATGGTGCCCAAAGACCAAGACATTAATATAAGCGAATTACAGAGGGCGCGTTGTACTTTTTAAAGATTTTGCATTGGGGCCAAAGGACTTCAAATTCCAGTACTTTTTTTTTTAGAGTTGCTATATTTCAAGAAACTTTCAGGGAATCAAAACTTCTGGAAGGTGTCCTCTGTGGAGAGGTCATCAAAGAGGCTTTGAGGGGTAGTAAAGGAGGCATGAAGTTGATGTAGCCTTGAAAATGACTGTGATTATGGGAGGACATTCTTGATGGCGCTTCAGTCATCCCAAAAGGCTTGACTGTTAGTTGGCAAGGGTTAAATAACTTCAGAATAAAGATAAAAAAATTATATATAGATGTGAACATGTTCGGAATCTGACATTGAATATTGGGCTGTGTCATAGGTAAATGTATGAGAACAGAAACGTGATAACACCAAATAACTCTAAAAAAAAGGACAGGACGGTCATTGATTTCTTACCACCAAGAAGACTCGGGTAAACTGCAACACGGGGGAGAAAAAGAAAAACTCATTGGTTATCGACACAATAAATACAAATGTCAAGAATTACATAGGGTTCCATGTGTATCCCCAATTTACCCACAATTTATTAAACCTGAAAAGGCCAGTAGCCTAGTGGACCAAACCATTGCACAAAAAACCCTCCAAATTTCTATTATATTAAATTATTTAATGCACCACGAACCAAGAGGCAAAAGGTATGGAAGGACAAATGTGCATTTACAAATGTAGTTCTGCAACTTTTTAGACAAACATTTGTAAATTGTCCTCTAGTCCGGTATGATTTTTGTGTAGGAAAACAAGAACAAATAGCCCCCAAAATTCTAAAAGAATAGCTACAATTCCACCTACCCTTTGCTTAGTGGGCTTCAGATCAAAATCTAGGCAAAAAACTCTGCATCGAACTGGAAACCACAAAAAAGCATAGATAAAAACATTAGGTATGTCCAATTACAGTAGCAGAAGATCTTCCAATGGGCTTAGGCTCTGACCCAAAGATGGTCCAGGAGAAGACAACCTCGGAAATTATTTTAAAAGCCAAAGCTCTGACACAAAGACGCAAGTCTAGTACAGCAAAAGACAACCACGTTGGAGCCACTCAATTGCCACTAAGGTTCCTTATCACTAGGTATAGTATCATTTTTGCTCAGGATACATCTTCATGCTATGGTTTAACAGCAAAATTTTATGTAAAACCAAGGGAATATTGCAACCATTGTGCCACCTCATTGAAGTTGCAACATGGTCATGGAAATTTAATTTTATTCCAATAATTGACTTTTTGTTTCTTAGTGATTTACTATGATTCTGAGAAGAAAAGAAAAAAAAGCCTTGGGTTGGTCATACACATTAGACTTATGTCGGCCAAACCAGCCAATATCGACAGATTCGGCTGACGATCTAATGTGTATGGAGGCACCGGCTGACTGACGTTTGGGAAAGTTGTCTATCAGGCATGTCCGATTGCAGACTGTTGACTGCATTGTTGTCCATGAGATAAACCACCAGCCGATGCGTCAGTCAGCCGACTTTCTCATAGAGAACACCGTAGTGTTTGGCCGAATGAGCTCTCCTGTGTTTGGCAGAGTCGTCTGAGGTAGCAGTCAACCAAATGATCTTTTGGCAGACAGCCATCTAATAACCATCTAAAGTGTATGGCCAGCTTTAGAAAGATGCACCCAGCAAGTATGTTGAATATCTCGTGATAATGAACCAAAAATTAACTTTAGGATTCTGAAGCTAGGGGTCATTTCACTCACCTATTTCTCCTTGTGCATACAAAGTTTTTTCCAGTTGGGCAAAGCAACCACCTCTCATGGCTTCAAATACAACACCCTTGCGTTCCCTTTTATCGACTGTTGCTCCAACAGCTGAAAAGGAGACATAAGCCATTTGTGCGGATTCCACTAAAGGGACCTGAGAAGACGTAATAGAGGTCAAATTGTTTTTATTTGCTTTTTATTAATGTAACATGCAACTTTGAAGTGGCCTTAACTTCATCTCTATGTCTTTAGTTAAAATAAAATTAAAATAAATGAAATTCAAATTAAAAATGAAATAAATAAAAAAAACTAAATAAATAAAATATCACTTAAAATCCCTGGTGGTTTTAGGGGGCAGTGGGTATGTCTTTAATAGACTAGAACAACATACGTAAATAGAAAAAATTGGAGTCTGGCTCAACGGGACTGGATTTTCCTTTTCTTTTCATTTTTCAAAAGAAATAGTGCATACAAAAGAAAAATGTACATGGTCGACATGACCCAGTCGATGCGTTTCGACTGCACTAAGCAGTCTTACTCATGAGTAACCCAACTGCACATTGAACATTATAAAGCTACATGACAAACACCCCAATGGTGCTACTTCTACATAAAAGCCAGACACTATCAGAAACCTAGCCAACCAAGTTAGGTTTGTTTTATTTGATGACCTATTGAGATATTATCACTTACTTGAAAAAATCCGCATTCGAAAAACGTAGAAGTGACCAACTGGTTGAATATAGAAATTCGGATGTCTTGGTATTCAAGTGTAACACTCAGCTGAACGCTCTCTTCGCAGTCAATGAAGATGCAGACTTGTCCCGTCTTTCCACTTTGCTGCGTGACTGAGACGATCATGGCGTAATTGATTATGGTATCTTTTTTGGGGACACTGTAGTTAAAGAATATAACATTTGTCATGGTCACTGTGCTTCTCACAGTCCCTCAATAATGATATCGCCTCATGGTGGAAATTCCAACAGTGGGGAACAGATAAAATGAGCATATACCCTACTGTAAGTAAATCTATAAACCGCAATAGTACATGGAAATAACATGGGATACTTACGGTAGTTAATACTAGTTTGATAAAAATGCATAAAAGCCATTCCACCGCCACTAGTTCTCCACATCGGGATGGTCCTAACCTGTCTCTAGTATTATACCATGTGTCAATGTGAATAAGGGCAAAGCAGGACAGAGGTCCGACTGAGACGCCCAACAATGGGAAGCTATGCAGATGAAATATTTAGCTCAGAAAGGGGAGCCACGCTACCTGTTGTGAATTCTGTTGTCGGGCTCCCTCCTGTGGTCATGAATAGTACTTCGGCTGGTTCTGTCCATGGACTTCCTCTGGTGGGTGTTTCTGAGTTTCCTTCCACAGGTGACGAGGTTAATTCGTTAGCTGGCTGCTCTATTTAGCTCCACTTGGATCTTTGCTCCATGCCACCTGTCAATGTTCCAGTATTGGTCTAGTTCACTCCTGGATCGTTCTTGTGACCTGTCTTCCCAGCAGAAGTTAAGTTCCTGCTTGTTTTTCTTTGGTTTGCTATTTTTCTGTCCAGCTTGCTATTTTTATTGTTTTCTTGCTTGCTGGAAGCTCTGGGACGCAGAGGGAGCGCCTCCGCACCGTGAGTCGGTGCGGAGGGTCTTTTTGCGCCCTCTGCGTGGTCTTTTTGTAGGTTTTTGTGCTGACCGCAAAGCAACCTTTCTTATCCTCAGTCTATTCAGTTAGTCGGGCCTCACTTTGCTAAATCTATTTCATCTCTGTGTTTGTATTTTCATCTTTACTCACAGTCATTATATGTGGGGGGCTGCCTTTTCCTTTGGGGAATTTTTCTGAGGCAAGGTAGGCTTTATTTTTCTATCTTCAGGGCTAGCTAGTTCCTTAGGCTGTGCCGAGTTGCATAGGGAGCGTTAGGAGCAATCCACGGCTATTTCTAGTGTGCGTGATAGGATTAGGGATTGCGGTCAGCAGAGTTCCCACGTCCCAGAGCTCGTCCTTATTATCAGTAACTATCAGGTCATTCCGTGTGCTCTTAACCACCAGGTCCATTATTGTCCTGACCACCAGGTCATAACAGTACAGGTGGCCCAAAGTACTAATGCATCTAAATAGAGGGATAAGAGAAGTTCTGAGACCATTTTTTTTCTTTGCACTGTGTTTTGTCTCTCTTTTCCCCTTTGCCTCTGGGTGGTTCAGGACACAGGTGTAAACATGGACATTCAAGGTCTGTCCTCTTGGATGGATAATCTCATTACAAGGGTACAAAACATTCAAGATTTTGTGGTTCAGAATCCGATGTCAGAGCCTAGGATTCCAATCCCTGATTTGTTTTTTGGTGATAGATCTAAGTTCTTGAATTTCAAAAATAATTGTAGATTGTTTCTTGCCTTGAAACCTCGCTCCTCAGGTGACCCTGTTCAACAAGTAAAGATCATTATTTCTCTGTTACGTGGTGACCCTCAAGACCGGGCATATTCCCTTGCGCCAGGAGATCCAGCAATGCGTGATGTTGATGCGTTTTTCCTGGCGCTTGGATTGCTTTATGACGAACCTAATTCAGTGAATCAGGCAGAGAAAATCTTGCTGGCTCTGTGTCAGGGTCAGGATGAAGCGGAGATATATTGTCAGAAGTTTAGAAAGTGGTCTGTGCTCACTCAGTGGAATGAATGTGCCCTGGCAGCAATCTTCAGAAAGGGTCTCTCTGAAGCCCTTAAGGATGTCATGGTGGGATTTCCCATGCCTGCTGGTCTGAATGAGTCTATGTCTTTGGCCATTCAGATCGATCAACGGTTGCGTGAGCGTAAAGCTGTGCACCATTTGGCGGTACTATCTGAGCATGGGCCTGAGCCTATGCAATGTGATAGGACTTTGACCAGGGCTGAACGGCAAGAACACAGACGTCGGAATGGGCTATGTTTTTACTGTGGTGATTCCACTCATGCTATCTCCGATTGTCCTAAGTGCACTAAGCGGTTCGCTAGGTCTGCCACCATTGGTACGGTACAGTCTAAATTTCTATTGTCCGTTACTCTGATTTGCTCTTTGTCATCCTATTCTGTTATGGCATTTGTGGATTCAGGCGCTGCCCTGAATTTGATGGACTTGGAGTATGCTAGGCGCTGTGGTTTTTTCTTGGAGCCCTTGCAGTATCCTATTCCATTGAGAGGAATTGATGCTACGCCTTTGGCCAAGAATAAGCCTCAGTACTGGACCCAATTGACCATGTGCATGGCTCCTGCACATCAGGAGGATATCCGCTTTCTGGTGTTGTATAATCTGCATGATGTGGTCGTTTTGGGGTTGCCATGGCTACAGGTTCATAATCCAGTATTGGACTGGAAATCTATGTCTGTGTCCAGCTGGGGTTGCCAGGGGGTACATGGTGATGTTCCATTTTTGTCTATTTCGTCTTCCACTCCTTCTGAAGTTCCAGAGTTTTTGTCGGATTACCGGGATGTATTTGATGAGCCCAAAGCCAGTGCCCTACCTCCTCATAGGGATTGCGATTGTGCAATTAATTTGATTCCTGGTAGTAAGTTTCCTAAGGGCCGATTGTTCAATTTATCTGTGCCAGAACACGCCGCTATGCGGAGTTATATAAAGGAATCCTTGGAGAAAGGCCATATTCGCCCGTCGTCATCACCGTTAGGAGCAGGGTTCTTTTTTGTGGCCAAGAAGGATGGTTCTTTGAGACCTTGTATTGATTACCGCCTTCTTAATAAAATTACAGTCAAATTTCAGTATCCTTTGCCATTGCTGTCTGATTTGTTTGCTCGTATTAAAGGGGCTAGTTGGTTCACCAAGATAGATCTTCGAGGGGCGTATAATCTTGTGCGTATTAAACAAGGTGATGAATGGAAAACAGCATTTAATACGCCCGAGGGCCATTTTGAGTACCTGGTTATGCCCATCGGGCTTTCCAATGCTCCATCAGTATTTCAGTCCTTTATGCATGACATCTTCCGAGAGTACCTGGATAAATTCCTGATTGTGTATTTGGATGATATTTTGGTCTTTTCGGATGATTGGGAGTCTCATGTGAAGCAGGTCAGAATGGTGTTCCAGGTCCTTCATGCGAATTCCTTGTATGTGAAGGGGTCAAAGTGTCTCTTTGGAGTTCAGAAGGTTTCATTTTTGGGGTTCATTTTTTCCCCTTCTACTATCGAGATGGACCCTGTTAAAGTCCAGGCCATTTACAATTGGACTCAGCCGACATATGTAAAGAGCCTGCAAAAGTTCCTGGGCTTTGCTAATTTTTATCGGCGCTTCATCGCTAATTTTTCTAGTGTTGCTAAACCGTTGACTGATTTGACCAACAAGGGTGCTGAAGTGGTCAATTGGTCTTCTGCTGCTGTAGAGGCTTTTCAGGAGTTGAAGCGTCGTTTTTCTTCTGCCCCTGTGTTGTGCCAGCCAGATGTTTCGCTCCCGTTTCAGGTTGAGGTTGATGCTTCTGAGATTGGAGCAGGGGCTGTTTTGTCTCAAAGAAGTTCTGATGGCTCGGTGATAAAGCCATGTGCTTTCTTTTCTATAAAGTTTTCGCCTGCTGAGTGTAATTATGATGTTGGTAATCGAGAGTTGTTGGCCATGAAGTGGGCATTCGAGGAGTGGCGTCATTGGCTTGAAGGAGCCAAGCATCGCGTGGTGGTCTTGACAGATCACAAGAATTTGACTTATCTTGAGTCTGCCAAACGGTTGAATCCGAGACAGGCTCGATGGTCGTTATTTTTCTCCCGTTTTGATTTTGTGGTTTCGTACCTTCCGGGCTCTAAGAATGTGAAGGCTGAAGCCCTGTCAAGGAGTTTTGTGCCTGACTCTCCGGGTGTTCCTGAGCCGGCGGGTATTCTCAAAGAGGGGATAATTTTGTCTGCCATCTCCCCTGATTTGCGGCGGGTGCTGCAAAAATTTCAGGCTGATAGACCTGACCGTTGCCCAGCGGAGAAACTGTTTGTCCCTGATAGATGGACTAGTAGAGTTATCTCTGAGATTCATTGTTCAGTGTTGGCTGGGCATCCTGGAATCTTTGGTACCAGAGATTTGGTGGCTAGATCCTTTTGGTGGCTGTCTTTGTCACGGGATGTGCGTTCTTTTGTGCAGTCCTGTGGGACTTGTGCTCGGGCTAAGCCCTGCTGTTCTCGTGCCAGTGGGTTGCTTTTGCCCTTGCCGGTCCCGAAGAGGCCCTGGACGCATATTTCTATGGATTTTATTTCGGATCTCCCCGTCTCTCAAAAGATGTCAGTCATTTGGGTGGTTTGTGATCGCTTTTCTAAGATGGTCCATTTGGTACCTTTGTCTAAATTGCCTTCCTCCTCTGATTTGGTGCCATTATTTTTCCAGCATGTGGTTCGTTTACATGGTATCCCGGAGAACATCGTTTCTGACAGAGGTTCCCAGTTTGTTTCGAGGTTTTGGCGATCCTTTTGTGCTAGGATGGGCATTGATTTGTCTTTTTCCTCGGCTTTCCATCCTCAGACAAATGGCCAAACCGAACGAACTAATCAAACTTTGGAAACATATTTGAGATGCTTTGTTTCTGCTGATCAGGATGATTGGGTGTCCTTTTTGCCGTTGGCTGAGTTCGCCCTTAATAATCGGGCCAGCTCGGCTACTTTGGTTTCGCCGTTTTTCTGCAATTCTGGTTTCCATCCTCGTTTCTCTTCAGGGCAGGTTGAGTCTTCGGACTGTCCTGGTGTAGATACTGTGGTGGATAGGTTGCAGCAGATTTGGACTCATGTGGTGGACAATTTGACATTGTCCCAGGAGAAGGCTCAACGTTTCGCTAACCGCCGGCGCAGTGTGGGTCCCCGACTTCGTGTTGGGGATTTGGTTTGGTTGTCATCTCGTTATGTTCTTATGAAGGTTTCCTCTCCTAAGTTTAAGCCTCGTTTCATTGGTCCGTATAAGATTTCTGAGGTTGTCAATCCTGTGTCATTTCGTTTGGCCCTTCCTGCTTCTTTTGCCATCTATAATGTGTTCCATAGGTCGTTGTTGCGGAGATACATGGCGCCTGTGGTTCCATCCGTTGATCCTCCTGCCCCGGTGTTGGTTGAGGGGGAGTTGGAGTATGTGGTGGAGAAGATTTTGGATTCTCGTATTTCGAGACGGAAACTCCAGTACCTGGTCAAGTGGAAGGGTTATGGTCAGGAAGATAATTCCTGGGTTTTTGCCTGTGATGTTCATGCTGCCGATCTGGTTCGTGCCTTTCATTTGGCTCATCCTGGTCGGCCTGGGGGCTCTGGTGAGGGTTCGGTGACCCCTCCTCAAGGGGGGGGGTACTGTTGTGAATTCTGTTGTCGGGCTCCCTCCTGTGGTCATGAATGGTACTTCGGCTGGTTCTGTCCATGGACTTCCTCTGGTGGGTGTTTCTGAGTTTCCTTCCACAGGTGACGAGGTTAATTCGTTAGCTGGCTGCTCTATTTAGCTCCACTTGGATCTTTGCTCCATGCCACCTGTCAATGTTCCAGTATTGGTCTAGTTCACTCCTGGATCGTTCTTGTGACCTGTCTTCCCAGCAGAAGTTAAGTTCCTGCTTGTTTTTCTTTGGTTTGCTATTTTTCTGTCAAGCTTGCTATTTTTATTGTTGTCTTGCTTGCTGGAAGCTCTGGGACGCAGAGGGAGCGCCTCCGCACCGTGAGTCGGTGCGGAGGGTCTTTTTGCGCCCTCTGCGTGGTCTTTTTGTAGGTTTTTGTGCTGACCACAAAGCAACCTTTCCTATCCTCAGTCTGTTCAGTTAGTCGGGCCTCACTTTGCTAAATCCATTTCATCTCTGTGTTTGTATTTTCATCTTTACTCACAGTCATTATATGTGGGGGGCTGCCTTTTCCTTTGGGGAATTTCTCTGAGGCAAGGTAGGCTTTATTTTTCTATCTTCAGGGCTAGCTAGTTCCTTAGGCTGTGCCGAGTTGCATAGGGAGCGTTAGGAGCAATCCACGGCTATTTCTAGTGTGCGTGATAGGATTAGGGATTGCGGTCAGCAGAGTTCCCACGTCCCAGAGCTCGTCCTTATTATCAGTAACTATCAGGTCATTCCGTGTGCTCTTAACTACCAGGTCCATTATTGTCCTGACCACCAGGTCATAACAGCTACCTGTGTGGACAAAATACAAGATTTTTGGGGGGTTTTCTTGGGTTTTGTCTATGAAAGGCCACAGTGTGAACGAGTTCTTACACCTTGTATGTATACCAGCTTATAGTCCAGCTCAGTTTTTGGGTCATACATATTTTTCAGATTTGGTTGTGTAAGGCTGTAAACAAGGTGTGTGACGTTGAAGGTCACACCTAAGATCCTAACCAAGAGCCCTCCTGTCCCACCAGGTGAGGCCAAAACTGTATATGACACAAAATAGTTGGAGGTCTTATTTCAAATTTTCCAATGGGGCTTTCATAACGTTCCACAATCCAGAATTTTTCAGGACTGTTCTTCATTTTCATATACAGCCCTGGCAAATTCAGGCATATCCCTGCACAATAAAGGTGCGGTTTATATAACCCAGTGGACACTTCTGGATGGTTTGAGATGTTTCTAAGAAGGACATTACTTATTCCTATTTTACCACTGAACATGTTCGCAGTTATGTGCTAAGGAGCTTCAAGAGACCAGTGTAAGCTGAAGACATTTTGTTGCTTGTGACAGTGAGGCCAGTGAAATTTTTTTTTTATATAATTTAATTTTTAATTTCTCATTTTTTAAACTTATTTTTTATTTTAAAATATAGTTAAACCAGAGCTATGGTAAATTTGAGGTTTTCCCATTTTTTCAATATTAATAACAATTTTATATATTTTCTATTGCGTCTGAATTTTTTCCCCCCAGTATAAATAATGCTGTTTTAAATCTGTTTTTAAAATGCTGTTTAGTTTTCATTCCTGCCCCCCTCCACCAATGAGAAATGGCGCCTTCTTCCCTGTTTGTAAATCTGGACATGTTTACCAACTGGGTGTGATGCTCAAGAGGACGCCCACGAAGTAGAGAACCGCGCCCACTTGTCTAACGAGACTAGATTTATAAACCGGGTAAAGGGGGCCATATCTCAGGAATGGAGAGTCATAGGAACAAAAGAAAAACAGTGCTGGATTCAGGAAAACAACTGCATTTACACTGGATAATATATATTTATTTATGGCAAATGGAAGTTTTTTTTTGAGTAATGACAACAATCAGGGAATACACTGACCCCAAAAACTGCTGTCATTACCACATGACCAGCTCCGATAAAAGACAGGAAGAAATGTAATGGTGAACCATATTCATGCCCATGTCGACACAGTGGCTATAGTGGTATAGGAGCGGCAAGTTGCCGGAATTTTTAACAAAACCATATTGATATGAAAGGTAGCTGGTAATATTATGATATCACTTATCGGTTATGTGCACCTTTCATACGTTTTGGATATACCTTCTGATGTGCCTTAGATATAAATCCTAAGTTGGCACTGGAAAGGGGTAGGAAGGGACCCAACTAACAGCTCAAAGAAACAAAACAATGGATTTATTCCAAATACCAGGAACGTTCATCTAAAACTTCAGAGATTTTTGTAGCTTTGGCCTACGCTGTTGGATATTCCATTGGCTTCACTCGTATCAGTAAAGGTCCCATCGGCCAGACTTCCACCAGTATTACTGCATATACCGTCTTTTCTTAGCCCTGAGCTCCCACTTTGTCAGGCTCAATGTAGATACGAAATTATCAACCTTGTATTGCCATCATAAGGGTATTGGAATCTGTACTGTATCCATTGGATAGGGGATAACTTCGAGATTGAGGGGTGTCCATCTGCTGGACCCCACTGATCCCGATGACAAGGGCTCTGAAGAGCCTCATGTGAATGAAGTGGTGGTCAATCATGAGCACTGCCACTCCATTGATTCCTAAGGGAATGCTGAAGACCATCTCCAGTGGTGCCATTAAGAATGAAGTGCCTGGATGAGTGGGACTCTCAGCAGTCAATCTCCCTGGAATCGGGAGGCTACATGCTATCCTTGGGGATAGGAGAAACCTGACAAGTTTGAGAATACCCCTTAAGATATGTCTAAATTTGTAGCCATGTTTCACTGGAAAAACTAATAATGGTCACAGAACAAAGGCCACTGTCCCTTAACATTACAAAAGATTCTGATAATGGCTGTAAGGTCCAGCAGCCAATGGCCACTTTGGTAGTCTGAATCTGATGGACCATAGTCCTGCGAACCACACTTTTTGTGATTGATAAGCCCCTGCGGCATAATGTGGGCATCATGATGAAATATAATGGCACTGCAGGGCCTACTAATCAGAAAAAGTGCCACAGGTAAGAAGTTTGCAGAGCTCTGGTGTGGCAGCCATGGCCTACTGACATGGTCACTGAACTATGGTACTGTAAATCTTTTTGCTCAACTATTCTGTAAGGTTATTTCCAAACATATCAGCATTACTATAGATTTTCTCGAATGGGGGGCCCAACTGCTGGGATTCACACCAATACAACGAATATACTCGTCACTTGAGTTTTCCGAGCATGCTCGGGTGTTCTCCGAGTATTTTGGGCATGCTCATAGATTATGTTTGTGTCTCGATTTGCATTTGCTAGACAGCCTGAATTCATGCAGGGATTGCCTGTTTGTTAGGGAGTCCCCACATATATTCAGGCTGTCTAGCAGCCACAAATCATGCAGCTGCAGCGACACAAACATAATCTACGAGCACGCCCCAAATACTCGGAGACCACCCGAGCATGCTCGGAAAAACTCGAGTAACGAGCACACTCGTTCATCACTAATCCCCAGCATGGCAATGGAAATTATGAGATATTCACAGAATTATTGTACACAATTAACAACAAAGCCTAATTGTTGAGGATTTTAGCTAAGGGCACGCGAGATCTGTCCATAGTGCAATTTACTACATTCACTACACAGAAAATAAACAGCTCGTCTCCATTACCTATCATCATATCCTATTGGATAAGGCGTTACTGTAACAGGATCAGGAAACGGTTCTTCAGTGCTAAATAGAAAGACAAAAATGACAACAAAAACAGCAAAAATAATAAATATTTTCATAAATGATTAATGACAATAAATAGTGATGAGCGAGTATACTCGTTGCTTGGGTTTTCCTGAGCACGCTCGGGTGATCTCCAAGTATTTGTTAGTGCTCGGAGATTTAGTTTTCGTCACTAACTGGCATTTTAGTGGGGCACTGACTGGCATTGTAGCAGGGCACTGACTGGCATTGAAATGGTGCACTAACTGGCATTGGAAAGGTACACTGACTGGCATTGTGGTGGGGCACTGACTGGCATTGTGGTGGTGCACTGACTGGCATTGTAGTGGGACAATGACTGGCATTGGAGTTGGGCACTGGATGGCATTGTAGCAGGGCACTGACTGGCATTGGAATGGTACACTGAGTGGCATTGTAGTGGTGCACTGACTGGCATTGTGGTGGGACACTGATTGGCATTGTGGTGGTACACTGACTGGCATTGTAGTGGGGCACTGATTGGCATTGTAGTGGGGAACTGACTGGCAATGTAGTGGGGCACTGACTGGCATTGTAGTGGAGTACTGACTGCCACTGGAGTGGGGCACTGATTGGCATAGGAATGGGGCACTGACTGGCATTGTAGTGGGGCATTGATTGGCATTGCAGCGGTGCACTGAATGGCATTGGAGTGAGGAACTGACTGGCATTGGTGTGGAGTCACTGAATGGCATTGTAGCTGGAGACTGACTGGCATTGGAATGGGGCACTGACTTAATTGGTAGCCGCGCACTGCCTGGCATTGTAGTGGGGCACTGCTTGGCATTGGAGTGGGGCACTGACTGGCATTGTGGTGGGGCACTGACTGGCTTTGTAGTGGGGCACTGACTGGCATTGGAGTGGGGCACTGACTGGCATTGGAGTGGGGCACTAACTTGCATTGGAGCAGGGAACTGACTGGCATTGTAGCAGGGCACTGACTTGCATTGGAGCGGGGCACTGACTTGCATTGTAGTGTAGCATTATGTGACATTGTCCTGTGGTGCTGTCTAGCATTGGTGTGGGGCACAATTTGGCACTGTGGTGTGGTACTGACTTGCACTGACTGACATTGTGGTGGGATACGGGGGTACAGTATCTGTACATGTGCCGGTATCATGGGGAGTCCAGTGGTAAGTCTAAACCAAACCTTCCTTGGCTTTCTGATGCTGTCGAATAGTAATGGCAGAGGTGGGTGGGTTTAGACTTATCATGGCACTCCAAATGCCACTGTGGTGGCCACCATGGAAGCAGAAAAAACAGGGCACTAATCTGAGCGGATGAGGCAGCTAGGAGGCAAAATCATGGCACAAGGTACACACATGGGAATTGCATAGTCACTTTTCAGTCCCGGGATGGAAGATCCCTTTAAATAAACATATACAGATGTTTACTTGCTCAACAAAGACACAAAGAACACACTTCTAGTATCTTTCTGTCTACACTAGGCAGTATTAATATATATACCCAGAGGTTTTCCCTTTGTACACTGTTGGCTAAGTACACCGGTGCTTCTAGTCTTCGTAGCAGAGTAAATGACATGTCAGCCAAAAACTTACAGTTGAAATTTGGCCCGGCTGATGAGACCCAGGAGGGAGATGCTCAGGAGTAGTCGTTTCGTCCACATTGCGACAGGTGGGGATCACCTCTAAACCAACGGTGCAGCATTGTCTTCTTTTATAGCCCTAACTGAAGACATACCACCCACTTCCATGTGCTCATCACTTCCGGAACCAAACTGCTCCAGGCAATCACCAAACAGAAGATGTTTGTTCACCTTATTATGCAAGAGGAACCTTGGAACTTTTGCTTAATAGAAAAAGGTCAACAAAGGAAAACAGGAAATAATGAAGCGTTACGATGCCCATTGATTGTAATGCTCCTGCTGATACGTAGCATCTTCTTGAAAAATGTTTCTCTGTAAGTTAAGCTTATAATGTTTATAGGATGGATGTCGGGGGGATGAGAAGACCACTGATCTACTCTACAAAATGGTGGTGACGATTGTATGAATAAAGGTCGCAGATGACAAATGCAAGAATAGGCTATCAATGTTATTATCCTGGGAAGTGAGGTGATAGGCCTGTCTAAAGAGAGGTGTTTTTAAAAAAGCTTAAAAATGTGAAGGTTAGGTTTCAATTGGATTGGGGTGATGCAATGCTTAGGGATTCCTGTGGTGGGATTTGGGAGATGTGTGATGCTGGGGGACACTCCTGTGGTGTGAGATTTTGGGAGGTGTGCTATGCTGGGAGGTGGGGAAACCAATAACTTTATTCCTCCCAGCAGCCTCAGGCTTTCATTAATAGAGATACAGCCAGTATTGCGGTATGGCTTCAGTCACCAATTAGTGCATAGAGAATGGGGTCTTTAACCATACCACGGCAATGACAGCCGACTGTCAGTCAGAGCCGGGCTGCAGTTAAAGCCACCGCTTACAATGTAATGTGCAATTCTCCAGATAACTGTGTTATTTTCTGCAGAAGCAAGTCCTGGCTGGAAAAAAATGATGGCGGCCTGTGCTGGATAAAGAAGAAAAGGGAAGATAATGAACTTCAACTAGATGTCACTGGTGAGTCAGCAGGGCTGCCACTAGGAATTTCGGAGCCCCATACTGGCAAAATTTTGGGGGCCCCCTTGAGACTCCGCCCAGGCTCCACCCCTAGAACTGTCCACAGCCCCACCACTCTCTCTTGGAAAAACTCCAGTTCTCACCAATCACACATTTTACAGTTCCCATCACCAGATCACACATATAGCCAGCAGCTTTTGCTTTGGCCAAAAGGTTTTCAAGCCGCCACCATGACAAGGTAGACTCTTTTGGCCGAGCACTACTATACTCTATCCTATTAATTATTCGTTAAAAGATCCAATACAATTTTGGCCGTATTTTTATTTATATTCAGTTTTTTAAAATGACCAATAATATCACATGCAAGGGACAAATACCACCGCACCATGGCCAGACACCATATTACCAGCACATAGTGACCTATAATACCACATACAAGGAACAAATACCACCACACCATGTCCAGATCACATATTACCACCACAGTGACAAAATAATATCACACACAAGGGACTAATGCCACCACACCATCACTAGACCACATCTTACCTCCGTTTTGTGGGCAGCACGGTGGCTCAGTGGTTAGCACTGCAGCCTTGCAGCGCTGGAGTCCTGGGTTCAAATCCCATCAAGGACAACATCTGCAAGGAGTTTATATGTGCTCCCCATGTTTGCGTGTGTTTCCTCCGGGCACTCCGGTTTCCTCCCACATTCCAAAGATAGTGATAGGGAATTTAGATTGTGAGCCCCATCAAGGACAGCAATCCTAGGTATCCTTAAAAAATAAATTAATACATGACTGCAGTAATAATATATCTTAATTAGCCCCTATGGTAATAATATCCCCCATCCTGGCCCCTATGTGTCTCATTCCTGGCTCCAGCCATATGTTCTCCCATCCTGGCCCCATATGTTCTCCCATCCTGCCCTCATCAGTATCCATTCTGTCTGCCCCCATGGGATGTCCCGTGATCCTGCCCCATCTGTCTCCATCCTGCCCAATGATCCTGCCCCATCTATCTCCATCCTGCCCCATGATCCTGGCCCCTGTGTCTCCATCCTGCCCCTTGGTCCTGCCCCATCTGTCTCCATCCTGCCCCATCTGTCTCCATCCTGCCCCCTGTGTCTCCATTCTTGCACCCTGTGTCTCTATTCCCCTTCTGTCTCCCATCCTGCCCCCCTGCCGCTTTCAATAAAAATAAGTAAAAACTTTCTCCTTACCTTGAAACGCTCCTGCAGCAAAGTTCCCTCCACGCAGTTCAAGAGCGCACTTGCTGGCGAATGACAATGATGTCATACGTCGGCGACATGTGCGCTAACGTCAGCTGCCAGCCTCCAATTGGGCCCACATGGCAATAGAGTTGAACTGAACCTGCGTCTCGGATGCAGGTTCAGTTTCTGCACTGGCAGAATCCCAATGGCCCAATGACCAGAAGAGATGTATATAGTATATACAGAGCTCCTGTGTTTAATGTCACCGGTAATCACTGTATTAACTGTACACTGACACTATACACTGTATGCTATGTGCAGAGCTCCTGTTTATAATGGCACTTATGGTAATATTAGTACTGTGTGGCTTTTTTTTATTAACGGTCAGTATTGTAGTATTTAGTCACAATGTGGTGGTAATTTTTGGTTTGGTCATGGTTTGGTAGTATTTGTCCCTTGTATGTGGCAGTATTCATCCCCTAAACGTGGTCTTATTCGGTCAATATGTGGTGGCAATATGTGATCTGGTCATGGTGTGGCGGTATTTGTTCTTTGTACAGTTATATGAAAAAGTTTGGGCACCCCTATTAATCGTAAGCTTAATGTTTTATAAAAATAGTTTTTTTTTGCAACAGCTATTTCAGTTTCATATATCTAATAACTGTTGGACACAGTAATGTTTCTGCCTTGAAATGAGGTTTATTGTACTAACAGAAAATGTGCAATCTGCATTCAAACAAAATTTGACAGGTGCATAAGTATGGGCACCCTGATCATTTTCTTGTTTTAAATACTCCTACCTACTTTTTACTGACTTACTAAAGCACTTTTTTTGGTTTTCTAACCTCATTGAGCTTTGAACTTCATAGCCAGGTGTATGCAATCATGAGAAAAGCTACTTAAAGTGGCCACTTGCAAGTTGTTCTCCTGTTTGAATCTCCTCTGAAGAGTGGCATCATGGGCTCCTCAAAACAACTGTCTAATGATCTGAAAACAAAGATTATTCAACATACTTGTTCAGGGGAAGGATACAAAAAGCTGTCTCAGAGATTTAACCTGTCAGTTTCCACTGTGAGGAAAATAGTAAGGAAATGGAAGAACACAGGTACAGTTCTTGTTAAGGCCAGAAATGGCAGGCCAAGAAAAACATCAGAAAGGCAGAGAAGAAGAATGGTGAGATCAGTCAAGGACAATCCTCAGACCACCTCCAGAGAGCTGCAGCATCAACTTGCTGCAGATGGTGTCACTGTGCATCGGTCAACTATACAACGCACTTTGCACAAGGAGAAGCTGTATGGGAGAGTGATGCGAAAGAAGCCGTTTCTGCAAGCACGCCACAAACAGAGTCGGCTGAGATATGCAAAAGCACATTTGGAGAAGCCAATTTCTTTTTGGAAGAAGGTCCTGTGGACTGATGAAACCAAGATTGAGTTGTTTGGTCATACAAAAAGGCGTTATGCATGGCGGCCAAAAAACACAGCATTCCAAGAAAAACACTTGCTATCCACAGTAAAATTTGGTGGAGGTTCCATCATGCTTTGGGTCTGTGTGGCCAATGCCGGCACCGGGAATCTTGTTAAAGTTGAGGGACGCATTAATAATTTATTATTGAGTATATTATGATGATGTGATTTAAAAAATAAAGTAATTCTATATAAGAAGATTGAATAAAACAAAAAAGTATAAACAGAAAAACAGAGCACACTATTTCCATGTTGTTCTGCAGCTCTGATTTGCCTAGGTAGTGTCTATAAATTTACATCTGTTAGCCAGCATAAATACATGTGGGGGTTGCCTGGTTGCTAGGGAATCCCCACATGTAATCAAGCTGGCTAATAGCTGTAAATAAGCCAGCTGTGGTGAGGAAAACTAAATCTCCGAGCACTAAAAAATACTCGGAGGACCCCCGAGCGTGCTCGGGAAATCTCGAGTAACAAGTATATTCGCTCATCATGATCTATAAATGATTGAGTACATTTTTTGAACATTTGTGAAACATGAAGCGGAAAGGAGGCACTACCTGTCCAATCTGCTTAGTGTGAAAACACTTTTTCCCCCCAACCAAAACGTCCATCAGCTGCTTGTGGGTACATGAGATACTTAGTACAGGCTGAGGTTCTATGGTTAACCCCTTTCTGCCATTGGACGTACTATTCCGTCCATGTGGGGTGGGCCCTAATTCCCAAGGACGGAATAGTACGTCCAGCGCGATCGGCCGCGCTCATGGGGGAAGCGCGACCGATCGCGGCCGGGTGTCAGCTGCCTATCGCATGTGCCAGGAGTGGTCACGGACCGCCCCCGGCATATTAACCCCCGGCACACCGCGATCAAACATGATCGCGATGTGCCGGCGGTACAGGGAAGCATCCCGCAGGGAGGGGTGATCGCGTTGCTGCGAAGGTCTCCTACCTCCTTCCTCGCTGCAGGCCCCGGATCCAAGATGGTCGCGGCATCCGGGTCCTGCAGGGAGGAAGGTGGCTTCACAGAGCCTGCTCAGAGCAGGCACTGTGAAGGCTGCACTGCTCTAAGTGAGATCAGTGATCTGACAGAGTGCTGTGCACACTCTCAGATCACCGATCTGTGATGTCCCCACCTGGGACAAAGTACAAAGTAAAAAAGTAAAAAAAAACATTTCCACACGTGTAAAAAAAAAAAAAAAATAATTCCTAAATAATGAAAAAAAATATATATATTATTCCCATAAATTCATTTCTTTATCTAAATAAAAACAAACAAACAATAAAAGTACACATATTTAGTATCGCCGCGTCCGTAACGACCCCACCTATAAAACTATATCACTAGTTAACCCCTTCAGTAAACACCGTAAGAAAAAAAAAAAAAACGAGGCAAAAAAACAACGCTTTATTATCATACCGCCGAACAAAAAGTGGAATAACACGCGGTCAAAAAGACAGATATAAATAACCATGGTACTGCTGAAGGCGTCATCTTGTCCCGCAAAAAACAAGCCACCATACAGCATCATCAGCAAAAACATTAAAAAGTTATAGTCCTCAGAATAAAGCGATGCAAAAATAATTATTTTTTCTATAAAATAGTTTTTATCGTATAAAAGCGCCAAAACATAAAAAAATTATATAATTGAGGTATCGCTGTAATCGTACTGACCCGAAGAATAAAACTGATTTATCAATTTTACCAAACGTGGAACAGTATAAACACCTCCCCCAAAAGAAATTCATGAATAGCTGGTTTTTGGTCATTCTGCCTCACAAAAATCAGAATAAAAAGCGATCAAAAAATGTCATGTGCCCGAAAATGTTACCAATAAAAACGTCAACTCGTCCCGCAAAAAACAAGACCTCACATGACTCTGTGGACCAAAATATGGAAAAGTTATAGCTCTCAAAATGTGGTAACGCAAAAAATATTTTTTGCAATAAAAAGCGTCTTTTAGTGTGTGACGGCTGCCAATCAAAAATCCGCTAAAAAAACAGCTATAAAAGTAAATCAAACCCCCCTTCATCACCCCCTTAGTTAGGGAAAAATGAAAAAATTTTAAAAATGTATTTATTTCCATTCTCCCATTAGGGTTAGGGTTAGGGCTAGGGTTAGGGCTAGGGCTAGGGTTAGGGTTAGGGCTAGGGTTAGGGTTAGGGTTAGGACTAGGGTTAGGGCTAGGGTTAGGGTTAGGGCTAGGGTTAGGGTTAGGGCTAAGGTTAGGGCTAGGGTTAGGGTTAGGGCTAGGGTTAGGGCTAGGGTTAGGGCTAGGGTTAGGGCTAGGGTTAAGGCTACAGTTAGGGATGGGGCTAAAGTTAGGGTTAGGGTGTGGATTACGGTTGGGAAAAGGGTTGGGATTAGGGGTGTGTCAGGGTTAGAGGTGTGGTTAGGGGTACCGTTGGGATTAGGGTTAGGGGTGTGTTTGGATTAGGGTTTCAGTTATAATTGGGGGGGTTCCACTGTTTAGGCACATCAGGGGCTCTCCAAACGCGACATGGCGTCCAATCTCAATTCCAGCCAATTCTGCGTTGAAAAAGTAAAACAGTGCTCCTTCCCTTCCGAGCTCTCCCGTGTGCCCAAACAGGGGTTTACCCCAACATATGGGGTATCACCGTACTCAGGACAAATTGCACAACAACTTTTGGTGTCCAATTTCTCCTGTTACCCTTGGGAAAATACAAAACTGGGGGCTAAAAAATAATTTTTGTGGGAAAAAAAAGGATTTTTTATTTTCACGGCTCTGCGTTATAAACTGTAGTGAAACACTTGGGGGTTCAAAGTTCTCACAACATATCTATAAAAGTTCTTTGTGGGGTCTAGTTTACAATATGGGGTCACTTGTGGGGGGTTTCTACTGTTTAGGTACATTAGGGGCTCTGCAAACGCAATGTGACGCCTGCAGACCATTCCATCTAAGTCTGCATTTTAAATGGCGCTCCTTCCCTTCTGAGCCCTCCCATGCGCCCAAACGGTGGTTTCCCCCCACATATGGGGTATCAGCGTACTTAGGACAAATTGGACAACAACGTTCCGGGTCCAATTTCTCCTGTTACCCTCGGGAAAATACAAAACTAGGGGCTAAAAAATAATTTTGGGGGGAAAAATTTTATTTTTTATTTTCATGGCTCTGTGTTATAAACTGTAGTGAAACACTTGAGGGTTCAAAGTTCTCACAACACATCTAGATAAGTTCCTTGGGTGGTCTAGTTTCCAATATGGGGTCACTTGTGGGGGGTTTCTACTGTTTAGGTACATATGGGGCTCTGCAAACGCAATGTGATGCCTGCAGACCAATCCATCTAAGTCTGCATTCCAAATGATGCTCCTTCCCTTCCGAGCTCTGCCATGCGCTCAAACGGTGGTTCCCCCCCACATATCGGGTATCAGCGTACTCAGGACAAATTGGACAACAATATTTAGGGTCCAATTTCTCCTGTTACCCTTAGAAAAATACAAAACTGGGTGCTAAAAAATAATTTTTGTGGAAAAAAAATATTTTTTATTTGCGCGGCTCTGCATTATAAACTGTAGTGAAACACTTGGGGGGGTCAAAGCTCTCACATCACATCTAGATGAGTTCCTTAGGGGGTCTACTTTCCAAAATGGTGTCACTTGTGGGGGGTTTCTACTGTTTAGGTACATTAGGGGCTCTGCAAACGCAATATGACGCCTGCAGACCATTCCATCTAAGTCTGCATTCCAAATGGCGCTCCTTCACTTCCGAGCCCTCCCAGGTACCCAAACGGTGGTTCCCCCCACGTATGGGGTATCAGCGCACTCAGGACAGATTGGACAACAACTTTTGGGGTCCAATTTCTCCTGTTACCCTCGGGAAAATACAAAACTGGGGGCTAAAAAATAATTTTTGTGGGAAAAAATGTTTGTTTTATTTTTACGGCTCTGCATTATAAACTTCTGTGAAGCCCTTGGTGGGTCAAAGGGCTCACCACACCTCTAGATAAGTTCCTTAGTGGGTCTACTTTCCAAAATGGTGTCACTTGTGGGGGGTATCAATGTTTAGGCACATCAGTGGCTCTCCAAACGCAACATGGCATCCCATCTCAATTCCTGTCAATTTTGCATTGAAAAGTCAAACGGCGCTCCTTCCCTTCTGAGCTCTCCCATGCGCCCAAACAGTGGTTTACTCCCACATATGGGGTATCAGCATACTCAGGACAAATTGTACAACAACTTTGGGGTCCAATTTCTTCTCTTACCCTTGGGAATATAAAAAATTTGGGGCGAAAAGATAATTTTTGTGAAAAAAAAGGATTTTTTATTTTTACGGTTCTGCATTATAATCTTCTGTGAAGCACTTGGTGGGTCAAAGTGCTCACCACACCTCTAGATAAGTTCCTTAGGGGGTCTACTTTCCAAAATGGTGTCACTTGTGGGGGGTTTCAATGTTTAGGCATATCAGTGGCTCTCCAAATGCAACATGGCGTCCTATCTCAATTCCAGTCAATTTTGCATTGAAAAGTCAAATGGCGCTCCTTCGCTTCCGAGCTCTGTCATGCGCCCAAACAGTGGTTTACCCCCACATCTGGGGTATCGGCGTACTCAGGACAAATTGTACAACAACGTTTGGGGTCCATTTTCTCCTGTTACCCTTGGTAAAATAAAACAAATTGGAGCTGAAGTAATTTTTTTGTGAAAAAAAGTTAAATGTTCATTTTTATTTAAACATTCCAAAAATTCCTGTGAAACACCTGAAGGATCAATAAACTTCTTGAATGTGGTTTTGAGCACCTTGAGGGGTTCAGTTTTTAGAATGGTGTCACACTTGGGTATTTTCTATCATATAGACCCCTCAAAAGGACTTCAAATGAGATGTCCCTAAAAAAAAATGGTGTTGTAAAAATGAGAAATTGCTGGTCAACTTTTAACCCTTATAACTCCCTAACAAAAAAAAATGTTGGTTCCAAGATTGTGCTGATGTAAAGTAGACATGTGGGAAATATTACTTATTAAGTATATTGTGTGACATATCTCTGTGATTTAATTGCATAAAAATTCAAAGTTGGAAAATTGCTAAATTTTCTAAATTTTCGCCAAATTTCCGCTTTTTTCACAATTAAATGCAGGTAATATCAAAGAAATTTTACCACTATCATGAAGTACAATATGTCGTGAGAAAACAGTGTCAGAATCACCGGGATCCGTTGAAGCGTTCCAGAGTTATAACCTCATAAAGGGACAGTGGTCAGAATTGTAAAAATTGGCCCGGTCATTGACGTGCAAACCACCCTTGGGGGTAAAGGGGTTAAAGTTGGACCTGCTAACAAGACTATTGACCATTAGAGCTGAAGGGGCTGCAGACTCCCATCTGTGCCCTAACACTTTCACTGGATGGTTCTGTAGATTCCTTCTTCAGAAGAAAGGTAGTAGTCAAGTGTTTGCCATCTTTGGTGACTGTAAGTTCTGCACTAAAGAAGTTTTTGCCATATGGGCTTCAGATAATTCCATTTCGATGTTGTCTCAGTATACTGGACATTACTATTGGCCTCAAAAAGGCAGAGATACAACATGTATCCTGTTTCCTTTAGTTCTATGAATTTGACTTTGGGTAAATAGGAATATTGGAATATATGGAGAGGACCTCTTAGAATTATGAATGTCTCAATGTATATACAGTATTTATTGATGTTACATAACGTTTCCACTTTATTCACCCCATTTAATGCCAAGAAATTTTCTGTAAAACCCTGTAAAATGGTATTCAATGCTGCTCCATCGGTGTAGAAGGTACAATTCATTTATTTACCTGTAAAGTATTTAGGAAGTAAATCAAACAATGAATAATCCGAGTGCAAATAACTTTCTGCAGAAGCAACAGCTCAGTTTTCTTGTATTCAAATGATTGGTCTACTGCACTTGGAACCATTACATGGAAGTGGGAAGCCTGGGTGATGATGTAGGCAAGTATTTGCTTTTCATGTAGTTTAACAAGATAGTGTCTTCATTTCTAAGAGTAGTGGAAATTCTCAGTATTTTTTTTTCTTCACAGGTAATTTCATACTACAGATGTGGTAAAGTATGTGGAATATTATACATGTAAGTTATAAATTAGCGGAATTCATTCCACGATAATTGAAAATGTTAGAGATGAGCAGCTCTGACAAAAATTCAAATTTGCCTGTTCACACAGATTTTCCTGGAAATGTAATGTCCCTTATTATTCTGTCTTGGGGTCTTCCCAGACCCCAGCGCATAATAAACATATAATGTAAAAATACAAAACAAATATTTACTTATACTCACTTCGATCACCACTAGTCTCTCCGGACCCCTACTTCTTGCCCACTGTTCAGTCCTCCAATCCTCCAATCAAGTCGCATCTCCAGCCCAATGTTCACTCTAGTCTGGAGCTTCTAGCTATGGGTAGGCCCTTGAACATGCGCCGTGAATTCCTGGTGCCATCTCTTCCCCAGATTAGTAATGCACATACACCAGGTCTTCAACATGATGCAAAAGAAAATGCAACTCATCAGGCCATGCTGCCATTTTCCACTGCCCTGTGTCTGTTTCCAGTGCCCACAAGCCCAAGGTAGGTGCTTTCACCAGTAGACAGGAGTTAGCATAGGCAGATTTGTTTGACACTTATCTATGATAACCAGAAGGAATTTTTTCTGCCGATTCTCAGGTTTTCCTTCTTGGACTTTATTTGGTAACTACAACCCACTGTATACTGTGAACACCTCCCAAGACCAGCTATTTTCAAACAGTTTTGACCTAGTCAACTAGCCATCTTATACTTGTTGCAGTCACTTAGATCTTTACACATGACCAATTTTAATCTGTTTCAATTCATCAAAAAAACTGTTCGTTTATTGCTTAATAAATTTTCCCCCTGACAAGTGACACTGTAACCAGTAGGTAATAATGCTAATAATGTAACCTGTCAGTATGGCTGGTAAAGGTAACGCCAAAAGGAGCAGCATCACACAGTCAAAAACCATATCAGCCATTAACCATTGCGATTTTGTCATTGTTTAACTAGCAGTCACTTAACTTTGTGTGAAAAAAGCTGTTTCCTGCAATATTATGTTATTGTTTAGCTCACAATTCTGACAATTGCAGAGTCCCCTGGGTTTTTGTGTTTTTAGCTGCTTCGCAGCTGTGCCAACCAGTACCGGAGATGTCAATGTCCGTGTGTGTAATACTTGCGGCACACATGTGGCAACCGTGTGCCTCATCAGTATCATATGGACGGGCGCCAGGGAAGAAGTGGTACAGTAAGGGCTGTTCCCAGACGCCGGGTGCTGAAGACAGCTCTCATCATTCTCCCCTGCTTTGCCGGCAATCAGCACGAGCAGGGGAGAATGATGAATGTTTTATGCATCATCGAGGTTACCGCCGGTCAGTGAGGCTGTGTTCCCAGCAAGGCTGAACTGCGGTGACCTCAGCACTGTGAGAAAAAGTCATTGATGAGGTCAACACAGTTCAACCTCAGTGAGTTCACAGCAGATCACAGTGAGAATTTTTCACGGTGATCTGCTGTGAAGACACTGATTTTGATCTGTAGTGACCTCATCACTGGCTTTTTCCCACAGTGCTGAGGTCACGGCAGTACAGTCTTGCTGGGAACACAGCCTCACTGACCGGCGGTAAGCTCAATGGCATTACCGCTGGTCAAAGATGCTGCCTCGCAGCAGCTCATTCACGAGTGGTTCTCAGCCTGAATGGTCGCATCTTGGCACTGTCCAGGTTGAAAAATATTTATCCCCCAGACATGGATTACAGCATGGGACAGAATGACGGAGAGGTGAGGGATATTGTTGTTTTTTATTTTTTGGTTTATTACAGGAGACGAGGCCTTCGGTGAAATTAGGACTTAGGTGAGTATAACTGTGTTTGTTATTTTTAAATAAAAATGGAAAACTGTGTTTTGTTTTATTTCTAATAAAATACTTTATTCTGGTTGCGTCTTTATTTACCATTTAACTGTAGGATTAGTAATGGAGAGGTGTCTTATAGACACCTCTCCATTACTAAGCCGTGGGTTTTATGTCACCTGACAATGCAAAGGTGACATCAACCCCACAAATGTGAACCCTACTTGCCACCGCTACAGGGCAAGTGGGAACAGCCAGGCAAAGCGCCATCATTTAATCTAATAGATGCACCTTTTCTGGGCAGCTGCGGGCTGCGATTTTTAGGCTGAGGGGGTCTATATCAATGGCCCCTTACTAGCCTGAGAATACCAGCCCCCAGCTCTCTGATGGTAGTAATAGTCCCATCAGTCACTGCCTGCTGACATTGGTTTCAGTTGAAGATAACTCTTGTCATTCTTCTCTGCTAGTGCTGATCGCTGGCAGAGCAAGGCAGAATGATGAGAGTCGTCTTTAGCACCTGGCACCAGGGAACAGCGCTTACTGTATCGCTTCTCCCCTGGAGCCCGTAAATGTCACATGGATGACATTTGTGTGTCATCTGATTGCACGTGTGCGTGTCGTTTTACGGCCTGTGTGCTGATGGCAAAAAATGGACATGTCAGCTTGTTTTGCCCACGGACACACGGTCCGTGAAAATACACTGACATGAGCACAGACCCATTTACTTGAATGGGTCCATGTGTGTCAGTGTCTCCAGTACGTGTGAAAACTGTCACCACACCGGAGAGACGGACATGTGAAAGAGGCCTTAGTCTGCACAGTATTTTTTTTCTTGACTGAATTGGAAAACTGCTGCATTTTTTTTTAAATCTGTAGTATGTCAGTTCTTTCAGCACTTTTGCAGTGTTTTATTTTCACCATAGAAAGCAATGTGGAAATGCATTACAAACAACGCAACAATATGTTTTGGTGAGTAAAACTAACTTTATTAATCATGCACTGTAGACATATTACACATAAAATCAACAGGAAAAAAGGAGCAAAATGCACCAAATAAAGCAGCGAAGCCTGATTTTTGTAAGCAACTTCCTTACTTCCGAGAGAGGAGGTCTTGCCTGCAGAAAAAAAAAGCTGCACAAATGCAACGTACATAATCTAAGGGTGTGCGCACATGTTGAGTTTTAGCTACAAACATTTCTGCATCAAAAACTTGCATCTTGCCAGGAGAAACAATATACAAAATGTGTGTTTGGCCGCATTTTTGATAGGCTCCTGGAATTCTTGGGTCACCCAAGACACTCATATTATGATTTAATGCCATCCCAAAGGGGCATATGCACTCTGGCCAGACTGCCCCTGGTTACAGCAACACTCAATTAGTTTTCCCATCTACAGAGGAATAGATCGACAAATCTTTGATTGTAGGTTCAGATAAAGACCTAAAATGCATCTGTTACAATTTGAAGCATAAAAAAAACAAAATATACTCGTTACTTTCCAGAGCACGCTCGGGTGTCCTCCGAGTTTTTTTTAGTGCTTGGAGATTTAGTTTTCTTTGCGGCAGCTGAATGATTTACAGCTACTAGCCAGCTTGATTACATGTGGGGATTCCCTAGCAACCAGGCAACCCCCACATGTACTTACGCTGGCTGACAGATGTAAATCATTCAGCTGCGGTGATGAAAACTAAATCTCCGAGCACTAAAAAAAACTCGGAGGACACCCGAGCGTGCTCGGGAAATCTCGAGTAACAAGTATATTCGCTCATCACTACTAGTAACGAGTATATTCACTCATCACTAGACATTACACCAAATTAATTAAATTTCTGCCCAAATGGCTTTAAGTCCATTGCGAGAAAAGTGCATTACAAAGGTTTTTGTTGTTCCAAATGTTCTCAAACTCCTATAAAGTTCTATCGTAAGTGATTTGCATCATTACTGCCTGAAGGGAGACTTGTTCATTTGGCTTCCGTAGAGTCTTTACACCAGCCAAAGGAATAGGGAAAGAATCGTAGAAGAAATTTGCATGAGAACAAGGTAAACATTAGATGCAGAAATACTTTCCTGTGATGGTGATTTTGTCTATACAAGCCAGCATTGCTAAGGGGCTTGTTATAGGTTCATGTTGGAATGCGTTGAAAATAGAGATCAGCAGATCTGCAGAGATTCAAGTTTGGCAAATCGCACAAATATTATAGGGAAATTCAAAATCATTCATTAGACATTAATGTGCGCCGTGCGTGACAGCGTCGGGGCAACAAGACATACAACGCATGGGAATGCTGGAATTTCTGGACTGGAGTGAAGAATATGAAGAGAATTGGCATGGCGCAGAGGACCAAAAGCGGATATTGTTTTTTTCTAATAGTTTGCCTGGGCCTTTACCGTTTGCCAAATTCGTGTAGTGAGAATTACAAAAATTCAGTTGTATCTAGAGTGCAAATTTTCTTAAAATTCAGTTTCACTCAAATACATTTGTTGAGCGCTAGGTAACAGAAAAAGTTATATATATAGTGGTACATCAGCTCACTCGGCTACACGCAGAGGTAGTCCCTGGAACACTGCGGCTTTAAAGATGTACTGGTTTGTTAGACATGACATGATTCAAATTTAAGCACAAAAATAAACACGGCCCTCTGGGCAAAACAGCCAAGGAAAACATATCAAAACAGCAAAACAGTAGCACTAGATACAGTCCATACATT
Source organism: Ranitomeya imitator (assembly GCF_032444005.1). Lineage (NCBI taxonomy): Eukaryota > Metazoa > Chordata > Amphibia > Anura > Dendrobatidae > Ranitomeya > Ranitomeya imitator. Next base: position 830,886,858 of record NC_091283.1, read on the forward strand.
AGGGTTAGCAAGACCCACGGTTCAGGCATAAACAAAACACAAAACACTTCTCTAGAGTGTTCCTCTCCAGCCACCATGTGACTCCTCCACCCATGTGACAGATCACATGACTGTGACACCTCACAGAGGTCCGGCTCTGCAGGTGGAGATAAGGTGGATATCCTCCCACCCACTCTATGGATGTCCACAATAAAATTAGCCCATTATGTAACTTAGCTTAAACCTCACAGCACGTAATGTGCTGGAGGAAAATACTCTGGGTTTTATATCACTGGTGCCATTAAAGCGTGGTGGCACGCATACCCCCCAGTACTTTACCAGAGACTTTGTCCTACAGGTCGTGATACAGAGTACATACCGAGGCTTTACCCGTTTCTGACATCCGACGTACTATCCAGTCCATGTGGGCTGGGCCCGTCTGACCATGGATGGGATAGTATGTCAGAGCCGAAAAGCCGATTGTCACGGCTGACACCTGGCACAAACATGATTGCAGCGTTCAGGAAGCAGGCAGAGGGGCTTCACCCCTTCAGTGAACACCATTAAAAAAAAACAAGCCAAAAAACCAATGCTTTATCATCATACCGCGAAACAAAAAGTGGAATAACACGCGATCAAAAAGATGGATATAAATAAACGTGGTCTTGGCCCGCAAAAAACAAGCCACCATATAGCTCCATCACCGGAAAAATAAAAAAAGTTATAGCTCTTAGAATAAAGGGATGCAAAAATAATATTTTTTAATATAAAATAGTTTGTATTGTATAAAATCACCAAAACATAAAAAATGATATAAATGAGGTATCGCTGCCATCGTACTGACCTGAATAATAAAACAACTTTCTCAGTTTTACCACACGCAGAACGGTGTAAATGCCCCCCCACCCCAAAAGAAAAAAAGAAATTCATGAATTGCTGTTTTTTGTTCATTCTGCCTCCCAAAAATCGTAATAAAAACCGATCAAAAAATGTCATGTGCCCAAAAACAGTACCAACACATGACTCTGTGGACCAAAATCTGGAACAATTATAGCTCTCATAGTGTGGTGATGCAAAAATTATTTTTTGCAATAAAAAGCGTCTTTTAGTGTGTGACAGCTGCCAAACATAAAAACCCGCTATAAATACTAAATCAAACTTCCCCTTTATTACCCCCTTACTTAGGCAAAAATAATAAAATTAAAAAAGTATTTATTTCCATTTTCCCATTAGGGTTAGGGTTGGGGTTAGCGTTAGGGTTGGGGCTAAAGTTAGGGTTAGGGTTGGGGCTAAAGTTAGGGTTAGGGTTACGATTGGGATTAGGGTTAGGATTGGCATTAGTGTAAGGGGTGTGTTAGGGTTAGATTTGTGGTTAGAGTTATGGTTATGGTTGGGATTAGGGTTAGGGGTGTGTTGGGTTTAGGGTTGGAGTTATAATTGGGGGGTTTCCACTGTTTAGTCACATCTGGGGCTCTCCAAGCGTGACATGACGTCTGATCTCAATTCCAACCATTTTTTCATTGAAAAAACGGCGCTCCTTCCCTTCCGAGCTCTTCCCATCAGCCAGTGGTTGAGATTTACCTCTATGTCTTCGATGGTAGGATGACACTTGTGTGGCACCCCAGGAGTTCGGCTACCACAGTAGTGCTGTCTTCCTCATTGGGAGGATAGGGCTATGTCTGGAGACAAGTGAGGTTTCCTTTGGTAGGTTTACACACACACACAAAACCTTTCACTTCCAGGCCAGGAGGGGGAGCTCCAAACCTTTTTTTAGGATAGCTTCCCTCAATAAAGATCCTGGTTTGGAGGCGGACAAAGTTAAGTTTGTAGCAGAAGTCTGTGTGCGAGGACAGACAGGAGTGGAGCACAGAGGAAAGAGAGAGCTCCAGGAGGCCATGAGCAGGCCTCTGAAGAGTATCAGCACAAGAATCCGGGTACCGGAAGCCCGAGGCTTTTGTGGATTATAAAACACAGAGCAGAACCGGAGGGTATTGTTCTACAAGGACTTTGCCCATAATTACCCGTGGCACAGCAGCACCTAGGAGCCCGGAGTCACCGAGAACAGATCCCAGTTCACACGGCCCAAGCTGCCTGCCATACAGGTACCTGTCCTAAGACAGCAGAATGATTAAAGACCTTGTTGAGATACGTAGTGGCAGCAGGGACATATAGACAGAAAGCGCAGAGTGGTAGGCTCCCACCTGAGTTACCCAAGAGAACTTGCTTGTCTCTAGACTGCCCAGACTTCTCTGCCTGCCCTGTGGTCTGGTGCCCTGGACTGTGGATGCTGAGGTCTTCAGTAAAGGTAAAGAGACTGCAACCTTATGTCCTTGTTCTTCTCTGCACCTCTCACTATACCACCATCTACACACTGGGAAGCCCTGGGGATATACTTCAACTGTGGAAAGGTATACCATCTAGCTGCCATAACATCACCCCAGAGGACCCCTTAAAGCAGCGTCGGTCACCCTGACCAAATACGACAGGTGGCGTCATGAACATAAACTTTATCCCTTTAAAGACCTTTCCCCTTTTATATGGGCTCCCAGCCCACGGACCGGGTCATAGTCACTGCGACATCCCCCTGTGAACACTGGACCCGTTACCGAGTAACCCCTAGCCCGCGGGGTGACTCAATTGCATATGTGCCAGCCGCAGCTTCCTGATGACTTGTCATTGTTAAAGCAATGAGTGATGTAAGACTAGCCACGGCTCGTACAGCAGATGACCAACTTGAGAAGCGTTCAAAGCGATGAGGTTTCAACTTCAGCCTTGATCTCATTGAAGTATAGTATGTGGAGATAGTTGGTCTAATTTCTTTGTCAGATTCTGGATCCACCAGCTCATAACCATTGCTGACGTATTTATAATAGGTATCCTCGTATAAGATACTTGGAGGTGTCAGCCACATGTTGTCACCGAGCTTGAATGCAGCTGTGAGTCTTGTTCCTCGGTTAGCTGGGTTTAGATCAGAGGGGATGTGATGCCACTATTCATGAGTAGCAAAACGTCTGATGTGCTCTACTCTATCACTCACATAGATGTAGAATTGTTTCCTTTGGTTATATATATACAAGTACCACTCTATTATCTGTTGTGAATTCTGTGGCCAAGCTCCCTCCTGTGGTCGTGAGTGGTACTTCGGCTGGTTCTGTCTATGAGCTTCCTTTGGTGGATGAGAGTGGTACTGCGGTTTCTGAGTTTCCTTCCTCAGGTGATGAGGTTAAGTCGTTAGGTGCTGCTCTATTTAACTCCACCTAGTGCTTTGATCCTGGCCTCCAGTCAATGTTCTAGTATTGGTCTTGCTTTCTCCTGGATCGTTCCTGTGGCCTGTCTATCCTGCATAAGCTAAGTTTTGCTTGTGTTATTTTTGTTTGCTATTTTTTCTGTCCAGCTTGCTATTTTGGTTTTTCTTGCTTGCTGGAAGCTCTTGGACGCAGAGGGAGCACCTCCGTACCGTTAGTCGGTGCGGAGGGTCTTTTTGCCCCCTCTGCGTGGTTGTTTGTAGGGTTTTGTGTTGACCGCAAAGCAATCTTTCCTATCTTCGGTCTGTTCAGTAAGTTGGGCCTCACTTTGCTAAATCTATTTCATCTCTGCGTTTGTATTTTCATCTCAACCCACAGTCATCATATGTGGGGGGCTGCCTTTTCCTTTGGGGTATTTCTCTGAGGCAAGCTAGGCTTATTTTTCTTTCTTAGGGCTAGCTAGTTTCTCAGGCTGTGCTCGAGGCGCATAGGACTGGTCAGGAGCGCTCCACGGCTACCTCTAGTGTGGTTGTATAGGATTAGGGATTGTGGTCAGCAGAGTTCCCACGTCTCAGAGCTCATCCTATGTTTTTGGTAATTGTCAGGTCACTTTGTGTGCTCTGAACTTCAAGGTCCATTGTGGTTCTGAATTACCTGTTCATAACAGTACTGGAGGCCCAAAGTACTAATGCTTCTCAATAGAGGGAAAAGAGAAGTTCTGAGACCATTGTTTTTTCTTTGCACTGTGTTCTGTCTTTCTTTTCCCCTTTACATCAGGGTGGTTCAGAACACAGGTGTGGACATGGACATTCAGGGTCTGTTCTCTTTGATGGATAATCTCGCTATAAATGTACAGAATATTCAAGATTTAGTGGTTCAGAATCCTATGTTAGAACCTAAAATTCCTATTCCTGAGTTATTTTCTGGAGATAGAGCTAAGTTTTTGAATTTTAAAAATAATTGTAAACTATTTCTGGCTTTGAAACCCCGCTCCTCTGGTGACCCAGTTCAACAAGTTAAGATCATTATTTCTTTATTACGTGGCGACCCTCAAGACTGGGCATTTTCCCTTGCGCCAGGAGATCCTGCATTATGTAATATTGATGCGTTTTTTCTGGCGCTCGGATTACTGTACGATGAACCTAATTCAGTGGATCAGGCAGAGAAAAATTTGCTGGCTCTGTGTCAGGGTCAGGATGAGAAAGAGATTTATTGTCAGAAGTTTAGAAAGTGGTCCGTGCTCACTCAATGGAATGAATGTGCGCTGGCAGCTATTTTCAGAAAGGGTCTCTCTGAAGCCCTAAAGGATATCATGGTGGGATTTCCTATGCCTGCTGGTCTGAATGAGTCTATGTCTTTGGCCATTCAGATCGGTCGACGCTTGCGTGATCGTAAATCTGTGCACCATTTGGCGGTATTATCTGAGCATAAACCTGAGCCTATGCAGTGCGATAGGACTTTGACCAGAGCTGAAAGGCAAGAACACAGACATCAGAATGGGCTGTGTTTCTACTGTGGTGATTCCACTCATGCTATCTCCGATTGTCCTAAGCGCACTAAGCGGTTCGCTAGGTCTGCCACCATTCGTACGGTACAGTCGAAATTTCTTTTGTCCGTTACTTTGATCTGCTCTTTGTCTTCCTATTCTGTCATGGCATTTGTGGATTCAGGCGCTGCCCTGAATTTGATGGACTTGGAGTTTGCTAGGCGCTGTGGGTTTGTCTTGGAGCCCTTGCAGTGTCCTATTCCATTGAGAGGAATTGATGCTACGCCTTTGGCCAAGAATAAGCCTCAGTATTGGACCCAGCTGACCATGTGCATGGCTCCTGCGCAACCGGGAGGATATTCGCTTTCTGGTGTTGCATAATCTGCATGATGTGGTCGTGTTGGGGTTGCCATGGCTACAAGTCCATAACCCAGTATTAGATTGGAAATCAATGTCTGTGTCCAGCTGGGGTTCTCAGGGGGTACATGGTGATGTTCCATTTCTGTCTATCTCATCATCCACCCCTTCTGAGGTCCCAGAGTTCTTGTCTGATTACCGGGATGTATTCGATGAGCCCAAGTCCAATGCCCTACCTCCGCATAGGGATTGTGATTGTGCTATCGATTTGATTCCTGGTAGTAAGTTTCCTAAGGGTCGACTGTTTAATTTATCTGTACCTGAGCACGCCGCTATGCGGAGTTACGTGAAGGAGTCTTTGGAGAAGGGTCATATTCGCCCGTCATCGTCGCCATTGGGAGCGGGGTTCTTTTTTGTGGCCAAGAAGGATGGTTCGCTGAGACCTTGTATTGATTACCGCCTTCTAAATAAAATTATGGTCAAATTTCAGTACCCCTTGCCGCTGCTGTCTGATTTGTTTGCTCGGATTAAGGGGGCTAGTTGGTTCACCAAGATAGATCTTCGTGGTGCATATAATCTTGTGCGTATTAAACGGGGCGATGAATGGAAAACAGCATTTAATACGCCCGAAGGCCATTTTGAGTACCTGGTTATGCCATTCGGGCTTTCTAATGCTCCATCAGTGTTTCAGTCCTTTATGCATGACATCTTCCGAGAGTACCTGGATAAATTCCTGATTGTATACTTGGATGATATTTTGGTCTTCTCGGATGATTGGGAGTCTCATGTGAAGCAGGTCAGAATGGTGTTCCAGGTCCTGCGTGCTAATTCTTTGTTTATGAAGGGGTCAAAGTGTCTCTTTGGTGTTCAGAAGGTTTCATTTTTGGGGTTCATTTTTTCTCCTTCTACTATCGAGATGGACCCTGTTAAAGTTCAGGCCATTTATGATTGGACTCAGCCAACATCTCTGAAGAGTCTGCAGAAGTTCCTGGGCTTTGCTAATTTTTATCGTCGCTTCATCAATAATTTTTCTAGTGTTGCTAAACCGTTGACTGATTTAACCAAGAAGGGTGCTGATGTGGTCAATTGGTCTTCTGCTGCTGTGGAAGCTTTTCAGGAGTTGAAGCGTTGTTATTCTTCTGCCCCTGTGTTGTGCCAACCAGATGTTTCGCTTCCGTTCCAGGTCGAGGTTGATGCTTCTGAAATTGGAGCAGGGGCTGTTTTGTCGCAGAGAAGTTCTGATTGCTCGGTGATGAAACCATGCGCCTTCTTTTCCAGGAAATTTTCGCCTGCTGAGCGAAATTATGATGTTGGCAATCGAGAGTTGCTAGCCATGAAGTGGGCATTCGAGGAGTGGCGTCATTGGCTTGAAGGAGCTAAGCATCGCGTGGTGGTCTTGACGGATCACAAGAACTTGACTTATCTCGAGTCTGCCAAACGTTTGAATCCTAGACAGGCTCGTTGGTCGCTGTTTTTCTCCCGTTTTGACTTTGTGGTTTCGTACCTTCCGGGCTCTAAGAATGTGAAGGCGGAAGCCCTGTCTAGGAGTTTTGTGCCCGATTCTCCGGGTTTGCCTGAGCCGGCGGGTGTTCTCAAAGAGGGGGTAATTTTGTCTGCCATCTCCCCTGATTTGCGGCGGGTGCTGCAAAAATTTCAAGCTAATAGACCTGACCGTTGCCCAGCGGAGAAACTGTTTGTCCCTGATAGGTGGACGAATAAAGTTATCTCTGAGGTTCATTGTTCGGTGTTGGCTGGTCATCCTGGAATCTTTGGTACCAGAGATTTGGTGGCTAGATCCTTTTGGTGGCCGTCTCTGTCGCGGGATGTGCGTTCTTTCGTGCAGTCCTGTGGGATTTGTGCTCGGGCTAAGCCCTGCTGTTCTCGTGCCTGTGGGTTGCTTTTGCCCTTGCCGGTCCCGAAGAGGCCTTGGACACATATCTCTATGGATTTTATTTCGGATCTCCCCGTCTCTCAAAGAATGTCGGTCATTTGGGTGGTTTGTGATCGCTTCTCTAAGATGGTCCATTTGGTGCCCTTGTCTAAATTGCCTTCCTCCTCTGATTTGGTGCCATTGTTTTTCCAGCATGTGGTTCGTTTACATGGCATTCCAGAGAACATCGTTTCTGACAGAGGTTCCCAGTTTGTTTCGAGGTTTTGGCGAGCCTTTTGTACTAGGATGGGCATTGATTTGTCTTTTTCCTCGGCTTTCCATCCTCAGACAAATGGCCAGACTGAACGAACCAATCAGACCTTGGAAACATATCTGAGATGTTTTGTTTCTGCTGATCAGGATGATTGGGTGTCCTTTTTGCCTTTGGCTGAGTTCGCCCTTAATAATCGGGCCAGCTCGGCTACTTTGGTTTCGCCGTTTTTCTGCAATTCTGGGTTCCACCCTCGTTTCTCTTCAGGGCAGGTTGAGTCTTCGGACTGTCCTGGTGTGGATACTGTGGTGGATAGGTTGCAGCAGATTTGGACTTATGTAGTGGACAATTTGACTTTGTCCCAGGAGAAGGCTCAACGTTTCGCTAACCGCAGGCGCTGTGTGGGTCCCCGACTTCGTGTTAGGGATTTGGTTTGGTTGTCATCTCGTTATATTCCTATGAAGGTTTCCTCTCCTAAGTTTAAGCCTCGTTTCATTGGTCCATATAGGATTTCTGAGGTTCTTAATCCTGTGTCTTTTCGTTTGACTCTTCCAGCTTCTTTTTCCATCCATAACGTGTTCCATAGGTCATTGTTGCGGAGATACGTGGCACCTGTGGTTCCATCTATTGATCCTCCTGCTCCGGTTTTGGTTGAAGGGGAGTTGGAGTATATAGTGGAGAAGATTTTGGATTCTCGTGTTTCGAGACGGAAACTCCAGTATCTGGTTAAGTGGAAAGGTTATGGTCAGGAAGATAATTCCTGGGTCTTTGCCTCTGATGTCCATGCTGCCGATCTGGTTCGTGCCTTTCATGTGGCTCATCCTGGTCGGCCTGGGGGTTCTGGTGAGGGTTCGGTGACCCCTCCTCAAGGGACATAGCTTATTCACTAAACCACATGAATTTAAAAGAACGTTTTGTCCAGTTAAACAAAAACTGAATTATTTTCCTTCTTTCCAAATCATAAATTTACGAGGTTTTTTGTTGTCTCTTCACTTAACCTGTTTGACAAAACATACATTGGATGCTAGTGAATAAATGTCTCCAGCCTAAAACACAAATACAAATGTGATTAGCAGAGAATCTTTGGGAAACATTATGGTCCTTTTATACAGAACATTCAGCCAGTAAAGAGTGTAAATATTTGATATCATTGTTATTAATCTTCATAAGATGCTATATGTTATAATAATAATAATAATAATTTTCATTTATATAGCACCAACATATTCCGCAGCACTTTACAATTAAGCGGGGGCATGTACAAATAATAAATTCGGTACGAGTTAAGACAATTTAAACAGTGACATTAGGGGTGAGGTCCCTGCTCGCAAGCTTACAATCTACAAGGAAATGGGGGGACACAATAGGTGAAAAGTGCTTGTTATTTCAGGTCTGGCAATTATAATAAATAGGGATTTTCATATAAAGCTGCATGATCCGGTCATCAGCCCGTGTGTTTAAGTGCAATAGTCAAGTATCAAGTGCAGTTATCATGTGCATGGAGGGTGTGGAGACAGATGAATAGTAGGGTGCAGATTCACATGCAGATAATATTTGGAAGGAGGGAACAGGGCAAAGTTAGTTTGCTGAGTAGTTGATGTGGTAGACTTGTTTGAAGAGATGGGTTTTTAAAGTGCGCTTGAATAGGTCGGGGCTAGGTATCAGTCTGATCATCTGGGGAAGTGCATTCCAGAGAGCTGGTGCAGCACGAGAGAAGTCTTGGAGACGGAGGTGCGAGGTTCGGATTACGGGGGATGTTAGTCTTAGGTCATTTGTAGAACGGAGGGCACTTGTAGGGCGATAGACGGAGATGAGAGAGGAGATATAAGGCGGTGCAGAACTGTGGAGAGCTTTGTGGGCGAGAGAGGAGTTTATACTGGACCCTGTAGCGAATGGGTAGCCAGTGTAATGACTGGCACAAGATGGAGGCATCGGTGAAGCAGCTGGACAGAAATATGACCCTGGCTGCCGCATTCAAGATGGATTGGAGAGGAGAAAGTTTGGAAAGAGGGAGACCGATCAGAAGAGAGTTGCAGTAGTCCAGACGAGAATGAATAAGAGCGACAGTAAGAGTCTTAGCAGTTTCAAAGGTGAGAAAAGGTCGAAATTCTGGAGATGTTTTTAAGATGCAGGTGACAGGAGCGAGTGAGTGATTGGATATAGGGAGTAAAGGAAAGATCGGTGTCGAATATCACCCCAAGACAATATGTTACAATAATTGGACTATTATCTGTTCACGTAAAAAGGGTCCTTAAAGAAACATGAAGGTATTCTGTCCGTTATCTATACAGTTATACTGTATATCCAAATGTATATGTCATTAGGTATAATATATATTTCCAGCTTACTTCTCAACCCCTTCACCCCCCCCCCCCCCCCCCCACACACGGCGTGTTTAATTTTTTTCTCATTACGCTGTTTAGCAAACGGGTTTAAACCTTTTTTACGTTGATAGATCGGGTGATTCTGAATGCAGCGATATCAAATATGTGTGCGTTTGATTTTTTTAAATTTTATTTGGAATGCGGCAAAAGGGGGGTGATTTGAAGTTTTTTTTGTTTTGTTTTTTTATACTTTTTTAAAACTTTTTTTACTTTTTAAAAACCCTGAGGAAGGAATTCGTAGAAATTCTGAAACGCGTAGGTTATTGGCTCCCACCACGCTCCGTACCTCAAGAGAGAAGCATCACGTGACTGGTGATCACGTGACTCAGTTACCCGGATACCAAAGGTCCTCCTGCAGGTCTTTCTCTACTCCCGGCGTTCATCTCTGAGTTATGCACACGCCTGTCACCGGCCGGGACAGCGTGTGCTGAAGACTCCCACATACAGCTACCGAAAGGAACAAGGAAGAAGCAGCAACTTTTCAGCTAAGTAGCTCTATCTCATATACTTTACCGTCTGCTTGACTGCTTCCTCAGCACTGACTGAGACTCCTGCATTCCATACTTCATACCAGCACTAAACAGCAATCAGCAGCTGTGCCGCATGCCAGACTGTTTTCCGAGTCATCACTATAACGCTGTCTGAAGCTCTGTGTATTCCACATTAACCCATTGAACTACATGAAGCAGCCCATGATCTGGGAAGTGTGCACTATCTCATGCTAAGTACAGATTGCATTTTTTGCAAAGACAAGTGCCCTGAATTCGAGCAATCCAGCTCTTGTTTGCAGAACAACGCTATCAATGTGTGTAAATATAGTAGCGTTCCTATACAGATTATTTTAGTATCCATATCTAATATATATCCTCACTTTTTTCTTTTAGTTAATTCATTTATATTATCCCTGATTTGATTTGTGCCACTATCAAAATCATCCAACATACTTCATCGAGCAGGTAAATGTCATATCGGTAGTGTGATTACTTAAAAGCAACGTAGGACATTGCGCGGGTGTGTATGCACTTATTGTGTATATTTGTTCTTATCTTTTTTTACTTTTTGCATGCTTCAATAGTCTCCATGGGATACTAGAAGCTTCAGTTGTCTGATCGCCTCTGCTACACACAGGCGATGATCAGATCGCCTGTGTGCAGCAGAAATGCTCACTTGCCATGAGCACCGACCGCTAGTAAATTCTTAGCAGGAAATGCTTTAATTATATAAGTTTAGTGGGTTGTTGTACGCCACAACATTGAAAACAGTAGATAATTGGCAAAGCGATAGCAAGTTACGTTTCGACCCCGCCTGCGTCTTTTTCAAACATCGCTATAACTGGTGGTATAGATATAATAGGGTGGCTGCCTGGTACGTTAATGCAGTGGTGAAGTTTCCAATAGGAGAGCGTAGGAGATGCTGCCCAGGGAGACTGCTGTAGAAGCTAATATCCCCATATTTGGGGTAAAATTCAATCCCAAATTCCACAAAGTAGTTTAAAGGGTCAACATATGTCATGTAATCTGAGAGCAGCATGATGTAGTGGCTGAGAGTCCTATTTCAGTGATGTTGCACACCCTCCATACAGTTCTACACCTCCACATTGTAGATTTTAATCAAATGGTCAGACAAGACCACCAGAGTTCCAGAAGTTCCTCAGTTGGCTCAAGCTATAATTAAAAAATAAGCCCCTAGCTCAGCAGATGACGAGACATTTGCAGGTGACTTTGGGGCCCATGACTTGCCATAAGGGTCTATTTCTTTTGGGATGATTTACAATTGAGGGTGCTTCTGAGAATGATCTCCTATGATTTGCTCCATATCCCCATTCCGATGTTGGTTGCTCAATATTTAAGGGAATCTAAATGGGACCATTTTATGTCTTTGTCATTTGGCTGTGTACTCCACTTTTTTAATGATAAAAAAAGGATTAGGTGGTATAAGAAACAAATTAATCTTTTCAATTTCGGTAGAATAAATGTACTTAATGGGAAAACAAACCTGTTATAGTCTGTATTCTGGGAGATGAGGTTTTATTCAGTCTGAAGCACTCATCTATAGCTACTTGTCATTATGGAGTTTGCAGTCAAAATTTTTATTCACCTGTCCAAGCAGATTTTACCAGGAAATTTGATTTGCAGAGAACTTTTTATCTGCTAATTTAATGCTCACGGCCTATTGTGAACCCGAGGACAGAGATGTAATGTGAAGGAAGTGTGGAGGATCGGATAGGGGACAGGTAGCAGCGGGAGCAACTGGAGAGGTTGAATTCTCATTGAGCGAATTACAAAAAAAATCAATTTTTTTCCAAATTTTTGTAAAATTCAAGTAAAATTCAATTCCACTTGAATACATTTACCCATCTCTACAGATAACTTGTTTTGAAAAAAGAAAAGGGTAAATGTGTTAAAAGAGGTAAAACTCTGGTAAGTGGGCAACCCCACCTTAGGGACCCAAATCAAGAAAAAATGTCTCAAGAGGAAAATATTACGGTACTTATTGTAAATGTAAATGAGTAGCTGTCAGAAAAAGATATCTATTGGAAAAGCCTAAAAAGGGTATTTGTATCTTAGACAACTAGGCCATACCCTAATTCGTGAGCATGGCCCATCAATGGAGGTAAATTGAGAGAGCCATATATGCTTGTCCAAATCTCCAGTCCCAAAGATGCAAGATCGGTCCATGCTCAGGTCCCAGAGGTGGACCCCTCGTCTATCAGACATGTCCTGTTCACTTGTTGGGCCAACAGGTGTCAATATGTCACCTGTAAACCAGTTCTGGCCACAGGAAAAGTTTTGCAATGTATCATATAATTATAATTAGTACACATTGTAACAATTAGAAATAACGGATCATTATTGCAAAAGTTTTACGTCCTCTTATGAAAATTCAGTGTCAGGTGGATCATGTCTTCTTTATTTGGCATGGGAATCACAGTAGACAAATATTTTGCAGTTTATAATCCCATTGAAATGTGCCTACAATTGCATCATCAATATAGCCTGAAGCTCATATAGTTCCAGCTTAACGACAATATTAAAAGCACAGAGATGATTAACAAAGATGTCTGGACACTTTGTTGCTTCCTCTTTGGGTTCAAACTTTTTTGTTTCTTGGCTTCATCTTCTGTTTAGTAAATGTTCCTTATTGCAAACTGGCTGAACACCTTCCTCTTCTCCGCCATGTGTCCCTGGCATACTTGGCTCTTTAAACTAAAGAATGTTGCATTATTTAGGATAGGGATGACCAAATCTGGGCTTCAACATTTATCTTTATTGATTAGGAACATATAAGATACTGTATATATGCACACGGGACCGCAGCTATGAGTCTATAAAGTCAATTTAACAACATGTATTTGTGGCAGTTCTTGAGGTCTAGATTTGGCCATGACTGTTGGCAAATATTGAGGATTACGTGTGGTCACCACTAATTTATGAGGAGTTGGGAATTCAGAAATTCACTCATTAAGGTTTCTGATTCCTTAATATGAAGGGAAACCTTTGACAAATTGAATGAATAGCAGGCCTTGCGGTGTGGAAAGAGGCCAAGTCAACACTATCAGGTTTCTTAAACAATTCCTTAACAGTTTTTTTGATTCAGGGCAGGTGAGAATGGGAGCATGTCCATCAATTATCCCACCCTTTCTAGCATCTTATCTGTGCATGCCTTCTCCCATTTGTGTCTCTGGCCATGATCAGGCGGACCTCCTTTGTTCACTTGCAGAACTGAGGATTCTGCTGCCTTCTTTCTGCAACTCATTGTCCCATATCAAGAAGCTTCACTCAATGTAGAGTGGCAAGAGTCAGCGTTGAAGGATGTTATCTGGGAGGGAGAAGAATGGACTACCTGCATCTGTAGATGCCGTGATGATTGTGCTTCCAGATAATAAACTTTATGGCTTGTTAACTACTCTGTTTAATGTGTTGATGCAGATGGTTTGCACAGCATTGCAGGCATATACCAGCACTCACCATGATGTATTATATATATACAGTCTAGGGACGCATCAGGGGATGAAATGGCTCTTTGGCTGACCTTCTTTCATAGAAGGCATACATTGGTAGGATTCCCATTCCTCTTCTGATGGAAGAATGTAATGTATTCCTACGTATACACTTATTGTGGCGTATGTCAGCTTTTGAGCCCCTTGCAACTCAACATGATCCAGTACTTACACCAGACCAGGGTGTCACCATGTAGAGTTCTGGCCATAGCTGCTACTCACCTGCGCGTCGTAGAGGCCGACCTGGAACCTCACCATCCGGTACTAAAGTGAAGAGCTCTCTCTATTTGACTTTTGAACAAATACAGAACCCAGCACTCACCCAGCCTCTTGTACAACCACCTTCCAATGCAAATTCCTCTTTCATTGAGGTTACTGGACATGCATCTACCTGTCCCGATGCAACTGTGACTCAATTGTACAAACTCATTGTGGTTTTTTCCTGATGAAGGAGTTCTGAAGATTAATAAAACTGTTCTTGTCCAACACCATCATCACCACTGGATATCTTCAAGCAACGCAGCAGATGCATCTAGATTTAGTATATCCCTTTCTAATATTTCAATTATACAAGAGAAAGAAGTTTGTGCTTATTTCCTAAAATGGAGAAGGAAAGGAAAATAATTAATGGGGCAATAGCGGCTATGTTGGAAGCCTCAACACGGACCAATCCCTTTCTAGGATCCAATAAGGACGAGCTGTCACAAAAGTCAGTGGAATGAGCTATGGGTCTTGAAGTGGATGGAAATTCTAAAAGCAGAAAAAAAACATGATGTAAATAGAACCTTACATATCTACATGTTATGTACTTATTGTACTGAGTACATAAAATGTGCATAAATATTACATCCAAATGTACAGTATAGCAGGCACCAACATAATGGCTGCCAAGCTACTTTAATAGCACATCACACTATGGTGCACTACATAATTTGCATTGAGTGCCCATACTTAACCTTTAATGAGAAGCAATGAGAGAAATCGCAGCCATCAGGTTTGCAGCTGCTACATCTGTACATGCTTACATAGTATATACATACAGTACAGAGCAAATGTTTGGACACACCTTCTCATGTAAAGATTTTTCTGTATTTTCATGATTAAGAAAATTGTACATTCACACTGAAGGCATCAAAACTATGAATTAACACATGTGGAATTATATACTTAACAAAAAAGTGTGAAACAACTGAAAATATGTCTTATATTCTAGGTTCTTCAAAGTAGCCACCTTTTGCGTTGATGACTGCTTTGCATACTCTTGGCATTCTCTTGATGAGCTTCAAGAGGTAGTCACCTGGAATGGTTTTCACTTCACAGGTGTGCCCTGTCAGGTTTAATAAGGGGGATTTCTTGCCTTATAAATGGGGTTAGGACCATCAGTTGTGTTGTGCAGAAGTCTGGTGGATACACAGCTGATAGTCCTACTGAATAGACTGTTAGAATTTGTATTATGGCAAGAAAAAAGCAGCTAAGTAAAGAAAAACGAGTGGCCATCATTACTTTAAATGAAGGTCAGTCAGTCCGAAAAATTGGGAAAACTTTGAAAGTATCCCCAAGTGCAGTTGCAAAAACCATCAAGCGCTACAAAGAAACTGGCTCACATGAGGACCGCCCCAAGAAAGGAAGACCAAGAGTCACCTCTGCTTCTGAGGATAAGTTTATCCGAGTCACCAGCCTCAGAAATCGCAGGTTAACAGCAGCTCAGATTAGAGACCAGGTCAATGCCACACAGAATTCTAGCAGCAGACACATCTCTACAACAACTGTTAAGAGGAGACTTTGTGCAGCAGGCCTTCATGGTAAAATAGCTGCTAGGAAACCACTGCTAAGGACAGGCAACAAGCAGAAGAGACTTGTTTGGGCTAAAGAACACAAGGAATGGACATTAGACCAGTGGAAATCTGTGCTATGGTCTGATGAGTCCAAATTTGAGATCTTTGGTTCAAACCACCGTGTCTTTGTGCGATGCAGAAAAGGTGAACGGATGGACTCTACATGCCTGGTTCCCACCGTGAAGCATGGAGGAGGAGGTGTGATGGTGTGGGCGTGCTTTGCTGGTGGCACTATTAGGGATTTATTCAAAATTGAAGGCATACTGAACCAGCATGGATACCACAGCATCTTGCAGCGGCATGCTATTCCATCCGGTTTGCATTTAGTTGGACCATCATTTATTTTTCAGCAGGACTATGACCCCAAACACCTCCAGGCTGTGTAAGGGCTATGTGACCAAGAAGGAGAGTGATGGGGTGCTACGCCAGATGACCTGGCCTCCACAGTCACCAGACCTGAACCCAATCGAGATGGTTTGGGGTGAGCTGGACCGCAGAGTGAAGGCAAAAGGGCCAACAAGTGCTAAGCATCTCTGGGAACTCCTTCAAGATTGTTGGAAGACCATTCCCGGTGACTACCTCTTGAAGCTCATCAAGAGAATGCCAAGAGTGTGCAAAGCAGTCATCAAAGCAAAAGGTGGCTACTTGGAAGAACCTAGAATATAAGACATATTTTCAGTTGTTTCACACTTTTTTGATAAGTATATAATTCCACATGTGTTAATTAATAGTTTTGTTGCCATCAGTGTGAATGTACAATTTTCATAGTCATGAAAATACAGAAAAATCTTTAAATGAGAAGGTGTGTCCAAACTTTTGCTCTGTACTGTACATGCATACATAGTACATACATATACTGTATATATGGACACATTGAGCATTATATGTTTGCATATATGTATGTACTAACATATACTATGTGCATGTTACGCACATGCATGCTACACAGTGGGGAAAAGAAGTATTTGACACATTGACGATTTTGCAAGTTTTCCCACCTACAAAGAATGGAGAAGTCTCTAATTTTTATCGTAGATACACTTCACCTGTGAGAGACAGAATCTAAAAATAAAATTCATAAAGTCACATTGTATAATTTTTACATATTTCATGCAATAAAATGCAAATTAATGAAGTATTTGATACAATAGGAAAACAGTACTTCATATTTGGTAAAGAAACCTTTGTTTGTAATTACTGAAGTCAGATGTTTCCTGTAGTTCTTGACCAGGTTTTCACACACTGCAGCAGGGATTTTGGCCCCCTCCTCCATATAGATCTTCTCCAGATCATTGATATGATTTTTAAATTAAACTGCCTTTTATTGCATGAAATAAATATTTGAGCACCGACCAACCAGCAAGAATTTTGGCTCTCACAGACCTGTGAGTTTTTCTTTAAGAAGCCTCCTACTCTGCACTCATTACCTGTAATAATTGCACCTGTTTGAACTCGTTGCCTGTATAACAGACACTTGTCCACACACTCAATCACACTCCATCCTCTCCACCATGGCCAACACCAAAGAGCTGTCTAATGACACCAGGGACAAAACTGTAGACCTGCACAAGGCTGAGAGGGGCTACATGACAATAGGCAAGCAGACTGATGAGAAAGCAAGAACTTTTGGAGCATTTCTTAGAAAAAGGAAAAAACACAAGATGACGGTCAATCTTCCTCAATCTGGGGCTCCATGTAGAATCTCGCCTCGTGGGGTAAGGATGATTGTGAGTGAGGTCAGGAATCAGCCCAGAACTACACGAGAGGACCTGGTCAATGACCTGAAGAGAGAAACTTTAACTTTAGTAATACACTACACCGTCATGGATTGATATCCTGCAGGGCACGCAAGGTCCCGCTGCTCACTACATCCCATGTCCAGGCCCGTGTGAAGTTCACCAATGACCACCTGGATAAGTACAACGCCAACAACACAGTCCCAACTGTAAAGCATGGTGGGAGAAACATCATACTTTGGGGGGGGGGGGTGATTTCCTGGAAAGGGGACAGGATGACCACACTGTATTGAAGGGAGGATGGATGGGGTCATGCATCGCAAGATTTTAACCAACAACCTTTTTCCCTCATTAAGAGCATTGAAGATGGGTCGTGCTGGGTCTTCCAGCATGACAATAACCCAAAACAAACAGCCAGGGCAACTCAGGAGTGGCTTTGAAGAAGCATTTCAAGGTCCTGCAGTGTCCTAGCCAGTCTCCACATCTGAACCAAATAGAAAATCTTTGGAGGAAGTTGAAACTCAATGTTGCCCAGCGACAGCCCCGAAACCTGAAAGATCTGGAGAAGATCTGTATGAAGGAGGGGGCCAAAATCCCTTCTGCAATGTGTGCAAACTTGGTCAATATCTACAGGAAACGTCTGACCTCTGTAACTGCAAACAAAGATTTCTGTACCATATATAGACAGTGTAACAAATACTCATTTTTTATACTATAGATATTATTATTACATTTTCTTAGACTTGGTTATGGACTCATAAATCTGTGTTGTCCACATATACAAATGGCAAGAAACAGGTCAATGAAATCTCTACTTTGATCTTCTTGGAGATATAATTTAAATAGAAGCAGCTAAAATCTTCCAGGGCAATTGTGCATTTTCCATAAAAATAAAAAAAGTTTAGACATAGTCAGTGCTTTCCTGCAACCACCACTGAGAGGCGCTAACTGCATAGAAATTTACGTTGTTCCCTATGTGTGAGAGCTTGATTTTTACACCACAAGACAATGTTTTTATTGATACCATTTTGAGGTAGATACAATCTTTTGATCGCCTCTTTTTAAATTTTTTTGTGTTGTTGAGGAGGCAAAAAAAACACAATTCCAGCTCTGATTTTTTTTTCTCTTTACGCTGTTTACCAAATCGGATTAATTTGTTTTATATTTTGATAGATTGGACATTTATGAACACAGTGATATCAAATATATATATTTTTTAATTTCTTGATTTTTAATGGAGGATACGTGGGTGAATTGAGCATCCTGCACCCCACCTCTCCCTACGTTGCAGCTGTCACACCCCTCTCAGTGAGGTTCTTGCACTCACACGGATTTCTTCAAATGGTCACTATACTTCTCTATGTTCTCTGGACCAAGATCTTAGTGACCACCAGGCCTGGCAGAGATCCACCCACATCAGTTGGTCTAAGGGTGGGCTTGCCATTGTCAATGTCCCTTACCATTATGGCCCAGTTTTCTTGATCTCCCTCTTGACCCTGGCCCCTCGCTTTCCTTTTTCCTGCTGCTCCCAGGCCCCGTGCAATCAATGCAGTCTCTCTGGGCTGGGTACCTGTTGGTCAACTTTGCATAAATCCCTATTTATAATTTGAACATCTCTATATCGCTCTTCTGGGGTTTGGCAGTGAACTCTCACATTCTCTAACTTTTCAGCAGACTTGAGAATGGCAATTCTTCCTGCCTCTGCAGAGCACACTCTTCATTCTAGATCGCTCTCCTTCTCTGCCTGATGCAGACTCCTCTGTTGTCGTGTCGCATACACACACTCACTTCAATTAAGCCCCTGTGGACCCAAGAGATAGTCCGGCACTGGTAGCGAAGCCGAACATACATGTTATGTCACATATGAATTGCAAACATATCAACTAGGGTTGAGCGAAACGGATCGGACAAATTAAAAAATCGCCGAATTTCGGCAAAGTCGGCTTTCATGAAACCCGACCCGATCCTAGTGTGGGATCGTCCATGAGGTCGGCGATCTGCGCGCAAAAGTCGCGTTTCGTATGACGCTTTCAGCGCCATTTCTCATCCAATGAAGGAGGACGCAGAGTGTGGGCAGCGTGATGACATAGGTCTCGGTCCCCACCATCTTAGAGAAGGGCATGCTAGTGATTGGCTTGCTTTCTGCGGCATCACAGGGGCTATAAATGGGCGTGCACGCCGGCCGCCATCTTACTTCTGCCGATCTGAGCATAGGGAGAGGTTGCTGCAGCTTCATCAGAAGAAGGGATATAGTTAGGGAGGGAAGATTAACCCCGAAACTGCTTGTGCTGTAGCGATTTCCACTGTCCAACACCACCTTTTCCTTGTAGGGACAGTGGAGGCTAGATTTCTGTGCATCAGCTCTATAGCTTATTAGGCTGCCCTTGAAGGCTCCCTGATAGCTGCATTGCTGTTTGTACGCCGCTGTGCAAACCAACTGCTTTTCAAAAAGCAAAAATCCTGTTGCTCCTTTCTGCACAGTTATCTTGTTTATTTGTCCACACTTTTGTGTGCAGCAGTCCTTTTTATTGCTGCCATACTTGTCCTGAGATCATTGTAGAGAAATTAAAATTGTACTACATCCCTTGTATTTTTTCATAGATCTTCCAGCCACTTTCTGCCACTTAGATCGTGTTGTTATATACACTGGGCCTGAGTTTTGGTTCAGTCTCCCAAAAAAAAGTGAGATTCAAATTCTCACAAAGTGGATATACGTCAGTCCGGTTAGTTTGTCGAATATCAGCCAGCCACTTTCTGCCACTTACATTGTGTAGTGTAATACACTGGGCCTGAGAAAAAAAAAAGGAAGATTTAAATTCTCAACAAGTTTATATACACCTTCTACCTTGTTTCACAGTACCATATAACGGTTGTTATTTTGGTTAGATTTTCCAAAAAATGAGGAAGTCTGGTGGAAGAGGCCGTGGTCGGTGGTTACCGTGGTACTGATGGTGGTGGTGCATCTGGTGGCAGTGGCAAAAGCACAATAGCACCTAAGGCTGGAGGTGTTGAGCCAGCGTTATCGTCTGGCTACACAAGGCCTCGATGGCTCCCTTATCTGGGAGTAGGAAAACAGCTTTTAAAGCCGGAGCAGCAGGAAAAAGTTTTGGCTTTCCTTGCTGACTCAGCCTCTAGCTCTTTCGCCTCCTCTTCAGAAAGTTCCAAATATAAAAGCAGCGAGTCGTCAGTGGATGCTCCCGGTCAGGAACAAGACGTTTCCTTGTGTCCTTCACCCAAACCAAAAGTGAAAGATGTGTCAGGCGACACTACAGGTCAGAGGTGTATCTAGCGTTTCTGGCACCCGGGGCAAGAATTCATTTTGGCGCCCCCCCCTCCAAGGGCATATGCCCCCCGTCAGCCCCATCATTGCCCTCTCCCCCCCCACACACACCATTCACTTCTCTGCACATTCCCCTGCAGCGCGATACACACACACACACAATACTGAGACACACACATACGCACACACTCACATACACACACACACTCACACACATACATATTCACACACACACACACACATACATTCACACACACTCACACACATACACATTCACACACACATATACATTCACACACATACACACATTCACACACATACACACTCACATTCACACACATACGCACACTCACATAGATACACACACACTCCTCTCACCTCTCCTCGCGCTCTGCGCAGCAGCTCCATCGCCTTCCTCTGACACAGCAGGCCACTGAATGATGACGTCATCCTGGGTCGCGTCTGTGTGAGAGGAAGCAGGAAGAAGACAGATCGTGCGGCTGGGCAGTGGAGCTGCAGGGATTTCTCCCTGCCCACCGCAGCCACTCTGCAGGGGCTCCCCTCCCCCTCTGCACACACTGGGAACCGGCACTCTGCAGCTTCTCTGTGCCGGCTGTCAGCTTGACAGTCGGCACAGAGAACAGCTGACTCCCAGTGCGGGGGGCGGCTGAATGCAGCCGCCGGCGGAGACACTGCGGACCGCCGAATTAGGCGGCCCAACTGCGCCCCCCTGCCAGCTGCGCCCGGGGCAAATGCCCCGGCTGCCCCCCCCTAGATACGCCACTGCTACAGGTTACTCCATGGAGCTCTTTACACATACCGTGCCTGGGTCAGAAAGGGAAATTGTTAACTGCCCATTACAAGATGAATCGGACATGGAGTGCACTGAAGCACAGCCACAGCTAGATTATTATGCTGTTCGATTGACTCAGATCACTACATTGCCCTTGCAGTGTACTGAGCCAGAATCTGACCCTGCTGAGACTATGGTGCCCCGTCCCGAACGCTATAGCACCTTACACGGTGACACAGAGGAAGGTGCACATGACAGTGAAGAGGAGGTGATAGATGACCCAGTTGTTGACCCAGATTGGCAGCCATTGAGGGAAGAGGGTGCCGCTGCCAGTAGCTCAGAAGCGGAGGAGGATGATCCGCAGCAGCCATCTACATCGCAAAAGCTGTCATCTGGCAGGCCCGTATCAGGCCAAAAACATGTGTCAAAAATAAAAACAGTTGGCCATCCAGTGAAAGTAGCACAGCGTGCAATGCCTGAAAAGGTATTCCATAGTAGAAAGAGTGTAGTGTGGCAATTTTTTTTTAACCAAGATCTGAATGATCAGTCAAAAGTTATCTGTAAGAAATGCTCAATGACCTTTAGCAGAGGGAAGAATCTTCAAAATTTAAATACAATGTGAATGCTTAGACATTTAACCAGCATGCACTTGCAAGCCTGGACTAACTACCAAACGTCCCGTACCGTTGGTGCACCTGCTCAGAATGAAGGTAGTCAGCAACGCTACGTTGCTTCCCTCACTGTAAGGCCACCAGTTAGGACACCACCAGCCGCAAAGGTGGAGGTATTGTCACAAGGCCAAAGCAGTCAGGGAATCACAAGGTTATTGGTAGGAAACACTGTATGTAGGCCAACATCAAGAATACCATCACCAACTCTCTCTCAATCCGCCATGTCCACCACCACCACTGCTAGTTCCACCATATGCACCTCTCCAGTCCAGCTCACCCTACAAGAGACTCTCGTTAGGAAGAGAAAGTACTTATCCTCTCATCCGCATACACAGGGTTTGAACGCCCACATTGCTAGACTAATCTCATTAGAGATGATGCCCTACCGGTTGGCTGAAAGCGAAGCTTTCAAAGCCCTGATGGCTTACGCAGTACCACGCTATGACCTACCCAGTCGACACTTCTTTGCGAGAAAAGCCATCCCAGCCCTCCACCAACATGTCAAAGACCGCATTGTCCATGCACTGAGGCAATCAGTCAGTAGAAAGGTGCACCTCACAACAGATGCATGGACCAGTAGGCCCACAGGGGACAGCCATAGTGGGACAGTTCTGCCTAGCCCACGGTCTAGGAAACAGTTGGCTGTAGGCATTCGCCACCCCTCCTCCTCCTCCTCTTCCAGAAGTGAAAGCTCGTCCACAGAGCGCAGTCGCCCGACCACTCCATCCGCAGCTGCCAGTGTTGCACACAAGGTGTCCCATTATGGAACAGCTAGTGGTAAGCATCAGCAGGCTGTGTTAGAAATTAAGTGTTTGGGCGACAACAGACACACCGCGGAAGTACTGGCCGAGTACTTGCAGCAACAAACTCAGTCATGGCTGGGCACTGTACATCTTGAGGCAGGCAAGGTAGTCAGTGATAACGGAAGGAATTTTATGGCTGTCATAGCCCTTTCAGAACTTAAACACATACCTTGCATGGCTCACACCTTTAACCTGGTGGTGCAGTGCTTCCTGAAAAATTATCTGGAGTTACCAGCCCTGCTCCTGAAGGTGCGAAGACTTTGCTCGCACATCCGCCGGTCGCCCGTACATTCCAGCCGTATGCTGAACAATCAGCACCGCCTAATAATCGACGTTGCAACAAGGTGGAACTCCACACTGCACATGATTCAGAGGCTGTGTGAACAGAGGCATGCTGTAATTAATTTGTGGGAGGATACACATACACGGGCAGGCAGTTAGATGGCAGACATGGAGTTGTCTGGTGTGCAGTGGTCGAAGCTACAAGACCTCTGTCAAGTCCTTCAGTGTTTTGAGGAATGCACACGGCTGGTAAGTGCAGACGACGCCATCATAAGCATGAGCATCCCCCTAATGTGTCTGGTGATGCAAAGTTTGACGCACAATAAGGAACTGGCGTCTGCAGCCGAGGAGGAGGGAAGCCTTGATGACAATCCGCCATTGTCTGCTCAGGGAACTCTCCTGGACGAGGTGGCAGACGAAGAGGAGGAGGATGATGGGGCTGAATATTTATGGGAGGAGGATGCTTCACAGGGGGCAATAGAAACTGGTGGCGTTGCAAGGTCAGGTACAGGGTTTTTGCCGGACACAAGTGAAGTTGATTTGCAAGAAAGTGCTCCTCAACCCAGCACACGCAGTGAATTGACACCAGGAACATTGGCCCACATGGCTGAGTATGCCTTGTGTATCCTAAAAAGGGACCCCCGCATTATCAAAATGATGACCGATGACGATTACTGGTTGGCCTGCCTCCTGGATCCACGATATAAAGGAAAATTACAAAATATCATGCCACATGAGAACCTTTAGCAAATATTGGCTACCAAACAAGAAACTCTTGTATACCGTTTGGTTCAGGCATTCCCAGCACACAGCGGCGGTGATGGTTCTCACACGAGCCGTAGGGGGAAACATGGCAGAGGTGTTAGAGGTCCACAAATCCAAAGTGGCGTTGGACAGAGGGGTTTTATGACCAGGTTGTGGAGTGATTTCGCAATGACCGCTGACACGACAGGTACTGCTGCATCGATTGAAAGTTACAGGAGGCAGCATTTGTCCAGTATAGTTACGAACTACTTTTCCTCCCTTATCGATGTTCTCCCTCACAGGTCATCCCCCTTTGATTACTGGGCATCTAAAATAGACACCTGGCCTGAATTGGCAGAATATGCATTACAGGAGTTCGTTTGCCCAGCTTCTAGTGTGCGATCAGAAAGAGTCTTCAGTGCTGCTGGTTCAATACTGACTGAAAAAAGGACACGTCTGGCTACCCAGAATGTTGATGATCTAACCTTCATTAAAATCAACCAATCATGGATATCAAATTATTTTGCCCCACCTTCTCCTGCTGACACGTAGCTTGCCTGAAAAATGTCTTCTTTTGGCCTCCTCTTACTGACTTCTCCAATTCCGCCATTTGCAGCTGCTGAATGTCCACCATAGGCCATTTTTATACCTCCCTAAATGGGCTGACTCCCCCAACAGGGCCGTGGTCACCACCTGGCGCAAGCACCCGTGCGAGTGCCGTGTTCCTGGACATGTGGATGGGCCCACTCTTGGGCGACGGCACTGGCACAGGGTCCCTCATAGTACAATGAAGTGTCTCTGACGGTGGTGGTGCACAACCAACGTCAGACACACCGTCGTAATATGAGGAGCCCTGTGCCAGTACCGCCGCCCATGAGAGAGTGTTCCCCCCCAGCTCGAACAGTGCTCTACCACTTGCAATACTTACCTCTCCCTGCTCCACCACTGTGTAGTCTGTGCTGTTAAATCCTTCAATGGCACTGCCAATACAAATTTGTTGAAATTATAGATGATAATTAAAATATACAGGGGCCCTGGCCTCCATTTACACCAGTTAATACTTTGCGCCTACTGCCAACTACTACTACTGTCTGCTACTCAGCAGAGGAGCCCACCCCAGTACCTAGCTATGTCACCTGTTTAGTCCTGTTACCAATTTTGAACTGCATTTAGCCTACTTTATTATTTGGGCCTACTAACTGTGTCTGCACCTCTCATTACAGTTGTTCTCCACTGAACAAAGCAATGCCGCCTGTTTAGTCCTGTTACCAATTTTGAACTGCATTTAGCCTATGTTATTATTTGGGCCTACTAACTGTGTCGACGCCACTCATTACAGTTGTCCTCCACTGAACAAAGCTATGCCGCCTGTTTAGTCCTGTTACCAATTTTGAACTGCTTTTAGCCTACTTTATTATTTGGGCCTATATCTGTGTTTCCTCCTCATCCTGCCCATTGCCCAGCCACTGCTAGATTAGTCTGCTGGTACATTGACCCAGACCACTACATTCCCCTTGCACTCTACACAGCCAGAATCTGACCCTGCTGAAAGTCAGGTTCCCCTTACCGCATACTATACCACCTTACACGGGTACAAAGAGGAAGGGCAGCACGGTGGTGCAGTGGTTAGCACAGCAGCTTTGCAGCGCTGGAGTCCTGGGTTCAAGCCCCACCAAGGACAACATCTGCAAAGAGTTTGTATGTTCTCTCCGTGTTTCCGTGGGTTTCCTTCGGGTACTCCGGTTTCCTCCCACATTCCAAAGACATACTGATAGGGAATTTAGATTGTGAGCCCCAACGGGGACAGTGATGATAATGTGTGCAAACTGTAAAGCGCTGCGGAATATGTTAGCGCTATATAAAAATAAAGATTATTATTATATAAAAATAAAGATTATTATTATTATTAAGGTGCAGATGAAAGTGCAGGTTCCTTCATCAGGTGGGGGAGCATACTCGTTGGCGACGTCACTGGCACAGGGTCCCTCATAATACGCAAAAGTGTCTCTGGCAGTGGGAGGCGCCACCCGCTGTCAAACACACCGCCGTACTATGAGGGGCCCTGCGCCAGTGCCAAGTGCCAACAAGTGGGCCCCCCCCCCTGCTTGCTCAGGATCACAGTACTTTCAAATTTGAAATACTTACCTCTACCTGCTCCACTGCCGTGACTTATTCCTCATTTCCTGGGCCCACGAAAATCTTGAGCCAGCCCTACCCCCCACAAGTTTAGCCAAATGACCCCCTGTTTTCATTGCCTAACTATTATTATAAAGTAAATTAAGATTGACAAGCTTAAGAAATAAGAATTTATGTTTTTGACATTAAAATTGGCACTGTATGTGTTTTTCTGTCCTCCTCTCACTGCCGACTTTGATTCCCCTTTGACTAACATTGGGTTTCGTGTTTCGGTCGGCCCCCGACTTTTCGCAATAATCGGCCGATTTCACCCGACCCGACTTTTGACAAAGTCGGGTTTCGCGAAACCCGACTCGATCCTAAAAAAGTAAAAGTCACTCAACTCTAGTGGTGATGTCCGTCCGGTTCTGCGGTGAAGCGTTCGGCATGTAGATGCTTGGACAGAAAAGCAGGCAGGCAGGAGCAATCAACTGCAGCAGAGCGGCACAGTGAGAGGGCTGCGTAGAGCCAGAGAAAGCCCCGGCCGGTGGCGTCCCTGGATGCGAGCGGGAAAAAAGGGGAATAGCTGGCGCGAAGCACAGCGTGTGACATCACAGGAGCTACAAGACGGCACAGAAACCAAAAAGAATACTGACGCGTTTTGAAGGAGTTGCGTCCTTCTTCATCAGGGTTACCGGTCTCTAAGTGCGCCCAGCTATTTAAGCTCATGGCTTGTCAATCAAAATAAACCAGAGCAGCCTGCCCGCTTAATTCATTACTACAATGGCTAATATAGAGATCATGGGCTCAAGGACAGATGAACCCGGACCATAAAGCGTAAATCACAAAGTGAGAGTATCAATCATGCCACATCAATTATCATGTTGAACGGAATGAATTAAATACAAGGGTATGGCAGAAATGCGCAGAAATGATATATGGCAATATATATATATGCTCTGCTCATTAGACTTATAAAGATAAAGAATAGCTGCCCATTAATATAAAAAATAACCTTTAATAAATAACAAGTTAAAAAGCAATGATAAATATAAGCCTAAAAACATGCTGCATAAAAAATAAAGACAAGGAAAATAAAAACACCAGTGGTAAAGCCCACACCATTAAAAATTGTAATTATACATAAACATGTATGGGTAACATAAGAGCAGGGCCCACATGAGGGATCTGTGCATGACCCGGAAAAGGGACCCAGATTGTGCTGAGTAAAATTGGATAAAAACCACGGGGCCGAAGTGATAGTGCCATAGAGATAAAAAACAGATAGAATAAAATAAACTAAACTAATAGGCCCTCCCTAGTATCCTTGAGATGTGTAGGGGGTGTTAGAGATGAGTACGCAAAACTAGGAAAAGGAGGAAACACAGGGGGATAGAAACGGGTGCTAGAAATGGTATGGAACCAGATTCCTAGTGTCATGTCTCACGACTTAGGAAATCATTCAATGTTTGCATTGCTTGTGTTCGTTCCTTCTTTCTAGGCAGAAGTTTGCCTTTCCCTGTATTTTGTCCCAACTCTCTCACTGTAGTCCTGTGATGTATGTTTGTTCTCGCCCTTATTCTCCATTTTGTCATCATTCCTCCATCTGTATGCATCCTACTACATGTCCTCTGTTGAATATTCCTTTTTACCTGCTACTTTCATCATAATACAAGAATTTCAGTTAAAGCAACCCTCTTTTCCTGGAGTCTTCTTACATGAGATGGTGGCTGAGTTAAGCTGTCTGATTAATCGGTATGAACGTGAGTACAGGTGAATACGGAAGCGCCAAAAAAGAAGGGTCTATCCAGGCACCACTACGTTCTACATATCCATGAGTCAGAATAGTAAAAAGGAATAGCCTGCCTTCAGAGACAGTAACTCAAGGTCTGTGCTGAACCTCAGTGGAAAAGGACATTTCCCAGATAGATAGTAACCCAGTTCCCAGCCAGACCCCAGCATGCATAGAAGCACACACTGCAGATAAACAGGGAGAAGTATAACCCTCATCCTCCACTCTTCCTGCCTGCAATCAAATCATGTCTGAAGCAAGGAATACAATGTCCCTACCAGACTTACAAACACAGGAAAGAGACCCAGATCCCCATCCACCAGCTAGTGAAAGGGGAAAACGTACAGTCAAACCTACATGGAAAGTCATGGAGAATTTAGAGACTGCAAAATGTGTCGTGTATAGTGATGTGTCTTCACTGTGGGAGAAAGTGCTGAATCACATAGACACTGTATCAAGGCCTGCTTCTCATGAGTTACCACTTGAGGGAGTCCTAGAACAATTATGCACAGCATACCAAATGTATATGGAGAAGACTGACCAATACATTATTCTCCTGAAAAAACTGAATCTGCCAGAGACTTTAAACGAATTGCAAAGTTTCCAGCAGCTTAATTCTGAAAGAGACTGCACCGTACGTGACATTAAAACCAAGTTAGAGGCTAAAATTGCACGGACACCAGATGCATCAACTCGCTCATCCAAATTGTCCAAGCACTCAAAACGCTCATCTAGGTCAAGTTCATCAAAATATTCCACTCTCAGCGAGCAGCTTATAAGAGCACGTGCTAAGGCTGAAACGTCTAAGATACAAGCTGCCTTTGCGCAAAGGAGAGCAGAAATGGATGCAGCCACAGCACAAAAGAGAGCAGAAATGGATGCAGCCACAGCACAAAGGAGAGCAGAAATGGATGCAGCCGCAGCACAAAAGAGAGCAGAAATGGATGCAGCCGCAGCACAAAAGAGAGCAGAAATGGATACGGATGCAGCACGCAAGGAAGCTCTGGAGAAGGAATGCGAGCACGCGACAGCCATGGCAGAGTTAAGGATCCTGGAGCGAGCTATCAGTGGGAGTCAAAGAGACAGCATCAGTTTGTGTGAAGTGGAGGCAGAAGACCCTATTGATCGCACAAGAGACTACGTGCTAAGCCAAAATGGCGAACCGCAGATCATTACTAACACTCCTGGTGGCGTTCATGCTTCTCCAGGGCACCAGGATGCCGATCCACTTACAGAACCCTGCATTCAAGGTCAGTACAATGCTCCCAAACTTGAACTTCCTTCGTATTCCAGTATGCGCCAAGACCCCGCATCTCACCAAACTCCACAGGCTATTATCTACACGCAACCCAATATGCCGGCAGGTCATTATACTCTCGACAACCGCGCAGTGCCAGCTCCGCATGTAGCAGAGACTATACCCACCAAACCGGTTGCTGGACTAAATGCATATGCCACTCCATACTTACCCACGTTTCAAGGCCAGGACGTCTCCACCCCTATGTACAACACTGCTCAGCCTACATTTGTGCATCTTAAGTCAGAAAGAACAGACATATCCGACTTCGCAAGGTACATGATTCGCCGCGAACTTACTAAAACCGGTCTCACAAGGTTTGACGACCAACCTGAAAATTACAGAGGTTGGAAAAATGCCTTTAGAACCGTAACTAGTGACCTCGGCATCACTGCTACCGAAGAGCTGGACCTGCTAATCAGATGGCTAGGACCACAATCCACAGAGCGTGTCAAGAGACTCAGGTCTGTACATATCAGTAATCCAATGGCTGGTCTCATGGCTGCATGGGAAAGACTAGAGAAAAACTTTGGCAGTCCAGAAGCCATAGAGGATGCACTGTTCAAGCGATTACAGAGTTTTCCAAAGATATCAAGCAAAGACAGTTCAAAGTTCCTAGAGCTCAGTGACTTGCTGTTAGAGCTCCAGCTGGCCAAGGCAGACACCCACCTACCTGGCCTCAGCTACCTGGATACTGCTCGTGGAGTAAATCCCATTATCTCCAAGCTACCGTAAAATGTACAAGAAAAGTGGACTACACTAGGGTCAAAATACAAGAAAGACCATCAAGTGTCATTTCCTCCATTCTCCTACTTCTGTGAGTTTATAAAAGACGTGGCAGAGCGTAAGAACGACCCAAGCTTTTCCTACGAAGAATCCAGTGGCCCAGCTTCACCTCCTTCTAAGTACGTCAGCGCATGCTCGAATGACAGAAATCGCAGGGGTCCAGTGTCAGTGAAGAAGACGGATATTCTTCCCTCACCAACATCAGCCCCAGGCAAGACCAACAAGGGTGAAAAGATAGAGAACCCAAATCGTGAATGTCCCATCCACAAGAAGCCACATCCCTTAAAAAAGTGCATCGGCTTCAGGAAGAAACCGCTCCAAGAACGCAAGGAGCTTCTAAAGAAGTTCGGAGTATGCTACAGATGTTGTGCTTCTACTGAACACCTTGCTAAAGACTGTAAAACTACAATTAAGTGCATGGAGTGTGACAGTGAGGACCACGTACAAGCACTCCACCCATTCCGTCCTGACTCTACACTTACTCCTTCCCTCAGCATGAGCCATGGCGGGGAGGACGCAGCTCAAACTGCAAGCCATACCACAATATCTTCTTCATGCACAGAAGTCTGCGGAGAAGACCTCTGGGACAAGTCCTGTGCGAAGATTTGCCTGGTGAACGTGTATCCCAACGGTCACCCAGAGAAAGCCGTGAAGGTGCATGTCCTTCTGGATGATCAGAGCAACCGATCACTTGCAAGGTCAGAACTCTTTGATATGTTTAACTTAAAGGGAAATGCTTACCCTTACACCCTAGGTACCTGCAGTGGTGTTACAGAGGTTTCTGGGAGAAGGGCCAGTGGCCTTACAGCGACATCTCTCGAGAACACCGTCGAGATACCGTTACCTACACTGGTCGAGTGCAACCAGATTCCATCCAATCGAGAAGAGATCCCAACGCCAGAGGCTGCTCTTCATCATCAACATCTCAAGAGGATAGCAAACAAGATACCAGCCCTCAACAACAAAGCAGATATCCTGATTCTGCTGGGCAGAGACATTCTCCGGCTGCACAAGGTACGTCAGCAAATTAACGGACCACACGATGCACCATTTGCCCAACGCTTAGATCTAGGCTGGGTAATCGTAGGCAATGTTTGCATACATAAGATGAAGAGACCTAACAACATCTCCTCTTACAAAACACACATCTTGTCAAATGGTCGCAGCACCCATTTCCAACCATGCCCACATCACTACTGGGTGAAAGAGAAAGTGAGCAACACCAAGTGGCAACAGGAATCCTTCAACAACATGAACACGCACCAGCCCTGGGATGAAAACCTCGGGTCATCAGTGTTGGACTCTACAAGTAGTGACAACAAGTGGGCACCCACAAGGGAAGATAAAGAATTCATAAAGGTTATGGATAAAGAATTTGCTCAAGATGACTCCAACAGTTGGGTAGCTCCTTTACCCTTTCGTTTCCCAAGAGTGAGGTTGCCGAACAACCTGCAGCAAGCAACTGCAAGGTTCTCATCCTTAAAGCGTACCCTAAAGAGGAAACCAGAGATGGAGAAGCATTTCATTGACTTTATGCAGAACATCTTTGACAGAGATCATGCTGAACCTGCGCCACCACTGAGGGAGGGAGAAGAATGTTGGTATCTTCCATCCTTTGGTGTCTATCACCCTCGCAAGCCTAATCAGATCAGAGTCGTGTTTGACTCCAGTACTCAGTTTGAAGGCCTCTCTCTCAATAACCTGCTCCTAACTGGGCCCAACCTGAACAACAGCCTCCTTGGAGTATTGATCCGCTTCAGACAAGAACCTGTCGCCATAATGGCCGACATTCAGCAGATGTTTCATTGCTTCATCGTGAAAGAAGACAACAGAAACTATCTTAGGTTCCTATGGCACAAAGACAACAATGTCAACAACCCGGTCATAGACTACCGGATGAAGGTCCATGTCTTCGGGAATAGTCCCTCACCTGCTGTGGCGATCTATGGTCTGAGACGGACAGCCCAGGAAGGTGAGAGAGAGTACGGATCCGATGCTCCAGCGATCCTTACTCCAGCTACACTCCTTACACAGAAGACTGGAGCTGCTACAGTTCCGCCTGGGAATTTCGATAACAAGGACATTTACAAACGTCAGTGGAGGCAAGTACAACATCTGGCTAACGTGTTTTGGCATCGCTGGAAGACTGAATATTTGCACTTGCTTCAAAACCGTCACAAATGGCAGACGCCCAGTCCCAATCTCCAAGAAAAAGACCTCGTTCTCTTAAAGGACAAAGAGGCTCATCGCAATGACTGGCCAATGGGACTTATCGCCAAGGTCCTACCCAGTGAGGACGGAAAGACTCGTAAGGTAGAAGTTAAGGTGACAAAAGGGGGCTCTACCCGAACCTTCTTCCGCCCGGTCACTGAATTCGTGCTGCTTCTACGAAAGGAGGACATCACATGAACTGAACATGCTCCTGGACGTTGCTCACGGCGGGGAGCATTCGTCCTCGTCTCCCAGTTTTATTGAATATTGACATTTTCCATTGGATTGAACTGTTAACATTCCCATTGGATTCTGGGTTGGTGGAAGAGTTGGCATGTTTGCGGCTTCCCCAATCTGAAGATGGGTTTAATATATTTGGACTTATCTTTCGGTTTGATCTACGGGTCGACAACAACGAGTTTGGACTTTAACATTTTTGATGTTTATTATTGCATGCATGTTTTCTTTCCTCTTGTTTTTTCAGGTTCGAACGACTTCGAAGAATTACGGACATCGTGAAATCCAAGGATTTCAGACGGGGAGTGTCATGTCTCACGACTTAGGAAATCATTCAATGTTTGCATTGCTTGTGTTCGTTCCTTCTTTCTAGGCAGAAGTTTGCCTTTCCCTGTATTTTGTCCCAACTCTCTCACTGTAGTCTTGTGATGTATGTTTGTTCACGCCCTTATTCTCCATTTTGTCATCATTCCTCCATCTGTATGCATCCTACTACATGTCCTCTGTTGAATATTCCTTTTTACCTGCTACTTTCATCATAATACAAGAATTTCAGTTAAAGCAACTCTCTTTTCCTGGAGTCTTCTTACATGGGATCGTGGCTGAGTTAAGCTGTCTGATTAATCGGTATGAACGTGAGTACAGGTGAATACGGAAGCGCCTAAAAAGAAGGGTCTATCCAGGCACCACTACGTTCTACATATCCATGAGTCAGAATACCTAGCTAGAAAGCATATAATTCTAACCCGTGATTGAGGCCTTTAGGTGAAAGGCTGTCAAGGTAAAATATCCATTTGGATTCAGCCCTGGACATAGCCTGTATTAAATTGCCCCCTCTTAAGTTTTGTTTAATTCTCTGGATGCCCAAAAAATGAGCATCCTTAGTTGATTTATTGTGTTTCTCGCTGAAATGACGTGAAAGTGGATGACCCATGAAGCCTTTCTGGATGTTAGTGAAGTGTTCCTTAACTCGAACCATGAGGGACCTCTTAGTGTGGCCTACATATAGTTTTTACATGGACATTCAATTAAATAAATGACTTTTGTAGTAGAACATGTGATACTGTCCTTAATACCAAATTCATTCATGGCACCAGAGTCAGTAAACGTAGAACGGCACACAAAGCAATAACCACAGGGTGTGAACCCTGGCCTGGTTTCACCAAGGGTACCAGCTTGATGCTTCTGATTAGAGGCCGATTTTGTAGTGGGGGCTATAATGCTGCCCAAAGATTTGGCCTTCCTAAATACAAATCTAGGCACGGCCGGCAAATACTCCCCTATGATTTTATCCCTTTGAAGCACGAACCAATGTTTTTAGATGATGGACCTAAACTTGGTATACCCTGCATGGAATTGTGTGATGAATGGTAGCCGGCAAATTTAATCATGAATATTGCCATTGGTTAGATTTGTAAGTTTCACTCTGTGTATCAAAGAGTTCCTGGGTATCGCCATCACTTCCTGTTTAGCTTGTTCCAACAGTGAGATGGAATAACCTTTATCAAGGAATTGTTGGGTCAGAACTTCGGATTCTCTGTTGTAGTCATCCAGGCTAGTGCGGTTGCGTCTAATCCTTGTATACTGGCCTTTAGGGATATTTGTGAGCCATACAGGTAAATGGCAGCTGGTGATATTGGTAAAACTATTGGAATCCACTTCTTTCCGATAACACTTGGTTAATAGCTGACAATCTTCTACATATATGTTAAAGGGAACCTGTCACACCCCCAGGCGTTTGTAACTAAAAGATCCACCTTGTGCTGCACTAATGCTGCATTTGGACAAGGTGGCTCTTTTAGTTATACTCCCTGCACACGCTGAAATAAACACTTATAAAATGTGCCCCCTCATACCTTGAAATCGCCAGGGAGGCGGGACTTTCCTGCCTAATCAGACGCAGCACAGCCGTCATTCATACCCCCTTGGCGCCGGGCACCACCTCCTCAGCGTTGTTTGAATCTGTCCCGAAGCCTGCTCTGTTATTTGATCCCTTGGGCATGCACAGTTAGCGCTGCCCGTCTTCTGACATCATTTGATATCAGGCTGACTGCGCCTGTGCATCCGCGCTGCCCCAGATCCCGCCCCGCAGTGTCTTCTGATTTATTCACACTGCGGGGCTGAGATTCATGGGCATGCGCAGTGCATATCTTTGTCTCTCACTCATCTCCTTCCGCCTTCTTCAGACTGTGCGGCGTCAGCTGATCCCTAATCACATGCCACATCTGGACCTCGGTGAGTCTCTGCCTGGTGGGCATCATTTGTGTCCTGATTGTTTAGGACGTTCCTGCTCCCATGTGCGGCACAAGTTCAGGTGCAGTCCATAGGTGATTTCTACACGACTTGCAGGGCATATGCAGTACGTTCATTATTAACCCATTGCGGTTTCATTATATCAGTACACCATTACATACTTCCCTGGACCAGTGCGCAGCACAGGGATTTGGTTGGTGTGTTTGTTTGTGTGGTCGCATTAGGTTTTCCTACACATCTACTATATAATTGTCTAAGGGTCACTTCCGTCTTTCTGTCCTTCTGTCTGTCTGTCTGTCTGTCACAGATATTTATTGGTCGCGGTGTTGTGAATTCTGTTGTCGGGCTCCCTCCTGTGGTCATGAATGGTACTTCGGCTGGTTCTGTCCATGGACTTCCTCTGGTGGGTGTTTCTGAGTTTCACAGGTGACGAGGTTAATTCGTTAGCTGCTGCTCTATTTAACTCCACTTAGATCTTTGCTCCATGCCACCTGTCAATGTTCCAGTATTGGTCTGTTCACTCCTGGATCGTTCTTGTGACCTGTCTTCCCATCAGAAGCTAAGTTCCAGCTTGTATTTCTTTGGTTTGCTATTTTTCTGTCCAGCTTGCTATATAATTTGTTGTCTTGCTTGCTGGAAGCTCTGGGACGCAGAGGGAGCGCCTCCGCACCGTGAGTCGGTGCGGAGGGTCTTTTTGCGCCCTCTGCGTGGTCTTTTTGTAGGTTTTTGTGCTGACCGCAAAGTAACCTTTCCTATCCTCGGTCTGTTCAGTAAGTCGGGCCTCACTTTGCTAAATCTATTTCATCTCTGTGTTTGTATTTTCTTTACTCACAGTCATTATATGTGGGGGGCTGCCTTTTCCTTTGTGGAATTTCTCTGAGGCAAGGTAGGCTTTATTTTTCTATCTTCAGGGCTAGCTAGTTTCTTAGACTGTTCCGAGTTGCATAGGGAGCGTTAGGCGCAATCCACGACTATTTCTATTGTGTTTGATAGGTTTAGGGATTTCGGTCAGCAGAGTTCCCACGTCCCAGAGCTTGTCCTTATTATCAGTAACTATCAGGTCATTTTGTGTGCTCTTAACCACCAGGTCCATTATTGTCCTGACCACCAGGTCATAACATCGCGGCCTCTCTCTGTCCTGGAAATCCAAGTCGCTGATTGGTCGTGGCAAAACAGCGACGGGCACAGTCCGAAAGAAAATGGCTGCTCCTTACCTGCAGTCAGTGCCCGGTGCCCGCTCTATACTCCCCTCCACTCACCGCTCACACAGGGTTAAAGCCGGCTGTAATGGACCAAGTTATGCCGCGGGTAACGCACTCCTTTACCGCCGCTATTAACCCTGTGTGTCCCCAACCTTTTACTATTGATGCTGCCTATGCGGCATCAATAGTAAAAAAAATTATTGTTAAAAATAATTTAAAAAAAAAACCTGCTATACTCACCCTCCGTTGTCCGCTGAGCCGCTCGCGCCGGCCGCCATCTTCTGTTCCCGGCGATGCATTGCGGCAGCTGTGCGCGTACCGCCGGAGCTCCGCTGGATCCCAGGAGGTGAGTATATAACTATTTTTTATTTTAATTATTTTTTTTAACAGGGATATTGTTGTGAGTTCCATTCTGGAGCTCCATCCTCTGGTTGCTAATGGTATTTTTGTGGGTTCTGCCCTTGGGCTCCCTCTGGTGGTTTCGAGTGGAACTGCTGCTCTGTTAGGTGGCTGTAGCAGCTGCCTTCACTAATCGCATAGCCTGGGTTTGCTATTTAAACCTGCTCTGGGCTTTAGTCCTTGCCTGCTGTCAATGTTCTTGGTTGGACTTGATTCTTTCCTTGGATTTCTCATATGGCCAGTCCTTGTCTGC
Organism: Ranitomeya imitator; assembly: GCF_032444005.1. Taxonomy (NCBI): domain Eukaryota; kingdom Metazoa; phylum Chordata; class Amphibia; order Anura; family Dendrobatidae; genus Ranitomeya; species Ranitomeya imitator. Next base: position 830,923,139 of record NC_091283.1, read on the forward strand.
AAAAGATAAGTTTTGCTTGTATTTGTTTGTCCATTTGTTTGGACTCTATTGCTCTGCATTTTTGTCTCTTTTTGTCCAGCTTGTCACTATGTCTTATTCAGGCTAGCTGGAAGCTCTGGGAAAGCAGATTTGCCCCTCCACACCGTGAGTCGGTGTGGAGTTCATTTTTGTACTTCTTAATACTGACCGCACAGTATCCTTTGCTTTCTGTCTATCTAGTTTAGTTTTGGCCTCCCTTTGCTGAATTCTGATTTCATTTCTATGTACGTCATTTCCCTCTCCTTTCACAGTCAATATTTGTGGGGGCTGTCTTTCCTTTTGGGGGTTTCTCTGAGGCAAGATAGCTTTCTGTTTCCTTCTTTAGGGGTAGTTATATCTGAGGCTGTGACGAGGTGTCTAGGGAGTGTCAGGAACATCCCACGGCTATTTCTAGTTGTGTTGTTAGGATTAGGGACTGCGGTCAGTAGAGATACCACCTTCTCAGAGCTCGTTCCATGTTTCGTTTTAGCCACCAGGTCATATCAGTGTGGCCTCTTAACCACCAGGTCATAACAGGATATGGTGCAGACACTGCTGTATACTACGTGGGCTGTGTTAGATACTCCGTGTGCTGTGCTCTATATTACGTGTCTCTGTGCTGTATACTACGTGGCTCTGTGCTGTATACTACGCAGCTGGGCAATATACTACGTAACTGGGCAATCTACTACGTCGCTGTGCAATATACTACATGACTGGGCAATATACCACGTGGCTGGGCAATATACCACGTGACTGGGCAATATACTACGTGACTGGGCAATATACTACGTGACTGGGCAATATACTACATGCCTGGGCAATATACTACGTGACTGGGCAATATACTACGTGGCTGGGCAATATACTACGTCACTGGGCAATATACTACATGACTGGACAATATACTACGTGGCTGGGCAATATACTACGTCGCTGTGCAATATACTACGTGGCTGGGCAATATACTACGTGGCTGGGCAATATACTACGTGGCTGGGCAATATACTACGTGGCTGGGCAATATACTACGTGGCTGGGCAATATACTACGTGGCTGTGCAATATACTATGTGGCTGTGCAATATACTATGTGGCTGTGCAATATACTATGTAGCTGGGCAATATACTACGTGGCTGGGCAATATACTACGTGGCTGTGCAATATACTATGTGGCTGGGCAATATACTACGTGGCTGGGCAATATACTACGTCGCTGTGCAATATACTATGTGGCTGGGCAATATACTACGTGGCTGGGCAATATACCACGTGGCTGGGCAATATACTACATAGGCTGTGCATTATACTACGTGGACATGCATATTCTAGAATACCCGATGCATTAGAATCGGGCCACCATCTAGTTTTTTATATTTGTATGACTGCCTGGCAGTCATTCCTTGAGCGCGGTTTCAGCTGCATTATTACTAATAAATAAATTTCACCACTGAAATAAAAAACTACAAGTTTGGTATCGCCGTAACCGCACTGCCTTGGAGAATCATATTACCATGACATCTTTATCACACAATGAATGTTGTAAACACAAATATAAACAATTTCAGAATTGCAGTTTTTCACTGTTTTACCATTCTTTTTCGACTCCCAGTACACTATATGATAAAATGGCATTAAGCCTCTATGTCTATGGAGCATCAAACAATTTGCTTTTAGAAGAGGGTGAGGGAAAAAATGAATGAGCAAAAAATGAAAAATTGCCAGTCATGAAGTGGTTAACGCTTTGCCACTTTTTTTGTTTTTGTATTTTTGCCTAAACTAATAGAGGTTGGGATACCTGAAGACCATCAACAGTGTATCATGTTGTCTTCATCCGTCATGGTGGCAACAACAACCCAAAAATATTCTAGAGATTGTTGTGATGTTACAAAACGGTAAAAACAGCTACGCTTTTCCCTTAAAACTCCATAACATACATATACGTCCCGGAATTACTTAAAGAAGACCTTGCGCTGGATGTTTTACATCAGTACGGAGACCTCCTGTGTAACATCCTTTATACTGTTTAGATTGGTGCTGACACTGAAGTCTGCTTCTCCGTGACATCGTACATGGAAAATCGGGTTTTGGCCTACCACAGCGGCACTGTTATCGCCCGTGATTATTATTATGGAGGTAACGCGTCTAACTTATATGATAACGTAAGATCTGTCTGTGCGGCTTCTGCAATTCACTGCTCGTAGATGTACAGACAAACACTTTCCCACTAAAGAAAACAATGCCCAAAATTAATTAAAAAATTACATAATCTGTGACAAAGCTTTGGCGAACGCACTTAAATTCCGAAAATCCATAATTATCAAATTTTGCAACTTAATAATAAGTTTGTCATAAATTAAGCCAGCAGACTTTTTTAAGCATGGTGGTGCACAATGTTAGATAAGAGCGGGAGAACAATGTCGTCAAATGTCCCAGCCGAAACCAGATCTCACACTTTGCACTGATGAGGGGCAGTACCACGAAACACAGTGTCTGCAAATCGAGATTTTTGTTTTGGCTTTTATCAGGTGACAAGGCTCATTAAAGGATCGATATTGACTTTTAGGATTGCTATTTCCTATAGGTGGCACTAGAGCTGTAGTCCTCTTCCTCTCTGAGAAAACTTGCATATTTCCCAGAAGAGTATTGTGGCTTAAAAGTCTCCTCACCTCGACATGTCATGCTTGTGGATCCACATTAAAATGTGCAATTTTTGTGCAAAGTGCTACTTTTTGGCATGTTATGGTTGCAGCAGAACTGTAGTTATTCCTCGCATTTTATGACAACTGTGATCGACGTAGATTATACAGTTTTTTATATAGAAATGAATTCATAAATACATGAAACCAAATGTTTAGCCAAAATGTTGCAAATTATTGGGTACAAGAGCAATGATAATTCTCCCGCATCTACCTGAGCTAGTGGGTTTTTCTCATTCTGAAAGTCATTTTTCAAAGTATTGGAGGATCTTCCAATAGGTCTCTAATACAACAGGACCATGAAGAAGAAGACTTCCCAATTTACTGTTGATTTTAATCACTAGGGTCTATTTCTTGTGGTATGATTCACTATCATACATGTACGGCAGATGTACTCAGGAGGCATAGCGGGAAGGTCCTGAGCTTGTGACCACCTTAGATGGCGTAGTCAATACCAACCAAGGCATTTAAGTGGTTAGACAATGGGAAAAAAGTCTCTGTCACGCTATTCTCCCCAAGCTACACTGGGTTTAAGAGGGAAATAGTAATATGCACATACATTGCAATACAGAAGGATATAAGAGCAACAAACAAGTAATTTTTATCATAAAATAAGTTATTCAAATGTTGATAACAATTTAAGAAACATTAAAGTCGAAAAATCCTTTTGTTTTTTATTGTTTTTTTTTTTCTTTGTAGTCTGCCTGAGACTTTGACAATAATTTATGGGAATTTTTTTTCTATTTAATTTACAGAGGACGTCGTTTCCGCACCATACTACCACCCCTGCTCACCTTTACATGAGGTAAGAATAGATTGAGTGTCTCGACATGTCCTCTCTAACTGTATAGAAGATTAAATTCTGAATTCCTTCGATCTTCTGAAGGTGTCGTTTCCAGTAGGCTGCCTCCATAAGTCATGGGGTTGTATACGCCACATTTGATATTTGGGATCACAAATAAGTGCAAATGAATTTCATTTTCCAGATCCTCACCTGTCCCTCAGGGTAGGCTTTACAGTCCTCTTCTAGGTGCCTCCAATCCTCTTCTAAGTGCTTCTGGTCATTTTCTAAGGGCTTACAGTATTATTCCATCTTCAATATAGACTTCTGGGTCTTTGAAACTTACTAGACAGTGTGACATCATGAGGTTGTGAAGCAATGCCCATCATCACAATGCACATGTTGTGTTAGGGTGGTCTGCAAGTCAGACCCTCTGTGATATTGTATGGCTGCCAGACGTGAGGATGCTCCAGAGCAATGATGGACAGAGACAGACGTAATCTGTTTCAGATGCCATAAAGTTTACTGGTTACATACAGTTATATACCCTTTTGGGTAGGCGTATACATTATGGTTGTGCGCGAATCAGCTGTTTATTACATGTGAGACCATTATTGATTTACTATTAATTCATCAGGTGATTCCTTATAAGGAGAGAACTGTGGACAGGTATCTGGTGTGAGAGGTCCTACGTCTCATCTGATTAGCCTCTCCTGTGTCAGCAATTCTAATTGATAATAATTAATAGTCAGCAGAATGACTTAGCAAAGCTTGGACATGTCCGGGCGTATTCTGTTAGACTAAGAAATATATATGTGAATTATAGGAATATATCAAGGTGGTCCCTGATTTCCCCATCAGTCCCCCCTTTTGAGAATAGATATGACTCTACCCCTGACCTTCAGGTGCTCTCAATGGCCTAGTGCCATTGTCAGACTTTCTTGTCAATTCTTCTGCCGAATCCCCCATAGGAAGGGACGCCCATAGTTCTAGTCTCAAATGGCCCCATAATACCTGCCCCAGTTGTCCCCATATTACCTGCCTCAGGCACGCCCATAGTTCTCATCTCAGATGGCCTCATTATACCTGCCTTATATTCCTAAATAATGCCTTCTGCAGGTGACCCCATGGCGATTCCTTTGCATGCCCCCATAATCCAGCCTCAGATGACCAATTAGTCCCTGCCTAATTTGAGCCCCATTGTAGCAGGATTTAGCAGATACCAGATGGGACATCTTACCAATAACGTCACTCTTAGTGCAATTTCAGCTTGGGACATGACATTGACCACGGTGTTTTCTAACACTTTTTTACGCACGCTCCAGCCAGAAGCTGTCAGAAATGACAATGTACGCATACCATTTGGCGTAAGTTTACGGTACAGGGAAAAAAATGTGTCTGTTTTTACCTTCAGTGTGTCATCATTGTGTCTAATTTTACCATCAGTGGGCAGCCTCAGCAACAACTGCACCTGCACAATATTTCACCTAGCAGTCGTAGTTTTGTAGAAGCTCGAGAGTCACAGGCTGGAGACTAGTGGTCATTTACCATGTAATACATAGACAACTCAAGGAAATCTAAACCTAGTATGGTTCTCGTTACAAGTCGCTTTTTGTTTTATTAACTCAGAAAAGGCCATTAAACATGCAGATTTAGAAAATGAAAGGTTTAATAGTTTCACGACATACATTTTAGCATCTTCCGTTTTGATGATGTTTCCCACCCTCTCCTCCCCCCAGAAAAGTTGAGAGATTGTAGAAATTAAGCCAACCCTGCATCTTTCTTCCAAGCATTTGATCCTTGCCTTATTCTTAATCTACAAAATAAAAAAAAATAAAATAGTAATAGTTTAACCACCACATGCAGCAGAGGCATTAGACTGAATCCTCAAGAAGAGACGATTCTGAAGCTGTTGCTGTTTTTTTTACACACCAGGACTTCTTAATATGATCCAAAATGAATGACCCATTTTTTTTTTACCGATTTTTTTTTTTTATCATTAGATTTTAGTGGCGGAAGTATTTTGCTTTAAACTTACGGCCAATAAGTGTTAAATTAAACCATCATGATGCTGAAGCTTGCACCAAAAGACTTTTCTGTTACTATGGAGGGTCACCATGACCCAGTACATTGCAAGTGAGGATTCCTCCATCATACCTCCCTTCAAGGAGGCATGCTTTTGTAAAGAAAAAGGGTTTCCTGGTACTAAAAAGCTGAATCCTTAGGATTAGAGATCCTCCTACTAGAATGTTCCGGAAATTTTGTCATACTGAATTTTTTTTATTTACGTGAGGGATCAACCAAAACATGAGCCTATTACATAGTAACATAGTAACATAGTTAGTAAGGCCGAAAAAAGACATTTGTCCATCCAGTTCAGCCTATATTCCATCATAATAAATCCCCAGATCTACGTCCTTCTACAGAACCTAATAATTGTATGATACAATATTGTTCTGCTCCAGGAAGACATCCAGGCCTCTCTTGAACCCCTCGACTGAGTTCGCCATCACCACCTCCTCAGGCAAGCAATTCCAGATTCTCACTGCCCTAACAGTAAAGAATCCTCTTCTATGTTGGTGGAAAAACCTTCTCTCCTCCAGACGCAAAGAATGCCCCCTTGTGCCCGTCACCTTCCTTGGTATAAACAGATCCTCAGCGAGATATTTGTATTGTCCCCTTATATACTTATACATGGTTATTAGATCGCCTCTCAGTCGTCTTTTTTCTAGACTAAATAATCCTAATTTCGCTAATCTATCTGGGTATTGTAGTTCTCCCATCCCCTTTATTAATTTTGTTGCCCTCCTTTGTACTCTCTCTAGTTCCATTATATCCTTCCTGAGCACCGGTGACCAAAACTGGACACAGTACTCCATGTGCGGTCTAACTAGGGATTTGTACAGAGGCAGTATAATGCTCTCATCATGTGTATCCAGACCTCTTTTAATGCACCCCATGATCCTGTTTGCCTTGGCAGCTGCTGCCTGGCACTGGCTGCTCCAGGTAAGTTTATCATTAACTAGGATCCCCAAGTCCTTCTCCCTGTCAGATTTACCCAGTGGTTTCCCGTTCAGTGTGTAATGGTGATATTGATTCCCTCTTCCCATGTGTATAACCTTACATTTATCATTGTTAAACCTCATCTGCCACCTTTCAGCCCAAGTTTCCAACTTATCCAGATCCATCTGTAGCAGAATACTATCTTCTCTTGTATTAACTGCTTTACATAGTTTTGTATCATCTGCAAATATCGATATTTTACTGTGTAAACCTTCTACCAGATCATTAATGAATATGTTGAAGAGAACAGGTCCCAATACTGACCCCTGCGGTACCCCACTGGTCACAGCGACCCAGTTAGAGACTATACCATTTATAACCACCCTCTGCTTTCTATCACTAAGCCAGTTACTAACCCATTTACACACATTTTCCCCCAGACCAAGCATTCTCATTTTGTGTACCAACCTCTTGTGCGGCACGGTATCAAACGCTTTGGAAAAATCGAGATATACCACGTCCAATGACTCACCGTGGTCCAGTCTATAGCTTACCTCTTCATAAAAACTGATTAGATTGGTTTGACAGGAGCGATTTCTCATAAACCCATGCTGATATGGAGTTAAACAGTTATTCTCATTGAGATAATCCAGAATAACATCCCTCAGAAACCCTTCAAATATTTTACCAACAATAGAGGTTAGACTTACTGGCCTATAATTTCCAGGTTCACTTTTAGAGCCCTTTTTGAATATTGGCACCACATTTGCTATGCGCCAGTCCTGCGGAACAGACCCTGTCGCTATAGAGTCCCTAAAAATAAGAAATAATGGTTTATCTATTACATTACTTAGTTCTCTTAGTACTCGTGGGTGTATGCCATCCGGACCCGGAGATTTATCTATTTTAATCTTATTTAGCCGGTTTCGCACCTCTTCTTGGGTTAGATTGGTGACCCTTAATATAGGGTTTTCATTGTTTCTTGGGATTTCACCTAGCATTTCATTTTCCACCGTGAATACCGTGGAGAAGAAGGTGTTTAATATGTTAGCTTTTTCCTCATCATCTACAACCATTCTTTCCTCACTATTTTTTAACGGGCCTACATTTTCAGTTTTTATTCTTTTACTATTGATATAGTTGAAGAACAGTTTGGGATTAGTTTTACTCTCCTTAGCAATGTGCTTCTCTGTTTCCTTTTTGGCAGCTTTAATTAGTTTTTTAGATAAAGTATTTTTCTCCCTATAGTTTTTTAGAGCTTCAATGGTGCCATCCTGCTTTAGTAGTGCAAATGCTTTCTTTTTACTGTTAATTGCCTGTCTTACTTCTTCGTTTAGCCACATTGGGTTTTTCCTATTTCTAGTCCTTTTATTCCCACAAGGTATAAACCGCTTACACTGCCTATTTAGGATGTTCTTAAACATTTCCCATTTATTATCTGTATTCTCATTTCTGAGGATATTGTCCCAGTCTACCAGATTAAGGGCATCTCTAAGCTGTTCAAACTTTGCCTTCCTAAAGTTCAATGTTTTTGTGACTCCCTGACAAGTCCCCCTAGTGAAAGACAGGTGAAACTGCACAATATTGTGGTCGCTATTTCCTAAATGCCCAACCACCTGCAGATTTGTTATTCTGTCAGGTCTATTAGATAGTATTAGGTCTAAAAGTGCTGCTCCTCTGGTTGGATTCTGCACCAATTGTGAAAGATAATTTTTCTTGGTTATTAGCAGAAACCTGTTGCCTTTATGGGTTTCACAGGTTTCTGTTTCCCAGTTAATATCCGGGTAGTTAAAGTCCCCCATAACCAGGACCTCATTAGACCTATTAGAGTTTCCAGGACCTATTAGAGTTTCTCAATGACTAAAATTTTAAACAACTGGATCAGAAATCAATATTTAAGCGTTTTTCCAAATAAGACATCCCTAGACCACAAGCCATTATGCGCATGTGAAACTAGTCTGTTTCAACCTCAAATGCAAGTACAAAACCATGACAAAGGGTATCCGTGACTCATGTGAGCTCAAAGACAAGACGCCATTTTCCACCTCATATAAATCCAGAGATTACGACCACCTCCCCCCTCTCCTATACCAGGAAACTAACCCTAATAAACACACGATAAGCATAGGTTGGATTAAATGGCCACAGCAGCCATTTATTAACATTTAATATACAACATATTAAAACAATGAACCCCGGAAGTGGATGATACTCGAAGCCCGAAACATATAATCGAATATTTTTCCAGACAAACGTCCCACCTTTTTGGCCTTAGGTCAGCCTTACCCCCAGCCGCCACGCACCTGCTCGGAGGCAAATATCCACCAACCAGGCCAAACCACACACCTGTTACTGGTTCCCATAATAATCCCTTCCATTGGATTATCTATATCACTTGACCATTTTAATTCACCCAGGGGAGTCCAAGACCTGTTGAGATCCCCCACACCAATCCGCCATTTTCCAATTCCACCAACTTCGAGGACCACCACCCCCTGCCACAAACATAAATGCTCTAATCCTTTAGACATTTAAGTCCCCCCACACCTTCAAAGCTGTTTCAATGCCTTCCTGTATCGCCAAACACCACATATCCGTACCGACTGCATTCAAATGCACACCATCCAACCTCCAGTATCCTCCCGCGCCGGACTCCAAATTTATATGCCGCACTACTAGCGCCCCATTCCTTGCCATAAATCAAGAAACAGCTTTGTTCACCTTGATCCTTATTCACCCCCTCAACCGACCTAGCGCCCCGCCAAACCTTCCGCGGAACGATGTCGGACCAAATCACCAGAACCTTGGGAAACATCGCCCACAGCCTTTAACATATCAAACTTGATGTCTTTTATTAATTCTCTCCAAGACCTCTTCCCTAAGTCATTTCACCCCAACTGGACAACTACTATTTGTGGGACCTGATCCAAGCGCACAAAGTGGTGAAACTCGGGCAAAAACTGACTCCATATCATCCCCCTTTTTCCAATCCACCTCAGGGTTGCCACGTCCTGCGAAAAACCCAACTGATGACCATCCGGATGAACCGCTGCCCTCTGCGCTGCCCAGAACACGAAAGAGTGTCCCATTATCCAAACCAGCCTTTTCCCATGCTCTGTAAGAGAATAAAACAATAACAGCAATTAATTTTTTAACCACCAAATACTTGAACCATGAAATCAAACCAAACCTGGGTGAACATAAGACCGGAATCTCTCTGATTCCCACCGCCCTATTCTCTTCACCACCTCATCCCCCAAACCTCTCCTGGCCGCTTCCGTTGCAGCCCCTATCCGAAATGAATGCCCACTGTATCTTGCTGCTGAAATTCCCCCCGCCTCCAAACACTTCCGAAACACTGAAACAAATTCAAAACGCGACAAGAAGGAACCATCAGCGTGAACTAACAGTGGGTCAGATAAACCACCACCTCTTTTCATGAAATTATCCACACAGGTTACCGGGCACAATGGACAATTTGGGATCTCAAATAACACTATTTTACAACCCTTCCATTGACATCCGTTTTTGACGAACGAATGAACACAACCACCCTGTCTGAAGTAACGTCCACATCCTCCCTCAATAAACCCCCTTTTTTGCACCTGGAAGGTCTGACCAACTCCCCCAAGCGAAATGCCCCAAAAAAGGCCAATGAAAAGGCCGCTGGAAATAAATCCACCTCCCATTCTGAAAAACAAACAACCCATAATTGCCTTCCAATCGTTAACAACACTTCAAAGGAGATCGGTCGCCTACCGTCCATTGACTTCTGGCCTTTTTTCCAGCCCTTCACTATTTGTGTCACCAAGAATGATTTTGTCTCGTCCCGCAAACCTCTAACTTTAAAACCAAACGCTAAACCGGCTAAGAACTTACTCACTTTGGACACCAACCAACCCGCCCCCCAGACATGCCCCACTAGCAACAATAGTCTGTTCTCATCGTCCATTCCTGCCCCTTGGGATGCCTTCCAAGCTTGCCATGTACTCGAAGCCTGATCATATTGCATCCAAGACATATCCAACAAAGATCTTGAAAACAACTCCCTTACGGCCCGAAGGGCAGGTTCCACAGTTCCGCTGGACAATCCTGGCCCGCTGAATCCGTGCAATGTCTCGGCTCTTGAGACTGATGCCACTGTGAATGGAAAAAGACATCAGCAGGAGTAGTCACAGTAGCCTTAAAATCCGCCACAATCCGCAAAATAAACTTTAGACCCAGGAAAACCAGATGCTGCAGGTCTTAATAATAGTGTTAATAGTGTCCTGACAACCTCTGGAGACGCCGCAGATAACGTATTGATAACCTCCACGACTCCTGCATGCTCGCAAGAAAAACAGATTTTTTTATTCATCACCATCTCGCCCCATACTGACAATGCCATGACTCTAGGGAATAACTGAAGCAGAATCCGATTTTGCAACAAACCTCGTTCGCGCCATGTGAATGGCCACTCCACTACTAAACACTGATCGCGGAAACGCAAAGTAAAGCCGTGTTTTTCAGTCACGTTAACGAAAAAACCTAAGTCTACTGCATTCTCAATTGGCTGATTACAAATGGATTTGACCATTATATTCATCCAGGAAAAGAGCCCACACCTTCAAATCCTGCTTCAAATCCTTTGTCAATCTGATAAAATGTAGGGGAGACTTTACTCCCGCCGTCGCCAAAGACAAACGCCGACAAAATGCGCGGCCCATCGGCATAATTCTGCAAGCAAAGTTCAGCTTGCCCAACAAAGATTGTAAATCATGCAGCGTTATCTTACACCGAGTACTTGCTCTTCTAACCTCATCTCGAAAAGCAACCAGCTTTTCATCAGGCAATCTGTATTCCATCGCCACAGTGTCAATTTCTATACCTAAAAAACTCAGCGTCTTTTTGGCCGCTAATGGAACCCCAAATCTTTTTGCCACCCTCTCCATTGTACGCAGTAAAATTAAACAATCCGCAGATTGTGCTGGGCCTACGAACATGAAATCATCAAGGTAATATAAACAAGAATTCAAACCTGACATATCCCTAACGACCCATTCCAAGAATGTACTAAACGCCTCAAAATAAGCGCATGACAGCGAGCAGCCCATGGGAAGATAACGATCAATGAAAAAAAAACCATCCCAAAAACAACCTAACAAGTGCATACTCTCAGGGTGCACAGGTAACAAGCGAAAAGCAGCTTCGATATCCGTTTGTGCGGAAAGGGGGCCTTGCTGGCGAAATCGAACCAAATCCATTGCTACATCAAACGACATGTACGAAACCGCACACAGTTGAGGGTCGATCCCGTCATTCACTGATAACCCTTTTGGGAAAGACAAGTGATGAATAAGCCTAAATTTGTTAGGCTCTTTCTTCGGAACCACTCCGAGCGGTGACACCCTCAAATTGCTAAGTGGAGCCGTTGCAAAAGGTCCAGCCATCCTTCCCAAATCAACCTCTTTTTTTAACTTCTCAGAAACTACACTTGGAAACTGCAATGCCGACTTTAAATTCTTCTTTGACAAACAAACATCGTGCTCAATAAACGGAATTTTAAAACCTTCACCAAAACCTTCCCTCAAAAGTGATGCTACTGCTACGTCTGGGTATCTATTTAGGTAAGCCTCCATCGCATCCAGCCGTATCGGCGTCTCCCCTTTTTTCAGCAACGTCTCCCCCCCTTGCTTTTCCCCCTTTAAAACATCTCGTAGCCCCATGTGTGCCCCCACAACCTGAGCATTTGTGCTTAAATTTACACTTGCTCCCAAATCTACAGGTCCCTTCATTGACAGAAAAACACATTCCCTTCTGTATTGCGACCGAGTGTCCTTACTGCCATGAACTCCCGGCACCCCCTTGAAATGGCTGACCTCCTTGATTCACCCTAGCCGGCACCATCACTCTCATCCATATCGCTATATCCTTATGATCCCATCGTATACCAGGTCGGACCGCCTTACGCTGCCAGAACTGCTCGTTGTATCTCAGCCAACCCTGACCGCCGTAAACCCGATAAGCCTCCCCAATTGCATCCATATAGCAAAAAAGACCCGAACAGTTCTCCGGCGCTTTCTCGCCTATCACGCTTGCCAATATGGCAAACGCCTGTAACCAATTAGAAAAGGAACGAGGAATAAGACAGTATCTCCTCTTCTCTTCATCATCTTTTTTGGAATCGTCTCTCCTTAGCCTATCAAGATTAAATCGTTCCAACGGCAATAATGAAAATATATCCACGTAATCCCCTTCCAAATTTTTTCCTTAACCTCCTCCTTCAAATGGGACCCCAGTGGTCCCTCAAAACATACATATACCTCACTCCTGGCTGAATCATCCAAGCGTACCGCCTCATCCTTATCTTTTTCTTTGCTGGTCCACGTATTCTGGCTTGCACCTCCCAAATCACCTGACCCTGTTCCCCCTTCGGATTCCCTGCCGCTCCCCTCCGGCGAAGCTGCAACAGCTGTCCCCTGGCCCAAATGCTGTAAAACTCCCTCAATGCCCGGTGATGCCCCAAAACCCGTAAACCTCTTCACATTCCCACTAACCAAGCAGCTGACGGTGACCCCCCCCTTGTGGGCCTTGCAATATCAGACCCATACCCCCGGTAGCACCCCTCGAAAATGCCTCCCGGTCCCTAAGTTCATTAGGAGCCAAGCAGAGGTTAAAGGGAAAAAAATGCTCGTTCTCACCTGGCCACCTGGGCGCTGTAAACCCAGCATCCGAAGGTCCTGGATCCTGTCGAGGGTGTGCTGATCCATCGTTCCATCGCTGGCTCGGCAGCTCCCGGGTCTCCCTGTTCACTGGTCATAACAGGCAAACCGACAACCTGTGCAGGGACCCTCGGGGCCGCCTCCATGGTGAATGCGGCGCCGCCATGATGTCGTCCATGGTCCAGGTCTTGTGACGCCGATGCCATGCTGCCGACTGAGGCAGCCGACTGCTGCCCGCCCATCCCAGGTGCCGCCCTCGTCTCACCGTTCGATCCAGGCACATCAAGCGCTGTTCCTCACAGCGCACTTGATACCAGGCTGGCAGAATGCCGCCCGTTAGGCCGCCAATGCGGAGGCGCCCGCCCCCTGGCTTCACACGGTCCTGCCCGCCGAGCAGGCCCTGCTGTAACGCCACTGCCCACCGGTCCCGGATCCCGTCGCCTCTCTGCCACGAGGGAGGCCGACCCCTCCCCCTGATGCAGGTCCCGCCGTTGGGGTGGATTCCTCCCAGCTTGCGGGAGCGGTGCTGCCGGACTGCGGCCGCCATCGCCAGCTGGAGGGTCCTCGGAGGGGCTCCTAATGCGGCGCCGGACCCAGGGGGTAACTTCCGGACTTAGGCGGGCCGGAGGCCTAGACCTCCGCGGCCGGCATCCTGCTGGTGGAGCGTTAGAAGCTCCAGCTACTGTCCCCTGGAGCAGGTCGTTGACCAAGGCCTGCAACCAATCCGCGCCCTGAATGCCCGCTGCGTCCCTCAAACGCTGCAGCAAAGCCTCCACATCCATCGCAATAAGTACTCCGAAGCTTCAGGATTCAGCCGGTGAGTACCTAAAATGATTGCCCCACTAACATGGCCACCCCCATTTATAAGGTCCCCTCAACCCCACCTCTGACCCCACCTACTACCCTCAAATTCACTCCTCCCATAATCCCAATATTAACCCTCTAGCACACACCAGATTTATGAGCTCCCTATATTCCCACGTCTCCTCGTCATGTCGGCCTCCCCTGATGGCCAGAGGCCCAGAACGGCCTTTCTAGACTAACAGCATCCCAGAGGTTGTCCATCCAGGCCACTGGCCCCTCAGAACAATGCATCCATATTCTTCTCAAACACAGCCATTCAGCATGGGTTCAAGGCGGAGAGGTCGATCACCAATGATCAGCTCAGTGTTGGGGCATAGCAAACTGATTTATGAAGATTGACCCATTAGGTCAGAATTTCTCCTTACCTTTCTTAGGCTCCGTACAACTTAACTCATAAGATGCATATCCATTCTCCACTGAAGAAAAAAAAAAAAAATTACGAACTTGATGGTAGAGTTTACGACCACACAACCAAGTTTATGACCACAGCAGGTATAAACCTCAAGTGTTGAGCAACTACAGTAATGTCTATTGTAAATATTCTCAGTGAAACGTCAAGTGTTTGCGGTCTGATATATCGGCCAATTTACCTCTGCTACATCTGTATAAAGTCTTAAAAAGTACAAAAAAAAAAAGTTACCTTCTTCGTAATATCTATACACTGTGGCAGAGCTGCTCTTCACGTTCAGGACACGCTGGTCCATCAAGACGTTCATGTTGAATTCAACAGGCAGATCCTTTTGAACCTAAGAGAAAAGTGGGGATCAGTTAAGAACAATCAACGACTATTGATTAGCATTAAAAATTATATTCCTAGAATGGGCTCTTAGGACAAATCTGGAGAAGAACATTCGGCTCACTTACAGTTTCCATGTACATGATGACTTCTCCTTTAGGGCTCAGTTCAAATTTAGAAATAGTTTTATCTTCCACCAACTGTAAGAAAGTGACAGTTTATATACAGTGAGTAGTCACAGGGATGATAAGCTTTGGTTAACCTCAGGCATTATCCACTCATTACAATATACTGTACTAGGCTTCTGCTATTCTGAGCAGTGAAGTGGGCAACTTGGACACCCTATATTGTTGGGGGGACCACTTTTCAGCAGGAGAAGGGGAGAGAAGACTGCATGTGTAGTCTCAGTTGAGGTTAATGGAAGTTACTAAGTGCTCATGTTCTCTATAGGAACCATAAAAAAAAAAAAAAAAAAACTAGCCGTGCTTCCATGTGGTCATCTCAATTCCCATTGCATACAGATGAGCAGAGGACCCTTAACTTTAAAGGGAACCTGTCACCTGAATTTGGCGGGACTGGTTTTCGGTCATATGGGCGGAGTTTTCGGGTGTTTGATTCACCCTTTCCTTACCCGCTGGCTGCATGATGGCCGCAATATTGGATTGAAGTTCATTCTCTGTCCTCTGTAGTACACGCCTGCACAAGGCAATCGTGCCTTGCGCAGGCGTGTACTACGGAGGACATAGAATGAACTTCAATCCAATATTGCAGCCAGCATGCAGCCAGTGGGTAAGGAAAGGGTGAATCAAACACCCGAAAACTCCGCCCATATGACCAAAAACCGGTCCCGCCAAATTCAGGTGACAGGTTTCCTTTAAGAAGGTGAATGCCTGCTTTTCATATACTCGTTTGTTAAATATTTTAAGAAAAGTTCTAGATGGAAACGTGCAAAAAAAAAAAATGTTTTTTGTTGGTGGGCTTTAAAGAAAAAAAAAAAGTTTTGCATACTTGCACTAATGACTCTGCAAAGTTTACTGCCATAGAGTCACAAAAATTAAGGTATTCAGTCATTTTTGGCGTACTACAATATACTGTATTTTCTGGTGTGTAAGATGACTTTAACCCCTGAAAATAGTCTCAAAAGTTGGGGGTCGTCTTATAGGCCGGGTACGGCGTGTGCAGGGAGCGATCTTGGATGTTTACCAAGATCTGGAGGAGAGGAGAATCTCCTTTAGGCCCTGGGATCCATGTTCATGTAAAAAAAAAAATAAGAATAAAAAATATGGATATACTTACCCTCCGTCGGATCCCGGCTCTCAGCGGTGCAAGCGGCGGCCTCCGTTCCCAAGGATGCATTGCGCTAAGGCCAGAAATGACGTCGCAGTCGCGTGACCGCAACATCATCTCAGGTCCTTCGCTCAATGCATCCTTAGGAGCGGAGGCCGCTGCTTGCACCGCTGAGAGCCTGGGGGCCTTCGGACGGTAAGTATATCCATATTTTTTATTTTTATTCTTTTTTTTACATGAACATGGATCCCAGGGCCTAAAGGAGATTCTCCTCTCCTCCAGACCCTGGGAACCATCCGGACCACACACACTGTATAAGACGACTGGGCGTATAAGATGACCCCCGCCTTATACGGTGAGTATATCCCAAACTCCATATTTTATATGGAAAAGTTGGGGGTCGTCTTATACCCCCAGTCTTATACACCGGAAAATACAGTATATGTTTTTAAAGACAATTACATTTTTTTTTTAAACTACAATTAAGTGAAAAACAAAACACCAACCTTGTTAAGAGACGTTAAGTCGGCGCTGTAGCCAGATAACATTCTTGCCTTGACAACTGCCATGTTGGATTCATTGTGCGCACCATTATAACTGAAAATCAAAAATAAAATTCTAAACCTCTTGATCTCAGGAGCTGTGTGATAATTGCCCCCATTACCTGCAATTTGCATGGGTGGGTTCACACGGGGTTTTGCTGAGGTTTTAAATTCTGTACGACGGCAGATGTTACATAGATGATATATCTGTTATTGATTAAGTTACACATTAAGCTTCCAGAAATATGTAGAATAATGCAAATATGGCACAATGCAACATTAATGTTTAATAATTATGATTTAGGACCCAGCATATCCATATGAATTTTTAGCTCCAAAGCCATTAGTGTAGCACTGTACCTGAGCTTGAAGTTGAGATTATAGCTGTAAGCCACTCCATTGACACAGTTGTCTGAAGAGGCCAATATGGACAGTGTGAAAGCAGAGTTTTCTTTGGGCACAAGGTTGTTATAACCAACTTTAGTCTGCAAGAAAATAAGTAAATAATTTGCGAGAAAGTCTAGGGGTTTTAAGTTTATACAAAGAAATTTTAGGGTTTCCCTTAGTCATGTTTTGCAATAAAAGTGATGGTGTTAGAGGAGGTTGGGGTGAGATGTTGTGGCTGCTGCTCCATATTCCAAAGTGGAAAGACTACAAAGAGGATTCAAGTCCATGCATTATGCGGACCAGCTATTGATTTCTATGTTGACTGTGTAAAGCTGTGGCAACACTTGAGGTGGCCTTGCAGCGAAACTCAGCTACCCGTGTGCACTTCTGGTAAAGCAGTGGTCCCCAACTCCAGGCCTCGAGGGCCGCCAACAGTGCAGGTTTTCAGGATTTCCTTAGTATTGCACAGGGGTTGGATTCCATCCCCTGTGCAATACTATGGAACTCCTGAAAACCTGCACTGTTGGCGGGCCTCGAGGCCTGGAGTTGGGGACAACTGTGGTAAAGGGATACAGGATAATATGGGTAGTGGGGGAAACAAAACCAGGTCACATTTGGAGAGGAACAACACCGTATGCACTACCCGAAGAGGTGCCCAAGTAGGGTCCAACACCATATATCAAGAGAAAATAAACTTAGGCACTCAACTTTGTGGAATTTTATGATTTAATATAGTTATCAAATTAAACGTTTCGGCCACAATAGACGGCCTTCCTCAGTAACAATGTGCAGGGTTAGAGATATGCGTGAATGACCGCATGTAAAAGTGTCCCACATCAGCACTGTAGCAGAGTGAATCTGCAGGGAAGCGAAATGTCCAAAGATCGGGTAACCGGTAATGCACAGGAGCCCAGGTGAACGGCGTGCCGGCGTGGCAGTCAGAGACGCGGTATCCACCGCTAGTCAGAGCTCTGATCCTTTCGGACTACTACAGTTTGCTGAGAATTGGGAGTGTATAGTAGCTTAGCATAGGCAGCCAGAGCCTGAATGGCCACAACAGTGTCCTACAAAACAGAACAAAGTGGTTAATATCGAGTCAATGCGATTCTGAGAACTTGGAGGAGTCATAACTCTAATAGTTACCGAGGTAGCAACAAATCCACCGTGTGAGTTTTTCTGGCGAGCAAGCCCCATGGAGACCTTGGCCATCTTTGTAAGGCTTTCTTGAGTTACATCGGGGTCCGCTGCCATGCTTAGCAAAACGTACGAGGTAATCTCTATGTCTGCCGAGCGATACGGAGACAAGAACGGAACAGCTTTTCTCGCGCGAACATCTTCACGTTCCCAGTGAATTGTGTCGGCTGCATTTACAAATAAGGCAAAGATTAAAAAAGTTAAAGTACAGGACGGATAAGTAACATAGTAACATAGTAACATAGTTAGTAAGGCCGAAAAAAGACATTTGTCCATCCAGTTCAGCCTATATTCCATCATAATAAATCCCCAGATCTACGTCCTTCTACAGAACCTAATTGTATGATACAATATTGTTCTGCTCCAGGAAGACATCCAGGCCTCTCTTGAACCCCTCGACTGAGTTCGCCATCACCACCTCCTCAGGCAAGCAATTCCAGATTCTCACTGCCCTAACAGTAAAGAATCCTCTTCTATGTTGGTGGAAAAACCTTCTCTCCTCCAGACGCAGAGAATGCCCCCTTGTGCCCTTGTGCCCGTGCCCGTGTAACAAGACATTTCTACAACGCTTGAGCAGTGCTACCTTCAACTTTGGCCTTGCTCATCAGACTCTGAAGCAAGGGTTGGCTATATTCTGGGAGTTTGGCCAGTGTGAAGGCGTAGAGCATGATGGCTCGATCGTAGATTTTCTGCTCGCTCTTGGATGCGTTTTTCAGACATTCCAAAGCACCAGTCAGCGGAGTATCCTAGAGATTAAGTGGTGGGAGCACCAGTTAGCATTTTTTTCATACCACCTCAGATTTCATTGATTTTTAGGTAAAATATCTATAAATATTATATATATATATATATATATATTTTTTTTTAACAAACAGAGTTTTGATCTTTAACTAGTTGGATCAGAAACAGGCAAGTCTCATCAATACATCTTTATCAGACTTGCCCGTTTCTCATCCAACTAGTTACAGATCAAAATGATCATTTTTTTTCAAAACAGAACATCTGATTGACACCTGAGGTACAAGTTTAATTAGCTTTATGCCATTACAGTCAGTTCACTTCTCAATTAATATCAGATTTTAATTAACATGTGAAAATTTAGTTTTACTGAAAAATCTGGGAACCAAAGTCAAAAGAGCATTCCTTCATATCAGCCACGAACAATCAATTTCGACAACTGAGCCAAACATGAGAGAGTGTCGGCATCAGTGGCTCCTATGACCGTTTATAGGTCTAGCTCCTGCTTTGTCAGGAGACACCTAGGTTGAATTTGGTTCCTCAGTGTTGAAGGCCCCTTAATTGCCAAACCTCTTGGCAGAATTATATATTTTTCACACTTTACATACCTCAGAGCTGTAGTCGTATTCCAAAAGTGCAATGGAAACATAAGCTGTTAAGGAAATCTCACGATCTGTTTCAGATTCCTGAAAAAGAAAAAAAAATTTTTTTTTACCAACAGTAGTAGGACAAAATAAGGAAGATTTGTCAGGAAGGGTTTAAAGATCCTCACCTGGGACTTAAAGCAGCCATTATCCAGTCTTTGGGCGTTTTTCAGCGAGTTTAAGGTTTGCTGTTGACGGTCCTCATCGACGTAGATGTGTTTTTTGGCTTTCTCAAATGTCTTAAAGCTGTAAGCCTTCAGCCTGTGGATTAAGTAGCAAGTTGTAAGGCCGGGGATCATGTCTTCATCTGAGATAATCGGGCAGATTATGCCAATAACATGCTGATCAATGTGATCAGGTTTTCTTGAATTTAGAGAAGGTTAGATTAACCCCTTCACCCCTAGGCAGTTATCAATCCCCCTTCTCCCAAGAGCCATAACTTATTTTTCCATCAATATGACTGCACGAGGGCTTTTTATGTAAGACGAGCTGTACTTCTGAATGACACCATATAGTGTGCTGGAAAAAAAGAAAAAAGAAATAAAAAATCCATGTGTGTTGAAGTTGCAATTCCACATTTTTTTTTTTACCGCTCAAACTAAAGTCTGCATGTTTGGTATGTGCATATGGAGCGCTCCCATGGGGCCGTGGGGTACTCGGTACTGGGTCCTTCGGTTCACAGGGGGGTGTCATGGTGGCTGACCTGGTCTGTGGCCCTGGGACGTCCGTATAAAAGAGAAAGGTCTTTAAGGGGAATGTTCGTGATGCCACCTGTGGTATTCGGTCAGGGTGACTGGCGCTGCTTTAAGGGGTCCGCTGGGGTGATGTTATGGCAGCTAGATGGTATACCTTCCCACAGGTGAAGTGTTTCCCCAGGGCTTCCCAGTGTGTAGATGGTGAATGAGAAATGGCGCAGTGAAGAACGAGGACACAAGGGTGCAGTCTCTTTACCTTTACTGAAGACATCAGCATCCACAGTCCAGGGCACCAGATCACAGGCAGGCAGAGTCTGGCTGGTTTGGAGGCAAATCCAGAGTCCCCTTGTCCAGGTGGAAATCAGTAGCCTTCCTCTAGCGCTGCAGTGTTGTAGCTCCTTACGGCCTATGGCTTAACATAAGGTCCTCACAGATGTAGTGTCTTTTTCTCTGTCCCCCATATAGGATAGGACAAACCAGTATGACTGGTGGCTTGAGGCTGTTTATAGAGACTCTAGCACGTCCCGGCCTCTGAGGGGTGCCACCGTGCCTCCTGGGTGGAGGTGCAAACAGGTAACCTGCAATTAGCTGTCCTGCCAGTCTCTGAAGTAAAGCATGAAGTAGCCGGAACTCCCTCGGTGTTCCGGCTACTGGAATTCTGCGCCTCCGAAGGAGACAGCCTGACCGGGGCTGGTCCCCTTCTGATATCCTCTCCTTTGCTCTGACTTTCCTTGCTGTAATACAATTCTGCCTTCTGAATGTCTCTTTCCAGGAGCTGTAGCAATTTAGGCTACACGGCTCCTCTGCTTCCTTTCCCTCTGTCTCTGACAGGAACTCAACTGACTGAACTCCTTTTACCTCCAAATCAGGATGTTTTATAGGGGAGTTCACCTTAAACAGGCTTAGAGCTCCCCCTTCTGATCTGGAGTGTGAACATGTTGCATGCATTGTGTTACCTGATAAAGAGATCTCCTTCATTGCCTCCAAACGTAGCATCACTCTCCCCGAGAGGAAAGCAATACCACTGTGATGACCAGGACCCTGGGGCTCCGCACATACTTGTACGAACCTGGAAAATCCTAATAACAGGTCAGTTTTTCCATATAGCGTGTGCACTGCTCTGAGCAAGAAGAAATTAATGGGCTGGTGGCCATCAAAATACAGCTGCCCTGTAAATCCCATGGTCTCTGAAAATCTGCCAGGGGGCTGGATAATAAGTAATCAAGAGCCATAAAAGGTCCATGGGCCTGAGGTTCCCCACCCCTGCCCTAGGAGATGTGAAGCAAGGGGGCAAGCGGCCCTGCTATGTATAGCAAAAATAAAGATCTATGAACGCTGGCGTTCATAATGACAGGTGCAGGGATTTTCTGCAGACCCCCAACCGTCATGAAAACCCAATGGTGCCCCACGATCACATGACCGGGATGCCGATGTGTGGGACTTGTGATGAGCTTCTGGTTGGTGCGTGCCAAAAGCCATTGTCAGTGATCGTCAGCGGATTTTAACTTGTTAGCCATGGGTGGATCTTGGATCTACCTGCAGGTGTTTGAGGTACTTGATGGCCGATTAAATTAGCAATCAAGTACCAGGAAAGATGCTGGAGCCGGCATCAAAGGCAGGGACATAAGAAATTATATATAATTCATAGCCATTTGTCGCGAAGGTTAATATAGGAGGCGTTTGGCCCACGGCCCTCGAACACTAGTCTGAGTGCAAGCCGATGTTTTGTCTGCACTTAGGAAAGTAGCTTGGCAATGTGTGCTCAGCCAATATGAACAGGCTCTTTAAAAGGGAATCTGATCAGGCTTTTGTGCTCCCTAAAAAGGAGAGCAGCTTAATTTAGAGACAGACCCTGATTTCAGTGAAGAGTCACTTACATGGGTGCTTGCTGTATTGTTATAAAAATCAGCAGGATATTAAACACTTAAAGAGAGGGGGAGAAAGCAAGGAAAAAAAATAAAATTATATATATATATATATATACATATATATATATATATATATATATCTTGGAATTACCCTTTAATATTTAAGTGGATGTTCATTAACAGCAACAATGTTACTTACATAGAGTTATCGTTTTCTATGGAGTTCTGAAGTAGTCGGTAAGCTCCACCAGAAGCACAAAAAAGATGGCGGTAGTATCCTAAAAAAAAACCAGATATACTAGTAGACTTAGAAAATCTATAACAAGCCATTTTTTGAGAAACGATTTATTTTTTCCCCCTCATAGTATAAAGCAATGACACTCACCTTCGCTCATGTAAGCTTTTGCTTTTTGGTAAATTACTTCAGTTAGTTGTCCGGTGTTATTCAGATAATCCAATACCGCTAGAATAAGGGCCACTCGAACGAGATTCTGTTCTCCACAACCATAAGGTTTCTGGACCAAATCCAGAAGGCTTCTTAACGAGACTCCAAAAAGATCACCTGTAGGGAAGATTGTGAGCATTGTGATTATTCATAGATGGAAGCTTCAGAACCAGATCCGTTTCTTGGAAGATTCAGGATCTTGAGAAGTAATGCGATTAGTAGAGAAAGAAATACACAGCAGTCACAGAAGCTTTGGCAGAGTCGGGAACCACGTTCTCCGGAAGAGCGATATGGATAGGCAGCTGGACATTGTTGTCTATAAAAAAATAAATAAATTTAAAAAAAGTAATGAAGATGTGTGCAAAAATGTAGACTTTTTTTTTTTATAAATATTATCCTACGGTAGGACCTGGGAAGAGTGTGGCTCATCTGCCAAATCTGGCTGCTATAGTCCAACCTGTGAATGGAGAGGTTTTAAACACTGGTCCACAACATGCAGCTGCTCCCCCTGCGTCCCAATATCACTGCCATCCGCATCCTCGGAAAACAAATAGCGGTAAATACAATGGTGGAGGAGGGAGCTGCCTGCTCCTTCTGACACCATTCAACATGTACGACAGACGTGATGACGCCACTACTTTATGTCCGCTACGTGAAGAGTCAGCGCACACTGCAAAGTCCAGAGTGTGTTCAGGCATGTCCGTATACAGGAGGGCCATGTGGAGGATCACGCTGTTTTCTGGAGGGCCATGTGGGGGCTCAAACTATCCAGGAGGGTGTCCGCAGACTTCATTCTGCTCTGTATTGCACATATTATATGCCAATATTGAACAAAGGTAATTTTGTCTTATTGGTTTGGCCTACACAACAATCATGGTCTCATGTGGCCCCAGCCCCTCAGGAAAGTTGCCCACCTGTGCTCTATGGTAATTAGTTTGGAGGAGGCCTGAGAAGTCACTTACTATTCACAAAGACTTGATTTCTTGAAGTGTGTTCCTGATTGATTCCTTCAGGCTGGAAAGCAAAAGATGGAAAATGTACTCTTAATAAGGGCATTTCCACAATGATCAAACAAATCATTTTTTACAGGACACTTGTTTAGCTGCCAAAATTATCAGTTGCCATCAGAGCTCCTACTGCTTGTGACATCCTTTCAAATAAGCCACCACAACAATGCACGAGTGCCTACAACATAATGATGGCACCATGTAAGAGGTTCTTAATGATCAGTGTTGAGCGATACCTTCTGATATTCGGAAATATCGGGATCGGATTGTATCGGCCAATATCCAAAAAATATCGGATATCGCCGATACCGATACCCGATACCAATGCAAGTCAATGGGACACAAATATCGGAATGAAAATAAGCCCTTTCTTTCCTTGTACATCCTGTTCCGGAAGGGGGAAGAGTGTGGGCGGTGCATGGGCGGAGACTGCGTGTCTGTGTGGGACCATGGTGGGTCTATGCAGGCCTGCCAGGGGTCTGTACGGGCCTCTCGGGGGTCTGTGCGGGCCTGCCAGGGGTCTGCACGGGCATCTCGGCGGTCTGTGCGGGCTGCCGGGGGTCTGTGCAGGCCTGTCGGGGGTCTGTACGGGCCTCTCGGGGGTCTGTGCAGGCTGCTGGGGGTCTGTGCAGGCCTACCGGGGGTCTGTACGGGCCTCTCGGGGGTCTGTGTGGCCTGCCGGGGTCTGTACGGGCCTCTCAGGGGTCTGTGCGGCCTGCCAGAGACTTGTGCGGCCTGCCGGGGGTCTGTACAGGCCTCTCGGGAGTCTGTGCGGCCTGCCGGGGGTCTGTGCGGCCTGCCGGGGATCTGTGCGGGCCCCTCAGGGGTCTATGCGGCCTGCCGGGGGTCTTTACAGGCCTCTCGGGGGTCTGTGTGGCCTGCCGGGGGTCTGTGCGGCCTGCCAGGGATCTGTGCGGGCCCATCAGGGTCTGTGCGGCCTGCCGGGGGTCTGTGCGGCATGCCGGGGGTCTGTACGGGCCTCTCGGGGGTCTGTTCGGCCTGCCGGGGGTCTTTGTGTTTGTGTGCAGGCATCGTCCGATGAGACTACAAGTCCCATCGGGCTATGCCTGTTACAATGGAAGTGATTGACACATTAGCCAATGATGGGACAGTAGTAGTCCCATCATCCGGCTAATGTGTTGAATGTAAAAAAAACAAACAAAAAAAAACTGCATAATATATACATACTACATACATACTACATACATACATACATACATACTACATACAACATACATACTACATACATACATACATACATACTACATACATACATACTACATACATACTACATACATACTACATACATACTACATACATACTACATACAATATACTACATACATACTACATACATACATACTACATACATGCATACTACATACAACATACATACTACATACAAACTACATACATACATACATACAACAAACTACATATATACTACATACAACATACTTCATACATACTACATGCATACCACATACATACAGCATACTAAATACATACTACATACATACTACATACTTACTACATACTTACTACATACAATACATTCATGCATACTACATATATACAGCATACATACTACATACATACAACATACTACATACATACAAAATACATACCACATACTATATACATACTACATACATACATACAAAATACAACATACATACTACATACATACTACATACATACAGCATACTACATACATACTACATACATACTACATACATACAGCATACTACATACATACTACATACATACTACATACTTACTACATACAATACATTCATGCATACTACATATATACAGCATACATACTACATACATACTACATACATACAACATACTACATACAACATACATACCACATACTATATACATACTACATACATACATACAAAATACAACATACATACATACATACGTACTACATACATACTACATACAATATACTACATACATACTACATACATGCATACTACATACAACATACATACTACATACAAACTACATACATACATATATACTACATACAACATACTTCATACATACTACATGCATACTACAAACATGCATACTACATACATACATACTACATAGATACTACATACATACTACATACAGCATACTACATACATACTACATACTTACTACATACAATACATTCATGCATACTACATATATACAGCATACATACTACATACATACAACATACTACATACATACAACATACATACCACATACTATATACATACTACATACATACATACATACAAAATACAACATACATACTACATACATACTACATACATACAGCATACTACATACATACTACATACATACTACATACATACAGCATACTACATACATACTACATACATACTACATACTTACTACATACAATACATTCATGCATACTACATATATACAGCATACATACTACATACATACTACATACATACAACATACTACATACAACATACATACCACATACTATATACATACTACATACATACATACATACAAAATACAACATACATACATACATACGTACTACATGCATACTACATACAATATACTACATACATACTACATACATGCATACTACATACAACATACATACTACATACAAACTACATACATACATATATACTACATACAACATACTTCATACATACTACATGCATACTACAAACATGCATACTACATACATACATACTACATAGATACTACATACATACTACATACATACAGCATACTACATACATACTACATACTTACTACATACAATACATTCATGCATACTACATATATACAACATACATACTACATACATACTACATACATACCACATACTACATACATACTACATACATGCTACATACATACAACATACAATACATTCATACATACTACATACATCCAACATAAATACTACATACATACTACATACATACAGCATACTACATACATACTACATACTTACTACATACAATACATTCATGCATACTACATATATACAACATACATTCTACATACATACTACATACATACCACATGCTACATACATACTACATACATACAACATACTACATACATACTACATACAATACATTTATACATACTACATACGTCCAACATACATACTACATACATACTACATACATACAACATACTACATACAATACATTCATACATACTACATACATCCAACATACATACTACATACATACTACATACATACCACATACTACATACACACTACATACATACAACAAACTACATACATACTACATACAATACATTCATACATACTGCATACATCCAACATACAGTTAGGGCCAGAAATATTTGGACAGTGACACAATTTTCGCGAGTTGGGCTCTGCATGCCACCACATTGGATTTGAAATGAAACCTCTACAACAGAATTCAAGTGCAGATTGTAACGTTTAATTTGAAGGGTTGAACAAAAATATCTGATAGAAAATGTAGGAATTGTACACATTTCTTTACAAACACTCCACATTTTAGGAGGTCAAAAGTAATTGGACAAATAAACATAACCCAAACAAAATATTTGTATTTTCAATATTTTGTTGCAAATCCTTTGGAGGCAATCACTGCCTTAAGTCTGGAACCCATGGACATCACCAAACGCTGGGTTTCCTCCTTCTTAATGCTTTGCCAGGCCTTTACAGCCGCAGCCTTCAGGTCTTGCTTGTTTGTGGGTCTTTCCGTCTTAAGTCTGGATTTGAGCAAGTGAAATGCATGCTCAATTGGGTTTAGATCTGGAGATTGACTTGGCCATTGCAGAATGTTCCACTTTTTGGCACTCATGAACTCCTGGGTAGCTTTGGCTGTATGCTAGGGGTCATTGTCCATCTGTACTATGAAGCGCCGTCCAATCAACTTTGCAGCATTTGGCTGAATCTGGGCTGAAAGTATCTCCCGGTACACTTCAGAATTCATCCGGCTTCTCTTGTCTGCTCTTATGTCATCAATAAACACAAGTGACCCAGTGCCATTGAAAGCCATGCATGCCCATGCCATCACGTTGCCTCCACCATGTTTTACAGAGGATGTGGTGTGCCTTGGATCATGTGCCGTTCCCTTTCTTCTCCAAACTTTTTTCTTCCCATCATTCTGGTACAGGTTGATCTTTGTCTCATCTGTCCATAGAATACTTTTCCAGAACTGAGCTGGCTTCTTGAGGTGTTTTTCTGCAAATTTAACTCTGGCCTGTCTATTTTTGGTATTGATGAATGGTTTGCATCTAGATGTGAACCCTTTGTATTTACTGTCATGGAGTCTTCTCTTTACTGTTGACTTAGAGACAGATACACCTACTTCACTGAGAGTGTTCTGGACTTCAGTTGATGTTGTGAACGGGTTCTTCTTCACCAAATTAAGTATGCGGCGATCATCCACCACTGTTGTCATCCGTGGACGCCCAGGCCTTTTTGAGTTCCCAAGCTCACCAGTCAATTCCTTTTTTCTCAGAATGTACCCAACTGTTGATTTTGCTACTCCAAGCATGTCTGCTATCTCTCTGATGGATTTTTTCTTTTTTTTCAGCCTCAGGATGTTCTGCTTCACCTCAATTGAGAGTTCCTTTGACCGCATGTTGTCTGCTCACAGCAACAGCTTCCAAATGCAAAACCACACACCTGGAATCCACCCCTGACCTTTTAACTACTTCATTGATTACAGGTTAACGAGGGAGACGCCTTCAGAGTTAATTGCAGCCCTTAGAGTCCATTGTCCAATTACTTTTGGTCCCTTGAAAAAGAGGACGCTATGCATTACAGAGCTATGATTCCTAAACCCTTTCTCCGATTTGGATGTGGAAACTATCATATTGCAGCTGGGAGTGTGCACTTTCAGCCCATATTATATATATAATTGTATTTCTGAACATGTTTTTGTAAACAGCTAAAATAACAAAACTTGTGTCACTGTCCAAATATTTCTGGCCCTAACTGTAAATACTACATACATACTACATACATAAAACATACTACATACATACTACATACATACTACATACATACTACATACAATACATTCATACATTACATACAATACACACATATAGACATACAGTACATATAACATAGAGTACATATTCATCATCACTTGTCATTTTGATCCCCGAAGCCAGTGTCATCTGTAAAAAAGATTAAAATAACAAACAACCAATATACTCCCTGATCCGCAGAAATCCACGAGTGTCCCACGACGATCTCCCGTGGAGAACGGCAGCATCAGCTGATGCGACCGCTCTCTAGGGGCTCCAGGAATACAACGACGGGAGGAGGATATCCTTCCGCACTGTATTCCTCCGCCGCTGTAAAAAAATAGTCCCTAGTCTCACTTTTGGCATTGCTGTGTGAGAAATTTTCCCACGCAGCAATTGCCATAATGTGAGACTTTGAACTCTAGTAACCTCTCAGTGATGCACTGCAGGAGCCATTGTCTCCTGTCAGTGTGTCACTGAAGGTCCTATGGAGCAGTGACATCAGCCGATGTCACTGTTTTATAGGGGAGATCGTCGTGGGACACTCGTTATTAATTGGACTACGGTCGACAGGTAGTATACGGTTTATTATTTTACGTTTTTTTGCAGGCACTGAAGTATGGTAAGTATGGTTAAAATACTTTTTTCCTAATGTGTGTGTGTTTTATTAACCATTTACTAGTGTTGGATTAATAATGGATAGGCGTCTTATTGACGCCTCTCCATTATTAACCCGGCTTAATGTCACCTTACAATAGCAAGGTGGCATTAACCACTTATTACCCCATATTCCACCACTACACAGGAGTGGGAAGAGAGGGGCTAAGTGCCAGAATTGGCGTCATTTCTGGGGCGGCTGCGGACTGGTATTTGTAGCCGGGGGGGACCAATATCCATGGCCCCTCTCTGGGCTATGAATATCAGCCCGCAGCTGTCTGCATAGCCTTCCTGGCTATAAAATATAGGGGGACACGCGTCATTTTTTGGGCGGTCCCCCTATTTTAATAGCCAGTAAAGGCTACGTAGACAACTGTGGGCTGATATTCATAGCAGGCTACAAATATTGGCCCCCGGCCGTCGGCTTTCCCCCTCTGAGCAGAAAATTGCGCGGGAGCCCACGCCGTTTTTTTCTGTTTTTTTTTTTTAAATTAAACGCTCATTAAGGCCTCTTTCACACTGGCGTCAGTACAGGCCTGTCGCTATGCGTTGGGCCAACGTACTGACGCACGTTGTGAAATTTGTGCATGACATGGGCAGCAGATGCAGTTTTTCAATGCATCCGCTACCCATTCTGAAATCCGAGGAGCAGGGGGCGAAGTTTCGGCAGAGCATGTGCGGTAGAAAATTGTGGACGCGACAGACAAAAAAACGTTCACTTGAATGTTTTTTCGTGCCGACGGTCTGCCTAAACACGACGCATCCAGCAAAAAACGGATGAAACGTGTGGCCATCAGGAGCAATCCGGTGCTAATACAACTCTATGAGAAAAAAATGGATCCAGCAGAAAAAATGGATTCTGCAAATGTGCACGCAGGATGCGTTTTTTACCCATAGACTTGTATTAGCGACGGATCGTGACGGATGGCCACACATTGCGTCTGTCGTGCAACGGATCTGTCGTGTTTTGGCGGACCGTCGGCACGAAAACGTGAACTTTTTTTGTCCGTCGTGTCCGCCATTTTCTAACGTGCATGCGTGGCCAAAATTCCGCCCCCTCCTCCCCGGACTTCAGAATGGGCAGCGGATGCGTTGAAAAACTGCATCCGCTGCCCACGTCGTACACAAATTTCACAACGTGCATCGGTACGTCGGCCCGACGCATAGCGACAGACCAGTACCGACGCAAGTGTGAAAAAGGCCTTAATGAGCGTGTAATTAAAAAAAATGGAAAAAAACGGCGTGGGCTCCTGCGCAATTTTCTGCTTGGAGGGGGAAAGCCGATGGCCGGGGGCCAATATTTGTAGCCTGCTATGAATATCAGCCCGCAGCTGTCTGCATAGCCTTTACTGGCTATTAAAATAGGGGGACCCCCCCCAAAAAATGACGTGGGGTCCCCCTATATTTTATAGCCAGAAAGGCTACGCAGACAGCTGAGGGATAATATTCATAGCCTAGAGAGGGGCAGGACTGGCGCCATTTTGGGGCGCTGCACGCTGACTCACCCTTCCCCCCCAGCGCCGCTGCCACATTCAACTACAGTTGAATGCAATGATGGAGGAGAGAGCATCACCTGATGCTCCCTCTCCCATCATTCCCTGCTCTGCCACTGACACTGTGTCCCAGGCAGTGCAGCGGCAGCCGCTGAGACAGGAGCAGGGAACAACGCGGGCTCGAGGTGAGGTGAGCAGTGTGTTGTTTTTTTTTACTGTACTGTGGGGCCATTCTGGGGGGGAGAAGAGATGTGGGCTCTGCTGTATACTATGTGGGCTGTGCTCTATACTACTATGTGGGCTGTGCTCTATACTACTATGCGGGCTCTGCTGTATACTACTGTGTGGGCTGTGCTGTATACTACTGTGTGGGCTGTGCTATATACTATTATGTGGGCTCTGCAATATACTACTATGTGGGCTGTGCTGTATACTACTATGTGAGCTGTGCTCTATACTACTATGTGGGCTCTGCTGTATACTACAATGTGGGCTCTGCTGTATACTATGTAGGCTGTGCTATATACTACTGTGTGGGCTCTGCTGTATACTACTGTGTGGGCTGTGCTATATACTACTATGTGAGCTCTGCTGTATACTACTGTGTGGACTGTGCTATATACTACTATGTGGGCTCTGCTATATACTACTATGTGGGCTGTGCTATATACTGCTATGTGGGCTCTGCTATATACTACTGTGTGGGCTCTGCTATATACTACTGTGTGGGCTGTGCTATATACTACTATGTGGGCTGTGCTGTATACTACTATGTGGGCTGTGCTCTATACTACTATGTGGGCTCTGCTGTATACTAGAATGTGGGCTCTGCTGTATACTATGTAGGCTGTGCTATATACTACTGTGTGGGCTCTGCTGTATACTACTGTGTGGGCTGTGCTATATACTATTATGTGAGCTCTGCTGTATACTACTGTGTGGGCTGTGCTATATACTACTATGTGGACTCTGCTATATACTACTGTGTGGGCTGTGCTATATACTGCTATGTGGGCTCTGCTATATACTACTGTGTGGGCTGTGCTATATACTACTATGTGGGCTCTGCTGTATACTACTGTGTGGGCTGTGCTGTATACTACTATGTGGGCTCTGCTACATACTACTGTGTGGGCTGTGCTATATACTACTATGTGAGCTCTGCTGTATACTACTGTGTGGACTGTGCTATATACTACTATGTGGGCTCTGCTATATACTACTATGTGGGCTGTGCTATATACTGCTATGTGGGCTCTGCTATATACTACTGTGTGGGCTCTGCTATATACTACTGTGTGGGCTGTGCTATATACTACTATGTGGGCTGTGCTGTATACTACTATGTGGGCTGTGCTCTATACTACTATGTGGGCTCTGCTGTATACTAGAATGTGGGCTCTGCTGTATACTATGTAGGCTGTGCTATATACTACTGTGTGGGCTCTGCTGTATACTACTGTGTGGGCTGTGCTATATACTATTATGTGAGCTCTGCTGTATACTACTGTGTGGGCTGTGCTATATACTACTATGTGGACTCTGCTATATACTACTGTGTGGGCTGTGCTATATACTGCTATGTGGGCTCTGCTATATACTACTGTGTGGGCTGTGCTATATACTACTATGTGGGCTCTGCTGTATACTACTGTGTGGGCTGTGCTGTATACTACTATGTGGGCTCTGCTACATACTACTGTGTGGGCTGTGCTATATACTACTATGTGGGCTCTGCTATATACTACTGTGTGGGTTCTGCTATATACTACTATGTGGGCTCTGATATATACTACTATGTGGGCTCTGCTGTATGCTACTGTGTGGGCTGTGCTATATGCTACTATGTGGGCTCTGCTGTATACTAATGTGTAGGCTGTGCTATATACTACTATGTGGGCTCTGCTATATACTACTGTGTGGGCTGTGCTGTATACTACTGTGTAGGCTCTGCTATATACTACTGTGTGGGCTGTGCTATATACTACTATGTGGGCTCTGCTGTATTCTACTGTGTGGGCTGTGCTGTATACTACTATGTGGGCTGTGCTATATACTACTGTGTGGGCTGTGCTATATACTACTGTGTGGGCTCTACTGTATACTACTGTGTGAGCAGTGCTGTATACTACTGTGTGGGCAGTGCTGTATACTACTGTGTGGGCTGTGCTGTATACTGCTAAGTGGGCTGTGCTGTATACTACGTGGGCTGTGCTGTATACTAAGTGGGCTGTGCTGTGTACTGCTACGTAGGCTGTGTTATCTGCTATGCGGGTTGTGCTATACACTATGGGGGTATATTATATTCTATAGGGGAGGCCGTGTTATATGTTGTGAATTCTGTGGCTGAATTCACTCCTGTGGTCACAAGTGGTACTGCAGCTTCTGAGCTTCCTCCCTCAGGTGTTCTGGTGAGCTCGTTGGCTGCTTTGTTATTTAACTCCACCTGATTCTGTCTTCCTTGCTCCTTGTCAATGTTCCAGTGTTGCTGCTCTGCTTAGATAAGTGCTTCTTTGCTTTTGTTGCAACTTTTTCTGTCCAGCTTGTCATTTCGTTTTGCTGGAAGCTCTGAGACGCAAAGGGTGTACCGCCGTGCCGTTAGTTTGGCACGGTGGGTCTTTTTGCCCCCTTTGCGTGGTTTTTTGCTTTAGGGTTTTTTGTAGACTGCAAAGTTCTCTTTGCTATCCTCGCTCTATCTAGAATATCGGGCCTCACTTTGCTGAATCTATTTCATCCCTACGTTTGTCTTTTCATCTTGCTAACAGTCATTATATGTGGGGGGCTGCCTTTTCCTTTGGGGTATTTCTCTGAGGCAAGTCAGGCTTGTTTTTCTATCTTCAGGCTAGTCAGCTCTTCAGGCTGTGCCGAGTTGCATAGGTAGTGTCAGGCGCAATCCACAGCTGCCTTTAGTTGTGTTTAGGTTAGGTTCAGGTATTGCGGTCTACAGAGATTCCACGTCTCAGAGCTCGTTCTATTGTTTTTGAGTTATTGTCAGATCACTGTATGTGCTCTGATTGCTGGCACACTGTGTCACTGGATTGCCTACATAACAGTACAAGGAGCCAACCTAATGATTCTCAATAGAGGGAAAAAAGAAGTTCTGACACCTTTTTTTTTTTCTCAGCTCTGTGTTCAGTCTTTTTTTCCCCCTAGACATTTGGGTGTTTCAGGACACAGGTGTGGACATGGATATTCAGGGTCTGTGCTCTTCAATGGATAATCTCGTTACACATGTACAAAGGATTCAAGATACTATTGATCAGAAATCTATGTTAGAACCAAGAATTCCTATTCCTGAATTGTTTTTTGGTGATAGAACTAAGTTTCTTAATTTCAAAAATAATTGTAAGCTATTTCTGGCCTTGAAACCTCATTCTTCTGGTAATCCTATTCAACAGGTTTTGATTATTATTTCTTTTTTGCGCGGCGACCCTCAGGACTGGGCATTTTCTCTTGCGCCAGGAGACCCTGCATTGAGTAATGTCAATGCGTTTTTCCTGGCGCTCGGATTACTTTACGATGAGCCTAATTCAGTGGATGAGGCTGAGAAAAATTTTCTGGCTTTGTGCCAGGGTCAGGATGATATAGTAACATAGTAACATAGTAACATAGTTAGTAAGGCCGAAAAAAGACATTTGTCCATCCAGTTCAGCCTATATTCCATCATAATAAATACCCAGATCTACGTCCTTCTACAGAACCTAATAATTGTATGATACAATATTGTTCTGCTCCAGGAAGACATCCAGGCCTCTCTTGAACCCCTCGACTGAGTTCGCCATCACCACCTCCTCAGGCAAGCAATTCCAGATTCTCACTGCCCTAACAGTAAAGAATCCTCTTCTATGTTGGTGGAAAAACCTTCTCTCCTCCAGACGCAAAGAATGTCCCCTTGTGCCCGTCACCTTCCTTGGTATAAACAGATCCTCAGCGAGATATTTGTATTGTCCCCTTATATACTTATACATGGTTATTAGATCGCCCCTCAGTATATAGAAGTATACAGAAGTATATTGTCAGAAATTTAGGAAGTGGTCAGTACTCACTCTGTGGAATGAATCTGCGCTGGCAGCTTTGTTCAGAAAGGGTCTCTCTGAGGCTCTTAAGGATGTCATGGTGGGTTTTCCTATGCCTGCTGGTTTGAATGAGTCTATGTCTTTGGCCATTCAGATCGGTCGACGCTTGCGCGAGCGTAAATCTGTGCACCATTTGGCAGTATTGTCTAAGATTAAACCTGAGCCTATGCAGTGCGATAGGACTATGACCAGAGTTGAACGGCAAGAACACAGACGTCTGAATGGTCTGTGTTTCTACTGTGGTGATTCCACTCATGCTATTTCTGATTGTCCTAAGCGCACTAAGCGGTTCGATAGGTCTGCCGTCATTGGTACTGTACAATCCAAATTCCTTCTGTCCATTACCTTGATATGCTCTTTGTCATCGTATTCTGTCATGGCGTTTGTGGATTCAGGCGCTGCCCTGAATCTGATGGATTTGGATTATGCTAAACGTTGTGGGTTTTTCTTGGACCCTTTGCGGTGTCCTATTCCGTTGAGAGGAATTGATGCTACACCTTTGGCCAAGAATAAACCTCAGTACTGGACCCAGCTGACCATGTGCATGGCTCCTGCACATCAGGAAGTTATTCGCTTTCTGGTGCTACATAATCTGCATGATGTGGTCGTGTTGGGGTTGCCATGGCTGCAAACCCATAATCCAGTATTGGATTGGAACTCTATGTCGGTATCCAGCTGGGGTTGTCAGGGGGTACATGGTGATGTTCCATTTTTGTCTATTTCGTCATCCACTCCTTCTGAGGTCCCAGAGTTCTTGTCTGATTATCAGGATGTATTTGAAGAGCCCAAGTCCGATGCCCTACCTCCGCATAGGGATTGTGATTGTGCTATCAATTTGATTCCTGGTAGTAAATTCCCTAAAGGTCGATTATTTAATTTATCCGTGCCTGAACACGCCGCTATGCGCAGTTATGTGAAGGAATCCCTGGAGAAGGGACATATTCGCCCATCGTCATCACCACTGGGAGCAGGGTTCTTTTTTGTAGCCAAGAAGGATGGTTCGCTGAGACCGTGTATTGATTACCGCCTTCTTAATAAGATCACTGTTAAATTTCAGTATCCCTTGCCATTGTTATCTGACTTGTTTGCTCGGATTAAGGGGGCTAGTTGGTTCACTAAGATAGATCTTCGTGGTGCGTATAATCTGGTGAGAATCAGGCAAGGAGATGAATGGAAAACTGCATTTAATACGCCCGAGGGTCATTTTGAGTATCTAGTGATGCCGTTCGGACTTGCCAATGCTCCATCTGTGTTTCAGTCTTTTATGCATGACATCTTCCGTGAGTATCTGGATAAATTCCTGATTGTTTACTTGGATGACATTTTGATATTCTCAAATGATTGGGACTCTCATGTGAAGCAGGTCAGAATGGTTTTCCAGGTCCTGCGTGCTAATTCTTTGTTTGTGAAGGGATCAAAGTGTCTCTTCGGTGTGCAGAAAGTTTCATTTTTGGGGTTCATCTTTTCCCCTTCTACTATCGAGATGGATCCAGTTAAGGTCCAAGCCATCCAGGATTGGACTCAGCCGACATCTCTGAAAAGTCTGCAAAAATTCCTGGGCTTTGCTAATTTTTATCGTCGCTTCATCTGTAATTTTTCTAGCATTGCCAAACCATTGACCGATTTGACCAAGAAGGGTGCTTATTTGGTTAATTGGTCTTCTGCTGCTGTGGAAGCTTTTCAGGAGTTGAAGCATCGTTTTTGTTCTGACCCTGTGTTGTGTCAACCAGATGTTTCTCTTCCGTTCCAGGTCGAGGTTGATGCTTCTGAGATTGGAGCAGGGGCGGTTTTGTCACAGACAGGTTCTGGTTGCTCAGTGTTGAAACCATGTGCTTTCTTTTCCAGGAAGTTTTCGGCTGCTGAGCGTAATTATGATGTGGGCAACCGAGAGTTGCTGGCCATGAAGTGGGCATTCGAGGAATGGCGTCATTGGCTTGAAGGAGCTAAGCATCGCGTGGTGGTATTGACTGATCATAAGAACCTTACTTATCTCGAGTCTGCCAAGCGCTTGAATCCTAGACAGGCCCGTTGGTCGTTATTTTTTGCCCGCTTCGATTTTGTGATTTCGTACCTTCCGGGCTCTAAAAATGTGAAGGCGGATGCTCTGTCTAGGAGTTTTGTGCCCGACTCTCCGGGTTCATCTGAGCCGGCGAGTATCCTCAAGGAAGGAGTCATTGTGTCTGCCATCTCCCCTGATTTGCGGCGAGTGTTGCAAAAATTTCAGGCGAATAAACCTGATCGTTGTCCGGCGGAGAGACTGTTCGTTCCTGATAGGTGGACTAGTAAAGTTATCTCTGAACTTCATTGTTCGGTGTTGGCTGGTCATCCTGGAATCTTTGGTACCAGAGAGTTAGTGGCTAGATCCTTCTGGTGGCCATCTCTGTCACGGGATGTACGTACTTTTGTGCAGTCCTGTGGGATTTGTGCTAGGGCTAAGCCCTGCTGTTCACGTGCCAGTGGGTTGCTTTTGCCCTTGCCGGTCCCAAAGAGGCCTTGGACACATATTTCGATGGATTTCATTTCTGACCTTCCCGTTTCTCAAAAGATGTCAGTCATTTGGGTGGTCTGTGATCGCTTTTCTAAAATGGTCCATCTGGTGCCCTTGGTTAAATTGCCTTCCTCCTCTGATTTGGTGCCTTTGTTCTTCCAGCATGTGGTTCGTTTGCATGGCATTCCTGAGAATATTGTTTCTGACAGAGGTTCCCAGTTTGTTTCAAGGTTTTGGCGAGCCTTTTGTGGTAGGATGGGCATTGACCTATCTTTTTCCTCGGCTTTCCATCCTCAGACTAATGGCCAGACCGAACGAACCAATCAGACCTTGGAAACATATCTGAGATGTTTTGTTTCTGCAGACCAGGATGATTGGGTGTCCTTTTTGCCGTTGGCTGAGTTCGCCCTTAATAATCGGGCCAGCTCGGCTACCTTGATCTCTCCATTTTTCTGCAATTCTGGGTTCCATCCTCGTTTCTCTTCAGGACAGGTTGAGTCTTCGGACTGTCCTGGTGTGGATTCTGTGGTGGACAGGTTGCAGCAGATCTGGACTCAGGTAGTGGACAATTTGACCTTGTCCCAGGAGAAGGCTCAACTTTTCGCTAATCGCAGACGCCGTGTGGGTCCCCGACTTCGTGTTGGGGATCTGGTTTAGTTATCTTCTCATCATATTCCTATGAAGGTTTCCTCTCCTAAATTTAAACCTCGTTTTATTGGTCCGTATAGGATTTCTGAGATTCTCAATCCTGTGTCTTTTCGTCTGACCCTCCCAGACTCCTTTTCCATACATAATGTATTCCATAGGTCGTTGTTGCGGAGATACATGGCACCTATGGTTCCATCTGTTGAGCCTCCTGCCCCGGTTTTGGTGGAGGGGGAATTGGAGTATATTGTGGAGAAAATTTTGGATTCTCGTGTTTCTAGACGCAAACTCCAGTATCTGGTTAAATGGAAGGGTTATGCTCAGGAAGATAATTCCTGGGTTTTTGCCTCTGATGTCCATGCTCCAGATCTTGTTCGTGCCTTTCATGTGGCTCATCCTGGTCGGCCTGGGGGCTCTGGTGAGGGTTCGGTGACCCCTCCTCAAGGGGGGGGTACTGTTGTGAATTCTGTGGCTGAATTCACTCCTGTGGTCACAAGTGGTACTGCAGCTTCTGAGCTTCCTCCCTCAGGTGTTCTGGTGAGCTCGTTGGCTGCTTTGTTATTTAACTCCACCTGATTCTGTCTTCCTTGCTCCTTGTCAATGTTCCAGTGTTGGATCTGAGCTTCTGGATCTTTCCTGTGGCCTGCTGCTCTGCTTAGATAAGTGCTTCTTTGCTTTTGTTGCAACTTTTTCTGTCCAGCTTGTCATTTCGTTTTGCTGGAAGCTCTGAGACGCAAAGGGTGTACCGCCGTGCCGTTAGTTCGGCACGGTGGGTCTTTTTGCCCCCTTTGCGTGGTTTTTTGCTTTAGGGTTTTTTGTAGACTGCAAAGTTCTCTTTGCTATACTCGCTCTATCTAGAATATCGGGCCTCACTTTGCTGAATCTATTTCATCCCTACGTTTGTCTTTTCATCTTGCTAACAGTCATTATATGTGGGGTCTGCCTTTTCCTTTGGGGTATTTCTCTGAGGCAAGTCAGGCTTGGTTTTCTATCTTCAGGCTAGTCAGCTCCTCAGGCTGTGCCGAGTTGCATAGGTAGTGTCAGGCACAATCCACAGCTGCCTTTAGTTGTGTTTAGGTTAGGTTCAGGTATTGCGGTCTACAGAGATTCCACGTCTCAGAGCTCGTTCTATTGTTTTTGGGTTATTGTCAGATCACTGTATGTGCTCTGATTGCTGACACACTGTGTCACTGGATTGCGTACATAACAGTTATATACTATGTGGCTGTGTTATAAACTATTGTGGTTGTATTATATTCTATGGGGGAGGCTGTGTTATATACTATGGGGGGCTGCATTATATTCTATGGGGGCTACATTATATATTATGGGGAGGTGGGCTGTATTATATTCTATGGGGTGGCTGCATTATACTCTGGGGTGGCTGCATTATACTCTGGGATAGCTGCATTATATTCTGTAGGGTGGTGGCTACATTATACTATATGTGGGCTGCATTATACTGTATTGAGGACTATGGGGAATACGTTATACTATATGAAGAACTATGGGGTGCAGTATACTATGGGAAGTGAATTGTACTACATGGATGACTATGGCGGTGCATTATACTATATGGAGCACTATGCGGAGTGTATTAAGCTCCGGGCCGGACTCGCCATTGGGCGGTTCTGGCAAATGCCAGAAGGGCCGGTGCCAATAGTGGGCCGCTGCGCGCTGACTCACCCTTCCCTCCCCCAGCGCCGCCGCCGCATTCAAATATACAGGCGTCATAGACGCCGGTACAGTTGAATGCAATGATAGAGGAGAGAGCGTCACCGGACGCTCCCTCTCCCATCATTCCCCGCTCTGCCTCTGACACTGCAGGTGCACGCGCACTCTCTGTGTCCCAGGCAGTGCAGCGGCAACCGCCGAGACAGGAACAGGGAGTGGCTGCATTATGTTCTGTAGGGTGGTGGCTGCATTATACTATATGTGGGCTGCATTATACTGTATTGAGGACTATGGGAAATACGTTATACTATATGAAGAACTATGGGGTGCATTATACTATGGGAAGTGAATTGTACTACATGGATGACTATGGTGGTGCATTATACTATATGGAGCACTATGAGGAGTGTATTATGCTATATGGAAGACTGAGCAGTGTATTTTAATATATGGAGGACTATAGTGAGTGTATTATACTATGTGGAGGACTGTGGTGCACATTATAATATATGGAGGACTATGGGGTGTATTTTACTAAACAAGTAAAACGCTGCATATTCAGATTGTTTTTGCTGGAACAAAAATCATTGTTCTCAGCAGCACATCGCCGGTGTAAACTGTAGATGTGCTGCTGATAACATGATACTGTATGGTGATCTGTTAGTGATATATTAGTGATCGTTCTGTCCCATCATTATTCCTCAGCTGGTGGAAAGAGGCCGGGAAACAAGCATTGAACAACTTCAGTATTGTCAATCAAACTCATTTAGCGGCCTGAACTCAGCGCTTGTAAATACAACCGAAATGCATTTGTGTGATGTGCAATATGTTAGCATTTGGGGCCTCATTTTAAACTTTGCCTAGGGCCCCACTTTGCCTAAAACCGGCCCTGCCTACAAGTGTACAAAGATATTATACAGTCACCATGTGACAAGTGGGCCTATGTAACTTCAAATGCCAGGGCTGAAATTTTAGTCCCAGTCCGGCCCTGGAGAGGGGCCATGGATATTGGCCCCCTCGGCTACAAATACCAGTCGGCAGCCGCCCCAGAAATGACGCACCTGTGATAAGGGGATAATGTCACCTTGCTATTGTAAGGTGACATTAAGCCTGGTTAATAATGGAGAGACGTCAATAAGACGCCTATCCATTATTAATCCAATACTAGTAAATGGTTAATAAAACGCACACACATTAGGAAAAAAGTATTTTAATATTCTTCATTTAACCATACTTACCATACTTCAGCGCCTGCAAAAAAACGTAAAATAATAAACCGTGTACTACCTGTCCGCCGTAGTCCAATTAATAACGAGTGTCCCACGACGATCTCCCCTATAGAACAGTGACATCGGGTGATGTCACCGCTCTATAGGACCCTCAGTGACACACTGACAGGAGACAATGGCTCCTGCAGTGCATCACTGAGAGGTTACTAGAGTTCAAAATCTCACTTTATGGCAATTGCTGTGTGGAAAAATTTCTCACACAGCAATGCCAAAAGTGAGACTAGGAACTATTTTTTTACAGCGGCGGAGGAATACAGTGCGGAAGGATACCCTCCTCCCGTCATTGTATTCCTGGGCCCCTAGAGAGCGGTCGCATCAGCTGATGCTGCCGTTCTCCACGGGAGATCGTCGTGGGACAGTCGTGGATTTCTGCGGATCAGGGAGTATATTGGTTGTTTGTTATTTTAATCTTTTTAAAGATGACACTGGCTTCGGGGATCAAAATGACAAGTGATGGTGAGTATGTACTCTGTTATATGTACTGTATGTCTGTATGTAATGTATGAATGTATTGTATGTAGTATGTATGTTTTATGTATGTAGTATGTATGTTGTATGTATGTAGTATGTATGTTGTATGTATGTATGTAGTATGTATGTAGTTTGTATGTACTATGTACAGTATGTAGTAAGTATGTATGTTGTAAGTATGTAGGAATGTAGACTGTATGTATGTAGTATGTATGTAGCATGTATGTAGTATGTATGTAGTATGAATGAAGTATGTATGTAGTATGTATGTATGTAGTATGTATGTATGTAGTCTGTATGTAGTATGTACTATGCATGTAGTATGTATGTACTATGTGTGTAGTATGTATGTAGTATGTATGTAGTATGTATATATGTAGTATGTATGTAGCATGTATGTAGTATGTAGTATGTAAGTATGTAGTATGTAGTATGTATGAAGTATGTATGTAGTATGTATGTATGTATGTATGTAGTATATATGTATGTAGTATGTATGTATGTAGTATGTACTATGTATGTACTATGTATGTATGTAGTATGTATGTAGTATGTATGTAGTATGTACTGTATGTAGTACGTATGTAGTATGTATGTATGTATGTAGTATGTATGTATGTAATATGTATGTAGTATGTATGTATGTAGTATGTATGTATGTACAGTATGTAGTATGTATGTAGTATGTATGTATGTTGTATGTATGTAGTATGTATTTTTTTTGTCTTTACATTCGACACATTAGCTGGATGATGGGACTACTACTACTGTCCCATCATTGGCTAATGTGTCAATCACTGCCATTGTAGCAGGCATAGCCCGATGAGACTTGTAGTCCCATCGGACGATGCCTGCACACAAACACAAGGACTCCCGGCAGGCCGCACAGACCCCCGAGAGGCCCATACAGACCCCCGGCAGGCTGCACAGACTCCCGGCAGGCCGCACAGACCCCCGAGAGGCCCATACAGACCCCCGGCAGGCCGCACAGACCCCCGGCAGGCCGCACAGACCCCCGAGAGGCCCGTACAGAGCCCCGGCAGGCCGCACTGACCCCTGGCAGGCCGCACAGACCCCCGGCAGGCCCGCACAAACCCCCGGCAGGCCACACAGACCCCTGGCAGGCCCGTTCAGACCCCAGGCAGGCCCGCACAGACCCCCACGGTCACGCACAGACCCCACCCGCACACACAGACATGCAGTCTGGTATCCGTTATCTTAAAAGTATCGGAACTCAGTATCGGAAATCCAATACAACGAATATCGGCCGATACCCGATATTTGCAGTATCGGAATGCTCATCACTACTAATGATCTGCTTTGGCAGCGATTGTCAACCGATGTGGGTGCTTGACCAGAGTGCTGCAGTTTT
This sequence comes from Ranitomeya imitator, assembly GCF_032444005.1. NCBI lineage: Eukaryota > Metazoa > Chordata > Amphibia > Anura > Dendrobatidae > Ranitomeya > Ranitomeya imitator. The sequence continues at coordinate 830,965,940 of NC_091283.1, forward strand.
TCTTCTTTGCTTGACTCCAGTTAAACCCCTTTCACTTTTTTGTATCATAGCTTGGACTATATTACACCCCACAATGTAATGGTCTCAAGCTATCAAATATCTCACCTCCACAGTCACAGTTCGCACAACGGTGTCCTTGCGGGGAGATTGGCCAGGGTCATTTGGTCCATCACAAGTGTCGCTAATTTGAGTTGTTTCAGCAGACACGGTAACACTGAGCTCACCTGTAGCGAGGAACAAGCCAGGAATACATAATTAGCTACAGAAATGTATGCATGTTGGCACATGTACACGAAAATGATGCTTACCAATAATATTGGCTTGTGCTTCCCAGGTGTAGGTGGCGCTACCATTGGTACAAATGCAGGCACCCTGCTGGCCGTCCTTCAGTTCAGCATTAAATGCATTGGTGTTTTCTAAAGTCGCTTGGACCTAAAGTGGCAGCAATGTAAATCTCCAATGTTATTAGGTTCTCTAAGGGTTAGTGTAGAAAAGAAAAAACAACAAATTTTCTTACTTTTGCACATTTTTTCATGTAATTGCGTGCAACTCCCTTGAGGACCAAGGTTTCTCCTCGAATAAAAGAATATGGTAAAGTGAGTTCCATGAAGAATGGAAGGAAAGTGGTATAGTTAGCTGAGTGTTTAGTCATTCCAAAACCGGTTTCTTCGGATAGAGAGGCATGGCCTTCAGTGCTAAAAAGAAAAAAAAACACCATGAAGGGGGTACATTTCTTACTACAGGGACCATTGTTGGCACTTGAACTGAGTTAGACAGTTAAGATTCCTGAACAGAACCAGCCAAGTACTGCAAGAAAGTGCCCAATATAGCATTTAAAAAAAAAATTAAAGCAAGTGTGACCAGCTAGTTATGCAATTATAATATAGAGATATACTTACTCGAGAGGAACCATAACCCACATGAAAGTTTCAGGAGGGTTATTCTAACAGATTCAATAGGTGCAGCTCTACCTGCACCTACTGGACTTGCTGGGGGCCAAACTGCTGGGACTCACACCAATCCGATGAGTATACTCGTCACTTGAGTTTTTCCGAGCATGCTCGGATGTTCTCCGAGTATTTTGGGCATGCTCATAGATTATGTTTGTGTCTCCACAGCTGCACGATTTGCAACTGCTAGACAGCCTGAATTCATGCAGGGATTGCCTGTTTGTTAGGGAGTCCCCACATGTATTCAGGCTGTCTAGCAGCCACATTTTACCCCCACACATTTCGCCCTCAGCAGTTCGCCCATTTCGTCCCTGGCAGTTCGTCCCCGGATGTTTCGCCCCCGGCAGTTCGTCCCTGGATGTTTGTACCCTTGTGGTTCATGAATTCCCCCTCCGTCATCAATGTTTCGCCGCCGGCAGTTCGCCCCAGGATGTTTGTACCCTTGTGGTTCATGAATTCCGGTCTGTCATCAATGTTACGCCCCCAGCAGTTCGCCCCCGGATGTTTGTACCCTGTTTTGCCCCCATAATTTTGTGTTTGGATGTTTCACCAGTTTGTCCTTGTGGTTCATGAATTCCCGTCCGTCATCAATCCACATGCCACAAAAGTACTGTACAGAGTGCTGCACTTTTGTGACATGTTTAATCAACTGTTTCCATCTGTAAACCTCACAACTGATTGCATTATGGTGTCATAGCATTTTGCTCGCAATTTTAACAAGACATTTTCCAAAACTTTTCTAAGCCTGTGTGCACACATTCAGGATTTTTCGCATTTTTTCGTGTTTTTTTTTTCGCTATAAAAACGCTTAAAAAATGCATACATATGCATCCCATCATTTATAATGCATTCTGCAATTCTTGTGCATATGTTGCGTTTTTTTCCACGAAAAAACGCATTGTGGTAAAAAAAAAATGCATCGTGGTAAAAAACGCAGCATGTTCATTAATTTTGCAGCTTTTTTGCGGATTTCCCACTACATTATTGCATTGGGAACCTCCGGAAAAAAACGCAAAAAATCTGCGCAAAAAATGCGAGAAAAACACTGAAAAAACGCATACATATGCATCCCATCATTTAGGCTATGTGCACACATTCAGGATTTTTCGCGTTTTTTCACTATAAAACACGATAAAAACGCATACATATGCATCCCATCATTTATAATGCATTCTGCAATTCTTGTGCATATGTTGCAGTTTTTCCCGCAAAAAAACGCATTGTGGTAAAAAAAAAATGCATCGTGGTAAAAAAAACGCAGCAGGTTCATTAACTTTGCGTTTTTTTCGCGTTTTTACTGCTATATAATGCATTGGGAAAGCTCTGGAAAAAAAGTGGTAAAAACGCGTAAAAACGCATGCGGATTTCTTGCAGAAAAAATGCATGCATATGCATCCCATCATTTATAATGCATTCTGCAATTTTTGTACATATGTCGCGTTTTTTCCGTGAAAAAAAAACGCATCGTGGTAAAAAACGCAGCATGTTCATTAATTTTGCAGCTTTTTTTTGCGGATTTCCCATTACATTATTGCATTGGGAACCTCCGGAAAAAAACACAAAAAATACACGCAAGAAATGCGAGAAAAACACTTTAAAAACGCATACATATGCATCCCATCATTTAGGCTATGTGCACACATTCAGGATTTTTCACATTTTTTTGCTATAAAAAACGATAAAAAAACGCATTGTGGTAAAATAAATGCATCGTGGTAAAAAAACGCAGCATGTTCATTAATTTTGCGTTTTTTTTTGCGTTTTTACTGCTATATAATGCATTGGGAAAGCTCTGGAAAAAAAGTGGTAAAAACACAAAAAAACGCATGCGGATTTCTTGCAGAAAAAATGCATGCATATGCATCCCATCATTTATAATGCATTCTACAATTTTTGTGCATATGTTGCATTTTTTTCCACGAAAAAAACGCATCATGGTAAAAAAAGGCAGCATGTTTATTAATTTTGCGTTTTTTTTCGCATTTTTACTGCTATATAATGCATAGGGAAAGCTCTGGAAAAAAAAGTGGTAAAAACGTGAAACAACGCATGCAGATTTCTTGCAGAAAAAACGCATACATATGCATCCCATCATTTGTAATGCATTCTGCAATTTTTGTACATATGCCGCGTTTTTTTCCGTGAAAAAAACGCATTGCGGTAAGAAACGCAGCATGTTCTGCAAAATTAATTGCAGATTTTTTGCGGATTTCCCACTATATTATTGCATTGGTAGCCTCCGGAAAAAAACGCGAAAAATCGTGAAATGTGCGGGGGTGAAACATCCTGGGGGCCAAATGCTGGAGATGAAATGTTCGGGGGCGAAATGTACAAACATCCGGGGGCGAACTGCTGGGGGTGAACTGCCGGGGGCGAAACATCCTAGGGGCCAAATGCTGGGGACAAAATGTGCCGGGGCGAAATGCACCCAAGGGCGAACTGCTGGGGGCGAACTGCTGGGGGCAAAATGTGCGGGGGTGAAATGTGCGGGGGCGAAACATCCTGGGGCCAAATGCTAGGGACTAAATGTTCGCGGGTGAAATGTACCCAGGGGCGAACTGCTGGGGGCGAAATGTGTGGGGGTGAAATGTACCAAGGGGCGAACTGCTGGGGGCGAACTGCTGGGGGTGAACTGTTGGGGGCGAACTGCTGGGGGCGAAACATCCAAATCCCGGTACAGGGATATGTGCAGGTTCTTAGCTGCCAGCACTTTCTAGGCACAAACCTCTATTGCAAACAGAGTGGACACAATTCTGTAAAGACTTTGCCTCTCCATAGAGCTCACAGAATAATGAAGGATTTGTATTGGTGCTGTAGTGCTGAAGTCAGTATTTGGCATATTGCTGGGGTATTGACTACCATTGTGGTGGGGCATTAGCTGCAGTTGTAGTGGGGCGCTATCTAGCATTGTGGTACTGTGTTATAGCACCATGTGAGGGCTTCAAAATCAGCAATATGATGGGGAACTATGAGTGGCATTACCGTGGGGCACTATCTGGAATTACATTGGAGCATTGACTGTCATTGGGTTGGAGTATTTTCCACCATTGTCATTGGAAGCTATCGCCATTGGCATTGAAATGGGACACTTACTGGCATTGTGGTGGGGCACTGGCTGGTATTGTGGTGGGGCAATATTTGGCAATGCCATGGGGTGCTGTCTAAAATTGGGGAATTGAATAGCATTGTAGTGTAGAATTGTCCAACATTGTTATGGGCACTATCTGGGATTGGTGTGGGACACTGTGGTACTGTGTTAGTGCCATGTGAGGGATCTTAATTCAGCAATATGATGGGAAACTATGACCCGAATTGCTGTAGGGAACAATCTGGAATTACATTGCGGCATCAACTATCATTGTGGTGAAATATTTTCTGACATTGTCGTTGAGGGCAATCTGGCATTGGATTGGGACACTTACTGGCATTGGAGTAGGGCACTGACTGGCATTGGAATGGGGCACTGACTGGCTTTGTAGCAGGGAACTGACTGGCATTGTGGTGGGGCACTAACTGGCACTGGAGTGGGGCACCAACTGGCATAGGAATGGGGCGCTGACTGGCGTTGTAGCAGGGCACTGACTTGCATTGGAGCGGGGCACTAACTGGCATTGTAGTGTAGCATTATGTGACATTGTCCTGTGGTGCTGTCTAGCATTGGTGTGGGGCACAATTTGGCACTGTGGTGTGGTACTGACTTGCATTGACTGACATTGTGGTGGGATACGGGGGTACAGTATGTGTACATGTGCTGGTATCATGGGGAGTCCAGAGGTAAGTCTAAACCAAACCTTCCTTGGCTTTCTGATGCTGTCGAATAGTAAAGGCAGAGGTTGGTGGGTTTAGACTTATCATGGTACTCCAAATGCCACTGTGGTGGCCACCATGGAAGCGGAAGAAACAGGGCACTAATCTGAGCGGATGAGGAAGCTAGGAGGCAAAAGTATGGCACAAGGTACACACATGGGAATTGCATAGTCACTTTTCAGTCCCAGGATGGAAGATCCCTTTAAATAAACATATACAGATGTTTACCTGCTCAACAAAGACACAAAGAACACACTTCTAGTATCTTCCTGTCTACACTTAGCAGTATTAATATATATACCCAGAGGTTTTCCCTTTGTACACTGTTGGCTAAGTACACCGATGCTTCTAGTCTTCGTAGCAGAGTAAATGACATGTCAGCCAAAAACTTACAGTTGAAATTTGGCCCGGCTGATCAGACCCAGGAGGGAGATGCTCAGGAGTAGTCGTTTCGTCCACATTGCGACAGGTGGGGATCACCTCTAAACCAACGGTGCAGCATTGTCTTCTTTTATAGCCCTAACTGAAGACATACCACCCACTTCCATGTGCTCATCACTTCCGGAACCAAACTGCTCCAGGCAATCACCAAACAGAAGATGTTTGTTCACCTTATTATGCAAGAGGAACCTTGGAACTTTTGCTTAATAGAAAAAGGTCAACAAAGAAAAACAGGAAATAATGAAGCGTTACGATGCCCATTTATTGTAATGCCCCTGCTGATACATAGCACCTTCTTGCAAAATGTTTCTCTGTAAGTTAAGCTTATAATGTTTATAGGATGGATGTTGGGGGGATGAGAAGACCACTGATCTACTCTACAAAATGGTGGTGACGATTGTATGAATAAAGGTCACAGATGACAAATGCAAGAATAGGCTATCAATCTTATTATCCTGGGAAAATTCTCTTCATGGATTTGTTTTTGCAACTCAAAAGTTATGAGACTCTTTCAATACAGCAAAAAGGCATCCAAATAAAATCACTATATACAGCAGTGCTCAGTATAAATGAGTACACCCCTTTGAAAAAGTAAGATTTTAATCACTATCTCACTGAGCACAAGAACAATTTCCAAAATTTTGACAAGACCGAGTTTCATAGAACATTTTTTTTTTAGTTTTTACTCATAACTAGTGTTGAGCTTCCGATATCCAGACGTATCGGTATCGGATTGGATTGGCCGATATCCCAAAAATATCAGATATCGCCGATACCGATACCAATGCAAGTCAATGGGACACAAATATCGGAACGTAAATGTTGCGCCCCCGTAGGGTTGTGGGGTACTCGGAGCCGGGCCCTTCGGTTCTCGTCGGGGATGTCACGGTGGCTGACCTGGTCCTTGGCCCTAGGGGAACGTCCGTTGTAAATTGGGGAAAGGTCTTTAAAGGGATAATGTTCGTGATGCCACCTGTGGTATTCGGTCAGGGTGACCGACGCTGCTTAGGGGTCCGCTGGGGTGATGTTGGGGCAGCTAGCTGGTATACCTTCCCACAGGTGAAGTGTGTCCCCAGGGCTTCCCAGAGTGTAGATGGTGGATGATGTAAGGCGCAGTGAAGAATGAGGACACAAGGTTGCAGTCTCTTTACCTTTACTGAAGGCTTCAGCGTCCAGAGTAGGGACCACAGGGTAGGCAGAGTCCGACCAGTCTGAAGGCAAATCCAGAGTCCCCTTAACCAGGTGGAATTCAATAGCCTTCCTCTAGCACTTGGGCGTTGTAGTACCTCCCTGCTGAGCAACTCGGTAAGGTCCCCACAACTATTGCAGATGTTAAGTCTCTTCTCGCTGTCCCCCTGACGGATAGGACAAACCCGTATGACTGGTGGCCTGAGGCTTTTTATAGAGACTCTAGAGACGCCCCGGCCCCCATAAGTGCCACCCTGCCTCCTGGGTATATGGTCAGTCAGTCAACGTAGAATCAACTGTCCTGCCAGTCTCTGAAGTAACGACATAGAGATCCTTACTCCCTCGGTGTTCTGGCTACCGGTACTGCGCTTCAGAAGGAGGCAGCCTGCTTCTAGCTGGTCTCCCGCTGATATTCCTCTCCTGTTGCTATGACTTTGTTGCTTACTCACTGCAACACAATTCCTTTCAATGTCTCTTTCTTGGGATGCTGCCGCATGGGATGCAGGCGCAGCTCCGTGTACCCTCGTATTCCACAGGCCGCAGTCTGGAGCTGGCTAGAACCCACTCCAACCAGCTTCTGTGAAACTCGGTCAGGACTCACTGACTATCTCATACTCCCTCCAGTCAGCTTCTGTCTGACTTCCTAACCAACCCACCAGTTTTACCTAATTGTGAGGAGTGCCCTAGTAGACACGGTAATAGTCACCCGGGTACAGATCCCGGCCTGGATGTCCCTCGATAAGGTGCGCCTCCACATCGCGCCGATTGACGAACACTTCAAGATCGAGGCCGGGCTCCTTTATAAAGCCCCAACCTCCCTGCAGGCGGAAGGTTACGATGGTCCAACCAACAAATTCTGCAACACTTTGCAATTAACTGGGGACATGTACAAACAATATAGACAACACAAAGTAACACATACAGTTATATGAAAAAGTTTGGGCACCCCTATTAATCTTAAGCCTAATGTTTTATAAAAATTGGTTTTTTTGCAACAGCTATTTCAGATTCATATAACTAATAACTGTTGGACAGAGTAATGTTTCTGCCTTGAAATGAGGTTTACTGTACTAACAGAAAATGTGCAATCTGCTTTAAAAACAAAATTTGACAGGTGCATAAGTATGGGCACCCTTATCATTTTCTTGTTTTAAATACTCCTACCTACTTTTTACTGACTTACTAAAGCACTTTTTTTGGTTTTCTAACCTCATTGAGCTTTGAACTTCATAGCCAGGTGTATGCAATCATGAGAAAAGCTACTTAAAGTGGCCACTTGCAAGTTGTTCTCCTGTTTGAATCTCCTCTGAAGAGTGGCATCATGGGCTCCTCAAAACAACTGTCTAATGATCTGAAAACAAAGACTATTCATCATAGCTGTTCAGGGGAAGGATACAAAAAGCTGTCTCAGAGATTTAACCTGTCAATTTCCATTGTGAGGAACATAGTAAGGAAATGGAAGAACACAGGTACAGTTCTTGTTAAGGCCAGAAGTGGCAGGCCAAGAAAACCATCAGAAAGGCAGAGAAGAAGAATGGTGAGATCAGTCAAGGACAATCCTCAGACCACCTCCAGAGAGCTGCAGCATCAACTTGCTGCAGATGGTGTCACTGTGCATCGGTCAACTATACAACACACTTTGCACAAGGAGAAGCTGTATAGGAAAGTGATGCGAAAGAAGCCGTTTCTGCAAGCACGCCACAAACAGAGTCGGCTGAGGTATGCAAAAGCACATTTGGAGAAGCCAATTTCTTTTTGAAAGAAGGTCCTGTGGACTGATGAAACCTAGATTGAGTTGTTTGGTCATACAAAAAGGCGCTATGCATGGTGGCCAAAAAACACAGCATTCCAAGAAAAACACTTGCTACCCAAAGTAAAATTTGGTGGAGGTTCTGGAGCGCCCCCAGAAGCAGGGCCACGGGTTACTCGGTACCGGTCTTCTCTGCCTCAGTTCTGGGGTTGTCACAGTGGCTGGACCCGATCCGTGACCCTGCTAAGGGGCGTCCAATAAAAGGGGTGATGAAAGTCGGCTAAGGTTTCGTGACGCCACCTGTGGTATTCGGTCAGGTCGACCGATGCTGCTTGTGGTCCACTGGGGCGATGTGATGGCAGCTAGATGATATACCTTCCCACAGGTGAAGTATATCTCCAGGGCTTCCCGGTAGTATAGGTGGCGATGGTGCGAGGCGCAGTAAATAACGAAGACACAGGGTTGCAGTCTCTTTACCTTTTACTGATGGTTTCGGGATCCTCAATCCAGAGCCCTTTCAACTGGGCTGTCTGAGACCGGCCGATCCGAAGGCACATCCAGAGTTCCCTTTGCAGGTGGAAATCGTTGCCTACCACTAGCGCCTGTGTGTTGTAGTTCTTCCCTGCTGAGCATTCGGGATAGTCCTCACAACTTCTGTTCTCGTTCTTTCTAGTTCTTTCTCTCCGTCCCCCAAGTTGATCTGGATAGGACGCACCTGTTTGACGGGAAGGCTCAGAGCTATTCTGGGACCCTAGAGACGCCCCTCTCCACACTTGCCCCATATGTCTGCTTAGGTGATGTATGGTAGACAGCCAACCTATAATTAACTGTCCTGCGGAGTTTGAAGTAAGGCATAAAGTCAGTTACTTCCTCGGTGTTCCGGCCACTGGCTACGCGCCTCAGTAGGATGTTGCCGTTCTCGGGGCACGACTCCTACTGGTTCTCCTTGGTGCTTGATCTCGTTTCTCACTGTCCACAATATCCTTCGCTTCATGTCCTTTCTTTAGATGACGCCGCAAAGTAGTGCAGGCGCGGCTCTGTAACGATCTGTCCTTGTCGCTAACTCACTGCCAGGATCCCACGCCTGACAGGGACCCCTCTGAATCTTCCCCGCAACACCCCCTGCCACGGGATGTTGTCTGGGCAAAACCCAGTCAGCTTCTACCTAACTTCCTATCCAACCCTAGTTTTACCAGTGTGAGGAGTGGCCTAATAAAAATAAAACCTTTTGCTCCCCCTAGTGGCCGGAGTGTGAAGTGTAATGTGTGCTGGTGATACCTGGTCAGGTGAACTCCTTTAGTGCCATCGCCTTGAGACGTACCATCACTCCCCTTAGAGGCAGAGCGTCACCACTGCAACGACCAGGACTCTGGAGCGCTGCAGTTCCATCATGCTTTGGGGCTGTGTGGCCAATGCCGGCATCAGGAATCTTGTTAAAGTTGAGGGACGCATGGATTCCTCTCAGTATCAACAGATTCTTGACAATAATGTTCATGAATCAGTGACAAAGTTGAAGTTACGCAGGGGATGGATCTTTCAGCAAGACAATGATCCAAAACACCGCTCCAAATCTACTCAGGCATTCATGCAGAGGAACAATTACACTGTTCTGGAATGGCCATCCCAGTCCCCAGACCTGAATACCATTGAACATTTGTGGGATCATTTGAAGAGGGCTGTCCATGCTCGGCGACTATCAAACTTAACTGAACTGGAATTGTTTTGTAAAGAGGAATGGTCAAAAATACCTTCATCCAGGATCCAGGAACTCACTAAAAGCTACAGGAAGCGACTAGAGGCTGTTATTTTTGCAAAAGGAGGATCTACTAAATATTAATGTCACTTTTCTGGTGGGGTGCCCATACTTATGCACCTGCCAAATTTTGTTTGAATGCAGATTGCACATTTTCTGTTAGTACAATAAACCTCATTTCAAGGCAGAAACATTACTGTGTCCAACAGGTAATAGATATATGAAACTGAAATAGCTGTTGCAAAAAAAACAATTTTTAGAAAACATTAAGCTTAAGATTAATAGGGGTGCCCAAACTTTTTCATATAACTGTAATTCAACAGTTACAGTAGGAGTGATGGCCCCGCTTGCAGGCATACAATCCATAAGGACATCGGGGAAACACAATAGGTAAAAAGTGCTTGTCGTGTATGGCCCAGCTATCATTATGATAAATAGGGTGTTTCAAATAAGCTGCATGGTCTGTCATCAGACAGTATCTGTCTAGGTACCGTCACCAAGTGCTATTGGGGGCATGGAGAATGTGGAGACAGATGAACCGAGGGACCATATTCTGAGGCACATATGTAAAGGCGAACATGGACGACTTCGATTAGTAAAGTGAGGTGATAGGCCTGTCTAAAGAGAGGTGTTTTTAAAAATGCTTAAAAATTGGGGGGCTAGGTTTTAATTTAATTGGGGGGATGCAATGCTTAGTGATGCCTGTGGTGGGATTTGGGAGGTGTCCGATGCTGGGGGACACTCCTGCAGTGTAAGATTTTGGGAGGTGTGCTATGCTGGGAGGCGGGGAAACCAATAACTTTATTCCTCCCAGCAGTCTCAGATTTTCATTATTAGAGATACAGCCGGTATGTCGGTATGGCTTCAGTCACCGCTTAGTGCATAGAGAATGGGGTCTTTAACCCCTTTACCCCCAAGGGTGGTTTGCACGTTAATGATCGGGCCAATTTTTACAATTCTGACCACTGTCCCTTTATGAGGTTATAACTCTAGAACGCTTTAACGGATCCTGATGATTCTGACAAGTTTCTTGTGACATATTGTACGTACTTCATGATAGTAGTAAAATTTCTTTGATATTACCTGCGTTTATTTGTGAAAAAATGGAAATTTGGCGAAAATTTTGAAAATGTTGCCATTTTCCAACTTTGAATTTTTATGCAATTAAATCACAGAGATATGTCACACAAAATACTTAATATGTAACATTTCCCACATGTCTACTTTACATCAGCACAATTTTGGAACCAAAAATTTTTTTTGTTAGGGAGTTATAAGGGTTAAAAGTTGACCAGCAATTTCTCATTTTTCCAACACCATTTTTTGGGGACCGCATCTCATTTGAAGTCATTTTGAGGGGTCTATATGATAGAAAATAACCAAGTGTGACACCATTCTAAAAACTGCACATCTCAAGGTGCTCAAAACCACATTCAAGAAGTTTATTAACCCTTCAGGTGTTTCACAGGAATTTTTGGAATGTTTAAATAAAAATGAACATTTAACTTTTTTTCACAAAACATTTACTTCAGCTCCAATTTGTTTTATTTTACCAAGGGTAAAAGGAGAAAATGGACCCGAAAAGTTGTTGTACAATTTGTCCTGAGTACGCCGATACCCCATATGTTGGGGTAAACCACTGTTTGGGTGCATGGGAGAGCTCGGAAGGGAAGGAGGGCAATTTGACTTTTCAATGCAAAATTGACTGGAATTGAGATGGGACACCATGTTGCATTTGAAGAGCCACTGATGTGCCTAAACATTGAAACCCCCCACAAGTGACACCATTTTGGAAAGTAGACCACCTAAGGAACTTATCTAGATGTGTGGTGAGCACTTTGACCCACCAAGTACTTCAAAGAAGTTTATAATGCAGAGTCGTAAAAATAAAAAAATCATGTTTTCTCAAAAATGATCTTTTCGCCCCCAATTTTTTATTTTCCCAAGGGTAAGAGAAGAAATTGGACCCCAAAAGTTGTTGTGCAGTTTGTCCCGAGCACGCTGATACCCCATATGTTGGGGTAAACCCCTGTTTGGGCACACGGGAGAACTCGGAAGGGAAGGAGCACTGTTTTACTTTTATAACGCAGAATTGGCTGGAATTGAGATCGGACGCCATGTCGCGTTTGGAGAGCCCTGATGTGCCTAAACAGTGGAAACCCCCAATTTTAACTGAAACCCTAATCTAAACACACCCCTAATCCCAATGGTAACCCTAACCACACCCCTAACCCTGACACACCCCTAATCCACACCCTATTCCCAACCGTAAATGTAATCCAAACCCTAACCCTAAATTTAGCCCCAACCATAACCCTAACTTTAGCCCCAGCCCTAACTGTAGCCCTAACCCTAGCCCCAACCCTGACCCTAGCCCTAACCTTAACCCTAACCCTAGCCCTAACCCTAACCCTAGCCCTAACCCTAACCCTAACCCTCATGGGAAAATGGAAATAAATACATTTTTTTAATTTTTCCCTAACTAAGGGGATGATGAAAGGGGGGGTTGATTTACTTTTCTAGCGGGTTTTCTAGCGGATTTTTATGATTGGCAGCCGTCACACACTGACGTGCACCCTGGACATAAATATGGAGGCAAGTGCTAATCTAGAAGTGGGTGATCTAGAGAATGCCATGTTTTTTTCGTATACTGATGACGATGCTGCACGTATTTTATCGGGGTCTGGCTTGGATACTGCCTTTTTATGTACGCCGACGGCGGATATGCTCAAGAAGAAATGGGAGAATGAGAGGAGAAGATTGATCTCTCTGGAACTCCACGTTGTAACCCTGACGGAGTATTACAAAATACGGAGGATCCCGAGGGGACTCCGGCCACATTTGAGACCTACTTTGTTACCTGATAACGCGCAGTTCTGCATGAGGTTTGAGTCAATCTCTAACAAATATGCCTTTGATATAATGCTTCTAAATATTGAGTTCCTGAAGAAGGAGATGGAAACACTCAAGAAGAGCATCAGTGAGCTTGAGATACAGGTAACAACACAGCTGACAGCACAGGTCTGGGGTCCTCTTAAGACTAAAGTTGAGGAAAATCTCGTGAAGTATAGGAACGAGATCGAGACAACAAAGAGGAACAAGTGGTTTCGGGATGCAGAGGACTATAGAGTGGGCCGGGTCTTCGCTTGGCAAATGAGATCCAATCAGAATCCTGGCAATGGGCGTGGGAGACCTATGACCCATAAGAGATATAAGAAACAACAAGTGAGGAAGCACTCTAATTTTGGTTTTACCACAGCAGAGTCAGAATCTACTGATGAATCTACGGCAGGAAGCAGTACCAGGCCTGCCCATTTTTTAGGGAGAGGACCAGTGGACAAAACCACTCCAGGAGACGTGGCCGCCGAGGGGGTCGGAGGCACAAAAAACAAAGGAATAACGAAGGATCAACGTCAGGTGCGCAACACCACGATGAGGACGAGGAACACGAGGGAAATCCAGTGATGGACGACAGACTGGTGGTGAATATTTCATCTGTTGAACTCTCACAGGTAGAACTTAAAGTATTATCTAAGGGTCTATCGTTCTGTCCTTCTAATGGTCCGGACTGGTTTAATATTGAGGTCGACTTACAAGCCTTCTATAGGAGACTAAGGTTGACATCCTTTTTCTCCAATGAGATCGGGGAGAATAATGATGGGGGTGTGGGGCCGACTAATAGCTTCTCATTACAACAAGTGGGATTATATAATAAAAGTAAATTCCAACCACCAATTAGGAACCACTTTGTGGAGTCCTATATTGAGCTTGTACAGAGGGATATTGATAAAATCAGAACCACTTGTAAACGCAGTCCCAAACATAATATGACCTTGTTAGAAAAATCGACTCTTGATAAACTAGCGAAAAGTACCACACTAACAATCAAACCGGCCGATAAAGGCGGGGCGGTGGTAGTTATGGACACGGACAAGTATAAGGCGGAAATTCGTAGACAACTGAGTGACCACCTGGTATACGAGAAATTGCCATCTAACCCTACTCCCCGACTTCAGAGGGAGCTACAACTTGTGGTCAGTGACTCCCTTGCCATGGGACTCATTGACCACAAGTTGTCTGAATATCTAATTGTTGATGCACCCATAGTGCCTGTTATTTACACATTGCCGAAGATCCACAAAGATCTATATAACCCGCCCGGTAGGCCGATAGTATCAGGGAGGGGTTCAGTGTTTAACAAAACTGCAGTTTTTTTGGATAAAGTGTTACGACCCTTTGCGGTTAATACAAGATCGTTTATAAGGGACACGAGTGATTTTCTTGGTAAAATATGTGATATAACAGTATCTGATTCTACAATTTTGGCCTCATTTGACGTGTCGTCATTGTACACGTCCATTGAGCATGAGAAGGGATTGGAAGCAGTATCTAGTGCGCTATCGGGCTCTGACGTGGCCCCGGAATGTGCACAGCTTGTCCTCACGCTGCTTGAGTTCATCCTAAGGAGGAACTATTTCCTCTTTGGTGATGAATATTTCCAGCAGCTGAGAGGTACCGCCATGGGGTCTAATGTGGCCCCCACTTATGCTAATATCTATATGGCGGTATTTGAAGACAGGTATGTGTACAGTTCTATCTTTTGGCGCCACGTCAGAGCCTGGTGGCGGTATATTGACGATATTTTTGTCATATGGGATGGTGACTTGGAAGGATTGGAGGCTTTTTGGGGGGAGATCAATGGTGTTTTCCCCGAACTACAATTTACCCTTACTCATTCTGTTACCCAAATACAGTTTTTGGATACCCTGGTTTACAAGGAAGGAGGTATACTGAGGACGGATATCTACATTAAGGGGACCGATAGAAATAGCCTCCTGTTGTTTAACAGCAATCATCCTAGGAACATGGTGGGCTCGCTCCCATGGAGTCAACTGCTACGTGTCAGACGGATAGTGTCGGATGAGGAAAGGGTTGATGTACGACTGGAGGAGATGTGTGGTAGGTTTTTACAAAGGGGATACCCTAGGGCGGTGGTATATGATTTTAAAACAAAGGCCCGTAGCATACCACGTGATGTGATCTATAACAAGCCACCTAAGAGACAGTCATGTGTACGTATCCCTTTTGTATCTACTTACAATTCTGCCAGTAATCAGATTGGTCGGGTGTTGAAGAGACATTGGTCTTTTCTACAACGGGGCCTGCCGTCTGTTTTGGGCTTCAGGACACCTCCTATGATGTCATTCAGGAGGGGTCGGAATATAAGGGATAAATTAGTACGATCTGATATTGGCCCTGAGAAGACCCCGGTGCAACAATTTTTGGGCACAGCCAGACCTGGCAATTTTCCATGTCTGGGATGTGCCTGTTGCAACAATTTATTGAAAGGGGATTTTTTCAATCACCCCCATACTGGCAAGAAGGTCTATTTAAAGGAAAGATATACTTGCTTATCAAATTATGTAGTATACATGATTGTCTGCCCCTGTGGCTTGGCCTACGTAGGCGAGACGACTACAGCAGTGAAAACTCGGATTAGCAAACATAAGAGTACGATTAGGACTGGCTTGACAGATTTACCTATCCCAAAACATTTCTTGGAAATGAGACACTCTGTGAACCAACTTCGCTTCAGGGTCATTGACAATGTGCCCGTGTTGAGGAGAGGTGGAGATAGATTGCAGATACTAAAGAAGAAGGAGATGAGATGGATATATACACTGGGTACATTACAGCCAAAGGGTCTGAACTTAGATTTCAATTTGTTGTCATGTACTTAATCTGGCCTCTATCCCTCGTGGCAATGGGTTCGTCAGTATGTGGTTGTTTTTAATGGACATCTGATTGTTTGTATTTGTATTGATGTCATGTTTTTATTTTGTTTTGTAGACACTGGGACAGTCGGTGGCGGATGGAGATGGATCATCTAATATTTGGAGGATTTTTTTCCTGAAGAAGTAGTCATATATTGATATTTGGTGATTGATCTGTCTCCATTTATGCTACTAGATTGCCTCATTGTCTATAAAGGGAGTGGGATGCTTTTTTATACACATTGCCGTATTATTATGTGAATGTTTTGTCTATGTATATCTTTGCTGTTTTTGGTTTTTTCCTGGATTGTGCCGTTTTTGTAGGGATGGCATTCCCGCTACGATGCTGGCACCTGCCTGGGTGGGTCCCTCTGCGGTGGTGTAGCTTCCGTGATTACTCCTGGGATGCGCTCTTTGAGCTCACCCTGGGTGATGCGTGTGCACACCATCGTGGTGGTTTTCTATGTACCCGCTGTCAGTGTGCGCATGTTACGGCATTGATGTATTGGAGACATGGGAGTGGGCGGCGGCTTCGGACACGGGGCGGGGTCTGGTCGCTGGCATAGGTGCGCTTGCGCACACATGCGGCATCGGGGTTTGGATGCCTGTGTGGGTGCGCGTGCGCACTGTGCCTGGTGGGCGGGCCCTTGCTGCGGCCGGGGGCGTCTGCTGACCCGGGCACCTGAGTGGCTGCGCGGTTTCACGTGCTGCAATTGGTTCTCGGATTACCCGGACATTACATGTGGGGGTGGAGTTTCCTGCATTATAGAGTGTTGGCAATTGGGTGACATTTGCGGGACTGTATAGATCGGCGGATATGATTGGATGATCGCTCCCTTGGACTTATATGCAGCAATGATGGATCCGGTGATTGGTCGATTGTTCCCATGGAAACTGAAATACAGGAAGGAGTACTACAGGAACCCAGGATGAAAACAAGAGGATCTTGGCATCTATGCGGCGTTTTGTGATGTTTTATATGCTATTATGTGGTATATTTATGACAACTGTTTATATTAAGTATTGATGTTTGTTTTTTTCTATAAGTGATTTGTTATATGTGGGGGGCGGTGTCAATGTTGATTGGTGCACTGCGTGGCACCCATGCTATTTAAGATGGCCACTTATGGTGTATTGTATGCTTGACAAAGACCGATTACCGGTCGAAACGTTGCTTATTTTTTTGGCTTAATAAATCCTTTTCTAAAGAAATATTACACCCGGATGGAGCGCTGTTCCTTTTATCTTTTATGGCTATAGTGGATCCGGGAAGGTTCCCTGGATGTCGAACGGGCGCCCCTGGACTGTGAGTGCTGTCAGCCGTTGCTTGTTGTGTTTAACTAAGGGGATGATGAAAGGGGGGGTTGATTTACTTTTCTAGCGGGTTTTCTAGCGGATTTTTATGATTGGCAGCCGTCACACACTAAGAGATGCTTTTTATTGCAAAAAATATTTTTTGTTACCACATTTTGAGAGCTATAATTTTTCCATATTTTGGTCCACAGAGTCATGTGAGGTCTTGTTTTTTGCAGGACGAGTTGACGTTTTTATTGGTAACATTTTCGGGCACGTGACATTTTTTGATCGCTTTTTATTCCGATTTTTGTGAGGCAGAATTACCAAAAACCAGCTTTTCATGAATTTCTTTGAGGGGGTGGGGGGGAACATTTATACCGTTTTGCGTTTGGTAAAATGGATAAAGAAGTTTTATTCTTTCGGTCAGTACGATTACAGTGATACCTCATTGATATCTTTTTTTATGTTTTGGCGCTTTTATACGATAAAAACTATTTTATAGAGAAAATAATTATTTTTGCATCGCTTTATTCTGAGGACTATAACTTTTTTATTTTTTCACTGATGATGCTGTATAGTGGCTCGTTTTTTGTGGGACAAGATGACGTTTTCAGCGGTACCATGGTTATTTATATCCGTCTTTTTGATCGTGTGTTATTCCACTTTTTGTTTGGCGGTATGATAATAAAGATTTGTTTTTTGCCTCGTTTTTTTGTGTGACGGTGTTCACTGAAGGGGTTAACTAGTGGGACAGTTTTACAGGTCGGGTCGTTACGGACGCGGCGATTCTAAACATGTGTACTTTTATTGTTTTTTTATTTAGATAAAGAAATGTATTCAGGCAGCAAAGTGGCGCAGTGGTTAGCACAGCAGCCTTGCAGCGCTGGAGTCCTGGGTTCAAACGCCACCAAGGACAACATCTGCAAAGAGTTTGTATGTTCTCTCCGTGCTTGCGTGGGTTTCCTCCAGGTTCTCCGGTTTCCTCCCACATTCCAAAGACATACTGATAGGGAATTTAGATTGAGAGCCCCATCGGGCACAGTGATGATAATGTGTGCAACCTGTAAAGCGCTGCGGAGTATGTTAGCGCTATATAAAGATTTTTATTTTTTTTTATGGGAACAATATATATATTTTTTTAGGAATTTTTTTACATTTTTTTTTACACATCTGAATATTTTTTTTACACTAAAACTTTGCCCACAGGGGGAAGAGGGGGGGGGGGCATCATGTTATAGTGTAAGATCGCTGATCTGACACTTTGCTGTGCCCTGTGTCAGATCAATGATTTGACGTGCACTCCTGGAGGCATCCCGGCGCCTGCTCTGAGCAGGCGCTGGTAAGCCACCTCCCTGCAGGACCTGGATGCAGCACCGTGGCCATTTTGGATCCGGGGCCTGCGTTGCTCCGAGGGTCTCAGGGAAGCCTGCAGGGAGCCCCTTCCCAGCGCGATGCTTCCCTATACCGACCAGAACACTGGGATCATGTTTGATCGCAGTGTGCCGGGGGTTAATGTGCCGGGGCGGTCCGTGACCGCTCCTGGCACATAGTGCCGGATGTCAGCTGCGATATTCAGCTGACACCCGGCCGCAATCGACCACGCTCCCCCGTGAGCGTGGCTGATCGTGCTGGACGTACTATTCCGTCCTTGGGAAGTAGGGCCCACCCCACATGGACGGAATAGTACGTCCAATGGTAGAAAGGGGTTAACCATACCACGGCAATGACAGCCGACTGTCAGTCAGAGCCAGGACGCAGATAAAGTCACTGCTTACAAGGTAATGAGCAATTCTCTAGATAACTGTGTTATCTTCTGCAGAAACAAGTCCTGGCTGGAAGAAGTGATGGCGGTCTGTGCTGGATAAAAAAGAAAAGTGAAGATGAAGGACTTCAACTAGATGTAACTGGTAAGTCATTGTGTTACCTGTACACTGACACCATACACTTTATAGTATATACAGAGCTCCTGTGTATAACGTCACCGGCAATCACTGTATTATCTGTACACTGACAATATACACTGTGTACTATGTGCAGAGCTCCTGTGTATAATGACACTTATGGTAATATTAGTATTGTGGTTTTTTTTTTTATTAACGATCAGTATTGTAGTATTCAGTCACAATGTGGTGCTATTTATCATTTGTATGTGGCGGTATTCATCCCCTGAATGTGGTCTTATTCGGTCAATATGTGGTGGCAATATGTGGTCTGGTTATGGTGTGGCGTTATTTGATTTTTGTATGTGATATTACTCAGTCATTATGTGGTGGTAATATGTAATCTGGTCACTATGTGGTGGTAATATGTGGTCTGGCCATGCTGTGACTGTATTTGACCATTGTATGTGGTATTATTTGGTCACTATGTGGTGGTAATATGTGGTCTGGCCATGGTGTGGTGGTATTTATTATTTGTATGTGAGATAATTGGTCATTTTAAAAAATGTATGTCACACATTTCTTTAAAGAAAAATAAATAAAAACATTTAAAAAGAGTATTGAATATGTTAAGAAATGTGCAATAGGTTAGAGTAGGGTGCTGCCAAAAGAGTCTACCTTGTCGTGTTGTGGCCAAAACAAAAGCTGACGACTATGTATGTGATATGTGTTTGATGGGAACTGTTAATGTGTGATTGGTGAGTAGGCGGTAGGACTGGGGAAGGTTCAAGAAGTTGATGCGGAGCTGGGGTGGAGCCTCAAAGGGGCTTGAAAATTTTGTCAGTATGGGGCCCTGAAATTTCTGGTGACAGGCCTGATTATTAGTTCTGAAAAATGAACCTAAAGTGGATGAAGTCTTCTGCTGAAAGTGATTTTCTCCACTGATGCTTGGCACAGAAAATGTATTTGCAGCATGTGCCAGAGTTGCATTCATCTGTGTTGGGTTGTTGTGCCTGCAGTAGGTGCTGCTTCATTCAGGGCACTTTCCAATGTTTTACTATAATGTGACAATCCTAAGTCTGGACATGAGAGGAAGAAGTTAAATTATTCTTAAACTCTATATTTTACCAAGTAAAATAAAAAAAAACAGAAACTCATCTCCGCAGCGATGTCATACCAACAATGTCGAGGGAAGGTCTCCTGGCTCACACATAATAGTATTATGTCAAGGGTGCACTGTAGCCAGGGATGCAGTTTTTACACTTCCTTCAACTGTCCAAGCTTTGCAGCCACCTTGGTGTTCACTGGAGCCTCTAATGGTGAGGTCAGGCTTGCGCGGCAGGTAGCTGCCAGGTTCCTCTCCAGGGCGGCGTCTGGCAGTAGCAGCTGCCTCCCAAGGGGACAGGACACTAATAACAGGTGCAGGCGAGTACTGTAGATAGCTGATGTGTAGACAGACAAGTACTGGCAGGCACAGGTTATATACAGGCGGGCACAACTGACACTCTGGCAGGCAGGCGGGCACAGTTCAGACTGGAGGAACAAGAACTGTTTTGGAAAGCACTGGGACACTGGCAGGTATGTCATGATCCCAATGGCAGGGAATCACAAAAGGACAAGCACAAACGAGCTCTAGGGTGATGGAACCTGAGCTGACCGCGACCCTAAACCTAAACACACAAATAATAATAGCCGGGGAACGTGCCTACGTTGATCCTAGACGTCTCGCACCAGCCGAAGATCTAACTTCCCCTATTAGAAGAAACACAGACCTCTCTTGCCTCCAGAGAAATACCCCACAGAAATAGCAGCCCCCCACATATAATGACGGTGAAATGAGAGGAAGGCACATACGCAGTATGAAAACAGATTCAGCAAAATGAGGCCCGCTAAAACTAGATAGCAGAGGATACAAAAGTAAACTGCACGGTCAGCAAAAAACCCTTCAAAAAACCATCCTGAAATTACTTGAACTCATGTTCCAACTCATGGAACATGAGGAGCAATTACAGCCCACTAGAGCAACCAGCAGCAAAGAAACACGTATCTGCAAGCTGGACAAGACAAAAATAAAGCAAAACGAAAAACAAGAAAATCAAAACTTAGCTTGTCCTGAAGATTACTGAAGCCAGAAGCTGAGGTAACAAAACACTCTGATAACCTTGATAGCCGGCCAGGAAATGACAAGAAGGCCCGGTTAAATAGGAAACTCCCATATCCTGATAGAACAGGTGGACACCAGAGACAGCAGAACACAAATCACCCAGTACCATCAGTAACCACCAGAGGGAGCCCAAAAACAGAACTCACAACAGTACCCCCCCCTTGAGGAGGGGTCACCGAACCCTCACGAGAACCACCAGGGCGACCAGGATGAGCCCTATGAAAAGCACGGACCAAATCATCAGCATGAACATCAGAGGCAACCACCCAAGAATTATCCTCCTGACCATAACCCTTCCACTTGACCAAATATTGGAGTTTCCGTCTGGAAACACGAGAATCCAAGATCTTCTCCACAACATACTCCAATTCTCCCTCCACCAGCACCGGAGCAGGAGGCTCAAGCGAAGGAACAACAGGTACCTCATACCTCCGCAACAACGACCGATGGAACACATTATGAATAGCAAACGATGCCGGGAGATCCAAACGAAACGACACAGGGTTAAGAATTTCCAAGATCCTATAAGGACCGATGAACCGAGGCTTGAACTTAGGAGAAGAGACCTTCATAGGAACAAAACGAGAAGACAACCACACCAAGTCCCCAACAAGAAGTCGAGGACCCACGCGGCGACGGCGATTAGCAAACTGCTGAGCCTTCTCCTGGGACAACTTCAAATTGTCCACCACATGACTCCAAATCTGATGCAACCTATCCACCACCATGTCCACTCCAGGACAATCAGAGGGCTCCACCTGACCAGAGGAAAAACGAGGATGAAACCCCGAATTACAAAAGAAAGGAGAAACCAAGGTAGTAGAACTAGCCCGATTATTAAGGGCAAACTCGGCCAGCGGCAAAAAGGTAACCCAGTCATCCTGATCAGCAGAAACAAAACACCTCAAATAAGTTTCCAAGGTCTGATTAGTTCGCTCCGTCTGGCCATTCGTCTGAGGGTGGAATGCAGACGAAAAGGACAAATCAATGCCCATCTTAGCACAGAACGTCCGCCAAAATCTAGACACAAACTGGGATCCCCTGTCAGAAACGATGTTCTCCGGAATCCCATGCAAACGAACCACGTTCTGGAAAAACAGAGGGACCAACTCAGAGGAGGAAGGTAACTTAGGCAAGGGTACCAGATGAACCATTTTAGAAAAGCGGTCACACACAACCCAGATGACGGACATTTTTTGAGAGACAGGGAGATCCGAAATAAAGTCCATGGAAATGTGCGTCCAAGGCCTCTTCGGGATAGGCAAAGGTGACAACAATCCACTGGCTCGAGAACAGCAAGGCTTAGCCCGAGCACAAACCTCACAAGACTGCACAAAAGAACGCACATTCCTCGACAAGGAAGGCCACCAAAAAGACCTGGCCACCAAGTTTCTAGTACCAAATATTCCAGGATGACCTGCCAACGCAGAAGAATGGACCTCGGAGATGACTCTACTGGTCCAACTATCCGGAACAAACAGTCTCTCAGGCGGACAACAATCAGGTTTACCCGCCTGAAACTCCTGCAAATCACGTCGCAAGTCTGGGAAGACAGCCGACAAAATCACCCCATCCCTAAGGATACCAGTGGGCTCAGAATTTCCAGGGGAGTCAGGCACAAAACTTCTAGAAAGAGCATCCGCCTTCACATTCTTTGAACCTGGCAGGTATGAAACCACAAAATTGAAACGAGAGAAAAACAGTGACCAACGAGCCTGTCTAGGATTCAGACGCCTGGCAGACTCAAGGTAAATCAGATTTTTGTGATCAGTCAAGACCACCACACGATGTCTAGCACCCTCCAGCCAATGACGCCACTCCTCAAATGCCCACTTCATGGCCAAAAGTTCCCGATTACCAACATCATAATTCCGCTCAGCGGGCGAAAATTTTCTAGAAAAGAACGCACATGGCTTCATCACCGAGCAATCGGAGCTTCTCTGTGACAAAACCGCCCCCGCTCCAATCTCGGAAGCATCAACCTCAACCTGGAAAGGAAGCGAAACATCTGGCTGACGCAACACAGGAGCAGAAGAAAACCGGCGTTTAAGTTCCTGAAAGGCCTCCACAGCCGCAGGAGACCAATCAGCAACATCAGCACCCTTCTTAGTCAAATCCGTCAAAGGCTTAACAACACTAGAAAAATTAGTTATGAAACGACGATAGAAATTAGCAAAGCCCAAGAACTTGTGTAGACTCTTAAGAGATGTAGGCTGCGTCCAGTCACAAATAGCCTGAACCTTGACGGGATCCATCTCAATAGTAGAAGGGGAAAAAATATACCCCAAGAAAGAAATCTTCTGGACTCCAAAGAGACACTTTGAGCCCTTTACAAACAAAGAATTGGACCGCAGGACCTGAAACACCTTCCTGACCTGCTGAACATGAGACTCCCAGTCATCAGAAAAAACCAAAATATCATCCAAATACACAATCATAAATTTATCCAGAAATTCACGGAAAATATCGTGCATAAAGGACTGGAAGACTGAAGGAGCATTAGAAAGTCTGAAAGGCATTACCAAATACTCAAAATGGCCCTCAGGCGTATTAAATGCGGTTTTCCACTCATCACCTTGCTTTATTCGTATAAGATTATACGCACCCCGAAGATCAATCTTAGTGAACCATTTAGCCCTTTTAATGCGAGCAAACAAATCAGTCAACAAAGGCAAAGGATACTGATATTTTACGGTAATCTTATTCAAAAGACGATAATCTATACAAGGCCTCAAGGAACCATCTTTTTTGGCCACAAAAAAAAAACCTGCTCCCAAAGGGGACGAAGATGGACGGATATGTCCCTTTTCCAAGGACTCCCTAACATAATCCCGCATAGCAGTATGCTCTGGCACTGACAGATTGAACAAACGACCTTTAGGAAATTTACTACCAGGAATTAAATCTATAGCACAATCGCAATCCCTGTGAGGAGGAAGCGAACTGAGCTTAGGCTCCTCTAAAACATCCCGATAATCAGACAAAAATACAGGAATCTCAGAAGGAGTAGAGGGGTTTTTCTCTATGTAAAGTCTTGTCTAAAGTCCACTTTAAGGGAGGATATTAGCGAAGGAAATTATGTCGAGTCCATATGGGTCGAAATTCATGGAGGGAAAAATGGTAACAAAATTCTCATTGGGGTCTGTTACAAACCCCTAAATATAACAGAAACCATGGAAAGTCTACTTCTAAAGCAGATAGATGAAGCTGCAACCCATAATGAGGTCCTGGTTATGGGGGACTTTAACTACCCGGATATTAACTGGGAAACAGAAACCTGTGAAACCCATAAAGGCAACAGGTTTCTGCTAATAACCAAGAAAAATTATCTTTCACAATTGGTGCAGAATCCAACCAGAGGAGGAGCACTTTTAGACCTAATACTATCTAATAGACCTGACAGAATAACAAATCTGCAGGTGGTTGGGCATCTAGGAAATAGCGACCACAATATTGTACAGTTTCACCTGTCTTTCACTAGGGGGACTTGTCGGGGAGTCACAAAAACACTGAACTTTAGGAAGGCAAAGTTTGACCAGCTTAGAGATGCCCTTAATCTGGTAGACTGGGACAATATCCTCAGAAATAAGAATACAAATAATAAATGGGAAATGTTTAAGAACATCCTAAATAGGCAGTGTAAGCGGTTTATACCTTGTGGGAATAAAAGGACTAGAAATAGGAAAAACCCAATGTGGCTAAACAAAGAAGTAAGACAGGCAATTAACAGTAAAAAGAAAGCATTTGCACTACTAAAGCAGGATGGCACCATTGAAGCTCTAAAAAACTATAGGGAGAAAAATACTTTATCTAAAAAACTAATTAAAGCTGCCAAAAAGGAAACAGAGAAGCACATTGCTAAGGAGAGTAAAACTAATCCCAAACTGTTCTTCAACTATATCAATAGTAAAAGAATAAAAACTGAAAATGTAGGCCCCTTAAAAAATAGTGAGGAAAGAATGGTTGTAGATGACGAGGAAAAAGCTAACATATTAAACACCTTCTTCTCCACGGTATTCACGGTGGAAAATGAAATGCTAGGTGAAATCCCAAGAAACAATGAAAACCCTATATTAAGGGTCACCAATCTTACCCAAGAAGAGGTGCGAAACCGGCTAAATAAGATTAAAATAGATAAATCTCCGGGTCCGGATGGCATACACCCACGAGTACTAAGAGAACTAAGTAATGTAATAGATAAACCATTATTTCTTATTTTTAGGGACTCTATAGCGACAGGGTCTGTTCCGCAGGACTGGCGCATAGCAAATGTGGTGCCAATATTCAAAAAGGGCTCTAAAAGTGAACCTGGAAATTATAGGCCAGTAAGTCTAACCTCTATTGTTGGTAAAATATTTGAAGGGTTTCTGAGGGATGTTATTCTGGATTATCTCAATGAGAATAACTGTTTAACTCCATATCAGCATGGGTTTATGAGAAATCGCTCCTGTCAAACCAATCTAATCAGTTTTTATGAAGAGGTAAGCTATAGGCTGGACCACGGTGAGTCATTGGACGTGGTATATCTCGATTTTTCCAAAGCGTTTGATACCGTGCCGCACAAGAGGTTGGTACACAAAATGAGAATGCTTGGTCTGGGGGAAAATGTGTGTAAATGGGTTAGTAACTGGCTAAGTGATAGAAAGCAGAGGGTGGTTATAAATGGTATAGTCTCTAACTGGGTCGCTGTGACCAGTGGGGTACCGCAGGGGTCAGTATTGGGACCTGTTCTCTTCAACATATTCATTAATGATCTGGTAGAAGGTTTACACAGTAAAATATCGATATTTGCAGATGATACAAAACTATGTAAAGCAGTTAATACAAGAGAAGATAGTATTCTGCTACAGATGGATCTGGATAAGTTGGAAACTTGGGCTGAAAGGTGGCAGATGAGGTTTAACAATGATAAATGTAAGGTTATACACATGGGAAGAAGGAATCAATATCACCATTACACACTGAACGGGAAACCACTGGGTAAATCTGACAGGGAGAAGGACTTGGGGATCCTAGTTAATGATAAACTTACCTGGAGCAGCCAGTGCCAGGCAGCAGCTGCCAAGGCAAACAGGATCATGGGGTGCATTAAAAGAGGTCTGGATACACATGATGAGAGCATTATACTGCCTCTGTACAAATGCCTAGTTAGACCGCACATGGAGTACTGTGTCCAGTTTTGGGCACCGGTGCTCAGGAAGGATATAATGGAACTAGAGAGAGTACAAAGGAGGGCAACAAAATTAATAAAGGGGATGGGAGAACTACAATACCCAGATAGATTAGCGAAATTAGGATTATTTAGTCTAGAAAAAAGACGACTGAGGGGCGATCTAATAACCATGTATAAGTATATAAGGGGACAATACAAATATCTCGCTGAGGATCTGTTTATACCAAGGAAGGTGACGGGCACAAGGGGGCATTCTTTGCGTCTGGAGGAGAGAAGGTTTTTCCACCAACATAGAAGAGGATTCTTTACTGTTAGGGCAGTGAGAATCTGGAATTGCTTGCCTGAGGAGGCTGTGATGGCGAACTCAGTCGAGGGGTTCAAGAGAGGCCTGGATGTCTTCCTGGAGCAGAACAATATTGTATCATACAATTATTAGGTTCTGTAGAAGGACGTAGATCTGGGGATTTATTATGATGGAATATAGGCTGAACTGGATGGACAAATGTCTTTTTTCGGCCTTACTAACTATGTTACTATGTTACTAGATGAAGCGATAGAAATCGGAGGTGCATCATCATGAACCCCCTGACATTCCCAGCTTAACACAGACATTGTTTTCCAGTCAAGGACTGGATTATGACTTTGTAACCATGGCAGACCAAGTACTAGAACATCATGTAAATTATACAATACCAGGAAGCGAATCACCTCCTGATGAACGGGAGTCATACGCATGGTCACTTGTGTCCAGTACTGAGGTTTATTCATAGCTAAAGGTGTAGAGTCAATTCCCTTCAAAGGAATAGGGACTTCCAGAGGCTCAAGACTAAACCCACAGCGCTTGGCAAATGACCAATCCATAAGACTCAGGGCAGCGCCTGAATCTACATAGGCATCGACGGAAATGGATGATAATGAACAAATCAGAGTCACAGACAGAATGAACTTAGACTGTAACGTACTAATGGCAACAGACTTATCAACCTTTTTTGTGCGTTTAGAGCATGCTGATATAACATGAGCTGAATCACCACAATAAAAGCACAACCCATTTTTCCGCCTATAGTTTTGCCGTTCACTTCTGGACTGAACTCTATCACATTGCATTGTCTCAAGTGCCTGTTCAGAAGACACCGCT
Source organism: Ranitomeya imitator (assembly GCF_032444005.1). Lineage (NCBI taxonomy): Eukaryota > Metazoa > Chordata > Amphibia > Anura > Dendrobatidae > Ranitomeya > Ranitomeya imitator. Next base: position 830,993,254 of record NC_091283.1, read on the forward strand.
AAATGGTGCACAGGTTTGCGCTCCCGTAAACGCCGATCAATCTGAATAGCCATAGTCATAGACTCATTCAGACCTGTAGGCGCAGGGAACCCAACCATAACATCTTTAATGGCCTCAGAAAGGCCATCTCTGAACTTTGCAGCCAGGGCGCACTCATTCCACTGAGTAAGCACTGACCACTTCCGAAATTTCTGACAATATATTTCTGCTTCATCTTGCCCCTGAGAGAGAGCTAATAAAGCTTTTTCAGCCTGAATCTCTTGGTTAGGTTCCTCATAGAGCAAACCCAATGCCAGAAAAAACGCATCCACATTAAGCAACGCAGGATCCCCTGGTGCCAATGCAAATGCCCAATTTTGAGGGTCACCCCGCAGGAAAGATATAATAATCTTAACCTGCTGCGCAGGGTCTCCAGAAGAGCAAGATTTCAAAGAAAGGAACAACTTGCAATTGTTCCTAAAATTCAGAAAACTAGATCTATCTCCAGCAAACAACTCTGGGATAGGAATTCTAGGTTCAGACATAGGAGCATGTACAACAAAATCTTGTATATTTTGAACCTTAGCAGCAAGATTATTCAGGCTCGAAGCTAAACTCTGGACGTCCATGATAAACAGCTAAGGTCAGAGCCATTCAAGGATTAAGAGGAGGAAAAAATCAGCCAGGCTGCAATTAAGGCTAGGCAGCAACCTCAGAGGAGTAGGGAAAAAAAAACAAAACTTCCTCAGACTACTTTTCCTCCTACTTCAGCCAAAACGTTCTGGCCGGCTATACTGTCATGATCCCAATGGCAGGGAATCACAAAAGGACAAGCATAAACGAGCTCTAGGGTGATGGAACCTGAGCTGACCGCGACCCTAAACCTAAACACACAAATAATAATAGCCGGGGAACGTGCCTACGTTGATCCTAGACGTCTCGCACCAGCCGAAGATCTAACTTCCCCTATTAGAAGAAACACAGACCTCTCTTGCCTCCAGAGAAATACCCCACAGAAATAGCAGCCCCCCACATATAATGACGGTGAAATGAGAGGAAGGCACATACGCAGTATGAAAACAGATTCAGCAAAATAAGGCCCGCTAAAACTAGATAGCAGAGGATACAAAAGTAAACTGCGCGGTCAGCAAAAAACCCTTCACAAAACCATCCTGAAATTACTTGAACTCATGTTCCAACTCATGGAACATGAGGAGCAATTACAGCCCACTAGAGCAACCAGCAGCAAAGAAACACGTATCTACAAGCTGGACAAGACAAAAATAAAGCAAAACGAAAAACAAGAAAATCAAAACTTAGCTTGTCCTGAAGATTACTGAAGCCAGAAGCTGAGGTAACAAAACACTCTGATAACCTTGATAGCCGGCCAGGAAATGACAAGAAGGCCCGGTTAAATAGGAAACTCCCATATCCTGATAGAACAGGTGGACACCAGAGACAGCAGAACACAAATCACCCAGTACCATCAGTAACCACCAGAGGGAGCCCAAAAACAGAACTCACAACACAGGTACAAGTGGGATACAGGGACGTGTAGGACTAAGTTCAGACTGGGCGAGCAGGAACAGTTTCGGAAAGGACTGGGACACAGGCAGCTATGGTGTGGATACAGGGACGGGTAGGAACTAGTTCAGACTGGAGGAGCAGGAACAGGTTGAGAAGGATTGGGACAGAGGCAGGTTCGAGTGGATACAGGGACGGGTAGAACTCAGTTTAGACTAGGAACGGTTTTAGGAAGGAGTGGGACAAAGGCAGGTACAAGACGAATGGGACCCAGTTCAGTCTGGACAAACAAGGAGCCACAGATGTGGAACGGGAGCAGAGCGGCAGATACGGAACGGGAGCAGAGCAGAGCTGCAGATACGGAACGGGAGCAGAGCAGAGCTGCAGATACGGAACGGGAGCAGAGCAGAGCCGCAGATACGGAACAGGAGCAGAGCAGCAGATGCGGAACAGGAGCAGAGCAGAGCAGCGGATGCGGGACAAGGCAGACAGGACCAGATTCACACAAGTACTCATAATGAAGTAGCAAATATACACCAAGTTCACAAACCTTTTTCAGAGACAACAGAATGGAGATAAGTACTAGTACAGATACTGTCAGATTAAGGGCAGTGTCAGACTGCTGTATTTCTCGTGCGAGAATCCGCATAGCATTGTACGGACTGGCCTGGCACCTCTCCTGACCTGAGCAAGACAGCGTGATGGATCATTATGCAACCGTCAAGCTCAGGTCAGGAGAGCCGACAGTCAATACAAGGTTTACGATGCGATTCTTGCACGAGAAATGCGGCAGTCTGACTCTGCCCTAAGGATAGACACAGCAGGGTAGAGAAGACTCCAGTTTAGGATACAACCAGGTTCTGGAATAGGACTTAGTTCAGACAAAGTAAAACACAGGTACTAGTCCAAGATACAGGATTCAGGCCTGGGTATACAGCCCCCAGGGTGGCAGAAACAAAACAGGTAAGATACAGGCACAGACTTGGGTATACAGCCCCCAGAGTGGTGGAAACAAAACAGGTTCAGACCTGGGTATACAGCCCCAAGGTTGATAGAAACAAGAGCAGAGACAGGGCAGGACTTGGCAACTCAGTATTTGGCCACAGACAGAGAATGTTGCTCAGGCATCTTCCTTTTAGTGGAGATGCCCTAAGTACCAGGTGCCTCTTGGCAATAGACTGGGGACACATTAGGAATGTGCACACTGTCTCTTTAAGACACAGGAAGAGCAGGCGCCACCCTAAGCATATAGCCAGGAAGTATGCACACAGCAAGCAGAAGGCAGTGGCTTGCAGCAAGCAGAGGGCAGAACTCACTGCATGGCCCAGAGTGGGGAGTATGTCGGTGTATCTACATGCTGGGAGATGGGAAGCCGTGCAGTGATGCCGACAGGGATGTTACAGCAAATGGCACATGCCCACAGGGAGAACTAAATTAATAATTTATTATTGAGTATATTATGATGATGTGAATTAAAAAAATAAAGTAATTCTATATAGGAAGTTTGAATAAAATAAAAAAGTATAAGCATAAAACAGAGCACACTATTTCCATATTCTTTCATAGCTCTGCTTTGTCTAGGTAGTGTCTATAAATGATCAACAAGTACATTTTTTGAACATTTGTGAAACATGAAAAGGAAAGGAGGCACTACCTGTCCAATCTGCTTAGTGTGCAAAATACTTTTTGCCCCCAACCATAACGTCTGTCAACTGCTTGTGGGTACATGAGATACTTAGTACAGGCTGAGGTTCTATGGTTAAAGTTGGACCTGCTAACAAGACTATTGACCATTAGAGCTGAAGGAATGGCTGAAGACCCCTGTCTGTGCCCTAACACTTTCACTGGATGGTTCTGTAGATTCCTTCTTCAGAAGAAAGGTCGTAATCAAGTGTTTGCCATCTATGGTGACTGTAAATTCTGCACTAAATTGCCTCAATATAAGAAAAACCTGACTCTACAGCAAGATGGCAACAGCTGCACTGGTGGAAAGAAGATTTACCATATGGGCTTCAGATAATTCCATTTCGATGTAGTCTCAGTATACTGGACATTACTATTGGCCTCCAAAAGGCAGAGGTACAACATGTATCCTGTGTCCTTTAGTTCTATGAATTTGACTTTGGGTGTAGAGGAATATTGGATTATATAGAGAGGACGTAATTATTGGATCTCATAGAATTATGAATGTTTCAATATATATACAGTATTTCTTGATGGTACATAACGTTTCCACTTTATTCACCCCATTTAATGCCAAGAAATTTTCTGTAAAACCCTGTTAAAATGGTATTCAATGCTGCTCCATCGGTGTAGAAGGTACAATTCATTTAGATACCTGCAAAGTATTTAGGAAGTAAATCAAACAATGAATAATCCTAGCGCAAACAACTTTCTGCAGAAGCAACAGCTCAGTTTTCTTGTATTCAAATGATTGGTCTACTGCACTTGGAACCATTATATGAAAGTGGGAAGCCTGGGTGATGATGTCGGCAAGTATTTGCTATTCATACAGACTAGCAAGATAGTGTCTTCATTTCTCAGAGTAGTGGAAATTCTCAGTTTTTTTCTTCACAGGTAATCTCATACTACAGATGTGGTAAAGTATGTGGAATATTATACATGTAAGTTATAAATTAGCGGTATTCATTGCACGATGATTGTAAATGTTAGAGATGAGCAGCTCTGACAAAATTTCAAATTCGCCTGTTCACACAGATTTTCCTGAAAATGTAATGTCCCTTATTATATTGTCTTGGGGTCTTCCCAGACCCCAGCGCATAATAAACATATAATGTAATAATATATAAACAAATATTTACTTATACTCACTTCGATCACCACTAGACTCTCCGGACCCCTACTTCTTGCCCACTGTCCAGTCCTCCATTGCTCTATCAAGTCACATCTCCAGCCCAATGTTCACTCTAGGCTGGAGCTTCTAGCTATGAGTAGGCCCTTGAACATGCGCCGTGAATTCCTGGCGCCATCTCTTCCCAAGGTTAGTAATGCACATACACCAGGTCTTCAACATGATGCAAAAGAAAATGCAACTCATCAGGCCATGCTGCCATGTTCCACTGCCCTATAGACTGGTTCCAGTGCCCACAAGCCCAAGGTAGATGCTTTCACCAGTAGACAGGAGTTAGCATGGGCAGGTCTGTTTGACACTTGTCTATGATAACCAGAAGGAATTTTTTCTGCCGATTCTCAGGTTTTCCTTCTTGGACTTTATTTGGTAACTACAACCCACTGTATACTGGGGACACCTCCCGAGACCGGCTATTTTCAAACAGTTTTGACCTAGTCAACTAGCCATCTTATTAGCCCTTGTTGCTGTCACTTAGATCTTTTCACATGACCAATTTTAATCTGTTTCAATTCATCAAAAGAACTGTTCATTTATTGCTTAATAAATTTTCCCCCTGACAAGTGACACTGTAACCAGTAGGTAATAATGCTAATAATGTAACCTATCATTATGGCTGGTAAAGGTAACGCCAAAAGGAGCAGCATCACACAGTCAAAACCATATCAGCCATTAACCATTGTGATTTTGTAACTAGCAGTCACTTAACTTTGTGGGAAAAAAGCTGTTTCCTGCAATATTATGTTATTATGGAATACCACAAAAGAAACAGAAGTGAGAAAAGAGAGAAAATATCTTTGGTAAAATGTAATAAATTTATTAAAGCAATATTTTAAAATAACACAGAACATTAAATATGAAAAGAAAGAAAAAGTGGAGGGGGAGGGGATTGAACCACCAGACTAGGAGAAACAAATCTACACTACACCAAAACGGGTTACAGTATAAAGAATATATATAAACCCAATAAAGAGATGGTAATACTGGAATAATGGGAGCGATATAGGCACCACGGAGCCAGGCAGAGGTGAACAATAAACCTAAAATATTCCCCAGCAGAGTAAATGGTCAGGCATAAACTGAGTACATGTCTTAAACAAGGATACAAGGCAAGAAACCACCTGCTAATGTCCTGAAGAGTACCTCACAGTAAACAATGCCAGTGTAAGTACAGAAACTGCTGTGCAAAAAGTGTGTTGCCATGGAATTGTTTTACCTGTCAATCAAGCAATGGTGTCTAACGCTGACTGGTGGAGTGTAGATCAGGTTCCCATGCGCATGAGTGTAGATCAGTACCATATGGATGGACGCCAGGGAAGAAGTGGTATAGTAAGGGCTGTTCCCAGACGCCGGGTGCTGAAGACAGCTCTCATCATTCTCCCCTGCTTTGCCGACAATCAGTACGAGCAGGGGAGAATGATGAAAGTTATATACATCATCGAGGTTACCGCCGGTCAGTGAGGCTGTGTTCCCAGCAAGGCTGAACTGCGGTGACCTAAGCACTGTGGGAAAAAGCCAGTGATGAGGTCAACACAGTTCAAGCTCAGTGAGTTCACAGCAGATCACAGTGAGAATTTTTCACGGTGATCTGCTGTGAAGACACTGATTTTGAACTGTGGTGACCTCATCACTGGCTTTTTCCCACAGTGTTGAGGTCACGGCAGTACAGTCTTGCTGGGAACACAGCCTCACTGACCGGTGGTAACCTCAATGACATTGCCGTTGGTCAATGATGCTGCGCTCGCAGCAGCTCATTCACCAGTGTTTCTCAACCTGGATGGTCGCATCTTGGCACTGTCCAGGTTGAAAACAATTTATCCCCCAGGCATGGATTACAGCATGGGACAGAATGACAGAGAGGTGAGGGATATTGTTGTTTTTTATTTTTTGGTTTATTACAGGAGACGAGGCCTTCGGTGAAATTAGGACTTAGGAGAGTAGATGCCAAAATAATGGATCGGGGCCTTTAGAAACTGCTCCATCGCCATGGCCTGGTCCCAGGGCGCGAGGTGTTGGAGGCGGCTGGACATGCGGGGAGGTGGCGCTGATAACGGGCCTCTCAGCAGCTCCTCGGTCACCGGGGCAGGGTCGGCGTCCTTACCTGCCGCAGTGGTGTCTTCGGTGCCAGTCGGTTCCACTGGCGGCGGAGTCTGCAGCAGTGCTGGCAGCGGCCCTGGAAGCGATGCAGGGAGCGGTGCTGGAGGCGGTGCTGGTGGATCCTCCGCAGGCGTTGTCCTGAATGTGGTCTTGGTGCTCAGCCACATCTGCAGGAGCTGGTCTATTAACTCCTCCACACCAGCCTGCAGGAAGTGAGGGCCAATGGGTGATGCCTCGCTGCGGTGCCTCTCCAGTTGGCTGGGGGAGTCATCTGCCTCTACCTCATACTCTGGTTCCGGATGGCTGGCCATGGCGTCCTCCATGTGGCTTGCTCCTTCCTGGTCCTTTTCCCACTCTCTCCTCCGGGGGAGGTTTCTTTTCCTTGGTCTCCTCCCTCCATTGAGGATCAGGAGGCAGATCTCTGCTGCTGACGGACACAACCTCAAGGTACAGAGGTATTTGGACTGGGCGGCCATTATTTTTCGTGCTCTCAGTTAGTTCATGCCCACGATGGCATGCCCTTCTTCTTCTCTGGCGCTCCTCGTGGCGCTGTAATGGCGGCAGTTTTGATGGCAATTTTTGGCGGCAAATCACAGTACATTAGTTATACAGTCTTTTAGCATAAATCACGGTTCAAGCACAATTCTGGCACAGTCTCTAGGCGCACATGACCCGATTTGTGGGCTTGAGTAGATTCTGTTTGTGACGCCAAAGTTGGAGTGCCCCGTCAGGGCAGTGGGGTACTCGGTACCGGGTCCTTCGGTTCACAGAGGGGGATGTCACGGTGGCTGACCTGGTCCGTGGCCCTAGGGATGTCCGTGTAAAAGGGAAAGGTCTTTAAAGGTGAAATGTTCGTGACGCCACCTGTGGTATTCGATCAGGGTGACCGATACTGCTTTAAGGGGTCCGCTGGGGTGACGTTATTGCAGCTAGATGGTATACCTTCCCACAGGTGAAGTGTATCCCCAGGGCTTCCCAGTGTGTAGATGGTGAATGGTGAGAGGCGCAGTGAAGAACAAGGACACAATGTTGCAGTCTCTTTACCTTGTACTGAAGGTTTCAGCATCCACAGTCCTGAGCACCAGACCACAGGGTAGGCAGAGTCCGGCCGGTTTGGAGGCAAATCCAGAGTTTCCTTATCCAGGTGGAAATCAGTAGCCTTCCTCTAGCCCCGTGGGGTTGTAGTACCTTACTGCTAAGCATCTCATAAGGTCCTCACAGATGTTGTAGATGTTATGTCTCTCTCTCTGTCCCCCAGATGGATAGGACAAACCCGTATGACTGGTGGCTTGAGGCATTTTACAGGGACTTTATCATACCCCAGCCTCCAAGGGGTGCCACCTTGCCTCCTGGGTGTAGGGGCAGACAGGTAATGTGAAATTAGCTGTCCTGCCGGTCTCTGGAGCAAGGCATAAAGGGTCGTTGCTCCCTCGGTGCTCCGGCTACTGGGATCCTGCGCCCCAGAAGGAGGCAGCCTGTGTAGGGCAGAACTCCTCCTGGTATCCACTCCTTTGCCATGACTTCTTCTCACCCTCTCTGCAATACATTTCGCTTTGGTGTCCGTTCTTAGGAACTGCCGCACTTAGGGCAGGCACAGCTTCGTGACCTTCTGTCTAGATCTCTGACAGGCTCCCACCCCTGTCCGGGACCAACTACCTGATGCAGTTGTCCTTCATTGCCTCCAAGCATAACATCACTCCCCCCTAGAGGAGAATGATATTACTGCAAAAACCAGGACCCTGGGGCCCTGCATATACTATATATAAGGGATGACAAACATGTATATACTGAGGGGAAAATGAGAGGTGTCAGGTGAAAATGAGAGGTGTGAGGTGAAAATGAAAAGGTGTGAGTGCAAAATGAGAGGAGTGAGGGAAAATAGTTGAGTGATCGAAAAATGACAGATGTGAGGTCGAAATGACAAGTGTTAGGGAGGAATGAGAGGAGTGAGGGGGGAATGAGAGGAGTGAGGGGGAAAATGAGAGATGTGAGGGGGAAAATGAAAGATGTGAGGGGGAAAATGAGAGATGTGAGGGGGAAAATGAGAGGCGTGATGGGAAAATAAGAGAGGTGAGGTGCTATAACTAACCACAGATATTTACTATGCCCAGGCAACGCCGGGCTCTTCAGCTAGTTTCTAATAAAATATTTTTTTTCTGGTTGCGTCTTTATTTACCATTTAACTGTAGGATTAGTAATTATTGAGAGGTGTCTTATAGATGGATGACATTTCTGTGTGTCATCTGAGTGCACGTGTGCGGGTCGGCTTACGGCCTGTGCTGATGGCAAAAAATGGACATGTCAGCTTGTTTTGCCCACGGACACACAGTCTGTGAAAATACACTGACATGAGCACAGACCCATTTACTTGAATGGGTCCAGGTGTGTCAGTGTCTCCAGTACGTGTGAAAACTGTCATCACACCGGAGAGACAGACATGTGAAAGAGGCCTTAAGGTACCTTCACACATAACGATTTCGTTAACGATATCGTTGCAACGTCATGCTTTTTGTGACGTAGCAACGATCCCACTAACGATCTCGTTATGTGTGACAGCGACCAACGATCAGGCCCCTGCTGGGAGATCGTTGGTCCTTTTTTTGGTCGCTGATCAACCGCTGTCATCGCTGGATCGGCATGTGTGACGCCGATCCAGCGATGTGTTCACTTGTAACCAGGGTAAATATCATGTTACTAAGCACAGGGCCGCGCTTAGTAACCCGATATTTACCCTGGTTACCATTGTACCATTGCTAGGGAACCCCCACATGTACTTTTGTTGGCTAACAGATGTAAATCATTCAGCTGCGGCAAGAAAAACTAAATCTCCGAGCACTAAAAAATACTCGGAGGACACCCGAGCATGCTCGAGAAATCTCGAGTAACGAGTATATTCACTCATCACTAGACATTACACCAAATTAATTAAATTTCTGCCCAAATGGCTTTAAGTCCATTGCAAGAAAAGTGCATTACAAAGGTTTTTGTTGTTCCAACTCCTATAAGGTTCTGTCGTAAGTGATTTGCTTCATTACTGCCTGAAGGGAGACATGTTCATTTGGCTTCCGTAGAGTTGTTACATCAGCCAAAGGAATAGGGAAAGAATCATAGAAGAAACTTGCATGAGAACAAGGTAAATATTAGATGCAGAAATACTTTCCTGTGAGGGTGATTTTGTCTATACAAGTCAGCATTGCTAAGGGGCTTGTAATAGGTTCATGTTGGAATGCGTTGAAAATAGAAATCAGCAGATCTGCAGAGATTCAAGTTTGGCAAATCGCACAAATATTTTATAGGGAAATTCAAAATCATTCATTAGACGTCAATGTGCGCCGTGCGTGACAGTGTCGGGACAACAAGACATACAACGCACAAGCATGCTGGAATTTCTGGACAGGAGAGAAGAATCTGAAGAGAATTGGCACTGCGCAGAGGACCAAAAGGCGGTCGGTGGGACATGTGAGCGGTGAAGCGGATATAATTTTTTCTAATAGTTTGCTTGGCCATTTTGCCGAATTCGTGCTGTGAGAATTACAAAAATTCAGATATATCTAGAATACAAATTTTTTTAAAATTCAATTTCACTCAAATACATTTGTTGAGCTCTAGGTAACAGAAAACGTTATATATATATAGTGGTACATCAGCTCACTCGGCTACACGCAGAGGTAGTCCCGGGAACACTGCGGCTTTAAAGATGTACTGGTTTGTTAGACATGACATGATCCAAATTTAAGCACAAAAATAAACACGGCCCTCTGGGCAAAACAGCCAAAGAAAACATATCAAAACAGCAAAACAGTAGCACTAGATACAGTCCATACATTAGGGTTAGCAAGACCCACGGTTCAGGCATAAACAAAACTCAAAACACTTCTCTAGAGTGTTCCTCTCCAGCCACCATGTGACTCCTCCACCCATGTGACTGATCACATGACTGTGACACCTCACAGAGGTCCGGCTCTGCAGGTGGAGATAAGGTGGATATCCTCCCACCCAATCTATGGATGTCCACAATAAAACCAGCCCGTTATGTAACTTAGCTTAAACCTCACAGCACGTAATGTGCCGGAGGAAAATACTCTGGGTTTTATATTACTGGTGCCATTAAAGCGTAGTGGCACGCATACCCCCCAGTACTTTACCAGAGACTTTGTCCCACAGGTCGTGACAGAGTACATACTGAGGCTTTACCCGTTTCTGACATCCAACGTACTATCCAGTCCATGTGGGCTGGGCCCGTCTGACCATGGATGGGATAGTATGTCATAGCCGAAAAGCCGATTGTCACAGCTGACACCTGGCACAAACATGATTGCGGCGTTCCGGAAGCAGGCAGAGGGGCTGTCAGCTCTGAGTGTGTTAAGGTTAGGTTGTGTGCAGTGGCACATTTGCTCGCTTTTAATTTGGCCACCGAATTGAGATGGTGCGCACGCGCTGTAAGTTAGGCGTGCATGTTGTCTTGGCAACCCTGAGCTGGTGACACACTACCGCTCTTTGAGACGCCAGCGCATGCGCCTTGAGTCGCACACTGGGCACAGCGAGCGCATTGAGCTTTGCACTTATTCCACGCTGCGGACCTGGTACAGCACATATGTATGGTATCGTATACTAATTATTGCATATTTAAAATAGAGGGCATGCAATGCAGTCATTACCCCTGATGAAGCCACCAGATGGTGGCAACACGCATTGGGTATCCGCACTGCCCGCACTTGACTCTGTGAGGTCCTTGGTTTCTTCATGGCATTACATGTGGTTGTTTATTGAGGGGGCATTCTCAGAGGCAGGCATGCTGCTTTGACCTTCTCTTCTCTAGTCCCCTGATCTATTTGGGTGTGTGGTCGATTTACTATGTGTTATCTGTAGTGCAATAAGCAGTCATCCTGCTTTTCTATTATGCGTTGTATCTTGGTTTTCTATTGGTAGTACATCATACCACTGGTGGATTTGGTATTATGCTGCACGGTACTATTGATATACCTCTTTAGATATATAGTTATTGTACTTTCAAGCTACCACAACGTCATTGTACATATGGGCTGCTTTTATAGATTACATCCACACTTTGGCCATGCTGTCTATATAGGCACCTTATTGCAGGTTATGTTTCCATTGTACCTCTGTGTCATGTGCAGGCTCTAGCCTTATCAGGGGTTGTTTTGTATAGGGCATAAATATGTTCCCTTTTTAAATGTTTTTAATGTGTGTGTTTTGCCTTGTGTTTGTACATTTCTACATAAATAAAGCTGTGTCTAATTTTTGCTATATCAGAATTTGTGGTGATCCCAGTTTCTATGACCTATTCTGTTTCTCTGTGTTCTACTATTGGTTATTTTATAGGTCTTGGTGTGTATCCCCCTGACCGTGGTGCCCCCAAACTCTCTATATACGCTATGAGATTTGATGAAGAGAGCATTTCCTGAGTCCTGGAGAGCAGATCGATAGCCTCTTCACTCGAGGATAAAGATTCCACAATCAGTGATGGTTTGGGGAGCCATGTCATCCGCTGGTGTAGGTCCACTGTGTTTTATCAAGACCAAAGTCAGTGCAGTCTTCTACCAGGAAATTTTAGAGCACTTCATGCTTCCCTCTGCTGGAAAGCTTTTTGGAGATGGAAATTTAATTCTCCTGCAGGACTTGGCACCTGTCCACACTGCCAAAGTACCAATACCTGGTTTACACACAACAGTATCACTGGGCTTGATTGGCAGCAAGCTCACCTGACCTTAACCCCATAACCCCATAGAGAATCTATGGGGTATTGTCCAGAGGAAGATGAGACACAAGACCTAACAATGCAGACGAGCTGAAGGCTGCTATCAAAGCGACCTGGGCTTCCATAACCCCTCAGCAGCGCCACAGGCTGATCGCTTCCAAGTATTGAGTGCATTTACTGAACAGATATTTCAGTAGGACAACATTTCGGATTTTGAAATCATTTTTCAAGCTGGTGATATAAAGTTTTCTAATTTACTAAGATAATGACTTTTGGGTTTTCATTGGCTGTAAGCCATAATCATCAACATTAACAGAAATAAACATTTGGAATACATCACTCTGTTTGTGATGTCTCACTTTTTGTATTGAAGAACTGAAATAAATTTACTTTTTCATGATATTCTAATTTTGTGAGATGCACCTGTAGATCTACTTAGATCTTTATGCTATGTCAGTTTTCTCAGCCTTCAGGAATTTGAATGCCCTTTGTTTTCGTCTAATTTAAACTTTGTACTGTCTTATTTATCCATAATGGTTTATTTTTATTCCTGGACATTTTATTACCAGAGGGTATAAGTTTTCTACAGGTTTCTACTAGTATTTCCTTAAACATACCCCATTTATGGTCGGCGGTATCCCCAGTTACCATGACTTGGTCCCAGTGTACTCAATCAAGCACTTCCCTTAATTTGTGGAAATCAGCTTTCCTAAAGTTTCAGATTTTTGCATTTCCCCTTTTGAAGGTTTGAAAATAACATTGAAACTTACCAAATTATGGTCACTGCTTCCCAAATGCCTCCTGACCTGTAGATCTGAGATTGTATCTGGTCTATTTGACAGAACCAGATCCAGCAGATTCCCTCTCCTGATTGGTTCATCAACCAGCTGAGAGATGTTGTAAGGAATAATAGTAACTTTTTGAATCTAAGCTTATTCACTAAACCACATGGATTTAAAAGAATGTATTGTCCAATTAAACAAAAAATTGAATTATTTTCCTTCTTTCTAAATCATAAATTTACGAGGTTTTTTGTTGTCTCTTCGCATAACCTGTTCGACAAAACATACATTGGATGCTAGTGAATAAATGTCTCCAGCCTAAAACACAAATACAAATGTGATTAGCAGAGAATCATTGGGAACATTCCATTCCATTCTTTTATGCAGAACATTCAGCCAGTTAAGAGTGTAAATATCTGATATCATTGTTATTAATCTTCATAAGATGCTATAGGTTACAATAATTGGACTATTATCTGTTCACGAAAAACGTCCTTAAAGAAACATGAAGGTATTATGTCCATTATATATGCAGTAATATATCCAAATGTATATGTCATTAGGTGTAATATATATTTCCAGCTTACTTCTTAACCTCTTCACCGCCGGGTCATTTTCGATTTTGCGTTTTCGGTTTTTGCTCTACTTCTTCCCAGAGCCATGACTTTTTTAGGCAATATGGCAATGTGAGGGCTTGTTTTTTGTGGCACAAGTTGTACTTTTAAACGATACTATTGGTTTTAAACATGTCGTGTACTGGAAAATGGGAACACAATTCAAAGTGCGGTGAAATTGCAAACAAAGTGCAATTCCACAGTTTTCTTTTTTACCATGTTCACTAAATGTTAAAACTAACATGCCATTATGATTCTCCAGGTCATGAGTTCAGAGACACCAAAGATGTCTAGGTTCTTTTTACAAAAGTGGTTAAAAATAAATCTAAACTTTGGTTAAAAAAAAATGCCACCATTTCCCAAGACCTGTACCGTCTCTATTTTTTGTGATCTGGGGCTGGGTTGAGGGCTTATTTTTTTGCACGCCGAGCTGACGTTCTTATTGATACCACTTTTATTTTCACCGCCCATTATTGCATTTTATTGGAATTTAGCAGTGACCAAAAAAAAGTAATTCTGGCGTGTTTAATTTTTTTTCTCATTACGCCGTTGAGCAAATGGGTTTAAACTTTTTTAACTTTGATAGATCGGGCGATTCTGAACGTGGCCATACCAGATATGTGTGCGTTTGATTTTTTTAATTTTATTTGGAATGCGGCAAAAGGGGGGTGAATTGACTTTTTATTTTTTCAAATATTTTTTTAAACTTTTTTTTTTACTTTTTGCACGCTTCAATAGTGTCCATGGGAGATTAGAAGCTGCAGTTGTCTGATCGCCTTTGCTACACCCAAGGGATGATCAGATCGTCTGTGTGTAGCAGTTATGCTCACTTGCTATGAGCACCGACCACTAGTAAATCCTTAGCAGGAAATGCTTTACTTATATAACTTCAGTAAGTACCGTATTTTTCCGACCATAAGACGCACTAGTGAAAATTCATTAGTCGTTTCCCCGCCCACCTGTCAGCAGTGAGTGGGGAGCAGCAAATGAATGTTCCTTCACTGTAACACATATGGTTTCCCCAGCGCTGGATTCCTGCAGCAGCTGGGGAGGTCTGTGTGTCCGGTGGAGGAGGAGGCAGCAGCAGGGGCCAGAGGAGACAAGATCGCCGCATACCTTCCTGGCTGTGCTGGATGCCGAGTGCATAAGGACCTGTTTGATGTCATGAAGTGGGCAGGCTGGAGCGTTGGCACATGACAGCACAGAGCCCTCCATCTTCTGATGTCATCACAGGTCCTTCAGACTCCCCACTAGAATCTGCTGGCTTCCTCTTATGACCTGTGCTGTGGAGAGGCAGGAAGAACTCTGTGTGTGCAGTCATGGGATGCTCCATGTGGCTGGCTGGCTCACACAATTAAAAGCTTAGTCTTTACAACACACAATAAAGCACTCTGCCACTCATGTGGTGAACTATAACTCCCAGCATGGCATAGGATCTGCAGAACATGCTGTGATTTATAGTTCTCCCAATGGGATCTTAAAGCAGCACTCCAGTGTTAGTTTTCAGTGCTGGAGTGGTGCTTTTAATATAAGCCCTGTGCCCCCATTCTTATACTCATCCTCCAGCATCTTCGTACAGACACCACACTGGTCGCGCAGCACCATCTTCTACCCATAGCTTCCAACATAATATTGTATATAATAACACCACATATAATAGTATTTTATTAAATTTTACCATATTTTTTTTTTTTGCTTCAAATAATTTTTTCCCTATTTTCCACCTCTAAAACCTGGGTGCGTCTTATAGTCCAGTGCGTCTTATAGTCCGAAAAATACAGTAGTTGTACACCACAACATTGAAAACAGTAGATAATTGGCAAAGTGATAGCAAGTTACGTTTCGACCCCGCCTGGGTCTTTTTCAAACATCGCTATAACTGGTGGTATAGATATAATTGGGTGGCTGCCTGGTACGTTAATGCAGTGGTGAAGTTTCCAATAAGAGAGCGTTGGAGATGCTCCATATCTCTATTCCGATGTTGGTTGCTCAATATTTAAGGGACTCTAAATGGGACCATTTTATGTTTTTGTCATTTGGCTGTGTACTCCACTTTTTTTAATAATAAAAAAAGGATTGTGTGGCATAAGAAACAAATTAATCTTTTCCGTTTTGGTAGAAAAAATGTACTTAATGGGAAAACAAACCGGTTATAGTATGTATTCTTGGAGATGAGGTTATATTGGCGTCAGCAAATTAATCACATTATATCCTAACAAATTACCAAATATTCAGTCTGAAGCACTCATCTATAGCTACTTGTCATTATGGAGTTTGCAGACAAAATTTTAATTCTCCTGTCTTTGCAGATTTTACCAGGAAATTTGATTTGCAGAGAACTTATTATCTGCTAACTTAATGCTCAAGGCCTATTGTGAACCCGGGGACAGAGATGTAATGTGGAGGAGGTGCGGAGGATCGGATAGGGGACAGGTAGCAGTGGGAGCAATTGGAGAGGTTGAATTCACGTTGAACGAATTACAAAAAAATCCATATTTTCCAAATATTTGTAAAATTCAAGTAGAATTCAATTCCACTTGAATACATTTGCCCATTTCTACAGATAACTTGTTTAATAAAGGGTAAATGTGTTAAAAGAGGTAAATATCTGGTAAGTGGGCAATCCCAAGTATAGAAAGAATGTCTCTCAAGAGGAAAATATTACTTATTCTAAATGAGTAGCTGTCAGAAAAAGATATCTATTGGAAAAGCCTAAAAAGGGGTATTCCTATCTTAGACAACTAGGCCATATCTTAATTCGTGAGCATGGCCCATCAATGGAGGTGAATTGAGAGAGACATACACGCTTGTCCAAATCTCCAGTCCCAAAGATGCAAGATCGGTCCAAGCTCAGGTCCTAGAGGTGGACCCCTCATCTATCAGACATGTCCTGTTCATTTGTTGGGCCAACAGGTGTCAATATGTCACCTGGAAACCAGTTTTGGCCACAGGAAAAGTTTTGCAATGTATCATATAATTATAATTAGTACATATTGTAACAATTAGAAATAACGGAGCATTATTGCAAAAGTTTTACGTCCTCTTATGTAAATTCAGTGTCAGGTGGATCATGTATTCTTTATTTGGCACGAGAATCACAGTAGACAAATATTTTGCAGTTTATAATCCCATTGAAATGTGCCTACAATTGCATCATCAATATAGCCTGAAGCTCATATAGTTCCAGCTTTAACGACAATATTAAAAACACAGAGATGATTAACAATGATGTCTGGACACTTTGTTGTTAAGTTCAAACTTTTTTGTTTCTTGGCTTCATCTTCTGTTTAGTAAATGTTCCTTATTGCAAAATGGCTGAACACCTTCCTCTTCTCCGCCGTATGTCCCTGGCATACTTGGCTCTTTAACCCCTTTACCCCCAAGGGTGGTTTGCACGTTAATGACCGGGCCAATTTTTACAATTCTGACCACTGTCCCTTTATGAGGTTATAACTCTGGAACGCTTCAATGGATCCCAGTGATTCTGACATTGTTTTGATAGAGGTAAAATTTCTTTGATATTACCTGCGTTTATTTGTGAAAAAAATGGAAATTTGGCGAAAATTTAGAAATGTTCTCAATTTTCCAACTTTGAATTTTTATGCAATTAAATCACAGACATATGTCACACAAAATACTTAATAAGTAACATTTCCCACATGTCTACTTTACATCAGCACAATTTTGAAACCAAATTTTTTTTTGTTAGGGAGTTATAAGGGTTAAAAGTTGACCAGCAATTTCTCATTTTTACAACACCATTTTTTTTAGGGACCACATCTCATTTTAAGTCATTTTGAGGGGTCTTTCTGGCACAGATACCTCCTGCTTAGTAACCGGGTTCCAGTACCATCAGCTGGTCCTCGGTAGTTCCATTGGCTCTTGTACCTTCTGCTATCTATCCGGGTTCCAGTACCATCAGCTGGTTCTCAGCAGTGTCTTTGGCTCTTGTACCTTCTGCTACCCGTCCGGGTTCCAGTACCATCAGCTGGTTCCAGGCAGAGCCTTTGGCTTAGGTGCCTTCTTCTCGGTATCCGAGTTCCAGCAATGTCTGCTGGTCCTTGGTAGTGCTTTCTGGCACAGGTACCTCCTGCTTAGTAACCGGGTTCCAGTACCGTCAGCTGGTCCTCGGTAGTTCCATTGGCTCTTGTACCTTCTGCTACCCATCCGGGTTCCAGTACTGTCAGCTGGTTCTCGGCAGTGTCTTTGGCTCTTGTACCTTCTGCTACCCATCCAGGTTCCAGTACCGTCAGCTGGCTCTCGGCAGTGTCTTTGGCTCTTGTACCTGCTACCCATCCGGGTTCCAGTACCGTCAGCTAGTTCCAGGCAGAGCCTTTGGCTTAGGTGCCTCCTTCTCGATATCCAAGTTCCAGCAACGTCTGCTGGTCCTTGGTAGTGCTTTCTGGCACAGGTACTTCCTGCTTAGTAACCGGGTTCCAGTACCATCAGCTGGTCCTCGGTAGTTCCATTGGCTCCTGTACCTTCTGCTACCCATCTGGGTTCCAGTACCATCAGCTGATTCTCGGCAGTGTCTTTGGCTCTTGTCTTGTACCTTCTGCTCCCCATCCGGGTACCAGAACAGTCAGCTGGTTCTCGGCAGTGTCTTTGGCTCTTGTACCTTCTGCTACCCATCTGGGTTCCAGTACCGTCAGCTGGTTCTCGGCAGTGTCTTTGGCACGGGTACTCCCTCCTGCCCAGCCTGGTTCCAGCACACCAGCTGTTTCCGGGTAGTGTCAACGTCATTTTTCCTCCAATATGTTGTCCTATTGTGTTGCGGTCTGGTTAGCCGACTCTATGGTGCCTGCAGTTTAGGTGCTTCCTACAGTATGTGGGCTGCGGGATCTGGCAATGAAGGCTGGTTCCGTAGTGCCAATAGGACAAGCACCCCCTGTAGGACTGTGGGTTTCAGTAACTGCGGCCGGCTCGCGGCCTTGCAACTTTTTTCTTCATGTGGATCTTCTGCTGCCTATCTGAGTTCCAGTACCATTAGCTGGTTCTTTGGAAGTTAATCTTGAATATGTCCCCCTGGGTTTCAGTAACGTCAGATGGTTCCAGGCAGAGCCTTTGGCTTAGGTGCCTCCTTCTCGGTATCCGAGTCCCAGCAACGTCTGCTGGTACTTGGTAGTGCTTTCTGGCACAGATACGTCCTGCTTAGTAACTGGGTTCCAGTACCATCAGCTGGTCCTCGGTAGTTCCATTGGCTCTTGTACCTTCTGCTACCCATCCAGGTTCCAGTACCGTCAGCTGGTTCTCGGCAGTGTTTTTGGCTCTTGTACCTTCTGCTATCCATCCGGGTTCCAGTACCGTCAGCTGGTTCTCAGCAGTGTCTTTGACTCTTGCACCTTCTGCTACCCATCCGGGTTCCAGAAACATCAGCTGGTTCCGAGCTGAGCCTTTGGTTTAGATGCCTCCCTCTCGGTATCTGAGTTCCAGCAACGTCTGCTGGTCCTTGGTAATGCTTTCTGGCACAGGTACCTCCTGCTTAGTAACCGGGTTCCAGTACCGTCAGCTGGTCCTCGGTAGTTCCATTGGCTCTTGTACCTTCTGATACCCATCCGGGTTCCAGTACCATTAGCTGGTTCTCGGCACTGTCTTTGGCTCTTGTACCTTCTGTTCCCCATCCAGGTTCCAGTAATGTCAGCTGGTTCCAGGCAGAGCCTGTGGCTTAGGTGCTTCCTTCTCGGCATCCGAGTTCCAGCAACGTCTGCTGGTCCTTAGTAGTGCTTTTTTGCACAGGTACCTCCTGCTTAGTAACTGGGTTCCAGTACCATCAGCTGGTCCTCGGTAGTTCCATTGTCTCTTGTACCTTCTGCTGCCCATACGGGTTCCAGTTCCGTCAGCTGGTTCTCGGCAGTTCCTCAGCCTTCTTGTACCTTCTGCTACATTTCCAAGTTCAAGCTTTTTGAAATGGTTTTTGGTAATCATTCTGGATCTCCCTGACGATGACTCTGAAGGCAACGACCCTGAAGACCACCCCGAAGAAGACAAAGACTCCAAAGACGACGACCCTGTAGACAACGACCCTGAAGACTACCCCGATGATGACAACCCCGAAGACGACGACCCTGTAGATGATGACCTTGAAGACCACACCGAAGAAGACCAAGAAGATGACCCTGAAGAAGATGACCAAGATGACAAAGAACAAGAAGACAACCACCATGATACAGAAGAACAAGAGACAGAAGACCAAGAAGCAGAAGAACAAGAAGCTGCAGAACAAAAAGCAGAAGAACATTAAGCGTAAGACTAAAAATCAGAGCAAAAGATATTATCTAAATTATAAGCAGAAGAAGACTAAGCAGTGTATGGGGGTGAGTCCGTTCCTCCTCGTGGTGCCCCTGGAAAATACCTGCTGCTGCAGGCCAAACTGAACGCGGACAAATCCTGTTGTAAATCTTTTGTGACAAACAGAACGGAAGGTGTAATCTTCAATCTTTTATAGATAACAACTACAGGAATGCCTGTCACAAATAAGAATATGATGAAGAAAAATATGAAGAAGACGAAGAAGTAGAATATGAAGAAGAATAATAGTTGAATAAGAAGAATATGAAGAATGTAAAAAAAAGAATAATAGGAAGAAGGTGAAGAAGAAGATGAATAAGGTGAAGAAGAAGTTGATGAAAAAGATGCTGCTGCTGAGGATGGTGAAGGAAAAAGTGTGGGAGAAGTAAAAAAGAAGGTGAACAGCATGGAAGTAGTGAAACATAAATATCTGACAAAATATAAAAAAGCTTAACATAGTCAATATCTTTGCAACTCCGAAAGTCTTAAAAAAAATTAATTCCTGCTACTCCATTTGATTGGGCTAAACCTCAATGACTTTAATGTCTCCTCCGCCTTCCCCAATACATTCTACATTATTCTTAGTTGTTTTCCTTCATGTAAAATTAACCTACAAGGATAGAAAGGGTTTATTTTCATTCCGATATTTGTGTCCCATTCACTTGCATTGGTTTCCGGTATCGGAATCGGCGATATTCAATATTTTTTGGGTATCGGTCCGATCCAATCCGATCCGATATTTCCCGATATCGGAAGGTATCGCTCAACACTATTGGTGGCAGATCTTGAGATCTAGATTTGGCCATGACTGATGGTAAATATTGAGGATTACGTTTGGCCACCACTAATTTATGAGGAGTTGGGAATTCAGAAATTCACTCATTAAGGTTTCTGATTCCTTAATACAAAGGGAAACCTTTGGCAAATTGTGATAACTACAAGACACCTCCAAAATGGCAGGCCTTATGGTGTGGAAAGAGGCCAAGTCAACACTATCAGTTCCCTAAACCATTCTTAACAGTTTTTTTTACAGATTTCAGGGCAGATGAGAAAAGGGAGCAAATTCATCAATTATCCCACCATTTATAACATCTTATCTGTGGATAAGGATGTTACGTGGAAGGGAGAAGAATGGACTACCTGCATCTGTAGATGCCGTGATGATTGTGCTTCCAGACAATAAGCTTTATGGTTTGCTAACTACTCTGTTTAATGTGTTGATGCAGATGGTTTGCACGGTATTGCAGGCATTTACCAGCACGTGCCATGAAGTATTGAACGGTCTAGGGATGCATTGGTGAACTAAATGGCTCTTTGATTGACCTTCTTTCATAGAAGGCATACATTGGTAGGATTCCCATTCTTCTTCTCATGGAAGAATGTAATGTATTCCTATGTATACGCTTATTGTGGCTTATGTCAGCTGTTGAGCCCCTTGCAACTCAGCATGATCCAGTTCTTACACCAGACCAGGGTGTCACCATGTAGAGTTCTGGCCGTAGCTACTGCTTACCTGTGCGTCATAGAGACCGAACTGATTGAACAAATACAGAACCCAACCCAGAACCTGCCCAGCCTCGTGCACAACCACCTTACAATGCAAATTCCTCTTTCATTGAGGTTACTGGACATGCATCTACCTGTCCCGATGCAACTGTGACTCAATTGTTCAAACTCATAGTGGCTGTGTCCTGATGAAGGAGTTCTGAAGATTAAGAAGCCTCCTACTCTGCACTTATTACTAGTGATAATTGCACCTGTTTGACCTCATTACCCGTATAACAGACACCTGTCCACACACTCAATCACACTCCAACCTCTCCACCATAGCCAAAACCAAAGAGTTGTCTAATGACACCAGGGACAAAACTGTAGACCTGCACGAGGCTGGGATGGGCTACATGACAATAGGCAAGCAGCTTGATGAGAAGGCATACAACTGTTGGCACAATTATTAGAAAATGGAAGAAACACAAGCTGACTATCAATCTTCTTCGTTATGGGGCTCCATGTAGAATCTCGCCTCGTGGGTTAAGGATGAATGTGAGTGAGGTCAGGAATTAGCCCAGAAGTACATGAGGGGACCTGGTCAATGACCCGAATAGAGCTGGGACCACAGTCTCAAACATTAACGTTAGTAATATACTGCACCGTCATGGATTAAATTCCTGCAGGGCAGGATGTCCAAACCCGTGTGAAGTTTGCCAATGACCATCTGGATGAGTACAACCCCAACAACACAGTCCTAACCATGAGGCATGGTGGGGGAAATATCATACTTTGAGGGGTGCTTTTCCAGATAGGGGGCAGGACGACTGCAACGTATTGAAGGGAGGATTGATGGGGTCATGTATCGCAAGATTTTAACCAACAACCTCCTTCCTTCATTAATAGACAATCTTTGAAGAAGCTGAAACTCAATGTTGCCCAGCGATAGCCCCGAAACCCCAAAGATCTGGAGAAGATCTGTATGGAGGAGGGGGCCAAAATCCCTGCTGTACTGTGTGCAAACCTGGTCAGGAACTACAGGAAACGTCTGACCTCTGTAAGTGCAAGCAAAGATTTCTGTAACAAATATTAAGTTCTGTTTTTCTGTTGCATCAAATACTTATTTCAGGCAATAAAATGTAAATTAATTACATAAAAATCCTACAATGTGATTATCTGGATTTTATTTTTCGATTCTGTCTCTCACAGGTGAAGTGTATCTACAATAAAAATTGCAGACCTCTGTATTCTTTGTAGGTGGGAAAACTTGGAAAATCAGCAGTGTATCAAATACTTATTTTCCCCACTGCAGATATTATTACATTTTCATGGATTTGGTTATGGACTCATAAATCTGTGTTGTTCACATATGCGAATGCCAAGAAACAGGTCAATGAAGTCTCTACTTTGATCTTCTTGGAGATATAATTTAAATAGAATCTCAGCAAAAGCAGCTAAAATCCTCCAGGGCAATGGTGTATTTTCCATTTTAGCGGCCTTGTGGTCAACACTATATAAACTGTGAAGCAATAAAAAAAAATTGAGACATAGTGTTTTCCAGCAACCGCCACTAAGGGGCGCTAACTACATTGAAATTTGCGTTGTTCTCAACACATTTACCAGTACAGCGAGCGCACTAAGGCTATGTGCACACGTCAGGATTTTGTAGCAGAAATTTCCTGACAAAAATCGGACATTTCTGCCAGAAATCCGCATGCGTTTTTTTCGCGTTATTTTAATTGGATTTTTAACCCCTCAAGAACAAGACTATTAATTATTTTTGCAATTTTGTTTTTATTCTCCCCTTATTCCAAAAACCATAACTTTTTTTTTTCTTTTTCTTCAACATAACATCGACTTGTTTTTTTCCGACACAAATTGAACTTTTGAATGACACCATCCATTGCATAATGTGACGAACTGGAAAGTGTGAAAAAAAATCCAAATGTGTCGAAATGGCAAAACAAAGCAGAATTCTACAATTGTTTTGTTTGTTTTATATTCACAGGGTTAATTGTACAGTAAAAATGACCTGGTAATGTGATTCTACAGGGCAGTACGATTACGGCGATAACAAACATGCATAGTTTTTGTTTTATTTAAGGGGTGAAAAAAATTCAGACTTTTGTGGAGAAAAAAATTTCACTTGAGACACTATTTTCCGAGAGGAGCAACGATTTCAATTTTTGGCATATGGAGCTACAGCTTAATTTTTACTCCCCAAGAAAATGTTTTTCTTGATACCATTTTGAGGTAGATACAATCTTTTGATCGCCTCTTTTTACATTTTTTTGTGTTGTTGAGGAGGCAAAAAAACCCACAATTCCAGCTCTGATTTTTGTTTCTCGTTACGCTGTTTACCAAATCGGATTAATTTGTTTTATATTTGGATAGATTGGACATTTATGAGCACAGCGATATCAAATATATATTTTTTAATTTCTTGATTTTTGATGGAGGATACGTGGGTGATTTGAGCATCCTGCAAACCACCTCTCGCTACGTTGGAGCTGTCACTCCCGTCTCAGTGAGGTTCTTGCACTCACACGGATTTCTTCAAGTGGTCACTATACTTTGGCCCAAGATCTCAGTGACCACCAGGCCTGGCAGATATCCACCCACATCAGTTGGTCTAAAGGCCCCTTCACATTAAAGGTACCTTCACACATAACGATATTGTTAACGATATCGTTGCTTTTTGTGACGTAGCAACGATATCGTTAATAAAATCGTTATGTGTGACAGCGACCAACGATCAGGCCCCTGCTGGGAGATCGTTGGTCGCTGAAGAAAGTCCAGAACTTTATTTTGTCGCTGGATCTCCTGTGGACATCGCTGGATCGGCGTGTGTGACACCGATCCAGCGATGTCTTCACTGGTAACCAGGGTAAACATCGGGTAACTAAGCGCAGGGCCGCGCTTAGTAACCCAATGTTTACCCTGGTTACCATCCTAAAAGTAAAAAAAACAAACACTACATACTTACCTACCGCTGTCTGTCCCCGGCGCTCTGCTTCTCTGCACTCCTCCTGTACTGTGTTATGTGTGCTTATGAAAGGTGTTATGAAGGCAATCCAGGGACACAATGTGCCTAGCAATCAGAGCACACACAGTGATCTGACAAATACCCAAAAACAAAAGAACGAGCTCTGAGACGTGGAAACTCTGTAGACTGCACACCTGATCCTATCCTAAACACAACTGAAGGCAGCTGTGGATTGCGCCTAACGACTACCTATGCAACTCGGCACAGCCTAAGAAACTAGCTAGCCTGAAGATAGAACAATAGGCCTGACTTGCCCCAGAGAAATACCCCAAAGGAAAAGGCAGCCCCCCACATATAATGACTGTGAGGAGGATGAAAAGACAAAACGTAGGGATGAAATAGATTCAGCAAAGTGAGGCCCGATATTCTAGACAGAGCGAGGACAGTAAAGCGAACTTTGCAGTCTACAAAAAACCCTAAAGCAAAAACCACGCAAAGGGGGCAAAAAGACCCACCGTGCCGGACTAACGGCACGGTGGTACACCCTTTGCGTCTCAGAGCTTCCAGCAAAACCAAAAGACAAGCTGGACAGAAAAAAGCAACAAAATAGCGAAAAAGCACTTAGCTATACAGAGCAGCAGGTCACAGGAACGATCAGGAGAAGCTCAGATCCAAGACTGGAACATTGACCAGGAGCAAGGAAGACAGAATCAGGCGGAGTTAAATAACAAAGCAGCCAACGAGCTCACCAGAACACCTGAGGGAGGAAGCTCAGAAGCTGCAGTACCACTTGTGACCACAGGAGTGAATTCAGCCACAGAATTCACAACAGTACTGGCTGTGAGCACAGCGGCCGGAAAGCAGAGCGGTGACGTCACCGCTCTGCTTTCCGGCTGACCGACGCTCACAGCCAGTGCAGGAGGAGTGCAGAGCACAGCGTCGGGGACAGACAGCGGTAGGTAAGTATGTAGTGTTTGTTTTTTTTACTTTTACGCTGGTAACCAGGGTAAACATCGGGTTACTAAGCGCGGCGCTGTGCTTAGTTACCCGATGTTTACCCTGGTTACCAGTGAAGACATCGCTGAATCGGTGTCACACACGCCGATCCAGCGATGTCAGCAGGGAGTCCAGCGACGAAATAAAGTTCTGGACTTTCTTCAGCGACCAACGATCTCCCAGCAGGGGCCTGATCGTTGGTCGCTGTCACACATAACGATTTAATTAACGATATCGTTGCTACGTCACAAAAAGCAACGATATCGTTAACAATATCGTTATGTGTGAAGGTACCTTTAGGGTGGGCTTGCCATTGTCAATGTCCCTTACCATTATGGCCCAGTTTTCTTGATCTCCCTCTTGACCCTGGCCCCTCGCTTTCCTTTTTCCTGCTGCTCCCAGGCCCCGTGCAGTCATTGCAGTCTCTCTGGGCTGGATACCTGTTGGTCAACTTTGCATAAATCCCCATTTATAATTTGAACATCTCTATCTTGCTCTTCTGGGGTTTGGCAGTGAACTCTCATTCTCTCTAACTTTTCAGCAGACTTGATAATGGCAATTCTTCCTGCCTCTGCGGAGCCACTTCCTGCCTCTGCAGAGCACACTCTTCATTCTAGATAGCTCTCCTTCTCTGCCTGCTGCAGACTCCTCTGCCGTCGTGTCGCATACACACACTCACTTCAGTTAAGCCCCTGTGGACCCAAGAGATAGTCCGGCACTGGTAGCGAAGCCGAACGTACATGTTATATGTCACATATGAAATGCAAACATATCAACCAATGCAATTCAACAACATGGCGACATTTACATTTACAAGGGGATTTGAACGGATCCCGAAAATATAAAACAATAAAGATCCAGTAACTGACATTGATTTCTCCAACTTGAGCCAAAACTAGTTTTCACCCATTAACGTGCCAAATAATGCCACCATACTTGTCAATGGTAGCAATATTGCAAAATGTCTTCAGTGTGGAACTGTGAAGGAGCAAAGAGTTAATTTCCTTGTTGGTTACATAGTGTGAAGGATTGTCAGCAATCTCCTGCAGCCTTGGGCTGTTGAGGTTTGTTCTTTGCTTTGGCAGGATCACACATAATCATTTATGATATGGATCCGTTTATCATGTTCTTCACAGATAAGTTGGCTGAATGCGAATCTCCTTATCTTGATCGAATGTTGAATAAAACAGTTCCAGGTCTACTTGGCCAAAAAGTTTTTATTAATTGTATAGTATTATCTGTAACGGGTTGTAAGGCGTGTACCAGGTGGTGAATGGCGTCACCAGAAGGAACACACAAGAATTGCAGGACAGCCCCAGCGTGCGATTATCCTCTCCGGGCATTATGTAGGCAATCATAAGACAGCCTTTTATCAAGTGGAAACTTTTGTATTTTTTGGAGGTACAGATTTGAATCTTGTATTTTCGTTGCAGTTCTTGATAGTTTGCAAACACAAGCTTCGGGCCCTGCCAACCTCCACTAGGTGCCTTCTCCAAAACTTTCAGTCAGTAAGTCCAACCTCAGGAAGACTCTCCCCAATGTCCAGGAACCTCCACAATTACCTGATCTCAGCAGCTTGCTCTCACCTCTGGTCTTCTCTGTTGCAGTGCCACTTCTTCTCCACAGCCTGGACTTCTTATGTGTCCTCATGTGTGGACTTTCAGCTCATCAGCACTTCAGCCACAATCTTGGCATCAAACCTCACCCTCTTAATTGCGTTTGCATCTTCTCATCCTTCCAAGCCCTTACACTTCTCTCTCAAAATGATGACATAATCCCATAATAATTAGATTGGTCAGTTTGGAGCACCCTATGACCCTGATCGTGTATGGTGTATCACAATCTGGTGTGGCTCCTTCATATATCTGTCACTCTGGGATTATGTCATCGTTTTTAGGCTATGATTATATCTATATGTTTAACGTTGTGTCCATGTTTGGACTCTCCATTCAAGGGTGTCAGTCTATTTATTTTTGCTGCGGTCGTGCGCATGCGCTGTGTGTGCTTGCCTTGCTCCCCATCCAAACGGCATCTTTACTGCTTCACGCATGTGCCTGGAGGATATCTTTTCCTCGGGTGCTCGTGACAAGACATGACGCCCTCTCTGACGCGGCGCTCGGTTATCAACACGCGCATGCGCCGCTGGTACCGCTGCTATTGGCTGGGTGTTGACATGTGATTAGTCACGTGCACACCAGCCAATCCTATTTTAAAGTCCTTGTCACGCCAAATAGCACTTCCCCTTGAGAAAGCAAGACCACCGGAAGAAGCGAAACGCGCGTCGGGGGTTCTGTACATTGGATCCAATCCGGTGCCCGCTGCCCCACCTTGGTAAGCGCTGCTATTTTCTGTTCACTTTATGCTGTGGGATATGTTTTACCCATGAGCCTGACTACTAATTGACTTTTTGGCAGCCTTGCACTTTATAAATATATATACCTTATATGGGCAGCTCGCACCGGTGGTTATCCACATGTTCCATCCTTATGCACCTTAGAGTTTATTTATTTCTTGTACACTGTATGCACTTTATTGGCTTGTAATTATTCTACAGTAAAATATTACTTTTTATAGTACCTATAGACTCCTGTTGTACTCTTTGTCCTAATGAATAATTGGGTGTATTTGTTCCTCATATAAGATACAAATTATTTAGCTATACTATTTCAACTGAATAGAAAAGGTATTCATTCCATCCAAAATTAGGTCAACTAAACATTGCCTCAGGTGTACAAAGGATTTCGAAACTAGAGTGAGAAGAAGGAGATTATTGGTTAGGAAAGCCTTTTTTATATGCAAAACGCTGCCAAGAGGACAATCATTGATTATTTCTTAAAGGGACTCTGTCACCTGAATTTGGCGGGACTGGTTTTGGGTCATATGGGCGGAGTTTTCGGGTGTTTGATTCACCCTTTCCTTACCCGCTGGCTGCATGCTGGCTGCAATATTGGATTGAAGTTCATTCTATGTCCTCCATAGTACACGCCTGCGCAAAGCAATCTTGCCTTACTTGACGTAAGTAGTAAAAATACAATATATACAGAGGAGTGCTTCCTTATCTTTCCTCTAGCTCAATCAGGGTGTGGAGTGACATAATGAATTGATAAATGGGGGTCGCTACGCCCCATCCACCTTCTATCCTGCTCTAACTACCCCCCACTGTCAGAGGTGGCAAAAATGGCATGTAAACACCCAAAAAACACACAATTTTGGCACAACCTTGCGATGCACCAATATTTTGCAACTTTGTAAATCTTTAGACCCTACCAGTGTCAGTGGTCACCACTTGCTACACCAGGATGCACCGAACACATGAGTACCACAAAACCTCCCTCTTCCTCTGTGAAGCCACTTGTCCATCTTCCAAGATATTATTAAGTGGTGGCATATGTAGCACCTTTCATGCTCAAATAAGTATACAAGGAAATGTAGTGGTTTTTTTTTACAGTCCTTTGTATATATGGTTTTTCCTACACAACAGGACCTTGACCTCTCAACAGATTGCACCGAACACAGTTAGTAGTCATCTTTTTGCAGACCGGTGTTGTTTCTTTATATTTGTATCTTTTTTTTAATCCTATTAGGGAGTGAAGACAAGTTTAGAATTTTCCTCTGCTCATCTGAACAAGAAAGTACACTGTCACAACGCCACAAATCTCTTAGGCACAGACTGTCCTCCCTAGGTGTTAAAGCGGCTCTGTCATCAGATTTCACAATGCAAGCTGCATACATTACTAAATATATCTTAGACCTGATAGATATGCTTTATGTACTCTGAAAATCCATGTCAGAGTCATCTGCGAAAGTTTAACTCATCCTCTGTCTACCTGGGCTAGACCGGTCCTCAGTGTCCCTCCTTCCTGCTGCTTTGATACCTCACCCTGCTCTGTACAAGCTGCAGATATCAGTCAAGCTGGATAGGTGCAGATTGAATACTCAAACTATTTCCAAAGCAAAAGGACTCAGCTTATTTAATGATTAATACATTTACATAAAATATATAAAAATGTTTTGTATTGTGAAATCTGATGACAAATCAGCTTTATGGAGGAGGAAATCATAAATGATTAATGATGCCATTGTTGATGAGACAATATTGATAAACGAACGAGAATTCAAGCACGTTTGTGATGATACAGATTGGTCAATAGAAGAAGTTGCATCATGTGAGATGTTCTCAAAATGTAAATTTTTTAGAACAAGCGCGGTTGGGTGTCTCTATAGTCATACCGACATTTTTTCTATCTATTTATGGAATACATTGTAATGACTTAAATGTTTGAGAATGGGAATACGCGTCAATTGTCAGATATATGAGAGCGCTTGGATAGGAGTCACAGTGACTACTGTCTACTTTGCCCTAAGCGTGAACCCTCTAAATAAATCTCTAAGGCTCCACCAGCCATGACATGCCCGCGCCTAATTTTACCTGAAAGAGCCAATCTATATACTAAGAAATTGCAACTCAGAAATTATTGTTCTTCACAAAAGAGTAACTATCACGGGTGCAGAGGTGCCAATTAAACTTTGCATTGGTGTCAGAGAGTCTCGTAAAAGTCATTACTGCAAGGAGCATGGCATGGTTACACATCTGGGTATGTAATGTAAAAAGATATCCTATAATTATAAGCACTTGGGTGAGTTTGAAAATTAGTATCTTGTATCCAAATATCAAGTTACTTTGACTACATCCATTGTTTTCAGAAAATTCAAAATGATTGCCGCAGTCAAATCACAGAGACATCCTCATATACATGGTTCATATCACCACTTCATGTATCGCTGCGGTAATAAAGGTTTCTGCAGCAGTGCATGAGTATACAAGTATTCATGTCAAGAAATTCTCTGTGGTCAGGGGAACAAGTCATGTTGAAAAAATCTGCTGTTATTTGTTTCCTGCGAAACTTAAAAACCACTGCTATAATAGCTGACGACACTGCTGTTTAAAGAGAACAAGTCATGTCCCCTATTAACAACAAGTCAGAATAGTACCATGATGATGTTGACTCTCTCTTGGAAGTTGCGCTCTTAGGTCCAACATGGATTAGGGGGTCAAGGGTCAAACATGAAGTTCAAACGTGATTGCAGTGCAAAAGTTCCTTGTGTCATAAAGGTCTGATGATAGGATCACATTCCATTTTGGGCTGGAGGCAAGATGTCCATCAAGAACAATGGATTGGAATCCAACCACCACAAGGGTCACGTACTGTCCAAGAGGCCAGACAAGATGTCCATCTTAATTGTAGGTGCTCTCTTTATCAACAGAACAAAAGGCCATATATCACAGGACACACAATTGCCTTCCTGCCTAACATGGTTTATGACCCGCCCCGGCACATGGTCTTTCTCTTTGGTGTAGGCCTTTGATTACCTTTAGTGCTATCCACAGTTTGTGAATCGAATTGTGAGTTCAGTCATTCATATTTCATATTTACTCGATATTGTCCATGTTGGCTTCCAACATGAGCTCCTTTGTGTCTGAATGGCAAAGGTACAACCCGGGCATGACAAAATAGTGTTCAGCTCCATAATCCTCATGTATTTACTCAATATGTGTATCCAGGGTTGGACTGGGTCACCGGGACACCGGAGAATACTCTGGTGGGCCCACCCCCAGCCCCAGCTCCTGCCACCCACAAAGGGGGCCCCCTGCATCTGCTGCCCTTTTATGAAGTGCTCAGTGTAGAGCATTCCTTACAGTGAATAAGGCTGTGCATCTTCTGAAGTCCTTGCTCCTATTTCCCAAACCCCCTACATTCCCCCCCCCCTCTATCCCTGCAAGTGTCAGGTTAGGTAAAGAGTGAGGGGAGACATCTCACAGTACAGAAGAGGTCAGACAGGGGGCAGGAAGATGTTTGCAGCACAAGTGAAGCACCAGTACCTGGTAAGTATACATACTGTATATATGTGTATCCGTGTGTGTATATGTGCAGTATACAGTGTGCATGTCGGAACATGTGTATATAGTATGTGTTTACATATATACAGTATGATTGTGTATACCTGTGGTGCATATACAGTGGGGCAAAAAAGTATTTAGTCAGTCAGCAATAGTGCAAGTTCCACCACTTAAAAAGATGAGAGGCGTCTGTAATTTACATCATAGGTAGACCTCAACTATGGGAGACAAACTGAGAAAAAAAAATCCAGAAAATCACATTGTCTGTTTTCTTAACATTTTATTTGCATATTATGGTGGAAAATAAGTATTTGGTCAGAAACAAAATTTCATCTCAATACTTTGTAATATATCCTTTGTTGGCAATGACAGAGGTCAAACGTTTTCTGTAAGTCTTCACAAGGTTGCCACACACTGTTGTTGGTATGTTGGCCCATTCCTCCATGCAGATCTCCTCTAGAGCAGTGATGTTTTTGGCTTTTCGCTTGGCAACACGGACTTTCAACTCCCTCCAAAGGTTTTCTATAGGGTTGAGATCTGGAGACTGGCTAGGCCACTCCAGGACCTTGAAATGCTTCTTACGAAGCCACTCCTTCGTTGCCCTGGCGGTGTGCTTTGGATCATTGTCATGTTGAAATACCCAGCCACGTTTCATCTTCAATGCCCTTGCTGATGGAAGGAGGTTTGCACTCAAAATCTCACGATACATGGCCCCATTCATTCTTTCATGTACCCGGATCAGTCGTCCTGGCCCCTTTGCAGAGAAACAGCCCCAAAGCATGATGTTTCCACCACCATGCTTTACAGTAGGTATGGTGTTTGATGGA
Organism: Ranitomeya imitator; assembly: GCF_032444005.1. Classification (NCBI taxonomy): domain Eukaryota; kingdom Metazoa; phylum Chordata; class Amphibia; order Anura; family Dendrobatidae; genus Ranitomeya; species Ranitomeya imitator. Next base: position 831,025,322 of record NC_091283.1, read on the forward strand.
TACAACTCAGTATTCTTTTTCCTCCAAACACGACAAGTTGTGTTTCTACCAAACAGTTCCAGTTTGGTTTCATCAGACCATAGGACATTCTCCCAAAACTCCTCTGGATCATCCAAATGCTCTCTAGCAAACTTCAGACGGGCCTGGACATGTACTGGCTTAAGCAGTGGGACTCGTCTGGCACTGCAGGATCTGAGTCCATGGTGGCGTAGTGTGTTACTTATGGTAGGCCTTGCTACATTGGTCCCATCTCTCTGGAGTTCATTCACTAGGTCCCCCCGCGTGGTTCTGGGATTTTTGCTCACCGTTCTTGTGATCATTCTGACCCCACGGGGTGGGATTTTGCGTGGAGCCCCAGATGGAGGGAGATTATCAGTGGTCTTGTATGTCTTCCATTTTCTAATTATTGCTCCCACTGTTGATTTCTTCACTCCAAGCTGGTTGGCTATTGCAGATTTAGTCTTCCCAGCCTGGTGCAGGGCTACAATTTTGTTTCTGGTGTCCTTTGACAGCTCTTTGGTCTTCACCATAGTGGAGTTTAGAGTCAGACTGTTTGAGGGTGTGCACAGGTGTCTTTTTATACTGATAACAAGTTTAAACAGGTGCCATTACTACAGGTAATGAGTGGAGGAAAGAGGAGACTCTTAAAGAAGAAGTTACAGGTCTGTGAGAGCCAGAAATCTTGATTGTTTGTTTCTGACCAAATACTTATTTTCCACCATAATATGCAAAAAAAATGATTAAAAAAAACAGACAATGTGATTTTCTGGATTTTTTTTTCTCAGTTTGTCTCCCATAGTTGAGGTCTACCTATGATGTAAATTACAGACGCCTCTCATCTTTTTAAGTGGTGGAACTTGCACTATTGCTGACTGACTAAATACTTTTTTGCCCCACTGTATATATATATATATATATATATATATATATATATATATATATATACATGCACATACAGTATATAGGATGTGTGTCTGTGTATATTATATTTGCATACTGCCTGTGTGCACTATATTGTGTATATGTATCTGAGCATACTGTATATAAACTAAATGTTTGTGTGTATATACCTTATATATGTCTTTGCACACACTGTACTTCCATGAGCCATCCGTGTGCTGTACGTGTTTAACATTGAGGCTATGTGCACACATTCAGAATTGCCGCGGAATTTTCCATGGAAATTTTGCAACTCCCTGCTGCGCGTAAAACTCATGCAGAATTCGCATTTCCCGCGAAACACAAGCATTTTTAGCTTGCAGAATGCTTGCATTTTCCAAGCGATTTAAAGCATTGCTTGGAAAAGTGATTGACAGGTTGGTCACACAAGCATAGTGCTTGACAAGTGTGACCAACTTTTTACTATTGATGCTACCTATGCAGCATCAATAGTAAAAGATAAAATGTTAAAAATAATTAAAAAAAAATAAAAAAAATATGGTTATTCTCACCTTCCGACGGCGCCCGATCTCCTCAGTGGCCACCCGGTACATTCCGTTCCCAGAGATGCTTTCCGTGAAGGACCTTTGTGATGTCACAGGCGCGTGACCGCGACGTCATCCCATGTGATTTGCGCAATGTATCCCTGGGAACGGAAGCCGCCACGTGCACCGCTGAGAGGCGGGAGGACACCAGGGGCCATCAGAAGGTAAGTATAGCCCTATTTTTTATTTTAATTCTTTTTTTTTACAAGAATATTGTACCCAGAACCTGGATGAGAATAGTGGGCATAGCCACATGCGTAAAGTGAGCATTTCAATGCAACCCTATGGCTGCGGAATCGCCGTGATTCCGCAGAAATAGTGAACATGCTGTGTTTCTTTCCACAAAGCGTTTCTGCTGCAGAAAAAAAAGCAGCATGGGCACAAAAATTGCCGAATACATTAAAATCATGGGATGCTTAAATTAAGCGTTTTTATCGCGTTTTTATAGCGGAAAACCGCTGAAAAAAAAACGTGAAAATCCTGAACGTGGGCACCTAGCCTGAAAATATGTGAGCGAGGCTTTGTAATTTCATTTCCAGTATCCATACTGGAAAAACACAGATGGACACGGACGGCAATCTGGCTGAAAACACTGGTGACACCGATATCGGTGTAACAAGTACGTGTTTTACATGGACATGTGAAGGGGGCCTAACAGTGTTGTTGATGGGGCAAGTTTGATGTGCTGCTTCAATGGTGCTGCTGGATGACCCCAGCATATTCTCAACATACCATATTTTTTGGACTATAAGATGCACTTTTTTCCTCCCAAAATGTAGAGGAAAATGGGGGGGTGCGTCTTATAGTCCAGATATATTGGCTCTGGCTCTGCTGGGGAGGTGGGGGAGCGGTATCGGAGGAGCAGCAGGTCACAGAGGCAGGAGCCGGCGGCTCCGGCTAACTCCTGTGACCGCTACTAAAGAGAAATGAATATGCACTGCATTCCACAGCCATGGGGGCGAGGAGGGCAATGAATATTCATTTCTTCCTGGCATCCTGTTATGATTGATTGGCCCTTCCCCTTGCTGGTATGATTGGCCCCATCCCCTTTCAATATGATTGGCCCCATCCTAGTCCTTGTATCCATAGCTCCATCAGAAAAGATTAAAAAAACCCAAATCTTTACTCTTACCTTCCTCCGCTCCCTCGAAGTCGCAGCGTCCTGCTCCGGTGCGAGCAGCTGCTTAATGCTTGTAAGCAGGGCATGGCAGGGACATCATGCGCTTCTCACAAGCAGAGCACAGTTGCCAGAATACTCACCGGGCATTCATCAGCGATTGCAGTGAGTATTCCTCTTCAGTAGCGCGCACTGTCAGCCGCCTGCTTCCTGTTGCTGCCGGCGGTCACATGTGCCAATACTTAAGGGAAATGAAAATCACATTTAGCATCCACATGTTGGCATTTCTACAGTGATGAGAGCCCACCAAATGTATAGGTGCGTGCCTCCAGAAATAGGAGCTGGGCATAAGGTAGGTGCTGCTATTCCTTAATCTACATTGTAATGATTTGCCATTGAATACAGGAAAGTAGCGTCATCCTAAGACATATCCACACAGTCATAAAGAGTCTGATACAAGGCCAAATTATTACCGAATAGCAAGGAATCATCATATTGTCTGAATCTGGTCATTGCTAGGGCATTTTCACCTCTAGCGTCTCATCCACCTAAGATATTTTGCAATTCCTTCTTTTTTAACAGTCATGCCTCGGTTTCGGGAATCGATCCGGTGACCTCTTGCTGCATCTTCAGGTTCCCTTTCTGCTGAGCCACGGCCAGTTTGGTTTCCGTCCAATTGCTGTTGATTCTTTGGCTTTCTCTTTCCTTTCTTGGGTTTGCTTCTACTCATTTGTCTTTCACTTCCCGATTTGATTTTGTCCTATCACATCTTGGGATGGGTTATTCATGCAGCTTATTTCATCGGCAGCTTTGCTGGCTAAATTTCAAGACAGACGGTGCTTGGAGATCCAGCTCCTCAGCTAGGAATTATTTCACCGAGTGATTCTCTGTTAATTTCCTTACGATTTGTTTGTGTGTCTTCCTCCCCAGTCCCCTTTTTCTTTTTCGTTTTGGGTCTTGGGGTTTCCCACATTTTCCATTTGTTGAGTGGTTCTTCTTATTTTCTTCCATCTTTCCTGTGTGAACATGTCCTTAGCCCTGTGTCTTACTCTCCATCTGTGTGCATTATGTTCTGTTGTTTTGGGTTACACTCTGTGCATAGTTGAGGGTGCAGTTAAGGACACTCCAGGTCACCCTATATTAAGTTGGGGCACCATAGTGTAATTTTAGGCTGCCAACCTCGGTCAGGCAGGGACAAATCAGGGTCAGGTTAGGTATTTGCCTAGTCTATACTGTATATGAACCTGTGATGTGCAGGTTTAACATCTCTCTTGGTTTGTTCATCCCCGTGTGAGTGTTAGGGTTCAGTCATAAGATTAGCTTTGCACCTTTACAATTCTCATCCACTTGTGCAGATGATAGCTCTGCTACGAGTGGCCATGAAAGCCAACCTTGGAGCAGAAACCAAGCATTTATATTGCTCAGTTTATACTGCTGGACCACAACTTCAAATGAATGAATGACTGGAGAAATATGGGAGTCAACCTTACCAAGAAATTAACACAAACGGAGCTTTTCCGAAATAAGCAAGGGAGCACTAGCAATTAATGGAGAACTACACCTGACATCCATTGTATCCTCATTAGTTAGAGTACATATATTGACTCTCAATATGGCATTTCTTTGACGTAAGAGACTGTATATGTCGCTCTGTTGACACAACTTCTCCATTTGACTATTTTTCAGTTCTAAAGAAAAAAAGAACTAAAAGGATCAAGGGTCAAATGTAATTGTCGTGGTCTTCATCTTATTGCTGCGTCATTGTATATTGCCTAAAGGTTCATGTGTCAAAAAGGTCTGAGGATAGGACCCAATGCCATTTGGGCTGGAGAAAAGATGTCCATCAAGAATAATGGCTTGTAATTCAACCAACACAGGGGTTATGTGTACAGTCCATGAGGTCAGACAAGATGTCCATCTTAATGGTAAGTGCTTTCTTTACTCTATGGACAGAACAAAAGGCCATATATCACAGGACACGCAATTGCCTTCCTGCCTCACAGGATTTATGACCCCCCACAGCACAGGTTATATGCCTTTGGCCGCATTCATGCGTCATGATTTTGTCGATACTGGAAAAACTTGTAACTGTTATCAGGGTTGCGTGTCCATGTGAAATACTTGTGGTACGTGTGCAGCATCCATGTGTCTAACATTGGAGTAGAATAGAAATGACAGATAGTTAGGTCTTAAATATGGGCAAAGAGATAGATAGATAGATAGATAGATAGATAGATAGATAGATAGATAGAAGTGGTGCATCCATTGGATTGGTTCCCCCCATCTAATGGATTGCCCACTTCTGGGGTGGCTGCAGGCTTGTATTTTTAGGCTGGGAAGGGGCCAATTACCAGACCATAGCTGCCTGCTTTACCTTGACTGGTTATAAAAAATGGGGAGACCCCATGTCGTTTTTTTCTTTATTTATTAACTTAATACAATTACAGTAAACTACACAATCAAGACACTAATTATATATCTCACGGATATCTGTCTATCTATCCATCTACACCATAACAATCTATTTATCCATCTCCTATTTACCCCATATCTACCTATCTAGATATTTGCACTTATTTAACACCCAAAATATCTGTAATTTCTATTCTGCATGCTATTCCGGTGCGTGTCACACGGACGGCACACTGATGTATCACATTTTATGTCCTCTGTGTGCAACACATATTGATATCCGTGCTTTCGGGAAAAAAAATGGACATGTTTACGTCTTGGTAACACAACCATGTGCACAGCCCCATAGATTATAATGGGTGTGCGCGTGTTAGTTTTTACGGAATATGGAAAAACTATAATCATACGTATCGGAAACACTGACATGTGAAGAGGGCCATTAATGACCTTTAGTGCTATTCAGAGTTTGAGAATCAAATTGTGAGCTCAGTCATTCATATTACACATATTATCAATATTGTCCATGTTGGCTTCCAACATACGCTCTACTTCTGAAAACATTGCCTCGGGAGTAGACCAAACTTACCGAACAGTTTGCCAACAGTGGAGAATCGGGAATGATTTTACAACCGACACTCTGATCAAACTCCGATCACAGTGTAAGCATAGTGTTATCAGCTAGAGAAAAAAAATGTCTCCATCTTCTCCATTGTGTCAGTCCAGGAAAAAAAAAAAATCGGACTGCACTCAGATGTCAACTGGTGATTTTCATGCAGTCAGTGACTTGCATAGCCAAGTGCAATCCTAATATCGGATCAAACTCCGCCATGCAATGTCATTTTTCCTCTAACAGACTCTGTCCGAGAAAAAAAAAAATCGGACATGTGCAAGGCCCCAAAAACTAAACCTTGGTCCAAATGCAATCTGATGTTTGTTGGATCACACTTGGACCCATAATACGGCCATCTGTACAAGACCAATCAGTGAATCCCATTATTAGTTATTATGTTACCATTGGAATCACCGATAAAAGTCAGAATAATCTGGAGTAAACTAGGGCTCAATGCTTCATTGCTCTTCTCGAATTCTGATGGCCATCACAAGAGTTTCTCTCAAAACACCATAGCCCTTATATAAATCAATTAAAGGGATTGTTCAGGTTTATGATGAAAGTCTTCAGTCACCTTGTAACTGTAGACTTCTGAATCCTACAATAGTGCGAATTGCATGTTGTCAAGATTTTCTGATGACCGTGTCGAGAGCAGTCAGGTGACTGCAGGTTTGCGATTTGAATACTCCTGACAACATTCTCCAGCATCGGAGAATCCTGACAGCATGCAGTGTGCACGGTGTAAGCAGTCAGAAGTTGCATTAACATAAAGTGACTGCAGACTTTCATCCCAAATGTGAACAACCCCTTAAATATGTGCAGAAATAAGGAAACCTTCAGCTCACCCAAGTAGGATATCCTGATTGATCAAAAACCTTGCAGTATCATTTGACCTTGTAGATAAAGAGCAAAATATAGCAACGAAGATCCTTAAAATTTCATAATTTATTACATATCCATTAAAATCCCATCCATCACATATATTACTGACGCGTTTCGGGCTCTGTCTTTACCCATTGCACATACAAACATTATAAAATGACCTGTACCATTCTAATACAGAGGATACAACCATCAGTGAACATTTCCTCTTCAGGCATCATTAACACAGCGGTAGTTTCCCTTTTCGGGAGAGACAAAGGGCTCTACAGCCCTATGAAAGGGATTTCCCTCTTCACCTTTGAAGTGTCTCATACCTGAAATAGGGAATGTCCCCATAAATGATTCAATGACTCAATCATAAATGGATGTCTGCTGCTTCATTCATAAAGTATGCTTATCAGCGACAATGTAGTTCATTGCTGAGTTTTTGAATAATTAATTGGACACATACAGTTGTGAGTTTTGTACAGTAGTATAGATTTTTTTAATAGAAAACCGGTTGTATAAAAAATCTAATATATATACATTAAAAGTTACGTTATTTCAGTTCTTCAATACAAAAAGTGAAACTCATATTCTATAGAGTTATTACACACAGAGTGATCTATTTCACGTGATTATTTCTGTTAATGTTGATGCTTATGGCTTACAAACAATGAAAACCCCAAAGTCATTATTAAAGTACTAGATGGTGGCCCGATTTTAATGCATCGCGACCAATCAGCGAAGCGTGGATCAAATCCGGCGCCAATTTGCGGCTGGACTGCGCCTGTCGCTGATTGGTCGCGGGCGGCTGGCGCGACCAATCAGCGACGCGGGATTTCCATAACAGACAGAATTAGATGAGTATATAGTAGATTCTAATTTACTGAGATAACACCAGCGTGAAAAATGATTTTGAAATCAGAAATGTCGGCCTACTGAAATGTATGTTCAGTAAATGCACTCAATACTTGGTCAGGGGTCGTTTTGCATCAATTACTGCATCAATGCGGTGTGGCATGGAGGTGATCAGCCTGTGGCACTGCTGAGGGGTTATGGAAGCCCAGGTTGCTTTGATAGCAGCCTTCAGCTCATCTGCATTGTTGGGTCTGGTGTCTCATCTTCTTCTTAACAATACTCCATAGATTCTCTATGGGGTTAAGGTCAGGAGAGTTTTGCTGCCAATCAAGCACAGTGATACTGTCGCTTGTAAACCAGGTATCGGTACTTTTGGCAGTGTGGATAGGTGCCAAGTCCTGCTGGAGAATGACATTTCCATCTCCAAAAAGCTTGTCAGGGGGAAGCATGAAGTGTCTAGAATTTCCTGGTAGATGGCTGTACGGACTTTGGTCTTGATAAAACACAATGTACCTACACCAGTAGATGACATGTCATGGATAACACCTTGGGGGGGGTGAGGGGTGACACCGATCCCATCGCTGCCACAGGTTTGCCAGCGGATGCACCTTTGCTGCCTCAAATCGTCAGGACAATTGCACAATTGAGTGATGGACGAGGCTGTTGCTGCTTCAACTACTAATGCAAGTCGGTCATTGGAGAACTGAAAGTGTGCGTTTGGTATATATACCTCCAATTCCAATACACACACATTCTGGTACAATCACTGCCAACTCAACAATAAGGAACCACTAGCTGCCACCACCAGTTGTTTATACAGGTCGATTGGATGCCTGTTACAGGGCGCATATGGCTTCAAAGGTGCAGTTTACAGAGCAAGAGGAACAGAGCTATTACATTTTATGTATTTCATCGGGAAAAGTGGCCAGTGTTTATAAACAAATAAACAAAAATAATAAAAAATTGGAACAAAGCAATACAGTATATAGAACTACATAGAATAAACATTATACCAAAAGAAAAATTACTAAACCTGCATCATGGAAATGAGGGTGGTACTCCTTAGGAAAACAGACAGAACCCACAGCAAGCTGTACCTTCCAGGACTGACAAAACCCAATTTCTGCTTTTATCAGATCATTCTACTCCCACATACCTCCCCTTGGTGAGCTCATGTTGGGGCTGGTTGTGGGATGTGCTAGGTCTTTTAGAATTGTAGGAGAGCCCCAGATTACAGGATATCTTCACCCTTGGAGGTCCCAGGTGGTAGATATTGTAGATATTGTTGTTGTATTTCCTACTGCGATTTTACTTTTACATAGAGATAAAACTTAGCATTTATAGCATCATCCATCAGAACGTTATTAAATTGAAATAGAGTTAGAATGGCCTTACAGTGATGTAAGTCAATGCATTATGTTCATCTCTTCACTATGATGCTGAAAATACGTTTCCCATTAATATTGAATCAATGCAAACCCAATATTCATCACTGACCACTGGCTTCAAAATGTCTGATCAGAAAAAGCTTGTGCTTGCGAAGTGTACTTCTCCACCTCTATGTAAATGAATCTCAGTCTTGGTGCCTTTTTTGCACAGAGCAAATCTCCTGTTGTGATTACTTCTTCACTGCAGGAGAACCCTACTTCAATGAAGATGGAAGTGTTAGCTTTCTTACTTCCCCAGTTATAATTCGGTTCTCTCTTCCCGAGCAACAATTAATCCCATATGATCAATGTGAGGATGATATGTCCCCTCTCTGGAGAGGTCTTTATGAATTTCATTTTTTCTCTATGAAATGCAAACGTTATAGACTAATATGTCTGCTTCTTGTGGTAATATTTGCGTCTCTAGGGTACTATACCCATCTAGGGTTGTGATAGGGGCTCTCAGTCCAGAGGAGGAGAGGGGGTAATTTTACTTAAGTTGCCTATTAGGGTGCGTCTGCGGATAGGTAGGGCTCATCTTTAAGAGTCTTACAGGGACATTGTAGTGGACACGTTACGTCTTTGTACCCTTTTTTTCCTTGTCTTTGTAGGTCTTATTTTGCACTTTTTAATGTATACCCAATAAAGTTGCTTTCTATTTTAACAATATATATTTTTAATTTGTTAGACTTATTCTTGAAACCTTATATCTATTATAACTTGGTTAAAACACTTACAATATGTTTAAAGTATATTTGTGCAATAAAATATATTTTATACTAAAAAGTGGCTTTCTTATGGTTTAGGTCTTGTGTGTGAGTTACAGGGGTAAAAAAAAAAAACAACACCAGCTGTCACCTTACAGAGAGGATTTGAGTCTGCTAAGACCGAGTAGCTCTGCTTTGTCTGGAAGAAACTTAGGTCCCAATCTATCAAAGCTGTTACATTAAAAAAATGGCACAAAAGCTTTGAAAATTTGCTAAATGTTGGCGTAACTCAGAGTTGCCACAAAGTCCTGCAACTTTTGCCATTTTTGCGCCAGTCTCTCCCAGCTCTGCCAAAGTGGGCAGATCGGAGGCGGGACGGGGGTGTGGTCTAATTTACATCAGGGGCTGGAGTAAGATTTCTGGTGTGGCGCACGGAGACACACTCCATTCATCAGACGCTCCTTGATGAATCAGGGCCTACGTTATCATATGATCCAATACAATCATGATTATCAATACTTTTGCGGCGCCCCAGGGTCCTGGTTGTCGCAGTGGTATTGCTTTCCTCTCGGGGAGAGTGATGCTACGTTTGGAGGCAAAGAAGGACAACTGCATCCAGGTATCACAAACATGCAACACACTTCACACTCCAGGCCACCAGGGGGAGCTCTTGCTCCTATTTATAAGGTCACTCCCCACATTGGTAAAACTGGTCGCCTGTAGGGAAAGTTAGTTAGTTGCTGGCTGAGCTCTGCTCAGTTAGTTGGTCCCTGGCAGGGGTGGGATCCTGTCAGAGAACGAAGGAGAAGGATACCGAGCTGTGCATGCCCTCAGAGCTGCAGCTCCTAGGAGAGACATCAAAGGCAGAACTGTATTGCAGCGAGCATGCAAGGAAGTTGTAGCAAAGGAGAGGATGCCAGAAGGGGACCAGCCCTACACAGGCTGCCTCCTTCTGAGGTGCAGAATCCTGGTAGCCGGAACACCGAGGGGGTAACGACCTTTATGCCTTGCTCCAGAGACCGGCTGAACAGCTAATTTCATGTTACCTGTCCACCCTACACCCAGGAGGCACTGTGGCACCGCTTAGAGGCTGGGGCATGATAGAGACCCTATAAACCGCCTCAAGCCACCAGTCATACGGGTTTGTCCTATCCTATATGGGGGACAGAGAGAGAGACATTACATCTGTGAGGCCCTTATGTGAAGCCTTAGGCAGTAAGGAACTACAACACCAAGGCGCTAGAGGAAGGCTACTGATTTCCACCTGGACAAGGGGACTCTGGACTTGATCCAAACCGGCCGGACTCTACCTGCTGAAGTCTTCAGTAAAGGTAAAGAGACTGCACCCTTGTGTCCTCGTTCTTCACTGCGCCATTCATCATCCACCATCTACACGCCGTGAAGCCCTGGGGATATACTTCACCTGTGGGAAGGTATACCATCTAGCTGCCAAAACATCACCCCAGCGGACCCCTAAGCAGCGTCGGTCACCCTGACAGAATACCACAGGTGGCGTCACGAACACAAACTTTATCCCTTTAAAGACCTTTCCCTTTTACATGGACGTCCCAGGGCCACGGACCGGGTCAGCCATCGTGACATCCCCCTGTGAACTGCAGGATCCGGTACCGAGTACCCCACGGCCCCATGGGGGCGCTCCACTTTTATTTAATAAAATTGATTGAAAAAAATTGCAGCATGCGCTACTTTGGTCTGTTTTATGCACCAGAATAATTCTTCCAAGGTAAAAGGCTTTCCACAACAGGGATGTGTGCAAGAAGCTGCACATGTAGCCGGCCGTGTGCACAGTTTATAGCCACGACTGCCCCTTTTTCCATACCTAATTGATTGCAGTAACAGTGGCAGACGGCTGTCATTAACGGATTAGAAGTTAATTTCTAATATTACTTTTTTAAATCCAAATTTATGTGTCGATTAATTTCATATTGCATCTGTCTAGTAGTCTGCATTTTTCTGATAAATTGCCTAATTTTAGTTCTATGCCAATGGATTTTATATAGGTGGATGTGAACTCAATGAAAGCTATGTGCAGGGAGCGACCTCTAGTGGTAATCACAGTAAGCAGGAGAGAAAAGTCAGGGCCTGTATATTCAATACCCTGTTCCCCACTTTACGAACTTTTTGGAGCACAGTATTGATGATCTATCTTTAGTATTGTTCACAAATATCAGATTAGGTGGATGTCTGAGCTTATTCATTGTTTATACTGCTCTATCTACCTGCACCTCATCTACTCTTCTGGCCATTGCAAAATTTACCCATCTGCTTGAATATGCTGCAATTAATCTGTTATTAAGTGTATAGCGGGCATGTAAAGGGCTAGGACACTACCAGAGCCCCCTTCAACAAATGATCAGCAGGGGAGGCCACGAGCTGGGTCCCATCTATTATTGCGGACCTATTCTGAGAATGCAGTCAATATTCTGATTCTATTTATTTGTCATTTGCCACAAAAAAATATTTTATTTTTTATCTAAAGGTTTTTATTTATTTCACTCCATTATATAGCGCCATCATTTTCAGCAGCGCTTTACATAGATCATAATCATTACCCTCATTGGGACTCACAATCTAAATTACAAATCTTTGGATTTTTTGGATTAAGATATGGCCCCCTTCTTCCCGCTGTATAAATTTTGTCTTTTTAGCCATTGGGGCATGGTCCTCCACTATTGTCTGCGAGCGTCTTCTTGACATGTACGCCCAGTTGGTTAATAAGATTAGATTTACAGTACAGATGGGCACGTAATGCCAGCCTGAAGGGTTAATGGAGGGCTACATGATTTGGATGCCTGCTAGGCCTCAATTAAGGTTTATTATAGGGATAACATTATGTAGGGGAAACCTAAGATGGCTTTTTTATGCTGAGGGGCAGAAATTTCAGGGTGGGTCCATATGTGGGGTCCTCCCATGGGAGCTTACCTGATTGGAAGGGGGCTCTGGGTTCTCTACTCTAACTTATTAAACGTTTCTATAAAAAATATCCAATACTCTTTAGGTTTATTTTTACTACTTTTTCATGATGGGATTGTGTTGCATACAGGTTTTAAAATTACCAATAATACTACATACAAGCGACAAATACTGTCACACCATGACCAGACCACATATTACCACCACATAGTGACTGAATAATACCACTTACAAGGAACAAATACTGCCACACCATGACCGAATAATACCACCCCACCATGACCAGACCACAAATTACTAATCACATAATAACCAAATGCTACAATACTGACCATTAATAATAAATGACAATACTAATATTGCCATAATTGCCATTATACACAGGATGGAGCTCTGTATACAGTGCCAGTGTGCAGATAATATAGGAATCACGGCCCGGGTGACATTATACGCTGGAGCTCTAAATACAGTTTCTTTGTACAGGTAATACAGTGATCACCAGTGACATACACAGGAGCTCTACATTTAGTGTCAGTGTACAGGTAATACAGTGACATTATACACAAGAGCTCTGTATACAGTGTCAGTGTATAGGTAATACAATGATCACGGGTGACATTATACACAGGACGGAGCTCTGTATATAGTTTCAGTGTACAGGTAATGCAGTGATTACCAGTGACATTATATACAGAAGCTCTGCATATAGCATATAATGTAAAGGTAATACAGGGGTCACCAGTGGTACTATACATAGAAGCTACAGGATACAGTGTACAGGTAACACACTGACTCACTTGTGACATCTATAGTTGAAGTCCTTCATCTTCGCATTTCTTCTTCATCCACGGCAGACTGCCATCACTTCATTCATCATTATTTGCGCAGTTCACTGTCCCCTTCCCACATCCCCAATTCATCATCCCTTGCTCCCCCACCCCCAAGCCATTTAGTTTATTCTATTAAAAATAAATAAATGTCATACTTGCCTCTCACAATCCCGTGCAGAAGCAGGTCCACTTCTAGTGTGCTCCAGGAGAGCTGCACGCGTACATGCCAGTGCATATGCGATGACGTCATCGCGCAAGAGCCATCACCAGAGCATTACAGAAGAGACGGGGGGCTCCCTTGAAGCTGTATGACTGTTCAGTGGAGCTTAAAGGAAGGCTCCCTGCACTGAGATGTGTGCTGCTGTTGGCGGTGTGCCATCACACACAACATTAGAAGGGTAAAGGGGAAGGGGGCTGGACTCAGTCCAGGCCCCATTCTTGTGCTTCTGCTCACTGGGCCCCATACAGCAACAGTACAGATTTCCTGTGTTCCGCTGATCTAATGTCCAGTCCTTCTGTTGCCTAGCCCTAATAAGTCTTTTCTTGTTTGCAGCACTTAGAAGTGGCCTCTTTGCACCAAGTTGACCTTAAAGGTTTTTTCTCAGTCCTCTCTGGACATTTGATGATGTTGAGATGTGTCTCCTATTTGACGTCTGTGCATAATTTATGAAGGCTATTATCTGAGGTTGGGAATTCTGACGAACTTCTACTTTGCCGTAGAGGTAATTCTTGGTCTTCCTGTCCTCAGGCGGCCATCGTGAAAGCCAATATCATCTTAATTGATGGCATCTATGTCTGCTTCGAAGTTCTTGCAATTTTCCAGATTGACCAACTTTCATGACAAGCAATGTTGGATTATGTTTTCTCTTTTTTTCTTGCCACATTCTGGCCTAGAACATTTTTGGAGGGGGGGTACAGTGAGGAACTTAAGGTGTAACATATATGGTAATCTGGTTTGTTTCACAAGTATTTCTTTGCTGTTTGTTCCCATGTGTATTTATTTGAGGTTTTGTCTAAGTCCAGTCTAAATCTGCATTGTGCACATTCCCATAAGAACAAGGAAAACCAGAAAAACATTTTATGAACAGATCGAACTTTTGACTGGGAAGTGGAGGCCTTATATCAGGAGCAAAAGAAAAATAACTCCAGATTCAGGAAAACAGCGGCATTTACACTTGGTGAAAAAAAAAAAAATTACATATTTATAGCAAGTGACAACTCCTTTTTAAGCCACATAATATCACAGCAAAGGATCAGTACATGACACAGATGAGCTGTTGTCCTCATGTAGTCATCATTACAATGGAGAATATTAATCACTATACATTATAAGTTAGTACGTCACTGAGACGTTAATTGTCCTATTAATACACAAGTTATTACGTTCAACCTCATCTAAAGTCAATCTCTGTTGATCCAGAAGAAACATTAATGAATCCTGATTGCACTTGTTAATAACTTTCTTACCCAATAAAAGGAAGAAGAATTACTTCCTTACACAATTCATCTCTGATCATATGTGTTCTACATTCAGTAAATGTATAAAAAGATGTGAAAATATGGACGGAATAAAAAAATATAATTTTTTAGCTTGTTGGGAAAATATGCAACTTGATTGATCGGTTGTTTATATTACTAATACTAAACAATCGATCAATCAAGTTGCATATTTTCCTGACAAGGAGAAAAAAAATTGATATGGATAGCTGAATTGTTTTTTTCTGTACCAGAGCTGGTTTATAAAAATAGCAAAAGGGGCAACTTCCCATGCAGCTAGCAGTGACGTCAGTGAGATAACCGGAGTTCATCGGCTATGAACTCCACTCACCTTACTGATGTCAGCGCTCGACACTGAAGCGGTGTTCTTCACACTTAGCTTTATAATGGATTTTATTTTGTGTTTGTCGTTATTGCATTTGACTATGGGGTTAGTAATGGGGGTGTCCCCAAGAGTTGTTGTCAGCTGACGTCAACTCCAATATTACTACACCACTTGCCACCGCACCAGAGCAAGTGGGAAGAGTGAAGGCTTAGTTGCCAGAATTGGCGCATCTAGTGGATGTGGCATTTCTGGAGCAGTTGAGGGCTGATATTCTTCATTTGTGAAGTGCCCTTCCTAGGTTATTAATATCATCCCGGAGCTGTCTGCCTAGCTTTTGCTGGTTATTAATAATAGGGGGGGACCATTTTTTTGGGGGGGTCATCCCATGTTAATTACCGGTAAAGGTCAAGTAGACAGTTGTGAGCTGATATTAATAGCCTGGGAAGCTCCATGTTTATTACCCCATTCCTAGACTTTAAACATCAGCCCCCAGCTGTCTGCTTTCCTTCAGCTGATTAAGAAAAATTTGGGGGATCCCACTGTATTTTTTTTCTTTTAACCCCTCTGTGACCTTGGACGTACTATCCCGTCAAGGTGCCCTGGGCTTATCTGACCCTGGACGGGATAGTACGTCATAGCGATCGGCAGCGCTCACGGGGGGAGCGCCGCCGATCGCGGCCGGGTGTCAGCTGCTTATCGCAGCTGACATCCCGCACTATGTGCCAGGAGCGGTCACGGACCGCCCCCGGCACATTAACCCCCGGCACACCGCGATCAAAGATGATCGCGATGTGCCGGCGGTACAGGGAAGCACCGCGCAGGGAGGGGGCTCCCTGCGGGCTTCCCTGAGCCCCCCGCAGCAACGCGATGTGATCGCGTTGCTGCGAGGGTCTCCCTACCTCCCTCCCTGCTCCAGCCCCGGATCCAAGATGGCCGCGGATCCGGGTCCTGCAGGGAGGGAGGTGGCTTCACAGAGCCTGCTTAGAGCAGGCACTGTGAAGCCTGCAGTGCTGCATGTCAGATCAATGATCTGACAGAGTGCTGTGCAAACTGTCAGATCACTGATCTGTGATGTCCCCCCCCTGGGACAAAGTAAAAAAGTTAAAAAAAAAAATTTCCAAATGTATAAAAAAAAATTAAAAAAAAAATTCCAAAATAATGAAAAAAAAATAAAAATATTATTCCCATAAATACATTTCTTCATCTAAATAAAAAAAAACCAATAAAAGTACACATATTTAGTATCGCTGCGTCCGTAACAACCCGACCTATAAAACTGGCCTACTAGTTAACCCCTTCAGTAAACACCGTAAGAAAAAAAAAAAAAAAAACGAGGAAAAAAACAACGCTTTATTATCATACCGCCAAACAAAAAGTGGAATAACACGCGATCAAAAAGACAGATATAAATAACCATGGTACTGCTGAAAACGTCATCTTGTCCCGCAAAAAACGAACCGCCATACAGAATCATCAGCAAAAAAATAAAAAAGTTATAGTCCTGAGAATAAAGCGATGCAAAAATAATTATTTTTTCTGTAAAATAGTTTTTATCGTATAAAAGCGCCAAAACATTAAAAAATGATATAAATGAGGTGTCGCTGTAATCGTACTGAACCGAAGAATAAAACTTCTTTATCAATTTTACCAAACGCGGAACGGTATAAACGCCTCCCCCAAAAGAAATTCATGAATAGCTGGTTTTTGGTCATTCTTCCTCACAAAAATCAGAATAAAAAGCGATCAAAAAATGTCACGTGCCCGAAAATGTTACCAATAAAAACGTCAACTCGTCCCGCAAAAAACAAGACCTCACATGACTCTGTGGACCAAAATATGGAAAAATTATAGCTGTCAAAATGTGGTAACGCAAAAAATATTTTTTGCAATAAAAAGCGTCTTTCAGTGTGTGACGGCTGCCAATCATAAAAATCCGCTAAAAAACTCGCTATAAAAGTAAATCAAACCCCCCTTCATCACCCCCTTAGTTAGGGAAAAATAAAAAAAATGTATTTATTTCCATTTTCCCATTAGGGCTAGGGTTAGGATTAGGGCTAGGGTTAGGGCTAGGGTTAGGGCTAGGGTTAGGGCTAGGGTTAGGGCTAAGGCTAGGATTAGGGCTAGGGCTAGGATTAGGGTTAGGGCTAGGGTTAGGGCTAGGGTTAGGGTTAGGGCTAGGGTTAGGGCTAGGGTTAGGGTTACGGCTAGAGTTAGGGCTAGGGTTAGGGCTAGGGTTAGGGTTAGGGCTAGGGTTGGGGCTACAGTTAGGGTTGGGGCTAAAGTTAGGGTTAGGGTTTAGATTACATTTACAGTTGGGAATAGGGTTGGGATTAGGGTTAGGGGTGTGTCAGGGTTAGGGGTGTGGTTAGGGTTACCATTGGAATTAGGGTTAGGGGTGTGTTTGGATTAGGGTTTCAGTTATAATTGGGGATTTTCCACTGTTTAGGCACATCAGGGGCTCTCCAAACACGACATGGCGTCCGATCTCAATTCCAGCCAATTCTGCGTTGAAAAAGTAAAACAGTGCTCCTTCCCTTCCGAGCTCTCCCGTGTGCCCAAACAGGGGTTTACCCCAACATATGGGGTATCAGCGTACTCAGGACAAATAGGACAACAACTTTTGGGGTCCAATTTCTCCTGTTACCCTTGGGAAAATACAAAACTGGGGGCTAAAAAATAATTTTTGTGGGAAAACAAAAAGATTTTTTATTTTCACGGCTCTGCGTTATAAACTGTAGTGAAACACTTGGGGGTTCAAACTTCTCACAACACATCTAGATAAGTTCCCTGTGGGGTCTAGTTTCCAATATGGGGTCACTTGTGGGGGGTTTCTACTGTTTAGGTACATTAGGGGCTCTGCAAACGCAATGTGACGCCTGCAGACCAATCCATCTAAGTCTGCATTCCAAATGATGCTCCTTCCCTTCCGAGCCCTCCCATGCGCCCAAACGGTGGTTCCCCCCCACATATCGGGTATCAGCGTACTCAGGACAAATTGGACAACAACATTTAGGGTCCAACTTCTCCTGCTACCCTCGGAAAAATACAAAACTGGGGGCTAAAATATAATTTTTGTGGAAAAAAAATATTTTTTATTTGCACGGCTCTGCGTTATAAACTGTAGTGAAATACTTGGGGGTTCAAAGCTCTCACAACACATCTAGATGAGTTCCTTAGGGGGTCTACTTTCCAAAATGGTGTCACTTGTGGGGGGTTTCTACTGTTTAGGTACATTAGGGGCTCTGCAAACGCAATGTGACGCCTGCAGACCATTCCATCTAAGTCTGCATTCCAAATGGCGCTCCTTCCCTTCCGAGCCCTCCCATGCGCCCAAACGGTAGTTCCTCCCCCACATATGGGGTAACAGCGCACTCAGGATAAATTGGACAACAACTTTTGGGGTCCAATTTCTCCTGTTACCCTAGGGAATATACAAAACTGGGGGCTAAAAAATAATTTTTGTGGTTAAAAAATTTTGTTTTATTTTTATGGCTCTGCATTATAAACTTCTGTGAAGCCCTTGGTGGGTCAAAGTGCTCACCACACATCCAGATAAGTTCCTTAGGGGGTCTACTTTCCAAAATGGTGTCAATTGTGGGGGGTTTCTATGTTTAGGCACATCAGTGGCTGTCCAAATGCAACATGGCGTCCCATCTCAATTCCTGTCAATTTTGGCATGAAAAGTCAAACAGTGCTCCTTCCCTTCCGAGCTCTACCATGTGCCCAAACAGTGGTTTACCCCCATATATGGGGTATCAACGTACTCAGGACAAATTGTACAACAACTGTTGAGGTCCAATTTCTTCTTTTACCCTTGGAAAAATAAATAATTGGGGGCAAAAATATAATTTTTGTGAAAAAATATGATTTTTTATTTTTACGGTTCTGCATTATAAACTTCTGTGAAGCACTTGGTGGGTCAAAGTGCTCACCACACGTCTAGATAAGTTCCTTAGGGGGTCTACTTTCCAAAATGGTGTCACTTGTGGGGGTTTTCAATGTTTAGGCACATCAGTGGCTCTCCAAACGCAACATGGCGTCCCATCTCAATTCCTGTCAATTTTGCATTGAAAAGTCAAACGGCGCTCCTTCCCTTCCGAGCTCTCCCATGCGCCCAAACAGTGGTTTACCGCCACATATGGGGTATCAGCGTACTCAGGACAAATTGGACAACAACTTATGGGGTCCAATTTCTTCTCTTACCCTTTGGAAAATAAAAAATTGGGGGGAAAAGATAATTTTTGTGAAAAAATATGATTTTTTATTTTTACGGTTCTGCATTATAAACTTCTGTGAAGCACTTGGTGGGTCAAAGTGCTCACCACACCTCTAGATAAGTTCCTTAGGGGGTCTACTTTCCAAAATGGTGTCACTTGTGGGGGTTTTCAATGTTTAGGCACATCAGTGGCTCTCCAAACGCAACATGGCGTCCCATCTCAATTCCTGTCAATTTTGCATTGAAAAGTCAAATTGCCCTCCTTCGCTTCCAAGCTCTGTCATGCACCCAAACAGTGGTTTACCCCCACATATGGGGTATCAGCGTACTCAGGACAAATTGTACAACAACTTTTGGGGTCCACTTTCTCCTGTTACCCTTGGTAAAATAAAACAAATTGGAGCTGAAGTACATTTTTTGTGAAAAAAAGTTAAATGTTCATTTTTATTTAAACATTCCAAAAATTCCTATGAAACACCTGAAAGGTTAATAAACTTCTTGAATGTGGTTTTGAGCACCTTGAGGGTGCAGTTTTTAGAATGGTGTCACACTTGGGTATTTTCTATCATATAGACCCCTCAAAATGACTTCAAATGAGATGTGGTCCTTAAAAAAAAAATGGTGTTGTAAAAATGAGAAATTGCTGGTCAACTTTTAACCCTTATAACTCCCTAACAAAAAAAAATTTTGGTTCCAAAATTATGCTGATGTAAAGTAGACATGTGGGAAATATCACTTATTAAGTATTTTGTGTGACATCTCTCTGTGATTTAATTGCATAAAAATTCAAAGTTTGAAAATTGCGAATTTTTCAAAATTTTCGCCAAATTTCCGTTTTTTTCACAAATAAACGCAGGTACTTTCAAATAAGTTTTACCACTATCATGAAGTACAATATGTCACGAGAAAACAATGTCAGAATCACCAGGATCCGTTGAAGCGTTCCAGAGTTATAACCTCATAAAGGGACAGTGGTCAGAATTGTAAAAATTGGCCTGGTCATTGACGTGCAAACCACCCTTGGGGGTAAAGGGGTTAATAAGCTAAACACATGTACAGTAAGCTATGACATGCACTGTGCTGATTATAGCTCAATGACATTATGTATGTGGAGCGCCCCCAGACACAGGGCCACGGGTTCTCGGTACCGGGCCTCTCTGGTTCGGTTCTGAGGCTGTCACGGTGACTAGACCCGGTCCGCGACCCTGCTAAGGGGCGTCCAATAAAGGTGGTGCAGTAGTCTGTTAGGGGTTCGTGACGCCACCTGTGGTGTTCAGTCAGGGTGACCGACGCTGCTGTGGGGTCCGCTGGGGTGATGGAACGGCAGCTGGATGGTATACCTTCCCATAGGTGAAGTATATCCCCAGGGCTTCCCAGAAAGGTGGATGGTGATGGTGTGAGGTGCAGACAATAACGAGGACACAGGGTTGCAGTCTCTTTACCTCTTTACTGAAGACTTCAGGATCCTCAATCCAGAGTTGTATCAGTGGGAAAGGCTACCAATGACCGGAATGTAGCAGTGACTGACAGTAATTAATATATGAATAAAGTGCACCTGTGCAAGTATTTTTCAACCTAACGTGGTACCCATGATCAGAAAACCCCTGACGAAGGAAAGATTAACGTTCCGAAACGCGCGTTGGGTGAGCGCACACATAGGCGTAACCACCTCAGTTATATATCGATTATATTTTCGGCTGCACTTTTGTATTTTCTGATCATGGGTACCACGTTAGGTTGAAAAATACCGCCGCAGGGTGTGCAGGCGCGATTCCGTAACGTTCTGTTTGCTAGGCACCTGCCAGGTTCCCACGCCTGACAGGGACCCCCCTGTGTCTTATCCCTGCAACACCCCCTGCCACGGGATGTTGCTTGAATCCAACCCAGTCAGCTTCTGACTAACTTCCTCCCCAGCCCCTAGTTTTACCAGTGTGAGGAGTGGCCCAATAAATAAAGCCTTTTGCTCCCCCTAGTGGCCGGAGTGTGAAGTGTAATGTGTGCTGGTGATACATGGTCAGTAGAATTCCTTCAGTGCCATCAGGCATACCATCACTCCCCTTAGCGGCAGAGTGTCATATTGCAACGACCAGATCTCTGGGGCGCTGCACTTGCATCATCTATATTTGCATATAAGATTGCTTTATTAGTAAACTAGCTTGAAATGACATAGAATTACTGTATGTAAAAGCTGATGTTAAAAATGCATTGCATACGGATTGCACATGTCATACAGTTGCTACTTGCTAAAAATTGCATTATACTCACGACACTCGCCCTACTTTTCTGGATCAACATCGGACTGATTTTTTCAACGCCAGTGTGACTCCAGCCTAATAGTTGCTAGGTTAAGTGACATTCAGACCTCTAACACATGGCAGCATTTACTTCAGTATTTGTAAGGCAAAACCAAGACTGAAACAGAAACAGAGAAAACTATAATCGTAAAATTTACAAAAATGGCTAACAGAAAAGGAACATAGATTCAAAAAGCATCACCCCGAAGAGAAACAGCTTTACCAAACACCAGGTCAGATTACCAATGCACTAGTTGGGTGCAGCAGACCACCATGATAAAGGCGGTGGCAGCACAGGTGCAAAGTACTAATGCAACAACCACTCAATAACCTACCTATGGAGGGGATGCCTAGTATTACAAATGCAACCAGATGGAGCATTGGTAATCAGACCTGGTGTTGGTAAGGCTCTTTGTCTGCAAAACCCCGGAGAATGAAGGTAAAGTAGGTCAATGACCTATATTTAGCTTCATTTGCAGTGAGGCGCCCTCTGCTGGTTGTCCTCATATGAACTCGAGCAAGGGAGCTTTCTAGGAAAGTTCCCACGATCTAATAACAGCCAGCAGAGGGCGCCTCACCGCAAATGAAGCTAAATATAGGTCATTGACCTACTTTACCTTCATTCTCCGGGGTTTTGCAGACATGAGCAGCCTGCATTAGCGGAGCTCGTGTCTGCAAAATATTTTAACCCCTTCAGATGGATCTACATCGTTGGACCTTACAGATCCTCGGAAGGTATGTATATTGTTGGTTTATAATTTTTCTTTAATTTACAGATCGAGGGTCTTCAGTGAGTGGATTGAGAGTAGAATAAATTAATACAACAACCTTTGTGATTTTTTCAATAAATTAATTTTTAATAATGTGTGTGTGGTTTTTTTTTAACCCTTTACTAGTATTGGATTAATAATGGATAGGTGTCATAATTGACTCCTCTCCATTATTAATTAGGCTTAATGTCACCTTACAATAGCAAGGTGGCATTAACCCTTCATTACCCCATATCCCACCGCTACACGGCAATGGGAAGAGAGTGGCCAAGTGCCAGAATAGGCGCATCTTACAGATGTGCCTTTTCTGGGGTGGCTGGGGGCAGATGTTTTTAGCCAGGGGGGGCCAATAACCATGAACCCTCTCCAGGCTATTAATATCTGCCCTCAGTCACTGGCTTTACTACTCTGGCGGAGAAAATTGTGCGGGAGCCCACGCCAATTTTTTCCGCCATTTAACCCTTTATTTTAATAGCTAGAAAGGCCAAATTTTGCATTACACACTACTGACATTAGTAGTGTGGAATCTGCAAAAAAAATGGTGATATGAGATGGTTTACTGTATGTAAACCAGGTCTCAAATCATGTCGGGTTTAGGAAGGAGAAAGCAAAAGCCAGTAATTGAATTGCCGGCTTTTCTCTCTAACAGCGCTGCGTATTCCTCGCAAGTCACACTGCTGGTCCGTGTGTAATCCGTATTTTTGGGGCTTCCATAGACTTTCATTGGCGTTTTATTTGCGCAATACGGTGACAAACGCAGCATGCTGCGATTTTCTACGGCCGTAGAAAGCCGTATAATACTGATCAGTTTAATACGGCAGAGAGGAGCAGGGGCATAGAGAATAATTGTGCCGTATTTTTTGCGAGTTTTACGGACGTAGTTTCTGCGCTCTTACGTCCGTAAAACTCGCAAGTGTGACGCCGGCCTTACTCTTGTGAAAATAAAAAAGTGTTGGTCTAAAGTACATTAAAAAATGAAAAAAGTTAAACGTTAATTTTTTCTTTCAACATTGCTTCAGTGCTCAGGAAGCAACAGAAGGGTTAATAAACGCCTTGAATGTTCTTTTGAGCACCTTGAGGGGTGACGTTTTTAGAACGGTGTCACTTTTGGCTACTTTGTCATATTGACTCCTCAAAGTCACTTCAAATGTGAGGTGGTCCCTAAAAAAAAAAAAGTTTTGGAAAAATGAGAAATTGCTGGTCAAATTTGAACCCTTATAATATTCTAACAAAATATAGATATATTTTCAAAATTGTGCTGCTGTAAAGTTGACATGTGGGAAATTGTATTCATTGACTACTTTGTGCAATATGACTCTCTGATTTAAGGGTACAAAAATTAAAAGTTAGAAAATTGCAAAATTTACAAACTTTTTACCAAATTTCCAGTTTTTTTTTTTATAAATAAACGCAAGTTATATCAAATAAATTTTACCACTATCATGAAGTACAATATATCACAAAAAAAAAACAATCTCAGAATCAGTGGGATCTGTTGAATTGTTGCAAAGTTACAGTATTACCACATAAAGTGACCCTGGTCAGAATTGTAAAAATTGGCCTAGTCGTAAAGATCAAAATTGTCTCGGTCATTAAGGGTTTAAGCTTTTTGTGGGCAAATCAAAGCAGGTGATGCTAAAGAAGCTGAGGTCTATGCAATGTGACGTTTCCCTGAGGCAGCGACCTTTCGACTGGAGAATTTCTACTGCTCTTCCTGCCCTAAAATATGGTGATTCCAAGTGCGGTGAAATTGCTAAAAAAAATATATATATATATTTTTTTAAATTATTTCCAATGTTCAATATATGCTAAAAGTGACCTGATAATATGATTCCCCAGGTCAGTACAAGTGCGCAGAGAACAAATACCATGATGATTGTCAAAAACAATGTACTGATGTAATGTGTCACAGCTGGTGGTAGTCCGATGCAATCACGTCTGCACTCGCATGCCCTCATTTGTCTATCTGGTATCCGATTTTTATTATTATTTTTTTTACTGTTTTTGTATTATTTCTGTCAAGGTCATTTATAATAAATTTAAAATGAAGATGTTAATTGTTTTATTAATAAATCTTTCACCATTAAGAAAAACTCTGATTGATGTAAAGGAATTTAAACCTGCACATTGGTCAGCGTGCAGAAGATTGCATTTTACGTGAGGAAAAAAATCAGAGCTCAGCTTTCATTTTACCATAGCAACCAGAGCTCGGCTTTCATTTTACCATAGCAACCAGAGCTCAGCTTTCATTTTACCATAGCAACCAGAGCTTGGCTTTCATTTTACCATAGCAACCGGAGCTCAGCTTTCATTTTACCATAGGAACCAGAGCTCAGCTTTCATTTTTCCATAGCAACCAGAGCTTGGCTTTCATTTTACCATAGGAACCGGCGCCCGGCTTTCATTTTACCATAGGAACCAGCGCTCGGCTTTCATTTTGCCACAGCAGCCAGAGCTCAGCTTTCATTTTACCATAGCAACCAGAGCTCAGCTTTCATTTTACCATAGCAACCAGAGCTCCGCTTTCATTTTACCATAGCAACCGGAGCTCAGCTTTCATTTTACCTCAAGCTGAACTGTAGAAAATGGACATGGAAGATACATCCAAAAATCATATGTTGATCTAATGTCGTTGGGCAAAACTTTATTAAACTGAACATGATCTACTTAGTTTTAACATTCTGTTTCGCCTGTGTGAATCCCACTTCCATGTCACAGCAAATCTCTGTGTCCTAACTTTTTAACTGCTCTGTGCACCAGCAGGGCAGACGGCCTGGTGCCTCACAGCACACATGCTGCTAGACTGAGTCTCCATGACTCCAGGCCACATAAGCACAAACCCACGGCAACTATGGCCACCACACAACACCAGGTGAAAGGAGCATAAAACTCACCTTCCACAAGTTCTCAGACTGTGAACTGAGAGCAAGAATAGACAGAGCCCCTCTTGTCGTCTCCTACACTGGCAGACACAGACAGAAGGAGCCCCTGTGAAAGAGCAATATATGGGCCCTTTGCAGTCCAAGAGCTCCTAAAAAATGCAAAATTGCACCTGCTTTGGAAGTAGAAATAAGCCCCTGTGCAGTGTGCGGTCCGGAGTCATGGAGGCTCAGTCTTACAACATGGGTGCTGTGAGGCACTGAGCAGTCCGCTTGTGCACTGTCAATGCGGCTGTGGTCAGTGTACGGTGCTGCGCTAAAACATGAGGGAGCCACTGAGAGGTTTGCGGTAACATGGCAGAGGGCTTCATATAGTCTGATCAACAGTGGCGCAACTTGAAACTCATGGGCCCCCGATGCGAAAGCTCCAACGGGGCCCCCAACTACGGTATTTTAAATCTTTAATAGCAATAGTCTTTTTCTATAGGCCAAAGGGACTTTTAGGGCCCACTAGGCTCTAGAGCCCTAGTGCGATTGCAACTCCTGCACCTGTTGTAGTTACTCCCCTGCTGATCAAAATGTTAAACTAATGCCTGGCAACATTAGGTCAATGTATGATTTTTGGATGTGTGGTCCATTTTTCCTTTTTTCTACAGTTTAGCATATTGCATAAAACTATCCCCTCTTTTTTTTCCCTTGGACCAGCACTCCTCCCATATTGCACAGGTGTTCCCAATTACCAGGAGGGGCTCTGCGTATTTTTGGTCTCAGTTCAGTCTGAGAGGTTGTGGAAGGTGAGGGTAATGCGCCTTTCACGTGATGATGTGTGGCGGCCATTGTTGCTGTGGGTTTGTGCGGTGTGGAATTGGTGACTTTTGACCTGGTGGCAGGTCCTGTTTAAATAGAAGAAACTACAAGAACACCTCTCTATCCAAGCTCAGCCTGGATGCTAAATCTTGGATGTCAGGAGACATGTTAGAAGACCTTATTCTCATATGGGAGAGGTTTGACTGCAGAGATGGAGGTTCCGTAGGAGCCGATAATTCTATAACAGGACCTATATCAGCTTCTTGAATTCACTGTACAATCTATAGCAATGAAACTGAATGTCAATCCACCTGTTCGGTGACCTTTGGATAAACTATATTTATCAATTACATTAAAAACTTAATGAATATCTTCTAGTCTAATTGTTAAGGAGTCATCTCCTAATAAAAGTGTGACTGAACAAGGAAATCCCTACTTGCTTCCTTGTGCTTAATCACAGCTTTAAGGAGTCAGTTCCTTCACTTGGAAATCTTGTATGTCTACATTAAGCAATTTGTCCATTGACCTTTTTAACATTGGCAAGTAACTCTAGACAACTCTGTTGCAATTTTTTACTCGGTGGTGCACGATGGTCGCAATGTTTGTTACTAGGTGGTGCACAAATGGAGGTCAGAGAAGATCAAAATCTTCAAAAGAAAAGGGGTCACTAGCAACAACCTTCTTTTCTGGTGGCGTCAGGTGCAAATACTTTTGTAGCAGTCACATCTGCTGCCATGGGAAAATAGTGGAGGTTACGTTTTGATCTCTACAGTGCTGTGCAAAGGTTATAGGCAGGTGTGGAAGAAAAACTGCAAATCTAGAATGCTTTGAAAAGCAGAAGTGTTAGTTTATTTTTAACAATTAAAATGCAAAGTGAATGAACAAAAGAGAAAACTAAATCAAATGAATATTTGGTAGCTGCCCTTTGCCCTTTGCCTTCATCAAATCCTCGCACTATGTTCTCATTCACTTTATGCAGTTAATAGCCCTCTGTGTCTGTACTGCTGCGTACTTAGGCAGTTAACTGGTTCATGCAGCTTTACATGAACACCCGAGCCTTACACTATGGCTGGTCCGAATAACTATAGCAATTGTTACCATCCACCTCTTGTGTCTCCCCTTTTCCTCATAGTTTGTAAGCTTGCGAGCAGGGCCCTCACTCCTCTTGGTATCTGTTTTGAACTGTATTTCTGTTATGCTGTAATGTCTATTGTATGTACAAGTCCCCTCTATAATTTGTAAAGCGCTGCGGAATATGTTGGCGCTATATAAATAAAAATTATTATTATTATTATTATTATTATCTTGCACACAGTTTTTGAAGGAACAGAGCAGAGAAGTTATCCTCAGATCTTCTGTGCATGATGTTGAGATCAGAGTTTTGTGGGGCAGTATCATCACAACCAGGAGTCCTTGTTCCATGTTTAATCTGAATAATGTCCTTAATTATATTAGTTGAATGTTTAGGGTTGTTTTCTTGCAGCAAAATAAAATTAGAGCCTATCAGAAGTCTCCCTGATGGAATTGCACAATGGATAAGTATCTGCTTGTCTTTCTCAGCATTGAGGACATCAAGGAATGAGCAATGTTGAGGACAGTAGATGCATTGATCAGCCAAGGAGCTGAATGGCACCTCATGATACTTCCCTACAAAGCTGGAAGATGTCCAGCAGTGCCATCAATTCAGAACTGGCAGCAACCAGTGGGACCCATCTACATTCATCTATTGCAAAGAAGTCTAGCCAGTTGTGGCCTTCATGAAATTTTGGCCAACAAAAACAAATGTTCTACATGGAAACAAGGCCAAGTACTGTAGCTCAACTATGCACAAAAACCTATGAACTGGGGGCACAAAAATGGCAGAAGGTGCTCTGGACTGAGCCAAAATGTTAAATATTTGTCTATTGAACAATCAATTTGATAGCGAGAGGACTGGAAAGTGGCATAATAATGAGGAATAGTGAAGCATGAATGAGGATCCTTACAAGTTGAGGCTTTAATTCCGCAAACTGAGTTGGGAATTTGGTCGAGATTTAGGTTGTCCTTAATCCTGAGAAATGCATGCAGATTCTTATCCATCATCTAATACCATCAGGGAGGTGTTTAATTGACTCATAATTTATTTTGCAACAGGACGATGATCCCAAACATTTATCCAATATCAATAGAAAAGGAAGTGATGATCCGTGTTGTGAATTCCGTGGTCAGGCTCCCTCCTGTGGTCACGAGTGGTACTGCGGCTTCTGGGGTTCCTTCCTCAGGTGTTGAGGTGAAGTCGTTAGGTGCTGCTCTATTTAACTCCACCTAGTGCCTTGCTTATTGCCTCCAGTCAATGTTCCTGTGTTGGTCTTGTTCCCTCCTGGATCGTTCCTGTGGCCTGTCTTACCTGCATAAGCTAAGTTTTGCTGGTTTCACTTTTGTTTGCTATATTTTCTGTCCAGCTTGCGTTTTTGGTTATTCTTGCTTGCTGGAAGCTCTGGGACGCAGAGGGGGTACCTCTGTACCGTTAGTCGGTGCGGAGGGTGTTTTTGCTCCCTCTGCGTGGTTATTTGTAGGGTTTTGTGTTGACCGCAAAGCTATCTTTCCTATCTTCGGTCTGTTCAGTCAGTCGGGCCTCACTTTGCCTCACAATCTATTTCATCTCTGTGTTTGTATTTTCATCTCAACTCACAGTCATTATATGTGGGGGGCTGCCTTTTCCTTTGGGGAATTTCTCTGAGGCAAGGTAGGCTTCTTTTCCTCTCTTAGGGCTAGCTAGTTTCTCAGGCTGTGCTCGAGGCGCCTAGGCCTTGGATAGGAGCGCTCCACGGCTACCTCTAGTGTGGTATGATAGGATTAGGGATTGCGGTCAGCAGAGTTCCCACGTCTCAGAGCTCGTCCTATGTCATTGCTAACTGTCAGATCACTTTGTGTGCTCTTAACCACTAGACCCATTGTGGTTCTGAATCACCAGATCATAACAGATCCGGCCCCCACAGAGCCCTGATCTCACATAATCATCTAGTTTGTCTGGGATATCATGAAGAAACAGGAGGATTTCCACAAGCCTCATACCCTAAAGATCTATGGTTAGTTCACCAAGATATTTGCCGCAACCAGTGTCGTACTGGGGTGCCAAAGGTCCACCAGTAACCAACTCCAGAGCCCCACTTTTCAACTACATGCAAAAGTGACTTCAATCTCCATGTAAGAGATGAGTTTATTGAGATTATAAGATACTTATAAAGGTACAAAAACCTATGCTCAGTCCTCATTATTTAGTTTTAATTATGGGTCATACAAGATGTACAAAAGAACATTACCTTATCTCCTAAAATATTTTTGGTGTTGTAATATAAAGGTATGAACCATCTCAATCTACGGACATCATAGAGGGTCTCCAAATTGAGAATAGAGAGCCCCTATAAAGGTAGTGTGAGTGATCTTTCTCTTTCAGGTCAGAAGAAGAAGCCAACAAGGGCGCAGGATAGTTTGTAAGTAGAGCTCTCCTAGTTTGTAAGTAGAGCTCTCCTAGATTAAATACCCATTTAATTTTTAGCCTGTTAGTGTTGTGTGACACTGACAACTATTATGGTCCTTATTACAGCTCTTGTAATCAATAACTTCTCTTTTCCTGGAGTCTTGAACAACAAATCTCTCCAGCTATTTGGCAATACAGCCTTAATTTCCATATAGTTTACTAAATGTGCCATTCTTGGCAGCATTAGAAAGCTGCTGTTACGACTCTTGTCGGGTGTCCCTGGACCAGGGGCTCCTTCCATGTCCCAAATGCTAGGGGCACCGTAGCTCGCCCTGTTTCCCAGATTACTTCTGATGGTGAAGATGTCGGGGCCACATACCTTGCCTTATCTCCTGAATCCGCCCTCAGTCTTTACCCTTACACCACCCAGGGAAGAGGGGAGTAGTAATGTACCATCACCGTAATACACCAACCAGACTAATAAGGTAATACGAACAGGGATAAGGAAAAATACCAATCCATACATATATACTCACACAAACAGAGGAATGCCTCAGGGAGTGGAAGATGGGATTAAACCAAAGTAGGAGAAGAAACGGAATTAGCACACTCCCAAAACCTAGCAACAGTCACAGATACATCTACCAAATGCCTTCTGAAATAACAACAAACAACAACCTCCAGCCATGCAGCATAAGCTACTCTGACAATGAGTGCTAGCCAGGGCCCAGAATATATAGGAGATGGGATTGGCTAACAGTTAACAGCGGAGCCTTAATGGAAGAATGCTTGCAGGATTACTGAGCAGGTTAACTCCTGCACTGATAAAAGAAACCTGCACCTTTTGATATGAAGGTAAAACGCTTCTAATCAGTGCAGGAGTAGGAAAAATCAGATACTGCAGTCTTCTAGCTCCTCTCTGTTACGGTAAACCCATGACAGTTGCATGGCAACCTTGTAGGCCTATAGTAGCCACCATTTTTCAAGACAGGCTAATACTACAGAACAGACAAGGAGCTTGAATATTTTTGTGCCAGTGCAAAATTTGTAACAGAGCCCCTTCCTACCATGTGTCATTTATGATACTAGGATCTTCTTATTTTTCCGTTAGCCAATTGGGCCCATTCAGGCACTAGCACCCTATAGCAATTGAGATGTTTGATAGAAGTTGAAAGTCTAATAAAAGATTGTGCTAACAAAAAAAATCAAAGGATTTAGGGGGCATTTTCCCTCATGATGTCTCAGTGCCAGCACTGCCAAAATCAATTACATTGTCAAGATGTCACAAGTGCCTCAGGTACAGATTGTCCTCTACAAAACATGGAGATCAGGAATTGATAGATGTCTAATTAATTACTCAGGTGTTTTCCCAGAGATGATATTGCTAAACTCAAGGGAAAAAAAGATCTAACCCCATTTGCTACAGGGAACATTTGCTAATAAGATGAACACATCTAAAGTTATGCAACCTAATTTCACAATCCTATAGAACAATATTTACTATACAGGGTATTAATTGAGTTTTGTATATGGAATCCATACTCGCTTCCAAAGAAAGCAACCCAAACTAGAACAATACAGAACCGGATGTAACTAGCGCAAGAGCAATAACCACATTTGATCAAGGATCAATTGCAGTCATAGATATTAAGTCCCTGATTAATGCTTTAGGTCAAAACAAGTATATTTCTATACTTATGTTACTCTTCAATACTTGAGGTCAAGAAGACCAGTACCTAATGAGATTCATTGGTAATCTGATGTCCTTCACCAATGGTTTAGGTCAAGGAAACATTTTCTCAGTTTCATTGGTACAAAGAGTTTCCTTTCCAATGGTTGAGGTCAACACAAGAATTGGAATTTTTTGATAATATGAAGTCCATCACTGATGATTTAAAGCAAAGGCAAGTAGATATACAAATGTATAATATGGATCATTTCCAATGTTTGTGGTCAAGACAAGTATCTGATGGAATTAATCAGTAATATGAAGACAAGTATTCATATACTATGAGGTCCCTCTCCAATAATTAAGGTCCATGCAAGTATCATTTGTAATTCATGGATACAGTGAGGTCCTACTTAATACCGATAAGACCCAACACTAACATTCTACCTCAACAGCAGAATCCTAACTTTTTGGACCAAGGCCCGAAAATGTCTGATCATCCAGGTAGAATGTTCTGCACTAATTAGAATCAGCTACAGATAGGTGACTAATTTAACATTGGGGCTGAAAAAAGTTTAATTGAAAGGTAACTTAAGAACTGCCAGTTTTCTTCTCTTTCCTTCACTATTAAGATATTACATATTTGTCCCAACCTGCAACATCAATGGTTGTTTGTTTTCTCCCAACACAGGACTATGGCATTATAGAGTATTTAGTATGTATTTTCGGAGCAGAATTGTGCTGTTACCTCTGCATCCCCTGCCCTGTAGTTATGTCCTTGTATAAACTGGTGAAATTTTAATATTTGTTTATCAAAAAAAAAAAAGTTGGAGACTTCTCTCAACCTTTAAAAACTTGATGCCTTAGGCTGTGTGCACACGTTGCTGATTTTTCGCAGTTTTTTCACGATAAAAATGCTATAAAACCGCAAAAAAGGCATACAATAAGCATCCCATCATTTAGAATGAATTCCGCATGTTTTGTGCACATGATGCGTTTTTTTCCGCGAAGCATGTTCATTAATTTAGCGGTTTTTTTCGGGATTTCCCACTGTAAAATGCATTGGGAAATGTCCGGAAAAACACACATAAAAAACGCACCAAAAACGCGGCAAAAAACGCATGCAGATTTCTTGCAGAAAATTTCAAGTTTTTCTCAGGAATTTTCTGCAAGAAATCCTGGACGTGTGCACATAGCCTTACAATTAGGAATCCTAGTAATGCTCACTTCACGATCATAATGCAATCTAAAACACGATGATGATCTCCCAAAATTCTTTTTCAACTGGCGACATAATCTTTTGGTTTGCACAAAAGATCATCGTTCTCGGCAATGCATCATCCTGGGTAAACGGGGTCTGTGCTGCCAAGAACAATGGCAGCCAATGTGCACTGAACGATCTATCGCCGGTCATCGGAAGGGGGGTAGACTTGTGCAAGTGGTGTCGTGCATTTATGACCCTAGAAGAGAGGCAGTATCAAATTTACAAAATTTAGATTTTTAGATTGTGGTATTTTTGTTTGGTTCTCCTTAAAGGGACTCTGTCACCTGAATTTGGAGGGAACAATTTTCAGCCATAGAGGCGGGGTTTTCGGGTGTTTGATTCACCCTTTCCTTACCCGCTGGCTGCAATATTGGATTGAAGTTCATTCTCTGTCCTCCATAGTACACGCCTGCGCAAGGCAAGATTTAGTCCCTTTAAAAAATAAAAAAAAAAAATCAAATCTATTGTTTCTTACTAGACCGATTCCATTTGTGAGTCACAAGTTTTGAAATGTCTCTAACTTCTCCTGAGCAACAAGTTTACCTATTGTTTAGAGACCAGTTGTATGAATGATACTATTTGTACTTGTTTTCTCGGGTGACTTATTTCACCCCTGTAGGACATGTTTACTTCATTAATGGTCCATTCTTTTTCCTTGCGTCAGAACATTCTCTGCTTCTGTTCTTTATTCCTTTTATAACTTTTTTAAACTGTTTTTTTGTCTATTCTTCTAATAAAGGGATCCATAAAATTTAAACAGGAGTTTGTGTTTCTATTATACCTCCAATTCGAACTTTTTTGCTTATAGTGCCGCATTAACATTAGCGATGAGTGAATATACTCGTTACTCAAGATTTCCTGAGCACGTTCGGGGATCCTCCGAGTATTTTTTAGCACTCGGAGTTTTAGTTTTTAGCGCCACAGCTGAATGATTTACATCTGTTAGCCAGCATAAGTACATGTGGGGATTCCCCAGCAACCAGGCAACCCCCACATGTACTCATGCTGGCTAACAGATGTAAATCATTCAGCTGCGGTGCTAAAAACTAAAACTCCGAGCACTAAAAATTACTCGGAGGACCCCCAAGCGTGCTCGGGAAATCTCGAGTAACGAGTATATTCGTTCTTCACTAGTTAACATACATAGATCATGTGCTAAAATGGGTGATGTAGAAGAGCTGATAACCTCTCAGAATCAATCTTTTACATTAATAATTGTGTAATGACGGGATGTAAAGTCAAAATAACACTTGGAATTGTTTAAGTGACCAGAGTCAGGATGAATGCGGACATAAAAATGGGCATGCTGCATGATATACGTTTTTTTGCAGTGCTCCAGTTCAGCAGCGTCTTTAGACCACAGGGGGCGCAGTTTTCATGAAATCACATCCGCTTTACTTGGACCGCTAAACACAACAGAATTTCTGGGCAAAAAAGCAGCATTTACTTTACATGTGAACATGGTCTAAATGTCTAAGCAAAGTGGATGTGATTTCATGAACACTGCGCCCAGATGAATACATATAATCATCAAGCTTATTCCAACCCAGATATGGCCTGCACATGCAATAGTGGCCCTTTAGGCTATGTTCCACGTTTTTTTCTTTTTTAGTGCAAATTCTCAGCTGCGTTTTACAGTACCAGTAAGGCTATGTGCACACGTTCAGGATTTCTTGCAGAAATTTCCTGTGCAAAACCCGGACATTTTCTGCAAGAAATCCGCATGCGTTTTTGGTGCAGTTTTTTTTGCGGATTTTTCCAGAGGTTCCTAATGCAATAATATAGTGGGAAATCCACAAAAAAAATCTGCAAAATTAATGAACATGCTGCGTTTCTTTCGCGGAAAAAAAAGCATCAGGTGCACAAAAATTGCAGAATGCATTCTAAATGATGGGATGTATAATGTATGCATTTTTATAGTGAAAAACACGGAAAAAAAGGCAAAAAATCGTGTGCACACAGCCTAAAGTCTGAGATTTTAGAAATCTCATGCACACGCATTGGTTTTCTTGTTCTCAGCATTTTGTTCTTAGTTTTTGCCAGCATGCAGCATGTCACTTCTTTCAGAATTTTTCACCCATTGAAAGCAATGGGTGGTGCAAAAAACGCTGCAAAAAAAGCAGGTATCGAGTTTTGCAGCGTTTACCAAAAAGTAATGAAGTAGAATTTTTTTTTTTTTTAATGCACTAAATTTTATTAGCATGCACAAGAGACAAATGTAACTTGACAAAAACTAAGCAAAACCTACTTTTTTTTTTTTTTTTTTTTTTTTTTTTTTTAAGGCAAGTTTCTTGCTCCCAAGAAAGAAGCTTTTGCCTCGGGGGGGGGGGGGGGGGGTAAGTGCTGCAAAAACACAACTTGTGAACATGGCCTTTAGGCTGTTACATTAAGGGTATGTGCACACATTCGGGTTTTTTTGCATTTTTTTTTTGCGTTTTTTTCAAGATAAAAACGCATTCGAAATTGCAGACATATGCATCCTATCATTTAGAATGCATTCTGCAATTTTTGTGCACATGATGCGTTTTTTTTCCAAAAAAAAAAAACACATTGCGGTAAAAAAAAGCAGCATGTTCATTAATTTTGTGTTTTTTTCGTGTTTTTCTATTCTATGCATTGGGAAAAAAACATGCAAAAAACGCGTCAAAAACGCGAAAAAAAAATGCATGCGGATTTCTGGCAGAAATGTCCGGTTTTTGTCAGGAAATTTCTGCTAGAAAATCCTGACGTGTGCACATAGCCTAACACTCAAAGGGGGCTCCCACATATCCTATATAATTGGGTCCTTAGAGTAACTTATTCCGAGACCACTATAACTCCGTCTGACTCTGCACCCCTATATTAGAGCCGTGGTCGCAGACACAACATCCAAAAATGAGGGGCAAGAAAGTGTAAGCGAATGTTACAAATCGACCCATGCCCTGAAAATACCAACATAGAAGTCAAAACTTCTGGAAAACCCGATGCACAAATTTAGGAATTTCACGGTATGTGTGTGACCCCGCAGTCGCTGAGTCTTCATACCGGTTTGGCTTGTCCAATATCAGATCTAATACGTTTTGGGTTTTTTTTTGCACTGACAAAAGCAAATTCCTGATATTTGGGGTTTCTTGTAATTGTAGCTTCCTGCTCGTGAGCAGAAGTCTTATGAACAGATCCTTTCTCTCCTGACAAGGCTCCTTGTGTCCTGGCAAGATCTGTGCTGACAAGTTTTCTTTGTCGTGTGCAGGATTGACGCCCTGAGGAACCAGGAAGTCTCCGCCCCAATCACAGGTGCATATAGACAGGTGCGCTGAGCTGAGGGCACTACCTGTCTGTCAGCATGCACCTGGCGGGGATCAGCCTGAGCCTGGCACTCCTGTGCCTCATCGCTGGAGGAAGAGCAGAGCCGTAAGTCTGAGGAGATTCTGATAATGGGATATTTCATAGAGCGGGAAGAGGCGTAGAACTACAAGTCCCAGAAAGTCCAACCAGCTAGACAGGAACTAGTTACATCCATTCAAACCAAAAAGAATTCTGTCACTTTATATTGTATGATTGTAAATGTAGTGATACGTAATACTCTGAGGTAGTATCCCACCGGCTTAGATACTCGAGCTTAGCAAACAGTATCTCACTCATTTGTCTCATTGGATAGTATCCTACATGATTGGTGTAGAACATTTCTTATATCCAGGGGCAAAATCATCTCTGAGAAATTGCCACGGGTCACATTGTATGCGAAGAAATGTTAGTAGTCACCTTTAATGGTTAAAATTAGCAGAATGTCCCCTTATTAGGTAGTAATTTCGCGAGTGCCCCCTTATAAAGTAGTAATGGCGCGAGTGCCCCCTTATAAAGTAGTAATGGCGCGAGTGCCCCCTTATAAAGTAATAATGGCGCGAGTGCCCCCTTATAAAGTAATAATGGCGCGAGTGCCCCCTTATAAAGTAGTAATGGCGCGAGTGCCCCCTTATAAAGTAATAATGGCGCGAGTGCCCCCTTATAAAGTAGTAATTGCGCGGGTGCCCCCTTATAAAGTAGTAATGGCGCGGGTGCCCCCTTATCAAGTAATAATGGTGCGAGTGCCCCCTTATAAAGTAGTAATGGTGCGAGTGCCCCCTTATAAAGTAATAATGGTGTGAGTGCCCCCTTATAAGGTAGTAATGGCGCGAGTGCCCCCTTATAAGGTAGTAATGGCGCGGGTGCCCCCTTATAGGGTAGTAATGGCGCGGGTGCCCCCTTATAAAGTAGTAACGGGGCGAGTGCCCCCTTATAAAGTAGTAACGGGGCGAGTGCCCCCTTATAAAGTAATACCTTATAAAGTAATAATACCTTGATTGCCTCCTGGTACCCAAGAGCTTCCTTTTTTAAAGTAGTAATAACTCAAGTGCCACATATAAATGTCTCTTACGTTGCCCCTTAACGAGTATTAATACCCCAAGTGTCTGTAGTTAGGTAATATTGCTCTGAGTGCCTCTTATAAAGTATGTCGACTGCCCCCATAGCAAGAAATGATGTCCCCTCTAGAAGTCAGTACAGTTGGGAGTGACACTCGGTCTGATCAGAGAGCTACAAGACAAACATTAGGGTCTAGAACACGCGACTGCTGCAGCCGATCAGTGATGTGCTGGCTGCAGCTGACACTGGCTGACCATGCGAGAAGGAGAGGTACGGTAACTGATCTGTCTGTCTTATCTCATAGTCTTCTGTCATTGGTGCAAAAAGTATATTCAAAAAATAGCAAAACTGGAGTCAGTATCAAGAGGTCAAAGTAGAAAAAAAAATCCGTTTTTACTTGGACCCCTTGGCTGCTACCTCCATATGTAGGTAGATACATTGGTCTCCTCTCTTCTTCTACTTTTTTTTTGCATGGTCAGCCTGTCTGCTGCGGCCACCGATTGACTACATCAATATTTCTAACTCATAACTAATATTATTTCACCTACTACATATTGGGATAGGATCTTGGAGATGGCAATACCCTCTTTAACCCCTTTCTGACCTCGGATGGGATAGTACGTCCGAGGTCAGAAGCCCCGCTTTGATGCGGGCTCCGGCGGTGAGCCCGCACCAAAGCCGGGACATGTCAGCTGTTTTGAACAGCTGACATGTGCCCGTAATAGGCGCGAGCAGAATCGCGATCTGCCCGCGCCTATTAACTAGTTAAATGCCGCTGTCAAACGTAGACAGCGGCATTTAACTACCGCTTCTGGCCGGGTGGCCGGAAATGACGTCATCGCCGACCCCCGTCACATGATCGGGGGTCGGCGATGCGTCTCCATTGTAACCATAGAGGTCCTTGAGACCTCTATGGTTACTGATCGCCGGTAGCTGTGAGCGCCACCCTGTGGTCGGCGCTCACAGCACACCTGCAATTCTGCTACATAGCAGCGAACAGCAGATCGCTGCTATGTAGCAGCGCCGATCGTGCTGTGCCTGCTTCTAGCCTCCCATGGAGGCTATTAAAGCATGGCAAAAGTAAAAAAATAAAAATTAAAAAAAATGTGAAAAAAATATAAGTTTAAATCACCCCCCCTTTCGCCCCAATCAAAATAAATCAATAAAAAAAATCAAATCTACACATATTTGGTATCACCGCGCTCAGAATCGCCCAATCTATCAATTAAGAAAAAGCATTAACCTGATCGCTAAACAGCGTAGCGAGAAAAAAATTCGAAACGCCAGAATTACGTTTTTTAGGTCGCCGTGACATTGCATTAAAATGCAATAACGGGCGATCAAAAGAACGTATCTGCACCAAAATGCTATCATTAAAAACATCATCTCGGCACGCAAAAAAATAAGCCCTCAACCGACCCCAGATCACGAAAAATGGAGACACTACGAGTATCGGAAAATGGCGCAATTTTTTGTTTTTGTAGCAAAGTTTGGAATTTTTTTTTTTACCACTTAGGTAAAAAATAACCTAGACATGTTAGGTGTCTATGAACTCGTACTGACCTGGAGAATCATAATGGCAGGTCAGTTTTAGCATTTAGTGAACCTAGCAAAAAAGCCAAAAAAACAAGTGTGGGACTGCACTTTTTTTGCAATTTCACCGCACTTGGAATTTTTTTCCCGTTTTCTAGTACACGACATGCTAACACCAATGATGTCGTTCAAAAGTACAACTCGTCCTGCAAAAAATAAGCCATCACATGGTCAAATTGACAGAAAAATAAAAAAGTTATGGCTCTGGGAAGGAGGGGAGTGAAAAATGAACACGGAAAAACGAAAAATCCCAAGGTCATGAAGGGGTTAAGCACAATATTTTAGTGAGACAGGACAAACTTCAAAACCAGACAAGGTCTGTCTTTGGCCAAGGAGTGGTGCTATCAATGTTTTTAATAGATAGCACTCGTACCTGTGATGATGTGTTGGGATGTTCACTTGTCCATGATTTTGCATGGACCCATTAGTCTTTGCAAAATCGTGGAAACCTCCAATTTTTATCTAATTGTCAGAGGAGAATCGGGAATGCAGGTCTGTGGCTCCAATTTTCAGGGACTGTAAATTTTTTTAATTTTTTTATTTTCTCTATTCTGATCAAAATAAGTAGTCCCTTTTTCCCGTAAGTTAGAAAAACCTACATGTGAATGAGGCCTTAATCGGTCATACTAGAGCTCACGACTCCCATTCTAGTTGTCAATAATGCCGCCCTATGTCGGGAAATGCAAAGCATTGAGGCCACTTGTATATTTGCGATCAGTCACTTTGTATTCCATATTTGTTACTGTGCAATAAAAAAACATGTACGGTAATTGCAGAAGAATTGATCCTACAAACAATGCAATTTACAAGCGGAAATCCTGTTCTTACCCCGAGCTTTTATTAATATTCTGCTGGATTTTACTGACTTAGTGTAAATCGCTCTAATTACATGGTCTCCCATCCTTTATAGGTGGTTTACTAGATTTATACAGTATATGGAAATAGTAGAAATGATCAAATCTTGTGACTTTTGAATCAATCAATTTATCTTCTTTTTTTTTTTTTTTTTTTTCTAAATTTAGAGCTTATTTATTGCCAACAAATTGGAATACTGCAAAGCCTTCAATTACCCTGGAAAGTCGCATGTAACACTTTTGTGTCTCCTAGTACACAGCCTTAGTAATGTCAGTAACCTCACCATAAAAGCGGATGGTACCCGGGTAGTAACCAAAAAACAATTTAATAAAACAACGCGCTGGCAGATTTCGGACGTCAGGAAAGGCGATTCCGGCAGCTAAATAGGAAAGGGTTCTTTACAGTTAGAGCAGTCACACTGTGGAATGCCTGAAATAAATAGGTAGTAATGGCAGATACTATAATGGCAATTCTAAAAGGGCTGGATAATTTTCTCACCACAAATGGCATTGTGGATTACAAATCTAGAAATGGAGAATGTATAAAGATGGAAATTGGTGGACCTTTGTCTTGTTTTCATCATATGATGACATCTTTGTACTTTCCTTCATTGTATATCTCAGTATTCTTGGCTCTGGCCTATTCTTCTCCTACCTCATGTTTCTTGGGTTTCAGCATCCCAATTTTACTCTGTGATTTTCTTCCTAACCATTTATGTAGCCCTTGTCCCAGGGAAGTCTTTACTTCTGTGTCTGTCATCTTCGGCTTGTCATTCTTGGCATGACTAGTGATTAATAGACCCGGTGGTGTCATGAGGTTGGGAGAGGTTCAAGTGATGTCATAACATTGCAATAAGCACCCATGATGCTGGACTGAAGATGCCAACCAGGGCAGCTCAAATCTTGCACAACTCTTAACACTACTGTCACCTTTGTCTCTACCTTTTGGCAAAGCATTAACCTCTCCTTTTTTTTTTTTTAGAGTAGTGTAGTTGCCACAAGGTGAAGGTTATCCTGAGGACCACAGCAGTTTTAGAAGTTTTACACCCAATAGTTACTAAAGCCTAATGGTGACTCATTCTACCACAAACCAGTTTACATGTCCTATTGTTTCTCTTCAGACAATGTGCCTTTTCCATCCCTGCTCTGCTGAAGAGTGGGGAGTCGGTCAAAGGATGCTTAGAGGTCAAACGCCACTCGGAACCTGTCATGGTTGATATCACACTTGAGGTCAACGGTGTGAATCACACAATCCTCAGCCAGCAGTTCCCCATTGGTGATGTCTTCACGTGTCCGGAATTCCAGGTTGGTCCAAGGTCCAGATTTCTCATTAGTTTATCAACAATCATACAATCAATTTTTATCAAATACAAGTTTTGTGAAATATCATGAGATGGATAAGGATTTAGTACGTGTTGTTGAGGTCATTGAAAGCAGCAGATTGGTATAAATTGTAAAGTTTTATGAAATGGTATAAACTCATCCAAATCATATCAAACTGGACCATTATTAGTGGGAGCCAACCATTCATGTGTTTAGTGTCTATCCCTATTGCACCATGTGGTGTTGTGCACTGACCTAACAAAGGCCCCATATTTAACTCTTATAGGTTGGTTCTTCTAATACCAAACCTTACCTTTTGGTTTATGACTTTTCTTTCCTAGTCTGGTACCACAACCAGAGTATCGCAATCGTAGCCTTATTTTGTCCCTGTTTTCATCATGACACACTTCGTAGCAAAGGGCGGTAACAAGCACAGAAGGGGGGCCCCTTTTAGAGCTGACAAAGGAGTGAATACTAACAAAGAGAAAACATACCTTGTCCTTCACCTGTTTTATCACCACCGCTTCCTGGCCGTTACTTGCTGCCTCCGTTTAGTTCCAGTCTTCTATTCCATTCTCACTTTTCGGCATTTCGAGTGCTGACAAGGCCTCACGTGATGTTGATGGAAAATACATATCAAGACAGTGCTGGAAATGCCAAAGAGTATAGGAGACTCAAGATGGAAAAGACGACTGAAGCTGTAGGGAGGTAATGAGCCGGAGGAGTACCGGGTGGGGAAATTGTGGTGTCAGAATATGTGAGAGATTAAATTAATAGAATACTCTTCTAATCCCTCCATTTATGCCCTGAGGTCAGTACAGATTTCACAGCATACCAAATGGCTTTTATCAACAAGCAGATTTGCACCAAGTCTAATTTAATTTTCTGATCAATTTCGAGCAAATCTGCCGAATTGAATTTTGGTAGATTTGCTCATCTTTAGTGAAGTTTCCGATCTTATTATAAACCTATGATCTGGGGAATTAGTTTCACTAATGCTCTGAGACAGTGGTCCCCAACTCCAGGCCTCGAGGGCTGCCAACAGTGCAGGTTTTTAGGATTTCCGTAGTATTGCACAGGGCTTGGAATCCAACCCCTGTGCAATACTAAGGAAATCCTGAAAACCAACACTGTTGGTGGCCCTCGAGGCCTGGAGTTGGGGACCACTGCTCTAAGAGTTTAATGGCACTGGGGAAGGCTAGCTAAATGCTCCCTCCTCGTCAGGGGGCTAAGTGGAGGCTCCCTCCTCATCAGGGGGCTAAGTGGAGGCTCCCCCTCGTCTGGGGGCTAAACACTTCTAAACGTTTTTAAACCGCAAACTCCTTATGTGTAGTCCTAATTTGGGAAGCCCTTTATATCTTGTTCGTGGATTCAAGTTAAGACCATCCTCCAATTTCAGATTTAACAAATGAAGACCTCTTCAAATGTTTTTTTTTTTTTTTTTTCTTCTCCCTTTTTTAGGTTCCTGTTATACCTAAACCTGCTCCGGTCTTTCTGACAATCAATGCGGTGGCCACCAACTATAACTATGCAGCCCGTAGGGCTGTGGTGGTGGCTCCAACTGGGACCGTTACGTTAATTCAATTGGAAAAGTCCATTTATAAACCAGGAGAGACTGGTAGGTTTACATTTTATTTGAGTGTACATAGGGTCAGTTATGAAAGATCAAGGTTAATAACAG
The DNA here is from genome assembly GCF_032444005.1 of Ranitomeya imitator. Lineage (NCBI taxonomy): Eukaryota > Metazoa > Chordata > Amphibia > Anura > Dendrobatidae > Ranitomeya > Ranitomeya imitator. The sequence goes on from NC_091283.1 coordinate 831,067,577, forward strand.
GCGTCACCATTAAAATGAATTTTCCATAAACTATATATGAGCATACCTTGGCTAGAAGAATTGTATCTAAATGACAACCAAGATGGCTGCTCTTCTTGAGGAAAAGTACCAAAAATTGCAGTGATTAAAACCTAATGTGTAAACTTTGACTATTTTTTTTCAAAGAGTTTAGTAGATTTAGATGTGGTGGATTTATTGCAGACCTTTATGGTATCCTACATATGGATGAGGCTTTGCAGTGCAAAGAAAAAATTATTTGTAGCAAATCGGCAAAAAATGTGTACAAGTAAAACACACACAGCTTTTGGTGTGGATCTGCCGCAGGTATGCGATACCTTACAAAAGTCTCATTTTCTTCTACACATGTACCTACTCGCATAAAAGTTTTCACATCAAAGGAGCTTCTGTTCAACTTCTGCCTGGCGTGTTTTACAATCCTGTTCACTATTACTCAAGTCTTAGACAAAAAGCTGTAACTGTGATCCTAGGAATGTATGAACAAGACTCCAACAAAGTGCAGCAATCCTTCCGTGTCAGATTTCGAGGAAAGTGTTATTCTTGTATTCACAAGCACAGAATTATATGGTGCTTTTTCATAAGAAATCATGTAGCATATCAGAATTCGGAGTTTCGCCTGCTTTTGGCTTCTTCCAGGACATAAACACAGACATATTGTACTCCATAAGAAAGAAAATTAAAAAAAAAATGGCAAAATACAATCGCAGCTGTAAAGTATTTTAAAGTATTCATCGTTGTTACAAATATTGCATACTCATAAATTTGTGTGTAGGCTCAAAATTCTATAGGTTGGTTTCTCCCAGTACATGGCGGGGACAGAACAGAAAATCTGCCAACATATGTAGTTTTTTATCTCTGTATCTAAATAACAAGACCAGGCTGGTTGTTTCCCTAGAACACCTGCCCCACCATATCCTCCTCCTCAGAGTTGCACCAAAGTGGGGGTTAAAAGACCGTATAGCTAGGCAGACTTGCTCTTCAGAAGTCAATGAACGCAAAAGAATAGAATAAAAAAATATCTATGTGCTTTTAGGATACAGTTTAGAGAAGGTTCCGCATTTCTTCGAGATTTTTATTTCTCATGTCTGATTTGTCCATTTATTTTTCAGTGAACTTTATTGTGATCTCCTTGAATAATCGATTACAACTGGCGGAAGATTACGTGAGTATAAGCTAGGAATGTCTTAATATATTTAAATTGTTTACTGGAAATTAAAGCAGTTTTCTGCTGTGGACAAGTCTTGGTTCTTGCCCTAGAGGATTATATGTATGCATTGTTCACAATTGTGTATATAGTTTTTCAAAGTCAGCAACAACCATAGATGACAGGTCTCATAAGGGGCCAAAGACCAACTTCAGATTTTTTTTTTTAGTGGGTCAACTCAGCCCAGGCTTGACGAGCATAATACTTGTTTATCTAGGTCATCATGGGCACCTTAAATCTGACCAGTTTGCTTGGTGCGGGCCCTGATGGAGAACTGTTATAAGATACTTGCCCCTTATCATGGATCTTGTGTTAGGTATCCCTATTTACTGGGAATCTTTCGGGCTCCCAGAAGGGTTGGTTACTCTCCTACATGTCTCCCTTTACTTATTGAAAAGCCGTGTTCCTTGCTGATCGAGGCAATGGGAAGCTTATTATTCATCTGAGCACTGTCAGACCTTCCACAACAGCCATTCAAAATATTGGCAAATGTGCAGTATATATTCTATTTAATAAAAAGGTTGTTGAGAAATATATTCACTGGCTCTGATGGTTCCATCTACTTCTGAAGAACAGATTTTACATTTGGGGGCAATACTATAGTAGTTATAGTCTTGTACATAGGAGCAGTATTATAGTAGTTATATTCTTGTACATAGGAGCAGTATTATAGTAGTTATATTCTTGTACATAGGAGCAGTATTATAGTAGTTATATTCTTGTACATAGAAGCAGTATTATAGTAGTTATATTCTAATACATAGGGGCAGTATTATAGCAGTTATATTCTTGTACATAGGGGCAGTATTATAGTAGTTATATTCTTGTACATAGGGGCAGTATTATAGTAGTTATATTCTTGTACATAGGGGCAGTATTATAGTAGTTATAGTCTTGTACATAGGAGCAGTATTATAGTAGTTATATTCTTGTACATAGGAGCAGTATTATAGTAGTTATATTCTTGTACATAGGAGCAGTATTATAGTAGTTGTATTCTTGTACATAGGGGGCAGTATTATAGTAGATATATTCTTGTACATGGGGACAGTATTATAGTAGTTATATTCTTGTACATAGGAGCAGTACTATGGTAGTTATATTCTTGTACATAAGAGCAGTATTATGGTAGTTATATTCTTGTACATAGGGGGCAGTGTTATAGTCTTTCATTATTACTGTTAATTTTTATATAAATATTATAGAATTTCTTGTCCATTGAAAGCAGGAATTATAGCAGTTTTGAAATTCCCCCCCATAGTTAAAGTAATATATTTTCTTTTTTTTTTTTTTTTTTTTTTTTTAGTATCCGAATATCTACGTAACGGTAAGAAAATGTAGTGGCTTTTTGAGCTTTGCGCATGTAGAGTATATGCTTGTTTTCCTTACATTTTGTTACTGCATGTACATCACCTAACAAAAATATTAGGGTAACCATTGTTTTAATTCTTATTTTCATAAAACAATAGATGTGAAAATAAGAAACTTTGTGAAATCTGTTGCTTTTTTTTTTTCTGATGATTCATTCTTAGATTTTATTTAAGAATTGAAAATGTTAACAGTATGTACAGGTTTTCATGTAACAGGACTGTTGGAGCTCAAAGTTCTATGGATAACAGTTTCAGGAGAACTTGCAGCAGAATGTCTGTCTCCGCCTCTAGCTCCTCCCACTCTATAGAACTTTATGAGCACCAATTGTCATCTCCTCTTTATCGTAACTCACTATTGTTCAGTAGTGATGGTATATTATGACTTTTTTTTTTATTTTTTTTTTTTATGCATTTACTTGCTTTTCCTCTACTTAACAACATTTTGTAAACAGGATCCCTCTGGAAACCGTCTCTATCAGTGGACGCAGCAGAGCACAGAGAATACCACTCTTGCCTTATCATTAATATTACCCGAAGATCCAGAATTTGGAAATTACGTAATAAACATAGAGAGGAAGTCTCGTAACACTGTTACCAAATCCTTCCTTGTTGAGGAATATGGTAGGTTCCCACTTATTATAGTCCTGTCTTTAGGGTCAATAGGCAATTTTTGTAAAGAATTATCACAACATTATCCAACTTCTTGTCTTGCAGTTTTGCCCAACATTAAGGTAGAAATATCGGCTCCCAGATCCATAACCATCCTGGATAAGACCATGCCATATAAAGTCGATGCCAAGTAGGTGCCTTTTATAAAGCCGACTCGTACTGTGAATCCAAAGCCTCATCTTGATATTTTATTCTATTGTCAAATTTTCTAACATATTTTGAGCTTGGGCAATGATCGTTATGTGCTCCTTATGTTCTTCATAACATGGGTCCCGTAAGTGAAGTCCCATCTGAATCTGTTTGTAAGATGGAGTGTTTCCATAATGATAGTCATTTAAAATGGCCGCCCATTGTAAGCCGATTATTGGTCATTTATTAGACTGGCGGACGAGAATTATGTGCACATAAAATCGTTATCAATGGAGTTCTGTGCACAGTCCGATTGTGTTATCCACAACACATCTTGTGTTCTCCGCTGGCTTAAAAATCAACGCACCTTATGAACAAGCATTTTCCTGGCTCGTCAGGTGACTGCAGGCCGGTTTAGAACTATAAACACTTGTTCCTCGATTAGTGACTCTTTTAAAATGGGCCATTAGTACAATGGAGAGACAACATAGAAAGGTCACACTCAGCGCTGGTAGTTGAGGATGCCCAAAAGGCCCATCCACCACATAAGGATACAATATTATCAATGGCACATAGCAGGTGGGGACATGTTGCAAGTTTTGCATTGGGTTCCAGGAACTCAAGCTTTACCACTGCATGTGGCCATTTAGGTGTAGGGCTAGAACATTTCTGTCAATATCCAAACTTTGGTGTACACGTTGGCTGAGCTCCTTCACTCCATATCTACACATTTCAATGGAGTTTTAAAGATCCCCCATACACTTTAGATAAGAGTTGGCCAAACAGATTAATTTCAGAGGTTTCCAACTATTGTATATGGGAGGTCTATTGGCTCTTCCCCCGACAGATGATGTTGAGGGGGACACAAGGCTCTTGCCTTTAGAATTGCAATGGCCAATTTTTTTTTTTTCTGGAACAAAAATTACCCCTAGAGGCGTTATCAAAGAAAAAAGCCGAGCCATTGTGCGCATGAGGGAGTGGGGAGTTAGGTGTTGGCTAAACGATCATTCACCCACCTCCATTTACTGTGTATGATTGCCTTTAAGATCTTATACACACAGCGGAGTCTATATGGCAGCACATGGAGGTCCATACCACGGAGCTATGTGTTGCTCTATACTGGCAATCTTCCCCAGAAGCTTAATGTCTAAGGGGGAATAACACCAGCTTTATTCGGTACGTCCATGGCACAAATGTTTATGCAAATAGTAAAGTATGGAACCTGGAAGTGGAGTCCTGGGTGTATATATAGAAGTAAGAGGGACCATCACAATAATAAACAAAACCAACCAGACCTTACGTAAGGGAAGTATATAATAAGTGGCGCCCTAGCGAGGGATTCAAGTAAATAAATCTATGGTGAACATTTTACTGTTGGACAGTGAAGGGGCCAAACACATGCTATTCCTAGTCATGAAGCTTCTTCTCTTCTGTCCTAGGTACACCTATGGCCAGGGAGTCCCTGGGAAAGTCACAATCAGAGTTTGCAGAGCACCACTCAATTATTACACTGGGAATGCCTGCAACCGAAATCCCGATGGTCTCTGCGTTTCTATCACTGGAGAAGTAAGTCCTAATTATAACAAATAAGGTCTCATGGTAACGAATAGCTCAACATTTGTGGAGCAAAAGACATTTAGGAAAAATTTCCACTTGGTATTCAAAAATATTCCATATGAAACAGAAGTTCATTCTAACAATAATTGGTGGAATAGACAACATTGGTGGCTGCTTCATCTGTACGTCTGGAGATTTTACTTGCGTATGTCTTCTATGGCAGCCTCCGATGTATACCATGGTGTAGGCCACTCTCTGCCTATATCGTTTATTGACTCTCATTCTAGAAAAAGGAAAAAATGCACAATAAATGTTTGGTCTGTGTCCATCTCTGTAGGAAACCACAACAAGGCACTCCTTTGGGTGGGATGGGTGGTAAAGGACTTTCCAAGTGTATGATCACAAAACAATGGGCAAACTGGCATGAAACAATTTGTAAAACTGCAAATTTTTTACAAAATTTGCTATTTTTGGTGTTTTCATGCAACGTTCAAGCAACTATACCAAAATGAGATGGGAAGGAGTGGGAAAGGGATGTGACATGGCCGTGCCAGCCCATCAAAATCATAGAAAATTTATAAAGTGGCATGCGTCTTTTGACTCATTATAAAAAAGAAAAAAAGTGTCCATCTCTTGCTTTCTCCTGCATGCCCATCATGAAGACTTGCATACAAAACGCTATGAACAAGGTACACTGTCCTGTTATTTTGGCATTGTATGATGATGCTAATTAGGCACTGTATGATAGCACCATAAAGGGACATTCTTGTACTTATTAACATCTTGGTTGGGTTATTTCAGGTACACCACCAAGAGGGGGCTGAAGGATCACCCAAAACATAGTAAGAATGCCAACTTTTGGCAGGGGGTCCATATAAACGTAAAGCCAGCCCTTTCCATGCTCAAACATACCCAAGAATACCAGTACCACTTCCATAATTTTAAGACAGTCCTCGTAAATTATAAAAACGAATTTCCAACTATTGTTTCTTGTGTTATACCAACAAAGTACTGCACAGAGAATAGCAACCTAAGACTAGCCATGTTTCTCTGTGGCTGTGTCTGACCACAGCACCACCATCACAAAGTATAGTTTTACCCACTGGGAAGGCACGGAATGTTGAGTGCAGGGTTCTAGTATATATCTGATGTACTCTCTTGCTGTTGGCAATATATTGATGACATTTTTCTGCTTTGCAGTTGAATTCCAATGGAACATTCAGCGGAGAACTTGACCTGACCACCTTCCAACTTGATCGGTCAGGATACAATATGGCACTTGGTATGGAAACAGTTGTGACTGAAGAAGGCTCAGGTAAATGTTGTGACTATTATTGACTGAATTCAATGTTGTTGACGTTGGCTCACATAACCCATGATCATGAGATTTATCATCATCTTATACTATGTATTTCCATTTGCTAGCTTTTGTAGGGGAGCTCGATAGATTCCCGCTTGTGCATTGTAAGTGACCATCATATTAATGATATCTTCTCCCTCCTTTTCAATAGGAATCCAAACGAAAGAGACAAAGGCCATCAGTATTACCAACCAGATGGGCAGCGTGCGTTTTGTTCCTCAAAATATGGAGAGGTTTTTCAAGTTAGGACTTCCATTTTATGTAGAGGTGAGTCAGTTCTTATAAGAACTCCCTAATTTTAGGTGTACAATGTCCATCTTGCTGATTCTTATCCTTCAGCTTGGAAAACTACCGTCAAGTTATGGAAATTGTGAAAATCATGTGCTTAAAGAGTAACTGTCGTTTTAATCTTTATTTCATAAATCAATAGAACACATTAAAATAAGCAACTTTCTAATATATCTTAGCAGAGAAATCTTCTTTCGCCTCCTGGACTGATCGATCATTCTTAATTCCATTACTAAGATAGAAGAGTACAGTTTGTGCTCAGAGTTCTATTGAGAACTTTTAGTAGAAACTTTCATCAGAATGTCGGCATTTGCCTCTAGCTCTCTCCTCCACTACACCCGCCGTAGGAGATCCTGTTGGTGCTTTAATAATTCTATGGTGGGTGTAGTGGAGGGGGAAAAGGAGTTAGAGGCAAATGCTGACATTCTGCAGAGGGTCTCTACTAAAAGTTCTCAGTAGAACTATATGAGCACCAGCTGCCCTCTTATTTCTTATCAATGGCATTAAGAATGAATGATCAGTCCAGGAGGCGAAAAAAGTTTTTACCTAAAAGATACATTGCAAAAAAATAAAATTATATATTTTCCCCCTATTTTTCAACCGGATTTTGACTTTCTACATCTTTGCATGTATATATAATTTTCTAGGCTGTGGCAGTAGATGGAGCTGGAAATCCACTGAGTGACCAGGTAATAGAGCTGCAAGTCAATGGGATAACTGTTAAGAATCTGACCACAGATGCCAATGGCAAAGTCCAGGACTATATCGATACATCGAAACTGGATCAATCAGTGGTGAATATCCAGGTGAGTGGATGAGATTTTTAATTATTTTTTTTTTTATTTTTTTAAATTTATTTGTACCAGGTTTGGAAAAAAATTGCCCAAAATTCACCACCTCCTTTTTTTTTTTTTTTTTTTTGTTAGTAAGGTTCAGAGACGTCATTTGAATCACCTGGACCACAGTGCAATGTTTCCTGAAAAATTGTGACAGGTTAAGACCTGCCCTAGTCCTGCCCTTCCAAACCAAACAAAAACATCCACTTTTGGATGAAATTTAAAAAATCTACCGTTTTGGGCCAAGACATCCCTAAATTTGCTGGGGTGGGGTCTTAAAAAATAAAAAAAAAATAAAAATTGGGACACTTCCAGCAAATTTGTGACTATTGTTAATGCTACAGAGGGTATTGTGCCGGGTCCAGATTTGCATTTGCATCCCTTATGGACACAGGGTTAGTTTTGAGTTGTTGTGTGGTTTGTTTGTTTTTCAAAAAACATGCACCACACCTGTCAGTAGGTTATTATTATTTATTGTTATAGCGCCATTTATTCCATGGCGCTTTACATGTGAGGAGGGGTATACATAATAAACAAGTACAATAATCTTAAACAATACAAGTCACGACTGGTACAGGAGGAGAGGACCCTGCCCGCGAGGGCTCACAATCTACAAGGGATGGGTGAGGATACAGGAGGAGGGAGGACCCTGCCCACGAGGGCTCACAATCTACAAGGGATGGGTGAGGATACAGTAGGTGAGGGTAGAGCTGGTCATGCAGCGGTTTGGTCGATCGGTGGTTACTGCAGGTTGTCGGCTTGCCGGAAGAGGTGGGTCTTCAGGTTCTTTTTGAAGGTTTCGATGGTAGGTGAGAGTCTAATATGTTGTGGTAGAGAGTTCCAGAGTAGGGGTGATACACGAGAGAAATCTTGTATACAATTGTGGGAAGAGGAGATAAGAGGGGAGTAGAGAAGGAGATCTTGTGAGGATCGGAAGTTGCGTGAAGTTAAGTACTAGGAGACGAGGTCACGATGTATGGAGGAGACAGGTTGTGGATGGCTTTGTACGTCATGGTTAGGGTTTTGTACTGGAGTCTCTGGGTAATGGGGAGCCAGCGAAGGGATTGACAGAGGGGAGAGGCCAGGGAATAGTGGGGGGACAGGTGGATTAGTCGGTAGGTTGTGTATATTGTTGCTCTGCGCCGTTCACTTCAATGGCGATGAGCTCAATTGCCTATGGACAGGTGTTAGGAAAAAAAGAGGGAAACAATAGAAGGTATTGCACGGGCAATGACCAACCAAGGGCTGTTCATGAATGATGACAAGTAAGACGAGGCCTCATGATACAGGGGAACAATCCTTTTTTTAATTCTGCAGAATCCTAGTAAACTTTTTACATTTATTTTTCATTGCCTTGAATTTTCTTTCTTTTCTTCCCAGGTCATTTACAAAAATTCTGAACAATGTTACGATGCCAACTATATCGTGCCCACTTATTCCAATGACTACTACTCAATCACACGCTTTTACTCTCGATCTGGGAGCTTTGTGCAAATAGAAGGACCTAAAGAAGAGCTTCAGTGCGAACAAACATATGACTTTAGCGTCAGATACATATTTGATCAATCGGCCCTTGAAGTAGGCGAAACCTCTACAAATTTCAGCTACATGGTGAGTATTAAAAGCTAAGGGGGTCAGAGATCATGGAAATGACAATAACTGGTACCTCATTATAATAACATAATAGTAAGGCATTCAAATCATTATGAAGCGTGAAGATTTATCAAACTTTATCTTGGGTTTTGCCCCGTTGTAGACACTGGAGGCTTAAATATATATTTAGGACATATAGTATCAGATACATATGTGTGGGAATGAGACACTGGGGGTTCTCAGTGGAGCACCTTCATCATGAAATTGATGGATGTTTTGGGGTTCAAACATACTACAAATGGACAACAATGTTCTAGTTCTACAAGAAAAACCTTTAAAGGTAACCTGTCACATCGGTTAGTGCTCTTTATCTGCAGATGTAGAGTTGTTCCACAGGTAAATTGTGTTATGAGGGTGCCCAGTTGCGGTACTGAAAGTTTGACTCCCTGGAGAAAATGAACTTTGTTCCATCTGGGAGCTGCCAGCTTTCAGTCATACAGGTGTCGACGCGGCTTCAGTTACCTCTCGCAGCACTTTGGGCAGCAGCTGTAAGATCACCCTGGGACGTGAAATGAGTCAGCTCTGCAGTGCATCATCTCTCAAAGTCCAGGTAGATGCTTAAAGGGTTGTCAGCCTGTATGACTGAAAGCCGGCTGCTCGCAGGAGGAATAAAGTTCTTTTTCATTGCCTTGCTTTTTAATTCAAAAGCCAGCTACACAGTTGGGATTCCAGATGGCCATTACTGAAGGCACATATCATTGACACTCAGTTTCTGAAAGTTTCCATTCTGGACGAAAACATCATAAACTAATGCATCAAAGATTTGATCATTTCTCCCAATATTGTCATTTAACAGTGACCAAAAAAATCCAGCATGGCAGATAGCTGTTTTGCAAAAAAGCCTTGACTGTCCCAAGAAATTGAGCTAAATTGGACTTTTTGGGGGCTGAAAATTTAGTTTAAAACTTGAAGACTAATTTCTTTGAAATTCAAATTTTGCAAAATTAGTCAAATTTTCCCAAACATTAAACATTTCCTGACAGCACCCCAGGACATGTGAGCCTTCTCTGGGTGATGCAGTCTTCTGCAACGTGGCCTGGGGCATTTTTTTGGGCACTCGATTTAAATCCACCAGATTGAATAAATAAAAGAAATTCAACAAGAATTAAATTTGCATCACTCATCATTGTTAGGAACCTTTAAGTTGTGTTCTAATTAATCCTGCTATTCATTTTTTTTTTTTTGTAGGTGATGTCAAGGGCAAATATCGTCGACTCGGGCAGAGTGCTAGTAGATCTGACCAGCTGTGAGTATCACCCATTTTCTGGTTGATGTACAGAATATGCCATAAGAAAGCAGGAGCCGTACATGTCACTGAATGTCTAGCTTCGCCTCTATATGTGCAGCGCTGACCAGTTCATTCTACCCCACATTTCAGCTCTGCAAGGAGAATTCAATATCACTCTACACGTAAATCCAGACCACGTTCCAGCGATTGACGTTATTGTCTACAACATCTTAAAGGAAGAGGTTGTGCTACATAAGATTAACCTTAAAACTGAGAAATGTTTCCGCACCAAGGTAAAGATTATTTCTATGTATTTCATCAGCGACTAAAGTCAACTGTTAGTGTTCTTCAAGGTCTCATTGGTACTTTTATAGAAGACAACTGTTTTTATCCACAGTAAAGTCTTGGGGTCTGATTCATCATTTGTGTTTTTTTTTGTGTCACTATACTTTTTTTAGTGACACTGTTGGCGCCAAATTTATCATAAATTTGGCACAGAGTCAAAAATGGTCTTAAATTTTTGGGGGGCGACTTTAGACTCAAAAGTCTCAAATTGCGCCCAAAGTTGGAGGCCTACGAAAATACACCAGTAAGGACACAAGTGTATTTGCACCGAATTTTGTGACTTTTTAAAAAGTGGCAATTGATGAATCGAACCAAACCATCTGGAATTACAAGAATCTGCCCTTAAAGTGGAGGGGGGAAAAAAAGTAGGGGAACATGCATAACGTAAATTAAAAAAAACAAAGGGCACAAATGGAATAATGAATTGGAAACAAGCAAAAAAAGTACAAAACAGGCTCAAAGGCAATGGTGAATCGCGGCCTTTGGGTTTAATTAATTAAGAATGGCGTTTCCTCTGCAAGTTTTATTTATGGACATTCAGGCATAAGATGTGCCAAATTCATTAAGAGGCGCACACCACTTAATGTACGGAGTGCATCTTATCAGTGGTGTGTGCCTCCATGAGCCTCGGTGGAAATGTTATTCCACTCAGGGTCTTTCGTAACATATCTGAAAATAAAAATGCTGGTACTTTCTAGGAAAATTCTGTTTAGCCATCTGTAACTCAAGAACAGTACACTGAACATGGTTTGTGTCTTATTCTGCTCATGTTGTGTAATGGTTAGAAATAGTTGATGGGGGAAGCATCTTTTCTGCTAAAAAAAAAAAAATGTTAGCTCACTTGGCTACAACTTTTCTCTGGCTTAGGAAAAAATACTTTTGAGGGTAGGTCTGAGAATTTTTTTTTACCAAATTGTTCCCAACTCAACATGGAGATGTCATTATTGTATAGCGCAGATGGTTGCTATAAGAAAATTGATAATGTGTCCTTTTTTCCTGTTTAAGGCATCCTTGGAATTCTCGGTTGAAAGGGCAACGCCCGGTTCCTCCATTGATTTGAATATTTTCTCAGAGCAACATTCCATGTGTCATGTGAGGATTTATGATTCAAGTCTTCTGCTTCTTGGCCAAGATCAGTCTCTTACTCCTGAAATGGTAAGAACAGATCTAAACGCAGAGGATTTATATGGAAAACCGTACATTTCTCACATTAAGCCTAATCTAATGGCAAATAACACAACACACTGACATCCCTTCTTCTAAATCTTCCCTTCCACAAGTTCTTCTTTCCATCTCTTAGTAACTTCCTGCATTTTTGATATTGCTATTGATACGACAAGATAAAATCAGTTATTATATAATGCAACCTTTTAAAATTGTTCATTTTAATGGCTCCAAAAGTTCCATTTGTTCTGGATGAACAGAACCAATGAGTTAACTAGTGATGAGGGCTTAAGGTGGCCATGAGCTTATGCTAGATCTCCTGAGTCAAGTATGCATGCTCTTGATACGGAGAGGGGAGTGTGCCTCAACCAGACACCTCTCGAGGCAGCTTATATCCCATGAGAACAAAGAATGGAGCAGGGTGAAATTCAACATGATCGAGAAATTAACACATTCAATTGTTTGTGCATTCTTCCCTGTGCACTTTCCTCCATGGTTTGCCAGGCCTCGGTCAAAAATACCCTAACTGTGACCTCTGTGATACCTTTTTTGGTCTTTATGCTATAAAAAATATCTACCCAATTTGCTCAATCCTCATTGATCTTAATTAGTGATGAGCGAGCTTGCTCGGATAGGGTGTTTGTTAGGTAATTCCCACATGTGTTGCATCTGTCTACCGTAGCAAAACATGCAGTCGCAGGGACTCGAAAATATTACCCAAGCATGGTCAGATAACGCTTTATCCGAGCACGCTCACTCACCACTAATCTTAATCAATCATGCCGCCTTCCAAAATGATCTAAATTGGCATTTCTGCCGTTTGCACATTGCTGGGCAGTAATGATGGATGATATTATTCCCAACCAACTATAAGACTTTTCATGTCCATCAGATCTTTGGCATTGAGTTTTCAAACCACCAATTGTTTTTTTTTTTTTTCTTCTCTGGTTTGCAATGTTACAGCACGTGATGGAGACTGCTGCAACATTGACCTATTTTCTGATGGAGACTGATATTCATGGGTTGACAACCTGCTGAAATTGAGGTTCTGACTACCTGAACTGATATGAGGAAGGCGTAATCTGATCTTGGGGAGGTCCACGAGGACTTTGCTTGTAGGAAGCTTAGATTTCACATAACAGACATGGTCAAACTGGCCACCGAGTATCAAATGATCTTCTTGTGAGTCCACACTCTTACATAATGGGTCACAAAAATCCGGCAAAAATGGAACCAAATTTTAAATCACTTCTCAGGGTCTTAATGGTGAGATATATGCTGCAAAAAAACAAAGCGGAAAAGCGCATTGGCTACATGGGTAGAAGGTGTTCTCCAGGAAATTTTCTTTTGGTTGACACTGCGCTCAGTTGCCTCCAATTGTCTTACATTGTATTAGAAAATGATCTTGATGTATTTTTTTTAGGTATATTCATCTCTACAATACAATAGTCTAAGTGGATACTACTATGAAGGATACAGTGTGGCTCCACCTGAAGAACCTTGTATTGATTCCAATAAGCAAATCAAGGTCAATGGTTTGTACTATTCACCTGTCGGCTTCCCCAATGAAGGAGACACCACTCAGCAGTTGTACGTGAGTATTGTACCATTTCCGAGCAGACATAAGCTGTCCTAAATTAGTCAGTGGAGCACACAGCATGATGCATTTGGTACTTGTTGCTGCACATGATGGTTGTTTTACTCTTCTTTCCTGCACCTGCTGGCTTGTTTTACTTCAAAATTTTGCCCACAAAAATAGTGCATGTTATTAAAAAAGCTAAATATAACAAGACTTGGCCATGTGAAAAGTTTCTGAAACTCATAATAAATTTGGTACAATTTGTGTAAAGAAGTGTCATCAGCAACTTGCATGGGACAAGTTGACTTGGTCACATGGAGCATGTTTGTGAATAAAAAGGGGGGTACACGGTCACACGTTGTACCAGCCAGGGGACAAACCTACCAATGGTGCAACCTGTGCAGTTGACCAGGGGCTCAAGAGATAAAGGGGGTTCACTTTTACCTCCAATGCAGGTAAAGTTGTACATTATCAAGAACTATTGGACTGCAAAAGGCCTATATATTCTTGCACAGGGACTTCTGTCTGTGTCGGCTACTAGTGTCAGCTGAAGGGAAGTTGCTGTGGAGCTCTGGCACATGTGTGGACCCATGTGCAGCCATCTGGTGCCAGGACCCTGTCCAATGACCCTGTGCAATGTCAATGGCCAGAAAGAGATGAGCAAATCATTCTTCCTTCAGTTTTGTTTTTCAAACCTTTAGATGGACTGGGTACAGGATAGAAAACCTTTTCATTTTCTGTAAATTTACATGAATGGCCTCTTCTAAGTAATTGCCATCAATGTACAGTGGGGCAAAAAAGTATTTAGTCAGTCAGCAATAGTGCAAGTTCCACCACTTAAAAAGATGAGAGGCGTCTGTAATTTACATCATAGGTAGACTTCAACTATGGGAGACAAACTGAGAAAAAAAAATCCAGAAAATCACATTGTCTGTTTTTTTTAACATTTTTTTTGCATATTATGGTGGAAAATAAGTATTTGGTCAGAAACAAACAATCAAGATTTCTGGCTCTCACAGACCTGTAACTTCTTCTTTAAGAGTCTCCTCTTTCCTCCACTCATTGCCTGTAGTAATGGCACCTGTTTAAACTTGTTATCAGTATAAAAAGACACCTGTGCACACCCTCAAACAGTCTGACTCCAAACTCCACTATGGTGAAGACCAAAGAGCTGTCAAAGGACACCAGAAACAAAATTGTATCCCTGCACCAGGCTGGGAAGACTGAATCTGCAATAGCCAACCAGCTTGGAGTGAAGAAATCAACAGTGGGAGCAATAATTAGAAAATGGAAGACATACAAGACCACTGATAATCTCCCTCGATCTGGGGCTCCACGCAAAATCTCACCCCGTGGGGTCAGAATGATCACAAGAACGGTGAGCAAAAATCCCAGAACCACGCGGGGGGACCTAGTGAATGAACTGCAGAGAGCTGGGACCAATGTAACAAGGCCTACCATAAGTAACACACTACGCCACCATGGACTCAGATCCTGCAGTGCCAGACGTGTCCCACTGCTTAAGCCAGTACATGTCCGGGCCCATCTGAAGTTTGCTAGAGAGCATTTGGATGATCCAGAGGAGTTTTGGGAGAATGTCCTATGGTCTGATGAAACCAAACTGGAACTGTTTGGTAGAAACACAACTTGTCGTGTTTGGAGGAAAAAGAATACTGAGTTGCATCCATCAAACACCATACCTACTGTAAAGCATGGTGGTGGAAACATCATGCTTTGGGGCTGTTTCTCTGCAAAGGGGCCAGGACGACTGATCCGAGTACATGAAAGAATGAATGGGGCCATGTATCGTGAGATTTTGAGTGCAAACCTCCTTCCATCAGCAAGGGCATTGAAGATGAAACGTGGCTGGGTCTTTCAACATGACAATGATCCAAAGCACACCGCCAGGGCAACGAAGGAGTGGCTTCGTAAGAAGCATTTCAAGGTCCTGGAGTGGCCTAGCCAGTCTCCAGATCTCAACCCTATAGAAAACCTTTGGAGGGAGTTGAAAGTCCGTGTTGCCAAGCGAAAAGCCAAAAACATCACTGCTCTAGAGGAGATCTGCATGGAGGAATGGGCCAACATACCAACAACAGTGTGTGGCAACCTTGTGAAGACTTACAGAAAACGTTTGACCTCTGTCATTGCCAACAAAGGATATATTTCAAAGTATTGAGTTGAAATTTTGTTTCTGACCAAATACTTATTTTCCACCATAATATGCAAATAAAATGTTAAAAAAATAGACAATGTGATTTTCTGGATTTTTTTTTTTTCTCAGTTTGTCTCCCATAGTTGAGGTCTACCTATGATGTAAATTACAGACGCCTCTCATCTTTTTAAGTGGTGGAACTTGCACTATTGCTGACTGACTAAATACTTTTTTGCCCCACTGTATATACCAGACACAGCCACACCTGGGGGTAAGCCACAGATAGAAGTGAAGGGACCATAAGCATTGGACCCTCACCAGTAAAACACTGGCAGCCACTAAAGATGGATCAAGAAAATATTTTCTCAGTGATATTCCTAGTCATCCTTGGAATATAAGAGGATTAACATGGGTTTTATGATAAGCCTACATAAGTTTTACTGTAACCTGACAACACAGGTTCTTATTCCTGCTAGCCACAATGGCTCAAACAAGGATGAGAAAGTCAACCTGGTGGGAGCTTCCTCCCCAAGAGTAGCGGCACCTGGTGACCCATATGCCAATTTAAGAGTATGGGATGTGTGTCCTTAGATCACTGTGGTGAGATTCCTGGGCCATTGGTTGGCTTTTATCTGCAGAAATGAATGGAACCATTGGGCACCTCTGCAGGTCACTGGTGTGAAGTACTACCATTTTCATCAAACCACGCTTCCCTCGTTAGACGGCATGCCCTTCTTGACACAACTTGTTGGTAACACATGGGTCTAGAAAGTGCTGTGAGTCCATTAGAGTCCAAGTTCTGCCACGAAAGTGCCATTGTGCACTCAATAATGACCTACAACCCAGGCCAAGAGTTCAGAAAGCTGATACTTGCCACCAGTGCCTGCCTGAGCCACCCATCCTCACGACCTTCACGGGTTTTGGATGCACAATAGGAGATATAAAATATTATCTATCACATGGATCCTCCACACACACTGGGTGGGAAAACAATAAAAAGTGCTAAAGCTGTTGAGGGGTTGATGATTGCCTCTTCTTCAGGCTGATGATGGTGACATACATTGTCTGTTTCTATCGTCCTTATGTCATGGTGATACGCGTTTCTTTCTTCCCATTTCAGGATATCGGCCTGTTTATTCTTACAAATACAACCTTAAAGAAACCTACACTTTGTGGGCAGCCGTCTATTTTTGCAAGACCAACTTTTTTGGATGGTGGTTTCATGATTTCAAATTCCTTTGCTAGCATGGCAGGTAATGCAATCATGACACAAACAAGTGATTGCTTTTATTACTTTAAATAATATGGACATCTTTGAGTATTTCCATAAGATATGCTATAAATGTCTGCAGGATGCGGGGCCAATCTTTAGGACAAATTTATCTTGAAAATAGAGAACCTCTGTCCCATAGACGCTGTCAGTTGAGAGGTTGTGGGACACTCATGGCTCTCCCCACTTACTTCTATGGCTGATCCGAAAGTGGCCGAGAAGGCTTACTCAACCATACTTGTAACTCCCACTCCCAGAGTGAAAAGGGAATGTCGCACATGCACAACCAA